>NC_084839.1:25295000-26545000 GCF_033115175.1 Lepus europaeus
TAGCCCACAGAGCCGCAAGTGCTGTGCTGGACCACATCCATCCCTGCCCTTGCTGACCAAGCCCAAGGCGGGGTGCAGACTCCCAGAGCCAGCGAAGGGAAAGGGCCGGTCTGCTGGTGATGCTCTGAGTGAGTGCTGAAGGGACCACATCTAGGGAACTTGGGTCCCAGACCCCTTCAGCCATCACTGATCCCACGTACCAACCCTTCCTTATGTCAAGCCCTGCGAGGAACCAAGGAATCACTCATGGGGCTTTTAAAGCCATTCCCCATCCCTCCCACACTCAGTTCGTTTCCTGGTGATGGGAAAGCAGTGCTGAGGACGTGCAAGCAATGAAAGGATCAGAGAGTGGAGTAAACCCACGGCCCTGCACTGCGCATCCCTGGGGAAAGCAGCAGTGTGTGTGCCTCTGTGCCCAGCACGGGGGCAGCGGACAACAGGGCTCTCGGCTGTGTGGTTTGAAGCAGCTGGAAGGAGACAGGTGGCAACAAGAGACAGGCAAAAGTTCTTTTCCAGAATTTAAAGAAAGACTTTGTTAAGAGACCGAGATCTCCCAGCTACCTGTTCAATGCCCAAGTGCCCGCAATGGCCAGGGCCATGGAAACCTAGAGCCAGAAACTCAATCCAGGTCTCCTGCATGGTGGCAGGGACGGAGGCACTTGAGCCATTGCCAGCTACCTCCAGGGTGCACGTTAGGAAGCCAGAATTCAGGGTGGAACTGGGACTTGAACCCCACAGCACCTATGTGCCGGACACCCACCCCTAGGACAGAGTTCTTCATGACAATGGGATTATTGAGAAGACCTCTGAATTGTCATTCTCTGAGATCCTTAAAATATAGACTCTGCTGTCCATTCTCCCAGAATCCTTTACCTCCCTCGAGGTTTCTTTCCTGATTCTATTATGGATTAATTTCTTTAAAGATGGGGGAAGAGAAAGAAGGCAAAGTGGATCCACACCTGGCCACTCACCCAGGCTCAAGGAACCTGCCTTTGAGAGCAGCCCTGAATGTCCAGGGTGGGACCTCCTATCCCTAGGAGCAGCCACTGCGAGAACAAAACTGAAAGAGACATGAGGGCCCACTCCTCCCCAGCCCTTATGCTAAAGACTCGCCATTCCTTTGCCAAACGCAAATTGCACCTGCTTATCAGGCTCTCCTGCCATTTGGTTAAGAGCCCAAGAAGGGTAAAGTTCTCCCCTGGCTGCTTGCCTCTCGGGGCACAGATCCTGGGATAAGATAGCACTGAGAATCTGGGACGGAGCTAGGCCGGTGCCCCATCCACCAGTCTTCTGCATCCCTTACCAGAGTCCATGGAAGGGGAGGTGAGGGACAAAGGTGCCCGTGGTGCCTGGCACCTGCTGGAGCCTGGGGCTGCCCTGGCTAGCTGGACCCGCCTTGGCCTCTCTGGCATTTGGTTTCTCTCGTGAAATGTCAGGGAGCAGGTGGGCTGGGATGGTAGGGAGTCCTCACAGGCAGCAGCTCCCAAACCAAACCTGGCTGTGGATGGAGGGCTCACTGACACACAGGCGGCTGTCTCAACCCAGAGTTCCGGAGTCAGCAGGTCCTGGAAGTTTGTGTGTGTTTTGCAAGGGGGTCGGAGGGGCGGGGGGTGGATGGTGAGGCCTGGGGCAACTGACACTGAGAGGTGCTGGTCCACCGAGTTCCTCGGAGGAGCCCCGGAGGCTGGTCCCTGGGCTGGACCGTTCTCTTCTAAAGCGCTCTTCCTCTCCAGATGGAGCCCGTAGGGCGGAAGGAAGAGCCCTTCAGTGAGAAGGAGAGGAAGCCGCTGAGGTGCCCCTCGCAGGTAGGGCGACACGAGGGGAGGGGGCTCCTGCTGAACCCCGGGGAAGGCAGGGGCGGCTGGTGGGCTTCGCTGGGCCGTGGGGTCTTACCTGACTGAGCCGTCCGTGCCCCCGTCCCGAGTCTTGGCTCTGTCCTCCTGGACGTGAGCACAGCGTGTCAGGTGGGTGTGCAGAGGCCAGCTCCTGGGGGCCACGAGAGCGCTTTGGGCAGAAGTGAGCTCCTGCACACCCGCGACGCTGCTCTCGGGCCCCCCGCCTCTTCCTGGGCCTCCCTCTGCCCCGGAGTGGAGGGGGAGGCAGGGCTGAGGAGCGCCTGCGCGAGGGTTATTGCTCATTTGCCTAATTGAGAGGAACCTGGTTACTGAGCCAGTGTGTGAGAAATACTGTGGGTAAACGAATGAGAGCCCCTCTGTCGTTTGATGCTAGTTAGCGTTTTGACGGACTTTGAGAATTTTTCTATTTTTAAAAATTTGTGGTTAACGTGCGTTTTTATGGATGCAGTGCGATATTTCCATTCACACGTAAATGAGTCAAATCAGACAACTGGCCCTTCCACTTCCTTACCTCACCTTCAGTCTGGCGCCTGCCAGTACTTCTCTCCCGGGTCCTTAGACAGTTTGTAATCCCTTGTTAAGAACCACAGCCTCCCCGCTGTGCTGTGGAAATGTTTGACTTTCTCAGTGGGTTGGGTTTTTGTTACTAGGCAATGAGAAGCGTTTCATTCATCCCATTTCCCTCTTTGCGTTGGCTGTCAGGAAGCTTAAATTCTCTTGTCCTTGAGATGCGTGTACTCAGCCCAGTATCACAGACCTCTGGGATAGAGAGCAGATGTTTGGTCTTGCAAATTGGACCTATCAGAGCATGAATGGGCAGTCCAGAAAAGAGCCAGCGAACGCTCTGGCCGTCACCAAAAGGTGACCATAGCGTTCCAAACTGGCCGAAGGTATCGCTGGGCAATGAGCCCTGGGTCATGGTCACAATGTATTTTCTCTGCAGGAGAGCCCCTACCTATTCACCTACAGGAACAGCGGCCAGCTGACCAGGGTGTCACAACCCCAGGGGAAGCTCGAGGTAAGCGGAGGTTTTCTGGGACTGACAGCCCACAAGCCAACAGGGCAGCACCTGGGCCCCTTGCTGAGCCTTTGGAACTTTCTGCGTGGTTCTTTAGGGCCTGGAACTCCATCTGCCTCTGGGTACCCTGAGGGATGCTGGGTGCCAGAGGCTGCCACAAACATCTGCAAGGCTGGCAGGGCAGGCAGAAGGATCATGTGTGCGTCTGCTCTTGTGGTGCCCGAAGCAGGTCTCCCCCAGCCTTGTGGGGGCGCTGGCCCTGCCTGCTCTCAGTCTGTTGCAATTTCCCTTGAACTTGCGCTCCTCTTCGAAGAGGAAATGCAGAGAAAAGTGGCGAAGTCCAAAACCCAGCCGCGAGGCCACCGCAGGCTCCACCTCCCTGCCCAGGGCTCTCCTCTGCAGTCCCTTTGCCACGCTCCCCGGGAGGTGAGACGGGACACAGCGCTGCTCTGGGGAGCTGAGAAACACCCAGGGTGACGCCTTTGTTCTCAGCGAGTGGGCGTCCCCTCCGCGCTTGTCGCACACACGTCCTGCACAGCGGGGGAAGACGCCGGTCCTGGGCTCAGACTGACTCCAAGGCAGGGGTGCGGACCTTTTTCCCACCAAGGACCACTTGGATCTCTAGCACTGCGGACCATTCACAGTTATCAGCGTCGAAGTGAGCCTGCTATGGAGTTAGTGAATTTTAAGCCCCACCTGTGGTTGCCCTGGCAGGGCCGGACCAAAGGATTTTGTGGACCTTATGTGGCCAGTAGGCTGGGCGTTCCCCACCCCTGCCTAAGTCATTGAGCAGGTGCTTAACCTCTCTAGACCTTATTTTGTCTATTTACTTAAGATTGATTTATTTGAAAGGCAGAGTGACAAAGAGAAAGAAAACCCTCTTCCATCTACTGGTTCCCTCCCCAAATGACCTCCACAGCCAGGTCTGTGCCAGGCCAAAACCTGGAGGCAGGAACTCCATCCAGGTGGCCCATGTGGGTGGCAGGGACCCGGGTACCCGGGCCACATTCTGCTTTCCCAGGCACACAAGCAGGAAGCTGGATCAGAAATGGAGCGTCTGGGACTTCAGTTGGCGCTCAATGTGGGACGTTGATGTCAGTGTCACAAGCCATCACACTATCCCCTTGGGCCTTGGCTTTCATTCTGGGAAATAGTGACAGTAATAGTCTGGCCTCATACTCAACTACAATCGCTTAAAAAGTGTAAAGCACTACACGATGTAGCACGCTGGATTTTGTATTGTTGCTATTGTTGTAGTCTGGCAGCAATACATTCCTTCAGGATACATTTATTGAATGCCTGCTGTGTACCCCTACATGCAAGTTCAGTGAAGGCAGGAACTGAGGGTGGGTACCCAACAATTACGTGTTGAATGAATAAATGGATGGCTAGATGGAGACCAGGCATGGGATCTACAAATATAAATAAATCATGCTAGGGGACTCAGTCTGGTATAGAAACAGGTAAGTTAAACAGAAATTATAGCACAATGCAGCAAGTGTGGTAAGTCAAGCTTTCCTGGGGTGTTCTAGAAACCTATGAATGTTCTTCAAAGAGTTTATGGAAAATGGAATTAAATATGAGTTTATTGATACAATAATTTTGAAATCCTTCTATGTGAGGGAATCTTAAACTTTCATGACAAATATGTATTATAAAAAACATGAATTTCAAAGGTTTTGTGTCAAGATCTTTTCATTCCATTTCCCATGAACTTTTTGAAGTGGAGGAAGAGACACTTAGATGAGAGAAAGTTCCAGAAGGCTTTCCAAAGAGCACCCATAACCCCAGCTTGAAGAAGGACAGGGCCAAGGAGGGGAGAGGCACCTGCTCAGGCAAGGCATGGAGTCAGGGCAGGTGCACTGTGCTGCAGTTAAATGGCTCTTGTGATGCCCATGTGGCATATGGGAGTCCCTGGGATCAAGCCCTGCCTCTGCGTCTGACCCAGCTCCTGCTGATGTGCCCTAGGGGGCAGCAGATGATGGCCCCGATGCTTGGGTTCCTGCCACTTACATGGGAGGCCTGGCTTGAATTCTGTTACAAGCATTTGGAAAGTATACCACTGGCTAGGAAATCAATCTCTCCCACCCACCTTTTCAAATAAATACTTTTTTAAGGACTTGGAGCCTGGGAGAGTACAGAGACTTTCCCAAGACAGGAACTTTAGGGTGTCCGAGGCCTGTTTGGCCTGCTGGGGAGAAGGGCCCTCAAGCCGAACTGAAGGCAGCGGGGTACTTTGTGTATCTAAGCAGTAGGTGTTTGCTGAGTATCTATGGTACCACACACAGTTCTAGGCTCCGGGGACCCAGTAAATGGATGACGGGGACCAAACTCCAGGCCCTCCCTGAGATGGGGGCGCAGGGAGTCATAGGGCTGGGTGGTGTTGAGAAAGAGCGCCTGGAAGGGATTGGGGAAACGGACTGGGGCTGGGGAGTGAGCCAGGGCCACAATGCACCTGCAAGAAACAAAGGCCCGGCCTCAGGCTGAGGGAGGGAGCCTGGCTAGCACCAGGGAACATCGTGTGTGGACAGGTGGATGTCCAGGCTGAAGGAAACAGAAATCCTAAGACACCAAGATTTTATTTTACCTTAAGAGAGATGTTCCCAAGGCGAAGCCTCCCTCCCCACACAGCAATACCCACTTCCTCTCACTGCCCTGTGTGTCTCGTTGCAGGTGAGAGAAGGGACGGAAATCCACTGTCCCGACAAGGACCCCTCCGACTCGGTTCCCACCTCAGGTACGCAGCGTGAGGCCAGTGGGGCTCACACGGCCTCGAGGCCTCCTGAACACAGGGGCTTCCCTGAGCCGGTTGCAGGGGTGTCAGACGGCTGTGTGTGTGTGTGTGTGTGTGTGTGGTCTTTGGGAGCAGGATAGCATCCTGTCAGAGAGCCTTTTGTGAGCATCGGCCCGCTGCTGGCCCATGTTCTGCAAACAGCGCAGCGTTAGCGGAGCACGTTGATGTCCTGCCACTGTCCCTGCCCTGAAGCCTCGATGGGTGAATTTGTTCTGCAGAAAAAGAAAAGCAAAACTGCCCTCAGTCTGAAAGCAAACGTGGCCAGTCCATGGTCCCTGTGGGGTAACGCGGACTACGTTCGAGCACCACAGGATGGGGAAGCGTGCCGTCTCACACGTGCACCTTTTCCCCTGTCTCTTGGCACTTCTAAAACATCTGTTGCTGGGCCCTGAAAATGAGAATGGAATGTTCTAGGCAGTTGTCAGCAGCCAGCCCAAAAAAGGGGGCAATCTAAGGACTGTACTTCTGCTTCTGGGCGAGGCAGCCTGGGAGTGACAGCTTTGTGCACATGAACTTGGGAAGTTCTGGGAGGGCCCTGTGGTGACCCAGGGCCACCTGTGCTTGTGTTGGTCCCATGTTTGGTCCAGCAGGGTGCCTGGATATGTCCATCCATCGATTAGAGCCTTGTCGAGGCCTCCCATGAGCCTTCCAGAAGTTTACGTTCTAGTTGATCTGCTCATGGCTTCAAGGTTATCATTAAGTGAAACCGTTACAGGGCCTAGAAGGAATCTTCCAGAGATGCAAGTCTTTGTGGTCAGATTTTTCTCTTTCTCTCCGTTAGTTGAGCAGATAAATACTGTGACTTAGTCTGCCTTCCATGCTTGTCTGAGCTTTGCACACTCAAATGAGGCCAACGTCAATTTAAAAATCTTCTTGCCACAACCTGGAAATAGAACAGATCCCTGTTCTAAGTTGTAGAACAATGGGAATCAGTGATTGTAATAGTCCCTTTTCTGTTGTGACAACAAAGTACCTGCGGCTCGGGGCTTACACAGGAAAGAGGTTTATGGAGCTCCCAGTTTTGGAGCTGAAAGTCTAATTTCTGTTCAGGCTGTGGTGAGGTCCTCCTTGGCTGGGTCCCAGGGTGGTGGAAAAGCAGGAAGGGAACTGGCTGTGTGTGCACAGGGGCAAGTGTGTGGGGCAGCCTTGCTTTATACCAACCCGTTCTCGTGAGAACTCACTTGCTCCTTGAGACCACCATTAGCCCCTCCTGGGGCAGCACCCCAGCAGCATCGGGCTGAGCCACACCTTGCAAAGGTTCTCTCACCTCAACACGATTGCATGGGGGCCCGGGCCCCAGCACTGGAGCCTTTGCAGGATAAACCTTATCAAACCAGAGCAGCGCTGCGGCTCTGACAACTCACACCGTTAGCCTCTCCCTTGTTCCCCTGCGAGTGGTAACCTGCTTCATATATAGGCCCTCCTCCAGTAAAAAACCAAGCAACAAAAACCCCTACTCAAAGATTTAGGTGCAGATATGTGTGTGTCTAGATAGAGATGCTATCAATCTGAATGTTTTGATAGTCATACTCTTCAGAGGAAAAAAAAAATCTCTTTTTAATCTTATCACTCAGAAAAAAAAAAAATGACCTAGAAAGCATTTTGTAATCTGTCTAGATTACATTGCTATCATGGCAACGATGACTCCTCCATTAGAACACAGCTAAGCGCCAGATAAAATGTGGATCTCTGCTTGTTCCTGTCCCTGTGCTTATCAGCGCTTGAAGATGTAGAAGCAAGAAATCTGGAGCCCTCCCGACCTGAGATAATGTGGTGACAGGCGTCCTTTGCATGAACAGATAGATAGATAGAGGCCTGGGACCTGTACCCAGCCTCTCACTCTCTCCACCCCGGGGCCGCCTAGGTGAGTGCTGGCCTGCACTTCTGGGTCCTGCCGGGAACGTGTCATGGAGAAAAATGGCCACAAGTGACTGCACGGTCATGAAAATGCATGTGTGATTGTGCCACTGTGCGGTGATTGCACATCCTCGCCACGCGTCTGGCAGTGTCACAGCTCAGAGCCACACTGGACCTTCCCTTGGTAATTATTGTGTCTTGGGGGAGGATCATTCATGCTGGACGTCATGTTTGCAATTTCTAATGGAAATGAAGGCCCCTTGATACACTGTTTTTTAAATATTTATTTTCCGTCTACGTGAAAGGCAGAGAGAGAGAAAGAGAGATCTTCCATCTGCTGGCTCACCCCCCCCCCCCCCGCCCCCGCAACAGCGGACTCTAGACCAAGCTGAGGCCAGGAGCCTGGAACTCCACTGGGGTTGGCGCACTTGAGCTACCCGGTGTTTGCTGCCTCCCAGGGTGCGTTAGCAGGAAGCTAGCTAGGAAGTGGAGCAGCACTGACAGCCCAGGGATGTTGAACCAGTCTAGATGATTGAGTATTTCTAACTCAGCAGATCAACAGTTCTCAGGGTTGGAAAGGATTTTTTAAATTAACCAGACCAAAGCATCTTCCACTAAAAACAGTATTCACTAAAATTATCTTAACTATTCTGCTTTCAGAGTTATTTAAAAAAAATGTTTGTTGTAGTCTTCTTCCCCGGTGTTTCTCTCAGTCCACAAAGATGCATGCATGTGAACATCACCAAGAGTGAGGTTTCACAATCGAGTACTGCCTGATGCGACCAGGCTGTGGTCCTCACAGCACTTGGAGCTCCCGGCTGGTGAATCTCACCCATGGATCTATGGAACTTTGGGAAAAGATACAAGCATGGTGAGCTGTGACATGGCATCCCATATGAGCACTGGTTTGAGTCCTGACTGCTCCATTTCTGATCCAGCTCCCTGCTAATGCGCCTGGGAACACAGCTGAAGATGACCCAAGTGCTTGGGTTTCTGCCAACCCACGTGGGAGACCTGGAGAATATTCCAGGCCCCTGCCTTTGGCCTGGCCCAGCCCCAGCCCCAGCCATTGCAGCCATTTGTGTAGTGAACCAGTAGACAGAAGCTCCCCTTCACCCCGTCTCTCTGTATGTATCTCTGCCTTTCAAATCTTTTTTTTTTCCACACACACAAAAAAAAAAAAGAGGTAAGGAATTGGCCTGAGATAAGGAATTGGCATTTGGTAGCCCCTATAAAAAGCTGGCGGTCATCAGTGCACACGTGCAGTCTGTGTGCTGCCACCTCCGCACCAGACAGGTCGTGTCATTGTCTGCTACGCCATGGCCCGCTCCCTAGGAAATACGTATCAGGCCTAGGAGCGGACTTCAGGTTTTCCCGGTGAGAAAGGGAGTGAGTTGATGCAGATGGAGGGGTGACGGGAGTCAGCGGGGGTGACTTGGCTGGCTGTTGAGGTTGGCCATCTTGAGGTCAAGCTTGCAGATCCATGGACAGTCTCTGAAAATGGGGATCCACAAAGCTAATTGTGTGCTGCTGTCACCGAGGGAGTGAGCCACATGGCCCATTCATTGATTCTGAGCCACTGATTCCTTTAAAGCCTGTGACGTCATCTGTTTGGCCCATTTAGCTGAAAAGAGTTCTTCAAAAGCTGATATTTAAAAATTCCCAGATTGTAGCACTCAATGCCATATTCCTCAGAGGTTTTACCTCATCATGAGCCAACATGCACTGGGTGACCTGAGGCTGTTTCTATGGTTACCCTGAAGCAGTGAGGTCCCCCAGGGAGTGACGGCCTGCTTGGCTACAGGTATGACCAAGTGAACGGAACACGTTCACGTTCAGCTGCGACACACGGGGGTAAATGCTCCCCTGACCACGGGGCTTCATGTTTTAAAGCTTTAAGAGCTATAAAGTCGCTGTCCTGGAGTCATTTAGTTTTCATTCAAGTTCACACATTTCTTGAGCTCCTACTGCGTGCAAGGTACACGTAAAAATTCATACCGAAGACTCCAAGGGCAGAAGCATGGCTCCTGTCTCGTGCCAGCAGGGTGCCCCAGCCGTGGAAGTGTTTGCACAGTCCCTAAGATCAGAGAGCACATGGGCAGCGAAGCCCTAGCTGACAACTGAAATCTAGTTTGTTCAGATTGTGGTCCCAGGCAGTTTAGTTTGTTGGGTTACATAAGAGCAAGCACCAGTGTGCCCGGCCTTTCTCCTGAGTGCAGTTTGCTGGGGATAGTGGACAGTTTCCTTGCTAATCGTGATACTTAATCAGAGCTTGGATGGCCTTCGATAAGAGGCTGCTCTGTAGAAATCGTGATGAGTTAATGATGTGTTTATCAATTTCTTTCAAGGTGGTGGACAGTCTGTACCAGATAATGCTTAGCCAATTGGCCCACGCAAGTTTAATCTTATCTCTTAATTTTTTTTTTTTTGCCAAGGAGAACCACTGCTCAAGTGCTTTGCTGTATTTCTAGGCTGTGTTTTTGTTGTAGATGATGACATTAACAAACCTCAAATGGAGGTCTGCAAAATATTAAACCAGTGAAGTGAGTTGGGCTCTATCTTAACAAATCTCAGATAGGTCAATTCTCCCCACGGAGGCTTGCTGCACTCATTTGGTTTATTGTCTCTTGCTAAGAATCCTTGTGAAGATTAATTGGAGGACTCCCTCCTCCAACAGTCAGTCGATCCACCCCTCTATCCATCCGTACACACACACACACACGTACGTGTGTGTTTCCTTTCTGCCCACGACACATTTCAAAGATGGAGTCCATTTCAGTTGTGTCTTTAGCAATCGGTAGTAATAATGCTTCCACATTTTACCAGCCTCAAAGACTTCTCCTAACCTTTGCACGCTAACGAGTGTTCATAGAATTCAAGTCGATTATGCATTATGGCAGCAAGAATGTAGTGATTGGCGATCATTAGCAGGAGCAAAAAATAAACCACTCTAGAGTTGAGGGGAGGGGGTTTTATTTTCTGTTCTGTAGCCTTTTTTGCCCATAGCCTGATTTCTTTAAGAAGAGGTCATTTTCAAGTTCTCACGCTCAGCCCTGTGGACATGTGCTAATGTGTGCAGCTGGCTTTGTGATTTGATATTGTTCTTGTAACCGCATAGCATAGCTGTGGAAGGACGGGCAGGGCCGAGCGGGCTGTGGTCATGTGGAAGGGGGCATTCCCGACATGGTGAGCAAGGAGAGGGGGGCCTCCGAAGTGGAGCTGGAGACTAAGAGGCAGAGCTGCAGACCTGCCTTCCGGCTTTGCAACAGCAGTGCCGGCCAAGAGGAAGTTTCTGCGTACGTGCAGGAAAAGTGGTTCTTCCCTTTGAGCTGCAAATGCAGAAGGGGATGGCTGCCAAGATTGTACAAGAGAAGTGTGGTAGTAGTTCTCAGAGTGGAACCCTGGCACATGGCAGTATCGGCTTTGCATGGGAATGCATTGAAAATGCCCGTCCTTGGGCTCGCCCCAGGTCTACTGAATGAGAGGGTGGCACCCAGCCATCGTGGGCTAGCAAGTGCCCCAGCTGAGGCCAGCCCTAGCTTGATGACTGGTCCCTTTTATGTTTTGTACACATGTTCACAACTGCGCATGCGTTGGTTTGCACCCTGTCGTAGAAAGGTGCAGGCACTTTCCCGTTGGGAGCGCATCCTCAGAGCGAGCGGCAGTTCTCCGTCGGTGGGCCAGAGAAGGTGGAAGAGGTGACCCCTCTGAGCATCCTCCTGCTGAGCGCTGCCACAGCTTCTGGCACGGGGCTCCTTACACGGTCGGGCTTTGGGTGCTGGTGGGTGCTGGAGATCAGAGGTAGTCCAGCTGTGTGGAAAGCAGCTCGTCCTCTCACTGCGGGGTTTGTAGGCTGTCGAGAAGGCCGCCTGCAAGAGCGGGGCTTCTCTGTGGTCCATGAGGGCTGTTTGCACAATGCGGTGCAGCGGCAGCATTGCCCTGCCTGTGGCGACAGCAGGTACATCTGGGAGCACAGCTGGAGCCCTGGCCGAGTCCGGGCGCCCTTGGGAATGAGATCATTGGGGGCGGTGAGCTGCATGGAAGGGTCCTTCACAGAGCTGGTGTAAAATGGAATTAAAATACAAAATTTATTTTGATACAAAAAAATGAAATCCATGAATATGAGAGAGCTTCCAAAAGTTCAGGAAAAGTATATAATATGGAAAACTCTGCATGGAGTTGAAAATTTTTGCATCAAAATAATTTCACCTTTTCATTATGTTTCCTCCAATTTTTTGAAGTTCCTGCCTAGGGCATATGGATTCCCAGGTGTGGAAGGGATGGGTGCAGCGCCAGGGTGTGTATGCAAGCAATGAGCTAAGCTCAGAAAGCAGCCGTCCGTGTTAGTCTCCTCGCTGGCTAGCCAGGCATGGAAGGCTTGCACCCTAACCTGCCTTTCCAGTGGGACCTCCAGAGTCACCTCCATGTATCCGAAAGCCAAATGTGGGACTCGCTCTGCTGGACAGACGTCAGGGCTTCCCCACTGCATGGGTCAGCCTTTGTTTTTCTCCCCTGCCCTGCCTCATCTTTCCACTTCCTGGGCTTAATCCAAATGCCCCTGCCCCAGGGAGCCTGCTCCCACACTCGCCACACCTCCACGGGGGGAGCCTCGTGCAGCCGTGCACCCATGCACCTTTGTATCATCTGAGACTTCTCACCATGACTTCTCTTTATGAGTGATTATCTTTAGGCTGCTTCCCATCTTCTCCTTGGCCCTGCGGCTTCAGGAAGGCATTCTCCATTTCTGAACAGCCACTGCCTGTTCGGTGTGCTGGTCACAAGAGCTTGTAGCTCCTTCCCCACACCACAGCCTGCACCTGTACTCAAGAACTTTAAAAAAAGAGTCTCAAGAAGTTAAAGGTGGGGTGTCATAGGGCTGTCAGATGACTCCCCCAGTTCCACTCCTAGGCATGTACCCAACTAAGAGGTAGCCTTCAATCAAATGCATACAAATGTTCATGGCAGCAAATGCCTATCAACAGATGAGTAGATAAACAAACTATGGTATTTCCGCATGGTAGAATGTTATTCAACCATAAAAAGGGAGTGAATTAGTGATCCATGCCACAACATGGTTGAGCCTTGATAACAGGAAGCAAAGCAGAAGAAACTAGAGATGTGTGGTCACGTAGCATAGGGCTCTATGTATATAACACACTGATGAAGTAAATCCAGAGGCAGAAAGCTGATCACTGGTTACCAGGGACCCAGGCGGTGGGGGAGTGGCAGGTACTTAATGGGGACAGAGCTTCCTTTTGAGGAACTAAAAATCTTTTGGAACCAGATGGAGAAGATGATGGCAAGACATTGCAATGCACTAAATGCCACCAAAGTGCTCATTTCCAGGCAGTTAAGTTTATATTATGCAAATTTTGCCCCAATTTAAAAAGTATTCAGTGGTATAACAGTATTTCCCTCTTCCCTGTGGAGGAACTTTGTGTCCCAAAACCCCGGGGTCCTTGAGTAGCCTGTGAATTATGTCCCCACCACCATTCCTTCCTTGCGCCCTCACCTGCTCACCCCGTTGCATCAGGGTCTCACCAAATGCTCGCAGGTGCATCCCCCTGTAAATCCGGGTGCCCCTTTCTGTGCCTGCCCCCGCTGGGCTCTGTGCCTGGTCTTGCCGACCCCATGTTCGAGGCCAGGCTTGTCCGATGCTTTGTCCAAGGGGTGGGTGTGACGATCAGAAGCTGGCTTCCTCGCCTGGCTCCCGGAAAGCGTTCATTTGTCTGCAGGGGTGATGGGTCCCGTGCCTTCTGGGAAAATCTCCTGGTCTGTTCACTCTCGCTCGTCTGTTCAGTTCACAGGCTGAAGCCTGCCGACATCAAGGTCATAGGCGCCATGGGCGACTCCCTCACGGTGAGTTACCTGGGTGTAGGAGGAAGGGGTGGGAGAGGAGAGATGACCAACCTGAGACCTGGAGGGGGAAGTAGGTGCAGAAGGTCTCCCAGCGCTGGACCTGAACTCCCGTCCCCCCCCCCCCCCCAACTCCCACCCAGCGTTCCTTCCCTGCTGCTCTCTCCCAGTGCTAGAGTAAAGGAGATGGCAGGAAGTGGTGGGGCCCAGAGGGAGCAGGGATGACAGAAGTGACCTGTCCCGAGGTCGCACAGCCTGTCAGCACTGGGCAGCTTGGGGGGGGCCGGGTCTCCTGGGCATGGTCTAGAACACCTTCAGAGATCCAGTAGGAAAGCCAAGGGCAAGTACCAAGGAGCGAGGTGTGGAGAGGATAACACGGGAACAAGTGCTAGGGGTGGAGGGGTGAGAAAAGGGGAGCCAGTGGAGGAGGCAGGGGTACCAAAGGTGACGCCTCGGCAGCTGCCCCACAGTGAAGCCCCAGACCCCGCAAAGATACCCATGGCAAGTAGGGTCGGGCCCTTGGGAGCCTGGGAGGTCCCCAGACCCAAATGGAGTTCAGCTGCTGGTCCCTAGTCTCCAGCTGAACATCCCCCAGGGACCAGCTGGCACCTGGCACGTCTGGGGCCTCTTACAACGTATTTTGTTCAGTAACCCTGTGATGAAACCCTGGCCACTGTGGCTTTCCCTAAATGCAACCTGTGAGGAAGGTGAGGCCAGGCGAGGAGAAGGGAGTGCCCAGGCCACACAGGCTGTAAGCGCCGGGGCCAGGACCACCATGCAGGGACCCTGTCCTCTGGTGGCCCTCTCCACGGTGCTTCAGTGGCTCCTAACGCCAGAGCCCTGCTGCTCATAACTGTCCAGGGACTGACGCTCCTTAGCACCTTCACATACCATTCGTCCCAATCCCTTCCTGCCCGGTGGGCTCTCAGACCCCCTCTCCCAGCCTCCTGTTCTGCCTGAAGATGTCCTAAGGATAAGGAGCTATCAAGAATCAGCCCAGCAGCTCGGGACTTCGTGGGGGAGGCAGCACTTTGACAAAGCTGGCAGAGGAATTGGGTCCCAGGGCATGGAGACCGCAGCCCTTGGAGGTCAGCCTTGGCCCGGCTGCCAGGGGGCCTGCCTCCAGCCTGCCCTCGGCGCGCAGCTCCGCCCAGAGACAACACACTTCAGGCAAGGCACGAACATGCACCTGTGGAGTGCGTGCACGTGGTGGTTTTAAAGCCCTCGTTCCCTCTTCAGCTGGCTGGTAGTAAGTGGGAGTCCATGCGCCATTTTGTTTTGCTTTTTATTTGAATGGACACGTGGTATTAGTACATATTACAGGGCACCCATGTCAATATGTGAATACCGTAACAATGAGGTATTTGGCGTGTTTATCGCCTAAGAGATTTACTACTTCCTCGTGTTGGGAACACTCAAAATCCTCTCTACTAGCCCATGTGAAATAGTCAATTATTGTTGACCATAATTATTATTTTGTGCTGCAGAACAAAAATTATTGCTCCTACCCAGCTGTAGCCCTTGCCTGTGGGATTTCATGTCATTACTCATGTTTAAGAGGCACATGTGTGACATGTATGGGAACAAGAGGATTATGTTGCTTTGTTTTAGGGTACGTTTCACAACTTAAAAAGCAAAACCAGGAAGACAGGACCCTGAAACACGTCCTCGGCACGCTAGCCCCAGAGCACTGGTGCTGGCCTCACTGGACCCCAGGGCAGGTTTTGTGGAAGGAGGCAGTACTGTGGGTGCCCCCATGGAAAGGAGGGGTGCGTGCTGAGCTGGCACTGTCTGGACTCCAGGTTCTAGGGACCTCACCCCCCGGCGGTCCCAGCCAGGATAAATGCACAGACCCTGCCGCAGTGGGCAGTCAGGGGGCCAGGGAGGGGAAAGCAGGAAAACTCACCCTTCTTGTCCCTTCCAGGCAGGCAACGGGGCCGGGTCCCAGCCCGGGAACATCCTGGATGTCTTTACTCAGTACCGAGGCCTCTCCTGGAGGTGAGCAGGGGGCGTGGCCAGGAACATTCTAGAAAACCATTGCTCCAGCAGGGGATGGGCCAGCTAGTGCTTTTCCAAGACAGATTTCTGTGTTCGGTTTGAGGAAGGCATCTGTCAGCTCTCCCAAACAGGAGCCGGGATCCGAGGCGCGGAGGGCTCAGGGGAGAAGCTCACATGAGGGTCTGGGTGGGAAATGCTTCTCCATCTTCCACGTGTCCCCTGTGATGTCATCCGAGAAGGCGGCCTCGTCAGGCCCTGCAGCTGGACCTGGAGCCCAGCTGCCAGCTCTGTGCGTCCCCTCTGGGCGGGGCACCTGCCTTGGATGCAGAAATAGTAACACCTTGAGGCTGAGAGGGAATTTCACCACTCGGCACTGGCCTCATAGAAGGGCCCTTCACCTCACAGTGGGAGAAGCAAGGCTGGGGGTGGGGAGAGGGACAACAGGGACAACAGCCAGTCCAGGGCCGGAAGAGCGCCAGAATCGCAGCAGGTGCTCTGTGACCCCAAGCCAGCATCATCCCGGCTTCCAGGAGCGAGGCTCCGACCCTACTTCCGGGCCCCGAGAGGCTGGGCGGGGCACATCTGGGGGTTCTGCAGCCTGGCCGCAGCCTCTGCATCTGACCCCAGCTTCAGCCCAAGCGCCGAATCCCCGGCATCCAGCCTGGCGTTGCTGCGCGGTTGGGCCCAGGGTTTCAAGAGCCTGTTAGGTATTGCAGGCGTGCTTGGCAAAGCAGGGAGTCCAGACAGCTCTGGAATGTCGTCTCGCTTTGATCTGCTCTTTAGAACTGGCTTGGGAGAGGGCTCACGCTCCTCAGGTCGCCCCTTTTAAAAACAGTACTGCGGCCAACAGGAAGGGAAAGATGGGGCAGGGTTTTTTTTCTTTTTCTGTGTTTTGAGTAATAACGTTCAATGCACAGCTGCAGGGGTCGCCCAGGGCGGCTGCCTTCCCTGGGCGGCGCCAGGGTCCATTTCAGTGTCCGCCCCTACGTGGGGCTCCAAGTTTAGCTGGAGTGCAACAAAATCATCGGTGCTGGTGCCAGTCTGGGGGTGATCCCGAGCGCGGGCGAGGGGAGGGGTCTGCGAGGGGGAAGGGCTCGCTGCGAGCCCCGGGGCTGCTGCTTCGTGGACGCGGGAGGGTTGCCGGCCTCTGAAACCTTGTCTGTCTCTCCCTTCCACGCAGTGTCGGGGGCGACCAGAACATCAGCACCGTCACCACCCTGGCCAGTGAGTACGCCTCGCGGCGGGCGCTGCCGCAGCGCCCCCTGGAGGCGGCGGGGGAGCGGGCGGTGGGGCTCAGCCCTGGGCGGCAGGGGGCGCTGCTGTCCCAAGGCTGCCGTGCCTTGGGAAGCCTCAGCCAGGGCCAAGGGGCGCCGGCAAGAAATTACCTTTTGTTCAAGGACAGAAGAGAGGAAGAGAGAGCTTGGGCCAAATTCTAGCCAAGTCCAAAGGGAGGAGGCGGACGCGCCCACCTGCTTTGCTTGCCCGAAGCAGAGCCGGGTCTGGGAGGCCCGGATCGGGGCACCTGTGGCATGCGGGGGGCTGGGTCCTGGGGGTAGCTCCTGGAAATGGGTGTTGCTTGATCAGATTTTTCCTAGCAAGATGTGAAAACAGTTTGTAGGGCTGGATAATGCAGCGGGGAAAACCACAGGAAAATGTGTTAGAAAGCTTAGGACAGAAGGTTGGGACAGAGCCTCCACGATGGAAGTAGAGCGAGGTGCCAATGACACCACCACGTCTCTTTGGGAATTTGTCTCCTTAGAGGCAGACGTGAGAACCGATCGTTACAGCCACTCACAAAGTTTAGGGGGAAACGAGAAGGCCGCCAACTCTGCTCTCGGAAAAGAACAGACCACACCAGGCAAGGAAACAGGATGGAGTGGCTACAGCAGAGATGGCCGGGTGCCCAGCAAGTTCTCGGCCAGCCCCGGTGCGGGCTGATGCTGGAGCCGCCGGGAACGGGCACCCACCACCTCCCGGGTCCAGAGACCCCATTTGCAGGCAGCCCTGCCGATTTCAAAGCCCCTCCTGCTGTTGGGGTGGCGTGATTCCATCGGCCCAGTGCCCCCAGAGCCACAGGGCATGTCCAGGGCGGCTGTATGGAGAAGACCTGCTGCGGTGCTGGGGTCTGGGAACGCGCTGATGGATGACAGAGACCCCTGCAGTCCTGCCCGCCGCCCGGCTCTCTCCTCCCGCTGGTCCCAGCAGACAGGCACGGGGGAGGCCCCGGGCTGGAGCTCCGCGCCCAGCGCTCTAGCCTGAGCTTCTGTTCTCGGCGGCTGTGTGGCTGTGAACAGTTTTCCTAACCTGTCTGAACTTTGTTTTTTTCAGTCCATAAACATTGACCGTTTTATGAGGCCCTGATGCACCTACAGACTTTGCTCTCCGGAGTTCGTAGCTAACTTGGGGAAGTAGAAAGTGAAAAGTCAACTGTATATCCAGTGTAGGAAAGACATGAAAACATATGAGACGGGAAGAAAAATCAAGCCAACTAGCGAAGTCTTAACTCAGATGGATGGGGTGAGGGGAGGTGGCTCAGAACCAGGAGAGAGAGGAGATGCCACTGGCCTTGTGAAAATACGATTGTGAGAACATGTCGGTAAATCAGGTGACTTATAGAAGAAATGGACAAATTCCTAGAAAGCCACAAGCTGAAACTGAATAATAGAAAATCAGAATAGGTTTAATAACAAGCAAATAAATTAGCTTTTAAATTTTAATTTAAAAACTTTCCACCAACAAAAAGCCGGGGCTTTCCTACTGTCACTGGTGAATTCTGTCAAACATTAGTAACTGAGGCCAGCAATTCTTTACAAACTCCTCCCAAAAATAGCGGAGGGGACACTTCCCAACGAGCTCGGTGGGTTTTACTCCGATACCAAAATAAGGTAAAGACATCACAAGGCAAGAAAACTGCCGCCCAATATCTCTCATGGATGTGGACACAACTTCCCAACAGAGCACTAGCAATCCAATCCAGCAACATTTAAAACCCTCTAAAATCAATTAATGTAATACACCATACCAATACAATAAAGTACAAGAACCACACAGTCATCTAAATGGATGAGAAGAGGCGTTTTCACAAAATCCAACAGCTCTTTCCCACAAAAACATAGACCAAGCTGGGAGAAGGATGCCTGGCCTGATGAAGGTGTGTCCTACAAGCTGGCGGCTCACAGAGAGATGGCTGCTGCCTTGCCCCCAGGCCTGGGGCTGAGACAAGGTTGTATGCTCTGCCGCTGGTGTTCAGCATCATACCAGAGATTCCAGTCCTAGCAGCTGGACGAGAAAATGAAAGAAAAAACACATCAAGATTGGAAATGAAATTAAACTGTTTCTCTGAAGATGACACGACCTGGTGCATAGAAAGCCCTAAGGGGGCTGGCACTGGGTCGCGGTGCTTGAAGCTACCGCTTGCCATGCCAGCGTTGCGTATCAGAGCACCAGTCTGAGTTCCAGCCGCTCTGCTTCTGATCCAGCTCCCTGCTAGCGCACCTGGGAAGGCAGCAAATGATGGCCAGAGTTCTTGGGGCCCTGCCACCCACGTGGGAGACCCGGATGAAGTTCCTGGACCCTGGCTTTGACCTTGGGTATTGCGGCCATGTGAGATGTGAACCAGTAGGTAGAACATCTTCCTCTCCCTCTCCTACCCCCCCATCACTCTGCCTTTGAAATAAACCTTTAAAAAAAAAAGTCCTAAATAATCTATTACAATTATTACAATTAATAAATGGATGTGGCCAAGTTGCAGGGTAAAAGTTAATATACAAAAAACAATTGTATTTATGTTGTACACGCAATTAATCTGAAAATGAAATTAAATACAGCAGAACCAAAAAGAATGAAACTTACTGAATGAACTTACTGAAGTAAATGTGTCTCATACTTTTAAGATCATCAAACACTGCTTAAAAAATGAAGACATCCCATATTTGTGGCTCTGATTTACTTTTGTTAGGATAGCAATACTTTCCTAAATGAATCTAAAGATTCAGTGTAATCCTATCAAAATGCCAGCTGGCTTCTTGGCAGAAGGTGGCAGGCAGATCCTAAAACTCATGTGGAAACCTAAGGGCCCAAAATAGCCAAAGCAGTCTTGTCAAGGACGGACACATTTAGAGGACTCCTACTCCTTAATTTCAAAACTCCGGCGAAGGTTCCAGCAATCAGGACAGCGTGGTCCTGGTGTGAGGACAGACACAGAGAACAGTGGCGCTGAGCATCAGACCCTCCGATTTATGCTGAACCCGTTTTCAACAAGGGTTCCAAAGCCATCCATCCAGCAAGGAAAGAACCATCTTTGCGACAAATGGTGCCGGGGCCATCGCGTGGAAGCTGGACTTGTTCCTCGCACCCTTTCCCGAGAGTCACCCAACACTGATCATCGACCCAAGTGTAAGAGCCGAGCCTAACGCTGAGGAGAAACTACAGGAGCAATCTCCATGACCTGGGGTTATTAACGTCTCCTTAGATTTGCTACCAAAAACAGAAGTGGCAAAAGGGAAAAAAGAAAAAGTTATGTTTCAAAGAATGCTCGCAAGGAAGTGAGGACAACCCAAAGGGTAGGAGAAAACACGTACCAGTGATTTACGTAATGAAAAACTTGAATCTAGAAATTAGAAAGAACTTCTACAACTCAATAATTAAAAACAAAACTGGACAAAGGATGTGAACAGTCATTTCTCCATTGAAGATAAACAAATGGCCCATAAGAAAAAAGGCTCAACTTCAGTAACTCTCGGTGCCAGTCAGAACCACAGTGAGATACCGCCGTCACCCTCAGGGTGATGAGGTCACAAGCGCTGGTGAGGCTGTGGGGAGCTGAGCCTTGCTCTGAGTCCGCTGGGCATGGAATGTAAATGGTGCACTTTTGAGCAAGAGGCCTGTCACGTCCTCAAAAAGTTAAATAGAGTTGCCATACGATACAGATACAGAAATTCCACCTTTTAAAAAATTTTCGCCAGCACCGTGGCTTAACAGGCTAATCCTCCGCCTTGCGGTGCCGGCACACTGGGTTCTAGTCCCGGTCGGGGCGCTGGATTCTATCCCGGTTGCCCCTCTTCCAGGCCAGCTCTCTGCTATGGCCCGGGAAGGCAGTGGAGGATGGCCCAAGTCCTTGGGCCCTGCACCCGCATGGGAGACCAGGAGAAGCACCTGGCTCCTGGCTTCGGATCAACGAGATGTGCAGGCCACAGCGGCCATTGGAGGGTGAACCAATGGCAAAAAGGAAGACCTTTCTCTCTGTCTCTCTCTCTCACTATCCACTCTGCCTGTCAAAAAAAAAATTCTTCATATTTTTATTTATTTGAAAAGCAGAGTTCCAGAAGGAGGAGGAAGGAGGAAGGGAGGTGTCTTCCATCCCCTGGTTCACTCCCCAAATGACCACTATGGCTGGCAGGGGCTGGGCGAAGCTAAAGCCAGGAGCTTCCTCCATGCCTCCCATGTGGGTGCAGGGGCCCAAGCACCCTGATTTCCCAGGTGCATTAGCAGGGAGCTGGATGGGAAACGGAGCATCTGGGACTCAAACCACGGCCCCTGTGGGATGCCAGCCATCGCAAGTGGCAGCTTAACCTGCTACACCACAGTGCCAGCCCCAGAAATTCCATTCTTAAGACTGTATACAAGAAAAATCCACATAAATATTTGTACACAAATGTTCACCGCAGTATTATTTACCATAGACAAAAAGTGGAAACAACCCCAATGCAACAGCTGAAGAGCGGATACATGAAGTATGGTAAAGCCACACGCTGGAATACTATTCAGCGAGGAAAAGGGGGAAGTTCTAACGTGCGTCACCACGTGGGTGAATGTGGGAGGAGTTGCGCTAAGTGAAAGAAGCCAGGCACAAAAGTGTTGCATGATTTCACTTAGGTGAGGCATCTAGAATACAGAAGCCTGCAGAGACGGAGCTGTGCTTGCGGGGTGGGGATGGCTGAGGGGCACAGGCACGGTCTGAGGGGCCGGGCGAACGTTTGAGTTGATTGTGGTGAGAGTTGCCTCACGCCATGAACACACCTGTACCTTGGCGACTTGTGTGGTATGTGAATTATCTGTCAAGGAAGCAGAATGGAAGGATAAGTACAAAGGTACTTCAAAAAGTTCATGGAAAGTGGAATTCGAAGCTAAGTTTATTTTAGTGCAAAAAAAAATTAAAATTCATTTGTAATTTCTCGTAATGTGCATTTTCCATGAACGTTTTGAAGACAGCTTGTGTATTTGGAAAAAAGGAAAATGCAGGAGAAAAACACTTCACTCATTAAGCAGCTAGTGCATGCTGTACCTGTGGCCAAGCATCGGCCTACTTCAACCTCCTGCCTCTGGGCTGGGGGTGAGGAAGTGGGGCAGGGGCGACTTTGCTTTCCCAGGCCCCCTTCGGTCCCCGAAACGTCACTTGTCACTCGGAGTGGTCACGGAGCATCTCCTTTCTTGTCTCGCCAGACATCCTCCGGGAATTCAACCCTTCCCTGCAGGGCTTCTCCGTCGGCACCGGGAAAGAGACCACTTCCCAAGCCTTCTTCAACCAGGCAGTGGCGGGCGCCCGAGCCGAGTGAGTAGAGGAGGGCCTGGCCCAGGCCAGGGCCTGTGGCTGAAGCTTGGCCTGGGCTCTGTCACGGGTGTCCTTTGTCCTGTTCCCACTCAGGCAGAAACTAGTCACAGTGACTCTGAAGCTGGGCAGGCGCTTTGAGTGAGTCCTGGGAGTCCTGTGTGTGGATCTCACGCCCACGGGAGACAGGGCCAGGGCGAGGGGCCCCCAGGTGCCTGCTGCTGTCCCACGGTGCCGCCTCCCTTGCGCGGCCTTCCCAGCCTCTGGGCTCTGTATCCTTACAGTGCCGCGAGTCCCGGCTATGTGTCCCAGCTTCCCCCTTAGCTCTCTCCCATGGGGTGGCTGGGAGGTGCAGACACCATGGTGGGTGTAAGCTCAGGGGAGCTTTAAAGAAAACACACACGTGGGGTCCAGATGGGGGTCCCTGTGGTCCACTGCAGTGAGCACGGAGACCACCATGTCTCCATCCATACGCCCCGATTGGCTGCTCCCCGGGAGTGGGCCGGTCAGCGTGGTTCAGTAGCACCATGGTTTTGCCTTTTCCACGCATGCACTGGCTGGCAGTGTGTGTTCAGAGGCAGTTGTAGGCATGACCAGGTCAGGGGACAGCTAGAATGAAGTCGGAGAATTGAAAGCATGAAAGTGACCAGAAGCGTGTGATTGATCTGGCCCCAGATTTCTGTCTCTGCTTTGCCCGAGGCCTGGGTGCTCTGTGACACGAGCGAACCCAGCACGATCCAGGGGATGGGGTAGGGGGGTACCATGGATAACGATTCCCATGTCACGGATGACGGAGCTGCAGGGCCCAGGCAAGAGCAGCGGCTTGACCACACAGCCTGCGCCCGCTGTGCCCTGCACACTTTCTTCCAAGCCGGGTCTCCGTTCCTCTCACAGGGCAGCAGGGTGCAATGCTCGTGCATCACCCTGAGATGGATACAGCCGAGGGCCGGGAACGCTCCTGCCCTGACAGCTGCAGGTTTGCAGATGAGA
Organism: Lepus europaeus; assembly: GCF_033115175.1. Lineage (NCBI taxonomy): Eukaryota > Metazoa > Chordata > Mammalia > Lagomorpha > Leporidae > Lepus > Lepus europaeus. The sequence goes on from NC_084839.1 coordinate 25,317,917, forward strand.
AAACGGGCTGGGGGAGGGGGGGAGCCTTCCCCACAGCCCCCACCCAGCCCCACCCAGGAGAGCTCGTCCCGGCTGGGTGCATGATGACCACACCAGGCCAGCGAGAGTGACAGCGCAGAGGGGAAGAGGGTGACAGCTACGATTTCCTACTGGACACCAGGGCAGGGGCTTCGCTGATGGTGACAGTGGGGGTGACGGTACACTCAGTGGCCGTAACTTGTCGTGGGCCATGCCCTGTTCTAAGTTCTCAGTGTGGCTCGTTGGTTAGGTCTCCCACAGCCGCGTGAAGAAGGCGCTGCTCCCTGTGCCCATTATACAGAGGGAAAGACGAGGTTTGCAAGGGTGAAGTGCTTGGCTGAGGTCCCAGAGCCAAGCGGTAGGAGCAGGGGTCAGCCCGTGCTGTGTAGCCCCAGGGGTGCTCTGCCCACCTCGGTCTCTGCTCCCAGTGGCCCTCTGTGATGGGGGTGTATCTATTTTGCAGGGCTTTTAAGCTGAGAACTTACTTCATGTTCCCACAATTAAGCAGAGGCCATAAGTGTCAGCCCAGGTGCCCCTGACTCAATCAGGTCACCTTGACAGTGAGACAATGAGGGAGCCGAGACGGGCGTACGCTGAGCCCCATAGGACGTAGACACTCACAGGCAGGCAACCCTCTGCCCCGCACAGCCCACCCCAGGACAGAAAGAAAAGTCCATCACCAGACACACGCCTTGGAGGACAGTCAGCCCATGGGGCACCCCCTTGGGTGGACAGGCTCTGCCCTTCCCACGCGCCACCCCTCTCCCCACCCTTGCACCCAGCAGAGCCTGAACAGGGCAGGGGGGCGGGCCAGGGCCGTGAGCCCCACTTTCCTGCAGGAGGCCCACCCTGGGCCCCTCCCAGTTATGATTCTGATTCCCGTTCCAAGTTCGCCCATCCCGGCTCCTCACATGACTCCCTCCTGTGTGTTCCCACAGTGGGTTAATTCCCCAGGCCCAGAGGCTGGTGGCCCTGATGAAGAATGACACGGTGAGTGCCGGGGTGGGGGCGGCGGCTCGGGCACAGGAAGTGGGCAAGAGAGATCCCGACACAGATGAGGCTGGCAGGGGGCAGGGGGAGGGTAAATGGTGGGTGGGAGCCTGGCCTGAAGCTCCACCCCTCTGAACAGGGGCTTCCCGTCCATCTGCTCATTCATATCGTCCTGTCAGTCAGCTGTCAAATTCCACTTTTATCCTGAGTCCGGCCTGGGGCTGGGAACGCAGTCAGTCTGGGAAAGTAGGGTCTGGGGGAAGGAGCAGGCCACCTGCTGGGGACAGGTGTGAGCAGATGGCTGAGCCTCCTTCTGAAAGACAGAGGTGAGGGTGTTTTTGGAGCTGTTTCTGGGTGGATAATAGCCAAGAGGGTGATTTTGAGTTGTTGTTTCTACCTTCCACTCCCTTTTGTTGTTGTGTTTTTTTGTTTGTTTGTTTGTTTTTTCTGACAGGCAGAGTTAGTGAGAGAGAGACAAAGAGATAGGTCTTCTTTTTCCATTGGTTCACCCCCCAATGGCCACTACGGCTGGTGCACTGCACCGATCCGAAGCCAGGAGCCAGGTGCTTCCTCCTGGTCTCCCATGCGGGTGCAGGACCCAAGCACTTGGGCCATCCTCCACTGCACTCCTGGGCCACAGCAGAAAGCTGGACTGGAAGAGGAGCAACTGGGACAGAATCTGGCACCCCAACCGGGACTAGAACCCGGGGTGCCAGCGCCCCAGGTGGAGGATTAGCCTAGTGAGCCATGGCGCCGGCCATCCACTGCCTTTTGAAAGCACAGGTCAGAGAAGCAAAGCTATGTAGGCCTGGGACAATTTAAAAGGCTATGAGGGTTCCAGGTGTCCTGGGGCCACAGCTTGTGTGTGTGGCTGCCCCCTCCCACCCAGCCCTGCAACCCCAAATGCCCGGGGGTCTCCCAGTCCCTCTTGGAGGAGACAGAATCCTACCAGAGCCTGAGCTGATGGCTGCCACCGGCTCTAACCAGCCTCAGCAGCTCAGTTTGTTCGTGGGCAGCTTTGACTTGTGCAGCGATGTGGGTTTGGAGAACTTCTGCTCGATGAAAGGCAGTCTTTTCTCCCTTAACTTGACATTAGAATTCCGGATTTCTAGAAGATCCTAGAACAAACGTTCCTTTCCCACAGCCAGGGCCAGCTTCCCTAGTCCCCGCCTACTGTCTAGACACAGAAGTAGGACCAAAGCTCAGAATTCTGTGCCTGCTCCCCAGGACACATGAAAAGTGTGAGGTGTGGTTGACTGTGTGTGGACACAGCTGAGTGGAAATCCAGTGACTGCACCCCAGAGAAGAGCGCCATATAGTACCTAGGAGTCAGGACCCTAGAACCAAAGAGCGGAAAACGCAGACACCTGCTAGGATGTGCGGGGACCCAGCCCTTCGCTCGACACTGTTTTCCTGGACTTGACCCTGAGACAGGCACTTACTTGTTTGTTTCCTATTTGTTCCAGAGGATAAATTTTCAGGAGGATTGGAAGATAATAACCGTATTCATTGGAGGCAATGACCTCTGTGATTTCTGCAATGATCCGGTATGTCCTCCTGGGCCATCGCTCCAGACCCTCCCCAGGGGAAGGATTTTTCCATGGCTGCTGGGACCCAGCCTGGGAGTAACCCTGAGACCAAGAGCACGTTCAGTGCTGGGGGACATGAACAGGACAAGCAGGACTGATCCCGCGTTTCCTACGAAGGGAGCCTGGTTGTATCCCAGTGACCTAGAAGAGTCTCTCCTTTCTCCGGTATTCGCTGGCCTTTGCAGGCCCACCTGTGTGGGGAAGTGAATGTCCTGTGACGGCATTTAGGCCAGGTTCAGAGCCACGTCCATGGGCTGAGGGGAAGCACAAGTTCAAGGCTGCTGCTCTGTGGGGGCTGTGCTTCGCCGGAACACCCAGGTCTCTGAGCTGAAACAAGAGCCCATAGGCTGCTGCCTTGTATCCCACCCAGATGCGGCACAGGCTCTGTCCTCAAGGAACGCCCCCCTCCCCCCAAGACACAGATGCTGCAGCGTGGGCCAGGCACCAGGGCTGCCCCGGGAAGCCAGCCTAAAGTCAGAGTCACTGTGCAGCCGGGTGGGGGCGGAGCGGGAGACTTCCTACCTGTGGCTTGAACACCAGTGCCTTCGTCAGGAGGAGGGGACCAGCAGAGTGAGGGGCAGGAAGTGGCCTTGCTGGAGTTGTGACCTGTCCCCAGGACCCTTCATGGCCTGCCAAAGGTCAGGGCTCCTGGAGCTAGGATCGGAAGGACCCACAGGAGGCCTCGGGACCACTGGGAGCAGAGGAGGAGCTGGGGCCATGGGCCTCCCTCTGCTCCCCGCGGTGACGCCACTCTGCTCTGTGTTGTAGAGCAGGGATCCGGGTTCCATTGCCCTCAGAGAAAGAGTTTCCTGGCTTCACACACACAAAAAACTTTAAAAACCCAAAATATTATCTGGAGGAATAACTGGAGATGTGTTTACTCTTGGGGTGCACTTGGGCCTCACAAGGCCCTCCCCGCCATTACCTCCTTGAGGGGTTGGGGAAGGTCTGGCGCCCCAGACAGTTCAGGACCCAAGTAGGATCAACGAGGCCCTGGGAGCGGAGATGATAAAGTCGCAGGAGAGCTTAGCGTGTGGCAGTGGGATGCACGCATCTGGCTGCTCCCCAGCAGACCCAGGGGAGAGGAAGCATACTTTCCTGAGAGTCACAGCTGTGACAAGCCCAGGGGATGCATCTGGAGCCCCCAGGTCAAGCCTATCTTGGTATCACCCGCTCTGACCTGGGGGGGGGACGCAGCCGGGTCTGCAGCGGCTGGGCGGCGGTGGTGGGTGGTGCTCTAGAGACGGCCTTCTCCCTGCAGGTGCGCTATTCCCCCCAGAACTTCACAGACAATATCGCGACAGCCCTGGACATCCTCCACGCCGAGGTACACTGGCTCCTCCAGCTCTTACCCTGGCGGGGCACCTTCACCAGCTCCTGAGCAACCCAAATGCACAGGTGTCGGGGGGTGGGGTGGGGAGGAGAGAGTAGCAAAGCAGGTGCCTGGGGCCAGCTGGGGGTCCCTGAGCAGAAGCCCCAGACCTGGCCTTTCCACAGATTCCCCGGGCCTTTGTGAACCTGGTGAAGGTGCTTGAGATCTCCAAGCTGAGAGAGCTGTACCAGGAGACTAAAGTGAGCTGCCCCAGGATGATCCTCAGGTGAGATGGAAACTGCCCCCCCCCGCCCCCCGTTCCTAGAAGAAGGAAACCAGAGGGTAGGGCCGTGAGGAGCACTGGGAGTCTCCCCACCCCATTTTATAACCTGAAAAGGTCTACAGGGGGACATCCCAGGGTTTCCACCCCAGTGTGGACCTCCACTGCTCCCCTACTCCCCGCATGCCACTGTTGCCATGGCAGCCATGGGATGCCTTCAGTCCTCCGGGAGGGAAGAGGATGGCTCAAGGGTTGCTCAGGCCACCGCAGAGACATCCTGGACAGCTGCCAGAGCGTCCCCACCCCTGCCTGGAGGCCCAGCTTGGCATGGGGGCTCCAGGCTGTGCATTCGCAAATCTAGGGCCACAGTCACCTGCTAGAGGGAGAGATGGCAAATCGGGATCGGCAGAGTCCAGAGGACAGAAGGTCCCGAGAAGACCCCAAGAGGTGGCTTCATCCCTCAGAGCCCCTCTGCTGTGACCCATCTCACAGCTGCCCTCCCCCTGCCCCCACCCCTGTGGCTCTGAATGGCCCCTCCATTGCCCTGAGCACATCACAGGGTCATCACATGCTGCTGCCCACCTTGCCCTCTAGTAAGTGCTGAGCCATGGCCGGCACAGCGCAGGGACTCAGCAGCTGTCTGCAGAATGACTGAATGAATAACTCATGCTCTGGGAAATTAAGGGGTACACTGGCTGCTCCCCCTGAAGATCCACGCCCAAGCTTCCCTGGGGGAGGGGTCCAGACTGCCCAGGTGCCCTGGAGAAGGCCTTGGGGCACTGTGAGCAGACAGGATGGCTGCGGGTGACAGGTGTCTGTCAACGCAGCCACTTCCAGCTGTGCTATTTTCAACCGCTGACTCGCCCCTCATCCCCACCTTCTCCAGGTCCTGGGCTGTGCAGGCTGCAGCAGCTCAGAGCCCCTCTCCAAAGAGGCTTTGCTGCTGACCACAGCAGGGGTTCTTAGACCTTTAAAGTGGAAGAGGCATTTGCCAGGTCCGTTCACGGATCTGAAGTGGCCAAGTGCCCGAACGTCAGGGTCACCCTGCCCTGGCCCCCTGCGCTGCTCTGCGCTCCCCCTCCACGGCAGTGCTGAGTCCCCACTGAGCCGTCTACTGTTATCCCCTCACCCCCTGCATCCGAAGCCCGTATTTGCCAGATGTCCAACTGCTCGGAGCCACAGGCTGCGCAGGAGCAGGTGTAGGCGCTGGCTCCGCACTCAGCTTCCATGTGGCCTTGAGAAAGTGCCTCAGTGTTCTCATCATAAAACAGAGGTCGTGATGACACAGCTTCTGGGCTGGCCGGGAGGGCCACACAGGTTAATACCTGGAAAGCCCTCGTCCCGGCGCTCAGCACAGGTAACATTAATGCCATTTGCGGCATGGTGGTTGTGGTTATGATTTAGAAGGAGCCGTGCTCCACCTGCACCACTCTGCCTTCCAACAGCCTCAGGCGACTGCTCAGTAAGCCCCTCCTGCGGATGTCAGGAGAAACACCTGTTTCATTCCCAAGCGCAAATCCAGACCTGCGACCTTGTCTGTTTCATTTGGTTCAGTGAACTGGTTAGCCAGCCAGGTCCTCCATTAGCACAGATGTTAGTTTATTAGGATTTATTTATTAGGGCCAGCACTGTGGCATAGCAGCTAAAGCCACTACCTACAGTACAAGCATCCCATGTGGGTACCAGTTCAAGTCCTGACTGCTCCACTTCCAATCCTGCTCCCTGTTACTACTCCTGGGAAAACAGTGGAAAATAGGCCAAGTGCTTGGGCCTCTGCACCCATGTAGGAGACCCAGAAGAAGCTCCTGGCTTCGGACTGCCCCAGCTCCAGCTGTTGTGGCCATCCGGGGAGTGAACCAGCAAATGGAAGACTTCTCTTTCTGCCTCTGCCTCTCAAATAAATAAATCTTTAAAAAAAATCTTTAAAAAATTAAAGATTTATTTATTTGAAAGGCAGAGTGACGGAGTAAGAGAGGGAGCAGAGACCATCTGCTGGTTCACTTCCCAAATGACCGCAACAGCAGGGGCTGGATGAGGCTGAAGCCAGGAGCCTGGAACCTCATTGAGGGTCTCCCATCCAGGCACAGGGGCCCAAACACTTGGGCCATCTTCCACTGCCTTCCCAGGAGCAGTAGCAGGGAGCAGGATTGGAAGCGGAGCTGCCGGGACTCGAAGCCACGCTCTGATGTGGGATGCTGACAGGCAGGCGGCAGCCTAACCCGCTGCACTGCCACACTGGCCCCAGCGCAGATTCGGGGTCCCTCCGAGTTAGAAGGGCCAGATCCCGAGGCCAAAGCCTCTGCCCTGCTTGCTCAGGAGGGGACTTGGGGCGGGGGCTTCCCGGTGTCGTTCGCAGGTCTCTGTGTCCCTGTGTCCTGAAGTTCGATGACAACTCCACAGAAATTGCCTCCCTCATGGAAATGATCAAGGAGTATCAGGTAAGCCGGCCTGTGCTCTGTGACCATGTGGGGCTGCTGTCTGAAGTGATTGCCCTGTGTGCAGACTGAGGCAATTTTGACCCCCACTGGGCAGGCAATCAGCACTGAATTGTTTGCCAGTTTAAAAAAAAAGTTGATTTTTAATTTATTCTCATTTTATTTAAACATCACAGAGAAAGAGAGAGCTTCTATCTCTGGTCCACATCCCAGGCATGGACCAGGCTGAAGCCAAGAGCCCTGAACTCAATGCAGCTCTGCCACATGGGTGCCAGGGACCTAAGTACTTGGACCATCACCCACTGCCTCCCAACAGGAAGCTGGATCAGAAGCAGAGTAGCTCAGATTCTAGCCAGGCACCCTGATGTGGAAAGCGGGCATCCCAAGTGGCTTATCCACTGTGCCAAAGGCCCACCCCTAGGTTACCAATTTAAAGACACCCCAAGGAAGCAGCAAGGGGTGTGGCTTCATGTATCTGAATCAAGCTACAGAGCAAAGTCCCTAAAGCCCTCACCTAGTCTCAGTTCCTGGCCTTTACACAGGAGCAAATGCCGCCCACAGTGCTGGGATCCATACAGGCATCAGTTCGAGTCCTGGCTGCTCTACTTCCAATCCAGCTCCCTGGTAATGCATCTGAGAAAGCAGCAGAGGATGGACCAAGTCCTAGGGCCCCTGCACCCACAGGGGAGACCCAAAAGAAGCTCCTGGCTCCTGGCTTCAGCCTGGCCCAGCCCTGGCCTTTGACCATGAATATCATGCCAAGAAGCTTCATGGTGGCTGTGTCTAGAACGAGTGCACACCTGTCGTGTGACCTTGGGCCAGTAGGCCATGAGACTTGTCTGAGCTCTCAACTCCTGGGTGAGATATAGAGGCTGAGGCCCCCTCCCTTACTTGTGTTCCTCCACCCTCCCTGCCCGTGGCAACAGGTGTCATGGGGTGCAGGAGGAGAAAGAATGTGAGCAGTGGGCCTCTCTCGCACGGGATGCTCATTTTAGTCCTTTCTCCGTCAAGCCTCGACCAGGACGGCTGCCTCCCTCGGCCCTCTCTAGTGTCCCCAGTGTCCCCCATCCTGAGGGCAATGGTAGCCTTCCTTCCAGAGTGGGCTGTGGATGCCAGCAGCGTGAACACGCCTTTAAAGAGCTGTAGAACCACTTCCTGCAGACTCCGCGGGGGCAGCCGTGCCTGCTGGGCGTGTGGGGGGCTCAGAGTGAGGCCGCTGCATTTGGCAGACCCTGTCACCACCGCCTGTCCTCCAGAGGGCTCCCCCTCTGCACCTCTGTCATGAGCAGACACCAGTGGCTGCAGTGCGTCTGTGCACGCCCCGCACCAGGACAGGGAAGGCACGGAGGGTATGGCCAAGAGAGCAGCCCTATTTCCCATAGGGTTCTTGGGTACAACAACGAAAGCTCCGGCACTCCTGGGCTAATCTAAGCAGACTTAAGATGTCTTTAAGCAGGATTTCTGGTAGAGCTGAGGTCAGAGGCCAAGCCACCAGTGTTCATGGCGTTCTGTGGGCCATGCCCTAAGGATCAGTACATACCAGGCTGCAGACCAAGTCCAGGCAAGCCATCACGGACACTGCCGTCCCACTGCGGCTGGGAGCTGGGATTCTGCGCTGAGACTGTCCCTCAGTCGGGGACCCTCCCTTAGCAGCAAACGAGCCGGGGTGGAGCCTCCGTCCTCCTCAGCTTCTCCCGTGGAAAACAGGCTGCTCCCCATACATAGGGCGACTTCAAACAGGAAGTGGATCCCGGGGCTGAGGAGCCAAGGAGAAGGAAGCCACAGTCCACCTCCAAGTTCATGGATGCGAGCATCCGTAGGTCAGGAACATGCAGGAAGAAAAGGGTGCACCTGTAGTGAGCGCGTGCAGACTTTTCCCGCCCGCCGCAGTGCCACGTCTGCCTCCGTGGCATTTGCACCGTGCTGGGCGTCATAGGCGGTGGCGAGGTGGCTGCAAGTGTACAGGAAGTGTGTGCAGGTTCTGTGCAGGCGCCATGCCATCTTGTGTCAGGGACTCGAGCACCCACAGACCCTGGTATGCGCAGGGGGTCCTGGCACCAACCCCCAAGTGCCTTTCTGGACCGCTGTAGACACGCCAGCCGTTCCCAGACCCAATCTCGCTCACCACGGAGGCCCCGATCCGGTGTCCTGGAGACACTCCCTTGCTCGTGGCCACGTGAAGCCATCATGTCCCCAATGAATCATCTGCTTCCTGCAGAAGCCATGGCTCCCCTCGCTCTCCCAGAGGTGGCTCCCACCGTTCATAACTGTAGTCGTTAACGTAGCACTTACCATGAGCCAGCAGCCTCACTCGCCACTCCTCCCAACCGTGTGTGGTTCCACCGTGAGCCCTCCTGGCTGCTCCCCACCACCCCAAGGTAACTGGGAGCATTGGAAGGGGCTGGCAACGTGATGCAGGCCCTGCCCAGAGAGGGCCACTGCTTGCTGGCGGTCACACAGCGAGCTAATAGCGTTGTGCCTTCCTCTTCTCTCTGGAGAGGCCCTGGCCTCCCTCCCTACCCTGCATGCCTTGCTCAGGCCTCTGTGCCTGGAGGAGACCAGCGAGGACAGCCGCACACGAGGCATCCCAGGTGGAAGGGCTCTCTTTCTGGCTGACCCTGGGAAGAGCCATATCTGTGTCTCTGCACTGACCCAATTAATGCTCCCCGATGGGTACGCCTGACTTCCCTTTGTAGCCAGAAAGCTGGCCCCAAGTGCTCGAGACCCTGTTGAGTGGTGAAGTGGTCCGGCCTGGTCGGAGTGGGCACCAGATCCGGAGGAACTGGTTTTTCTGGAACTGAACATGGCAGAAGCTGTGATGGCTATGGCTCCGTTACCCTGGGGTCAAGCTGACAGGGTCAGGTGTTTCCTTCCCTCTGTGACAGCCTGGGTCAAGCGTAAGTGGTTGCAGCAGAGGTTGGGGCCAGCTGTTGAGACTGCGGCTGACCTGAGAAGTGACAGCTGGCTCCCGGCCAGCTGCAATTTTGCTGAAGCCCGAGTTCGCTCAGCAGTCAGACCCTGCTTGCTCCCGTGCCCGAGCATGGGAAGGAACTTGGGCTGAGCAGGTACAGAGGACCAGGTCCACCCGACGCCTGTGCCCTTGTCCTCTTGCAGGAGAGGACCCAGCAGCTGATTGACAGCGGGCGATACGACACGAGGGACGACTTCACGGTGGTTTTGCAGCCGTTCTTTGAAAAAGTGAACATGCCGAAGACCCAGGTGAGGAGAGCGAGCGGCTGGCGGCAGGTGGAGGGCTGGTGCCAATAGCACGCTTCTGTTTCGGGGTGTGCGTGCGAGCGCCGTCCCTCTAACTGGGCATGCCGGTCTCTGGCTAGGACGGGCTACCCGACAACTCTTTCTTCGCGCCTGACTGCTTCCACTTCAGCAGCAAGGCCCATGCGCGCGCAGCCAGTGCCCTCTGGAACAACATGGTGAGAGGCTGGGGTGAGAGAACCATCCTCCTCCTGGTGGTGAGAGATGCGCGCTGGCCTCGGAAGCCACCCCAGGGCTGTGGGGTGCCCCCGGGGGCCTGGTCCTGCCCTCCCTGTCCCCCCAACCTTCCCATCCTGCCCACTGCCACCTTACTCCCCGTTCTCCTGCTTCTTGGCTTAGCTGGAACCTGTTGGCCAGAAGACAACACACAATGATTTTGAAGAAGCGGTCAACATCACCTGTCCAAACCAGGTAGGGTGAAAAGGCCGTCCTTGCAACGCCTCTGTCTAAAGCCCTGTGTCCCAGGCTCCGCCCCTCAGTAGGCATTTCGGTTCTTTTCACCCCTGACCACCTGCCCGCCCCATGCCTTAGGCCAGGTTAACCACATAACCATTGGGCTGGCCTATAGGACAGCTACCCCCAGTGACCCAAGGCCCTGGCACACTCCTTGCCCGCCGCAGTAGCAGGGAGCCCTGTCGGGTCTTTCAGGCCAACAAGAGAAGCATGGCGCCCGCCTCCAGCTCCCGGGGGTGGGGGAAACCCGAGGGCAGATGGGACGGACAGAGACTCTGTCTTCACGTAGCTGCAGCCTCCCGAGTGAGGGACTGAGACCAAGGATGGTGTTGAGTTGGGTGGAGGATGCTGTGGCAAACCGGAAGCTGGAGTGAGGGAAGCAGGTGTTCACCAGCAAGGCAAAGCTGGGCACGACCCTGTTTTAACTCACAGCTGCTGCCATTGTCCCTGAACTGAAGGGAGCCACTGTGCAGGCTTACAAGGACCAAAATGGTCTGACTTCTCCTCCGGGCAGGGAAGGCGCTCAGGGAGCTGCAGGGGTGGGCATGGGTGGCAGAGGAGCCTAGGGGTGCAGTCATGGCTCTTCCTAGTGAGAAGAGGTATGCTGTCGAGAGGGGCTGGAGTGGCGAGAGAGGCCACACGGCCTTCCGCGGCCAGCAGAGTGGGTGGTGGGGGAGGACGTGCGCACTCCTGGGAGCCCCTTCAGGGTTGATCCGGCGTTCTGGTGCTGGGCTTGGGTTGCAGCCAAGGCCCAGGTACTCCTGTGAGGGAGGGGCTGGGCTAGGGAAGGAGGAGCAGGGGAGGCCAGAGGTGCATGTGCCCAGGTGGGTACCTGTTGGGGGTTGGCCCGCACAGAAGCGAGCCAACGTTGCTGCCATTGCTCATGCCATCTTCTCCCAGGTCTGGCCGTTTCTGAGCACCTACAAGAACAGCATGCAGGTATCTGCCTACTGCTTCCTTTTGGCTCACCAGGCGGTGTGTGTGTGGGGGGTGACTTCTGGGCTGGGATTGGCCTGGTGGGCAAATGTCGTGGATGGACAGCCTAGGGGGTTCACGCTCTTACGAAGATCACCGGCCTGTCCCCACCTTCAGGCGAGGCAGCTGGCAGAGGAAACCACATGGCTAGCAGCTGGCTGTGCACCCCTCCATCCCGTGGCATCACACAGCTCCGTGTAGACCTAATAGCCTCACGAGGCTGGAGCAGAGTTGGGGTGGGATGGGCACAGGTTGGGACCACTTTATTGACCCCCTAGTCCAGTATTGGATGGAGGAGGGATCTGTGTGAAATGAACAGACCTCACCCCTGGCTGATACAACCATCTGGGAAGTCACCCTCAAATGCCTTCTAGGGGCCCCGCCCCAGGGAAGGACCCAGGAACCTGTGTTTCTCAAAGCTCTCCGGCGAGTCTGGTGCCCAGCCAGCCTCTCGGGCCCCTTTCAGCCCTGAGATCTTGGGATTCATTCTATGTCCTTAGGGTTTGGGGACCTGGCTGCCGTGCAGAGACAGATCCCCGTCTGCCTCGCCCCCCACCTCAGGTAAGCCCCCAACCCACGACCCCACAACAAGGATTTCCGGGCTAGGGAGTACCCTGCCAGGACTTTTCAGGCCAACAGCTCACCACGGTTTTGACCACTGCTACTTCCTCTCTTGGGCGGCTACCTGGGATCAGTCTCTGCTCTGACCTGCCCTGGCTCCTGGTGATGTGAGGCCCAGCAGGTCCCATGGCATCTGGGCCCAGGAACTGTTTGCTTCAGGACCTCCTGCTTCAGTGTCTAGAGGGAGCCCAAGGGGAGGCACCTGTGGGCTCCTGCGTGGGTGGCACAGCCCTTGGGGAGCCCAGAGGTGGGGAGTGGGCCAGGGGATCCCCAGGAGGCTCTTGCTGGGTGTGTATGCGGGGGGGGGGGGGGAGGGCTCCTGGTGGCCCTGGGCTCTGCAATCTCTGTAGAAGGGCCTAGAAGTTTCCCTGGGATCTTCAGACAAGACCTGGGGGGCAGGGAAAAACCCAGGAAGATTACTTCTCAGACCTTGGAAGAAATCCAGACCCCAGCTCTCAGTGGGCTGAGCATCAGGCCCTGCACCTCATCCCAGATGGCCCCGGCCACGGCATCTTGGGTGACCACTGTGCTAGACTGACAGGATCCCCCTACCCTCTCTCCATTTCCTGCTGCTGCTCCTCTCCCTGTAAGTCCGGGACTGCCGTCCGTGCCTCTGATGGGGAAAGTGTCTTCACGCAAGGGATCTTCACCAAGTTCATGGACAATGCAAACACTAGGAAGGGATTTCACAATTTGTTTACTATCGAAATAAACACATCTCTTCTGTTTGTGCGTTTGTTAAAGTCTCCTCGTATAACCTGTGTCTCTGTGGCACTGTGCACTCCCAGTCCTGCATGGCCCAAACACACATGCATGTTAATTCTGGTCTCACTGGAAGCAAGAAACGCTAGGTTCTGCCAGCCGCTTCCTCCACCTGACTTGAGCACGTCCGCTTGTCTTCTAGTGCACGCCCTGAGACCCGCAGATATCCAGGTTGTGGCTGCTCTGGGAGATTCTCTAACTGTAAGGACCCCTGGGCCCCGGGTGGGTTGGGCACAGCCAGGCTAATTCCAGGACCCTATCCTGACCCGCGGGCCTGCACCTCTGTCCTCGTGTTCTCTTGCCCCTCTATCCTAGCTCTCCAACCCAAGAGCACAGCAATGATTTGGTTTTGCGGCACGTTCTCAAGCAGGTGTGTGCCAAGGAACTCTTTTCCCAGAGCAAACTGAACTGTCTCACATAACGGAGATCGTGGCTGCCCAGTGGCACTTAACGAGTGCGTGCAAAGCTTTGCCATCTGACTCAAAATCTAAGCCTGTCAGTGTGGGTGCTGTCTTCCTTTTAGATGAAGCTTTAGAGTCAGCTCAGAGCCTCACACCTGCTTCCTCTTTGCACCTGCATGGCATAAGCTCCTTAGTTGCGGATAAAGCTCTGCTCCTAACCCCTAAGAAATGGGGCTATTTCGCTATCCCCAGCGCCAATCTCGGGCCACACCTCCAAGACCTTCAGAATGCCTCATGGGAGGCTGTGCAGGGAGAGAGGAGAGGTGGGAATTTGGTGAGGACCCTGTCCACCACAGTCGCTCAGATCTCTGAGCTGCTTTGTGTGCATAAGGAATGGGCCGGCGCCGTGGCTCAATAGGCTAATCCTCCGCCTTGCGGCGCCAGCACACCGGGTTCTAGTCCCGGTCGGGGCACCGGATTCTGTCCCGGTTGCTCCTCTTCCTGTCCAGCTCTCTGCTGTGGCCCAGGAGTGCAGTGGAGGATGGCCCAAGTCCTTGGGCCCTGCACCCACATGGGAGACCAGGAGAAGCACCTGGCTCCTGGCTTCAGATTGGTGTGGTGCGCCGGCCGCACTGGCCATTGGAGGGTGAACCAACGGTAAAGGAAGACCTTTCTCTCTCTCTCTCTCTCTCTCACTGTCCACTCTGCCTGTCAAAAATAAAAATAAATAAGGAATGGAGGGCATGATGCTGGTCATGATGTTATCAGCAGTCTCTCATCCATGAGCACTCGAGAATTTGGATTTTTTTAAACTTCATAGTGTTCCCTTTTTTATTTGAGATTTATTTACTTGGAAGACAGAGTGATAGAGAGGTCTTCCATCTGCTGGTTCACCCTCCAAACAGCTACAACAGCCATGGCTAGGCCAGGCTGGAGCCAGGAGCTTCTTCTAGATCTCTGACATGGGTGCAAGGGCTCAAGCTCTTGGGCCATCCTCCGCTGCTTTCCCAGGCCATTAGCAGCAAGTTGAAGTACAAGTAGAGCAGCTGGGATTCAAACTGGTACCCACATGGGATGCCAGTATTGCAGCTGGCGGCTTAGCCCTCTGCACCGCCATGCCAGCCCTTCGAGAGTTTTCAGAAACAGTTTTTGCCACTGTGACCAAGTTGGTCCCCCACAACCCCCTAAGAGAAGAGCAGGGCTTGTGCTTGGTACAGCAAGGAGATGGCAGTCGAGGCGGAGAAGACACACCCAGCCGGGAAGGCAGCTCCTGGCCCTGGGCCCGTGCTCTGCCCTCTGCCCCCTGCGCTGTCTCCATAATCGAGGGCACTGGGGAAGCCCTGTGCGTTCACAGCCTCCCTTTTCTCCAACTTGCTGATTTTCCTGTGGACCGGATGTTTTCACAGGCTGGCAATGGAATTGGCTCCAAACCAAATGACCTCTCAGATGTCACCACTCAGTATCGGGGACTGTCATATAGGTAATGTCACCTACAGGCTCACCTCCAGAGACAGGCTGGAGGCTCGTCTCCTGCAAGTGCTTCCAACCTGAGGAGCAAGGACGAGGTCTGGAAGGGGCAGGAGGAAACCCTCTCCGCTTCTGCAGCATGTGGACAGGATATCTTCCTGCTAACCTCCTTTTTTTTTTTCAATTGTGCAGAGAAGGTAAACCGAGGTTCTCCTCAGACTCCCAGGGCAGCAAATCCAACACGTCATGCACTCAAAAAGCACCAAATCCCTAAGACGTCACCTGCCCGCTTGCATGGCCCGGGGCCCTGTCCGTGCTCCTGTGCCTCAGTTTACCATCTGTGTGTCTTCGTGTCTTCTGCCTGCACGTCTGTGTGTGTACACACCTGTTTACAGACAGCTCGGAAACCCAACACATACCCTGGGAGGAGACGATGGACACAAAACCACGAGCCGGCGGGCGTCCCCCAGCTCTCCCTGTGTGTTAGGAGATGAGGGCAGCAGAGGGGAAGCACGTGCTCAACCGACGATGCTGTTTAAACATCAGGCATCTGAGCGCTACGGGGTAGAGAGGAGGGCCCGATCGGCAGGGATGGGAGGGCTTCCCGGACAGGGGGTGCCCAGCTGAGCCTTGAACAGCTCCCGTGAGTAGCTGGGTGGGCGTGTTCTCAAGTTTCTTTCCTAATAAAGCTCATGGTTGGCTCCGCTTCCAAGTGATTGGCAAGGAGCTGGGGCTGTGTTGCCTGGGAGAGCAACCAGAAGGAAGGCAGCCACGAGGGGGCAGAGTGCTGCTGAGCCGCTGCAGCGCCAGAACCGCCCACCCGCTCCCTGCCTGCCCGCCCCCCCTGCCCGCCTGTCACTCAGAATTCCTTGGACGGCACTGAGAAAGTGAGAGGGCACAGGGTCTGGTGGTCAGGACTGTGGCAGGCCCAGGAGGGTCCTGCAGGGTCCCTTCCAAGGATGCAAGAGAGGCGTCTCCACCTCCAGGGAGGACACAGCCCCTCCCCGAGCGGAGGTAAATGTCCCCCGGTTCTGCGGTCCCCAAGTTTCCACGTGTGCTCAGTCTGTAACAGACTGCGTGGGACGAAGCAGAGCCTCACTAACTCACCACTCTGTCCCTGAGGCTGCGAGAAAGTCCCGAGGGAGAGAAACAGCAGAGCTTACTCTGAGCGAGAAAATGCAGGACGGGGAGACGGCTGCCCCTGGCCTTCACCAAGGGACACAGTGATCCCCCCACTGCAGGGTGCAGGGACAGAGGTGACAAGCCACACAGCGTGGCCCTTTGGAGCCACGTGGGTCCACAGGGCGATATGTCCGCTTCCAGGTGCCTCAGCTGGCCAGCCCCCCAGGGACTGACAGCTGGGCCGACCTCTGGCCAGAGCGTGGCTCTGTGGATGGAGACACAGCCGTTCTCTGAGTCTTCTCCAGGCAGAGTCTGCTAGGCCCTGTGGTCGGACGCTCCAGGGCTTCACGTCCCATGGCGTCTCTCCCTTTATGCCCTTGGTCTGTCCCAAGTCTTAAATGCTCAGGAGTTCAAGACAGGATGCTCCAGGTCGGGGTCAGGGAGCCCGCAGGACACCTGGCAGGTTGCCCCCACCTGAGCTGCTCCAGGTGCACCCTGGAGCAGGAGCTCTGGCAGAAGGGAGCGTGCTTTGTGCTTTCTGGGGCCACGTGAACACCTGTGTCCTTCCTCTGGGGACTTGACACGCGTGTGAATATATGCAAGGCTCTGAGAAGCCGTGCAGTGCAGAAATCTTTAAACTGTGTTCAACCCAGCACTTCCCTTCCTCCCACAGCTCTTTGTAATGCCAGTTGTCACCCCTAGGAGGTGACACGGAGTACCGCCATCAGAGCAGAGCAGTTTTCTGGAGGCGTGGAAGCCTCCAGGTTGCAAGTTCTGGGCAGTTCCTGAGACTAGGTCAATTCAGAATGCAGCCTGAGGTTCTTCCCCCTGCAGGAGACAACCTCATGGAGTTGGGGGCACAGGGGCCCCAAATTCTTGGGGGGCAGTGACCGTGGGCAGGAGTTGCTGAGCCGCTTTGGCTGTGAGCACTGCCAGGGCCCTGACGGTGAGGTCACAGGTGGGACGCAGGTTCCGGCCTCGGCGGCTCAACCAGCTCTCGAGAGCCCTTGCCTCCACTGAAGTAAGCTTGTTTGGGATCACTGAAAGGACCCAAATAAAATTGGCTTACCAAGAAATGCATTTCTTTATTAATTAGGAGGAGTTTGATGTCTTATCACAGGAACTCCTTCCACCAAGGGTATTCAGCATCTGTATAACCTGGATGACAACAGATGAACAAAGCCCGAGTACTGAGCTCCTGATGTAATCTAAATCTCATTCATTGAGGGCTCTAAGGTAGACCAGCTGTCCGGCCGGGGTCTAAGTCCTCTGTACTTCATGTTGGCCTGATCAGAATGAAGGCTCGCATAATTTCATTCCTCCATATGTATCTGTGTAATCCTCTTCTCTCAGAAATGTGTGCTCCAAAATGTCAGGGAGAGATTTCCATATGTTGTTGGTCAATTGCCATGGTGGTTTTAGAACAAAGATACATTTAACATAGAAAGTACAGTGCAGCATGTGTGTGTGTTTACATGGTGTCTGTGTTTCTGTTTTTAAATCTGAGAGGCAGTGAGAGAAAGCTCCCACAGGCTGGGTCACTCCGCAGGTACTCAGAACAGCCCTGCGCTGTGCCAAATCCAAGAGCTCAATCCAGAGACCACGTTGTGGGTGGCAGGTATCCAATTGCTTGAGCCATCACGCTGCCTCCCAGGGTCTGCACTAGCAGGGAGCTGGAGCCAGGAGCCAGAGCCAGAGCCAGAGCCGGATATCAAACCCAGGCACTCCATTGTGGAACGTGGGCATCTTAGCAAGAGTCTCACCCACTGGGCCAGACGCTGCTCCTGAGGATGTGTTACTAAAATTTCTTAGCCAGGACCAACATGCTGGGATTGAGGGAAGGGGCATGGAGGGACAGTCGCGGTCAATGCTGTTCAAGGCACAGCTTTTGTGAAAGTGGGGACGCTTCTCTCCTTGCCTCCCGAAGCCATGCTCGGTTTCAGCACATGGCATCCCCTGTGTGTCCTGAGGTTGGAGTGGATGACATCCGATAGGAGCACCGGAAGGCAGTGAGAGGCTGCCCCTAACCCACCAGGGCAGCTCGCCTGCCTGCTGGGCAGAGAGAAGCCACTCTATTTCCTACAGGTTTCCTGCTCAGTCCAGGTTTTAGTTCCCTCTGTGTACCTCTGTGTCCTACTTGGTGAGAGGGAGATTGTCACAGCGCCCTCCTAAGAGTGGTGGGAGACATGAGGTGACAGACCTGGAGTGCAGCTGGCACACTGTGTGCACCCAGCTCAGTGCTCTCCCTCTGGATCTGGTGAAGAAAATGGCTCCCTCCTGTCTTCAAATCCTGGATTTGCAGGGAACAGATCCACCAGGGAACTGAACACATCTCAGATTCCTCAAACACAGAGATGGGTCTGGTGTACCTGGCAGGTGCCGACGTGCATGAAGAAGGGTGGGCTCCCTGTGTCAGGTGTATGTACTGATTTAGTCTCTCTCTTGCCCCCTCCATGCAGTTCAGGAGGGGACGGCTCCCTGGACAACGTGACCACCTTGCCCAGTAAGTAACCCTCGGGGACTTGGCTGTGTCCCTCATTCCCTCTGAGCCCGAGGCCCCTTGAGAGTGCCTCCCAGGTAACGGAGGAACCTTCCCGATCACCACCAAGATAGGAGTGGAGGCTGTGGACAGGCAGCCGAAGACTGCCCTAAATGCTGGATTTGGAGCCTGGAAACCTGAGTTCGAGCCCTGCCTCTCTCTGTGCTTGTGGGCTGACCTAGGACAAGTTAGGGAACAGTCTGAACCTCTGGTATTTTGAACTGGCCTGGGGGGTGCAGAGACAGATTGGATGGTGACTATTCACTGCAAATTGTATTCATTGTTTCTATATTTATTTGAAAGGCAGAGGGATGGGGGAAGCTGAGAGATAGAGACATCTTCATCCACTGGTTCACTCCCAAAGTGGACACAGCGGCCGGGGCTGGGCTAGAAGGAGGCTAGGAACCTGGAACGCCATCTGGGACTCCCATGTGGGCGGCGGGGGCCCAAGCACTTGGGCCATCTTCCCACTGCCTCTCAGGCACATTAGCAGGGAGCTAGATCAGTAGCAGCAACTGGGACTCGAACCCATGTTCCGATACAGGCTGCTGGTGTCGTAGGCAGAAGCTTAGCTCGCTGCACCACAACACCAGGTCCATCGAAATATTTTTGTTAGGTGAGAGCCTCTTGCTGCTCTGGCCCGGCCTGTCCTGGGGTCACTGAATTCAGTGATGGCGGGCACACCCCGTGGCTCTGTGCAGGAAGTGTGGGGACCCAGGCCCCGCAGTGCCAGAGCAGACGCCCTGCCTGGCCTCGCCCCGAGCGCACCACCACGCTCCCCTCCTCTTCCAGATATCCTCCGGCAGTTCAACAGCAACCTCACGGGCTTCGCCGTGGGCACCGGGGACGCCAGTGGCACCAATGCTTTCCTCAACCAGGCTGTTCCCGGAGCAAAGGCGAGGTACGACATCTGGGGGTGCGTGGGCCTGTGGGGTAGGGGACGGGAGCACAAAGTCCCCTTGGAGACCCCAGTGCTGACCCTGTGTGCGCCAGCACTCTCCATCTGCAGCAGTGACCGGGCAGGCTCAGGCTGCCCCCATGTCTGAGGCTGTAGTGGGGGTCCGGGAAGGGTGGGAGAGGAGGGCCTCATTGAGCAGCGACGTCCCCACGCCAGTGCCCCGGGACCTTGCTCTTGTGTGCAGCTTGTCCTCATAACTGCACCTACTGACCCCCTTCATCCAACATTTTTTTAAAAGATTTATTTATTTTTTTATTTGAAAGGCATAGTTAGAGAGAAGCAGAGGCAGAGGGAGAGAGGTCTTCATCCACTGGTTCGCTCCCCAGATGGCTGCAATGGCCAGAGCTGGGCTGATCCAAAGCCAGGAGCTTCTTCTGGGACTCCCACGTGGGTACAGGGGCCCAAGGACTTGGGCCATCTTCTACTGCTTTCCCAGGCCATAACGGAGAGCTGGATTAGAAGTGGAGCAGCCGGGACTTGCACCGGCTTTACCCACTATGCCACAGCACCGGCCCCTCCTCCAACTCTTAACACTGACCCTAGCACAAGGGTGCTGGAAGGATCCACTTTCCCCAGAGTGTCACATGTGGCAATGCCCAAACAGATGAGGGGCGCCAGCCAAGTGGGTGCACGAGTTACAACGTCCAGTCTTGGAGCCGTGCGGGCAGCCAGTCCTGCTGCCACCCAGCTCTGAGATGGAGCCCACAAGAAATGAAATGGAGAATCCCAGAAGCAGTGGAAGCAGAACTGCCCGGCCTCCCAGGGTGGTCGCCCAAGGGGGCACTCACCCTGCTCCATGCAGCGCCTGGCCCAACAGCCTGAGCCTCTGCCATGCTGTCCTCTCCAGGCTCGGCCACACCCTCATGCCCACCCTTCCTGGGCGTGGCCCCAGACCAGGCCTCTCAGCCTGCAAAGGGAAGACACTTCCTGGTAACAGACATCGCTCTGACAGCTGCTCCCCCTCCCATGTCAGGGGGGCACCGTGCTGTGGATCCGTCTCCCCCAGGCCCGTGACGGGGGCTGAGTGAGCAGAGAGCTTGGGTGCTGGAGGCTCCGATCCTCCGTGAGTTATCCCAGGCAGGTAGAGAAGGCAAATTTCTTCCTCACCGCCTTCTGAAAGAAGCGTGCAGACGAGCTTAGGAAGAATAACACGTGCACCATGGAGAAAAGGCTTGGTCGCCGAGGGAAACGAGGTGGAGTCGATGTGTGTATGTGAGCGTGTGTAGGGCACTTGTTTGAGTATCGCACTTTCAGCTTCCTGGCAGTCAGGTCGAATTTCAGGACCTGTGCTCGTCTTGAAAAGAGACAAGTGGTTTCCTAGCATGGAATCCGGAATGAGTCCTGGAGAGGGTAGAGCGAGCAGGCAGTGGAATGGGCGGGACCTTGGACGGCAGCTTTGGAACAAGCACATAGTGAGATTTCCAAAGGCTGTTCTCTCTCTCTCTCTCCAGGAGAGGCGAGCCGCTGCTTGACTCCGAGTCTCGGGGTCTCCGGCAGCTCATGCAGTGGGGAGGGGGCGGGGAGGCCATGGAAACTTCTAGTTCAGGTCCTATAGGAGGAAAAGTATGGGCGCTGTGGCTCACCAGGACTGATTTTCTCTTTCTCAGGGATCTCATGAGCCAAGTGCAGACTCTGGTTCAGAGGATGAAGGACGACCATGTGAGTCGGATTGATGGTTCTTTATAAACATCGTTGTCTAACCTAGCATAGCTGTCCCCAGATGGTACGGTCTCCAAGGGAAGCAGCGAGCGCCCTATCCCTAGAGGCGTGCAGGCAGTGCTGGGACAGCCCCCTGCCAGAGGCCCAGCCCGGCGAGGAGATTATGGGAACAGAGAGAAATGTGTTGCTGGTCACCCTGACCTCTGTGGGCTATAAATAAACCTCCAAGATTCCTTCTGCTCAGAGATCCTTACCCGCAGGCAAGGAGGCTGTGGGGGTCATGTGGGTTTACATAGCTGTAGCCTTTTTGTTTCTCGGAAATCATCAAGCATTTTCCTCCCTCCGTGTAGAGGGTAAATTTCCAAGAAGACTGGAAGGTCATCACGGTGCAGATCGGAGCCAGTGACTTGTGTGACTACTGCACGGATTCGGTAATGGGGGTGGGGCCCAGGCCCCTGACCTTGACCAGTAGGCCTTGGGGACCCTCCCTAAAAACAGTGCTTAGAGTCAGCCCTGATTATCTGACTATACCACCTATGTGTGCACACAGGCGTGTCCCCTGCTCTCGCTCTCTCCCTCCCTCACTGACGACCCTGCGCCCCTCAGGTTCCTGGCACCATCTGCACATCCAAGATGGTGAGACGGCAGGGGGCAGGTACATAGTGGTTCTAGTCCTCTCACTTGTATCTCCTAAAAATTCAGAAAGAACAGAGACCGTGGACCCCAAGCAGTGGCATCTGGGGAGGTCTCTCGACAGGGCTGGTGCACAGGGCCCGAGGCCAAGCAGACCCCTTTTTATTGCCTACTCCTGACTCAAGCCCTGCCCGAAGGCTCCAGGGTTCCCGCTGGCCTACCTGTGACAGCTGTTCATCTCAGACTGTGACACCAGGAGCTGGTCATAGCCGAGGCCAGAGGGAGCACAAGCCCTCGGGGCTGCAGCGGCAGGAGACCCTTCCGCTGTGCCCCCACTGCCTCCCCACCTTACCCAGCTCCTCCTCCCCCAGAACCTGTATTCTGCAGCCAACTTTTATGACCATCTCCGCGACGCCTTGGACGCCCTCCACAGAGAGGTAGGTGGGGCTGCCACAAGCTGATTGGGGTGCAGGTGGGCTGGGGGAAAGAATGCTGGAATAGCCCCTCCTCTCAAGGTCAGGGTCAAGGGCAGGGTCTCCTTCCCTCTCCAGAGGTTGGGGTCTATCCCCATGGAAGTCTTTCCATTTGGAATCTGCCTTGGAGGGTCTTGGGTTTGAAGCAGGGAAGGCAATGTGCTGTCCGTTTGTCCTCTTACCACTACCTGGGACATTCTTGTTGGCTGCAGCCAGGTGGCCCCCAGGCTGAGGACTGTGTGCTGAGCTACAGGGTGTGCCTTGAGCAAGTCAGGGCCCGCACGCAGCAGGGCGCATGCCCGAGTTGGCAGCACAGATGGACTGCTCCTGAGAGAGTGCTCTGAGCCCCAGATGCCCTGCTGGGTGGCTGCAGCCTCCTACCTACCCACCCAGCAATTAGCAGATGAGGCTGGAGGGAACTGGACGGGGCTCAGGACCTGGCAAGGAGGTGTCCAGTCTCACCAGATGTGAGGCCAGTTATTCGGGCTCATGAAATGATGGCTGAGCGGAGCTGTCCCTGCCTCCAGGAGGTGCCGTTCGTGCCACAGCCTGTGTGGGTGGCATCCCCACCCCAGGAGGAGTTGTGAGCTGCATGGCCTCTGGGGCCCTGTGCACCTGCCCTGTAGAGAGATCTCCCCAGACGCCACTCCAGGGGCCGTTTGAGCAATTCTAAAGGGACTCTGGCAATCCCGTCTGGCCAGTTGCCATCCCAGCAATTCTAAGGAGACCATCTGGCCAATTCTCACTTCTCGGGGCCCCCAGGAAGGAGCCTCTGGAGCCTCTCTCACCTACAGCCTTGCCCTTAGGTGCCCAGAGCTCTGGTCAACCTCGTGGACTTCATGAACCCAAGTGTCACACGACAGGTGTTCCTGGGGAACCCCGACAAGTGCCCAGTGCAGCAGGCCAGGTAGGCAGGTGCTGACTCCCCTCAGGCTGGAGACACCTTCACCCCGGGCTGGCCAAGGACACGGTGGAAAGCCTGGGTTTGAGTCTTGCCTCCGCCTCCTGCTGATGTGCGCCCTAAGAGGCGGCAGAGGATGGTTCGAGTGCTTGGGTCCCTGCCACCCATGTGAGAGTCCTGGGTTGAGTTTCAAGTTCCTGGGTTTTGACCTGGCTCAGCCCTGGCCGTGGTGGGCATTGGAAGGTGAACCAAGGTTTCCTCTGTCTCTGGCTCTGGCTTTTGAATGAAATGAAAACAAAATTCTTTTTAAAAAGCTGCTAAGCTGGTGACCCTGGAGAAACACAAGGGCTAGAATCCTGATGACAATGTAACCTTGACCGGGGAAGGGGGTAGCATGTGTGTGTGTGTGGGGGGAGGGTCTTTGAACGACAGGCCTTCAGAAAGTTTGTGGAAAACGCTTATTATCAAGAAAAAATTATATAGATTTTTAAAAACGTTTGCACTAGAATAAACTTATCTCTTGACCCCATTTTTCCACGAACTTTTTGAAGTGCCCTCTCAATGTGCACGTGGCCAGATCGCTAACAGGTAGCAAGGGAAGGACTCAGAATTCAGTGACCTTCATGGGGACAAAGGAAACCGGGAGGGGACGCAGGGCAAGTTCACAGAGGGAGTGTTTTGTTGCTGAAAGCGGGGGTGGGGGTGGGGGGGTGGGGTGGTGGTGGTGGGGGTGCGGTTTTGTGTTCAGCAAACCTGCCACGAGGGTTGATTTATTGCACGCATCTCTGGGAACTTACTGTGCACCAGGCACGGCTCTGGGCCCTGGGCAGAGAACCCTTTAGCGCTCAGTGCACGCTGTGGGCGAGTGATCCACGTGAGGCCCTGATGGGATCACAGGCGGTGACTGAGGCCGTGGCATCAGGCCCCCAAGTACCAGCTCCGAGGCAGCAAGGAAGCCCTTTAGTTTTGTTAATCCCACATGGCGTTTTCTTTGCCTGGTATCCTCTGCTCAGCATAATTTGTGGCAGGCCCGGCACCTGCTGTCCACTCTGTGTCCTCTGTTTTATGAGAGGGTCTCAGGGGATTTCTTCCATCACCTATGTCTGGCCTCAAACTGCCCCTGAGTGCACCTCAGGCCTCAAGGACCCACGCCTGAGCTCGGGTTCACGCTGGGTCGTTTTTTCCCCGTGCAGCGCCCTGTGTAACTGCGTCTTGAGCCCCCTGGAGAACTCTTATGAGCTGGCCCGGTTGGAGGCCCTCGCGCAAGCCTACCAGGTGAGACCAAGAAGGCCACCGTCTCGCGTTCTCTCCCCGCCCACTCTCAGACCCACCAGGGCAGGCACCCAGGACAGGGAAGAAATGCTAAGGGCCTGAGTGGAGCCATCACCTACCCTGGGGCCCTTCTTCTCCCTGGCTGGGGTGTCTCAGGTGGTTGGAGAGGACTCAGTGTTGCTGGCTGAGCTGCCCCCAGGGGACTTACCCCCATGTCTGGGCCACTAGCCCTGGGTGCCTTGAGCCCCCTGCAGAGCTGCACCCCCACCCCAGCGGACAACCTCAAGCCCCGCCCTCCCACCTGCCCTCACAGGCGAGCCACAAGGAAGGGGGCGGCCAGGAGGCGTCTGTGACTCCCCAGCACGCAGAGGTTTTAGTCCACTTAGAACCCCAACAAAGGCGTTCCAAACTGTCTGCAAATTTACCATCCCCCGCTCAGAGAGAAGGCGGCGGGGACACAGCCCCACAGCTGGCCCTCGGCCCTCCTGCCACTGAGCACTTGGCAGTGCTGGGCCTGTGCTGACGTCCCGTGTGTGTGTCCCCAGAGCAGCTTGCGGGAGCTGGTGGAGTCCGGCCGCTACGACACGCGGGAGGACTTCTCCGTGGTGCTACAGCCCTTCTTCCACAGCATCCAGCTCCCCGTGCTGCAGGTATGGTCCCTGCTGCCCTGCACCCAGCTGGGGGGCCGCTGGAGAGAGAAGCAGCAAGTGCTTCTACGGCACGTACGCCAGGCAGGACCCACACCGCCGGCTCTGCAGACACCACGGGAGGTCCCAGTCGTCCTTGTCACAGCAGATCTGAAGGCACCCGCTCCAGAGCACTAAGTCCCCGCTGTGTGGTCTCTCCAGCACGTGGCTCTTCTGGGTGTCACCTCTTTCCACTCTGCCCGTGCTTCTGCTGGGCACTGCCACTCAGAGGCCAACGAGTGGACCTGGGTGTCCGTGCTGAGGCTCTGGCCTGACTAGAGGGCAGCTTTGTGACCCCAGCTGCCCCGAGACAGAGGAGCCAGCATCAAGTCACTCCGCCCCATGGGCTCTGCGCGCCCCACCAGGACTGCGAAAACCCATCTGGGGCTGATCAGCGGTGGTATTTGCCAGCTGAGCGGCCCGACTCCCTCTGAGTCTGGGCGCTTGGTCCCGCTGATGCTAAGGTTATAGACAAATGAGCCCACAGACAGAGAGACAAAGCACTTTATTTTTTAAACTAAATAATAAGGAATTGTGGGGCAAGAAGTGGGGGTGGGTCTGCGGTCACCCAAAGCTATTCACCTGTGAGAGTGCTCTGCTCTCCCTCTCATGGTGACCCAGAGAGGGGGCGGGTGGCACGGTCAGTCCCAGGGGCAGGGCCGGCCAGCAGGAGCCTGAGGAAGTCTCTCATCTCCCCCAGGATGGGCGCCCGGACACGTCCCTCTTTGCCCCAGACTGCGTCCACCCAAGTCAGAAGTTCCACTCCCAGCTCTCCAGAGCCCTCTGGCACAATATGGTAAGAAGAGCAGGGCGTCCCTGGGGCCCTGGGTTCCAGGAGACGGCAAAGCACCAACCTCCTGAAACCGTGGGCTCCCTCCAGGCCAGGGACAGCTGAGCAGGGTGGGCGCCTCGGTGGAAATCCATCAAATTGCAGATCAGGGTCCTCAAAGGGCTGCGTGGCCCAGCTATGGCCGCACCCCCTCCCCCACGCTGGCGACTGTGATGAGGCATTTTCCACGTGCCCGCAGCCATGCCGGGCAGTTTAAGCCGCATCAGCCCGTTTGAGCCCTCTGCGGCCCTGCCCAAGCAGTAGGATGTTTCTAAGGAAGTGAACCCCAGCGAAGCAAAGCCGCTTGCCCAGGATCCCACCGCCAGCAGCTGGCCAGGGCTGGAGTGGAAGCCAAGCCCCCTGAAACTGACTTCTGAGCTCTCCCCACCGCAGGAGGTGCCAGGGCGGGTTTGTTTCTGCAGAATTCGGTTAGTGCACCTGTGTCTCTCTCCTTCCCTGATCAGCTGGAGCCCCTGGGGGGGAAAACGGACACCCTGGACCTGACGGCGGCCATCACCCTCACCTGCCCCACTCAGGTAACCAGAGAGGGCCGGCCTTGCTCCTCTCGGCAACCAGAGCTCAGCCTGGGCCTGGCGCTTGGCTGCCACCAGCCCCGCTTTCCCCTGGCCTGGGGTGGGTCTGAGCTGGAGGCTGAGGATGGACAGGGCAGACAAGAGCGCAGAGCAGTTTTTGCTCTGGGAGTGGGAGACGTGGCTGGGCCCAAGCAGAGAGAGGGGAAAGGGTCCTTGGTGTGCGGCCGGGCGTTCTTGTGGTCTGACTGCAGGCTGTGGGGCCAAGCGAGGTCCAGGGGGGCTCAGGAGTGATGGCTGGAGAGTGGAGCCAGGACTGGGAGTTTCCAGCGAGGAGAGGATCAGAGGGGAGCCGGGGGCCGTGTGCAGGGGGCTGGGAGGGCTGGCGAGAGCAGCCTGGGTTCCTTGTAAGGAGGAATATGTAAGTGGTTGTTAAACTTGATTTCAGGCTACGGGTGGGGGCAGGTTTGTGTTGCCATTGCCTTCAGTTCCACTTTCCAGGGCCTGTCTTTTGCCTTTTTAACCAAATAAGGCCAAGGCCAGAGAGCTTGCAGTGGCAATAAAAGCAGACGGCCTGACCCAGTCTGGGAGGCTGGGTCTTGCTCCTGGGTGGGGCCGCACAACCCTCTCCCCCTCTTCCAGCTGAGCAGCAGCGGGGATGGACCTGCAGCTCCCCCATGTGTCTGCTGGGGCTCCCGAGAGTGGGCACCCCTGCCCGGGCCTGGCTCTGCCTTGTGTACCATCAGCTGCACCAGGGGAGCGAGACCAGCAGGAAGAGGGATGGGAAGTGCAGGTAGTGGCACAGATGCCTCCAGGGCAAAAGGGCCAAGTGCCAGCCAGAGGGCCAGGGCCAGGCCTCTGCTGTGCCAGCCATAATCATCTGAGTGCTAGGTCCCGAGCGCACCCCAGGGGTAACAGGAGGGTGATCAGGCAACTTGGGTGGTAAAGGGTACTTGGGGACTTGGAGCAATGGGTATCAACCAATAGTGTGAGTATTTCAATGTTTCAAACAACCCACCTGGCCATAAGGTGTGACTGTCAGTCCCCAAAGGCCCTCTCCAAGCTGCCAGCCTCACCCAGGCAGCCACCGCTTGCCCTTGGTGCAAAGCCTGGGCGCCGGGCCAGACGCAGCCCTGTCACTGTGGGCGTTCAAGGCACCTTCTGCCCATCTCTGCCCCAAAGTCTGGTGCGCTCCCCTCCCAGCACTTCAGGCTCAGCGGGCTCGGCTCCAGCTCCTCCCTGCTGGACAGAGCCAACAGAGCCGGTGCTGAGCAGAGGGCAAACCCAGCCTCCTGGAACCAGTGGACGCCCAGAGGCTGCTGCTAGGCACCCCTGGAGCCTGTTCCCCAAGGGTCCATCGGTCAGCCAGCTCAGCTGTACCACTGGCAAACACAGGTGACAGGCAGGTCACCGGGAGAGGAGACTCAGCTGGGTGGGAGCCTCCGGGCTTGGTTTCTGGGCCTCCACCACTCCCCGCCCCCAGCCCCAGTCGGGCTGCTGGGATATTTGGCACGGCCAGGGGGCGCAAGTTCACAGGTTATCCGTTGTGTCCTCAGCTTGGACAACTTACTGACAGCCAACCTTTGACTGGCTGCGTCTCTTCTTCCCTCCCTTCCTTGGTGGGCGCCAGTGCCCACCCCTTCCCCAACCCCGGGGCAGCTGGCTGAAACTCCTAGAAGAGCAGCTGTGTGCTTCCTCAGCTTTTGTTCTTTTGGGACCTCTCTGAAGTGCACGTCCAAGTTAACCACCTGCCCTTTGGGTGTGTGGACGCTAAGGCACCTTGATTTGTCCATTTTTCAGTTTTCTTCCCCTTTTATCTCTTCTATTGACCTTCTCAACCTCAACCGTTCTCCAACTCTGATGCACCAGTCTCTCTCTCTCTGCACATCCCCTCCCTTGGAGACTTTTCTGTCTCCAGGATTTCCTGGTAGATGTCTTTGCACTGGATTCTTCATTCTCTCATTCAGTGTCTTCATTTCTTCTTTCTCAAACTCCAATCCTATGTTTCCAACCCTTAAAATAGCTTTCCCCTTGGATGCCCTATAAGGTGTAAGGTTACCCAAAAGGCAGGCTAAATATATTGGCACTGGACAGCGAGGGCTGCCCTGTATCCAGTTCCTTGTCTTTGCTTCCAGAAGGAATTCGGGAGAATAGCAAATAGTGAGCAGCAAAGATGCATGCTCCACAGGCCTGCTGGGAGGGGGCCTGCTGTTATCTGGACCGCGGGTAACAGTGTATGGGTTGTTTAATGACGGGGGCGGTGCATTCTAATAAAAGGTAGGAATAGTCACAGTTTTCTGGAAATAGGTGGAGACTTCCTGGAATCTAGCTGCCATCCCTTTTGGCTCCTTATATGGTCTGATGTCTCCTATCATGGTGGCTGGTAGGTGTGTCGTTTTGCATGCCAATATAATGAGCTGTAGGTCACTTTGGTCCCCTGAGCTGGTAGGAGCGTGGTCCAGGCAGGGGGGTGTGTATCTCCAGAACAGGAGGAAACAAATCCATATCCCATAGGTGTTGCAGTGATAAGAACTATACCCAGGTGGCTGACTGCTAGCTCTGCCTCCTGTCTCAATATGACCAGAGAAGCCAGGGAAGAGGGAGGGTAGGCAGGGGAGAGGAGCTGAAATAATGTCATCTATTTCACCTTTTATCAAGAGAAAAAGCAAAAGTGTGTGGGATTCCCTCACTCTTCCCTGTTTAGCAGAGCCTCGATCCTGCCTTGCATAGGAGCGACACGGTTATCTTCTGAATCCTCAGAGCTTCTAAACCCCATCCTGCGCCCAGCCCACCACCTCCTCCAAGAGCGACTAGACAGTAGTGAGATATTTGTTTTCCGGAAGTCTCTGCTCCTCCAGACACCCCTGTTTCTGTCATTGTTATGGGGATTTTCAAGCTCTGTGGGCAGGACACGTCGTCGAGCACCCTAGGGGATAGGATCCTTCTGGTGCCGCCACCTGCCCACCCCCCGCCCCGGCATGTCCACAGCCACCCGGCTCAGACGTGGTCGGTGTGTGTGCGAGAGGTCAGCTCACCCTGCTGCCCTGTCAAATCACAGAGACTGGCGCCATGGCCCTGGGTCTCACTGGAGGGCCTTGGAGTCCTCCCAATGCAGGCTCTCCTGGCATCCCTGGATTCTGACACGTGTCTCCCCCCAGGCATCACTTTAGCCTGTGATGAAACACCTATGTCCTCCCCAGGCGTGCTCTCCAGGTGGCCCCCCTTTTATAGGCTGTGACATCAGCGTGGTAAAGGACCAGCATGCTGGAATGGGGTGGGATAGAAGACAGGACAGGACGGGGCTCTCCAAGGACTGCTTCTATGTCCCCCCTCTTTACTCCCCCTCTTCTTCACCTTGCCGCCCAAAGCCTGGCTCCTGGAGCTCCCTCTCTCGGAACGGGGTCACCTTCCAGCCGGCAACTGCACCCTCTGGCTTGGTGCAGCCAGCACAGAGGAAGGCCCTGCTCCTTCCCAGGGAGGTCTGACCCTTGCCACGCAGCCAGGAGGCCGGCCCCCAGTCCCCGCAGACTCGCCCCAATGCTGGCTCCCATCAGGGCTTGGCCGGGCTCTGCCTGCCCAGCAGGCCCCGGGTGGGAACCCCACTCCACCTGCCATCAAGCCGCCTTCACTTTTGACTGATTTTCTGGGTGCTCCAAACCCAGCCCCCGAGAGCCAATCGGACTGGATCGAATTCCTCTTCTTGTGAAACCTGTTTGAGTCCAGGCCTTCAAACCATTGCCACTCACACAAGAGCCACAGTCAACAAAAACAAGGCCTGAGCACCCCGGCTCATTGCCCGGGGCCTGTTCTCCTTGCTCCTGCCCTCTCTACCACATTCCAGGTGGCCTTGACCTTGACCCCGACCCCTGTAGCACTGTTTCCCCCATGGGTTCCATGATCAGCTATGACCCAATAGACTCTGGAGTTCCTGGCAGCGCTCCTGAAAGGGTAGGGTTAGTCCTTGTCCTTTGCTTCCTCCTGTGCCCGTCACTCTGGGACTTGCTTCAGCCCTAGACCCCTAGGTCCAGTTAGGGCTCCTTTGAAGGTCGGGGGAGGACAGTTGTCAGCTGCCCCCTACCAGGCTGTGGGTGAGCCTGGGAGCCCTCCCCTCATGCCGGCTCCTGAACAGTGCTATGCAGGCAAGGGCTGCTCAACAGACACAGGTCGGTCACTGTCAAGCTGCTCCCAGCATGCCCTCGGTGGAGGTGACCCTTCTGGCCCTGCTAAGCCATTGTGGTTGGAGCCAGCACAGTTGGCGACGGTGGCAGGCGTCCCAAGCTCTCGCTATCTTGTGCTGTTAGTGCAGGGCCTGCTTCCTGTGCAAGGAACACTGGCATGCAGGAGAAAGGGTCTGGGCTGAGAGGTTTACGTGTGAGGCTGTGCCCCCTAGACCTCTGGAGAGCCCCTTCCTCCTCGCCCTCCCAACAGGGTCTTTTGTGGGCCGGACCCTGGTGTGAACTTGTCAGGTGGGGTCTGGCCCCAGCTCTGAGCTGCTTACTCGCTCTCTAACCTGAAACCCATCCTTTCCCTACTCGTGGCTATCTGTAAAATGGGAGGGTCTAGGGGTTGCGGAGTCAGATGTCTGCAATGCCAGACAGGAGCCTGAATGTGTGCACAGGGTTAGTATGAGACAAGAGGAAGTGGTTACGGCCAGAACTGAGCCGAGTACGGCCCTCCTGAGAGCCTGAAGATCCTCTTCCTCCCCTTCCTGGGCCACCAGATGGGCCAAAATAAAGAACAACAAAACAAAGTGTCTCCTGGCTGGATTCAGGCTGTGCATAGTCAATTTCCAACCCCTGGAGCTGGTCTTTAAAGACAATAACATTATTTAAAAGAGTGGCAGAGAACGCCCATCTGTTGGTTCACTCCCCAGATGGCTGCCATGGCTGGGGCTGCAGCTGGGCCAGGCAGGAGCTGGGAACCAGGAGCTGCTTCCAGGTCTCCTATGTGGCTGTTTTCCCCTGCTTTCCCAGGCACATTAGCAGGGAGCTGGATCAGAAGTGGAGCAGTTGGGACTCGAACCGGTGCCCATATGACCCATATGAGATGCCGGCATCATAGGCGGTGTGCCACAGTGCTGGCCCCAGAATCTTTAATTCCCCTTCTTCAGCATGATGGTTTTCCTTCCTTATTCCCTTTTCCCAAGTCCTCAGACCACGGCCTTTCTGCTCCATGAGCACATTTTATGAGCGGCTTCCCAGCCCTGGGCCCGCTCGCGTCCTGATTGGCATCTCACTCACTGGTCTTGTTTTGTTTTCATTTTCAGTTTCTTGTTCACTTGCTTTTCTCTGTTTCTCCCTTGTCTACTTCCTCCTTCGATGAACTCATCACCGACAATCAGTGGACTTGGATTCCTGGCTGGGCTTGTAGCAAACCTGGTTGTGAGGTAGAGGTGGTCTTGTCCCAAGAACACACAAAGGACCAAAATATAGGAAGGCAGACTGAAGGGGATGTTCAAGAGAGAGAAGAGAATACATAGCAGATATTAAAATATGTTCAGAACCAGAACATTTCTTGGAAGAGAAAAAAAGTGCTGAACCGTGAAGCCCTTGCTAGAGAAATCGCAAAGCAAAGCGAATGTGTAGGTCTGGACTGGGGAGGCGGAGTTCCCGTTGCTAAGGTGAAAACAAAAGCAGGGAGTGAGCGGGACTGGAGAATGTATGGAATCCCTTTTAAGCCAGTGCCAATCCTGTTATGTAAAAACCCTCGGGAATGAAGGAAATGCTGTTTGGACCATCCTCCGGTTTAAATGCAGGAGCACAAGCTAGTCTGCACCGATGTCTTCTGGGCTGCCAGCTCACCTCCTTGTGTGGTTTCTTTTCTCTCTCAGAACGAGCCCTTCCTGAGAACCTTCCGGAACAGTGACTACACGTACCCCAGCAGGCCAGCTGTTGAGGTAACGCCTGGCTCCCAACTGCCTCTCCGACACACACCACCTGCAGCGGCCAGGGACCCGGGGCGTGGTGCAGGCTCCAGCAGGATGTCCCCTTCTGACATACAGGGAGTGGGAACGTAAGGCGCAGGCACGAAGCCCAGGGCCATTTAACACGTTCTCAGGTTGGGGGAAGTGCCCTGGGCCAGTTTTCTCTGAGCTTTGCGTCCTGTGCTCACCGCACTGATGGGGCCGCACAGCCTTTTGGGAAGGAGTGAGGGGAGCAGTGGGTATGAGGTGTCGTGGGCTCCCTGGAAGGTGGAAGCCAGCTGTGAAGGAGCCTCAGTCCTGGGGGCTGGCCCCACAGGAAGCTGCAGCTTGTCCCTGTGGACCCCTAGGCATTGCTGGGCTCGAGTTAGCCATTCTAGCTCTGAGGATTCACAGCCCATCGCTTTAGGGACTGCCACTCCAAAGATGGCCTGCGGAATCCGGGACCTTGTTAAACCCTGCAGGAAGCCACCAAGAAGGGGCTCAACCCCCAGCTAAGCTTCACATCTATGGTGGGTCCAGCCTTATGCTAGGAGCTAGAGGGGGTCCTGAGAAGTATCAGACAAGCTTCTGACCTGGGGCAGTTTTAGACTCCCAGCTGCTCGCTGTGCATCTACTATGCGAGGCACTGTCCCCAGGAGAGGGGGAGGAAACCAGGGAAGTCCCAGGCCTCTGGAAGCTTGCAGTGCTGTGCAGGGGTGGGGGAGGGGGACAGCGAGCTCAGGCATACTGTGCAGGCCAAGCCAGGCCTCTCTGAGGCCTGAACTGAGATGCGCATGACAGAAAGATGCTAGCCCCATAGGAAGCCAGAAACAGAGTCCCAGGGAGTGCAAAGGCTCTGGCATGGGCTGAGTCCGCGGTATGGTTATCGGAGGAAGAGACAGGACGTCAGAGTGGCTGGGGAACATAAACAGTGGAGAGCAAGGAAGACGAGGTCCGAGGGGCTCCTGGGGGCCGGATCACCCCAAGCCTGAACCCCTGAGTCAGAAGGCTGGATTTCAAGTGGAGACAGATGGAAAGGCCTTGGTGGTTTTAGGGCATGGTGACATGGTCTGGCTCAGATCTTTAAAAGATCTCCCAGATGGGGGGGTGGAGACCAGTGGGAGTGGTTGGGGAAAGACCTCCATGGGATTTCTGAAGAGCGGTGAGAACTTCCGGGCTGCAGGTTTCCCTCCACTCTGGGTTCTCTCAGCTCACAGCAGCCCAATGGAAGCTGTGCCTGTTGACCTGGTGACCAAGTTGCATCCTATTAGAAATATCTGCTGCGTCTTGTCCATCAGGCATTTGTTCATTGACTTCCCACGTATTTATTGGATGCCCAGGTGGAACAGGGGCAGTGGACAGAGGTATGCACCTGCCCTCTTGGGTTACAAGTCTTTGCTTCTGCTGTTGGAAAAGTTGAGAAAGCCCAGGGCTAGGAGAGTGCGTGTTTCCACAGCTCTCTGCCTACATCAACGCTCCCCGGAAGCTTGCTTAGAATGCAGAGTCCTGGGCCCCACCCCAGACTGCGTTTAAGGAGCTCCGGTGTCCCGGCGTAGGATGCAGCACGTGGGTCTTCCCTTGTGAGAGATGAGCATGTCCAAGTCCCAGGCCGTGTCTGTCGGTGCACCCCGTACGAGCCACCTGCAGCGCACGGTCTGCCTGAGCTGTGTCATCTGCAGAGGGCTGCATAGGTTTTTAATCCTGTTTTTTAATATAGTTATTAAATCGCATTTCCCCCCGAGGACTTGTGTCCTCTGCATACAAGCATGTCCTTGATTGCAGTAAAACTTCCAGACAGACAGAACTCCGTCGGGGTGAGGAATGACGCAATCCCTTGGAGCCAAGTCAAGTCCCCTGGGTTAAGGCAGTGCTACTTAGAGGAAGTGTGGCCGAAGCTCCGTCACTATAAGGAGGTTTTGACGAGATCTGACTTCCTCGTCATGTGACTGGCAGAGCAGGTGGGCCTTCAGAGCCCAGGCAGTCAGTCGGTGGAGCCTGGCTGTGCCCCCGGCAGGCAGGTACCTGAGGCTGTAGGAAGAGATGTCCTCCTCCCCAGCTTTCTAGAACCAGTCCATTCTGTGCCCTCTGCTCCCCACCTGGAATCTGTGCTCTGTGCCCCAGAGACAAGGAAAGGTGACTGAAAGAACCCAACGTGGCAAGCTTTGGTGTGTACTCATGCGAGGACGCGGTAGCTCAGAAGTTAACCAGCACATGCTAAAAATCACGCAGGAGGAGGACACGGGAAACCTGGGAGCTTTGCAACTCTGAAAGTTCCATGTTTTCCTGAAAGTGTTTTGATGATTGTGCTCTTGCGCTATCATTGCTGTCAATTGGGCTCACTGCTAAACACAACCAAAACACACCTATACTCTCCGGTGTGAGGATCTGAATCTGTGTTCCTTAGGAAGACCACCTGTTGTATGGGTTCTTGTAGCCTCCCCTGCTTGGGGGCAGCTGCTGGCTCCGCTTGAGGGTGTGGCTAAGTTGGGATGGGACGTGCCATGTGCATGGGCCGTGTGCATGTGCACCGTGTGTTGTGCAGGCAGGCAACTGAGCCTCCCCTCTGAGTTCTCTCTCAGCCCACCCATTGCTGGCAGCCCTACCCTCCCATGCTCTCCTGGATCTCTAGCCCCCTCCAAAACTTCCTGGGCTGAAGCTCACCTTCCTGCACAGTGAGTGTTGGCATTGTCTCTCCTCTGGTTGATTTAGAACTGGGGCAGTGACTTCCTGTGCACAGGGTGGAATCCTTCCAGGGATGTTCCGAACTCAGGTGAGTGAAAACGCCGCCCCCTGCTGCAGCAGGGAGCCTTGCGTTGTGTTCGGTCAGGGTGGGGTGGGGTGGGGCAGGGTGGGGTGAGGCCCTGCAGATGCACCCGGAGCCCCGAGCTTGGAAGCTTGCAGTCTAGCCGGTTCTGTGCGATGCAGAGCAGGACCCAGGGAGGCCCCCAGAGGTGAAGGGGCACAATCCCCTCCACCGAATCACACTTCTAGTCTCCTTGTGGTCCCAGTGGTAGCCCCTCCAGCCTCCCTGCCCAGAACTGGGTCCTGCATGTCTGTAATGGGGGCTTTGCTGGACCACCCCGTGAGAACTGGGCTCCTCTCGGGTGGACGACGGCCCTAAGCCTGGAACCTTCAGTGCCTCGGTTGCTCCAAATGAATGGAAGAGGCAAAATTGCTAAAGCCTGAGGCTGGAAATGAGTGCCTTGGGGACCAGGGGACCAGGGCAGACTCACAGACCCTGGTATGCTTCTGCTTGAAGAGGCAATGCCCCTCACCCCCACCATCTCGTCTCCCCTAGTCCATGAGCTCCAACCAGGAGACATCAAAGTAGTGGCTGCCCTGGGTGACTCGCTGACGGTGAGTACTGAGCTGGGGGCCAGGGGGGCCCCTCATGCCCAGCCAGGGCCTGTGCAGGATCGGGTCCTCCTTGACATGGGCCCCAGACTGACCGCCTGCCCACATCAGGCGCCGTATACGCCCTGCCTTCCGTCTCGTTTAGTCCGGCTCAGACATTACCTCTTCTTGCGGCTGCCCCTCCGGCGTCAAGGAGTAGTAGTCCCCTTTCCCCACTGTTCCCAGGCACGTTGTCCAAGTCTGCCTCCATGGTCAGGGAGCTCCTCTCCGTCCCCCCAGATCTGGAGAGGAAAGACTTCTCCACCCACTGAAGGGCCTGTTGTTTGGGGCAGAGGGAACCCAACTCCCTGCACATAGCAGAGTGCCCCCAGATGAACCGCATCAGCCAACAGCTTAGCAACCACCATGTGCTCCGTGCTCTGCTGGCAGTTCCGAGTCAGAGAGAGTGTGAGACCCCATCCTGGCCCTCCAGAGACCCTGCAGCTAGGAAAACAAGTTCCGTGGGAGGAGATGGGTACGGGCAACTCCCAGGACTTTCCAAAGAGTGTACTCACTTCTGTAGAAGCCACCACCACCCCGGGGGTGCGGATGAGTCTTCGTCTTGGTCTGAATGCAGATCTGTGGAAGGGCACACACCAGGCGAGAGGCAGGAGTTAGCCTTGGTGCTGTGTGTATGTGACTCAGGGGCCAGGGTTCCTAAGGTGGGGGTAGGTGATTCATTGTTTAAAGTCCTTGTGTTATTTCAACAGTTGAGATAGCTATGCGTTACTTTTGTAAATTTCAAAGAGACAATTCTTTTTGAAAAAGTTTTTATTTTCATTTATTTGAAAGAGTGGCAGACAGGAGGAGAGCTCAAGATCTTCCATCCAAAAGTTCACTCTCCCAGTGACCACACTGAGCAGGGCTGGGCCAGGCCAAAGCCAGGAGCTCCATCTGGGTCCCCCATGTGGGTGCCAGGGCCCCAAGCACTTGGGCCGTCTTCTACTGCCATTGACAGGGAGTTGGAGTGGAAGCAGGGCAGTCAAGACTTGAACTGGTGCTCCTATGGGATGCTGGCCCTGCAGGCAGTGCTCCCCCTGTTTTAAGACAGGAAATTAGAGAAAATTTTTACAGGAGATGGGAACTGATGGGCCTTGGAGAATGAATTGGGGGTTTAAGCAACTTGGAAGGAGGGAGTTCAATGTTCCAGGAAGGGGCAGGGTGTGGGTAATGGGACAGCCTGGCCCAAGACCCTCGTGCTCTGGCACTGGAGAGGGATCCATTTGCTTAGACCTGATGGTATAGCTGGAAGGTGCAGATGGTGTGGAAGCCAGGTGTGGTATGCTTGGAACCCTGGCGCAGGGGCTTGGCTTGGATTTGCTGAAGGGTCAGAGCCAGGGGAGGTGAGGAGAAAGATGCGCTCAGAGGAGCAGGGCCTGGAACCTCCCCTTTGCCTTTCACAGCTGGCCATGGGCGCTCGACCAAGCAACTCCAGTGACCCACCCATGTTCTGGAGGGGCCTCTCCTGGAGGTGAGGATGCACTTGACTTACTCTGTTGCCAGCTCTCCCCGAAAGAGGTGTGCGTGCTGTGCTTCTCCACGCCGCCTCACAAGGATGAGGTCTGCACCCCACGGCCCAGTGCCGACCCCATGCCCTGGGCTCAGAGTTCCCGGTTCCGACCTGTCCATGTGACAGTACACACAACAGCAGGTCTGAGTGGTTCTAACAAACATCCTTCCTCCTCCCCAGCATTGGCGGGGACGGGGCCTTGGAGACTCACACCACACTGCCCAGTAAGTAGGAGCAGGGGAAGAGCCACCCTGTGGCCATGGCCTTCCCCCTGGGGCAGGGGAGGTTGTCTGCAAGGGAGAAAGTCAGCCGATTCTGGAAAGACCTGAACCCCGTGCTCAGGTGCCATGGGGGCGCTCTGCCCCGTCTCTCTTCACAGACATTCTGAAGAAGTTCAACCCTTCCATCCTGGGGTTTTCTACTGGAACCTTGGAGGGAACCATGGGACTCAACGTAGCAGTGC
Organism: Lepus europaeus; assembly: GCF_033115175.1. Lineage (NCBI taxonomy): Eukaryota > Metazoa > Chordata > Mammalia > Lagomorpha > Leporidae > Lepus > Lepus europaeus. The sequence continues at coordinate 25,355,363 of NC_084839.1, forward strand.
AAGGGGCCAGAGCTCAGTGAGTAGACGCCACCAGGGAGGGAGAAGGGTGGGCAGGGCCTAGAGATGGAGGTGGGAGATGGATGGTGTCTGGGAGCCCGGGCCCAAGTGGACTTGACAGCTGTGCACGGAGCACTTTCTGCATGTGAACCTGTGCGAGGGTTGTCTCCTGTGCGCCTCCCAGCCTTGGACAGGGGCACCATGAGGACAGGGGCTCAGAAAGCTTCCTGAGCAGCCACAGCCACCCAGGAGCCAGGATCAGATCCTGGCTACATCTAGGGCCTTTGCACTGCCCGTGGTGCTGTCGCTGCCTCTGCAGGGCAGCAGGCAGCGCACGTTGCTGGCCAGGGCCCTGCAGGGCCTCAGGTCAGTCCTGCAGGGAGGATCTCCACACCCAAGAACAGAGCTCAGCTCGGGCTCTGTAGGGGCCCCCATGCCTCTCCTCCCCGCTGGCCTCAGAACTGCCTTTGTGCCTGGACTCAGGGCGGGTAGGTGTCAGGGCCCCTCCGACAGCCTGGGGCTTGTTTTCACCGGGATTTTTGTTGTTGACGACAATCCAGATCCTGAAAGCCGAGGCGCCTGACCCAGCTCATTGATTTTCTGCAGGGAGCGTGCTGGGTATTTGCTTTGTAGGAGGACTGCTGCGCTGAGGTCACCAGGGAAACGCGGCTGCGTGACTCACTGTTTACAGGGAACGCTCCCTGCTCCACGCAGCAGCCCTCACCTGGGCCCTCGGCTCGGTTTGTAAGTCTCTGAGCCACAGGAAGCGTTGTCAGTTCCTCAACGTCACAAGCAGGAAGAAGTTATTTTTCTGCAAAAATACTGGGCTTTGTGGAGCCACGGTGCCAACGTCGAATCACTGCTGTCGTTATTTCCATAGCGCAGGCTTCGAGAAGCAGGGGTTTGTGAGTCGGTCTGCGGGCGCTGAAGCCCTCCCCCCTTCTCTCTCCCTTTTGTCCTTGTCTGTCCTGTGCTGCTGAGCCTCGCTGCCAGAGGAGCTGGGGACTGCAGCAGCTGATGTCCAGCCTTAGCGAAAGGAGAGCGAGCCCTTGACTGAAGCAAGGTTGTGGAATTGTTCGGGGACTTTATCGCCACTGTCATTTACAACACCGTGGACGAGACCGAGTTCACCTGCGGACAGAGATAAACTGCACATCCCGGCACCTAAGATGATGAGGTCTAGGGGTTTAGAGCGGCTGTGTCTACATCCCAGCTCTAAGGCTTGCCAGCTGTGGGAATGTGGGCAAGTTTCCTGGCCTGAGTCTTCGTTATATCATCTGTAAATGGAGATAACAAAAGTACCCCCTCAGCACAGGCATGGAAGAAATTGAGATTAAATAGTCCTTTTAGCATAGCACAGAATATGCAAGCACGAAGAAGTGCTGGTGTTATTAGAAAATCAAAGTTTTATTCCAGGTCTAACCTTCATCGATGAACAAGGATTCAAGGACTGGGCCCGAGGCAGACCCCAAGAGGCGAGTTCCCTGCACGTGGAGAGCTCGCGGTCTAGTTGAGGAGAGTGAGCCACAGGGAAATCGCTTCTGGAAAAAAAGGCAGCATTGTGTGTGAAGACTCGCCGCCCGAAGCCACCCGTGCTTGGTCACAGAGCACAGCTAAGAGAACAGAGCAGTATCGAGTAGCAGCTGGGCCCTCTAAACACAGAGGCAGACCCCGTCAACCTCCAGTGCAACCTCTTCCCTTAAAGATGGAGTCGGCCCTAGCAGGATTCAGGCGCTCATGCAAGCAGCGCCCACAGCAAGTAACAGCAGAGCTGCAGGTGGAAGCCCTGGTCCCAGGACTTAAAAAGGAGGTAGAGGGGATGTGAACGGGCTCAGAGGAAAGCTTTGTGGGCAGCAGGACTCGATTCAGGCCTGGAGCGAGGCGGGAGGCAGCTGTGGGCCAGCCTGCCTTCCTTCCCCTGCGACCCACGAGGGCTTACCACCCAGGAATCCTCTGGGGCACATCGTGAGCCTATAGAAAGTGACGGGCACTTCTGTGGTCACCTTTAACCAGGCAGGCTTTCCTCCTGGCGTTCTGATGGGCCCATCACTAGCTATAAGGTAGAGATGTGATCTGAGATGTGTAGAGTCACCTCAGTGAGTACAAGGGCAGGGTGGGACTGTGTGTGCTTGGCCACGGGCCCAGCTGCCTGTGGACATGCAAAGATTGGAAGGGGCCCAGCCGGTGCCAGCTACTGCTTTTGTGACTTCTTGCACAATAGTTTGGTTCCATGCCCTTTACTGCCCTCTTACACACACACATACACTATATAGATATATAGCTAGCTATGTATCTATAGAGAGAAACAGCTTTATTGAGGTATAATTGACATGCAATAAACTTTACAACTTAAAAGTATAGGATTTGATAAATTTTGTCATCTTCACCTGTGAAGCCATCATCACTGTCAAGATGACAAACATGCTCAACCCCTCAGCTGCCTCCCACCCCTTCCTGTCTCTCCAGGTAACCACTAACCTACTTTCCATCGTGTAGGTTCGTTTGAATATTCTAGAACTTTGTGAGTACAGAGCACATCCTCTTTTTGTGTGTTTATTTGAAAGGCAGAGTTACAGAAATAGGTCCGCCATGCGCTGGTGCGCTGATCCAAAGCCAGGAGCTTCATCCACAGTGTTGGGTCTACAAAGCATCTACTCAGTTTTGTTGCTGGCTACTATACCGCGGACCCAGATACCTGTCGTTTGGCGTTTTATTTATGGCAGACAGGACTGAAGGAGAATAATCGTGCCTGTACTCAACTCCCCCATCCTGGGTTGTTGCGAGGGGACGAGGGAGTCGCCCACAGAGAAGGGAAGCATAAAGGGTGGAAGGAGCGAGGCTGGGGCCTGGAAGTCAAGGTCAAGGTGTCCTTCAGCCAGGCAAGGAGGAAGCCGAGGCATCACTCAGGGCAGTGACAACTTTAAGTACACGAAAGGTATTTTTAAAACAGGCAACTCGATACGAAATGACCAGGCTCCACAGTCAATGAAAAAGCCCAGTGCAGTAAGAGGAAACCCTGGTGGAGGTTGACCAGAAGCCACCCCAGCGGCAGGCTCCGAAGCCCATGGCCAACTCTTGGACTATAACCAGGCTGAGATGTGTTAAGAATGGGAGGCTTTTCCTACGTTGTGAAGCAGTAACCTGGGCTGGCCTTCGTCTTCCTAGGTCTACCCTGCTCCTAAGCGACTCTAATGCCACCGTCTCCTCTCCATCCTAGGGACATGCCAGCCCAAGCCCGGGACCTGGTGGAGCGAATGAAAAACAGCCCCGTGAGTACAGTCTGCTGGCCTACGCCAGAAAAGCTGAGGAGGCTACAGCAGTCCCTCCAGGACCCCCTCTGGACCGCAGTGGCTCCTGCTACTGGCCTGCCCTTAAGAGGAGCCGCAGGATCCACGGAAGCAGGCTTTCCCACGGGCACGGCCTGGAGCAGCTGCGGGAGGGCCAGGGCCAGAGCTGGCCGAGATCCTGGCCTCTGGCAGCTCCCACCTTACCCCAGCCCACTATTCAAACACAAGGTCCTAAAAATAGGCTTCTCATTCCAATTCTTCCTCCTCCTCGCTCCCCTGGCCCCATCAGAACTTCAAACCGCCACTTTGCTTGCAACACTGCGTACCTTCGCCTTGGAATCCAGCGGCTGGCAGGATTCCTGTTAGGGTGGGGGCTCAGGGGGCAGCTCCTCTGAGGGCCTGCCAGCCCCTGCCTGACTGCTCGGGCCACACTGGGCTCTTCCTCCAGTGCCCCCTGCCCAGAGAGAGGCTCAAGGAGCTCTTCCCAGGGCAGCCCTGGGCCTTGGCTTCTAGCTGCAGCTTTGGCCCTCAGCTCACATTTCCGGAGTGTTAATCCACTCAGCCTTCCACTGGCCCGAGGAAGTGGGGAAGTGGGCCCTCCCCTACGTCTGAGCAAATGCCCCGACACAGCCAGTCCCCCTGGAGGGCGGCCCAAAGACATCTTTGCTCAGCTGTGATACAGAGGGTGAAAGGCAGAGGGTGTGCCTCACCTGGGATGTCTGTGCCCTCAGGAGATCGACCTGGAGAAGGACTGGAAGCTGGTCACACTCTTCGTGGGGGGCAATGACCTGTGTCACTTCTGCGAGAATCCGGTAGGCCCCCAACCCTCCAGGGACCGGAGGGGAGAGATGCTGAGCTCTGTCGTATCCTTGTGCAGGCCCTGAGCCTGCCTCCCCACCCTCTCGAGGGTCACACTTGCCTGGTCTCCCAGGTGCTGCTTGCTCACGCATGCTCAGAGAGGCCCCTGGGAGAACAGCTGCATTGGCTCCTGTATTCCCAAGCAAGGGTCTAAGTCTTATCAGGGTTTGCAGAAAATCTAAAATATTTTCCATGACTACTTTTAAAAACTTTTCTGTTAACTTTAAAAGTTATGAAAAGATTTGACAAGCAGGGAGAGAAATCTTCCACCCACAGGTTCACTATTCCACATGGTTGCCAAGTCAGGGCTGGTCCAGGCCAAAGCCAGGAGCCTGCAACTCCATCTGGGTCTCATACAGGGGCCCAAGCACTTGGGCTGTCTTCCACTGCTTTTCCCAGGCCATTAGCTGGGAGCTGGAGCAGTCGGGACTTGAACCGGCGTCCATATGGGATGCAGGTGTCACAGACTGCTAGAGCTCCACTCCTGCCCAAGGGAGAATGCTGCTTCCATGTTCAGTGTGAGCCCCACCTACACATGTGTTCTTCCATGTTTAGTATGAGTGCTTCGAGTCACTGCCACCCTCTGTATCAGTCTCCTATTCTGGTACCTTCTAAGCCCTATCCCAAAGTCCCTTCCTCATAGTATAAAGCCAAACACGGGATTTGGTCTGCAAGCATTCACTGAGCACCTGCTGTGTACCTCAACCCCCCCACCCCGGCTGGGTCATGAGGGATGGTGGAAATCAAATAGCTCCAAGTCGTGCCCATGCCTGCAGGACAGAGTGCCATGGTGACCCGTGTGGTGGGTGTGGTCACTCCTGGGGCCTGGCAGGTGTCCCGACAGGGCTCCCTGTGGGTGAATCTGTGCCAACCAGCAACCAGGACTGGGCTTCCCAGCCCTGCCACGCCTCTCAGCCTGGGCCCCAGGAGCCCTCCTGTGCTGTGGGTTCCTCTCTCAGGGGACTCCAGGGACTGGAGAGAGCCGCTTTTCTCTTCTCAGGAGGCCAGCTCCGAGGGGGAGTACGTCCGGCACATCCAGCAGGCCCTGGATATCCTGTACGAGGAGGTAGGAAAGATTGGGGCCTGCAGGCAACCTGCCTGCCTATTACGCGCTGGGGGCTCTCTCCCTGGGTGCATCCAGACAAGCTGTGTTCAAGGAGCTGCTCCCTGAGCAGAGACCTCCCCGCTCCGTGGGTGGCACCTGAATGGTGCGGGGTGGGGTGGGGGGGCACTGAAGACAATTTAGTGAAATCGTACAAGTCACCACCCTGCCATGAGGTCCTGGGCTTCAGTTTCTTCAGTGGTAAAATTGGGGCAGACATCCCCCCACCCTCCCTTCCAGCAGTGCCCACATCTCCCACCCAAGTGCCAGGGGACTCACGCAGCCCCCTCCTGGCTCTCTGCAGCTTCCGAGGACTTTTGTCAACGTCGTGGAGGTCATGGAGCTGGCTGGCCTGCACCAGGACCAAGGTGGGAGATGTGCCACACTGCTGGCAGCTCAGTAAGTGGACGGGTCAGGGTCCCAAGGGTGTGGACCCTGGGGAGGGCAGGACTCAGACACCCGAGGAGGAGACCGGAGCAGAGGGAAGCACTGGGCCAGAGAATGACATGGAAGCACCCGTCCATCCTTGCAGCCCTACTACACGCAAGTCCCTGCAGTGCTCTGCACCTGTTTGTTTTCCTGTAAAGGGAGACCAGGACCAAATGGCCCCTTAGGCCTCCCTGACCTAGCTCCACTGATGCCCGGCCTCAGTGAGCTGCTCCCTGTCAAGGAGTCCAGGGGGGTGGGCTTGCATCCAGCCTCCCATCCTACTGTGCAGGACATCTGTCCCGGAACGTGAGGACAACACCTGCACCTTTCTTGCAAGGTAGACAGGGGGTTGAAAGGAAACGCACATAGGGCACCTGGGACAGCCTCCCAGGAAGCTCTAGTTTTATTCTGGGCTTGGAGGCCAGGTGCCGAGGGACTGGAAGCCCTGTTGGGACCCCCAGCTCATTTAACCTCAGTGGGACCCTGGCCAGAAATTGGCACCTGCTAAGGCCAGAGGGGCTTTCGGAGTGTGTGTGTGACTGATGCTGCCAGGGGAGGAGTCCAATTTGGAGTGAATGGGTTTGGTGTGCAGGTGACCAGCTGGTTCCCCCTCTTGCTAGGTGCTGGGCCCTCAGGTGGCCCGGCCAAGGACTGGGCTTGGACTGGGTCTATGGATGATGTGTTCCTTCTTGTTAAAGCCCTGAGAGGCTGCTCAACCACTGGCAGAGCTCAGAGGTTTAAGTAGTGTGGGGACAGAGCCATTGTTGCCACCTTCCAGAACTCTGGCCTCCTCTCTACCCAGTCCTTCTCTGGAGAAAGGCCAGAGGGGAGGGGCATCCACCACTGATTTCCCCCCCCCCCCCTTCTCTCTGAACAAGTGCCTTGCAGACCCCACACCTGCCGTCTGATGCTCTGGGTCACGCTGCAGGGCACTGTGGGAGGCCACTTCCTGTGTATGGCAGAGTCAGCCTCCTGGGAGGGCCGAGCCCAGGGAACTGAAGCTCACGCATGAGTTCTTGTCTCACAGGAGCCACTGCACCTGCTTCAAATACTCTCAGAGCTCACTGGAGATGCAAGAACTGAAGAAAGTGAACTGGAACCTCCAGGTACGCCCTGTAGCCCTCCCTTCTCTGCCCCAGGTGGGAACTCGGAAGTCATGCGTGCAGCAGGGGTTGGCCGAGAGCATACCACCCCCCTGAAAGTCAGGTCACACTGCTGGGATGGTTATACAGGCAACTTGAGATCAGGGAGGGGAGCGAGAGATCCCAAAGAGGAAGCCAGGAGAACCCCACCCCTCCAGCCCCAGGCCAGCCTGAACAGCACTTAGCTCCCAGAGGAAACTCTCCGGGCTGGGGTCCATCCTCCAACCAGGACCCTGGGTTATGGGCCCCAGCTCAGGAAAGGCGTGGCAGTCCCTGCTCTGCCTCCCTCTTTAAGGCTCAGCCCCTCGTCCTCACTTCTAGCCCAGTTCTTCTTCCTCTCCCCACCCCCCTGCTGTTCACATCCCGCCATATCCACCCAAGTCCCTCTGCAAATGAGCCTATCTTCACTTACAAAGCAAGACAGCTCCCAGCTCAAAGTTGGTCTGGACTCACTGGACTCCAGAGCCATAGATGGTTCTCGGGTGTTTGCATCTCGTCTCCTCCTCTGTGGATGACAGGTCCCTTGAGGACAAGTACTTCTAGTGGGTTCCCTTTACAGCCTGTGTTTTTGGCATTTAATCCAATGACCATGGACTGTCACCCCCCAAGTTCATGGGTGTGTTGAATTCATCCTCATTGGAGCTGATCTGGAGCCTGGATTTGACCTGACCTCTTCATGCTGTGAGGAAGCAGGGCAGCCCTCTGGTCCAGGAGCCATGCAGGTGGGGAGTTGCTTCCACCAAGGATCTCGGGGGCCAACCCCGCCGTGCCCCCTGAGAACCAGCACAGGGCCTCCAAATGCAGCTGCTCACGAAGGCATACATGGGTCACATTAGCAAGCCAGCCCTCTTCAGTCACCATTCGTTAATGGTTTGACTCCATCTCAACCCACAAGCCGGCAGGAGTGGCCCCCGCCCTGCCTGGATGCTTGAGCAAGCTCCTTCCCTCCCCAGAGCGGCCTCTCCAGGCTCTCCTACTCACACCAGTACGTGCAGCGTGAGGACTTCGCTGTTGTCGTGCAGCCTTTCTTCCAGAACACTCTTGTCCCATTGAACGAGGTGAGCCGGGGGGTGGGGGGAGCATGCCTCAGGGAATGGAGCCGTTGGAAGATGCATACTGGGGAGAAATGCCTGGATTTCAATTTTTGGCACTAAAATAAGCTTATCTTTTAATTCAGTTTTTCCATGAACATTTTGAGGCTTCCTTATCTAAATGGCCTTTTACTTTTTTTTTTCCTAAGGGCTCCCCAGGGTGTTTTTTTTTTTTTTCTTCAAAAATATGATTGGAACTTAGATGCACTTGCAAAGAAAAGGAGGGACTCAGCAGTGACCAAGTCCCCCGGGGCATGGCCCTGCTAGCTGCTGCATGGGGATAGAAGGGAATCCACGGACCAGTGCTGGGAGTTGGAGGATGAGAAGAAAGTCCGTGCACCTGCTGGGGTGGGGCGGGTGCAGGTAGCTGCATCCTTGGCCCAGGGTGCTGAGCCCCATGCCTTCGTTTGCAGAGAGGAGACACTGACCTCACCTTCTTCTCTGACGACTGCTTCCACTTCTCAGAGCGCGGTCACGCCGAGATGGCCATCGCCCTCTGGAACAACATGGTGAGTGGCCGACAGCCTGGTGGGCTGGGGCAAGGGGGCGATCCAAGGATAGGGCTGCCGAGTCCCATGGTGACAAAGTTCCAAATGGCAGCATACCTTCTTCCTGTGCACACAAAGGCGTATATAAGGGCTCTCCAAAAAGTTCACAGAAATGTGATATCATTTGAAAAAACTGCTTTTGCCAAATAAAGTCACCTGGGGGCTTTACACTGTGGTGAGGCAGGTTAAGGCCAATGTCTGTGATGCTAGCCTCCCATGTTAGAGTACCATCTCCTGCTGATGCCCCTGAGACAGCAGCAGCACATGGCCCAAGTGCTCAGGGCCCTGACGCCCCTATGGGAGGCCAGGATGGAGTTCCAGGCTCCTGGCTTCAGCCTGGGCCACCGGGGGAGTGGCCAGCAGATGAAGATCATTTTCTCCCTCTCTGTCGCTCTGCCTATCAAAAAAAATTAAGAGCACTACTTGCTAATTCACTCAAATTCCTGGGGCCAGGAGAGACTCCATTCCAGTCTCCCACATAAATGGCAGGGACCCAACTACTTGAGCCATCAGCTGCTGCCTCCCAAGGTGAGCATTAGCAGGACAATGAAACTTGAGCAGAACCAGAACTTGAACAGCATCTTAACCACCGTGCCCAACGCCAGCCCTGAGGTTGTCTTCTAATCGCTGTTCTCTGTAAGCTGCTTGCTGCACCCTCCTCCATCCACCCACCTTGTTCTCCAGCAGCTCCGAAGGGCTTCGAAGGGATCAGACTGGATGCAAATGGCAGCTTCAACCCCTTCCTGTGTGACCTGGGGCAAATGATCTCACTAGCCATTTAAAAAAAAAAAAATCGTTTGCAAACCAGTGAAACTGACCCAGATTTCAGAACTTGCATCAGTGTGTGCACAGCACCAGGCACATAACTGGCCCTCAACACCCCAGCGCTCCGTTTTCTGCGCCGTCCCAGCTGATTCTTTACAGCTAAGTAAACTGCCTGCTCTCCCAGGCTGCCACCTATTCCAGCCCTTTCTGAAGGGCAAGGGGTCTTAGGGAGATGAGCACAGAGCCCCGCCACTCGGCGCCAACCATCAGAGCCTGACCTGCCATGGGCTGTGTCCCCTTGCACAGAGCGCACGTGTGCCTTCCCCACACAGCAGCTGCTGCCTTGTGTGGGTGCGGTTCCAGGCCCGTGGCACAGACACCCCCACGCCTGTCAGTCACCCCACGTGTCCAGCCCCTTCCTCCCTCAACGTTGATTTCCTCCTACATGACAGGTTTTCCCCACAGCCTCTTGACTCGCACACTCACTCGGCTTCCGGTACATTTGGTGTCCTGGGTGTTCCCTCCCAGTGACATCACGTACCTGGCCACTCCTAACACTTCCGTCCCACCAGACTCTGGACTGCACTGAAGGCATCTTTGAGCTCCTCCCTCCCCAACACATGCGTGCATGCACCCCCCTGCCCCCAACCCTGCCAGAAGTTTTTAAATCAGAGTTTGAGCCATGTGACTCCTGCAAGTCATGGATTTGGCCGCAGAGGTCACTGTCCCCTGCCTTCATTTCTTTTACCGGACTGTGTAGCCATTCCTCATCCCGACCTCCCACCCCAGACTCCCGGGGAAGCCAAGCCCAGGCCGTGTTTTCTCCCCACTGGGCACCTCCCGGGCGCCTGCAGGGATGAGGGTGACTCACACCTGACACGCCCCGTTGGTCTCCTTCTGCGTGAATTGACAATGTTCTGGTCTTTTCTTCCAAACAGCTCAGTGGCTTTTCCCATTCACCCAAGCGAGAGACTTTTACTTCATAAAGACAAGGGAAGGGCAGAGATGGGGGAACAAAGGGCGTGAGCGCTGCCGGAGCCGGCCAGTCCACGGCTCCCCAGCCGCCCCCAGATTTCCAATAACAAAGCGGAAATCACTGAGAGTTTATCCTGCTCCATGGAACTTGGGGGACATCATTAACGTTTCATCCAGCACTGCTTCAGACTTAAAGCTGTAGCCGGCATCGTGCTAACGTTTCAGATTATCTTACTGGAGTTTTAGCCTGCAGTGACAAACAGTAGGCTGCTGGTAGAACCAGAGCCAGCAGGTTAGCAGCACGGTGGGAACTAAAGCCCGCGTTTTCCATATCCCCATCCCGGCTGTGGTGGCCACACCCTCACCCTTCCCCTGCTGCTGCCAACCTGATAAGCACATGTATAAGCGGTGACTTCCTGTCTCATATTTGGAGTCCTGTGACGCAGCGTCTGTAGGCCCTGGTGAATGTTCCCAGGTTACCCTGGGGCAACACACACCTCGCCCTCGCTCTCACATACCAGCATTCCTAATAGCCTCAAAATCGACACTGCCAATGTCCACCAATAGTGGCAAGAATAAGCTGTGGGATGTTTTTTCCAAGGTATGCCTTACTCAGTGAGAATAAAGCAACTTCTACAGCAAGCAATAGGAGCATGATGGTACTGGGAAAAGTGGGAAGGGGCTTCAAGGGCGTGGTGCCCCATTTCTCTATCTGGATGGGGTATGTGGTCATCAAGATCCATCAGCTGCTGTGACTTGTCCCCAGGTGTTCACTAAGTTTACTTAAGAGGTGCCTGGGCCACCACATCCCACACTGGAGAGCCCGGATGCAAGTCCCAGCTCCACCCCCAATTCCAGCTTCCTGCTCAGAGTCAGAGGCCCAAGCACCGGTTCAAATGATGAGGTCTCTGCCATCCATGTGGGAGAACTGGATAAGTTCCCAGCTGCAGCCTGGCCCAGCCCTGGCCATGGTGGGCATTCGGGGAGTGAAGTGTCCTAGGAAGTCTTTTAAAAATAAGTCTACTTTAAAAAAAATGCTAGTACCTGGCTGGCTTATCCACACAGATCCTCACGTAAGGGGTCTCGAGTGGGACTTGGACTCAGGCGGTTTTCTTAGTTCTCAGATGACTTCAGTGTGCAGGCTTTAGGAACCGCTGCCTTGGTATGTTCGCCTCAGGGCCACTACATACTGTGCGTAAACAAGCACATGCCCCTGTCACTCCCATGCATAGCACACGAGGTCTGCAGGGACTGGGCCTCCAGTCGCCCCTCTGGCCGCCTCTGCCATGCACTTTGCAATCCAGCGAGCAGGTCCTGTGGTTTTTGGCACTTGCTCTTGCTTTTCCCCTTATCTCCAAGGGCCCTCTGCCCTCTTTGCCCCTCACCACTTAGCCTAGGCTCCAGCTCCTGGAGGAGCCTCTTCCAAATGCCCAGGCAGGCAGGGGCCACCACGCTCCATTGCACCCTGCCTGGTCCTGTCATTTGCTACCTCATTGATATCCACAGTGCCAGCCCCGGGCCTTCTCCCCTTAGGTCTTGGCCATCGGATCCGTGCACCCATTTATCATCAACCGTCCGTGTGCAGGTGCCGCGGATCCAGCAGGGAGAAAGCTGTCCCTGCTCTTGTGGCATTTCAGCGGAGTGGGGAAAAGGTAGATAAGAAGTAGACAAATAAGTCAACAAGGGCCTGGCTGTCCACATTCAGGGCTTATGGGAGTAATGGCCTCCCTAAAGCAGTGGCTCGAGAACCGAGTGTCAGACAGGTCCAGGGCCAGAGTGCTCCAGGCACGGAGTAGACCCACAGCGGCCCCAGTCAAGGAGCTTGAAGGGTTGGAAAGTAAAAGTCAGTGTGACCAGGTCCAAGCGACAGGTGAGGCCAGGTCCCTGGAGGGGTGTAAGCAGGGGAGTGACCTGCTGTGGCCTGGAAGGAAGCCAGGGTGGAATGGGAAAGACCAGAGGTGGCCGCTGGCATCCAGGGCAGAAATGAAGCAGCGGGGGAGAGAAGTGGTTGGAGTTAGGACGGGTTCAGGCTCAGCTGATGGATAAGGGAAAAGAGGGAAGAGAAGGGTCTCACCATCTGGGGTCTAAGAAACTGGGTGGAAGGGGGGCTGGCAGCGAAAAATCCAGAGTTCTCTCTAGGACACGCTCAGCGTGAATGAGCCGCCTTCGGGGAATCCAGTTAAATATAGAAGTGTGAGGTCAGAGGTCAGGCTGGAGACCCGGGAAATGCGAGTAGGGCAGCTGTGGTCTTCCCCGCCGCAGCCCGAGTGCTCCTACAAGAGCAGGTAGGAAGGAAAGAGCCGACGGTCAGCTGCCACACTCCGGGCCCTCATCTCAGCTTCTGAGGCCATGCAACGAGCAAAGGAGAAGGGCGTGGTGTCCGGGGAGCCAGGGGAAGCCCAGGTCACAAGAGAGGCACAAGACTTTGACCAACGCTGCAGAGAAGCAAGGCAGGACACAGAGTGACAGCTGGGTCTGGCCATGCAGAGCCCAGGGGTGTTCTTGGCCAGAGCATCCACTGAGTGATGGAACTGCAGATCGGCTGGGATGGGCAGTGCAGCCATGACCCCCGGCGACCCCAGGAAGCTGTGGGGAGGCAGAGCCGGGGCTGGCAGGAGAGCAAGCGAGCAGCAGGCTACATGCCTGGGGGAAGGCGCTTCAGACAGACGTGTGGCCGTGACCCTCCTGTGCCTCTTAGCTCCTGGAACATCGCTGGGAGTCCGCCGGCCTGTGGCACCTGTTCTGCCACTAGGGAGCTCCCTTCCTGTCAGCTGGAGTTTCCTCCGCTCTGACCTGGCAGAATGCCTCACCTCGCATGTGTAAGCACCCCCGGGTGTTACACACCTCCTGTTCTCTCATTTGACGCCCGCCACAACCAGCTGTGGATTTAACACCAGCCCCCGGCCCTGGGGAAGTTCAGTGGCCGCTCAGTACCGCTCAGTCATTACAGGCAGAGCCGGGACCCCGGCGACCTGCCCAGGCTGTGCCGTGTGTGGCAGTCACCATGGTGTCCCTCGCAGGGCCAAGGCCACCCTTCCTCCTCTCATGGTGTTCCTAAGAAACGGGTGTAAAAACCTCACGACACCAAAGCGAGACCGGGGGGGGCGGGGGGGGGCAGGGCAGCCACTTCCCTTCCTGGTGGTCCCTGCTGGCTGGGATGTTCACCAAAGTGCTGGGGCCCCTGCCTCTTGGCTCTGGCCACGGCCAGGGCAGGCTACTGGCTAAAGATGCAGCAGCTTCCAGTTCATTCTCTGCCAGTCCCAAGATGGAAAGCGTTCGGCAGCACCTCAAATCAGGGTTCAAGTACATTGCTCTATCCGTGTGAAAAACACACAAAGCAGCACCAAGCAAGCAGACTCCCATTTCTTAAGGTTGCCAAGCCACGCATAGTGATGATGACATAGTGACCCATGCGTTTGCAAGGTTTGTTTGAGGTTGGCTGTGCCCACGCACTTGGAGGAGCCAGTAAGTATGATCATCACCATTTTATAGAGTTGGAAACACAGCGCCTGCACCCACAGCTATCCCCACCCGGGCCCCGCCCCGGCCCTCCTACAGCCTGTGGACTTGGGACTGGCAGGCTCTCCTGGGCCTTGGCATCCTTCTGGGTGAATCCAGGGCCACAGATTCAGGGTCCTGTCCTGCTCTGAAGCGAGTTCCAGCCTGGGACCATGGGTCTCACTGCTCACCCCCCCACCCCCCCACCCCCCCCCACCCCACCCTGCAGCTTTGGTGAGAACCAAGGTGTTCTTTTCTCTCTCTAGCTGGAGCCAGTGGGCCACAAGACGACCTCCAACAACTTCACCTACAGCCGGACCAAACTCAAGTGCCCCTCCCCCGTGAGTAAATGCCCTCTCTGTCTGCCACCTGGAGGCACAGGGGAGTCCCGTGGGGTTAGCACAGGCACCTTCACTCCCTCCCATCCTCATCACCCCTCGCCGCTCCTCACCGGCGGCTCGGGGTGCGGGCAGGCAGAGGGCGCAGGGAGAATCCCACAGCTTCCCCGCAGGTGTGAGTGGCTTAGGGAGGCAAGACCAGCAAGTGCTGGCCGGAGGGCCTGAGGCACCCATCACTTCTGGGGACTCTGAGTAGGATAGCAGGAGCTGGGGATAGGGAGGCAGAGAGAAATGAGATGCGGGGTCTGTTCCCAGAGCCCATGACCCCTTGCATGCCCAGTACCCTCCTGGCCCCTCCTCTCCATCACTCTTACACTCACTGCCAGATACCACTCAGCCCTCTTGGGAGTGACTCAGTCTTGTCCAGGCCTGGCCCCCACTGCCCATTAGCCAGAGTCCAGGAGGGAGGCTGACTGCCCTCTTGTTCACGTCACGTTCCTCGAATGCCCCATGACTGCTCAGGTCCCGCCCTCCTGGAGGCTCATTCCCCACCTCTGCCAATGAAAACGGTCGCCTCCCTGCAGCCCCAGACTCAGTCCTGGCTGCTCTTAGACACACCCGGGTGGCTCTCTCCTGTCTGAGCCTCTCCGACCCACGGCCCCATCCTCCCTTATAACACGATTGTGTCTGCACGTGGTCTCATCTCCCTGCTGGGCAAAGAGAAGATCCTCATCAGAGCTAGCCTGGGGCCTGGTGCAGCAGGCACACAGTAGGGATCACTGACACCAGAGAGGAGGGGGCCAGACACAGAGTCATCGTCAGTTCTTTAGCTTCGCCTTTCCCGAAGCCCTGGGAAGTGGGGGGATGGGGGGATGGGAGGATGGGCAGTGTTGTCCAGCAGTGACCTGGAGGAAACAGCTGGGAGCTCCGCCAGCTTCCCAAGGACCCTCTTCCAGCGATCACTGTCAGCTGCCACTGTCAAGGTCAAGTTCAGGGTGGGGTGCTGGTGAAAAACCAAAGGGCAGTCCCAGCTGGGGCCACCGTCTTCCCACAGAGGTTGGCACAGAGGGAGCTGCACCAGCAGGGGAGCAGTGACAGAGGCCCTGAGCCCCTGACCCTCCTCTCGTGCCCTCCAGGAGAGCCCGTACCTCTACACCCTCCGGAACAGCCGGCTACTCCCTGACCAGGCTGAGGCAGACCCCACGGTGCTCTACTGGGCAGTGCCGGTGGCAGCAGGAGCCGGCCTTCTCATCGGCATCATTGCCATGGTGGCATGGAGAGGCATGCGACGTCACCCGAGGGAGGACCCCCCGATGAGCCTGACCACAGGCCTCTAGGCCCCTGTGTGTGGTCCTCACCCGAAGGTCCCGGCCACACTCCAACCTGGCCCTTCTACCTCAGCCACCTGTGGCCACCACGGGCAGAGCCTGCTTCCACACCCGAGACACCGCAGCCAAAGGGACAGTCAGGACTTCCTGGGGCCTCAGCTTCTTCCTGGCTGATGCTCCTGGGATTGGCAAACTTAAATAAAAAACCAAACATGTTCTATTCCTGAGTGAGCCTGCCTGTGACACTCATGTTCTGGGTTACACATGCAGGTGTATGTGTGGGAGGAGGGGCTGTTAGGTCCAGGGATGGTGGGCCAGCACCCAGCCTGGCCCTGCCAGGCCCATCTCAGCACCACACTCACCCAAACCACACTTTCTGGGAGATTGGGAAGGCTGCCAGGTGGTGGCTGGAGCCGTGCAGCTGGAACGACTGTGGAATGATGTGCTGGGAGTCAGTAGCTAAATACGTCTGACTGCCTTAGAAAACAGGGGTTCCTTAGGCAGAGTTTCCTGGAAGAGGAGAATTTGGACATCGTCACTTGGAAAAAGCAGTGGGGACATAAGTACCTCCTGCATCCTCAACCTGCTTCTGTCAAGGCACCAGGTCTGGGAATGAGCAGCTATTTCTGCATCGCCGGCTTGCCAAGGGAAACTGGAGAGGGTCCAAGGACACAGGCTGCCCGTCCTGGGGGCCCTGCCGGGGGCCTCAATGACACATCAAGGAGGCAAACGTGGGCCTCTGCCCCTTAGCATCTCTCCCACCACAAAACCATGGAGGACAAAGAGCTTGAGTTTGAATCCCACATGCACCCCTGGCATGCTTGGCCCTGGAGCACACACCTGCTCCGAGTCCTTTTCTCAGATTCCCTATTTGAAAATATTGCAATGAGAGCACCCATTCTTACAGCACTGCTATTAAAAAGAAAAGGAAAAAAAAAAGTTGTGCATATAAGTGCTCTGTGATTCTAAAATATTGCACAAATGAGAGTGTGTGTCTTCCATGAAGACTTGGGACAGGTGGATGGAGCTCCTGGCTCCTGGCTTCGGCTTGGCCCAGCCCTAGCCATTGTAGCCATTTGGGGAGTGAACCAGTGGACAGATCTCCCTTTCTCTCTGTCCCTTCCTAACTCCACCTTTCAAATAAATCAGCCTTTAAAAATAGAGTTGGGAGAGAGCCCGGGCTGTTGGGGAGGAAGACAGCCCAAAGATGGGTATGGAGAAATGCGACCATAATTCTCGGGTGAAGACCGCCTGCCCCCTCTCATGGGGGTTCATCATCACATCTTTCTGGCCAAAGAGAAGACTCCCCAGAGGACCCAGTGTTCCTCGGGGCTTCAAACTCGTTTCCTGTCCCATGAGCACAGCATGTCTTCTCCCACTTCCTCCTGGGGGCTGAAAAACATGGCGACTAAGTCACATTCCAGCTCGGCCTCCTGGTTTACAGCAGCGCAACGATAACCCACTAAATCCAAGAGTTCTAAACCACACCCTGTCCCCTGTCCCGACTCCTGCAACTTTCCATTCTTCCCATAGCTCCCATCTCAAATACGCCTGCCTGGGGTTCATAGCCACAGCCTCCCCTCCCTTGGGCTGGGGGTTGGAATTTACAACTACCAGAGTGATCCAGGCTGAAATGAACCAAAGACCACTTGGTAGAAACAGAGAAATCCTCACTGGAAGGACCTGACCCTGACCAGGCCCCAAAATCCCAAATAAACACGAAAGAGCCAAGGGCTAAAAGCGCCGAGACGTGCCTACTTGAGACAGGTGGTGTCATATATGTTGAGCACCCCGAATCTGCGAACTCCAATCGGAAGCTTTATGAGCACCGACAGGAGACACAGTGGAAAAATCTACACCTGTCAAGATGCAGGTGCACAAAAAACCCAAAGTGCTTCCAAAAGCTCATGGAAGATTGATGACATCAAAAGATAAATGTACTTAAGTACAAAAAGCTGAAACCCTGGCATTTTTCTTTTCAGAATTTCCCATATTTGAAGATCTCTTGTGTCATACGACATAAGGCTAGCTTCATAAGTTGTATGTGAAACAAATGAATTGTTTGACTTGAGTTCCATCCTTAAGATCTCATTGTGTAGATGCAAGCATTCCAAAAATCTGAAGTCCAAAACCCTTCTGATCTCAAGCATTTCAAATACGGCATACTCAGCCCTGGATATGTGCCACGTTCTTTCCCTCTAGAGAAACAGCCTAATGAGGGTGGCGCCGCAGCCATGCCATGAACGAAGCCACCAAGTCCTGAGGAAGCCCCACGCCCCATAAGGACTTGCTCAAATTCAGAAACAGTGGAGGCTGCATTGCACTTGGTCCAACACCTTCAGAAAGGACATGGAACTTTCTCTGAGCTCCAAAGATGGGGAGGTGATTTGGTCAAAGTCGAAAGGAACTAAATACACAGAGGAATGACCATGGTAGGGGCTAAGGACAACAAGAAAGGGGAAAAAAGTGAGGATGGAGGAGTCGGGTGGTCAGACATTAGGGGCACATTACAGAAATGGCAAGGAGTTACCAGTGATTCCATGCTTATGATGGTTGTGATGTCATCTCAGGCTACTTTGATTTGGAAATATTATTGGGAAAAGATTAGAATGAAGAAAAATACTGATACAAGTTGACAAGGCTTGCACTAGGACAGGCACCCTGGCATCCCCTTTGCACAAAGAGGGGCGCCAAGACTCAGAGTGACACTTTGATTACACAACAGCAGGTTGATCAAAATAACCCCTAGTATCAGGGTAGGGAGTAACTAAAAATTATAAACGAACAACTGATTCCAACAATGAGGTGGGCCAAATTGCATATAACAGGGGCATGAAATTGAAATCTGGAGAAGGGACATGATCTTCACACACGGATGAGATGCCCCATCATCCCTCTGCTTCTGTGGGCCCATGGCTAGTCAGTGATCCGTGATTTTAAAGTTAACTGGAGGACAAAGATATTTTGCTAATATGAAAATATGTGAAGTTACTACAGTTAATCTTTTAATTTAAAAAAATCAGAGAATCAGACATCTCTATTGGCAAAATTGGACCCATAATATTCTGCACGGCAGCAATGAAGAAAGACCATAAGTAAAAATAACGGAACTTCAAGAAGGTTTGTGGAGAACTGGAATTAAAAGATTTCAGTGCCAAAACATTTTGAAATCCATGGGTAGATTTCTTACAATGTGCATTTCTATGAACTTTCTTTGAAGACTCTGCATATGTTTAGAAAGATTAAAGATGAACTTAAAACATGAGACAAGAACAAGACATTATTTAAAAGGGGGGGGGGGGGTTGAAAGAACTGTGAACCAAGTAGAACTTCCAGAAATGAAACCTATTCTGAATTATTGGGGGCTGGCACTGTGGCTAAGCTTCCACTTGTGATGCTGGCATCCCTTATCAGTGCCAGTTCAAGTCCCAGCTACTCCACTTCTGGTCCAGCTCCCTGCTAATGCATCTGGGAAGGCAGCAGAAGATGGCCCAAGTACTCAGGCCCCTGCACCCACGGCGGGAGCCTAGTTTCAGACTCACCTAAACCTGGCTATTGTGGCCATTTCGGGGAGTGGACCATTAGATGGAAGATATCGCTTGCTCACTCTCGCTCAGTCTCTTTCTACCTTTCAAATACATAAATATTTTTTCGAAAGAGAAACATTCTTATTAAAGAAAATAAGCTTCCACAAGTGTGTTCCAACAGCAGGTTGGTCACTTAGAGAACCCACACGTCTTGCTGTGTACCAGGCAGTGTTGCAGCAAGTGTGTATTACTCCCAAATTAACAACAGCTCAGTGAAGCAGACAGGATTATCAGCCTGAGCTTACAGAAGACCTGAAGTGGAGTTTGCCTTTTCAGTCTTTTTGTATGAATTAAATGATATCAAAACAGTAGCTTAAAAAGAGGTCATCAGTACTTAGCTCCCCCTCCCTCCTTCCCATGTTAGTATTGATTCCAATGTGTGGTTTGGAGATTTTGTAAAATAATAATTGAAATATATTTGGCAGTTTACAGTTCACAAAGCACTTTAACACATTCTCACTTGACCCACATCACAAGCTTATAAATGCACAGTATTGTTTAGGACAAGTATCCCAGAGTTGCACAAATTGTGCCTCCATGTCCCATCAATGTTGTTGGCAAGCTCATCTAAGAAATAACTACCTAGGATGCACCTGTTTGATTTGCTTTTTTATTATTTGATTTCCACCAAGTAACTATATTGACTATATTGACCTGTGGATTTCTGGATTTGTACGCAGATAACCTCAAGGTCACCGTTGTATGGCCTATGGGACATTTCCCAGTTTTGTACCTATTAGCAAAAGCAGCTCAGTGTGCCAGGATTCAGCAAATGGAGGCCACTCAAATGCGGACCAGCTGCATCTTGGTGCCATGTTCCCAAGGCTCTCCCTAGCTTGCCCCATTGCTCTGTCAGCTGGCATGGCAGCCAACCCGGAACCAGGGCCTCTTCGCCCTGCTGGACCGGCCCAGAGTCCACCACTATTGGGCATGGCTGTGTCATCCAGCAACAAGCATGCTGCTCTCAGAGCAATTTCAAGCAATGCGGGGGAGCAGGCACAGAAAAGGGGGGTACCCGAGGAGGAGAGCAGAGAAGGAGCAGGCGCCCCCTAAGTACATTCCACACCGACAGTGCTTTAGGCGTCTGAATGCCATTCCTCAAGATCATTTGCAACCTCAGCACAACCAGGCTCCCTGATGGAGTCCACAGTCCCCAGGGAGTAGGGGGCTGGGGATTCCACAGGAGCAAAAAGCCACTTTGATCCTGAGTTGTCAGGAGTGTCCTTATCTCTGATCTTATCTCTTTGCAATGGAATGCTGGAATCCCTACCCAGAAAGGCTGTTTGTGGATTAAATGATAAAATGTCTGCAGGGCCTGGCCCGGAGCAGGTGCTATGTACTTAGTCCCATCCCTAGTGCAGCCTGGGTGTGTGTCTGTCCTGCTCTCCTGCCCCCCATACCACTTGGCCCAGCCTGGCTCTCCATTTTCAACTTCTCTGTTTCTAGCAAAGGCCCAGCCTCACCCTGGTGCCCTTCAGGGAAGCCCCTCCATTGGGTGGATCAACAGAGGCAGCCCCCTGGGTGGGCTGGGTGGCCACAGGGCACGCCTCCAACTTTTTTTGTTTGTTTGTTTTTTTCTTTTTCTTTTTCTTTCTTTTTCTTTTTCCTTTTTCTTTTTTTCCTTTTTTTTAACAGGCAGATTTAGACAGTGAGAGAGAGACAGAGAGAAAGGTCTTCCTTCCGTTGGTTCACCCCCCAAATGGCCACTACGGCTGGTGCGCTGAGGCCTGTACACTGTGCCGATCCGAAGCCAGGAGCCAGGTGCTTCTCCTGGTCTCCCACGCGGGTGCAGAGCCCAAGCACTTGAGCCATCCTCCACTGCCTTCCTCGGGCCACAGCAGAGAGCTGGACTGGAAGAGGAGCAACCAGGACAGAATCCAGCGCCCCGACCGGGACTAGAACCCGGAGGATTAGCCTAGCGAGCCACGGCGCCGACCTTTGAGCATTATTAAAATTCCATTTTGAAATCCATTTTGATGGCCAGATAGACGTGCTCAGCGTTCACATCCTCAACAGAGGAGAACCCAAACAGGAAGTAACTACCAGCATTGTGAGGCAGGAGAACACTGGGACCCAGCAAGGGAGCCCCAGGGGCCTCACGGGCTGGAGACCCGTGATGACAGCATGAAGAGAGGGACAAAGGGCACCGGTGGCAATGACCCCAACTCCATGGTCAGGCAGAATCCCCGCTGCAGGGGAGGGGCGAACAGGAGAGCCCCAGAAGACCCTGTCTCCAGGGACGCTGGACGTCAGCACTCAGTGGGGAGCCACGGCCATCACGGGCTCGGAGCCCAGAAGGGGAGCGTCCTGGGGCGTCCACGGCGGCTTTGTGTTGGAGAAGGAGCTTACTTTGTCTCCGCCGGAGCCCAGGCCGCAGCAGTGCACCGCCACCTTGAGGAAAGGGTCACCGTTGGAATCCCTCCTGCTCTAGGGGACAGAAGCCAAACGTCCCTGTCTTTGGGACCCCACAGACTGCCCCACCAGCAGAAGGGACTGCAGCCTCACAAGCCCAGCTTGACCCAACAGCAACAGCGACGCCAGGTAGTGGCCTGCATGACACAGGACCAGTGGGTTAGCGTAGCAAGGTAGGAACTGCTCCTAGGACCTTAGAAGTGGGGGTACTTGCCTCTGCAGATGTGGGGTACACACCAGATTCAGATGCCAGACCCTGCTTTGGCACCCTGCCTGAGCCTACATTAGATTTGGTGGGCACAGGCAGGGACACATGACCACCCGTACTGGACTTGAGCCCAGTATTGCCATGATTCCGGCTACCCCAAGTCCCACACACCTCTGCTGGACCCCAGAGGAGGCCCCCGTACTCCTGCTGCTGCTGCCACCAGGCACAGTGGAAGAAGATGCGGGGAGAACCCACTTCAGTGTGGAACTAAAACCAAAGTTGCTTACCAAACTAAACAAAGCCTTCAATCCACAAAAGCTCCTTTTAAAAAGCAATAGCAATCACTGATCGTCAGATGTGCAAATATCAGCTTAGAGACACAAGAAGTGTGAAAGGGCAAGGCAGGACGACACCCCCAGGAGCCCCACAACTCTGTAGTATCTGACTGCAAGTGTCTGATAAAGGGTTCACAAAAGCGATTATAAGGATGCTCAGAGATGCATAATAAATGAATTATAAATGAAATTAGGGAATCAATGTATGATATAAATGAGAAATTCATTAGAGATCTTGAAAAGGAACCCAAAAGAAACCTCAGAAATGAAGAACTCAGTAAGTCAAACAAACACCATTGAAAATCTCAACATTCTAAATCATGCCAAGGAAGGACATCTGAATTGGAAGATATCTATTGAAATATCCCAGATAAAAAATTATAGACATAAAAATTAGGACAGTATAGCACCTGACACCTTTGGGATACTGTTAAATATTCAAAAGTTGGGAACTCCTGAGAGAAAGAAGGAAAGGGTAAGGCCATAGATAACATATTCAAATGAAATGATATCTGTATCTTTCTCCAGATTGAGGAAGTTTCTAGACACCCAAGGACAGAAGTCCCACAGAGCCCACATGGATGTGACCACAACGGAGCCTTTCCATATCACGTTACAGTCAAACTCAAAAGTATAACACAAAGGAAGAATTCTAAGATCTGCAAGAAGTGCCGTCACTTTGAAATCAACCCCACTAGATTAACAGCCAATTTTCCAACAGAAACCTTACCGGTTAGGAGGGAATAGAATGATATATCCCAAGTTCTGAAAGGAAAAATAGAGCAAAACCTGCCAACCAAGATTACTTTAACCTTGAAAGTTGTCTTTCACAAATGAGAGAGGACTGTTTTCCAAGACGAGCAAAAGCTCAGGGAATTCACCACCACCAGACCAGCCTTACCAGAAAGATAGGTAAGGGAGTCCTATCTATGGATACGAGGAAGGATAGCGAAAAAGAAAAAATTAAAAATTAAAGGGGCCAGCGCTGAGACATAGTAGATAAAGCCACCACCTTTGATGCTGCCATCCTGAATGGGCATTGGTTTGTGTCCCGGATGCTCCATTTGCAATCCAGCTCCTAGCTGTGGACTAGGAAAAGCAGAAGATGGCCCACATGATTGGGCCCCTGACCCATATAGGAGTCCTGGATGAAGCTCCTGACTTGTGCTGGGCCCTTGCAGCCATCTGGGGGGTGAACCAGCAGGAAGATTTCTCTGTCTCTCCTTTTCTCTAACTTTTTCACATAAATAAATACATTAAAAGGGATAAAGAAGTTCAAGATGGTGGCATACCATCTTACTGCTCTAGTCTAGGGAAGGAAAGATTAAAGAGTGGGAGAGTGCAATCTCAGGGAAGGATTAGGGAGAATGGCAGAGGAAACTCCACACAAACTGGGGGGGGGGGGGACCTCTGCAGAACGACGTGGAGGGGATGGATGTGCCCAGCTCAGGACCCCAGCAGCCGAGAGCCTCTGCTTTGGAGTGAGGCGAGACCAGGCTGCAGCAGCCCAAACCCTGGTGGTAAAGCTGAGAGAAGAGCCCGGCGTGGGCCCAGCTTGGAGCTCTGTGGGGGAAAGTGCGCTTGCCAACCTAGAGGGAAAAAAGGGGGTCTATTTCTCTCTCCCCGACCATGTGGCACCAGCATCTATAACTAGATGAGAGAGGCCAGGCGCCATTTTGGATATTGTCTGCAGGCCCAGCAACCAGCTGAAAGGAGACACCCGAGTCTGGCTGAGAGAATTGGCAGGGGGCTGGGAGCTCATGACTGTGGGAGCCTTGTGTGCTGGGACTATGAAAATACTGTGGCTGTGTGGGAGGGCGCAGGATGTGGCTGGGACATTGGGCAGTCACTGCAGGCAGCTGCACGTGCTCAGGACTCGCCGATTCCCTGGTGAAGGTCATTGCTGCAGGATCTGAATTCACACCGAGGACTGCATAGATCTTTTGTGTGGTTCTTCTGGCAGTGCAGATGATAATTATACCCACTGGGGCTAGCGTCAGGCATTGGTCTCCTTTGAGGAGAGGAAGTGAGCATGAGAATATGCCAACAGAGCAGAACAAACCTCCCCTCTGATTAAAAAATAGTAATAATAAGGGATTGGTACTGTGGTACAGCAGGTTTATGCCCTGGCCTGAAGCACCAGCATCCTATATGGGCACTGGTTCAAGACCCAGCTGCTGCACTTCCAATCCAGCTCTCTGCTATAGCTTGGGAAAGCAGTGGAAGATGGCCCAAGTCCTTGGGTCCCTACACCCACTTTGGAAGACCCAGAGAAGCTCCTGGCTCTGGATCGACACAGCTCTGGCTGTTACAGCCACCTAGGGAGTGAACCATCGGATGGAAAACCTCTCTCTCTGCCTCTCTTCTAACTCTGACTTTCAAATAAATCTTTAAAAGAAATAGTAATCACTAGGCTAATCCTCCGCCTTGCGGCGCCGGCACACCGGGTTCTAGTCCCAGTCGGGGCAGCGGATTCTGTCCCGGTTGCCCCTCTTCCAGTCCAGCTCTCTGCTGTGGCCAGGGAGTGCAGTGGAGGATGGCCCAAGTCTCTGGGCCCTGCACCCCATGGGAGACCAGTATAGGCACCTGGCTCCTGCCATCAGATCAGCGCGGTGCGCCGGCCACAGCGTGCCGGCCATTGGAGGGTGAACCAATGGCAAAGGAAGACCTTTCTCTCTGTCTCTCTCTCTCACTGTCTACTCTGCCTGTCAAAAAAAAAAATAAATAAATAATAGTAATAATTAAAGAGGAGATTTAGCATGCCCAACTTGGGTGTCACCTTGGACACTCCCTTCACCCTGGAGCACTGAGCAGAGCTCCTTCCACACTCCCAGCACATGCTTCTGGGTATTCACTGAAAGAGCAGACACTCCACTAAGCCACAGAGGAGTAGTCCAAAGATAAAAGCCATCACAAGGGGGAAAAAAACAAGTATCACCACAAATGCTTAATAATAAGTGCAACAAAAATTCAAGAAACAAGAATAAAGAAGACAACATGATGCTCTCAAAAGAACATAACACTTTGGAGCTGATGCTTTGGCATAGTGGGTAAAGCTGCCACCTGCAGTGCTGGCATCCCACATGGGCACCAGTTCAAGACCCAGCTGTTCCACTTCTGATCCAGCTCTCTGCTATGGCCTAGGAAAGCAGAAGATGGCCCAAGTACTTGGGCCCCTGAACCTGCTTGGGAAGACCCAGAGAAGCTCCTGGCTTCGAATTGGCGCAGCTGCAGCCATCGCGGCCAATTGGGGAGTGAACCAGTGGATGGAAGATCTCTCTCCCTCCCCCTGCCTCCCCTTCTCTCTGTAACTGATTTCAAATAAACAAATCTTAAAAAAATAAAATACTTCAATACTAGAATGGAAAGATGAAGAGATCAATGAAATGCCAGAAATAGAATTCAAAAAAAAGATTACTTAGAAATAATCAGAAGTAAATTCATCAAGGAAATTCATACATGACCAGTACTGTGGCTCACTAGGCTAATCCTCCGCCTGTGGCACTGGCACTCCGGGTTCTAGTCCCGGTTGGGGCTCCGGATTCTGTCCCAGTTGCTCTTCTTCCAGTCCAGCTCTCTGCGGTGGCCCAGAAAGGCAGTGGAGGATGGCCCAAGTGCTTGGGCCCTGCACCTGCATGGGAGACCAGGAGGAAGCACCTGGCTCCTGACTTCAGATCAGTGCAGCGCGCCGGCCGTGGCAGCCATTTGGGGGGTGAACCAACGGAAAAGGAAGACCTTTCTCTCTGTCTCTCTCTCTCACTAACTCTGCCTGTCAAAAAAATTTTAAAAAGAAAAAAAAAAAGAAAAAAAATTCATACATGATATGAAAATTT
This sequence comes from Lepus europaeus, assembly GCF_033115175.1. Classification (NCBI taxonomy): domain Eukaryota; kingdom Metazoa; phylum Chordata; class Mammalia; order Lagomorpha; family Leporidae; genus Lepus; species Lepus europaeus. The sequence continues at coordinate 25,381,096 of NC_084839.1, forward strand.
TTCCCATGAAATTGAGATTTTAAAGAGAAATCGAAATGCTGGAAATGAAGAATTCAATAGAATAAAAAAATACCATGGAAAGCCTTTTAAGAACAGACTCAATGAGGCTGAAGAAAATAGAGACTCCTGAATGGACAATGGGTTATTGAAGAAATCAAAATTTTTAAATTCCTTGAATTTTAAATTCCTTGAAATTAATGAAAATGGAAACACTCAAAAATATATGGGATACAGCAAACTTAGTTCTAGAAGAGAAGTTTACTGAAATAAGCACCTGTATCAAAAATAGATATCAAATAAGTAATCAAACAATACCTCTCAAGGGTCTAGAAAAACAAGAAAAAACCTGCCCCAAAGTTATTAGGAGGATAGAAATAATAAAAGATCAGAGCACAAATAAGTGAAATAGAAACTTTAAACACACACACACGCACACACATCTATGAAGAGTTAATTTTCTGAAAAGAGAAAAATCAACAAACCCTTAGCTAGATTTCTGGGGAAAAACAGAGGAATCAAAATTATAAAAAGAAGTGAATACGGGGCCAACGCTGTGGCTCACTTGGTTAATCCTCCGCCTGTGGCGCCAGCATCCCACATGGGCACTGGGTTCTAGTCCCGGTTGCTTCTCTTCCAGTCCAGCTCTCTGCTGTGGCCCAGAAAGGCAGTGGAAGATGGCCCAAGTGCTTGGGCCCCTGCACTCATGTGGGAAACCAGGAAGAAGTGCCTGGCTCTTGGCTTCAGATCAGCACAGCGCCGGCCATAGCGGCCATTTGGGGAGTGAACCAATGGAAGGAAGACCTTTCTCTCTGTCTCTATCTATAACTCTACCTGTCAAATTAAAAAAAAAAAAATAGAATTGGTATCATAAACATACAAGGGGCCACAGGTACCAGCCTCTGCCTGGTGGTTGAGATACCATTGGGACATCCAATCATCCCTATCAGAGTGCTTGGGTTCAATGCCCAGGTCTGGCTCCTGACTCCAACTCTCTAATGCAGACCTTGGGAGACAATGGTGACAGCTCAAGTAAGGGGGTTTCCACTGCTCACACAGGAGATCTGCAGCGAGTTCCTGGTTCCCAGCTTCAGCCCAGCCCAGTCCCACTGCCAGCATTTAGGAACTCTCATTCTCATATTCTCTCTCTCTCTCCTTTTCTCCCCCTCTCCCTCCCTCCCTCCCTGCCTCTACTCTCTCTGCCTCTACTCTCTCTGCCTCTACTCTCTGTCCCTCAAAGTTTTAAAAAACAAATACAGGAGCCAGCACAGTGGTGTAGCAGGTAAAGCCACCACCTGCAGTGCTGGCATCCCGTATGGGTGCCAGCTTGAGTCCCTGCTGCTCCACTTCCGATCCAGCTCTCTGCTATGGCCTGGGAAAGCAGTGGAAGATGGCCCAAGTCCTTGAACCCCTGCACCCACATGGGAGACCCAGAAGAAACTCCTGGCTCCTGACTTTGGATCCGCGCAGCTCCAGCCGTTGAAGCCAATTGGGGAGTGAACCAATAAAAGGAAGACATCTCTAATTCTCTCTCTCTTTCAAATAAATAAATAAATCTTAAAAAAATACAAAGGATAAGTAGGGACTTTCATGAACAATTACATGTCAACAAATTGGATAAATTTCTGGATCCATATAACTAATCAAAATTGAACCATGAAGAGAGGCAACCTGAACAGACCAATAGTGAGCAGTGATATTAAATCAGCAATTTAAAATTTCTGAGGGGCCAAGATGGTGGTATAGCAACAGGATATTCCAAGTCACATGGGGCAAAATAGATAGTTAATAAGGAGAGGGGATACAAGCCAGTGAAAGAGCCATGAGAAATTCATGCAGAGAAGCCCAGAAGTCCAACAGAGACTGGGCAGGTCCACGCTAAGGAAGCAGAAAAGTGGCGGGGGCACGGTGGAGATGCCAACAGGGAGACTGGCACCCCCCCCCCCCGCGCGCCCCAGAGGACCAGGTGAGATGGAGCTGCAGATAGCAACAGGCAGGGGAGCCTGGTGAACTGCGTTTGAAATTCCAACTGGAAGAGAGAAGGTTTAGGGGAACAAACGGAGAGGTCGGGCACACCCCTGTCCATCTACATCTCCCTCCTTCCCCAACCTGGACCTGCAGCTGGCTGGGAGAAGCCATATTGATTGTTCACATTTTTGAAAGGAAGCAAGGGGCTACCACATTTGCCGCCCATGCACATGCCCATCAATTGTGGGGGCCACTTCACAACAACCCCCACCAGGGAATGAGGATCACAACATTTCAGAGTAATTTCCTCCCCACCACGTGAGCTGTACAAGAAGAAGTCCTAAATATAGAAAACTTGAGCTCATTTCACACACCAGTAAGAAAGGAGCCTGGCCCCAGTAGGTGGGGCTTAGTGCACCAGAGCTCTCGTACCCACCCCCATCACCATCAAGAAGTGAGCAGGACTCCAGGAGGTGGGGCTGTGGCTTCCACTTGCAATGCACAGACACATAGCACAGGGAAATCTCACCACAAGCACAAAGACACAAAGAGGAAAAGCAACCAGAAATGCCAGAAAGCAAAGGAAAAATCCTAAATAAGAATAAGGAAGACACTATGAGCCCACCAAAGGAGCACTACCAACTCTTCAATAATAGAAGCTGAAGAAGAGATCAAGGATATGCCAGAAAAGGATTTCAGAAAATTAATAATCAGATTCATGATCTAAATTAAAAGTGCAACCAACTTATATTTGATCAAGCAGCTAAAACCAATTCCTGGAGCAAGGACAGTCTATTCAACAAATGGTGCTGGGAAAACTGGATTTCCACATGCAGAAGTATGACACAAGAACCCTACCTTACACCTTACACAAAAATCCACTCAACATGGATTAAAGATCTAAATCTGTGACCCGACACCATCAAATTATTAGAGGACATCGGAGAAACCCTGCAAGATATAGGCACAGGCAAAGACTTCTTGGAAAAGACCCCAGAGGCACAGGCAGTCAAAGCCAAAATTAACAATTGGGATGACGTTAAATTGAGAAGTTTCTGTACTGCAAAAGAAACAGTCAGGAAAGTGAAGAGGCAACTGACAGAATGGGAGAAAAATATTTGCAAAGTATGCAACTGATAAAGGATTAATAACCAGAATCTACAAAGAGATCAAGAAACTCAACAACAAAACAACCCACTTAAGAGATGGACCAAGGACCTCAATAGACATTTTTCAAAAGAGGAAAATCAAATGGCTGACAACATGAAAAAATGCTCAGGATAACTAGCAATCAGGGAAATGCAAATCAAAACCACAATGAAGTTTCACCTCACCCCAGTTAGAATGGCCCTCATACAGAAATCAACTAACAAATGCTGGCAAGGATGTGGGGGAAAAGGCACACTAATCCACTGTTGGTGGGAATGCAAACTGGTAAAGCCACTATGGAAGTCAGTCTGGAGATTCCTCAGAAAGCTGAATATAGCTCTACCACACGACCCAGCCATCCCACTCCTTGGAATTTACTCAAGAGAAACTAAATTGGCAAATAAAACAGCTATCTGCACCTCCATGTTTATTGCAGCTCAATTCACAATAGCTAAGGCATGGAATCAACCTAAATGTCCATCAACAGAAGACTGGATAAAGAAATTATGGGATATGTACTCTATAGAATACTACACAGTGGTTTTTAAAAAAAAAAAAAAAAGAAATCTGGTCATTTGCAACAAAATGGAGGAATCTGGAAAACATCATGCTGAGTGAAATAAGCCAGTCCCAAAGGGACAAATATCATATGTTCTCCCTGATCTGTGACAACTAACTGAGCACCTAAAAGGAAAACTGTAGAAGTGAAACTGACACTATGAGAAACAATGAATTAATCAGCCCTGTCCTATCAAGGAACAGCTTACTATTTTATTCTTTTTAGATTTTATTTTTCTATTTAATAACATTGGTTGAACTCTTTAATACACAATTAGTCTTAGGTGTATAAATTTAACTGAAAATTGATCCCTGTTAAAAATAAGAGTGGAAATAAGAGAGGGAGGAGATATACAGTTTGGCACATGCTCACTCAGACTTACCCCTAATGGTAGAGCTAGAAATGTGCCATGGGACTCCAAATCCCATTAAATTGGCATGTACCAATGCCATCTTACTAGTTAAAGTGATCAGTTTAAGTTCATAATTGATCATAAAGATAGGATTAAGTGTCAAAGGGATCACATAAATAAGACCAGTGTCTGCTAATAATAATTAATAGAATTAAAAAAGGAGAATAATCCAACATGGGAATCAGGATACACAGCAGACTCATAGAATGGCAAATATCCTGAACAGCACTCTGGCCTCAGAATCAGCCCGTAAGGCATTCAGATCTGGCTAAAAAGCCCATGAGAGTTTCTCAGGCATGGAAAGCCAAGACACTGTGGCAAAAAATGACCTAAATGAAAGATAACTGTGAATGAGATCCCAATGGAAAGAACGGGCCATCAAATAAGGAAGTACCTTTCTCTGAAGGGAGGAGAGAACTTCCACTTAGACTATGGCCTTGTCTAAATAAAGTCGGAGTTTGTGAACTCAAGAAGCTTCCATAGCCTTGGCATCTCATGGCAAGAGCCTCGGGTGATTACCTATGTCATAAATAAGAGTGTCAATTGTTAAATCAACAGGAGTCACTGTGCACATACTCCCCATGTAGGATCTTTGTCCTTAATGTGTTGTACAATGTGAATTAATGCTATAACTAGTGTTCAAACAGTACTTTATACTTTGAGTGTCTGTGTGGGTGTAATCTGTTGTAATCTTTACTTAGTATATATTAAGTTGATCTTCTGTATATAAAGATAATTAAAAATGAATTTTAACAAAGAATGGGATGGGAGAGGGAGTAGGAGATGGGATGGTTTGTGGGTGGGAGTGTGGTTATGGGGGGGAAAAAACCGCTATAATCCAAAAGTTGTACTTTCAAAATTTATATTTATTAAATAAAAGTTTTTTTAAAAAAAATTCTTGTGGGCCGGCGCCATGGCTTAACAGGCTAATCCTCCGCCTTGCGGCGCCGGCACACCGGGTTCTAATCCCGGTTGGGGCGCCGGATTCTATCCCGGTTGCCCCTCTTCCAGGCCAGCTCTCTGCTGTGGCCTGGGAGTGCAGTGGAGGATGGCCCAAGTCCTTGGGCCCTGCACCCGCATGGGAGACCAGGAGAAGCACCTGGCTCCTGGCTTCAGATCAGCGCGATGAGCCGGCCACAGCGGCCATTGGAGGGTGAACCAACGGCAAAAGGAAGACCTTTCTCTCTGTCTCTCTCTCTCTCACTATCCACTCTGCCTGTCAAAAAAAAAAAAAAAAAAATTCTTGTGATGTCTTCTTTGAAAAAAAAAAATGAATGAATGAAAAGTGCTCCCAATAAATTAAGATACTGAAGAGAAGTCAGAATGAAATACTAGGGGACAGCGCTGTGGCACAGTGGGTTAACGCCCTGGCCTGAAGTGCCGGCATCCCATACGGGTGCGGGTTTGAGGCTCGACTGCTCCACTTCTGATCCAGCTCTCTGCTATAGCCTGAGAAAGCAGTAGGGTGCAGGGGCCCAAGGACTTGGGTCATCTTCATGTGGGAGACCTGGAAGAAGCTCCTGGCTCCTGGCTTCGGATTGGCGCAGCTCTGGCTGTTGTGGCCAATTGGGGAGTGAACCATCGGATGGAAGACTTCTCTGTCTGTCTCTCTCCCTGCCTCTCCTCTCTCTGTGTAACTCTGACTTTCAAATAAATCTTTTTTTTAAAAAAAAAAAGAATGAAATACTAGAAATGAAAATTCAATAGATCAAATAAAAAACGCAGTGGAAAGCCTTAACAAAAGAATAGAGTGAGACAGAAGAAAGAATATCAGAACCAGAAGACAAATTTCTGGAAATACAGTCAGACCAAATAAAAGAAGAAATTAGAAAATTAAAATACACAGCTGGAGATCTACAAGATTCTATCAACCAGCAAACATATGGACCCTAGGAATTCTGGAAGGTATGGAAAGAGAGAAAGGATTAGAAGGCCTTTTTAATGAAATAACAGAGAACTTCCCCAATCTGGAGAAAGAGACATCCAAGTATAGGAAGTGCACAGAATTCTCACCAGGCACGACCAGAAAAGATCTTCACCGCAACATGTTGTAGCAAAACTCTCCTCAGTAAAACATAAATAAAAGATCTTAAAATGTGCAGGAGAGAAACAACAAATCACATTCAGAGGAAACCCACTTAGACTCAATCCAGACTTCTCATCATAAACTCTACAGGCAAGGAGAGAATGGAGAGACATATTCCAAGTCCTAAGAGAAAAAAACTGTCAACTCAGAATACTGTACTCTGAAAAACTCATTTATGAATGAAGGAGAAATAAGGATTTTTCACAACAAACAAATTGAAAAAAATTGTAACTACTCACCCAGCCTTACAAAAGATGCTCAAGGATGATGTGCTACACACAGAAACAGGAACATCACCACAAAAGTAGACGAATGCAGGAAACAACCCAGCAAAAGCACAAATAAAATCCAAAATACATCAACAGGACTATTTATGGAAACATGGCAGGGCAAAGTCAGTACTTGACAATAGTTACAGTAAATGTAAATGGTCTCATCTGCCCAGTTAAGAGACAGGCTGGCTGAATGGATTAATAAAGAAAACTCATCTATTTGCTGCCTACAGGAGACGTCTTACCAACAAAGATGCATGCAGAATTACAGTGAAGGATGGAAAAAGATAATTCATGCTAACAAATGAAAAATGAGCCGGTGTGGCCATTCTAATCTCAGGCAAAATAGACTTTAACACGAGAACTGTTAAACAGACAAGGACACTACAAAATAATTAAAAGGATCAATTCAAGAATAAGAAGTGACTTTATAAATGTATATGTATCAATTTATAGGGCACCTGGCTATCTAGAAGAAATGTTAAGGAATCTAAAAGGAGATATAGACTCAAATACAATAATGATGGGGGATTTTAATATCCCACTTCCAGCAATGGACAGATCAACTAAACAGAAAAATCAGCCAGGAAACAGAGTTAATCAACACCGTAGACCAAATAGACCAGATATCTACAAAACCTTCATCCCTACAGCCACAGAGTACACATTTTTCTCTCCAGTGCATGGAACTTTCTTTAGGATTGGCCACATGTTAGGCCATAAAGCAAGTCTCAGAAAATTCATAAAATTGAAATCATACCTTGCATCTTCTCAGACCACAATCCAATGAAGCTGGAAATCAACAACTCAGGAAGCTCTACATCATATGTAAACACATGGAGAATGAGCAACATGTTCCTGAATGAACAGTGGGTGATAGAAGAAAAAAAATCAAAAAATTTCTGGAAACAAATGAAGACAACATAACATACCAAAATTTGTGGGATATAGCAAAAGTGGTGTTAAGAGGAAAGTTAATAGCAATTGTTGCCTTCACCAAGAAATTGGAAAGGCACCAAATAGATGAGCTATTAAAGCATCTCAAGGACCTAGAAAAACAGCAGCAAACCAAACCCAAAACTAGTAGGAGCAAAGAATTAAAATTAGAGAATAAACAAAATCAAAACAAACAAAAAAAAATACAAATGATCAGCAAAATGAAGAGCTGGGTTTTTTGAAAAAATAAACAAAATTGACACACCATTGGCTCAACTAACCAAAAAGAGGAGAGAGAAGACTCCAATAAAATTAGAGATGAAAAAGGAAATAAAACAGACACCACAGAAATAAAAAGAATCATCAGAAATTACTACAAAGAGCTGTATGCCAGCAAACTGGGAACCTAGAAGGATTGGATAGATTCTGAGACACATGCAACCTAACTAAACTGGGCCATGAAGAAATAGAAAGCCTAAACAGACCCATAACCAAGACAGAAATTGAATCAGGATATGCCCTCCCAACAAAGAAAAGCCCAGGACTGGATGGCCTCACTGGTGAGTTCTACCAGACATTTAAATAAGAACTCCAATTCTTCAAGTTATTCAAAATATTTGAAAGGGAGTGAATCCCCTCAAATTCTTTCTATACAGCCAGCATCACCTTAATCCCTAAATCCAGAAAAGATGCAACAGAGAAAAAACTACAGACCAATTTTCCTGATGAACATAGACACAAAAATCCTCAAAATTCTGGCCAATATAATCCAACAACAGATCAGAAAGGTCCTCCATCCAGATCAAGTGAGATTTATCCCTGGTATGCAGAGATGGGTCAACATTTGCAATCAATGTGAAATGTCACATTAACAAATTGAAGAACAAAAACCATATGGTTATCTCAATAGATGCAGAGAAACCATTTGACAAAATACAACACCCTTTCATGATGAAAACTCTAAGCAAACTGGGTTTAGAAGGAACATTCCTCAACACAATCAAGGCAATACGACAGACCCATGGCCAGTGTCTAATAATGGGAAAAGTTGGAAGCATTCCCACTGAGATCCAGAACCAGACAAAGATGCCCACTCTCACCACTGCTATTCAATATAGTCCTAGAAGTTTTAGCCAGAGCCATCAAGCAAGAAACAGAAGTAAAAGGGATTCAAATCGGTAAAGATGAAGTCAAATTATCCCTATCTGCAGATGATGATTCTATATAGAGAGAACCCAAAAGACTCTACTAGGAGACTACTGAAACTCATAGAAGAGTTTGGTAAAATAGCAGGATATAAAATCAATACACAAAAATCAACAGCCTTTGTATACACACAGGCAATACCACAGCTGAGAAAGAATTTCTAACCTCAATCCCATTCACGATAGCAAAACAAAACAAAACAAAAAACTTGGAATAAATTTATCCAAGGATGTCAAAGATCTCTACTGTGATAATTATAAAACATTAAAGCAATAGAAGACACAAAAAAATAGAAAAAATTTCCATGTTCATGGATTGTAAGAATCACTATCATCAAAATGTCTATTCTTCTGAAAGTAATTTACAGATTCAATGCAGTATCAAAATACCAAAGACATTCTTCTCAGATCTAGAAAAAGATGCTGCTTAAATTCACTTGGAAACACAGGAGACCATGAATAGCTAAAGCAATTTTATACAACAAAAACAAAGCTGGAAGCATCATAATACCAGATTTCAAGACATAATACAAGGCAGTTATAATCAAAACAGCCTGGTACTTATACAAAAACAGATGGCTAGACCAACAGAACATAATAGAAATGCCAGAAATCAATCCAAACATCTACAACCAACTTATATTTGACCAAGGAGCTAAAACCATTCTCTGGAACAAGGACACTCTCTTCAACAAATGGTGCTGGAAAAACTGGATTTCCACATGCAGAAGTATGAAGCAGGACCCCTACCTTACACAAAAATCCATTCAAAATGGATTAAAGACCTAAATCTATGATCCTATACCGTCAAATTACTAGAGAGCATTTGGAAAACCCTGCAAGACATTGGCATGGGCAAAGAGTTCCTGGAAAAGACCCCAGAAGCACAGGTATTAAAGCGAAAATTAACAAATGAGATTATATCAGATTGAGAAGCTTCTGTACTGCAAAAGAAACAGGAAAGTGAAGAGGCAACCGACATATTGGGAGAAATTATTTGAGAACTATGTAACTGATAAAGGATTACTAACCAGAGTATATGAAGAGCTCAAGAAATTCAATAGGGCCTGGCACCGTGGCTCACTTGGTTAATCCTCTGCCTGCAGCTCAAGCATCCCCTATGGGCACTGGGTTCTAGGCCTGGTTGCTCTCTGCTGTGGCCTGGGAGGGCAGTGGAGGATGGCCCAAGTGCTTGGGCACCTGCACCCCATGGGAGACCAGGAGGAAGAGGAAGCACCTGGCTCCTGGCTTCAGATCGGCGCAGCACCAGCCGTAGCGGCCATTTGGGGAGTGAACCAACGGAAGGAAAACCTTTCTCTGTCTCTCTCTCACTGTCTATAACTCTACCTATCAAATAATAAACAAAAAAAAGAAATTCAATAACAAAACAAACAACCCAGTCAAGAAATGGACAAAGGACTTAAACAGAAATTTTCTCAAAAGAGGAAATCCAAATGGCCAACAGACACATGAAAATTGCTCAGGATCACTAGCTGTCAGGGAAATGTAAATCAAAACCACAAAGAGGTTTCACCTCATCCCTGTTAGAATGGCTTTCATACAGAACTCAACAAACAAATGCTGGTGAAAATGTGGGGGAAAAGGTACCCCAATCCACTGTTGATGGGAATGCAAACTGGTAAAACCATTACGGAAGACAGTTTGGAGATACCTCAGAAATCTGAATCTAGTCCTACCATATGACCCAGCCATCCCACTCCTCAGAATTTACCCAAGGGAAATGAAATCAGCAAATAAAAGTTATTTGCACCTCCAAGTTTATTGCAGCTCAATTAACAATAGCTAAGACATGGAATCAACTTAAATGCCTGTCAAAGACGACTGGATAAGGAAACTAGGATATGTACTCTATGGAATACTACACAGCAGTTTTAAAAAATGAAATCCGGTCATTTGCAACAAAATGGATGAATATGGAAAACATCATACTTAGTGAAATAAGCCAGTCCTAATGGGACAAATACCATATGTTCTCCCTGAACTGTGATAGCTAACAGAGCACCTAAAAGGTAACCTGTAGAAGTGAAACTGATACTACAAGAAGCAATGACTTGAACAGCCCTTGTCTTTACTGTCGAGGAACAGTTTATTATTTCATTTCTTTTTTTATAATACCATTGGTTACTCTGAACATAGAATTAATCATAGGTGTATTAAGTCAATTGAAAACAGATCCCAGTTAAAAATAAGAGTGGGAATGAGAGAGGAAGGAGCTGTACAGTTCAGCACACATTCCCATATATCTACCCCTAAGGGTAAAGCCAAAAACTTGCCATGGGACTCCAAATCCTATTAAGCTTGGTGGTACTAATCCCATCTTACATGATAAAGTGATCATATTAAGTGTGGAATTGATCATATAGATAGGATTAAGTGTCAAAGTAATCACATATCTGGCTAAAAAGCCCTTGAGAGCATTTCAGGCATGGAAAGCCAAGACACTGTAGCAAAAATGACCCCTACATGAAGGATCTCTGTGAATAAAACCCCAGAGGAAAAGGTACCTCCTTCTTTGATGGCTCCTTATCTGAAGGGAGGATAAAACTTCCACTTTGCTTATGGCCCTGTCTAAATACTGGTAGAGTCTGTGGACTCAAAAGGCTTCCATAGCCTTGGCAGCTCATGACGAGAGCGTCAGGTGGTCACAAATGTCATAAATACAAGTGTCAGTTGTTAAATCAACAACAGGAGTCACTGGGCACTTGCTCCCCATGTAGGACTTCTGTCCTTAATGAGTTGTACTATGAGAATTAATGGTAAAATTGTCTTCAAATAGTACTTTATACTTTGTGTGTCTGTGTTAGTAAAGATTTCAAGAGTTTGCACTAAGTATAGAGTTGGTTTTCTGTATATAAAGATAATAATAAATGAATCTTAATGAAGAATGGGATGGGAGAGGAAGTAGGAGGTGGGACAGGAGCGGGGGTGGAAGGCAAGTATTGGGGGGAAGAGCCACTATATTCCTAAAGCTGTACCTATGAAATTTAGGGAAAAAATTCTGGAAAAAAATGGGGGAGTGCCACATAAATAAGACCAAGTATCTGGTAATAATAGATTGAATTGAAAAGGAGAGAATGTTCCAACATGGAGAGCAGTTCATACAGCAGACTCATAGAACAACAAACATCCTAAATAGCTCTCTGGCCTCAGAATCAGCCCCTAAGTCATTTGGATCTGGCTGAAAAGCCCATAAGAGCATTTCAGGCATGGAAAGCCAAGACACTGTGGCAAAAAAAAAAAAAAATGATCTGCATGAACAATCTCTGAGTGAGACCCCAGTGGAATGAAGGGGCCATCAAAGAAGGAGGTACCTTTCTCTGAAGGGAGGAGAGAACTTCCACTTGGCTTGTGGCCTTGTCTAAATACTGACAGAGTCTGTGGACTCAAAAGGCTTTCATAGCCCTGGCAGCTCATGTCAAGAGCCTCGGGTGATTACAGACATCATAAATAAGAGTGTCAATTGTTAAATCAACAACAGGAGTCACTGGACACTTACTCCCCATGTAGAACCTCTGTCCTTAATGAATTGTACTATGAGAATTAATGGTAAAACTTGTCCTCAAACTGTACTTTATACTTTGTGTGTCTATGTGGGTGCAAACATGAAATCTTAGTATAGAGTTGGTCTTCTGTATGTAAAGATAATTAAAAATTAATGAAAATGGGATGGGAGAAGAGCAGGAGGTGGGATGGGAGAGGGGGTGGGAGGGTGGGAATGGGGGAGAAGAACCACTATATTCCTAAGAGCTGTACCTATAAAATTTGTAGTCATTAAATAAAAGCCTTCCTAAAAACAAACAAACAGCACACACACACACAAATCAACATACAAACATCAGTGGCAATTTTACACACCAAGAATGAACTCACAAGAAATAAGACCAACCTCGTGCACAATAGCTACAAAAAGTACTCTAGAATAAATTTAAACAAAGATACGGAAGATATCTACAATGTAAATTACAAGACATTAATGAGGCCAGCGCCATGGTTCACTAGGCTAATGCTCAGCCTGCGGTGCAGCACTCCAGGTTCTAGTCCCAGTTGGGGCGCCAGTTCTGTTTCAGTTGCTCCTCTTCTAGTCTAGCTCTCTGCTATGGCCCAGGAAGGCAGTGGAGGATGGCCCAAGTGCTTGGGCCCTGCACCTACATGGGAGACCAGGAGAAGCACCTGGCTCCTGGCTTCAAATTGGTGCAGTGCACGAGCCATAGTGGCCATTTGAAGGGGGTGAACCAATGGAAGGAAGACCTTTCTCTCACTGTCTAACTCTGCCTGTAAAAAAAAGACAAAGACATTAATGAAAGAAATGGAAGAAGGCACCAAATAAGGAAGCACCCCCTCATTCACAAATATGAAATATTAAAATGTGCACACTGCCCAAAGTGATTTACAGACTCAATACAATCCCCACCAAAATGCCAAGGACATTCTTTACGGAACTGGAAGGAACAACCCAAAAATTCATATGGAGGCACAAAAGCCCCTGAATAGCCAAAGCAATCTTGACCAAAAAGGCTATAGCTGGAGGCATCACAATACCAGATTTCAGGACATATTACAGAGCCATTTAAGCAAGGCAGCATGGTACTGGCATAAAAACAAACACATGGGGTCAGCATTGTGGCACAGAGTTAGGCAGCCACCTGCAATGTCAGCCTTCCATACAGGCACGAGTTCAAGTCCCAGCTGCTCCACTTCCAAGCCAACTCCCTGCTAATGGGCTTGGCAAAAGTGGCAGAAGACAGCCTACAGGCTTGGGCCCCTACCACCTATGTGGGAGATAAGAATGGAGTTCCAGGTTCCCTGCTTTGGCCTGGCCCAGATCTGGCCATTGTGTCCTTCTGGGTAGTCAGTCAGTGGATGGAAAAACCAATCTGTCTCTTCCTCCCTCTGTATAACTCTGCCTTTCCAATACTTTTTTTTTTTTTTTTTGAAATCAGAAAAAGAGAGACACACAGATCAATGGAACAGAGACCTTAGAATAAGGAATCCAGGCAGCCACAGCCAACTGATCTTTGACAAAGGCACCAAAACACACACTTGAGAGAGGATAGTCTCTTCAATAAGGAGTACAGGAAAACTGCATATTCATGTGTGAAAGATTGAAACTTGCTCCCTCTCACCCTACACAAAAACCAACTCAAAATGCATTTGAGATCTACATGGAATACTGAGAACAATGAGCTTCCTACTAGAAACTCCTCAAGACATTGGTATAGGCAACAATCTTTTGGTTAAGACCCTAAAGTACAGGCAGCAAAAGCAAACAACCAGACATGAGATTACATCCAACTAAGAAACCTCCACATAGCAAAAGAAGCCATCAACAGAGGAAAAAGACATCTGACAGAATGCTATTTGTAGGACAAAGGATTAACAACCAGAATATCAAAGAAACCCAAGCTCCTGGCTTCAGATCAGCACAGCTCCGGCCATTGCAGCCAACTGGGGAGTGAACCAGCAGATGGAAGACCACCACCACCACCCCCTCCCTCCGCTGCTGCTGCTGCCGCCGCCGCCTCTCTCTGCTTCTCCTTCTCTGTGTAACTCTGACTTTCAAATAAATAAATAAATCTTAAAAAAAAAAAGCAATACAGTTAAATGGGCAAAGATCTACATAGATATTTCTTAAAAGGGATACAAATGGCCAACAAAATATGCAAAAATGCTCAATATCACCAGCCTTTAGGGAAATACAATTCAAAACCATGATGAAGTATCGTCAGTCAGAATGGCTATTACACTGAGAAAAAAAAAAATGCTGGCACAGATATGGAGTAAGGGAACATTTTTCCACTACTGATAGTAGTGGAAAATTAGTACAGCCCTTATGGAGAACAGCATGGAGGCTCCCCCAGAAAACTAAAACTAGATCTACCACACGACCCACTGATCCCACTTCTGGGTACCTAGCCAAAGAAACTGAAATCGGCAAGTGAGAATTCCATGCACTCCACGTTCACGGCAGCACTACCCATAACCGCCAAGGCACGGACTCGACCCGGATGTCCATCAACAGATAAAGAGGATGTGGCGCACACACACGAGGGGCTATGATTCAGCGACAAAAAGGAATGAAATCCTGACATCCGCAGAAAAATGAATGTGACTGGAGGTCACTGTGTTACACGAAACAAGCCAGACACAGAAAGACAAACGCCACCCATTCCTGTCTAATAAGTTTTTTTGTTTTTTGTTTTTTTAAATCTGAACTAAGAAGATTGAGTACTGGAAGCTGGGAAGGAGAATGAAGGAAGTTTGGGAAATGGGTACCAAAACACAGACAAAAGGAATATGTTCGGGTTTCCCCAGCACCATGGGGAATATAATACCTGATAAGCTGTTATATATTTTATGAATACACAGAAGAGGGAAACTTGAAACTCCCAAGTAATGATAAGGAGAGGGAAACATTAGCTACGCTGATTTTATCAATGCACATTATAGACATTTATTGAAATATCACACTGTACAATTATTAAGTATTCAAAAACTTTAACACTGAAGAGGTGGAAATGCTGGGACTGGTGTGTGGCCTAGAAGTTCAGACACTACTTGGGACACCCACATCCTGTATCAGAGTGCCTAGGTTCAAGTTCCAGCTCTTCTCTCCACTCCAACTTCCTGCCAATGCATACCCTAGGAGGCAGCAGGTGATGGCTCAAGCCCTTGGGTCCCTGCCCTAACGCAGGAGACCCAGATGGAGTTCCATACTTCCTGGCTCAGTGCTGGCTGCTATGGGCATTTGGAGAGTGAACCAGGAGATGGGAGGGCCCTCTCGGCCTCTCAGAGAGAAAGGGAAATGCTAACTGATTAGTTGTTGTGAACCTCACACACTGACCCATATTGAATTGTCACACCATACCCCATAATTAGAATAACTTAAATCTGGGGGCCGGCATTTTGGTGAAGTAAAGCTGCTACCTGCAGTGCCTGCATCCCACATGGGCGCCGGTTCTAGTCCCAGCTGCTCCACTTCTGATCCAGCTCTCTGCTATGGCCTGGAAAAGCAGAAGATGGTCCAAGTCCTTGGGCCCCTGTACCCACATGGCAGACTTGGAAGAAGCTCTTGGCTTTGGCCTGGCCCAGCTGCAGCCATTGTGACCACTTGGGGAGTGAACCAGCGCATGAAAGACCTCTAACTCTGCCTTTGAAATAAATTTTTTTTAAAAAATTAATTCACTGTTGAATTATTTTGTCCCACAAGGCCAATGGAAGATGCTGATAGTGCAGCCTCAACATACTAGCACTTGGATGGGCCTAACCTTGGGCAGCACGTCCAGGCCCAGGAATAAAGGGAGTGCAGCCTTTCACGCCCAGCCCCAAATCAGCCAGGGAGGCCACTGCCCTCTGTGCCGGGGTACCTCATAAAACCACCAAAGTCTGGCCTGAAGTTTAGGTCTAGCCTTGATTTCAAAGGTGGCAACGGACCCGGGGTCCCCTGCCTACACCCAGGACTAGCTACATAATTGGCAATGGTCCAGGGGAAAATTAAAACCCTGGGCCCTTTGTCAAACACTGAGAACTTTAAAGCAGCAACAGCAGAGCATTAAACCAAGCACGTGGCGCCTTCTGACAGAGATGCTGTGTGACCCCCACGCCCTCAGCCACGAAGCCAGCCCTGCCTACACCGTTGTGTGCCAGAGAAATCTGTGGCCTCCATGGGCAAGAAAAAGGAGGCTCACCCAGAGAGGGAGGGGCCACAGGGCAGAGGTCAGGGTGCCTGTCCAGGAAGGACCTGCAGGGCAGTTTGGTTTTTTCCAGCTGCTGGGAAAACAGCTCCAAGCACATCGCCTGGGACCAGCAGATGGACGAGAATGTCATGTTTGCAGGCTCGATTCTGGCCTCTTTTCTGATTCTACTTTTGTAAATCATTTCACACAGCGAGGCCCAGGGCGAGGACCTCCCTGGGTCTGAGAGTCCCTGGAAAGCCACATCCCCAGGGCACCCTCCTTCCAGAAGGCGTCACAGACACTCAGGAACCAACCCGGGGCTACCCCAACCCGACTCGGGCCTTGTAAGGCTGTCGTGTGCATTTGGGGGGATGGCGCCCGGGTGGGGACCTCACTATGCACTGCCTGGCACCTAGCAAGCACTAGCTTTATCTACAATTGGCATACAGCTTGCAAAGCGCCTGTTTTTATATCGCATTTGATTGCTCTGTGCCTCTGCCAGACTTTTGTTTATTCCGTGTTTTTCGCCCGTGAGCTGCTATGTTGCTCCTGTGACAGACACCCCGTGCCATCCTGGGGCTCCTTTCCTTCAGTCGACCAGCAGGCAGAGCTGAGAGTCCATCTCACAGACCCTGGGCAGACCCCTGGGAAACACCAAGGGGGAAGACCAGGCCCACCTCTCAGGGTTTCCCAGTCCACTATAGGGACTGGTGCTTTTTATGAATGTGTGCCAATACAGAATATTAGCACAGGTGCCCCAATAGACATTTATTTATGAATTATATGAGAGGGACATCCAAAAGTACACAGAAAATGGATTGTAAGCATGAGTTTGGGGCAGATGCTGTGTGGAACATCCCCTCCCAAATTAGAGTGCCGACTCCAGTCCCGATTCCAGCTTCCTGCTAATGCATACCCAGGAGGGTGGCAAGTGACAGTTCAACTGCCACCACGGGGGAGACCGAGGCGAGTTCCTGGCTCCTGGTTTTGGCCTGGCCCAGTCCTCACTGCTGCTGGTTCAAGTCTCAGTGCTCCACTTCCAATCCAGCTCCCTATTAACGCACTTGGGAAAGCAGAAGATGGCCCAAGTCCTTGGGCCCTGCACCCACATGGGAGACCCAGGATGGAGGTCCAGGCACCTGGCTTCAGTGTGATCTGCCATAGCCATTGCAGTTGTTTGGGGGAATAAACCAGCAGATGGAAGCTCACTCACTCTCTTCCCCCTCTCTAACTCTGCTGTTCAAATAAATATATTGTAATAATTCTGCTGTACTTAAAGATCTTGTAATAATTACATTGATGATATCCCACCATATATTATACACTAATAGCTTATGGTCCTATATTTGCATTCTAACCCAAGAATCTATTTCTGTCAAAGCCAGACTTTATGCTTTGGTTTTTCCAAAACACTGTTTTTCTTAGAGAAATAATTGTCTCAGGCTGGTGCTGTGACGCAGCGGGTTAAGCAGTGCCAGCAGCCCATGTAGGCACCAATTCAAGTCCTGGCTGCTCTGCTTCCAATCCAGCTCCCTGCTTCCACACCTGAGAGGACAACAGAAGATGCCCAAGCCCCTGGTTCCCTGCTGCTACGTGGGAGACCCGGATGAGGCTCCCAGCTCCTGGCTTCAGCCTGGCTCAGCCCCAGCCAATGTAGCTATTTGGGGAGTGAACCAGCAGATGAAGATCTCTCCACACTCTTCCCATGCTTTCTGATTCTACCTTTCAAATACATAAGTCTTTAAAAAAATTTTTTCTACTGAGGATCTATCTTCATGGATAGCTATCTTTAATGGAGCACATACACACACAGAGCAGCTCTGCATTTTGTAACTGAAACAGTCTAACCACCACCATAGTTAACACTTCTCCGGGGATCCACATTTTCTGCAGCTGCTCGGTGTCTCCCCCTGGGTTCTAACACCTGGCAACATTCCTTATGCATTTTGCACAGGGCGCACAGACAAGTACCCATTCTCTGCACTGCTCTGGGCTTTCCCTCATCTCAGTCACTGTGTCATGTGGCTCCTTGCCTATAATAGTTGGGGGGAAAAAAAACCCTCTTTTAAAAAAGCCTGAAGCATTGAATTAGGAACCCTATAATTTCAAACACCATCTTGCAAAAGCACCATAGAGGGCTGGTATTGTGGCACAGCAGGCTAAGCCACAGTCTGTGACACTGGCATCCCATATCAGGTGGCCAGGTGGATACCAGGCTGCTCCATTTCCGAGACAGCTCCTTTGCTAATGCACCTTGGGAAGGCAGTGGGTGATGGCCCAAGTACTTGAGCCCCTGTCACCCACGTGGGAGACCAGTGGAGTTCCAGTTTCTGGTTTCAGCCTGGCCCAGCCCTGGCTGTCACGGCAGTTTAAGGAGTGAACCAGCAGGTGGAAGATCTGCCTCTCCCCATCCCACCGTCACTCTGCCGTTCAAATAAATAAATACAAGGGCAGTGGATTGTCCACGTAGACCAAATGCTTGGGTTTCAAACGTCTTGCTAAGCCGAGTTGCTTCATTTCAGCTTACACCTGCACTTAGGGAAGGTGTGTAAATCCACATTCAATTTCGACCCCTTGATCATTTCAGCGTTGTACCCTCTTATCGGGTCTGATCAAATCATAGTTGTTTTTATTTTATGAAGTGGCTATGAGGCCAGCTCTCAGAGGACTGTCAGCTCTGCCGTTTTTTATTGCTTTACTTTACCTGGCAACTGGCTGTCAGACATGATCTTAGAAGATACATATCACAGTGTGCTAAGGGCACATGAATGTGCAAAAGGCCACCTTCAGTCCCTCTGTGCTGGGTCTGCCCCATTCACACTCAGGAAACCATTCCTATGGTACGTGACATGTGACGAGTAAGTGAAAACACCAGAGCCCACCTCCAGATAACACACTAGGAAGCCTCACTATTCCTCATTTTACGATTTAAAAGTGCATTCGTGCGGGGCCAGTGTTGTGGTACAGCAGGTTATGCGGCTGGCTGCCTGCCACACCACCATCCCATATAAGCACTGGTTCGAGTCCTGCTGCTCCACTTCCTATCCAGCTCCCTGCTAATGTACCCGAGAGAGTAGGAGATGGCCAAGTGCTTGAGTCCCTGCCACCCACGCAGGAGACCCAGATGGAGCTCCAGCACCTGGCTCCAGCCTGGCCCAGCCCTATGACCACTGCAGACACTGGGGGAAGTGAACCAGCAGAAAATCTCTAACTCTGCCTTTGAAATCTTTTTAAAAAATGCATGCATGTAGAAAACTTCATACTTTCCCCCACACCCCAATGGATCATCCTGCATAGTTCCAATCCAGAAGAGTTCTTCACAGAAGTGTATGGTGTCCCAGGGAACAACGTAGCAAAGCGGCGCAGTCATTGCTACAATCTGACCATCTGACACTTGTGCAGCCCAACTCGCCTTCCCAGATGGCAGGCCAGCCTCTCAAGTTAGAGCCAGTCTCTGGCTCACCTCACACAACCATGCCAGTGTCCCCAAGGAGGGAAGAGGGTGCACCTGTCCCGGGTGGCCACAAACAGTTGAGAACTTCCAGGCTGGATGGGAAAACTGACAAAGGCCATAGATGCCACAACGAAGGCACCTACAGGGAGTCATGAGACCGAGTAAGGAGAAATGCAGGAAGACTTCAGGGTGGAGGCGACAGAGACTTTGAGCCGATCTTTGAAAAAGGCTAGAATTTCAACAGGAGGGCGACAGAACAACTGGGACCGAGATTACAGCCTCAGCCACAGCACAGAGGAGTGGGGTGAACAGGAAACACCAGGGAACCCCGAGTCAGCGCCGATCAGAAGTGGGGAAGCTGCTTTCTATTAGGTCCCCAGGATGCACCTGCCTCATGTTCGCATTGTGCAGTGGTTTCTTAAGAGAGGATTGGGGGTGGTTGATTTCTGTGGTGGGAAAGCATGTCCTGCTGCTGACCTCCTCAGGACTCGGGTCTGGAAACTGTGCTGCAGGGTCGGCCCCGGCCCAGGCTGGGTTTCATAGTTCCTGTGGCAGGGAGAGGACCTGCCACAGCAGGTGCATGGTAGAATTAGAGACCTCACATGGCCTTGCTGAGGGTGCACTCACAGGCAGTCCAAGGTCACCTGCAGAGTCGTGCTGGGCTGCACCCCAGGACTTCAGAACCAGAGTTTCTGGGGGTGCACACAGACAGCTAACTATATTCGAGCCGACTCTGCAGCTAAATCATTTTCCCTGAATTAGTCTATCAGCCCACTGCCACATCCCCGCCCCTAAGTGATTCAGGCACACGTTGGAGATGCCCCCGCATACCTCTCCAAGGTCGCCCCCAGAACCCCTCCACGGAGCCCAAGCCTGGAGCAATGTCAAGGCCATCAGCACTGTGGCCTCTGCTGTGCACCCCTGGGACTAAGGCCAGGTCCCCAGGGGCCACATCCTGCAAGCCCTGGCACCCACGAGCTTTTCAGCCATTCCCATCCGATCTCAGGCACCACCGTCCCTTTGCTTCCTCTCCAACCCATCCCAGCCAGGACCCACTGAGCTCTTTCCAGCCTTGGGACGCGCTCATTACCCCAACTGCACATGAACAACTCTGTGATGCCACATACAGCATGGCCCTGTCTGCTTTGTGCGTCTTTCCTGAAGTTTAGCAGGTGGTTTTCTCACTGCTGCTCTTACAGGGTAGTGATGCTAAGCAGAGGAACTGATCCTGCCTCTACCTTTAGACCAATGCCCCAAAACAAGTCTGGATGCTTGGTCTCTTTAGGTCTCTCTAAAACACCATAGCCATAGGGCCAGTGCTGTGACACATCAGATAAAGCCACCAGCTGTGGTGCCAGCATCACATGTGGACACTGGTTCAAGTCCCGGCTGTTCCACTTCAGGTCCAGCTCCCTGCCAATGCACCTGGGAAGGCAGCAGCAGAAGGCCAAAGTGCTTGGACCTCTACCACTCACGTGGGAAACCTGGATGAAGCTTTTTCTTCAGCCTGGCCCAGCTCTGGATGTGAACCAGTGGGTGGAAGGTCTGTCTCTCCCTCCCCACTCCTCTAGTTCTGCCTTTCAAATAAATAAATCTTTAAATAAAAAACAAAACAAGCAAACAAAACCACTATAGCCACACAGGCATGAGGAAAGTCCAGGCCACGGGCCATGCAAGGCCCACAAAATCATTTGGTCTGGCTCTGCCAAGCCTACTGCGGGCGAGACTCAAAACTCAATAAATTTATAGCAAGCTAATTTTCTAAAGATTTATTTGAGAGGCAGAATTGCAGGGAGAGAGAGACAGAGAGGTCTTCCATCCACTGGTTCACTCTCCAAATGGCAGCAACGGCCGGAGCTGGGCTGAGGCCAGGAGCCGGGAGCCTCCTCCGGGTCTCCCACATGGGTGCAGAAGCCCAAAGACTTGGGCCATCCTCCACTGCTTTCCCTGGCCATAACAGGAAGCTAGATTTGAAGAGCAGCAGCCGGGACCCGAACAGTGCCCATATGTGATGCCAGTGCTGCAGGTGGAAGCTTAGCCCATTATGCTACAGCACTGGCCCCCAACAAGCTAATTTTTGAGATTTTTGTGTGGCCCATGAGTGTTATAAACCTCCAAATGGCCCTTGGCAGAAAGAAGGTTCCCCACCCGCACACCAATCTGTTGTTCCCCTGGCTGCTTCTCACTTCACTTTCCAAAGACCAAGTGATTGACCTGTGTGTGATGCCTGCAAAACTTCAAAGGGAACTGAGAAACACCTCACCAGGTAGCTTAATACCAGATTTCCCTTTGTTCCTTGCCTGAAAAAAAAAACCACAATTCTATTGACATAAACTAAATGTAGCCCCTTTTTGCCCTTGTCAAATGTTCTAAGTCCTTTTGTCCAACTACTTGAAAACAGCCTAGCAGACCAGAGAACTGTCCAGTTCCAACGCTAGCAATGAACTTGGGTCTACTCAAATAACACACGTAGTCCGTCTAGATGGATGGGAGAGCGAAGGCTCCCAGTCAGCTGCCTCTGCTATGACCCAGCGTGGCACGGAATGCAGTGATGTCTTGAATGCCCGAGGACTCTGATCTTAACGACGGGAACCTGGGGTCTAGCCAGATTGGGCAGGGTCTGTGCCCGGAGCAAAGGCAAGTTGAGAAGTTGCAGAGGGACAAGTGCAGGGCTGGAGACGCTGGTGCAAGCAGCATGACACAGAGCACCAGGGAACGAGAAGCACAAGACAGGAGAGGCGGCAGCACCTTGTCCTTAAGGAGATAAACGACAGGGCAACAACCAAATGGAAGTCTCTGGGACGGAGGCTTAAACCAGTAAGACCAAATGGTGGACACCAGAGTGCTGAGACCCAGAAAGGCCAGTCTTAGTTTGCTTCCCAGGGAAGCCGTTTCCGTGGAGACCCCATCCAAATTCTATCCTTCATCACCAATGTGATGGCAGACAAGAGGGGCCAGAGTTGCCAGGGAAAGCACAGGACACTGTTACGTGTGAATTTCAGTTCATCAACAAGCAATTTTTGTGTATAAGTATGTCCTACACAATATTTGAGACATACTTAATTTGTTGTTTATCTGAAACTCACATGTATCTGGGCATCTTGCCATCTTATCTGCCCCTCCTAAGGCTGCCAGATCTATCAGTTTCCTCACCAAAGAGCATGTTTCAGGCAAGAACCACAGCTTAACAGGAAGCTCCCGCCCAAGCAGGGAGTGGATAGAGCAAAAGGAAGCAGGGATGGGGTTGAGGAGAGCAAGCAGGAGCATTAGGAGCCTGGAGAGAGCAGAAAGGCACGCGGAGAGCGCGTGCCAAGTGAGATTAAAGAGGTCAGTCAAGACAGAACCGTCCTCATGATGTCAGCCTCACAGGGAACTGAGTTACTTGCAGCGGGGAGCAAACCTGGCTCAAACAGATCCAGTAAGAGGACACCCTCCCAGGGGGCAGAGGAAGCCAGAAAGGGCAGCCCAAGATCGAGAAGAGAAAGGAGGTCCAACTCCCACAGCTTGGCTGGTAGGGAGACAGGTTCCCAAGCAAGCTTACCAGTTCCAGCCCCCACAAACCACTCCTTTCTGGTTGTGTGTGTCATCAGGAGCAAGCAGTTTTACTTTTCTTTTCTTGGGAAAAAAAAAATACATGTTTAGGAGCTGGTGCTGTGGTGTAGTGAATAAAGCTGCCATCTGCAGTGCTAGATTCTCATATGGGTGCAGGTTCGAGACCCGGCTGCTCTACTTCTGAACCAGCTCTCTGCTATGGCCTGGGAAAGCAGTAGAAGATGGCCCAAGTGCTAGGGCCCCTGCACCTGCGTGGGAGACCCCCAAAGCAGCTCCACAGAGGCATAGTCCAAAGATAAAAACCATCACATGGGGGGGAGTATCTCAAGTGCCTAATAATAAATGCAATTGAACAATAAGGAAGACAATATGATACCCCAAAAGAACACTTCAATACCAGAATATGAAGATGAAGAGACTGAAGAAGTGCCAGAAATGGAATTCAAATAATTAATCACAGGATTACTTAGAACTAATCAGAAGCAAATCCATAAAGTAATGAAATCCGTACATAACATGAAAGAAAATTTCTCCCATGACATTGAGATTTTAAAGAGAAACAAAAATGAAATAATGGAAATGAAGAATTCAATAGAAGAAATTAAAAAATGTGGTAGAAAGCCTTAACAACAGACTCAGTGAGCAGAAGAAAAAATAGCCAAGTTAGACAACAAGTCTCTGGAAATTTTACAGTCAGACCAAAAAGAAGAAATTAGAAAACTAAAAAACAGCATTGGATGGGGCTCGCACTGTGGCTTAGTGGGCTAAACCTCTGCCTATGGCACCAGCATCCCATACAGGCACCAATATGAGTCCCGACTACTCCACTTCTCTGTTATGGCCTGGAAAAGCAGAAGATGGCCCAAGTGCTTGGGCCCCTGCATGCATGTGGGAGACCTAGAAGAAGCTCCTGGCTACTGGCTTTGGATTGGCTCAGCTCCAGACATTACAGCCATTTGGGGAGTGAATCAGTTGATGGAACACTTCTCTCTCAGCCCCTGCCTCTCAAATAATTAATTAAAAAAAAAAAAACCCACTGGCATTTGTTTAAAAAAAAATTTTTTTTTAAAGTGGAGATCTAGGAGATGCTATCAAATTACCCAAAATATAGGTCTTAGGAATTCCTGAAGGCATGGAAAGAGAATAGATTAGGCCTTTTTAGTGAAATAATTATAGAAACTTTCTCTAAATTGGGGAAAGAAAGGAAAGTCCAACTACAGGAAGCACACAGAAGTCCTAATAGACATGACCAGAAAAGATCTTCACCACAATACATTATAGTCAAACTCTCCACAGTAAAAGATAAAGAAAAGATTCTAAACTGTGCGTGAGAGAAATGCCAGATTACTTTCAGAGTCAACTAGACTCACAGCTGATTTCCAATCAGAAACCCTACAAGCTAGGTGAGAATGGTGAGGCATATTCCAGTCTTAAGATAAAAAAAACCGTCAACCCAGAATACTGTACACAGAAAATCTCACATTTATGCATGAAGGTGAAATAAAGACCTTCCATAACAAACAGAAGTTGGAAGAATTTGTCAACACTTGTCCAGCCTTACAGAAGATGCTTAAGGATGTGCTACACCTAGAAACACAGAAGTATGTTCATCACTAAAAAAAAATAAGGTGAAGGCAAAAAATCTCTCAGTAAAAGTACAAAGAAATCCAAAGTAAACAATAGGAATATTTATGGTAAAATGGCAGGGCCACGTCATTATTTATCAATAGTCACCTTAAATGTAAATGGCCTCAACTCTCCAATAAAAAGACACAGACTGGCTGAATGGATTAAAAAAGAAAACCCAACTATTTGCTGCCTACAAGGAACACACCTCATGAACAAAGATACATGCAGACTGAAAGTGAAAAGATGGAAAAAGTTACTCCATGCTAACAGAAACCAAAATAGAGCTGGTATAGCCATCCTAATATCAGACAAAATAGACTAACACAAAAACTGTTAAAGAGACAAAGAAGGGCACATGTAATGATTAAGAGATCAATGCAGCAGGAAGATATGACTATTATAAATGTGTGTGCACCTAATTACAGGGCACCTGGATAGTTAAAAGAAATGTTAAGGGATCTAAAGTCTAAATCCATAGTAATGGAGGACTTCAGTATTCCACTTTCAGCAATGGACTGATCACCCAGACAGAAAATCAACAAGGAAACAGCAGAGTTAATTGACACTATATACCAAATGGACCTAACATATCCATAGAATTTTCCATCCTACAGATGCAGAATATACATTCTTCTCACCAGTGTGTGGAACTTTCCCTAGGATTGACCACACGCAGGCCATAAAGCAAGTGTCACCAAATTCAAAAATAGCCAAAATCATCCTATGCATCTTCTTGGGCCACAATAGAATGAAGCTGGAAATCAAGAACTCGGGAGTATCTAGACCACATGCAAACACATGCAGACTGAAAACGTGCTCCTGAATTAACAGTGGGTCACTGAAGAAATCAAAAGAGAAATAAAAAATTTATGAAAACAAATGAAGATGGCAATACAACATATCAAAACTTATGGGATAGGGCAAAAGCAATGTTAAGAGAAAAGTTTGTAGCAATTAGTGCCTACATCAAGAAATTGGAAAGGCACCAAATAAATGAGCTATCAATGCATCTCAAAGACCTAGAAAAATAGCAGCAAACCAAATGAAAAACTAGTAGGAGAAAAGAATTAAAATTATAGAATAAACAAATTGAAACCAAGAATGCAATACAAAATAGCAAAACAAAGAGTCGTTTTTTTGAAAAAATAAACAGGATAGACACATCACTGGCCCAACCCAAAAAAAAAAAAAAAAAAAAAAAAAAGAGGGAGAAGACCCAAATCAATAAAATTAGATGAAAAAGGAAATGTAAAATAGACACCACAGAAATAAAAATCATCAGAAATTACTACAAAGAACTATATGCCAACAAATCAGGAAATCTAGAAGAAATGGATTGATTCCTGGACACATACAACCTACCTAAATTGACCATGAAGACACAGAAAACCTAAACAGAGCAATAACCAAGAAAAAACTGAATCAATAATAAAGACTCTCCCAGCAAAAAAAAAAAAAAAAAAAAAAAAAAAAAAAAAAGGCCAGGACTAGATGGCCTCACTGCTGGATTCTGTCAAACATTTAAAGAACTCCAATTTTTTTTTTTTTTTTTGACAGGCAGAGTGGATAGTGAGAGAGACAGAGAGGAAGGTCTTCCTTTTTGCCGTTGGTTCACCCTCCAATGGCAGCTGTGGCCAGCGCATCTCGCTGATCCGAAGCCAGGAGCCAGTTGCTTCTCCTGGTCTCCCTTGCAGGTGCAGGGCCTGAGCACTTGGGCCATCCTCCACTGCCTTCCCAGGCCATAGCAGAGAGGTGGCCTGGAAGAGGGGCAGCTGGGATAGAATCCAGCGCCCCAACCGGGACCAGAACCCGGTGTGCCGGCGCTGCAAGGCGGAGGATTAGCCTGTTTTTTTTTTTTTTTTTTTTTTTTTTTTTTTTTTTTGACAGGCAGAGGGGACAGTAGAGAGAGAGAGACAGAGAGAAAGGTCTTCCTTTTTGCCGTTGGTTCACCCTCCAATGGCCGCCGCACCGCGCTGATCCGATGGCAGGAGCCAGGTGCTTCTCCTGGTCTCCCATGGGGTGCAGGGCCCAAGCACTTGGGCCATCCTCCACTGCACTCCCGGGCCATAGCAGAGAGCTGGCCTGGAAGAGGGGCAACCGGGACAGGATCGGTGCCCCAACCGGGACTAGAACCCGGTGTGCCGGCGCCGCAAGGCGGAGGATTAGCCTGTTGAGCCGCGGCGCCGGCGAGGATTAGCCTGTTAAGCCACGGCGCCAGCCTCCAATTTTTCTTAATCTATTCAAAACAATTGAAAGGTAGAGAATCCTCCCAAACTCTTTCTATAGAGCCAGCATCACCTTTATTCCTAAACCTGAAAAAGATACAGCAGAGAAAGAGAACTACAGGCCAATTTCCCTGATGAACAAAGATGCAAAAATCCTCAAAAAAATACTAGCCAATTGAAACCAACAATACATCAAAAAGATTCACCCAGACCAAGTGGAACTTATCTAAGGTATTCAGGGATGGCTCAACATTTGCAAATAAATGTGATACATCACATTAATGAACTGAAGAACAAAAACCATATGGTTATCTCAATAGGTGCAGAGAAAGCATTTGATAAAATATGCTTTTATGATGAAAACTCTAAGCAAATTAGGTATACAAAGAGCATTCCGCAACACAATCAAGGCAATTTACGACAAACCCATGGCCAGCATCCTATTGAATGGGGAAAAGTTGGAAGCATTCCCACTGAGATCCAGAACCAGACAAGTATGCGTATTCACCATTGCTATTCAATATAGTCCATGAAATTTTAGTGAGAGCCATTAGGCAAGAAAAAGAAATCAAATGGATACCAATTAGGAAGGAGGAAGTCAAACTATCCCTCTTTGCAGATGACATGATTCTATAAATAGGGGATCTAAAATACTCCCAAAGAAACTATTGGAACTCATAGAAGAGTTTGGTAAAGTTGCAGGATATAAAATAAACACACAAAAATCAATAGCTTTTGTTTATACAGACAATGCCATGGCTGAGAAAGAACTTCTAAATCAATCTCATTCATAATAGCTACCAAAAAAAAAATATATCAAACACCT
Organism: Lepus europaeus; assembly: GCF_033115175.1. NCBI lineage: Eukaryota > Metazoa > Chordata > Mammalia > Lagomorpha > Leporidae > Lepus > Lepus europaeus. The sequence goes on from NC_084839.1 coordinate 25,409,060, forward strand.
TGGAATAAATGTAACCAAGATGTCAAAGTTCTCTGGGATGAGAATTATAAAACTTTAAAGAAACAGAAGATAGAAAAAAATGGAAAAATCTTCCATGTTCATGGATTGGAATAATCAATATAATTAAAATGTCCATAATACCAAAAGCAATTTACAGATCCAATGCAATACCAATCAAAATACCAAAAACATTCTTCTCAGATCTAGAAAAAATGATCCTGAAAGTCATGTGGAAACATAGGAGACCCTGAATAGCTAAAGCAATTTTATACAACAAAAACAAAGCTGGAGGCATCATAATACCAGATTTTAAGACATACTACATGGCAGTTATAATCAAAACGGCCTAGTACAGGCACAGAAACAGATGGATAGACCAATGGAAAAGAATAGAAATGCCAGAAATCAATCCACACATCTACAACCAACTTATCTTTGACAAAGGAGCTAAAATCAATCCATGGAACAGAGACAGTCTCTTCAACAAATGGTGCTGAGTAAAATGGATCTCCACATACAGAAGTATGAAGCAAGAACCCTACCTTATACCTTACACAAAAATCCACTTAAGATGCATTAAGACCTAAATTTACAACCCGATACCTTCAAATTATTAGAGACCATTGGGGAAACCCTGAAAGATATTTGTGTAAACAAAGAGTTTTTGGGAAAGACCCCAGAGGCACAGGCAATCAAAGCCAAAATTCACAAACGGGATTACAATCAAATTGAGAAGCTTCTGTACTAGAAGAGAAACACTTATCAAAGTTGAAGAGGCAACTGATAAAATGGGAGAAATTATTTGCAAACTATGCAACTGATAAAGGATTAAAAACCAGAATATATAAAGAGCTCAAGAAACTCAACAACAACAAAACAATCAACCCACTTAATAAATGGGCAAAGGATTTAAATGGGCATTTTTCAAAAGAGGAAATCCAAATGGTCAGATACATGAAAAATGTTCAAGATCACTAGCCATCAGGGAAATGCAAGTCAAAACCACAATGAGGTTTCACCTCACCCCAGTTAGAATTCATTCAGAATTTCATTCTGAAATCAACAAGCAACAAATGCTGGTGAGAATGTAAGGAAAAAGGTACCTTAATCCACTGTTGGTGGGAATTTAAACTGGTAAAACCACTATGTAAGGCAGTTTGGAGATACCTCGGATATCTGAGTACAGACCTACCCTATGACCCAGCCATCCCACTCCTGGGAATTTATCCAAGGGAAATGAAATCGGCATTTGAAAGTGTTATCTGCACCCCCATGTTTATTGTAGCTCAATTCAAAATAGCTAAGCTATGGAATCAACCCAAATGCCTGTCAACCAAAGACTGGATAAAAAATTATGGGATATGTACACCATGAAATACTACCCAGCAGTTAAAAAAAAAAAGAAAAAGAAATCCAGTCATTTACAACAAATTGGATGACACTGGAAAACAGTATACCTAGTAAGTCAGTCCCAAAAGGACAAATACCTTATGTTCTCTCTGACCTTCGATAACTAGTAGGGCACCTAAAAGTCAATCTATAGAAGTGAAATTGACACTTTGAGGGCAATGACTTTGAACAGCCCTTGTCTCAACTGTTGAGGAATAGTTCTTTTTTTCCCCCATACTTTTTGTTGAACTCTTTACTTAACAGAGTTAATTATATGCGTATAAAGTTAATTGAAAACAAATCTTAGTAAAAAAAATAACAGGAATAGGAGGAAGAGGGGTGGGAGGTTGGATATGGCAGGAATAATCACCATGTTTCTGAAGTTGTAAGTAAAATGTATGAAGTTTGTATTCCTTAAGTAAAAGGTTTCTGGGGGAAAATTTTAAATAAAAAATTAAGTTTAGGAGAAACTGCAACCTCTGTTTCCCACGGTCGTTGTGCCATTGTCCATGCCCATCCACAGTAGGAGGGTTCTAGTTTCCCACGTTCTCACCAACACTTGTTATTGCTTTTATTGTTAGTCCATTTAGTTTCAAGAGCACAGGTTTTATAGTCAAACTTTCAAATTCTAGTTCTGCCACTTGCTAACCATATAGCCATGGAAAAATCATCTGATCCTATTCAATCAGTTTCATTTTTAAAATGAAAATTCATATAACAGGGCTTTACATGACCAGTGACAATAACCACATGTTCATCTAACAGCTTGGCATTCCTAACTACATCCACACTGCACAGTCAGTCAATCTCAACTCCCTTGTGTAAAGTTCTCAGGTAAAAGCTGCATCAGGATAGGTGCAGGCATTTAGCCACAGCGGGGACTCCTGCACCCACGTCTGAGTGCCTGTGCTCAAGTCTTCACTCTGCTTCCAATTCCAGCCTCCTGATACAGCAACCCCTGGGAAGAAGCAGGTAATGGTTCAAATAGTTGGGTCCCTGACACCCATGTGAAAGATCTGGTTCCTAACTCCGGGTTTCAGCCTGGTCCAGCTCCAGCTGTTGAGGGCATCTGGGGAGCAAACCAGTGGATGGGAGACCTCTATCTGCCTTTCAAATAAAGATTTGTTTGTACAGGGACATTCTAACGCCTGCAGGTTCAATACAGTGGTGTGCATGATCTGGGGGACCCTTGTCCCCCACCCCACACACTCACACCAGGTGGAGGGGAATAATTTAATCTCCACATCAGGATGTCTGTAAGAACTGGAGAATGGGAAACTAGCGGAACTCACTAGCAAATTTCTTAAACCCTAGGGGGCACAGCATTTTCATGTATAAAATAGGGCTCAGGATACCACACAGGGTTGCTAAAGATCAACACTTGGGGCCGGCGTTGTGGTACAGGTTAAGCACCACCTGCAATGGTGCCATCCCATGAGGGCCAATTCAAGTCCTGGATGCCCCATTTCCAATCCAGCCCACTATTAATGCACCTGGGAAAGCAATGGAAGATGGCCCAAGTGCTTGTGTCCCTACCACCTGGATGGAGTTTCGGATGGCTCAGCCCTGTCCATCACAGCCATTTGGGGACTGAACCACCAGATGGATGATCCCAATCTCTGACTCTGCATTTCAAATAAATATGTAAATCTGTATTTAAAAAAGCAAATCAACACTTGCCAAACTGTAAGCATAATGAGGATAGTTTTCATTTCTGTTTGAGGGGAAAATATACTCAAATAGGGACTTTCTTCAACCAGATGGTGTATAGAAGAAGTCCTTCTGATCTTTCCCAGGCTACTGGCAGGTGATGGGTTTCCATGGCAATGGCACTTGAGGAGGGGCCTGCGCTACCATACCTCTATTTGGCACAGGAGAGGAGAGAGATCTGCAGAGGGCCAGGCTGTGAAGAGGCAGACCAGAATCATTGACCCCTGCCAATTTCAAGTCAGCAGATGTGAGGTGAGCACCAGAAGTCCTCCGAAAACACCCAGCTTCCCAGCCCCTTTAGGTTTAGAAACTATGGGCCAGTAAATCTCAAAGTGTGGTCTTCAGGCCAAACAGACTCTCGTGGGAACTTACTAGAAACACAAACTCCAAGGGCCCATCCCAAATCAATCTTGGGTCATGGAAAATGTGTACTATGAAAAAAAAATACATAGATTTCAAAAATTTTGCACTGGGGCTGGCATTGTAGCCTAGTGGATTAAGCTGTCACCTGCGATGCTAGCATCCCATATGGACACTGGGTTCGAGTCCCAGCTGCTCCACTTCTGATTTAGCTCTCTGCTAATGCAGTTGGGAAAGCAGCAGAAGGTGGCCCAAGTGCTTGGTGCCCTGCACCCATGAAGGAGACCCAGAAGAAGCTCCTGGCTTGTCTGGACCAGTTCTTGCTGTTGTGGCCACTGGAGGAGTGAACCAGTGGATTGAAGAAACTCCATCCCTCCCTTTCAAATAAGTAAATAAATCTTAAAAGATTCTCTTGTGCAAGATGTTTAAAGTACATTTTCCATGAACTTTTTGGCATGTCCTCATCTTCAATGAGGGAATCTGAAGATGGGACCCCGTGCTCTCTTCTCAAAAGCACACCCAAGTGTGAGAACGACCCATAGACCCACGACCAGCAAGGCCCTCTCTGGCACAGAAGAGATGAGGTAGAAACTGGATGCGAACAGACTCCTAAAAGACTTGGGAGTGTCACCCAGGTGGGTACGGTCATACATGGGATGATTGACCCAGAAGAACAAGAGTCTAGCTGCCCTCTGTCCACTTTCTGCTTGCAGCTCATTTGGATGATAAAGGTAGGAATGTTATCTCCTGCCACTGGCTCAGCCAAGGAAGGGTTGGACTGTTTCCCAAACTGTGTTCCAGGAGACATTAACATGTGTGCCAAGGCCAAAGTCATGAAGAAACCCTGCTTTCAATAATTCTCACCTGGAAATGCACCTTGTATCCCTGCTTAAGGTGCTGGGAATTCCTGTAGTAAAAAAACCTGCCAAGCTTCATAGGATCCAGTGTTTCCCACCTGTGCCCAGCTCAGCCCCTTCTTGCTACCCTCAGGCATCCTATGGGGCAGTGATCTGCAAGATGTCAGCTTGGGAAACAACTCGACAAAAACCATCTGTGCTGAACTCTCGGCCTCCTGCTCCCGCGCCCTGAACTGCTGGCCTTCCCCTGCGCTCAGGCCAACCTAAACACTTACCCCTCGTTCTCTCTTGGACAGGAAGTCTAAAAACAGCCCGTGCTCCGTGCGACCCTTAGCTCATATCACGCTCCATTCTTGGTGTTCTTGGCCTCCTGCCCAGACTCCTTTTTCTTGCCAGACATGGGTTCCCGGCCATTTCTCCCCCGCCGCCCCCCCCCCCCCCCCGAGTTCTAAGCCGGCTTCTTCAGTCCAGCCTCTGGATCTAACTTGCCTCCTCCTGCTCTCCTCCAGCCCCGATCCCGGCTGCCGGCTGGCACCCTCTGCCCACGGCCCCCCATGGCAGCCCCCCCTGGGTCCCTGCACCGTGCTCTTCCCATCTTGCACACCCCTGCCCCTCTCTGGATGCCCTATCTCCTGTTCTCACTCAAATGCCAACTCAGCTCCCAGAGTACTTTACGGTTCATTCTCAGATGTATTTCTAAAGGCTTGCATTTTTTGGTCATAAAACAAACCATGACAAGTGGTCAGCCATAAATCAGTCAGGGCTTGGATAGAGTCTCTGCTGGAGGGTGACGCTGTGTGTCCCAGGCAGGCGACCAGAACAGCATGTCCAGAATCGGAGGTGAACCGTTTGCATTCTGGACCCGGATCTACGGCGACCTTGAGCAGGTGCCTCAACCTCTTGAAGCCTCAAGGCTCCCGTCTATAAAGCGAGAATAATAGCACCTGTCTGGCCAAACTTGAAAGGAGGCATTGGAGGATGAAGATGAAATGAGCACCCTGGGCCCTTTGGAAGCACGCATCCCCGAACTGTGCTCAGCTTTCACAGGCAGTGCCTTAGGCAGGCGCGTCTCTGCCCACATCACAGGCTCCAGGTGGGGGTGTAGGGAGGGGATTGCTGCTTTCTTTAGAGACACAAGTATCTTTCAAAAGTAGGCTCTACACACCGAAGTTAGGAAGTGGCAATGACACCCTGGTGGCATCCCCCATCCATCCCATCATTGAATTCAAAGTTCAAGGTGGGGGCTGGCACTGTGGTGTAAAAGGTTAATCCTCCACCTGCAGCACTGGCATCCCATATAGATGCCGGTTCATGTTCCAGCTGTTATTTTTTTTTTAAAGATTTTCATTTGAGATAGAGTTACAGACAGAGGGAGAGACAGAGAGAAAAGCCTTCCATCCACTGGTTCACTCCCCAAATGGCTGCAATGGCCAGAGCAGAGCTGATCCAAAGCCAAGAGTCAGGAGCTTCTTCTGGGTCTCCCATGCAGGTTCAGGGGTCCAAGCACTTGGGCCATCTTCTGCTGCTTTTCGAGGCCATAGCAGAGAGCTGGATCAGAAGAGTAGCAGCTGGGACTAGAACTGGTGCCCATATGGGATGCTGGTGCCACAGGAGAGGCTTAACCAGTACACCACAGCGCCAGCCCCTCTGCTGTTCCTTTTCCAATCCAGCTCCCCACTAATGGCCTGGGAAAGCAGTGGAAGATGGCCCAAGTGCTTAAGCCCCTGCACCTGCGTGGGAGACCCAGACATAGTTCCTGGCTTCAGATCAGCCCAGCTCCAGCCATTGCAGCCATTTGGGGAATGAACCAGCAGATGGAAGACCTTTCTCTCCGTCTATAACTCTGCCTCAAATCTTTTTGAAACAAAAAGAGAGAGAGCACGAACTCAAGGTGGCCCATGTCGCTGGCTGCTTTGGCACTGCAACGTGGCTGTACTGAGGCAGGGTTGGCCCTGGACAGATCAGAGTCCCCTCTCTGACTGAGAGCAGCACCCAGGGAAGGGGTGGGGGTCCTGCCCTGCCCGAGAAAAGGTCATAGCATGAGCCAAGGACTGGCAAGGAGACCATGGCGGAAGGGGACTGAGGACCCTCCAAGACGACCCTAGGACAATGGCTGCAGCACCTGCTCAGGGGGCAGAGGCTTGCCTCGGAGTCACGGCCCTGCCCCCTGAGACCTCACACACAGGACTTGGTTTCTCTGTCCTTACATTTCCTTGAAATGGATATCATCTCCTTACCTCATGGCGTCACGTGACCACACACAAAAACTGCCAAAGCGCTGGATGGGTGCCCGCTAGAGGCGGGGCAGCGACAGCAGTGGTGCTGATGGTGATAGGAGGGAATTGGAGCCACGGAGCTGGGAGTTGTGGCCAGCTGGGGTTACAGTCCAGAGGAGAGTAACCGAATCTGTCCCCAGTCACCATATTTAACATCCCAACCAGAGAGCGAGCCTTGAACCTCTGAGGGCCGGGACCACCTAACAAAGTGCTCCGTGGCCTCCCATGCCCATGGGATCCTACTGACCACCTTCCAGGAGCAGAGGAAGGCCTTGGTCACAGAGGTGCTCAGAGAGGCCTGCAACACACCAGCCTCTCTGCCACAGGGGTGCCACCTCCTCTTCCTGCCCAGGGCTGGATCTCGGGACCGCACAGCTCAGCAGGCTGCAGAGCAGCTGGGGCCTCCACGTGCGACCTCCAACTTGTAACCTTCTCCTCGCAGGTGAAGCAGGCTTCAGCCTTCCCAATAGCCTCCCAGGTGAGGCCCATGTGGGGTTTTACCCAGATCCTCAGGAGATTACAAGGCACAGTGAAGTGCAAACACACCCATGCCATGTGCTGCGTTGGGGCTGAAAGTCCCTCCTTGTCTCTGCCCTGCTTTTGCACAACATTCAGCTGAACACCCCTGCCTGCATTTACCGCACACCTCACCTGGGCCGAGCTTTGCATCCACACAACCCAGGTCCTCTCCCAGCCCGAGGTGAAGTCTTTGAAAGGAGTGCAAGCCAAGGCTACAGTCATGGCCAGTCTACAGGGGAAATGCTTCCCTGCTTGCACTTGGGGAGACGCCACAGCACTGGGCATTCACCATGACGTCTTCCTGACTCTACTGCACCTTGCTGTTGAGCCCAGAGCACAGGGGGTGCTGGAGGCTGTGGGCGCCGGCATCTGGTGGAGCAGAGTTCACAGCTTGCACAGAGCACACTGCACGTGGCACTGAATTGCGACACTGTGGCTCCCTCTCTTTCTGGCTGCCCCTCTGCCTTCTCTCTTTTCCCTCTTCCTCCCTCCTGAATTGCCCCATCCCAGAGAGGCCTCTTTTCCTGCCTCCCCTCCCCCACATTTCTTCCCCAAATTTCCACGTGCCTTCTACCAGTCTATGCAGCAAAAAAAACCACTAGGGACCGAAAGCTCCCCGGAGTTTGTTTAGAGCAGGACGACCTACACACATTGCGCGACCCTTGCACGCTGCACTTAGGATCCTCTGTAGCTTTGCAAGGTTGCCGCTTCCTTCTGAACACTCGTTACTCAAATGCATAGTTGGGGCGAGCCAATCATCCGCCCACAGGCGCCAGGAGGCTGGGAGGCCTCCAGCTGCTCTGCTCCAGGAAGATTGAAGGCAGCCTCAGAGCTTGGCTGGGCCAGACAGGCCTGCAGCTGGTTTGCATTTTCAAGGTCAAGGCCCCGCCCCTTCCTCTGGCAGATTCTGCTCAAGGCAGCAAACACAGCTCAAAGCCCAGTGAGAGCAGAGGCCATCGCAAGCACAGCTGTTTGAAGACATGTAAACGCAATTCACGTCCCGGCTAGGGGGAAGGAGATCTAGAAATTCCTACAGAGGGGAATAAACTATGGAGTTCTCCCAAACTGGCAGCACAGAGCCGATGGCCTGCCCGAGTGCCTGAGCTCTCTCAAGCCCCCGGCATGGAACCAAGGCTGCACCCTGTCCATGATCAGTGTTGTGGACGAGACCCGGATCCCAGCTTTCCCTGTAGTTACAGTGGCTATCATGTGCCAGGGGACTGAACTTGATCTCTAGGATAGAATATCTTGATTCCATCTTACTCAGAGGACAGAAAGAAAATACCTCTGGCTCTCCAAGAGAAAGGAGCAGAGCCCCTGTCGCTGGCCCCCGTTCACAACTAAGCTCGTAGATGGACTGGTGCATGTTCACAAGGCACTGGACTTGCAGAATGAGAGCGGGGCTCCAGCTCTCTGGAATGTGTGTGGGCAGGGAGGAGAACGAGTGGTGCGGATACCCAGCCTTCTCCGCCATCAGGCGGGTGCTTGACCGCCTTCACCCTCATCATTGAGACAATACGTGTGAGGAAGGCGTGGCGAAGCCCCTCAACGTACGAGGGAACGGAAGCTCAGCAAGACAGACATTCCCTGGAAATACCCAACTTCACATTGCAAAGCCGGGATCCAGAGCCTAGTTGTCCGGGTTCCAAAGCAGATCACAGTACAACTTGCTGCACTCAGGAAGCCAACAGAACTCCAGAAACCTCCTCCAGGGAGGCAGGGGCGGGGCTGTCCGTGTGGAAGGGAGACTTGTAATTAGAGCTTGGAAAATGCGTGACGTCCTCAAACTGTTTGCCAGCCACGGAACGGGGGCTCAGGCATTAGTCGTCCTACCTCCCGCAGGACCTGACGCATCTTTCCTGGCCCCGAGCCAATCCCGGGCAGGTGTGCAGCCAGGTGCGGGCCTTGGCGTTACCTTTCCAGCTGCATATCTGTCGCAACAGACACCCACGTGTGCACCAACCTTCCTGCACTGTGCCCAGTCACCACCTGAGGTCCTGGGTGGCTCCCTCTCCTAGGCCTGGAGCCACCGCCTATTGGGCTGGCCCTGATGGAAAGCTTTGCCCTAGCCCTACCCAGCTCCAGATCTGATGGACTTGCACGTGGCTACCCACCTACCCCTGCTTCTCACCAAGAGTCCCGTTCCCACGCCCTGTAAATCCACACCGTTTGTCAAACTGATGTGCGCATGGCAAGTGCTTGGCCACCTCCCTCTGAGTCCAACTCCCAAATGGGCGGCGCCTTCTCTCTCCAGCACCTGCCTCTTGCCCCACCCCCACCCCCACTGCTGAGACACATTCCAGCTCGGCCTCTCTGGGCCACACCTGTTCACAGGGCAGACACAGGGCCCGTGACACAGAGGACATTGGCACCATGTAGCAGAAACACGAACAACAGACAGGCAGATAGAACTTTCTCTGCCTGGCCATAAAAATGAAGTTAAAGGATGTAACCACAGCACTGGAACAATTCATGGTTTCTCCCTGTAGCTTTTTATAAAATGATTTATTGACTTGAACGGGACACGCCCACTTGGGGTGTTCCCCCTCTCCACATCACGTGGACATTTCATTCATCTTCCAGTCACCAGAATGAAATGCACCAGGGGGCATGAATGTGAAACCAAAGCCTCAAATCCCAGCCTGTGCACGGTGCCTCTGGCCTAGGACAGCGTCCTGTCCCGCACAGCCGCTGCAAGCCGTGGTGGGATGAGAGGTGCTCCGTGTATTGTGGGGCAGGGGGAACCACAGTGGTTTGTTGTCCGTGTTTGCTCATGCAAGACAGCTGTGAAGGGCATTGCCAGACAACGGGGCAGGAATCAATAACTCACTGGCAGCCAGTCAGCCTGGAAGCTTGGGCCTGTCCCCAAAAGCACAAGCTAGCCAAGAGACAGGTCTCTGCCCTGACCCCACCCGGGTGCTAAGTATTGACTAGGCTGACTGAGCCAGCCCATCCTGGCTTCTGGCTGCCCCATCCCCGCCTGGTGGGCCCCCTGGTTTCCCTACCTGCTGCCTCTGGCTGTCCCCAGCTTCTCCTGCGGTGGGCTTTCTCCTCCCAGGGAGCAGAGGGCAGTGGTATGATGCCTGGGCACCACTCAAAGCCGGCACCCCAGACAGGCTGAGGACACCCTCGTAGTCTTCCCCACTGCAGCCCAGAGAACCTGCTAGTGCAAGCTCACCTGCCTTTTCAACGTTCACCTGGGTGCCCACGGGAGCGTGGTCCACAGGATCACCTGGAAGACTCATTGAAACGCAGCGTGCTGGGCGGCGCCTAACGGAGCAGGTCTAGGAGCTTGCTTTTCTAACAGATCCCTAGGGGATGCCGATACGGCTGGAACTGGGACCCCAGCGAGACAATGCCCGTACAAGAGAACACCTGAGAGCACTTTAGCTCACCTAAAGCACGGCCAACAAAACTCAACTGCCAGCAGCCCGGGAGGAACACAGAGAGAAGAGACATCAACAGCCCTACCCGCTCATCCCAGCCAAGACACCATTCACCTGGATCAGAGGCCTGGCGGCAACACTGTCCTTGGGTTCCTGCTAGGGGAAGCAACAACCCGCAGTCAACAATCAAACGAGATCTTCCTGGTGCTTTAACAACACGCCACATGGGACGGGCCCCAAGACAAATTTCTTACTGAGATCCGTGCAGCCGCCGATTCCAGGTTCTCGGCGTCCTGTGCCTTGCAAGGCTGGTGGCTGGCGGACCCTGATGGGGGCAGCCCCGCCTGGGGAAGACAGGCCCTCAAGTCCTTTTGGGGGCCTCCCTGGAGTTGCCATTTCTTCCCGAAGCCTCTGGGCCTCCGTGTGTGGACAAAGCAGAGGATGGGGTGGGGGGCTTCGCGCACTGGAGTTGAGGCAGCCTGCCCTGGCCTCCGGCTTTCTGGAGAGCAACGCTGGGCTCAGAGTGAAGGAACGCAGGCTCAGGGCTGCCCCTGCCCCTGCCCCACTGGCCGTGCACCCTCCAGGAGTCTCAGAACATCACTCAGCCTGTGGCTTCTTCTGTAAGAGGAAAACCGTCTGCCCCGCTAAACTTCCAAGGTCATCACAAATGGTACCACGGTGCTGCAAGCTGCCATTGGTTTGCATCGTTTTTTTCTAGAGCAGGATGACTGACCCCAAAAACAGCTTCTCCACTCTCCTGGGCCACTGTTTCCAGTGGTGTCTGCTTATAAATCACACACCTGTTGGGCCCCTTCTCCTCGCCAGGCACTGTACAGAATAACACTGTCCACATTGGAGGAAGACAAGGCTCAGCACCAAAGAGCCACCAGCCTGCTGGGAGTCGTGGCAGGTGTCAGAGTGATCTCATCCCAGCCACACATGCTGACTGATGGGAGGGCGTGCCCAGGGCGCCCTGAAGCAGAGAAGCCCGACTCCTGCCCAGGACCTGTTCCCCCTTCTTCCTTAGATCCATCTAGAACAGAGATTATATTTCTTTTTTTCCCTAGCAGGGAGATGTGACCAGGTGACTTAATTTTCGGCCAATAGTTTTGACGTAACTGGGAGTGGTGGAGGGCTACTTCCAGGAGATCTTAAACAGCAAGTGGCATAGCTCTGTGCCGCCCCTCCCTCCACCCAGCTGCCCAGAACTCAGATGTGATGGCTAGCGCTCCAGCTGCATCTTTAAGCCAGGACGATAGCAATGTTCTCAAGACAATAGAGGGGAGGGGGGAGGTCTCAATAGCTCACAGCTGTGTGGAGCTTTGTAGCCGACCTGGGCTGTTCTCATAATTAATTAACGTAAGATAAAGTGAACTTTGGCACCACATTTAGTCCACTATTTTCCGTTTTCTGATAAACATAATGACTGAACATAATCTCAGCTAATTCAAGGCTAAACTTTAAGTGGCCTAAGGACTTTGGACTTTATAGGCAGTAAGGATAGTTTATAGATACAGAGTAACTTGATGTGGAGAGAAAAAAGGAGGAATAGAAATGGACCAAAATTCAAGAGACTGGGGTAGTCCGATGAACTCGGATTCGGAGGGTACGGTGACAAGCGTGGTTTCAGTTCTGTGGACTTTGCAGCAAATGCAATTCATCCATGTAAGGAATCCACAAGGGGGCTGGAGAGCAGAGGGGACTCCTGAGAGAGAGGTGGGACCCTAGCGAGACAATGCCCGTACAAGAGAACATCTGAGAGCGCGTTAGCTCACCTAAGACACGGCCAACGGTGAGAGGAGGAGGGGCCCAGAGAGGGAGGAGGGGCCCAGAGAGGGAGGAGGGGCCTAGAGAGGGAGGAGGGGCCTAGAGAGGGAGGAGGGACCCTGAGAGTGAGGAGGGACCCAGAGAGGGAGGAGGGACCCAGAGAGGGAGGAGGGACCCTGAGAGGGAGGAGGGGCCCTGAGAGGGAGGAGGGGCCCTGAGAGGAGGAGGGACCCTGAGAGGGAGGAGGGGCCTAGAGAGGGAGGAGGGGCCCTGAGAGGGAGGAGGGACCCTGAGAGGGAAGTGGGACCCTAAAAGGGAGATGGGACCCAGAACTACGGCCTCCGAGTCTCTCATGTAAAAGTAACAGCTGACTCACTCCAACGTGGTTGGGCCTTGGCAGCATTGTACTACATGAAATAACCTGTCACAGAGGCACAGACACTGCGTGATTCCACTCCTGGAGGTGTCCACAGTCATCGGATTCACGGAGACAGAAAACATGATGGTGGAGACCAGGGCAGGGGAGGAGGGAGACAGGTACAGTTTCCTTGTGCAAGCTGAAGAGTCCTGGCGATGGATGGTGGTGATGGGCCCACAGCCATGTGAATGTGTTTGGTGCCACTGAACCATGCACTTAAAGATGGCTAAAGGGCAGGCGTTTGGCACAGGAGTTAAGGTGCCACTTGGGATGCCTGCATCCCATATCAGAGTGCCTGGTCCAGGTCTCTGTCGCCTGTGTGTCATCTTGGATTGAGTTCTGGACTCCTGGCTTCAGCCTGAACCAGCCCTGGCTGTTGCAGCTTCTGTAGAGTGAACCAGCAGGTAAGAGGATCTCTCTCCATGTATCTGTCTCTCTGCCTTCCAAATAAAATAAAAATAATTTTTTAATTTAATGATTAAGATGGTGAAAACAAATGCATACATACATATGTGAGTAAATAAAGAAAATATTTAGTAGCTTAAAAATAGTCATGTCTGAAATTCCAAAAGTAGGTGAGGCTTCCTGAGAGAGGGGGGAAAGTGAGCTTGGAAGGGCTCCCCTTTGAGGAAGAACAAAGTGAATCCAAAGAAAGATGCCACAGCCATTTGGCCTAGTGGTTAACAAGCTCAGGTCCTACTTCAGAGTGCCTGGGTTCAAGACCCACCTCCATCCTCACTCCAGCTTCCTGTTAGTGCACACCCTGGGTGGTAGCAGTGGTGGCTCAAGTAGTCAGGTCCCTGCCACCCATGTGGGAGACTTGGATTGTGTTCCCAACTCCCAGCTTTGGCTTCAGCTTAACCTCAGTCATTATGGGCATTTGGGGAGTGAGCCAACAGTTAGACTCTCTCTACATAATATATGTGTGTGTGTGGTGTATGTGTGTGTGTCTTTCTCAAATAAAAATCAGAGAGATGGGTTTTCCAGTCTCTAGGACCATGAGGCAAATAAACTTTTATTGTTTATAAATTACCCAGCCTGTGGTATTCCATCCAGTCCAAGATTGGTGGCCCAATTGGTCTGGGATCTGATGAAGCATTTGGGGAGTGAGCCAACAGATAGACTGACTCTCTCTCTCTCTCTCTCTCTCTCTCAAGTAAATAAAAAATGAAAAAAGAGCAGTGATATGAGGTGGAAAGACAAAAAAGAGAGATCTTATGTCACAAAAGCCAAGGAGAAAAACCATTTCTGGCATAATCAGCAAACTTGCAGGAAGCAGCAACGCTAGGAAGAGAGAGAAAGCGATCAGCGACTCTCACCAAGCTGTTTAGATAACAAGAGTCTCCGAGGTTGCCCTGCACGCCAGCCTGAAACTGCAGGGTGGCCATGGAAAGGATTTTTCAAAGCTGGCCACAAATGCGTCATGTCCAACAAGCCGGGGCCTGCAGGAACACTCGGGCATCTGTTCCGCTGCCACGGTTGTCGAAGCCCAAGGCTGCCTGAGGGCGGTGCGGTGAGGAGTCCGCTAAAGCGGAAAAGATTTGTCGAGCTACAGAAGAGACTCAGCAATGCAGAATAAAAGGTGTTTGTGCGTGCTGGGGAGACGCCAAGGCAGAGTTACAAGATGGCCCCGACAGGAGGGGTGTGAAGAAAGAGGCCTCCTTGTTTCAAACAGCTATCCCCCACACTCGGAGTTCCCTTGCAGAACTGGCATTTAACACACAATCCAGCCGTGATCATTTTAAGAACTAATTGAGGCTCAGAAAGAAGTTTGAAAAACAACTTAGCTTGATGTCTGGAAACAGAATCCCTCTGAGAGACAGAGCTATTTGCCCAATGCAAGGTGTCTTGAGTCAGGTGAGGCCGGAAGCTTGGGCTCCAGGGAGTCAGACTGACGGAAAAGAAAGCTACACGGAGCTGCGTGGGCCCAGGGGCGGGAGAACGGAGCGGGCAGAGTCGCCGGAAGAACTTCTGGCAGTCTTCCTCGCAAGTCTATAGTGCAAACACACCCCTTCTGTCTCCTGAAACTCTATGAAAGCAGGGAGGTTTGGGTAAAAATAAGGAATTGGGCAACTTCCATGTTGGTCCAACACCAGGATAGTAATAAAAGAAGATGGGGCCGGCGCTGTGGTATAGCCGGTAAAGCCCTCGCCTGCAGTGCCGGCGTCCCATGTGGGCAACAGTTTGAGTCCCGGCTGCTCCACTTCCCATCCAGCTCTCTGCTGTGGCCTGGGAAGGCAGTAGAAGATGGCCCAAGTCCTTGGGCTCCTGCACCTGCGTGGGAGACCTGGAAAAAGCTCCTGGCTCCTGATTGAGGCCATTTGGGAAATAAACCAGTAGTTGGAAGACATCTCTCTCTCTCTCTCTCTCTCTCTGCAACTCTGCCTTTCAAATAAATAAATGAATCCTCAAAAAATAAAACACCGAGAACCAGAGCTCATGGGTGAAAGGAAATTGCAATGAGAAGGAAGACCTTGGACAGCATCGGGGTAGATTACTGCTCCACTTGGAACACCCCTCCAAAACCCACGTTGGCATTTAATTGTCACTGTGGTGGTATTAAGGTGATAGGGCCATGAGGACTCTAGGCTCCTAATGGATTAGTGCCATCCCCGTAGGAATAGGTTCGCTCCTGGGAGTGGGTTCCTGGTAAGGAGAAGGAGGGCAGCCCTATTTCTTCCATCTCGCCTGTGCCTGCCTGCCCTTCTACCACTTTGAGATGCAGCATGAAGGAGGGCACACACCGGGCAGCACCAACCCCTTGAACTTCTCAGCCTCCAGAGCCATGAGCCAAACAAACTTCCGTTTTCACAAATCACCCAGTCTGTTGTATTCTGTTAGCATCCGTCAGCTTTTTGTCACTATAACCAAAACACCCAAGAGGAGGACAGGAAGGAGGGTGTGTGTTGGCTCGTGGTTTTGGATTTTCGCCCCCTTGGTCTGGTGTCTGATGAGGGTGGTGGACGGTGGACCGTGAGGCAGGGAGCTGGCTGGGCATCTCCCCTCCATGTCGTCCTTACAAAGCAGCTGTGACTCATCACGGGCACTCCACCCTGACAACCTAACCCAGCCTGCTCACTTTCCAGAGTCCCACCTTCAGACGCAATAATTGGATTAAGTTTCATCCTTAATCCGTTAACACAGACTCTGGGGATCAAGCCCTTACCACGTGGGCCTTGGGAGGACACCCAAACTACCATCCCAACTGTTGACACTGTTAGAGAGGCAGAAGACACACAACGGCCACTGCCATAAAGGGTTCGCTTAGCTGTGCCGGGGGCTGCCATTGTAACAGTCGGTCGGTCCTTTCAGCCACCTGCCATGTGTGTTCTTGTTCTGTCTCAGTCCTGTCTCCTATAATCCTACATAGAGAGTTCTTAGGATGAGGGGCTGGGTCAGAGTCAAGTGCAGCCGATAGACCAAAGAAAAGCAGAACCAGTGAAAGGTCAGCAGGCCGGCAAAGCAGCGAATGACCCCTGACACTGGGAGGGGGACTTCCTGCAGGAGCAGGGGCCTGGTGGCCACGCACAGTGATTCAGATTGTGCACTGCACAAAGGCAGCACATCCACAGCACACCACCCGCTTCCTCGTTGTCACAGATGAGATGTTTATCACAATTTCCCAGCCAAGTGTCTTAAAGAATGAGTCCCACAGGGCTGGCGCTGTGGCATAGCAGGTAAAGCTGCCACCTACAGTGCCTGCATCCCATATCGGCAACGGTTCGAGGCCCAGCTGCTCCACTTCCTATCCAGCTCTTTGCTGTGTCCTGGGAAAGCAGTAGAAGATGGCCCAAGTGCTTGGGCCCCTGCACCCGCACAAAAGACCTGGAAGAAGTTCTTGGCTCCTGGCTTCAGACTGATCCAGCTTCCATCATTGCGGCCATTTGGGGAGTAACCAGCGGATGGAAGACCCCTCTCTCTCTGCATCTGCCTCTCTGTAACTCTGCCTTTCAAATAAATAAATAAATAAAATCTTTTTTTTTTTTTTAAAGTGGGTCTCTTCTCTTACCCAGCACAAAGATGCCGTATAGACTAGCAGCAGCCTTGATGGGGGCAGAAGGCCTATGGCAAGAAGTTTATGAATGAGTGGCTAGAAAAGAAACAACAGCCATGTGTATGCAGTCCCTACGCAGGGATATATATTGTTTATCAGTTTAAACAGCAAACATTTAGGACTTCACAGATCTGTGGGGAATCCAGGTGCAGTTGAGCTGAGTGGTTCGGGCTCAGGGTTCCTCAGAACACTACAGTCAAGCTGTTGGCCGGCAGCCATAGTCACCTTGAGGCTCAGCGGGGGCTGAAGGGTCCACTTTCAAGCTTACTCACCGGGAAGTTGCTAGGGTCTGCTTCCTCCCAGGCCATGGGGATGGGGGTCTCCGTTCCTCACCCGGCTGTGTGGGCCTCTCCAAAGACTTGCTCACTACACATCTTCCCCCAAAGTGCAGGATTCGAGAAAGAGAGAGAAAGAGGGGGAGGGGAAGATCGAGCAAGAAAGGGGACGGACGAGAGGGGAGAGGAGAATCAGGAGAATGGATGCCTCCTACGGATGCCAGAGTCCCCATGACCACATCCCCTTCTCTGTGCTGCTCTGTTTGTCAGAACAGGTGAGTAACTCAGAGGAGGGGGTTACACCGGCATGTGACTCCCAGGAGGTGAGGGCCACTGGAGGCCGTCTTAGGCACCCACCAGGCTTCTTTGAGAAGGCAAAATCTTTCATTCTTGGAGTGAAATCAGCAAGATGCAACAGAATTTGGGACAAGTGCTCAGCTCATTTTAGACAGGGACCAGAGTGTGCGCGTGTCCGTGACGCAGCGGCTAAGTTGAACAGATGGCTGCACAATGGCCAACAGCTGCCCCTCGCTCGGCAGGGGCTCGGTCACCTGCTTCACAAGG
This sequence comes from Lepus europaeus, assembly GCF_033115175.1. Classification (NCBI taxonomy): domain Eukaryota; kingdom Metazoa; phylum Chordata; class Mammalia; order Lagomorpha; family Leporidae; genus Lepus; species Lepus europaeus. The sequence goes on from NC_084839.1 coordinate 25,426,635, forward strand.
CTTTAGCTGCGGAGCCCCGGGGTGGGGGGGTTTTCACCAACCGCATGGGATGAAGCAGCTCACGTATGCCAATCAGAGGTTTCCCATCCAGAGTGGACAGCCCATGCAAGCATCCAGAGAGGCATTCACAGAGAACAAAGCGCCTCACAGGCAGGTGCATTTCTGCTCTCTGCATGAGCAGAGCCTGTTGGGCAGGTCAGTAGCAGGCAGGGCCTGTTCCCAGCACCGGCAATAGCCAGGGCTACCAGGCCTTCCGGAGGGCTGGGCTTGAGGCTGCCAACAATTCCTAGAGACACAAGTCCTGTGTGAAGAGCTGCTCCCTTCCCCAGCCTGACTCATCCATTGTGAGACTGTGAGCTTCCTTGTAAATTTACAGAGCCCAGAGAAGCACAGGACTAAAACAGAAGTATTGTCAACTTAGCAAGTGCCATTCGACCGCAGCCAACTCCTCTGGATTCTTTCTCCTGGAATTTCTGAACCACTCCTGAGTTGATTCAACTTCACAAATATTTATCGAAGGCCTGGTACGGGTGATGGGTCAACTCCAGGCCATGGGTTGTCTTGGACAAAGTTGACCAGGAAAAGACAGAACTAGAGGTTGGGACAGGTTGGCGGGCACAGTGGCAGGAAGTGGCCATGCCCAAGACTGCAGCTGAAAGGCAGTTTCTCAAGGAAGAAAACATGCAGCTACCATGAACCCAAGTGTCAGTGTCAAAGGCAGACACTGACACACCATCAAAGCAAAGACAGCATAAGACTTAGAGAGCCAAGGCAGTTCCAAGTGAACGGGGAAAACCAAGCTAGGCCCGGCCAGGGAGCAGAGGCTGGGAGCCAGCTGCATTCCTGAGAGCAGAGGTGATGTCTGGTGGTTCAGCTTCCTGTCCCCATACGGTGATAAAGTTAGGTGCTCAAGTCAGGCAGGAGAATACAAGGATGGGCTCTACCACGTAGGCTCTCATGAATCAAGATTTGAAGGCCATGGTGGGCATCTGGAAACAAGAAGGCGATGGTCTTCAGGCTTGGAGGCTGGGGAAGTTCAGCTCAGGATCCAGAACAAGAAGGGGGGAGCCCCTAAAAGCCCAGATTATGAATGCTGATTCTAGGCTATCCCTAGGACTCACCAGAATTGATGGATTCTAAGAGTGAGCATTTGAAGTGGCCTTCCTGCTTTCTAGAACTAGAATGGTGTCTGTGCTGCTTGATGAGCAGGGCTTGGCCAAGCCCAGGCCGAGGGATGAAATAAGTGCTCAGAAAATGTGTCTATTGGAGGGGGGCCTGGCATTGTGGTACAACGGGTTAAACTGCCGCTTGGGACACCAGCATCCCATATTGGAGTGTTTGGTTCGAGTCCCAGCTACTCCACTTCAGATCCAGCTTCCTGCTTATGTATTTGGGAAAGGAACAGAAGATGGCCCAATGGCTTGGGCCCCTGCACCCATGTCAGAGGCCCAGATGGAGTTCCTGGCTGCTGCTTCGACCTGTCCCAGACCTGGCTGTTGTGGCCGTTTGGGTAGTGAACCAGCAGATGGAAGATCTCTCTGTGTGTATCTCTCCCACTCTCTATTATAAATAAATAAGATATTGAAAAGAAAAGAAAATGTGTTTGGAGGGAGTAGCTGTTCCCAGGAAAAAATGGGAACTTGCAACGTATGGAGTGCACTTGGCGAGGACACAGGGCTGTCAAGGGCAGTGTAGATTTTTTTTTCTTTCCAGGTTATAGTGAATTGGGGGGAGCTAATGGAACCCAGATTTCATGTTGAGAGCAACCAACATGATGCCAACTTTTAGTTTCCCCACTGTCACCCATAGGGTCTCCTTCAGAGTAGAACAGAGGACTGAAGGGACAACACCATTCCCCTCGTAGGGGGGTCCAAGCTCCAGACTGTGGATATGCATGGCCAAAAACCAAGCCAACAACTTCACCAGGAGGCTGTAGAACCTCCTCTCTCCCCATCACGAGGCGGGAGGCCCTGAGCAGGTCACTGAGCCCACTCAAGCCATTTCCTGCTCAATTAGAAGGAAGACCCTGCAGCTCTGTGTTTCTGCTGCTCTGTGATCCAGCTGTTCTGGTCTCTCTGAACAGGATGTGGATGATAAAGATTGGCCCACCACGAAAACAGGCAGTGGCTCATCAGCTTCTAATGAGAACTAGAACAGGTCCGGAAGAAATTTCACACTCACAGCCCCTCTCTGCTGTTTCCATGGAATCGGCTTCCCGGAAGCCCTGTGTGGCCGCAGACAAGTGAAGAACAGCTCCTGTCACACTTGCTTGTGCTTCCTGAGCCCTCTTGGGAAGGGGCAGCCTGACGCCACTGAGACCTCGCTGGACTTAAAGATGAGAAGACCCCGGGGGCCAGCACCGTGGTGTAGCAGGTAAAGCTGTCGCCTGCAGCGCCAGCATCCCACATGGGCACCAGTTCAAGTCCCAGCTGCTCTACTTTTGATCCAGCTCCCTGCTAGTGTGCATGGGAAAGCAGCAAAGGATGGCCCAAATCATTGGGCCCCCGCACCCACATGGGAGACCTGGAAGAAGCGCCTGGCTCCTGGCTTCAGATCGGCCCTGCTCTGGCCACTGTGGCCATTTACGGGGTGAACCAGCAGATGGAAGATTCTCTCTCTGCCTTTGCCTCTCTGTAACTCTGCTTTTCAAATAAACAAATAAATCTTTTTTAAAAAATGAGAAGACATGGATGTTGGTCCCAAGCCAGGTGTGTAAGTTGGGAACTCCCATGGGCTCCTCTGGAGTGCACAGAAAACCTGCCCTGCCAACACCCAGGCTGCTTGAAAACCAACGGCCTCTCCAAAAAGCACTAAGTGGGAGGCGGATGCCATGCGGAAAAATCTAGTCCAAGTGACTGATGGGACACGGGAGAATGTGGTCTGTATTTCAGAGGCGTAAAGGATCTCTTCCAGATTTGTAAATTGTAGAAAATTAAAACTGGACTTTGGGAATGTATGGTAGGAGGAAACGTGGCACAGCTGTCAAACGGGCAAAACCAGAGAGCCACAGTGCCGCGGTGACCGTGGTCACGTCAGCCTCTGACTCTGTCTCCTCATCTGGTGACACGGGTATACTCATCTTTCCCTTCCACTTCCCACAGCTGACACAGGTCAGCCACCATTGATCGAATGACCAAATGAGGTCAGGTTTCTAAAAATACAGCCTGCTGGAAAGGCCCACGCACGCTGGGTTTCTTGGCTCCTTTCCTGCTCCTATGACAGCATACATGAGACTTGGTCACTTACAAAGGAGAGAAGTGAATTTTGGCTCATAGCTCTGGGGGCTGGGAGGGCTGGGGAGTCCACGAGCCAGCATCTGGTGAGGGCCTGGAGGCAGAGGGCGGAAAGACAATCGGCACATGTCGCGGGGCCCAGAGCACAGGAGTGGCTTCCTTTAGTGACAACCTGCCTCTGGGGTAGCTAATCCCATCCAGCAATAAAGGAATTAGTCCCTCTTAACAACCCAATCACCTTGTATAGGCCTCATCTCCCAACACTATCACCATGGCCATCAAATTCCAACAGGGACAAACCGCATCGCAACCACAGCACTGGGCACCTGTGCCCCTCAGTGCTCCGGGCCCTTCCCAAGAGCTCCCAGCCATTAATCCTGCTGAGTCAAGGAGGCACCCTCCAGAGGAGATGGGACACACAGATACCTACTGGGGTGTCCTGTGGGCACTACAAGTCTGCCCCTGTCCCCCAAACCTGTGCCTCCTGCCTGGCCAGAGCCATTCCCGTTAGACTCACTCCTCCAGAGTGTGTTCCAACGTGAGACAGCTCACAGCACAGGGTCTCCAGGCAAGGAGCAAATAGGAGCTGGATCCAACCTGGATTCCACTCTCTGAAGCCTATATCAGCCCAGAGGGAGGGTACTCGTCTGGTTCTTCTGGGTTGCCTGCCATCCCTCTGAAGTTAGGAGACAACTCACTAGGGTTGAGATGGAGAAATGCTACCTAGAAGGGAAGGCTCACTCTTCCTCGGCCTCCCGTTAGCAGATAGAAGCTGGCTTTGGAGAAACAAAACGCCAACCAGTGAAGAGTGTGTGTGCGTGCATGAATGGGAGTGTACGTGTGTGTGTGCGTGCATACACGTGCTCAGTACGTGTGTGTGTGTGAACCCGAGGGCACAGCAGGGAAGGGCAGCATGGTAGAACCCTCCTGGGAAGCCCACACTTAGTCCCCAGAGAGCTGGGAGTCCCAGATGACATCAGGGCATCTTCGGGGTGCAGGAGGAAGAGGCGTGTGGAGGGCGTGTGACCTCACCAGCTTGCCTGACCTCAGAACCCTGGCGAAAGTCAGCCTTGCAGCTTAGCCTATAGGGGAAAGGGGGTGTGTGTGATAGCACAGGAGGGGTCCCAGTGCCCTGCCATGCCCTCTAGGACGAGGCCCCTATCAGCACCCAATGCACCTGTACAGCACCGCCCACCCCTCTTTTTGGCAACGTGGTCAGAACCCAGGGCGGCTTTGGTTCAGACATGGGCAAACAGGGCACTCATGGGATCAGGTCCCCATGGGCTCTGGGACCTCCTGTGCTCCTGCTTTTGCCCAGAGTGAGATGCCTCATTGTTTGAGGCTCCAGAATACTCCGGGGAGTTCTGGGACCTGGACGCGGAGCGAGACAATACCTAGAGATGGCGGAAGGTGCCATTCGTGGGAAGGGAAGGAGGTTTGCCTTCAGGGAGGGCAGCACAATAGCCCAGGGTGTAGCTTCCTATGAACCTTGGCCATGCAGGCTCAGCACCAAGGCCAGGATCACCTCACAGCTCAGGGTGGGGGCTGTGGCCCGGCAGCCGCCCCAGCCTTCTGGACAAACTGCAGGGCCACAGAGAAGGGCTTCTTTCTGGGGGGAGGAAGGCGTCACCAGATCCTTCCCCAGGGCGCCCATGCCTTCCCCGGGAGCCTGAGAAACTTAGCTCTGGGGAGGAGAAAGACAGAGACAGCAAACTGCCTGGAGAAAATGCTCCCTGGTCCAGGCGAATGCCTGAAAGTGAACCCTTCACAGAATTTTCAAATAGTTCCTTCGGTGTTCATATCAAATCCATCTAAAGGTCAAAGGTCATCTCTTTCCAAGAGCAGACATCAGGCGAGCACAACAGCACAGCTGGGTCTTTAGCCCTCGTTGAAGCCCGCCCACGCCACTACTGCCTCTGCTTCTTGATGGGACTGAATCTTCGCAGGACGCTGGGAAAATGAACCGCTCAGCATCCCAGCAAGTGGTTCCCCGTCTTGTTAATCAGTACCCACCTCGGGCCTCCTGGCTGGACCCGCCAGCGTCCAGTAATTCGCCAAGATGGAGAAGACAGAGGGAAAGAGGAGAGGCGCGCGGTACAAGTTCTCCAGCCTCCTCGAGAACACGGAGCTGTCCCTGTGGCCTCGCGCATGCGCGAGTACCAGCAAGATGCACGCATGGAGGGCATGGGTGCTGTTGAGAAAGGAACGCCCGCGAATGGCACCACGGCCCTGCCGGCAGGGTCTGCAGAGTGACCCAGGACGCTCTCAGCACTTGAAAACAAACAGGCAAGATCCTGGCCGAGAAGACGGCTGTGGGTAGTGAGCGCACGCAGCACTCGGAGAGCCCAGAGAGCTTCCTGAACCGTGTGGAAGAAAAAGAAAGAAGCCGAAGCGATAGGAACCTGGGTTCCACTGAGGCGCCAGCCTGTGCCACCCAGAGAGACCCACTTTGTCGGAACCGATGAAGGAGCTTGACTGCTGGGACCTGTGTCCTATGAGCTCATGGCTTAATAAATGTAAAAAAAATAGAGACTTCCGGACTATAAAAATATCTCATTGAAAAAGCAAATCACCTCCCTGGGACTTTCATGACAGCTCTGTACGACACAGGTGCCTCTAAGATCTGTGGGACCTAGCACAGAGCACCAATAGAGGCCCACATACCTAGGTCTAACATTTTTAAATACCAGGTCAAGCCAACAAACAAATAAAATACATTCTACTCCTCTGTGTTGACACAGATAGGAGTCCGTGCCCGACGATCCTGAAGGCTAGGCCGGGATTCAGAATTCCACACGGAGGGCACTGGCCCCAGAGTGCTCCATCCTGCACTCAACAGACTTCTCTCCCCACCCCCACTAAAGCTGAAGGAGGCTTGCGGGCCCATCTCCCGGTTGTTGGCTGTGAAGACCGAGGCCAGCAGGTGCTGGGGAGCAAGGCTTCTCAAGCTGTTCCCTGTTTTCCCCAAGGTTCTGCAGAGCTTCACTGCTCCCGGTTTGTGAAAACCTTGCCTCTGAAGCCCTCACTCGTTGATTCTCAGATAACTGGCCTTCCTCTCCCAGGCCTCCGTTTTCTCAACAATTTCCTCAAATACGCCTAACAGAGACAACACCTGCGAAGTGCCGGGTGCAGACTACGTACTCAGCTGTCAGGAGGCCTCAGTAGTATTCTTCTGTCAAATGGGAGAGCAGGAAAAAGAGAATGGCCGATTCGGGGCCAACCTAGCCCTGCTGTCTCCCCTAGAGAGCAACCCACTGCTCCTTCCCTGGGGACACGGGGCTTTGGCAAGCCACCCTGGGCACAGGACAGCAGAGCTGGCTGGCCAGCCACACCGCACCCCAGGGCCTCATCAAATATTGATGCCGTGGATCATGTCTGGCGAACACGATACGCCGATTTTCAAATGAGAGCCTGCCTGCCTCTGACCCAGATGGGGGTGAGGACTTTTCACGTCCCTCTGCACACTTGGTCAGTCTCGCTACTGGTGAGGGCAGATGCCAGGTGTGCCACCCCTTGCAAGGTTGGAGGAAAAGTCTGGCTGCCTGCTTTTAGAGTTTTCCTAACTACCCTAACCCCTCCAAAAAGAGGGGGAGAAAGAGACAGAAACAACCATTGGAAGCACCCGCTCTGAGCCTGGCACGGGACCTGGTGCTGTGCGTGCAAGGTCCCGCTGAATCCCCCCAACAACCTGGCCAGGTGGGGGGCACTGGCTACTGTTTGCACGATGGAAATAAACATCTACTTTTTCAATAAAAATCTAAAGCAGTGCACTCTGTGGCCACTGAGTGGGGGAGCAACCCACGCCCCAGCAGGTCTGTGTCTGGCCCATTGTCCTTGCAGCTTTTGTCATCATTAAAAGCCAGGGATGATTAAATAACAGCTCCTTGTCATTTGTCACAGTTGCACCAAGTCAACAGTGTAGGCGCTGGGCCAGATCCCTTCTCCTGCCCCAGGGAGGCCTCTGTGCTGCTCCTGGAGCCCTGGCCCGTGGCTCCCCTGAGGCCACAGACCCCTGGCCACCGCAGGGAAGGACAGCACAGGGGAATGAAATACTTGGAGAGAAAAACCAACTTGGATTCATACAAAAACCATTTCGCAGCCATGTCTGCACCATAGGACGATCTCTATGATCACGCATGTGGGTCGAGGGAGAGCTGACAGTGGATCGAGTGAGGCTGCACAGAATAAATGCATTTCCGGGCCTTGCAGCAAGTCACCACTGATGGACAGGGAGGAGAGAGGGGGTGGGTATTTCTGCCCAGGGATCACCATGCCCTCCGCGGGGCCTGGGAAATTGAGGGAAGGGAGCAAGTGGTTCCTTCATGTTCCAGTGAAAGGTGGGACAACGGAACGCATTCACTCTTGAGCACCTACTGTGTGCCTGGTGCCAGGAATAAAACAGCCACTAAAGGTAAACAGCAGGTCTAGAACAGGAAGAGGCCGAGAGGCCAGAGGCCACAGGAAGTGGACATGTGGCTGCCTCCCCAGCGTCCAGCTTCCTGTGGGGCTCAGGACTCTGGGGGAAGCCAGGCGCTCTCCCTCTCCTGGCCCTGGGGCTGGGGCTCCGGGAGACCAGCAGCACAGACTACACCCTGGCCACAGCAACATGAGGATGGATGAGCTTTGACTGTTCAACTCTGAGTAACCACAGAAGAAGGAGCTGCGTACAAAGGTCTGGCCGTGGGCAGGGTCCGGGGCACAGACCCCTCGCAGGGACTTCCACGTTCTTCAGGTCAAGGACAGCCACATGACGCAGCCGGAGCAGCAGGTGAGGTTTGCCAAGTGCCCCAGGATCAGTGTCCCTTGCTCTTCCAGAAACAGCTGAAGAATCCCTGGAAGTCATAGCCACCTGGGGAGTGAACCAGCAGGTGGAAGATTGCTCTCTCGCTCTTGCTCTCGCTCTCTCTCTCTTCCTCTCTCTCTCCCTCTCCCTCTCTCCCTCCCTCCTTCTCTGTGATTCTGACTTTCAAGTAAATAAATAAATCTTTAAAAACAAAACAAAAATCACAAGATGAAGTGGGTCTCATGGGGGCAGAGTGGAGGCGCAGTGTGCGAGGTATTCTTGAGAAACGGCTTAGGCTAAGCAGTTCCTAACTCTGCGGGCCAACGCTGTGGTGTAGTGGGTAAAGCTGCCATCTGCAGAGCCGGCATCCCAAATGGGCACCAGTTCGAGACCCGGCTGCTCCACTTCCCATTCAGCTCTCTGCTATGGCCTGGGAATGCAGTAGAGGATGGCCTGGGAAAGCAGTAGAGGATGGCCCAGGTCCTTGGGCTCCTGCACCCACATGGGAGACCCAGAGGAAGCTCCTGGCTCCTGGCTTCAGAAGGCCCAGCTCTGGCCGTTGCGGCCATCTGGGGAGTGAACCAGTGGATGGAAGACCTCTCTCTCTCTCTCTCTCTCTCTCTCCTTCTCACTGTCTTTAATGCTACCTCTCAAATAAATAAAATTTTTTAAAAAATGTTCCTAACTCTGCCTTTAGCTACTGGAGGATGACCACAACCCTAGATCGAATCAGACTCTGAGAATCACCGTCCCTCCATCAGTGGGCCCCAGTGCAAACTGGGCTCTTTGTATGTGGAGTCCAAGGACCAGACCGGCCTTGGTCACTGAAGGACTCACGTAGTGTAACAGCTAAGGGCATTGGCCTCCATCCCTGAACTGGACTCCTGACGGTACCACTAACTTGTGTAATCTTAGCAACAAATTACCTACCCTCTGAGAGCCTCCATTTCCTAAGCTAAAAACTGGAGACCAAAGCACCTGCCCCAAAGCTGGAGGTGTGGAGACAGCGAGGCAAAGCCATGCAGAGCCTGGCTTGTAGACCTCCCTCCTCGAGCGTCAGTCGTGCCTGGGGCCAGGTGGATGCCAAGGCCAATGTCCTCAAGAGCCAGTGGCCCCCTGGGTGAGGGGTGGACATTGAGGTCATACACGGAGAGCCGCTGTTGTCATGACCACTGCAAGTTCAATGCCTCTGCCACTCAGCAGCCAGGTCGCCATTCGGGGGCCCGCGACACCATGCTCAGTGGCCCCAGTGACCTGTGTCCTCCTGCATCTGCACAGCCCCAAACCTTGGCACTGGCACAGCCAAGCAGGCCCTGGAGCCTGGAGAGAAACCTGCTTCCCAGCACGACTCCCAACTCCCACATTCCTCCGGGGTGGAATGCCTTTATATGGCCAAGTCCTGTGGGCTGGCATGTAATTAACTCTTTGCCTACCTTGACAAAGCACTACAGGGCAGAACAGCTCTTGTTCTCTCCCTGCAAAGTGCTGATGCCAGGGAATGCTTTTATTTGGTTATTCCCCCGTCCCTGCTTGATGGGGTCCCATAGCACCAGTAAGCCAGGGTGAGGATCTGTGGGGGCACCTCCGGGGCAGAGCTGAACAATTCGGGGGGAGGAGATGAGGGATGGGAAGGCGGGGAGAGTTTGTTTAATTAAGTTGCAAAAGTGTTGCCTGTCTACTGCATGCCATAGATAGTACAGCGTATACAATGTTGGAAAAGATGCAATTGTTGACTTCACGGCAGCTTCTAAGACAAAAGAGTAAAGAGTGTAGAGAAACTGGTGAAAACAGAGGAACAGGTCTTGGGAAAGGAGGCTGGAACCCTAGACCACACAGCGCTCACCAAACACCTTGGTTTGGGAGAGAGGCCCCCCCCCCCCCCCCCGCCGCTGGCGAGGGCGGAGCCAGGTACAGCTATTTGATCCTCTCGCCCCACCCCCAAAGAACTTGGCCTTGGATAACTTCAAACATGAGAAAAGATCCCTGCTTATCTGCGACTGACCTCTCCCCCAACTGGCCCAGGTAACCCGGCCGCCAGTCCTCTATCAGAAGCCCTGTCTGGCGTGGTGACAGCCCAGCCAGGAGGCTAGGAAGCGGGTTCAAGGGTTTCCCCCGAAAAAATGGGCCACTCCTGCTGACCCTTCGACTGTAGCTGCTGCCTTCCAGGGGGTGTCTCCGGTGCCAGGGGCACTCTACTTCCGTCCACACCAGGTAGGAGTTCTAGCCCAAGCTCTCTCAACATCAGTTGGAATCACGTCAGTGTCACTCTGGCCCCCACTTCTCACCGTCAGCTCCTACTTCACCTGCTCAGCAGGGTGCCTGACTCCTGCCGGTCCTTCCAGTCCCACCCCCAGGATTCATGCTGGTCCCTTCTGGAACACTCTGCATGGCTCCGTGTTGAAATCTTGCCCACACGTTCAGGTCAGCCTGAAATGCCCTTTCCCTCTGGGACATGTCCCCAATCCACCTGTCACCTCCCCCTCCCTGCCCGCCCCATCCATCGCCTTGTCTTCCCTGTGATTTATACTTGCCTGGGGTCCCTTGTCACGCTGCTCCCAGGCCCGGCCTCGCCCACCTGGCTTACTTGGAAACTCCCTGAGCTCAAGCCTCTCTCCCATCCTTACCATCCTGCATCTTTAGAGGATGGACTCACAGCTTCCACCATCTCTTCAAGGTCATGGACCCCAAACTCCAAAACTCAAGTTCTTGTGTCCCAGCTGCCCTCTGGGCCCTGGAGCTTGGCCTACGGTCAGCATCTGGGAGCCAGCACGCTGTCACCCCAAATGCCGGGATTCCCTTTGCAAGCACAGGCATAATAACAAAAGCTCTCTCCTCTTCCTGCACTCCCCTGTTTATTTTTATTATTATTATTTATTTATTTGAAAAGCTGAGAGAGAGGGAGGAAAGGAGAGAGGGATCTTCCACCCACTGGTTCACTCCCCATATAACCCCAATGGCCGCAGCTGGGACAGTCTGAAGCCAGGAGTCAGGAACTCCATCTGGGTCTCCCATGTGCGTGGCAGGAGCCCAAACACTTGGGCCATCCTCTGCTGCTTTCCCAGGCACATTAGCAGGGAACTGGATGGGAAGTGGAGCAGCCAGGACTCAAACCCCCTCCCATATGGTATGCCGAGACCGCAGGTGGAAGCTTTACCCGTTGCACCACAGCACCGGCCCCTGCACTCTCCTATTTCTGCCAACAACACTGCCTGGTGCAAATGGGGCCAATGGAAACCCCCCTGCAGCCCCCAGCTGTGGAGAGGCACCTGTGGAGTGGGCCCTCTCCGAATCCACCCCCGGATGCTCACTCGCCCTGTCACGCCTGCCATCCGCCCATCTTCCTCAGTCACCTCCCCCAGTGCCAGGCACATGAGCACCCTCTGCCCTGGCTTCCAAACTTCTTGCTGTTTGCCAGCCTCAGACTTGGGCTCCCTGCCATCCTGGGCCGTCTACAGGCTGAGGCCAGGGCGGCCCAACCCCTGGAGCAGGCACTTGTTCTCATGGGGCTGCCTGTGCGTGGCAGCCCTAACCTGCTCTCTGGGTAATCCCTCTGGGCTCTCTCACTCTTCTCTCCCACCACCCTCACACGTTCCTCACACCCCTGTTACCCAGCGCCTCCGGTGCTTTCCCGGGCTTTGTCCTATTTCCCTTCTAGTTCTGAGGTTTGGCTCCCGAGTCCATGCTCCCCCAACACTGTGAGGAAGAGCTGGGGCTCGTCCATCCTCTATCCCCAGAGTCTAGCCAAGATCCCTCAGGTGGCTGCGGCTCAGTGAATGGACACAGACTAGGTGAGTACCTGCCTGCCTGCTGTGTGTGAAATTAAAGGTAAGGACTAGGGGAGCCCAGAATCTCTGCTCCCTGGGAACGGGTGGCCACAGACATCCAGGGATGGTCTGCAGCAGCAGAGGTCCAGGCTGAGTGTTGGGGACTTCAACGAGAGGGAACAGGTGTCCCAGTAGCACCTGCTGAACAGGTGGTCAGGAGGAGAAGGGGCGGCTCCAGAAGGAAAAAGGGTGAACAGTTAATAAAGGGCCAGGAGCAGGCCTGTGCGGGGAGGCCAGCCTGGAGAAACCAGGCAGAGTGCGATGGCGAGCACTGAGGGACGCCACGCCACCAGCAATGGCTGCAGCTGACTTTTTGTTGAGTGCTTACCGGATAGGAGACACTAATCTGTGCTTTGTCCTCGGAGTTTCGCCTTTGTTCTTTATAGCCCTGTAAGGTAATGACAATGATCACACAGTCTGGCCATGAACACACCCACTTGATAGATGAGGACTCTATGGCACAGAAAGATTAGCTGGCCTGCCCAAGGTCACACATTGATCAGTGTCAGGGCACTGGTTTGAACCCAGAGAACCTGAAGCACTCGGAGCTACTCTACAGCCTCTCCGCCTGAGGCTTGCTCTTTATCCTGAAGGAAGCACGGAGATGTGAAGAACGGGGCAGCCAGCACTATTCACACAACAGAGTTTGGAAGTGCAAGGACTGTGTGGCCTTGCCATGGTCATAGGCCCCTACCCTGGACTCGGGGCCCAACAATGCCGCTTCCCAATCGAATGACGCTTTACCTCATCTTTAAAGTAAGATTAGCAACACCTACCTCTGGGAGGGTGGTTGTGAGGATTCGATAAGAGTGAACAGTAGTCTTTAAAAAGCTCATGGAAATGCATGTTATTTTAAAAATGCACGGATTGCCAAAGATTTTTTTACACCAAATAAATGTGTCTCTTTTTGTGCTAGTCAGCTTTTCTTCACTAACTTAATAAAGACAAAAGGTTTATTTAGCATGTGGTTTTGGAGCTCAAGTCCAAGATCAGGTGGCCCCATCAGTTCGGCCTCTGTGAGGCTGGAGGGTGGCAGTGGTGGGGCAGGTGATGATGAAGGACCAGGTAGCCAGCCAGGGAGCAGACAGCAGGGCGGGGCCAGGTTCAGGTGTCTAAAACCTCCCTGGAGAATTGCCTTCCAAGTGCACGTTCCCCACCCCCGCCCCCCCCATGACCTAAGGCCCTCAGGCCCATCTCCTAAACACTGTAATTGGATTAAATCCCCACCCTCTTGGCACCCTTAATGATGACTTTGGAGGTTAAATTCCTGCACGGGTTCAGAAGCCAAATCATGTTCAAATTATAGCATTTTTAATTCCATGTTTCCACAGGCTTTTTGAACCCTCCTAGGTGCTAATGTGTTTGTATTCAATGAAACGATTTAGCAATACAAAGTCATGTCAGTTGTGCAAGGCACTGAGCCAGGTTCAAGTTCTGACTCCAAAGTTGCTTGACTTTAGACTGGCCAATTAATCTCCAGTCTCTTCCACTGTCATGGACATTATATCCCTTAAAAACCCTGTGGTCCAGCTCAGCATTCCCCTTCCCACCCCTGTCCTACTCACGGGGTCTGGGGGCCCAAGTTCCTCCTCAGCCCTCATAGCCTGGCTAAAACCCTGATGCACACCCAGGTCAGACTCAGCTCCCCTACTGGGCCTCCATTTGAGATGATCTACATCTCTCCCACTGGCTTCATCCTGATAGTATATCATCCCCTCCAGGCCAGAGGCCAGGAAACTTTCTCTATAAAGAATCAGATAATAAATATTTGGGGCTCTGTAGGTCACGTGGCCTCTGTTGCAACTATTCAGTTCCACAGCTACAGCAAGAAGGCAGCCCAAACAACATGAAAATGAACGGATAAAACCTTACTTACAAAAACAGGCACTGGGCCAGCATCGACCCTGGCAGTGGTCTGCACATTCCTGCTCTAGATCGCCAGCCCCTTAAAGCGCCAACAAGATCCAATTCATCTCTGTACCCTCTCACTTGCAGCTTTGAGATCAATGCCAAGAGTTCCCAAATAATAAATAGTAATAATAATAACTGTGCCCTTTTGTTGACACCTTGTAAGGTACAACTGGGAACTCTCTAAGTCAGGTATTTATTATTTCAATTTACAAATAAAGAAAATGAGACATTAAGCGATTTGCCTAAGCCCACCTGGCTGGCAAGCAGCGGAGCAGGAGTTGGCAGCCAGGTCTGTGCAAGGCGTAACTGCCAGGTCACGTGATGTGTGTTTGTGTTAATTGTGTGGAAGCCAGTGCTGATCGTATTGAACATGGGTGGGCGAGGTTATCTTAGTCTATTTTGTGCTCTGTAACAGATCACAGATAGTCCCTGAGTTATGAGAGTTTGATTTTATGATGGTGCAAAAGTGATTACACCTTCAGTAGAAACCAAACTTCAAATTCCAAATTGTGTTCTTTTCCTGGGCCAGCAATGTGCAGTATGACGTTGTCACTTTACCAGTCAGCCCTGCAGTCACTCCACAGAGTGCTGTGTTGCGAAGCTCAGATGTCCAGTGTGCTCCCTGAGTTTTTTAATACAGTATTTTCAACTTGCAATAGGCTTATCAGGAAGCAACCCACCATAAACTGAGAAGCATCTGTACCTGAGCGTGGGTAATTTAAAAAGAACAGAGATTGATTCCTTATAGCTGATCCGTTCCACCTGCCTTCGAAGCCGAATTACTTCTCCTTAGGCCCCAAACCATTGCACTGGGGATCAGATCTCCAGCCCATGAACTTCTGTAAACACATTTAAACCATTGCCAGGACATCACCACAGGCAAGGCCTAACTATTTCTGAGAGAGAAAAAAAGAGAGTGAGAGAAAGGAAGAAAAGGAGAGAGAGAGAGGGAAGAGTGGGGGGAAAAACAAACCTGCCTGGGGAAAGTCAAGCTTTTTTCCAATAAATCAGTTGTCAGGGGCACAGGTTGCTAGGCTACAGGGGAAGTGGAACAGCCTGCACTGGCTAAAAGGAGCTTTGGGGGAGGTGAGTGGGATCAGCAGCTCCCTCCTCCAGGCCCAGAGCGCTGAGCCCTGCACAGCGCTGTGGGGGTAGAGGCGGCTGCAGCTCCAGGAAGGGCCCAAGGGTTCACACCACACAGCACCACCGCAGGGAATAGGGCTTCATGCCCTGGCAGGGGTGAGCCGGGATGGAACACGAGCTCAGAGCAGCCTGTGCCTTGGCAAGCAGCAGGCGCGCTGGGGGCACCCTCGTCCTTTGTCCACCAGTTGCGGCCGGGCTGCTGGGCACCCACTCCCAGGCCAGCTAGCACAGCATGATTCTGCTATTCAGGGCTGCAAGTTCCAAGCATTCCTCAAATGTGTGTTTAGACTGTAGATTTTTCTGGCTCACCACTATTCCAGGTTTGCCCTCTGCGACCAAAATGGCTTTTTTTTTTAATCAAAGGACTTGACTTCATAGGACCACCTGTAGCTTCTTAAACAAATGCAGATAATAATGGGGGTGGGGAGAGCGGCCTTGCAGCCAGACGCCTGGGAATGGGAGCTAACTCCGCTTTCCACCCCGCTTTCCACCGTCTGGAGATGGCTTTGTCCCCGGGGAACGCCCAGGTGAAGCCGCATGGCCTATGTGCCTAGTGCTGGAGACTGCATGTGGCTGGGAGCCTGCAGGTACACATTCCCCTAACTGTGTTTCCCCATATTAGGCCTAGTGCGCAGGAGCTCGTGTGTTTGCTTTATAATAGTTGCTTGGAGACAGAGAAGTTTTAAAGGTCAACCACATCAACCTCCCACCTTCTGGTCTGACGCACGACGTCACTACAGCCTCTGCCAGGTCCCAGTGCGCCAAGTGCTCCCCGAGGCAAAGGTTTAGGGAGCTGAACACAGCACAAGTCCCCTCCCGGGATCAGACTCTGAGAAATCAGAATAGGAAGGTGATGGGGTGGCCCAAAATAGAGAAGCCAGGGGAGTCAGAGACAGGGAACCGGCTCCGAGCGTTAGCCTGCGGGGCTGGGCACTGGTGACCTGACTGAGATGGTGCCGCTGTGGTGGAAATCAGTGTGGCGGCTCCTCCAGCTGTTAGCAGAACTGCCACGTGATCCAGCAGTGCCACTTCTGGGTATGAATGCAAAGCAATTGAAAGCAGCATCTCAAAGAGATTTGTACCCTCGTGTTCATAACAGCATCATTCACAACAGTGGAAACACAGAAGCCACCCACGCGCCCATCAACCAAGGAGTGGAGAAGCAACATGTGATATAGGCACACATTAGAACACTATTCAACCTTAAAAAAAAAATTGATCCATTTATCCAAGAGGCAGAGTCACAGACAGAGAGAGAGTCAGAGAGAGAGGTCTTCCATCCTTTGGTTCGCTCTGAACATGGCCACAATGGCCAGAGCTGGGCCAATCCAAAGCCAGGACCCAGGAGCTGCTTCAGGGTTTCCCATGTGGGTGCAGGGGCCCAAGGACTTGGGCTGTCCTCTACTGCTCTCCCAGGCCATCAGCAGGGAGCTGGACCGGAAGCATAACAGCCAGGACTTGAAGCGGCGCCCATACAAGCGCCAGCACAAAGGCAGAGGCCCAATTCACTATGCCACAGCACCGGCCCCACTATTCAGTCTTAAAAACAAGGAAATTCTGGGGCCGGTGTCATGGCATGGAGGGTAAAGCCACCACCTGTGATGCTGGCATTCCTTTATGGGCACTGGTTTGTGTCCCGGCTGCTCTACTTCAGGTCCAGCTCCCTGCTAATGGCCTGGGTAAAGCAGTGGAAGATGGCCCAAGTGACAGGGCCCCTGCCACCCATGTGGGAGACCCAGATGAAGCTCCTGGCTCCTGGCTGCAGCCTGGCCCATCTCCTTCCAACTGGGGAGAGAACCAATGGATAGAAGATTCTCTCTCTCTCTCTTTCTCCCTCTCCCCACCCCCTTTCTGTAACTCTGACTTTCAAAATAAATAAATAAATAAGTGTTTAAAAAAAGAAGGAAATCCTGACATGTTGCAACATGGATGGGGCATGAGAACGTTACCTTCAGTGAAATAAACCAGTCACACACAAAACACTTATGATCCCACTCATTGAGGTATTCAGAGTAGTCAAAATCAGAGAGACAGAAAGTGGAAGAGCGGGTGCCCAGGAAAGGCGGGAGGGAGAAGTGGGCAGTGATGTTTAGTGGGCCACAGTTCCCGGTTGACAAAGTGAAGAGTGGCAGCGGTGTAGTCGGTGCCCTGAGCTGTACCCATCCAAATGGCCAAGATGGTAAATTCTACATGTATTTTACCGCCACTGAAAAATGGGGCGGTGCGGGGACACCTGGGGAGGGGAAGCTTGACAGGACAAGTGCACTGAGTCACCAAGGCTACAACAAAACAACAGCGAAGAGCAAATCAAGGCCAGAGGCAGACGTCCCTGGGGTGGGATGGCCCCTGCGGGGAGGGCCTGGAGAAGGAAGTGGGTCACGGTGACCACTCCTGGTTGTGCTTCCACTCTGAGCACAGGGAAGGGGCAGGGGAGACACAAGGCAGGCTCTGCCACAAACCCTCCGTCAGAGCCCCTGTCCCAGATCTCTCTGAGTGTAACTGCCCCACTCCATATCCAGGGGCCTTAGCCTGTCTGTGCCTCGGTTTCCTTATCTGGGGATGATCTCTAGCAAACTTGTCATAGGATTAAGTAACTCTCGGAATTTACTCAGAACCATGTCTGGCACTCAGTAACTTCTTTACAAGTGTCAACTAGTATGATTCCCACCACTGTCGCCATCATCTGCACTTTGCACTCCAGGCGTGAGATGAGTGGTCGGGAAAATGAGGCTGAAGGAGGTCAAATGCTTGTCCAAGGCCACACAGCAACTGAGCGCTGGAACCAAGATTCAAACTCGAATCTGCTGGACATGCAGCTCGGGTTCTTTTTCCTGGGCAGTTGTCCCTCTCTCTTGGTTCCTTGAAGCTTCAATGATGCTGCATGGGGGAGGCAGCTGAGGCCTGGTGGGAACGGAGCCAGAACACCTGGATTCCGGGCGCTAACTCCATGACCTGGGATGTGAAAAATGGGTGCTTACACCCACATCTGAGGGTTGCTGTGTCCTCACAGCAACAGTGTAAAGCTATCAAGGTGAAAACAAGACAGCACACCTTCTGTGTCGTGATAGAAACATCAAAAAAACCCTTAGATGGGGCGGGCATTTGGCCTAGCAATGAGGATGCCTACATTCCGTATTGGAGTACCTGGGTTCAATACCCATCTCTGGCTCCTAACTCTTGCTTCCTGTTAATGCAGACCCTGGGAATCAGTAAGTAATGACTCCAGTGCAACCCACATGGGAGACCTGGATTGAATTCCCAGCTCCTGGCTTCTGCCCAGCCAAGCCCCAGCTGTTGCTGGCATCTGGAAAGTCAACCAGTGAATAATCCTAATCCTGACCCTAACCCTCCCCCCTCCCATATAAATAATTAAATAATTGACAAATAAGGTTAGATGGGGATAGGTGGTTGGCGCAGCAGTTAAGATTCCGCTTGAGGCACCAACATCTCAAATCAGAGTGCCTGGTTCAAGTCCTGGCTACTCTGCTTCCAACACAGCTTCCTGGCCATGTGTACTCTGGGAGACAGTGAGTGATCACTAAAGTATTTGTCCCCTGACACCCACATGAGAGGCCTGGGATGACTTCCTGGCTCCTAGTTTTAGTCTGGCCCAGCCTTGGGGAATGAACCAGTAGATGGAAGATCTCTCTGTATCTCTCCCATCCTCTCTTTCAAATAAAATGAAAATAAATAAATAACAATTTTACGTAATTAAGGAGGCTCTAACCTTCTGCCCCCTGCATGTGGAACTCTGACTGCTCTCTCGGCTCCCTGTCTTCACTCCTGTGGGGAATCAGCTTGACCTCAACCTGCGACACCCTTTCTGCCCTTTGCTCACCCTTTGTGCAGCTTCTCTTTCCCTGGAAGCTTCCATCCATTTCTGTGGCTCCAGTCTCGGCTCTGTGAGGGACTAGGTCCATGCCTACACCTCAAGAATTAAACACCGCCTCATCCCAAGGACTGACCCAAGCCAATCAGTGGTTTGGGTGGAGCTTGGCAGCAGTTCCTGGCCTGCTGGGGCTGTCCTCGCCCTCCTCCCCCTCGTGTTCTCTCCCTTTACCCTAACGTAGTCTCCGGACAGAATCTGAAATTCCTTCCCACCCAGGAGGCAGTGCCAGATAACCACAACACCTCCACAGTATCTCACGGTAATTTCACTTGGGTGCATCTCCACAGGGTGGGTGCCTGCTTCCCAGTGCAGGATCTTCACGGGAGAAGCCTGGCTGTGCAGGCCACGGGGCCCCTCCTGAACATCAGCCAGGCCCTGGTGATGACCCGGGGATGCCTCCCCGCCTTTGGGGCAGTAGCATAGTCACACTCGTCATGCCTACGACATCTCTTATCTTCATATCTCAAAGAGCCTTGGAAAAGTTCATTAATGCCAGACACTGTCTAAAAAAGCAGCTTTGCAGGCGGCAACCTCCAGCCACTATTTCCACTCCTTTTGTACTTAGAAGCCTCCATTAAGAAAGAACTTGGTTCTGCAGCCCATGCCAGCCTTTCTTCTAGCAAAGAGGTCACATGCCCCAGTGTTTGGATGACAGTTTAAGTGACATTTCTAGCTGATTTCTAAAAACGACTTTGTTGTTATTATGCCACTTAGCATAGGGGTTCAAATCCCAGCTTCATGACCCTGGGCGGGTCTTCCAAAATTTCTGTCTCATCTGTAAAATGAGTTCATGGTTGTTAACTCAAGGGATTGTTGTGAACCTTAAATGAGATAATATTTGCAAGCACCTGTGTCCACGTCTAGTCCTTAGAGATACCCAGTCAAAGCAAGGTCCCATCTCTCTTCCTATCCCACGTTCCCAAACCTTTGCTACATTGCCTTGTAAAGAAACAGAAAGGGTCTGGCTCTGTGGTGTGGTGGGTAAAGCTGCTGCCTGCAGTGCTGGCATCCCATATGGGTGCATGTTTGAGTCTCAGCTGCTCCACTTCTGATCCAGCTCTCTGCTGTGGCCTGGGAAAGCAGTAGAAGATGGTCCAAGTTCTTGGGCCCCTGCACCCACGTGGGAGACCCAGAAGAAGCTTCTGGCTCCTGGCTCCCGGCTTTGGATCGGTGTAGCTCTGGCCTTTGCAGCCAATTGGGGAGTGAACCAGTGGATGGAAGACCTCTCTCTGCCTTTTTTTTTTCTCTGTGTAACTCTGACTTTCAAATAAATAAATCTTAAAAACAAGAAAAAGAAAGACTACTGCTGTCTAGTACCTCCTGTTCTAAAAAGACATGTATTTGATCAATAAAAATCAGGCACACATTCCTTTTGTTTAAATACTTCAGATGTTCAGTTTCTCCATTTTTCTTTTCTTTTTTTCAAGATTTATTTATTTACTTGAAGGTCAGAATTACAGAGAGAGAGAAGGAGAGGCAGAGAGAGAGAGAGAGAGAAAGGTCTTCCATCTTCTGGTTCAATCCCCAAACAGCAGCAATGGCCAGAACTAAGCTGATCCAAAGCCAGGAGCCAGGAGCTTCTTCCAGGTCTCCCATGTGAGTGCAGGGCCCCAAGGACTTGGGCCACCTTCTACTGCTTTCCTAGGCCATAGCAGAGAGCTATATCAGAAGTGCAGCAGCCTGGACTTGAGCTGGCGCCCATATGGGATGCTGGCACTGCAGGTGACAGCTTTACCTGTTACACCACAGCGCCAGTCCCTCTCCCTTTTTATTCATTACCAGGAAAGGGAAGACAGAGTGAAAATAAAAGATGAATGAAGAGAAAGCCTTGGAGTGTGGCATGTGATGTTCATTGTATGAGACACGCCAAAATAAAGAGTGCTTTGAACAAAGAGACTGTTTGCAGCTTGCAAAGTGGGATTGTGAGCCAACCCGAGCTTCCTAGGGAAGCACCGTGACAAGTGAACGGTCAGGTGGTGTGGCTGACGTCCATCTGAAGATCACAATGACCGAGAAGTCTTGTCACGCTCGTCACGGCCCTCTGTAACCTGCCCTTGGGTGACCTTCTCCTCCTAGGGCCAGGGAGGTGACGCAGGGCATGAGCTGGGAATCAATAACAGCACTTTGGATTCACTGTCAACACCAGGAAAGCAAGAGCAGTAGTTAAATTCAGCGAGGAGAACAGACAATAGAGCCGCAAATTATGGAAGAGGTTCCCTGAGGCCGGGCTGGCTGACCCAGAAGTGCCAGGCCGAGCCAGGCATACAGCAGCGGCCAAGTGCCTGACCTACAGAGGGAGGGGAACAGATGAGGGGGAGCCGGGACCAGGAATCAGCCACAGCTGAAAACAAGCCTAACAAGAGCAGGTTAAGGTCAGGACGCAGAGGCAACCCGTCTGGCAAACCCAAGTGAGAGACAGGCTGCCAGCTAGCCTGGGTCCTCTACACCGCCCCACCACCCCCTGCTTGCAGCCACGTGCTCAGAGCCTGGCACAGGTTTGGCACGCACACAGTCTGAGGTCTACGGAAACACTAGGTGTCCTTGTGACGGATGGATGGACGAGGTGAGGGGAGCGGGCAGCGCTGGAGCCATCACCTGCTCTCTCCCAGGCTGTGCATTCACAGGACGCTGGCGTCAGAAGTGGAGCCAGGCCTCAAACCCAAGGCTCCACTCTGGGATGTGGGGACCCTGAACAGCATCTTAACCACTGTATCAAACGCCCACCTCCAAAATGAACGTTTCCTTCCATTCATCCGCGAACTTTCTGAAGTGACCTTGAGTTCGTTTCCTGTAGTTGCCGTCACAAATGACCACACACGGAGTGGCTTAAAGTGACAGGATGTATTCTTGCACAGTTCTGGAGCCAGACGCTGAAGTCTCAGGGACGGGGCTGACGTCACAGCGCTAGCGGGCCTCACTCCCTCCTTGCCCCTTCCAGCTCCTGGTGGCTCCGAGCCTGCTTCGGCGCGAGGCCGCCTCTTGCCCATCTCTGCCTCCATCTTCCAAGGGCTGTGTCTTCCCAGAGCCTCCTCCTCTTCTCCACGTGTCCCTCCTCTGTGGCTCTCTTACAAGGATGCTTGGCGTTGGATGTGGGACCCACCCAAGCAATCCAGGATGATCTCATCTCTAGGTCACGTCAATAGTTTCTGCGACGTAGGCTGACCCTTTGGGGGCCACCACGCAACCGCTAACCTCCCCTGTCAAACTGTGCCCGTCCTGGGCTTCATTGCATCAGGGCCTGTGAGATGTTCAGCATTTTGAGCAAGACTGTTAATGATTCAATGTGTGACCTCTCTGTAGAGACTTCAGGCTTTGGTCAAGAGAATGGGCTACCAGGGTTGGCCTTTGTGGCTCCCCTGGGCCCTCTAAGAACACAAATTTGGGAAGGGGCCTTCATCAGGAGCCCTCCCAGCCTCTCACAGCCTGCAAGGGGTCATCCCTGGCACGCCCTGTCACCGGAAATCACGCAACAGTGGGAAATGCAGTTTGACCACTTCCTCTGCTCCTGGCTTTCTGGATGCTGTTTGCTTCTTTCTATTCCTACTCCTCCCCTTTTAAACTAGTTCATAGCAGCCCTGCCCTGTGCTGAGTCACTGGCAAGCACCAGATTCAGTCCTCATAGCATTCCCTGTGAAGTGCGTGCTGTCACTACTGCTTTGTGTCCAGAAAGGAATCGAGGCCTTAGGAGTTAAATGGCAGAGCCGAGACCTGGATCCAGGTTCTCTCGTGCCCCACACGCCATCCTCCTCCTGCTGCAGCTCCTGCGCATCTGGGAGCAGCTATGTTCTCGGAACTGGGCTGTCACAGCCCCATGAAACAGGAGGAGAGGTGGGGTGTCCAATGGGAGAACACACAACTGAGAGAATGCACAGGCCTACTTCCTGGTAAGGTGGATGTCCTGGATACACGTGGGTCACACCGTTGTCCCTTGTAAGCTGGGCGAGGTCCTCCAGTGAGCTGCCTGACACAGGAGGAAGACAGGAAGCGAGTGGTTATCAGAGCACAGGGCTTTGAGACGATTTCCCTTTCGTTATTATACTTCCTCCCCCGAAGAAGCCTCTGAGAGAGACGTCAGGGACGAGAACTGTGCCCAGCCAGGCTAGCTTAGGAAGAGTAGGCAAGGGCTTGTGGGCCCGAGGCTCTCAGTGCACTCTGCCTTGGCTCTGAACCCCTCTGGTGCAGTCAGGCAGGCCCACATCTCTTCCTTTCCCACCCTTTCCTGGAGGGCACAGCCCTGACCAGAGGCTGTGCTGAGCTCCACTCTGCCACACATCATCCGGCCTCGTGGGTCCCCACAGTCTGAGCTGTGCCACTTCCTCCCCAGCCACACAGGCCAGCTTAGGCCTGACTTTGCCCATGTCCCAGGGACAGCTCTCATCACACTGCCGCCCTAACGGGTCCCTCTGGAGAAAGGCGAACCGGCATCTTCTCCCCACCACTGGTGTGCTGGGCCTGCAGCAGGCAGGATGCCGGCAGGTGCGGTTAAGTGAGGGATGCCGAGAAGAAAACGTTATTCTCGATTATACAGGTGGATCCCGAGTGTATCCCAGCTGTCCCTTTGGGCCAGAGAATGAGTGAATTTAGATAGAAGATAGATAGATGGATGGATGGATGGATGGATGGATGGCTAGATAGACAAAGGTGACAGGGAGCCAGAGACAGAGAGACTGGAGTGCTGTGACCACAAGACCAGGAATGCCAACAGCCACCAGAAACTGGAAAAGGCAAAGGAACAAGTCTTCTCCTTAGCACTGCAGGGGGGGTGGCAGTTAAGACGCCAGCACCTTGCTTTCGACCCAGGGATACAGATGATGTTGGACCATCCGGAACCATGAGAAAATCCACTGCCGCCATGTTTGTGGTCATGTGTCATAGCACCCACAGAAAACTCCTCAGGCCCCAGAGGGGCTGCCCTTGCTCTCGCCTCATTAGTCTCCCCACTCACTGTCTTCCCCACCTCACTGCTCTGGCTTCTTCCTAAGGACCTGGATCACTAGCCACCGATGATCGAGCACTTACTACTGAGCCAGGGGCTTCACACGGCTGCATCCGTCTGCAATACAATAACTCTAGAAGACGAGTCTTAAAGCCAAAAGAAAATAAAAAGGTAACAAAAAGTGAGGCAGCTTTTCTAACTGCCCACAGTCGCAGAGCTAGAAACCGCTGGAGCTGGGATCTAAAAGCAGCTCTAACTTCAAAGTCTGTGCCCATGACCCTGGCGCCTCTCTGCCAGGCAGGGCCTCCTCCGCTTGACCAGCTGTCAGTTTCCGCGTGTTTTCCCCTGACATTGGGATCTCATACATTAGCAGTGCCTATGTGTGCCAGGCAGCGTGCTCAGCACTTGGCACATAGGATTTTATTTTTATAACCAAAGCAGCTCCATGAAGTTGAAACTATTATTACACCTTTTTGCCGACTACCACTAGTGGTAGAGCCAGCAGCAGACCCCTGGGTCTCCCGGGTCCGGGCCCCACCTCCTCCCCTGTGGACTCCTTGGCCTCCATCCGCACAAGGGCACTGGGCTATAATTTGACTTGGACGCGGTTCAGACTGCTGAAAGACCTCTGTGTTGTCCAAAGTTTGGAGGACTTCCATCGGGTTTCTGTGTGCAGCTTGCTTATTAGTTTCCAGACAGTTCAAAACCCCCACAGCCCTGCATAAATATTCCACTGCCCAAACAGCCACAGCACCGTGCCCATGTTTTCAGTCTCTACCTAGTCCTGCCCGCCCCTCCTTCCCCTCCTCACGGGACACCTTGAGAGGGTCACATTGCCAAACAAATGCATAAAGAAATTGGCAAAATATAAACTATTAGAAGGCATGATAACATACAGGCCGGCGCCATGGCTTAACAGGCTAATCCTCCACCTTGCGGTGCCAGCACACCGGGTTCTAGTCCCGGTTGGGGTGCCGGATTCTATCCCGGTTGCCCCTCTTCCAGGCCAGCTCTCTGCTGTGGCCCGGGAAGGCAGTGGAGGATGTGCTTGGGCCCTGCACCCGCATGGGAGACCAGGAGAAGCACCTGGCTCCTGGCTTCGGATCAGCGAGATGCGCCGTCCGCAGCGGCCATTGGAGGGTGAACCAACGGCAAAAAGGAAGACCTTTCTCTCTGTCTCTCTCTCTCACTATCCACTCTGCCTGTCCAAAAAAAAAAAAAAAAAAAAAAAAATTTAAAAAAACATACAAATGGAAACAGCAGATATAATCATAAAGGATTTTACCAAAATATATGTCCTAAGTCACATCTTTTTAAAAATGCCTCTTAACAGAGATGGGTAGATGGAAGCAAGGCAGGGGAAGAGAGAGAATGCGAGGGAAAGCACGTCTCTGTCTTTATAAGCCCTGAATACCCCAACGGATGGGTTTAGAATCCATGGGCATCTGCACACTTTCAGATGAAATGCCCAGAAACTGATTGGAACAGCGAACCATACAGCCCGGCCCACAGGCTACAGCCTGCCCTTGGAAGGGAACTGGGATGCCGTAAATTTCCTAGATCATCTTGGTACCTTTTAGGCTTTGGGAAGAAAGAAGATTCTAACAGAAGAGGGTGGGGGGACTCTCACTGGTTGCGGACAAACGCAGATTAAGGGAAAGAGAAGAGGATCACGAACCCAGAACTCGGGCTTTCAGACCTAGCTCTGCTGTAGGATCTCAGCAAGGGGCTTCGCTGCGCTGGGCTTCAGCTTTTCCCATGGAGGGCTGTTTGATGGAGGCTTCCTGTTCCAAAAGGATATTTTAAACTCAAATAGCATTGCCGCCGTGTTTTCCTTTGGTTTTTGCTTTTCTTCTCGCAGTCACATCATCAACTAAGAGAACGAGGCCAGGAGCAATGATTGCTGCTGAACCCAGCCATTTATCCAGAGAGCAAAACCACACAGACACGCAGTCAAAAATCTTCTGACAAGCGCTGTGTGGCACACTCAGACCCCACGCTCCGGGGAACTGCTCGGCAGCCGCCAGCGGGGGCAGCCTGGCCAGGGAGGAGGCCGGCGGTAGCCCCGGTCTGCATCTCTTCCATCGCAACACTCCCAGCAAGCCAGTCCTGTCATTAAGCCTCCCGAGTAAACACTGGGCTCAGCAAAAGCCTGAGCTAGCAGTCACCCAGAGTCAACCGGGCGCTTTCAGCATCCACAGCCCCACCAGCACCCACTTGAGAACGTGAACCAAGTGTGGGCCCTGACCCTGTTCCCCAAAGCCCTGAAGGCCTGGGCAGGAGTTGGCACCACGTTTCCCTCACTGGTCCAGGCCGCGGTATGTCTGGGGAGAGAAACAGGTGTAGCAGACAAAGAGGCAGGGTGAGTAGGGGTGAGAAAAGGTCCCCTGCCCCCTGCCATTATTGTCACTAAGCTCTGTGATACCCACATGTAGAGAATTTTACCCAGAGTCCAAAGTTTAGACCTAACAATAAGAGCTCCTTTTTTTAAAAAAAAATTTTATATATTTATTTGAAAAGCAGGGTTACAGACAGAGGCAGAGACAGAGAGATCTTCCTTCCACTGGTTCACTCCCTAAATGGCCATAATGGCCAGGGTGGGGCCAGGCCAAAGCCAGGAGCCAGAAGCTTCATCCGGGTCTCCCACTTGGGCCATCTTCTGCTTATTTCCCAGGCTGTTAGCAGGGAGCTGGATTAGAAGTGGAGCAGCCTGGACTTGAGCTGGCACCCATAGGGGATGTAGGTGTTGCAGGTGGCAGCTTAAACTGCTGTGTCACAATGCCAGCCCCAGTAATAAGTGTCTCTTGACTAAACATTTACCATAGGTATATGAAGTTTTTACATATCCTTTTATTCTAGTGGATTAATAAACTGCTTTATTATTTTGTGAAAACTGCATTGCGTGTGTATGTCTTGAATCCCCACCTAACTGATAAATTCTTCAACACAGAGGGAGTTTCAATCATTTGGCTTACAAACTCAACCAGACGTGCAGGGTAGATGTGAGCCCAGACAGGCAGACTGCCTTCACCAGGAGGTCAGAGGCAGCCCCCCTATGCGTCCCCGAAGCCCTTCTCACACCAGTGCATTACTGTACATTTCTGTAACCCAGAGAGCAGCGCTCCCTCTCCCAGGTCAAAAAGACTAAGGAGGCCGGCGCCGTGGCTCACTAGGCTAATCCTCCACCTTGCGGCGCCGGCACACCGGGTTCTAGTCCGGATCGGGGCACCGATCCTGTCCCGGTTGCCCCTCTTCCAGGCCAGCTCTCTGCTGTGGCCAGGGAGTGCAGTGGAGGATGGCCCAAGTGCTTGGGCCCTGCACCCCATGGGAGACCAGGAGAAGCACCTGGCTCCTGCCATCGGATCGGCGCGGTGCGCCGGCCGCAGCACGCCTACCACGGCGGCCATTGGAGGGTGAACCAACGGCAAAAGGAAGACCTTTCTCTCTGTCTCTCTCTCACTGTCCACTCTGCCTGTCAAAAATAAAATAAAAAAGACTAAGGAGAGTGTTGGGGGAAGTGTTATTTGGCTCGCTCGCAGCCCAGACCAGTTGATTTCCCCTCTGAGGCCTCCTGTGTAATAATAATGATCGCTAGCATTCATTGAGTACTTCCCATGTGCAGGCGGTGCTGAGAATCTTACAGCACAATCCGCTTGACAGACCTAGGAGACAGTTGCTTTCCACAGTCCCATTTTACAGATGGAAGCACTGAGACTTCAAGTCTCCCAGTTAAGAAATGGCAGATATAGGTTAGAGTTGGCCGACTCGAATCCCGTAAACAAATACTCGCTTTCCGACCTAGTTTATAAATTTCTGGAGAGTGAAGATTTGGACCTTTTCTTTCCTATTCTCTCACAGAGCCTAGGTAACAGTTTAGACTCAGCACCCCCATGTTAATGGACAGATGGGAGATCCCATGTCTGGGCAGTCAAGAGAGGAGAAGGAGGAGGGTAGGAGAGGGATCTGGCAAAGAGTTTGGGGGCTGCTCACTGCCAGGCTGTCTCAGGGGAAGGGAGTATGGGCACACAAGCCCCCTCTGGACAGTATTCAGTTAGCCTGGGCAGTAAGGTGGCCTTCTCTCCTCCCAGGAGAACCCTCCCCACCCCCCGCCCAGGGATAAAAAGGCGCCCAAAGACACAGGGGTGACCATGGGATGGAATCTAACTCAATGTCCCTATCTTTGGTGATCTTAAGGAGCTAGTATTGCTGTTTGCCACAAATAGCTGTTCTGTAGCCCTGGCTAAACTCTGGGTTAGAAAAATGTACAGTACCCCCATGTTCCTACTGTTTTTTCTTTTTAAGTTTTACTTGAAAGGCAGAGAGACAAAGAGACAGAGAGAGGTCTTGCATCTGATGATACACTCCCCAAATGCCTGCAACAGCCAAGTGTGGGCCAGTCTGAAGCCTGTCTCCAGGAACTCCATGTGGGTCTCCCACATGGTGGCAGGGACCCAAGTACTTGAACCATCACCTGCTGCCTCTCAGGGTGCCCATTAGCAGGAAGCTGGATGGAAAGTGGAGCTGGGATGCGACCCCAGGCACTCCGGTAGTGTGGACATCCTAAGTGATGTCCTCACTTCTGCAGCAAGCCTCTGCCCATTGCTACAGTTCTGGGGGGACCTGCAGAATCTCCCTCCTGCTGGCTGCACGATAGATGCAAAGGAGTATAGCCCCATGTTCCTAATGGCTTATGTTTCAACATCTTACTTGCAAATCAATTATTTGGAATTGAGAACACGTTTCACATGAAGAAACATGTTATTTAAAGAAGTTAGGATCGCATGCTGGGTCCTAAAGCCCTCTTTTACCTACTGGGAACCATGCTGGCTCCAGAGGTACATACCACCCACAAATCTTCACCTTCACATGGGAAAATGCACCCCCAATTCCAGGTCAGCACGCCGGGACATGATTGCCCTAGCCTGGGAAGGAAGGGTTCCCGAACATGACGTTAGCAGCGCTCTTGCACCTGATGGCTTCTAACTGGGTTTGCAGAGGTCAGGACTTGAGAGTGTAGGGCTGAGCCAGCCCCATCAAAGGGGTCGTGCCTGCTGAAGCAAGTTTGCCTGCAACCCTGGCATCTATTGGCTCCGGACGTCACACTTGAGGGTATAAAGTTTGAAGGGATTTCTGCTATATTCAGCTGTTAAATCCCTGAAGCAAAGAGACCAGCCTTCAGCTAGTCCCCGTCCTGTCTTGAGATCTTTTTTCTCTGCCTACTACTGTGCCAAGGGTATATGTTGGGGGGGGGGGGGGGTGGTCAGAAGGAGCCCCTTCAAGAAGCTTCTAACTTATAAAAAAGAAAAATTAGATCAGCCACTGCACTGTGTTTGCTTTTTGAGTACTAAATTTAGGCCATAGGCTTATATGTCCCCATGTATTAGATTCTCGTGATAATGCCATGTGTAGATTCAGTCTCACTTAGAGGTTTGGCTTGATTAGTAGCTTGCCCTAGATCACACACAGCATCATCAAGATTCCAAAGCCAGGCTATTTGAAACCCGATTCCAAGTTGGTCACTGTTGCGATATTCTTGTTTTTCTATAGGAGAGAAAGGAGAACTCAAAAAAGAGACCACAAAGCAGTGTTCCGTGAGAAAGTTAAAATTAGGCATTTATTTAAGTATGACTTAAAGTGTATTCTGGATCGCCAGGCAGTGTCACACTCTTTAACGGCGCCTTTTGCATTTGTGGTCCACCTCTGGCCAAGAGAAGTCCACACCCCGTCACGGCTCGCTGAATGAATAAAGGCTTTGCGGCCGAAGGAACAGGAGGCGAGTCATGGGTGCATTGCTTCCTTGTGAAGTCACCCGGCGAGGAGCCGTGCAGGCCTGCCGAGCCCCCAGGGCCTTCCCTCGGGTGCCGTCCTGGCCCTGGGAGCAGACACATTACACAGCTGCCATCTTTCTATAGCCAGCGTTGCCCAACATGGTGACTCACGGCTTTGAGAACCAGCGACTTGGCTGTTAAACTGCCTTAGTCCCCAGTGAGAAATGCTAAGAAATAAATTCTTGCCCGAGTCTCTCCTTAATTATTATTCTTTCTTGATGACGTGATGCATGGTTGTAAATATCCTCTGAAAACTTCTCATTTTCTGAGTTAAAAGAAGAAACTTTAAGAAACAAGAAGACAGAAACCTGCCAGACCAGTCCTCCCATTATCAGCAGCAAGTTAAACTTGTTTATGGAAAAGGAAGAACCACAAAGTTCAAGTTTGTTCCAACATTAAAAAAAAAAAAGTGGGAGAGAAGGGAGCACAGAAAAAAACAGTACAGATACAAAGCACAAAAGGAGAGTATAGCAATAAATCCAAATATTGGTAATCACAATAAATATAAATGGATTAAACAGTCTTATTAAAATGCAAAAGTATTGGATGTAATAATATTATAAACCCAGATTTCTATTTTTTTAAGATGCTTGCAAAACTATAAGGATCCAGGATGACAGAAGATAGAAGTATTAAAAAAAGCTGATAAATACCTCAAAACAGCTAATCTAGCTATTATTAACATCAGATTTGTTAAAAAAATCATTATTGAGGGTAAAGTAAATCACCATATTTTAATGTTATTTTTAATAAAAGTTTTAATGTATCACTTATGTAAGAACTCTAAATTTATTCATACTTAATACAATACCTTCAAAGTATATAATCTAATAATTGATAAAACCTTCATCATGTTTCAAATTGAAAACATGCATGGCAATGAAGAAAAAAAATTGAGGGGGGGCCGGCGCTGTGGCACAGTGGGTTAACGCCCTGGCCTGAAGTGCCAGCATCCCATATGGGCACTGGTTCAAGTCCCGGCTGCTCCTCTTCTGATCCAGCTCTCTGCTATGGCCTGGGAAAGCAGTATAAGATGGTCCAAGTCCTTGGGCCCCTGTACCCATGTAGGAGACCTGGAAGAAGCTCCTGGCTCCTGGCTTCAGATCAGCACATCTCTGGCCATTGCAGCCAACTGGGGAGTGAACCATCAGACGGAAGACCTCTCTCTCTCTCTCTCTCTCTTTCTCTCTCTCTCTCTGCCTCTCCTCTCTCTGTGTAACTTTGACTTTCAAGTAAATAAATAAATCTTTTAAAAAAAAAATCATTGAGGGAGGACGGGGGAAAGGCAGCAGCCCGTGCTGAGGGCTTCATATCTGCCAAGACTGTGCCAAACGCTGGGGAAATGAGGACATGGAGACATGGTCTCTGCCCTTGTGAAACCGCGCTACAAGAATAACGGACACATAGTGTGACAGAGGGAACCATAGTGGGCTGTACAAGACAGGGTCAGGGAAGTGAGCAAGGACTCACTGAATCAGGATACAGAGAGTTAAAAGAAAACTCACTTAGGAGACATCGATTTGAAGTGGTCTTTTTTTTAAGATTTTTATTTATTTGTTTCAGAGGCAGAGTTACAGATAGAGGGAGAGACAGAGAGAAAGGTCTTCCATCCGCTGGTTCACTCCCCAAATGGCCTCAATGGCTGGAGCTTGGCCAATCCAAAGCCAGGAGCCAGGAGCTTCTTCTGGGTCTCCCACATAGGTGCAGGGGCCCAAGCACTTGGGCCATCTTCTACTGCTTTCCCAGGCCATAACAAAGAGCTAGATCAGAAGTGGAGCAGCTGAGACTCGAACACGCACCCATATGGGATGCCGGCGCCACAGGCAGAGACTGTGAAATGGTCTTAATGAATGAGTGGTGTTCCTCAGACCAACGGGGCAGAAGGGAGAGGACTAGCAAGAAGGTTGTGCCAGACAGAGAAAGTCCCACACCCAAGGCCAGAGCGGTGAGAGAGGCGTCACACCATCAGAGGTCACACCCATTCAATGATGATATGGAGAAGAAAAAGCAAACATTCTCAGTAGTAACGTTGCATCTCTGCAACCTTTGGAGATATCAGATAGATGAACCGGATGAGCTTCCTCTTCAGCATAAAACAAACACCATTAGAAAAATAACACTGATCACATGGGGGATGGAAGGAATTTAAAAAAAAAAAAAAAAGCTAATAGTTTGCTTTCCCTTGCAAATCCCGCATTGCAGATTTGCTAAATTCCAGTGTAACGCACTCTGGTGATGTCGTTTTCACCTCTGTGGATTGCACATTCCCAACAGTCACGTGATAAGCACCCTCTGGCTGTCACCAAGCGATCAAAACAATACCAGCAGCATTGCTCAGCCTCGGCAGGCATGCAAGCTGCCCGAGTCCCTCAGTTTCATAATTACAATCTGATTTGTTATGTGGAATGGACAGGGGGTAAAAAAGGAGGAAAAAAAAAACAAGTGTGGAAACTCGTTCGCAGTAGGGCTGTGACCCAACACATGCGCTTGCCATTGGCAAAGGGAGCAGAAGATCCAGTTTGGCAAAGGAAACCAAGCATGGTTGCACAATGGGCACCTGAGTTGGGGACGTCCGTTGGTACCACGACAGGTCACTCACTTGCGAATGGAACAGCTTAGCCAGAAAGTCTAAGCAAACAGTGCGGCGGCGAAAGGCTTGCTTTTCTGCTTTCAGACACAATCGTGTCCCCTGAATCTCGATCTCATTTCCGCTAATGTTTTTAACCAGGTGATTGTCTAACACGTGGTGAGTCTGGACTCTGACCCAACCCTTGTTTCTTTTGCTGATGAAAACCGGAATCTGGGGGTAGGGGAGTGTGGTGCTGGAGGGATGGTAGGGTGGGGAAGAATTGTCCACTTTTCTGGTTTCTTTGGGAATGTGCTTCCAGTAAGCCTGGTTTTGCTCTCGTCACATCAGGGGAAGTGTAGAACGGGCCTTAAACCCTGTCCCTAGTCTCTTTCCAGCTGTCTAACTCCGCCCCTGCTCTGCAAGGAGCTCTTTCCCCTTCTCTCATCTGCTGCTCCCTTCTTGCTCATTCCCCAGGGCCCTTCTTGTCCAACACAAAAGGGCAGCGATGAGGCAGCCAGGTACTTGTTACAGAGCAGCTTTCCGGGACCATGCAGCAAGCAACGGCCTGGTGTGGTTCTAATGCTGGGAATGCTACAATGAGCAAAGCACACAGAAACGCCCAGTGCCACAGAGCTCTGGTCAACGGCCATCGGGGCAGGTCACCCCAGCTGAGATCTGAGAACCGAAAAGGAGGGAGCCCAGGGGCACATGGCTGCAAGAGCGTCCCACCTAGACGGCACCTAGACCAGTGCCAAGGGCCTGGGGGAGCAGCAGGTAGGAAAGGGGAGTGGTATCTTCGAGGCAAAACCATTAGTTTGGATGAGGAGGAATGGAGAGTCAGAAATACGAAATAAGAGAAACAAACTGAGGGTAAAAGGCACTTTGTCCACAATAAGAGAGAGATTCTTCTAGATGTAGGAGTCTGAGAAAAAACAGTGGAGGGAATCCTCTTTGGTTAGAGGTTTGGGACAGGGTGAGTCACAGGCAGAAGACCAAGTTCGTGGAAGACGGGGGCAATGGACTGACTAGTGCTGACATCCAGACAGGCACACACAGGCCACCCCACATAGACTGAAGAGCAGGTGTTGCGTTGAGGGAAATGAGCTGCGTGTGTCTTTGTGCGGGGTACCAAGCAGGAGTGTGGGGCCCTTGCTCTGATAGACCTCACTCTTCACATCTGGGCATGTGTTCCCTGTCATTACACACACAACCACAAACCCTCTTTTAAAAGGATGCGCAGCTTCAAAATGAACCAGGCCAGGTGATTTCAGAACATGTTTCCTTAAGTTCCCTGTGTCCCCTCTGCCTGGATTTTGGGCTGTGCCCTCCTGGAGAACTCCTGCCAAGTTAGCACAGCCTGGTCGGGGAGGCCAGGTCTGCGTACCAGCTGCAGGCTGTTTTCACCGCCTCAGAAGGGAAAGGGGAAAGGCAGCAAGTGTGTACACTACCAAAGCTTGTCTTTAAAAATATACAGGTGGGTTCAGGCCTGTGGAGCAGCGGGGTGAGGGGAGAGCTTTGCAAAGCTTAATCTAGTGGCTGTACATTTCAGATTAAAAAAAAAACTCACTAATGGTCAGAATTTTTTGACAAGTAGGAGTGAGCACCAAGCTGTGCAGGTGCACTGTGTTATAAAGCAGGCTCCTGTCCAGAGCGCGACCCCTCCTGGTCTTTCTCTAAATACTGTGCACACAGCACTCAAGGAGGATGTGCACAGACATCTTTGTTCTTTCTGCCCCTCTGCAAATAGCCAGCTGAAGAAGGGCTATTGGCATTAGCCATTAGGGAAACGCAAATCAAAACCCCAAGGAGATACCTCTTCCCATCCACTGATGAAAAAGACAGTGTTCACAAGTGTCGGTGAGGATGTGGAGCCATCAGAACCCACAATCGCTGCTGGCAGGGGTGTAAAATGGTGCAGCTGCGTGGGAAAACAGATTGGCAGTCCCTCGAAAGGTTAAACATCGAGGTCCCACAGACTCAGCCTAGGAATCTACCAAGAAAAGCAAAAATGTGTCCACATAAATGCATGCATGAGGAGGGTCACAACGGCATTATTCAGAACAGGCAATAAAAAAGGACACAATTTGAATATCTATTGGCTTTTAGATGGATACACAAATGTGGTATAGCTACACAATGGGATATTATTCAACAGCGAAAAGGCTACCACAATGGTGCAAATAAGAGAAGCCAGTTACAAAAAAGCCCACATTGGGTGGTGCCAATTATATGAAGTATCCAGAATAGAGACATTTATAGCAGCAGAGAGTGGCTGCCTAAGGTGGACTGGGGCATGGAGAAGAAATGGAAGTGACCACGCATGGCCACAGGGCTCCCTTTGGGGCCGTTGGAAAGGTTCGAAAGTTTACTGTAGACTCTGTGAACACACCAAATACTGTTGACACACACGCCTGAAAGGGGTGCGAGGTACAGTAAACGAGTTACATCCTAATAAGGCTGTTATCAGAGAGAGAGAGAGTTCTTGCAGCAATTGACTTACGGGTAGAGTGGGGTGGGGAATGAGAGCCTGAAGGAAGGGGAGAAGGAAAAAGAAAAGAACTTCTCCAAGGGCGAAATGAACATTGAGATTTCAGCGTGACTTGTAATGTGCTCATTAGAGCGGCATCTCTTCCATGTAAATGTCTACTCCCGTATTCTGACCGGGAAGGTCATGACCTCAAGCAGCTCCTCACCCCACCCAGGATTCCCAGAAACACTCTGCGCCTCGCTCGCGCTGTGTCTTCAGAATGAAAGAAGGTTGAATAGTGTTGCCACTGTGAGAAATAAAAATGGCTGGGGTAGGCATTGCTGTAACAGTTTAAATGCCGCTTGGAACTCCCGCATCCCGAATCAGAGCGCCTGGGTTCAAGCTTCCAGCTAATGTGCAGCCTGGGAGGCAATAGGTGACGCCCTGGGGCCAGTGCTGTGGCACAGCAGGTAAAGCCTCCACCTGCAGGGCTGGCATCCCTTATGGGCTCCACTTCCCATTCAGCTCCCTGCTAATGTGTCTGGGAAAGCAGCAGAGGATGGCCCAAGTGCTGGGTCCCCTGCACCCACATGGGAGACCTGGAAAAAGCTCCTGGTTCCTGGCTCCTGGCTTCAGCCTGGCCCAGCCCTGGCTGTTGGGGCCATTTGGGGAGTGAACCAGGGGATGGACAATCTTTCTGTCTCTCCTTCTCTTTCTGTAACTCTGTCTTTCAAATAAATAAAGTAAATCTTAAAAAAAAAAATAGGTGATAACCCAAGAACTTGAGACTCTGCCACCCACACGGGAGATCCAGACTGAGCTCCTGGTGCTGGCTTGGCCAAATCGTGGCCATTACAGGCATCTGGGGAGTGAACTGGAGGATGACAGGTCTCTACCTTTCTCTCTGCCTGTCTCTCTCCCTCTCTCTCTGCCCTTCAAATAAAATAAATACATTTCAAAAGAAAGAAAAACCAGGAAGGAATTTATGGGTGAAAGCTCTTAGGTAAGAAAAGACAAGTTGGCAAAACCTTCCTCTCAGAGGGTATGAATGTAATAGATTCTTGCATAACAAAGAATCGTTAGCCAGGAGTTACTGCTTCTTGGTGTGTTCCACATCACAGTCCTGGAGGTGCTTGGGAATTTGATGGCCTTCTCGGTGGTGACTAGAGAGATTTTGCAACAGCAAATGATTCTTACTGCAGTAGTCCACCTTGTTTGCGCTTTCACTTTCTGTGGTCCAAAAACATTACATAGGAAGTTCCAGAGATAAACAAGTGATAAGTTGTGGATGGAGTTTATTATGTATATTATTATAATAATTCTATTTTATTATTAGTTACTGCTCATCTCTTCACCTAATTTACAAATTAAACCTTAGCATAGGTACATATGTATGTATGTATAGAAAAAAAACAGGCTGGCGCCGCGGCTCACTAGGCTAATCCTCTGCCTTGCGGCGCTGGCACACGGGGTTCTAGTCCCGGTCGGGGCGCCGGATTCTATCCCGGTTGCCCCTCTTCCTGGCCAGCCCTCTTCTGTGGCCAGGGAGTGCAGTGGAGGATGGCCCAAGTGCTTGGGCCCTGCACCCCATGGGAGACCAGGATAAGCACCTGGCTCCTGCCATCGGATCAGCGCAGTGCGCCGGTCACAGCGCGCCAGCCTTAGCGGCCATTGGAGGGTGAACCAACGGCAAAGGAAGACCTTTCTCTCTGTCTCTCTCTCTCTCACTATCCACTCTGCCTGTCAAAAAAAAAAAAAAAAAAAGGAAAAAGAAAAAACAGTATATATAAGGTTCTGTACTATCCAAGGTTTTAGATTTCTACTGGGGGTCTTGGAATAAATCCCCTCTAAGGATAAGAGGCCTATTGTGCTTTTAAAATAAGTATGTAAATGTAGACATAGAATGAGACACCACCGATTCTTCACTCCCCAAATGCCTGAAATAGCCAGCCTGGACCAGGTCAAAGCCAGGAGCCAGGAACTGAGTCCAGGTCTCCCACGTGGGTGGCGGGGACCCAGCTGCTTGAGCATCACCTCCTGCTTCCCAGGGTCCATGTTAGCAGAAAGCTGGGTCAGAAGCAGAGCTGAAGCTGCACACTCTGATATGGGATAAGAGCATCCCAAGCAGGATCTTAACGGTTATATCAAGTACCTGTCCCTAAGGTGAACTTTTATTTTTTTTTTTATTTTTGACAGGCAGAGTGGACAGTGAGAGAGACACAGAGAGAAAGGTCTTCCTTTTGCCGTTGGTCCTAAGGTGAACTTTTAAATGTAACTTTATGTGTAGTTGATTGTCTTTTGCAATATATTTATATTAATTAAGTTATTGCAATCCCATTTTTTAAAGAGATTTATTTTATTTACTTGAAAGTCAGAGAGTTACACAGAAAGAGGAGAGGCAGAGAGAGAGAGAAAGAGAGAAAGAGAGAGAGAGGTCCTCCATCCACTGGTTGGTTCACTCCCCAGTTGGCTGCAATGGCCGGAGCTGCGCCAATCCAAAGCCAGAAGCCAGGAGCTTCTTCCTGGAGAGAACCAGCAAATTAAAGATCTCTCTCTCTCTCTCTCTCTTTCTTCTCTTTCCCTCTCAAATTTAAAAATATCCAAATTCACCTAAGAGGGAAAATGAATCCAGCCCCCAAATTTTAGAATGGAGCTGTGTCAGGTTCATTTCCTTGAACAGAGAGGGAGGAAGCCCAGGAATAAGCTCCGTCTGTGTCTGAGTTCTGCAGACCAAGGCAGGAAAGGGACCCCTGGCCAAGACTTCCCACTGAGACCGAGGCGGCCACGTTCCTCCCTCCGCCCCAAGTGAAGTCCCCCGAGGACCTGACCACGGAGGTGACGCTGTACCTCACCCCGATCTCAGGAACATTCACGCTGCTGGGAGAATGGCCAGCCCCTGGGACACGAGGCCCAGAAATGGGGCAGGAGGGGGGGTCAGAAGCCTTCCCCGGAACATCACAGCCTTGGGCCTGGGCCTTGCTAGTTCCTGCCACTCAGTGCTAGCTGACATCCCCTCAAGGCAGGCAAAACACAAAAAGGCAGCCTTTCCTCTTGGAGAACCAGCCCCGGCCAGGGAGCTGCGCTTGGCAACAGGCATCAGTGTCAGTGCCAAGTGGTCGCTTGGCTGGGCACCTGTGCTACACACATGTGGCTCTGACCTGGGCAGTAATTGTCATACTAGGGCAGAGGCATGGGGACTCTGGTCCACCTACCTCTAGGCTCCCCTGAGGGGCCTCCAGCACCCACCCACGAGCCACACATCAACCACGGCAGGAGCTTTGGGCTCACTGTGTAGTGAGGCATTTTGCTTTTGTTTTCGTGCTTATTTTCATTTTATTTTTTAAATGTCAGTTTTTATTTTATTTTAATTATTTTTAAAGATTTCTTTATTTGAAGGCAGAGTTACAGAGAGGCAGAGGTGTGGAGAGAGAGAGAGAGAAAGAGAGAGAGAGAGAGGTCTTCCATCTGCTGGTTCACTCCCCAGATAGCCACAATGGCTGGAGCTGCACCCATCCGAAGCCAGGAGCCAGGAGTTTCTTCCAGGTCTCCCAGGTGGGTGCAGGGGCCCAACAATTTGGATCATCTTCTACTGCTTTCCCAAGCCATAGCAGAGAGCTGGATGGGGAGTGGAGCAACCGGGACTTGAACCGGTGCCCATGTGGGATGCCGGCACTGCAGGCAGCGGCTTCACCCGCTACACCACAGCGCCAACCCTATTTTCATTTTAGAAAAAGAGATTATACTACTTTACATTTTGTTTTAAAGATTATTTATTTAAAAGGCAGAGTTACAGAGAGGGAGATGGAGAAACAGACAGAGAGAGGTCTTCCATCTACTGATTCACTCCCCTAAAGGCCACAATGCCAATCAAGGCTGGACCAAGCCAAAGCCAGGAGCCAAGAATTCCATCCAGGTCTCCTGGAGGCAGGCGGCCAAGGACGTGGGTCATCTTCTGTTGCTTTCTCAGGTGCATTATGCAGGGAGCTGGATCAGAAGAGGAGCAACCAGGATGCATACGAAGCACTGTGCCACAACGATGGCCCCTTCAACTTTACATCTTGTATTTTGTTTAAACTCCTGCGTGGAGCCAGCCACATTATGGTCTCTGGAGGTTCTGGGAGAGGAGAGGCAGCAGGGAACGGCACCTTCAGTGTGCAGCAGCCTCTGGTCCTTGAACCCTCTCCAGTTGGGTGTGTTCCTCCCCTCTACTCCACCAGGCATTGTGCTTTGCATCACAATTTTTCAGGCCCTCAGATGGGGGTCTCTCTGATAAATCACTTGGCTTCTAGCAAACCTTCCACATGCCAAAGCACACAAACAATACACATTTTTCAACACTCACATTTGAACAGTATTCTAGGTACACTCTACTATAATGGCTGGCCGACAAAACAGTCTTGGCATTACCTCATTTCCCTGACTACATTTAGAAGCAAACATTTTCAGAATATGAAACGAAATAACAAAGGTCAAAGGCCCATGAATAACGTGCTGTGTGTGTGGTTAATTATACTTGTTCTTAAAAAAAAAAAAAAGATCCTTGCCTCTGTGTAAAGATGTTGTGTGTAGTTATTTCACTTGGAAATGTCATAGGGTTACTTGGTTTCAAAAAGAAAATGCAAAACCACAAAGATATTCATGTCATGCTGAAAGAAAATATTTCTTAATGGACCATAACATTTAATTCCCCATCACTTCTCTTTGTCCTGTGGCTGATTTACAAACATGCAACGCACCATTCGATTGCAATGAAGGGTTCACAGCATCTTTTGTCTTTCCAAGGCAAAGAATCAAATAACTTAGATTCAGAAAAGATACGATTGTTTCCCAACAGTTACCAAATCTGATGAACTATTATAATCATAACGTAAATAGAATTACATTTAATCTTTTTCCATGATGGGATAATCTGTACTTTCAACTTCAAACAAGATGCTGTTTTTATCTACCCTTAATACTTCACACTTCAAAAGTAAAACACTGCTGAAACACTTGAATGAAAGTCATTTTCTCCCCATTATTCTGGTTAATTAAACAGGGGAACTTAATTATGAATGAACTCATTCGAATGCTCCAATGTTGGTAATGACAAGGTGGGCGTGATAGCTGGGGGCAGCCTGGCGCAGGCTTACCTGTGACTTGGGGAATCTGCCCCAAGGAAGACGCACCGAGCTCACGCTCACTTTCGCTCTTCTGGGCAGTTTTGCCCTGGGAAATACGAGTTTTTTCCTCTGAAATATTTTTCCAAATCCCCTAAGATGTACATTCTTGGTTCTTCCGATCAATAGAACAAACATTATTGAACACTTACTAAGTGCCAGACGCCGTACTGGAAGTTAGGATGTGAAAGGTGAAAATGACAGTCCCTGGACTGCTGTGGCCCCACAGGGTAAGCCACTGCTGGCAACACCAGCATCCTGTATTGGAGCAGCTGTTCCAGTCCTAACTGCTCTGCTTGCAATCCAGCTTCCTGCTAATGTTCCTGGGGAGGCAGTGGGTGATGGCCCCTGCCGCCCATGTGGGAGATCCAAAGGGAGTTCCAAACTCCTGAACTGGGTCTGGCTTAGACCAGGCTGTTAGGGCCATGTGCAGAGTAAACCAACAGATAGTAGATCGATCTCTCTCTTTCTCTCTCTCTCTCTCTCTCTCTGTGTGTGTGTGTGTGACTCTGTCTTTCAAACAAACAAATAAATCTTTTTGAAAAGCACAGTCTCTGGGGTCAAGCAGCCTGGGGTCAAGGATCCAGACAGCAGGAATGGTATCCTTGTTGTATATGCTCTATGCCACGGGGGAGGCATACGCCAAGTTCCTGGTCCAGTCCAGTCCACAGGTTTTGAGTCCAGAGCAGAGATTCAGTTTCTCCATCTGAACAGTTTCTCTGGGGTCCATCCAAACTCTAAAAGGTGTACAGTTGTCCTTAATGGCTCTAGGTTTCACATTGTTCCAGAAAAGGTATCTAATAGCCACACCAAATACAGCAATGGCATTTCCATAATGTTGATGCCAGAACAAATCTTCGTTTCCTCTGGGTACCTCTTAATGTTTTCTTCCTGCTAATCTCCTACTTAAAACCCTACACTGACCCTGTCTTCACTGGGGGAAGGGTGTCATTGTGGGCATGCTTTCAGGGTATAACATTCCCTTCCATCTACTCACATGGTGGAGAATGGCTTTGTCACCTACTCAAGGTACTTCCTGGGCACAGATTCAAACGCTAATAGAATTGACTTGTCCTTGATCCTTTCACATGAACACAATGATTCTGAGACACTTTTCTTCTCTTCTATTTTGGAGAAAACAATCTATCTTTGGGGGGAGAAAAAGGAATATCTTATGATTTCTCAGATGGCTTCTTGCTAGTGAATGATTTCAGTTCCAGCCACAGCTTCATGGTGGTTCATCCAAGCTCGGCTTGGCTGACTCAAGAATCACTCTGCTTCCCACGGCTCTTCTGCTGGCCACTTTATATATATATATTTATTTATTTATTTATTTGGGAGTCAGTTACAGAGAGGGTGAGGCAGAGGGGGTGGGCAAGGGTAGGGGGTGGGGGCAGTCTTCCATCTGCTGAATCACTCTCCAAATAGCCACAAAGGCCAGGACTGGGCCAGCCCAAAACCAGGAGCCTAGAGCTTCATCTGGGTCTCCCACATGGGTACAGGGGCCCAAGCACTTGAGCCATTCTCCACTGCTTTCCCAGGCCACAGCAGAGAGCTGGATCGGAAGTGGAGCAGCCGAGACTGGAACCGGTGCCCATATGGGATGCCAGCTCTGCAGGCAGTGGCTTTACCCTCTAAGCTACAGCGCAGCCCCTGGGCTAGCAACT
Source organism: Lepus europaeus (assembly GCF_033115175.1). NCBI lineage: Eukaryota > Metazoa > Chordata > Mammalia > Lagomorpha > Leporidae > Lepus > Lepus europaeus. The sequence goes on from NC_084839.1 coordinate 25,468,044, forward strand.
CTAAATAGGTAGAACCATTCTCTTGAGTTGTAAAAGTCTTTTGTTTGTTTTGTTTTGTCTGAAGATGTTTCACAAAGATTTAAAGCAAATCGAGATGACTTGTAGATGAGCAAATTTCAGCTGGGAATGAGAGAGGTGATGGCTTTTTCAAACTGCACAGCATCCCCCCACCCAATCCTTCCCCTATCCCAGTGTGCGATAGCGGACACAGGAGGTGAGAACCTGGGCTCAAGGCTCCATTCACATTTCTGTCTCCCACTCCCCATCTGCTCTGTAATCCTGAGTTACCTTCTAGCCGATTCCAGAAATCTGTTCATGTGCATATTTTGAATTTAGATAAATAAAATGTAAAGTGATTTAAATTTCAAACAATAGAATACATATAATGAAAAATTCTTATAAAAATGATGTTTAGATTGTCTGCTACACTTTCCCCCTCCAAAAAAAAAAAAAATTCAGAAATTTGATTAAAATAGAGTTCTTTCTGGAAGTCTTGTTTGCCCCTCGAGAAAACATGTGCTCAGCTATAGCTGGGCCCTGGCAGATCCAGTGTCCAGCAGTGTCCACGCTCTGAGGTGCAATCTGGCTGTGCTGTCTGGATCGTGGAGAAGCACCGCTCACTGGGACACACGGTAGAACGCAGGCAGCAGAACCAGGTAGTTATAAGCCACAGAAGGAGAAGTGGGAAGCTTGGAGGCCCTTGAGAACTGTCACAGGGATCCCCGGGGCTTGGTATTTTCCACCAATTACCTGAGCTCAGCTCATTTCTGGCCAAGGGCAGTCTCTCCTTGGCTTCCTGTAGGAAGTCTCATCTTCCATTGAGACTTTGTTTCAGACAATCCTTATTCTCCAGGCGTGCTAGGAGACAGCAGCTCTCGTCTAGCCCCTCCTGGACCAGTGTGTCTCCTTGGGCAGGTTACAAACTCACCACTTGCTTGTTTGTTTATGAATAAACTAGTTGATGCAGCTTACATCAGCCCTCCCCACTCCCCGCCCCCGCCGCCGCCTTTAATGAATGGCCAGTTCCGAACCAGAGCAAGGGTTAATAAGCCACGCGCCTAAGGCCAACTCCTGCCAGGAGCCTGGTTTTTGTGCCAGGAGCAAAGAACACTTTATTTCGTTAAAGGATTGTTTTAAAAATCAAGAAGACGTTGACACATATGTAATGGAGACGGTGTATGGCCTGCAAAGCGTTAGCGTATTCATTATCTGGCCCCTCCCAGAAAAGTGTGCTGATCCATGGACCAGAGCACTCCTACCTCACCTGCTGGGGCCACGTGGGTTCTTGTGGGTGAGTCCAGCCAGAGAACACCCTGGCCTCTCCTCTTTGCTCCACTCAACATCACTTGAGTTATTTGGTGAATTTGAGAACACCCCCAGGTCACCTTGACTGGAGTTAGAGGAGTTCCCAAAGCCTTCGGTTGCACACTGGTGATCTTTCAGTGTCTCCTAACCTCTTTGTGTGCACACCCAAGGGCCAGCATGCACGTGCTCACGTGTGTCTCTTACTGATTCCACTTACATAGGACAACCTCGGGACAGTGGTTGAGATGCCACTTGGGATGCCCACACCCCGTGCTGGAGTCCAGGCTCTGCTTCTGATCCAGCTTCTTGCTGATGCAGACCCTGAGAAGGCAGCTGATGAGGGCCCGAGTGGGAGCCCCTGCCACCCAGATGGAGTCCTTGGTTCCTGACTTGGCCTGGCTTAGCCTGGGCTGTTGCAGGCATTTGGGGAGTGACTCGCAGATGGAAGATCTCTCTATGTCTCTCTCTCTCTCTCTCTCTCTCTCTCTCTCTCAAATAAAATGAAAGTAAAAATAATTAAAGAGAGAAGACAATTTTATCTCCTATTTTTAGATTTTCAGTAGCTACTTTACGGTTATCCCTCATTTACTGCCAATAAAGTATGTGCAAGCTCTTTTGAAAGAAAACTTTCAGTGCTACTGTTTTTTTTGTTTTGTTTTTAAAAATTTTTTAGGTCTGGGACACCATTTACATTTGTAAGATTTCCTTGTCTTTATTTGGAAGGCGGGGATGGGGGCAGACAGAGAGAGAGAGAGCTCTTTCACTCCCCAAACGCCTGCACTAGCCAAGGCCCGGCATCCCTCTGTGCTATGGTTTCTGTGATCCTTTGGGGTGCAGCTACCTGAGTTGAAGCATGTAGGCATCTTCCAGGTTTCCTGCTGTGGTAACTTGTGAGGCTGAGCTAAGATGATGGGGATCTAGTAAAGACTCTCGGTGTAACCTATGTTCTTTTTTTTTTTTTTTTTTTGACAGGCAGAGTGGACAGTGAGAGAGAGAGAGAGAGAGACAGAGACAGAGACAGAGACAGAGACAGAGACAGAGAGAAAGGTCTTCCTTTACCGTTGGTTCACCCTCCAATGACCGCCGCGGCCAGTGCGCTGCGGCCTGTGCACCGCGGCCTGCGCACCATGCTGATCTGAAGGCAGGAGCCAGGTGCTTCTCCTGGTCTCCCAATGCGGGTGCAGGGCCCAAGGACTTGGGCCATCCTCCACTGCACTCCCGGGCCACAGCAGAGAGCTGGAAGAGGGGCAACCAGGACTAGAACTGGGTGTGCCGGCGCCACAAGGCGGAGGATTAGCCTGTTGAGCCATGGCGCCGGCCCTGTCTATGTTCTTAAACCACTGTTAAATGGTCAGATGTATTAAAGTCAACACATCATTAAGGTCTCTGATTTGTTTTCAAAGGAGCTGGGTAAAAATAAAAATTAAAAAGATACTATTAAACAAAGACATACCCAGCCAGATGCCGCCAACAAGCAGCCTCAGATCAGAGACAGCTTCTCCACTCTCTTCCTTTCGCTCTTTAATTGCTCCTCTCTCCCTCCCTGCCCCCTTTCTCTCTTCCTTCCTTCCCTCCTTTCTCCACACTCCCAAACAGGTATAGAGCATCTCCCCAAAGGCATGGTTTTAGAAAGTGTAAATATAATGGAAAATGTAATGTAATAAGAGTCTACCCTCTGGGGGCTCGCGTTCTATTGAAAGAGACAGATTATTAAAAATAATAATAAAGCAAAAGAAAATTCCAGCAATTGGTAAGGGCTATGCAGAGAATAAAATTGAATAATGTTACAGGAGGTGATTACTTTAGGCGGTATAGGGTGGGGCCATCAGTTAAAACCTCTCTGAAGGGTGACGTTTTAGCTGAGGTCTGAGAGACAGGAAGGAGCCAGTCCCAGGAAGCAGGGAGAGAACGCATTAGAACCAGGCTGAGACAAAGGCCCAAAAGCAGGAACAGGCTGGGGCATGCCAGGAGGGAAGGGAAGCTGGAGCACGGCGGGCAAGGGGAGCAGCAGCAATGAGAATGTGCCCATCAGAGGCGTGGGTGATGTCAAGTACTTGATAATTTCCTCAGATAGACCATGGAATATTGCTTTAGTTGAAATACATATAATAAGGGGGGGGAAGGGCTCACATTTTAGCACAACCAGGTAAGCTGTCCCCTGTGATGCTAGCATCCCATATGAGCACTGGTTTGAGTCCCGGCTGCTCCACTTCAAACCCAGCTCCCTGCTAATGTGCCTGGGAAGACAGCAGAAGTACTTGGGCCCCTGCACCCATGTGGGAGACCTGGATGGAATTCCAGGCTCCTAGCTTCAACCTGGCCCAGCCCTGGCTCTTGTGGCCATTTGGGGAGTGAACTAGCAGATGGGAGATCTCTCTTCTCTTTCTCTCTCTCTCTCTCTCTCTCTCTCTCTCTCTTCTCCCACCCCCTCCCTGTCTCTCCCTCTCCCTCTGTAATTCTTTCAAATAAATAAATAAATTTTTTAAAAAATAAAAATACACAATAAGGAAAGGTGGGTGTGTAACATGTGTCAGTTCAGTCTCTACAGCACTGTCTCCGACCAAATTCAAGTTTCTGGTTTTTTCTATTTACTAGGTACCCCATACACCAAAGCAGACAAGTGGCCTGTGAAAAGAGCAACAGAGCAAGGATATGAGAAATGTATCACCACGCTGCTCAGTATCGCGGAGGTCGCGTGTGTCAGTGGAAGAGTGGGACGCAGGTGAATGACTTGTTCTTGTTATGATATTTTATTAAACTTGATCAACTTGCCCTTTTGGAAGGACCGAGGGGTCAGAATCCTGAGTCTCCAGCTGATGTGTGTGCACCAAGGGAGGGAAAGCCCAGGCCTTGAAACTCACAGCCCTGAGATTTGCAGACTCAGCTATTTGTTGTTCCCAGTGCACTTAGGGGAGAGCTGGCTCCGGGGAGTGGATTCACATTAATCAGAGTTAGAACGGATTGATGAATATAGAACAATGCCAGGTATTCCTTACCTGTGAGCATTAGAACTACCACACTAAAATACACAGCTGTTGGTCAGCACATACTCTTCCTGGTAGGACAATCTATTTAAGAAACCAAGATACAATTAGAAGGTTAAAATGTTAAATATGGGAGCTGAACACATCAAGTCGGGAATTTTGGAGGGCTATTTTCAGTAGGCAGTGGAACACTGGAGTAGCCTTTTTTTACCACAAGGACACACAGTCCCAGCTGGGCAGAGAAGATCTACTACCATCAGGCTGGACAAAGGCCGGTGCTATAGAAACACTGGCCGGTTCTTGTCCCCAGCCTCTCCTTTTTCTAGGTCTGGACCGCTATTTCCCAAAGAGTGATCTTTGCATATTTATTAAATAAAAATGCTTTTTTCTGGGGTGGTCATTGTGGTGTAGCAGGTTAAGTTGCTGCTTGAGATGCCCACAGGGGAGGTAGCACCTACCACCCACGTGGGAAATCCAGATGGCGTTTCAGGCTCCTGGCTCTGGCCTGGTCAAGCCCCGGCTGTTGTGGGCATTTGTGGAGGGAGTCAGTGCACAGACAATCTTTCTCTGTCTCTGCCTTTCTCATTCTGCCTTTTAAGAGGATGAAACAAATCAGCAATTTTAATGGATTTTTCTAGACCCCATCTCACACCTCTGAATCAGAATTTCTTTTGTGTTTTATTTTTTGAGATTGATCACTTGCAGGGATGGGGGAGAGAGAGAGAGAGAGATCCATTGTTTCACTCTCCAAATGGTTGCAATGGCTGGGAATGAGCCAAGCTGAAGCAGGAGCCTAGAACTGCATCCAGATCTCCCACGTGGGTGACAGAGGGCCAACTTGTGCCATCTTCTGCTGCTTTCCCAGGTGCATTACCAGGGAGCAGCCGGAACTCAAACTTCCACTCTGATATGAGATGCTGTGTCGCAAGTGGAGGCTTAACCCCTTGCACCAGTATGCCGGTCCCTGAATCAGAATTTCTGGCCTTGGGCTGGAAGTATGATTTTTAGCTAGTTTTCTAGAGGACTTCCAAGCACACTAACATTTTAAAAACTACTGAGAGTTGTTGCACTATATAACCTCAAACAAGCTAGTTACTGAATTCTCCAAGCCTCAGTGGCTTTGTCTGCAAAGCAGGGATAATAACAGGTTCTAATAGCCCAGAGTGATTGCAGGGATCAGATGAGCCAAGACATGTAAAGTCCTTAGAAAAGCATCGAGTGCTTGTAAGTCCTCAACACATCCCGGCTACTTTTATTACCACTGTTACCATCATCGTCTTCATTATCACTGTGCAAGCTACCGTGTTCCTGTTTGCTCATGGATTGGATTTTTTTACACCAAGCACAGCCAAATTGATTAGTTATTGTATTAAGGAAGGCCACACATTGATAGTCTTAATACGATCTCCCAGATTGCTTTTGTTGTTGATATTTCCAAGTTTCTGCTTCTCCTGGATATAAAAGATGATATCCTAAGCCATTCCAAACTCATGCAACAGGATGGATTTGTTTTCAGGAATTTCTAATGGTTGCCACAACATTTGGCTTGATGCTAATCTTTGATCTCAGAATTTGGCACGTTTTTGCCCTGTCTTAAAAATTGGGTTGTATCCTACTTTGGGGCTAAAAGTTTTCAATCTACTGACAACTGCAAGATGCTAACTTGTTCAGTCACTCTTCCAGACACCGTCTGTTACCTGTTAACGACTTACCTCCTATTTACACTTTCCTTTTAAAAAAGAACAACAACATGTGGAAACGCAGTCTGCTCGTTTGGCTGAGTGACAGCCTTTCCAATGATACGATACTGGGAACAATCTCAGAGGCGCCAAGCTGGGACACTGGAAGTGGAGCACGCAACGCACGGTGCTTCCTACCTTGCTGGAGTCAGTAAGTGGATCATGGAAGAACACCCTTCCTATCAACTGTCTCTTCATCTGAATAACTTCAAAGTGACTTGTGATCATTAATTAAGCCTCAAAGCACCCCTGTGACGAGGATAATTATACCAGCTCGTCCCACCTTTTAGACGGGCACAGTAAAGGATGCAGAAGTTAAGACAAGTTAATTCCCCACCTTGGGCTGAGTCAGCAGGAAAACCACCCAGGGAAGTTTTCAGCCTTGCCATCTAAATACTTCTGCACCTGGTTTCCCGAAAGGCAGCCAATGACATTTAAAACCCAGTTTTTGGGAAATGAATCCGTTTTTATAAAAGTGAAGACTGGAAGTCTCACCTGGTGAAGAGGAAAGGAAGGTATATGTGGCGACTAGCCAGGGTCCAGCTACTCTGAGCGCCTTTGTGTCCAGCCTGCTTCCCTACAGACTTTCGTCCCTCCCTCTCATCTCCACTTCCCAATACACTGAGAGCCTACGTGCCACCTGCTGTCTGCCTGCCGTGGAGGAAACAGCCCAAGTTATTGATGACAGGTGTGACCTAAAAGGCCTGCTGAGAGAGCCATCCCTACCAGACCCAGAGCTTCCACGGGGCTCCACCCCATTCCACTCCCTCCTCGTCTGTCTGATTCTGCTAAACATAGCCCAGCTCCCAGCTGGCAAATCTTTGAACTATTTTTAGCTGGGTCCGGGGCTCAGGCCAATAAGTCTAGAGGTAAAGAGTCAGCTCTAGGTTTTTAGAATATATTAACTTCATTGTTTTCCCTCTTATTAAAATGTGCACGCCTTCATTTTAGACTTTATGAAAAACATAGTCAAGAAAAAGGGGAGAATATTTAGAAACCATAGCAAAAAAAAAGAAAATTAAAATTTCCTGTAACATTTTTTCTAGAGGTATAATATATATAGCAAAGTGAAATAATCTAAAATGTACAATTTGGCACACTTTTATGTAAGTATATATCTATTTAACTACCAGTTAGATCAACATAAACCATTCCAGAAAGTTCTCACTAGTTCCTTCCCAATCAATATTCTGTGCCCCAGAGGTAAATCCTATCCCGAAGTTATTGATTTTAATTAGCTTTACCTATTTTTATATTTCATATAAATATAGTCAAACACCACATACTTTTCATGTCTTTTTTTCCCATTCATTATAATTTGTGTAAGACATACCCATGGAGTTGTATGTAGTAGTAGATGAGTTTTGAGGTTGTTTTTTGCTGTGTAAAATTATACTATGTAAAACTCTACAATTCGGCAATTTCTCATGGAGGGATATTTAACTTGTTTTTAAATTTTGTCATTAAAAATAAAACTGGCAGGGGAGGGCTGGGTTGTGGCCCAGTGTGTTAAGCTGTTGCTTGGAACACACACATGCCATACTGGAACACTGGTTTGAGCCCCAGCTACTCTGTGTCTGATCCAGCTCCATGTTAATGTTCCTGGGAAGGCAGCAGATGACCCAGTACTTGGGCCCCTGCCACCCATGTGGGAGACTAGGACGTAGTTCCTGGCTTCTGGCTTCAGCCTGGCCTAGCCCTGACTATTTTGGCCATTTGGGGGAGTAAACCAGTGGACAAAAGCTCGCTCTCTCTCTGTCTCTCATTCTCTGCCACTTTTCCTTTCAAATAAACAAATCCTTGAATTTTTTAAAAACTATCATTACATTTTATCCATGTCTTTTATTTAGGTCTTCTTTAATTATAGTTTTTTTTTTTTTTTTTTTTTTTTTTTTTTTTTTTTTGCTTAGCAACATTTAGGAGGATCTGTCATTAAATGTTCTTCTATAATGTGATTTATAATGACTACATGGTATTGCACTATGTGTAAGTATGAGAGTTCCTTTAGCTGATCCTTAAGCATTAGGCAATTCAGTTATTTCTAATCATAAGTCATATTAGGAAGTGTATTGCTGCATATAAGGGATTTTCAAAAAGAGACAGGGTCTCTCCTCTCCTACTAGGTTCAGACACCCATCAACACACACTCACATACACACAACACAGTACTCTACCTGTTTTTGTACTGTGTACAATTTGTACTCTGCCTGTTTTTGTACTGAGTACAAATTCTCAGGATTTGAGTAGTTTAAACACACTACATTATGCTTTGTCTCACAGCATAAACATATCTCATTCTATACAAGAAAATTCAGATTTAACAAAAATAGAAAATATTCTGTTCATCCCAGCTACAGGATAACATTTGTTTCAAGGAACTAAAGAATGCATTAAGTCAGATACTCAGACTCTCAGTTTCTTCATTTGTAAAAAGAATAAGGGGCAGGTGTTTTGGTGCAGCAAGTTAAGCCTCTAGTTGCAAATACCCACCACCCATATTGGAGTGCTGGTTCGTGTTCTGGCTTCTCTGCTTTTGATCCAGCTTCCTGCTGATGTATCCTGGGAGGCAGCAAATGATGGCTCAAGTACTTAGGCCCCTGCCAGCCATGTGGGAGACTGAGCCCCTGGCTTCTACCTGACCCAGCTCTGAGTGTTGGGGGCATTTGGGGAGTGAACCGGTAAATGGAATGTTTCTCTCTCTCCCTCTCTCTCTCTCTCACTCCCTCTCTCTCTGTCACTCTGTCTTTCAAATACCTGAAAATAACAACTAAACATTGGAAAAGAATGAAGATCATGAGATCAAAGTTCCCCTAAACTCTAACATTCCACTATTTTCCTTAATGAGGCTCTTGGAAGAGACAAAGTAGATAAATTCAAAAAAATAAAATATATCAAAAAATTGAATTGAAAATAAAACATAGATGATGAAAATTATATATGCTAAACATTAAATAAGAACTTCTTGTCCAAAGCATATTGAAAGAAAATGATACAAATATATAGATTCAAATGTGTTCACTCACCATGCAATTATATCCCATAAATAGTCAAGGAAAATTAATGGGAAATGTATGTTTTATTATAATATAAATCACCATATGAAAAATAGAAAAACTCATTTGAAATGGAAATTAAAATGACATTAATTTAATCACCACACATTTATTAAATTAGCAAAAATAAATAGAAATGACAAAGAAACAATAATAGCTAAGCTATAGAGAAGCATGATATCTACTGGTTGCATCTTATTCAGCTATAAAAATAGCATCCTTTAACTAGTTTCCTATAGCTGAGCATATAAGTTGATTGTGCAAATTTTAATAAGGAACAGTCTGTGAATAGGTACAAAAGAGCTATAAAATTACCTTTGCCATTAACTGACAATTCAATTTTAGAAATAGCCACACACTCCAAGGAAAATGCAAATTAAAATTTAAAATTTTACAAAAATATTATTTTTTATGAGCAAGATTTTGAAGAGTCCAAATGTTACAAGCAAGAACTAGGTGGGCAGCAGCAGGTGCTCAGCCTGCCAGTTAAGATACCCACCCCTCAAATCAGAGTGTTTGGGTTTGAGTCCCGGCTCTGCCCCCAGTTCCAGCTTCCTGCTAATGAGCATCTAGGAAATGGCTCAGGTCCCTGCCGCTCACACGGGAGAACTGGTCTGAGCTCCCAGTTCCTCGCTCCAGCCCAGACAGGCAAGCGGGGAGTGAACCAGAGGATGGGAGCTCTCTCGGCCTCTGCCTCTTAAATAAATGGTTTTTTCTTTTAAATAGCTAAGAAAACAGATGACTAAAAAAAGAAAAACTCAGCCTTTTGATATGAGTTAATAAAAACTCATCCTTCTATATTTTTAAAGAGTGAATTAAAAAACATGTGGACATACAATATGTACACACATATAACAGACTTTTAGGCTGGCGCCGTGGCTCAACAGGCTAATCCTCAGCCTTGCGGCGCCGGCACACCGGGTTCTAGTCCCGGTTGGGGCGCCAGATTCTATCCCGGTTGCCCCTCTTCCAGGCCAGCTCCCTGCTATGGCCCGGGAAGGCAGTGGAGGATGGCCCAAGTGCTTGGGCCCTGCACCCGCGTGGGAGACCAGGAGAAGCACCTGGCTCCTGGCTTTGGATCAGCGAGATGCACCGGCCGTAGCGGCCATTGGAGGGTGAACCAACGGCAAAAAGGAAGACCTTTCTCTCTGTCTCTCTCACTATCCACTCTGCCTGTCAAAAATAAATAAATAAATAAAACAGACTTTTAAAAGAAGATTTACTCATGTCTTTGTTCAAATATTTAAGTGACTATTAAGAGGAGATAAGGGGATTTTTTTTTAAAAAGAATAAATATAATCTCATCTTTCAAGGAGCCCACACTCATGCAGATAGATGTAATAATTGCAGGCAATGTTTCCAGAGGGCTGACTATGTAGGAGGTACTATTTGGGCATTTTACATGTATTAGCTCTTAATACCCACTCCTGTGAGGAGGTTTTTACTATCACACCTGAAACATGAGGATAAACTAATTTGCTCAAAGTCGTAGTATTTTGGAGGAGGGAAGTACCATAGTTTACTTAATGAACTCCTAATTATTAAGCCCAGCTGGCAAAGGAGTAGCAGGGCTGGGACTGCGATGCAGAGTGGGTAGCTCCAGAGCCTGACTTCTCAACCTCTGCACGCGATACCTTGTTCATTCTGTGCAGAGGTGACCAGGATATAAGTAGCAGGAGCTCAGAGCACCACAGGAGCACCAAGAATGTGTCTGTGAACTTGGCAGGGGCGGAGGGGGAGGGGCGGGCCAGAGGTGGGAGGAAGTCCGTGAGGATTGTGCAAGGCCTGGACTCTAGCTCAGGGCATTAGATTTTATCCTGAGACTGATGCAGAGACCTGGGGGAGGTAAGCAGGTAGTGGTGTCATCATGTTTTTCTGCTGAAGTATGACCTGAGGGTGGGAAAGAAGGCAGGTTTGAACAATTCCAGAGAAGGTGAAGGGAAGGACCACACTGTGGGCCCTACCAATACATTGAAAGGTATTTATGGAGTAAGTGGTCAGGGAGTGGATGTGCAAAACGACAGATGCGACACTGACCACCAAGGAAAACACACAGAGAATCGGAACTCAAACTGAGTGTGTACCACGTCCTGCCCTAGGTTCCTCTCCATGGTCTCTCGCTCAGGGTTCACAGCTCTACCAGCTTGGCACCACCAGCAAGGACGTGAAGATCCCCAGAGCTTCAGAGGGCTGCCTGAGGCACGTGGCTTGCAGCTGCTGGAGCTCAAGTATGAGCCTTGGTCTGTACGATCCCAGCTTCCTGGTCTCACAGCTCAATTGTGGGGAAGAGCACCACACACTCTTTTCCTCCATGAAGTTTGGATGGTGACACTGAGGGAGGATTTCAAACTTGAAAACAGCCGAGCTTGACTCTCACTCCCTTGAACATACCCCACCCCCCACCCCCCGCCGCCAAGTTCAAGTGTTGGAAATTTGATTACCAAGGCAACAGCACTGAGAGGTGGGGCCTGTGGGAGCTGATTAGGTCCTGGGGGCTCTGCACTCACACATGGATTAGGATCTTTCCTGACAGTCCTATCTAGCATTCTTCTTTAGTCCTTCTTACCCTGATTTATTTGTCTTCGTGGCCCTTAGCACTGGAAACAGACAAACACCCATTCTACTAGAGAATCAACCTTCTTGGTCTGCCCAGGAAGTTTCTAGGAAGATTTTCAGTGCTAAAACCCAGGCAAATTGGGTGCTTAACTGGACGTTATTGGTGCTAAAAAAAAAAACAAAAAACAAACAAACAAACATCCAGGGACCAGCACTGTGGTATTGCAGGTAAAGCTGCAGCCTGCAGTGCCACCATCCCATATAGGCACTGGTTTGAGTTCTGGCTGCTCCTCTTCTGATCCAGCTCTCTGCTATGGCCTGGGAAAGCAGTGGAGAATGGCCCAAGTGCTTGAGCCCCTACACCCACATGGGAGACCTGGAAGAAGCTCCTGACTCCTGGCTTCAGATCAGTCCAGCTCTAGCCATTGCAGCCATATGGGGAGTGAACCAGCGGATGGAAGACCTCTCTCTCTCTCTCTCTCACTCTCTCTCTCTCTCTCTGCCTTTCAAATAAATAAATACATCTTAAAAAAAAAAAAAAAAGACATAGAAACAGAAGTCCCAGGCAAAAAACTGGTCTCCTAGCCCTGATCTCCCCAACCCTCTCCTACAGAATATCACCAGAGGAGGGAAAGGACTTTATTTTGTTCTCTGCTATATCCCCAGGACGTGACACAGTCCCAGCACAGAATGAATGCTCAGTAATTATTCATTGAATGAATGAATCTGGGAACCATTTCCTGCTTCAAACAGCATCAGGGTTAAACCCTCCTCCAGGATTCCAGTTCCTGGGGGCCACGTGTTAACCACCCCACCCCATTCCCTCCTGCTCCCTCTGATGCTCCCCCTGCTCCAGGCATCCCGGTCTCCCCACTCTTTCACACACTTAACCAGAAACAGTCCCTTCACAAGAAGAGCCCTCCCTGCTGCCTGTGACCTGATTTGCTTTATTGTTTGAGATCTCTATCGGTGGAAAGTAGGGGAGGGATGTGTGGGTCACCATCAGAAGGCCCTGGGGCATTGTTTCAAAATATGACTCCTCTACTCCCGATGCTGAGAATTAGATATGATGTCCCTGGGATGGGAGGGAAATCAAACATGGAGGTTTTTTTTTTTTTTTTAAGTTACCTAGGTGATTCTGACAACAAACACACAGCCACTTTTACTGAAACTCACTGATCTAAATCCCACAATACTCTGCAACCCCATGCTCAACGCTTCCAGGATGTCCCTGTTAGGAAAGCCGAGCCTGACTGCTCAGTCCTCCCTGTCTTTGGAATTCTGCAAAGCTCAGGATCTGAACCACACTACCAGGCAGGGTCTGTGCAGGCCTGACACAAGATCCATAGACAAATGAGGGTGGCTTCTTGGATGTTTGCCTGGCCTCAGTTATGCAGGGCAGGCATCACCCAGCCTCTTCCCGGAGATAGCTGAGGGTGATTTCTCATTCCTTCATTCTCAACAGCTCTGCCCCACTGCCCAGATCACCCTCATCTGCCTCCATCCCCCGCCCATGCCTGCTATGCCCTGAGGATCCTTGCAGCAAAGCATATTATGTCACTCACCATCCCCTGCCCCCACTCACTTCTTCTCACTTCCTCCCACAATAGGGTCCCAGAGACAGTCCACCTACCTTACCTAGGTAAGCTAACCTCTAAGTCGCGCTGTCTGGGTGCCCCAGCCAGGGCTTTGAAATCAGACTACCCCAGTGACCAGAGACAAGTGTTGAGCCTTCATTCCCACATCTATAAAAGAGAAATGACTTACTGGGTGGAATTTTCAGAGGGATTCAATATAAGCATGTCAGTTAAAATTCCAAGCTTAGGCACACTTAGGAGCCTCCAGCCAGGAGCCTTTTTGACAAAGGAGCAATATCTGGAGCTGGCAAAGTGTCACAGTAGATTAAACTGCTGCTTGCGACACTGGCATTCTACATTGGAGCACCAGTATGAGTCCTGGCTGCTCCACTTCCAATCCAGCTTCCTGCTAATACACCTGGGAAAGCAGTGGAAGGTGGCTGCAGTACCTGGACCCCAGCTACCCACATGGGAGACCTTGATGGAATTCCAGGCTCCTGGTTTGGGGCTGGCCTAGCCCCAGGGGAGTGAACCAGCAGATGGAAAATCTGTCTCTCTCTGTGTTGCTCTGCCTTTCAAATAAATAAATAAATAAATAAAGACAGAAAAAGAAATAATACTTGTTAGTGTTGTTACTGGGCATTGGGACACAAGCCCTTCCTTTGGTTGTCTTAACAAGATCGACTACTAGAAATACCCTAACATTATTAGAGTTAGGATTCACTCAACCACGTTCTGTTTGTTCAAACCTGTACTGAAACTGGAATGAGAGGCTACAGCAACCTCTTTTTTTAGCCACTAGGAAATCATTCTGCGAGCTGGTGGCATTGTTGAAACATGGGGCAAGACAGAGAAACGTGGTGCTAGCTACTGACCCAGTTGCACTGGAGGAGAAAAGAGTGAGGATGGACAGAGGATGCTGGGTTCCTTGGGGTTCTTGGCAGGTGGGAATCAGGAGAAAAGAGTAGTTTCTTGCAGAGTATGATGGCTTTCAAGTAAAATCCAGGGGGGGGGGGGAGAGAGAGAGAGAGATGGATATTTTCAAGTCATGTTTCTGCTATTTGCTTAATGCAATTTAACCCTTTTAAATCTCAATTTCCTCAACTGCAGAGTGAATGAGATTTAAAGCAATCATATCATTTTTTTTTTAAAAAAGTTCCCAACTTGGCCTTTTCACTCCCTTTTCCCCTTCTGTCCCTCCACTCCCTATCCTTTGATTCTGAAGTCAACTCCTTCCTGATAACCAAGCTCCAGACACCAGAAACTGTGCTCAGCCCTCCCAGACCCCCTGTGGATCCAGTGGTATCAGAACACCCCCCCCCCCATACTCTCTAGGCTCCTGGTCCAGTGTTTGTCTCCCACGGCAGGCCTAGGAGTGCCTGTGATTTGGAACTGGGATTGTCTTTACGCCTGTTGCTCAGAGCAGTGAAAAGATCTGGGAGGTATTTTCTGCCTTGTCAGTTAGAATCCTCTAAGGGTTTTGTCCACAAACTTTGCTATAATTGGTGGTTGGAGCCCATATTACCATGGATACTTGTATACAGTTGCATTAAGGATTAAATTGATTTTGCAGACTGATCTGGGAGTTTAACCACCATTTGTACCATGGTCTCTGTGGGAAAATATATTCTGTGTTCCAAACAATTGACCTTTTGGAGTTGATCCAGTTCCTAAGTTGGGCACTGCTTGTACAGTATTATGTTACATTTTGCACTTCATTTGTGTGTCTTATAATCAGAGACTTGTGAGAGCTACAGGGAACTGTGGAGATCATTTGTTAATGGACACATTCTGTAAGTAACAGAACCAATAATCAGAGAGTTGTCTGAGGTTACTCAGCTGCTTTGGCTTCCCACTCCAGACCAATGACTTTCCCACCATCCAGATCATTTTGTGGTCATTGTCCCACATAGTTATTAAACTACTTGAAAGTTGGGAAGCCATACCTTCTTTGGTGTAGGTTCAGACATGTCGTTTCAAACATGCCTAATTGGTTCATTATTCATTTTGCTGCAGAGGTTTATTCACTGTGAGATTTCCCCAAATAACAAGTGCCATTGCCATAGGACATTTCAATTCAGAATTTATTCACAATAGACCGGATCTGGCTGAAATCAAGATTTAAATAATTCATACATAGTCTATCTCACCTGTGTTTTCTAGGTAAAGTTACCTGCTGGTGGGGGATGTAAGGCTGGGGAATAGTTTTCATAGCTTATGGATACATTTCATTTTAGCTTTAGGAGATACATGTTTCTCATTGTAATGTGTTCTTACAGAGGAGACACTCATTGAGCAACTGCATTGGGAAACAGTGCTTTCTGTTTATTTGCCAAAACCATCTGAAACAGAGACATGAAACTGTTTGGGAAGTAAACCTTCTCCAACCAAAAAAGGTGAATCATACATAATTTGGATATACCATGCAAGAAAACAACTGTCATTAGAAACAAAACATTTACCTTGTTGTATTTGAAACAAGCTTTCACATTTTGTATACTTTTCTTCACCAGCAAACAATAGTTATTTCCTGGAATCCTGTTTGAATAAGCAGAACAGGAAAGTGGTTGAAAGAGAAATATTGTTACATATGTGGATGACGTGGTTTTATTGTAACAAACCAGGACTGACCTACATAGACAACTGGCCCTGTAATCTAATTATAAGAAAGAAAAAGGGACACAGATTAACTCTTCCACAATTTAATAGTCATCATTTGTGATAGCCGTTCATTCAACTTTTTTTTTTTTTTAAGATTTTATTTATTTGAAAGGCAGAGACAGAAACAGATCTTCCATCTTCTGGCTCACCCCTAAAGGGTTGCAATGGCCAGGGCTGAGCCTAGAACTACGTCAGGGTTGCCCAAGCAGTGACAGGGACCCAAGCACTCAGCCACAGCCATCTTCCTATGCTTTCTCAGGCACATTAACAAGGAGCTGGATTGGAAGTAGAGCAGCTGGGACTTGAACTGGCGCTTATATGGGATGCCAGAGTTGCTGGTGGTGGCATAACCTGCTACACCACAGTACTGGCCCCTGTTCAACCAACTTTAATTGCCTTACAGTTAGTTCTACATAGCCAGTTAACTCCTTCAGTTACTAGGCATTTATTTTGCAAATAGTTTATTTTGAAGGGTATTCTAGAGAATTTAAGTTAAAATGCTCCACTTGAGTGTGTGTGTGTGCGTGTGTGTATTGGCAGCTGGGAGCCCAGGAAGGTAATTTGCCAAGAAAGGAAAAGAGGCATTTGGTTATGTTCATTTTGTAAGTTTTGGGGTTACAATGACAGAACAAGTCCTCTGGCTCAGCTGACAACTTTGGCACCCTGATTATTCTCTCATACTGAAATGAAACCATGGCTAAATCTTAAGGGAAAAAAATCTTGATTCTGCCTGGTGTATCATCTAGGCTTGACAGAGGTGGCCTCCTACCCTTGTCTGGTTTGTCAAGTTTCTTGAGTTGAACTGACTACCAAAGCCTTAGGATATTTGATATAAAGAACAACTGCCAGCTGGCGCAGCGGCTCAATAGGCTAATCCTCCGCCTTGCGGCGCTGGCACACCAGGTTCTAGTCCCGGTCGGGGCGCCGGATTCTGTCTTGGTTGCCCCTCTTCCAGGCCAGCTCTCTGCTATGGCCCGGGAGTGCAGTGGAGGATGGCCCAAGTGCTTGGGCCCTGCACTTCATGGGAGACCAGGAGAAGCACCTGGCTCCTGCCTTCAGATCAGCGTGGTGCGCCGGCAGCAGTGCACCAGCCGCGGTGGCCATTGGAGGGTGAACCAATGGCAAAAGGAAGACCTTTCTCTCTCTCTCACTGTGCACTCTGCCTGTTAAAAAAAAAAAAAAAAAAAAAAAAAAAACTGCCCTCCAAGTATACCTAGTAAAATTTAAACTAACTTCCACTTATGACATATGGAAGACATGACTGAGACAGAACATCGATTCATTCATTTGAAAGCTATTTTGGATTAATCAGGGCAGCAGGGCAGCAAGGAGCTTTACAGTACATCACAACCTCCTCATTTTGCTACCTAAACCTACTCATTTTCACACCGTATTAGCTATTGGCCAATAATGAGAGTCACAGAAGAAAAACATCCCTCGCTGGAGTTTTTGCCGCATTTACTATCAGGAGTTGTAGGGCTGCGTCCCACCCTGCCTTCTTTGAGGCCAATCCACAGGGACATCTCCCTAGTCTCACACGGTGATGGTTGGGTCTGCAGCACTCGGGTGTCCTAGGCAGCACCTGCTAGTTAAGTAAACACAGGGTCACAGCTTTAATAAGACCCCCACATCATGGTGCCTTGAGCCTCTAGCAATCAGGAAGTCCACGTAAAGACCAGGGCCTTCCCCTCACAGCTTATTTCTGGCACCACTCATGGACGGTGACACAGTGACCCAGACGTCTCCCTAAACCTAGTGATCTGTTGACAGTTGTTTAACAACCACTATTCAGAAATAAGATTGCAAAGTGGTTAGGGATGGCTGTTGAGATTACGGGTGCTTTTTATATTTTCTTCATTTCAAAGTTTCTGTCAATAAACACATTTTACTCTGGAAAAAAGAGTGGGCTACTTTGGTGGCAGGTCTGACGTGAACTGACATGTGGCTGTGACTGACATGTGGTCTTTATCTTATATGCTGTGAACATTCCTATGATGGTTGGGATTATGGGAAAGCAGCCCAGAAGCTATTGAGTGTTAAGTAACATACAGGTTATGCATCAGTTTGACTTCAAAATCTGAAAGATTCTGAATTCTTCCATAATTCTTTTAGAAGGAGACTCCACCAAAAATGTTGGTTGGGACCTGAATGATAAAGCTGTCTTGTTTTTATTGTGGCCCATTCTTTCCCAGGATTCCAAGGCCCTGGGAAACCTGGTGGGCATGGAGACAGTGACAGCAGCAGGCAGTACTCCCAGCCAGCCACTCCATAGTCTCTTCTGGCCACTAGAGTTCTCCCAAGACTGGCCTCTCCCTGCCCTACTCACAGCAACCCCCCCTCCCAACGATCACTTCTCTGTGTGACCCAGTTTCCTTCGGTGTCTCTTGCCCTTTAAACAAGTCTGCATATACCTGAACCCTAATCCTGGACAGGGTTCAAATTCCATGGGCTTCACGGGCCCTGTAAAAACTGGAGGATAAGCAGACACCTATCTGAGAGCTGGCAAGCAGTCCATCCCCCCTAAAAAGGCTCCTGGAAGAGATCTGAGGAAGTAGCACACAACTCCACAGGCTGTGTATTCCAGCACCAGTCCCAGCTCAGCCAAAACCCCCACTCCACTTGTAACTGATCTTTTCCTTGGTTGCTAGAAAGCTGAGTGTCATATTTGTGACCTGACTCTAAAAAACCAGCAGAGCAGTACCTGATTCTACTCGTTTAATTGCATGTTTTTCACTCTATGGGAGGAGAGATCCTGTTTTTCTCTGTACTTTTATTCATTTACTCGGGGGGGGGGGGGGACAGAGAGAGCTCCTATCCACTGATTTACTTCCAAAACCCAGCAACAAGAGCCCTGGTTTTGCAACTCAATCCAGGTCTCCCCGTGGTGGGAGGGACTCACCTGCTGCCTTCCAGAGTCTGCACTGGCAGGAAGCTGGAACTGGGAGCCAGAGAGAGAGGAATGGTACCCGGGCACTCCAATATGGGACACGGTGTCTTAACTGGAGTCTCAGCCACTAAGCCAAACACCTGCCCCATACTCACTTGTAATTTACCTCACTGCATGCACTTATGTGAAATGTCTTAGATCATTTCTTCTGGAATAAAGCAGGGTAGCATAGATGAACACACATTAACAAAACATGAAAGGGCAATGATAAGCCAGCTCTTCACCCTTAAGCCCCTGAGATAAACTGGCAGAAATCTGCCAAAACTTCAGTGTGGGGGTCGGTGCTGTGGTGTAGTGGTGGGTAAAACCACCACCTGTAGTGCTGGCATCCCATATGGATGCTGGTTCGAGTCCCAGCTGCTGATGTTCTGATCCAGCTCTCTGCTACAGCTAGGGACAGCAGTAGAAGATGGCCTAAGTCCTTGGGCCCCTGCACTAGCGTGGGAGACCCAGAAAAAGCTCCAGGCTCCTGGCTTCAGATCTGCCCAGCTCTGGCTGTTGTGGCCATTTGGGGAGTGAACCAGCAGATGCAAGACCTTTTTCTGCTTCTGCCTCTCTGTAACTCTGCCTTTCAAAGAAATAAATAAATCTTCAAAAAAATTCAGTGCAACAGGACCAGTAGCATAGCTTGTAATTTGTTTTATGTTTACCATCAATTTACAAGCTATATCCTGAAATGAAGAGTAAACTAGGAAAAAAAAAAAAAGAAAGAAAGCATTAGCTCTGTTAAGTCAGCTGCACATTACAAGGTACTTGGTTGGACAACGGTTCTCTCCTCTTACAGAGCCACAGTTCCTATTCTATAAGCATGTGTATGTCTCTCCACTCATATGCATGGAGGCAGAGACACACATACATACATGGAGAGGAGTATATGCATACGCACATGGAATTGGAGCATTTCACAACTGTTGAAAGTACAGATTCTGGGGCCGGATGTGTGGGTTTGAATCCCAGCTCCACAGCTCCCGTGTGTGTCTGGGGCCAGGTATTCAATGCCTCAATTAATACCATCCGCAAGGCAAACTAACACCTACCCAGCAGGGCTGTTGTAGACTGCGTGAGCAAATACCTGCATAACATTTAAAGCTGTTCCAGCCTGCCTACCCTTTGGCGTGACCCTCTCTCTCCCTTCCGTGGCTGGAAGGAAGCCGGGTGACAACCTTTCCGGGGCCCCACGCTTCCCTCCCTCCTCCGTGTCAGACACTCGACGGGGGCTGCACTTCTGTCCCCCAGGAGCTGAGTCGATTGTGGGAGACAGATGCAGTCACACAGTAGGATGAGTAAGCACAGGAGGAGGTATGGATGAAAAGCCCCTGTGGAACAGCGATCTCCAGGCTGTTTATGGGTACTAACCAGACAGGAGGAGAGGGCTAGGCAGGTACTTTCATGACCTCTGGCCCTTCCCGGACCCACGTGAACGCATCTTCCACCGGGGACAGCGGGGAACCCGCCTTACGGGACGGTAGGGTATAAAACCCTTGTTGGCAATGTCAAACTTATGCAGCCTAAGTAACCCTCGCCTCCTCCACGGGCAGACCCGCCTGTCAAACACCGGCCCCTGCAGCCCGGATTCCCCGGTTAACGGAAACGTGAGGAGCGGCTTGCAAACCCACAGCGAAGCCAAGAAGAGAGAACGGAGGCGCGGAGGGCGCAACGACTACGCCGGCCGGGCGGCGGGGGCCCACTGAGCAGGGCAAGGCCAAAGCCCGCCCCGCTACGCGCGCTCTGCGTGACGGCAACCCCTTCGGCGCGGCCAAGCCCGGGCCCCTCCCGGGCGCCTGCGCCGCCGTGGGGAGTCGGCGCAGTGCGCGCCGAGAGGCAGGACCCGGCACCTGCGCGAGGGCGGCGGCGGGAGAACGGCGCCCAGCGCGCCTGCGCGGAGGCCGGTGCGGCGCGGCGGGGGGCGCCGGAGAGGACGCGCCAGGGAGCGCGCGGTGCGCCTGCGCAAAGGGCTGCGTGGCGCGGCGGCGGGCAGGGGCCGTGCCGAGTGAGTGGCGCTGCGGGTGGGGCCGTCGGCGGCGCTGGTGAGCTTTGCGGAGCTGGGCGGTGCCGAGGAGGAGGAGGTGGAGGAGGAGGAGGTGGTGGCGGCGGCCGGGGTCTGACGCGGCCCGGTTCGTGGGGGCCTCGCTTGTTTATTGATTTATTTGGTGTGGGTCCCTCCGAGTGTGCGCGCGCTCCCGCTCCTCGGCGGGGCGGGGTGGGGGGAGGGCCCGGGACCTGGGGGAGCCGCAGCCGGGGTCGAAACGCCGCGTGACTCGTAGGTGAGAGAACGCCGAGCCGCCGCCGCCGCCGCCGAGCCCTTGTTCCCGCTGCGGGGAAGGAGCGTCTGGAGCCGACAAGATGGCGGACGGGGAGCTGAACGTGGACAGCCTCATCACCCGCCTGCTGGAGGGTGAGTCGGGCGCGGGCGCCGGCGACCCCCGCCCGCCCGGGGCGGCCCCCGGGCGCCGAGGAGGGGGCGGGCGGCCGGTGGGCGCGGGCGGCGGGCTCCCGGCGAGTGGGGCCGGCGTGCGGGAGGCGGCCTCCGCGAGGGGCCCGGGCGAGGATGCCTGCGCCGGCCTGCTGTGTCCTGGACAGGTGCGCGTCTCCTCGGCGCTCTTTGTGCATTGCCCTTGGCCGCCGCCGACTGCTGTTGCGGGAGTGCGTTTTATTTTATTTTTTATTATTTTTTGAAAAAAGCCCATTCGGCTGGACTGTTTGATCTGCTCTACATTTCCACACGATGTCCTGGAGCAGGCTCTCCTAAGCCTTTGAGGACAAAATTAGCCACAGTTTACTTAGTATTCATTATGAGGCGAGCAGAAAGGGGTAGGATAACCAAATCTTGGGTCGGCTTGAAGATGCCCGTAAGAAATAGGAAATACGTGGATGGCGTTTGCTGAAGAGGTAGGCGTCTGGGTTTAGGATTTTTAGTAGGTTCTGCACAAACTTCGGACAGGGCTGTTGCAAAGCCGCTCAGATCCTCGCAGCGTTTGAGGTCTCTGAGCCCTCGTCTTTTTATTTGGAGTGGTTTTGTGGTGCTGGTGAGGAGGGGAAGAGGTGGCGGCCGGGAGTTGGATGGACTGATTCATTGCGGGATATCGGTCGACGTCCAACGCCGTCCCTTTACCCTAAAATGTGTGTCGACACCAATTGTTTGGTGTGTGGGGAGAAATTTACGCCTTTTAACAATTGAGAGTACCCGTGTCCGACACCGTGTTAAGGATTGCATGCGCGCTGCTACTATTGTTGCGATTACCTGAAGGTAATTGTTTACTACGAGGAAGCAGTGTAGTGTACTTATTTTGGAAAATCAGCAGATTGTGTGATTGGGGTGAGGGAGGATCAGTTCCTGTTCCTGCTTCCGCGGCGTTGCTATCTGAAACATCAGTTCTGAGTGTACCTGTTGGGTCGCTAAATACAGTGGACTTGCTGCAGCCGGGAGAGCCTTCCAGCATGGGAGCCAACATTTCGGCAGAAGTCTTCCTTACCTGTTCTTCACTGGTCGCGTCGTTCCTGGGCTGCCCCTGGTGCTGACGTCGCATTCGCCGCCTGGGAGTCTGTGGTCTTGTAACAGATGTGAACATCTTGACCAGGGCTTTGAAAAAAATTATGTTTCTGTAATTGTGAATTTTCTCCATTAGAAAATCATAGTTATTAAAATTTTCTATTTGTTAAATCTTGGGGAAAATAGTGGGCCTGCCACCATTATTTTTTATGTATTTTAAACTTAGCTTGTAAATTTCTACATTTTTAAAATGATATTTGTGTCGCACGTTCAGATTTTGTTTTGCATATGTTGATGTGCTTTCTAGGCATACTACACAGTAGATTTCGGGTGCTTTTTAAATGTTCTGGCTGGAATATTTTAAGTCAGATGCAATGTGTTTTGTTTTTATGATTACATATCACAAGAACCCACTTGTAGATTGTTCAACGTTGCGGGAGAAGAGGATGCTGGGGAAAGTTGTTTTGTAAATTCCGACTACATTTTAGTTGAAGTTTTTGGACAGTTTTTTGCTTTTTTTGGGAAGAATTCTAGTCCAGTCGTGTTTTCTTCTTTCACTTTGGTAGGTGTTTGCTGACCCCGCTGCCAGTCACCAGGAATGCAAAGATAAGACAGTTGAGGAGTTCCGAGTGAAGCCAGTGGCTCTCGGGCCTTTTCCTGCCTCCTGTCGGTTTCTCAATTCAGCACACTCTGTGTCAGTCAAGAGTGTCATTACTTCTGAACCTTGAGGAAGTAGATTGAGTTCAGCAGTGCCTCCCTGGGATCTTAAATATTCCTGGTTCTTCCTCAGTCTAGTCTTGTTCAATAACTTACCCACGGCAGAGTTCGAATTTTTAGTCTTCAAGGAAAGTCCTTCTTGGCCTTGCATTTCAGTGTTATTTACCTGCAATTAAATTTAACTCAAATTTAAGTGATGTTATTTTATAAAGCTGCCTAGCAGAACAGCTATGATTTTTTGTGGGATTTTTTTTTCATTTAATTAAAATTGCAAGTCGGGATTTTGCCAGCAAAGGATACATAATTATAGTCAGGAGGAATAAATTTCAAATAATTCATTGTACAGCAAAGTAACTGTTTAGCTAAGGGTGATATACTGTATTCTTGAAAAATGTGAAGAAGATACATGGGCCGGTGCCGTGGCTTAACAGGCTAATCCTCCGCCTTGCGGCGCCGGCACACCCGGTTCTAGTCCCGGTTGGGGCGCCGGATTCTATCCCGATTGCCCCTCTTCCAGGCCAGCTCCCTGCTATGGCCCGGGAAGGCAGTGGAGGATGGCCCAAGTGCTTTGGCCCTGCACCCACATGGGAGACCAGGAGAAGCACCTGGCTCCTGGCTTCGGATCAGCGTGATGCGCCGGCCGCAGTGGCCATTGGAGGGTGAACCAACGGCAAAAAGGAAGACCTTTCTCTCTGTCTCTCTCTCACTATCCACTCTGCCTGTCAAAAATAAAAAAAATTAAAAAAAAAAGAAGATACATGCTGCCCTCACAGAAATGGTAACTCTGTTGCATTTATTCGTTAGATGTGGCCACTTCACAACCATGTGCGCTTCAAAACAGGATCGTTTTACCTGCCAGTTAAACTTGGGGGGGGGGGGGGGGGACGGAATTCAGCAAGACCTGATCTCTTTTGTGGCTCGACCCTGTACTCCTGATTCTTTTTCCCATATCATATTGCCAATCAGCTTATACATGCTTTTAGTAGCTACATTGTATGAGTTGTTTTGTGTGTTTCTTTTTTAGGTGGGCATATCATTGCTGTTTTATTTGTATTTTTGAAGAGCTTTTAGGACAATTTATGCTATTATTTAATGTAAAATAATTTGAGCATTGTTTGGATTATGTATACTCTTCCAATATATGTTCTAGTGTCAGCCCTGTTCCCAGTCATAGACTTGATCCAAATATTTAAAAACTGCTGTGCCAGTTGATAATAATGTGTAGTTATTATGTATCATATATTTGGTAATTCATATGAACTGTGTTTAGCCTTTGCTTTTTTCTGATTATAAAAGTAAGATATTCTTATTGTAGAAACCTTGTGATATAGAGAAGTATAAAAAAAAAACTCCCATAATTGCACTGATGAAATTTTGACATTTTTGTGTTCACATACTTTGTAGAATTAAAATATTCCTTGCATAGCTTTAATTTTTCATCGTGAACGTTTCCCTTTGTCATTGAAATACCTTGAGAAATATCTCAAAAGCTATTTGTGTGATAGAGCAGTTTTCTTTGGTTGTCCTTTTTTGTCACAAAGGGTAATAGAATATTAGCATTGTATAAACTCCCATGACAGAGTGTGATCAGGTTTGTTTTGGGGCCACTAATGGCTTTATGAAAATCTTAGAATGTGTACTTATTTTAGTAATCCATTTTTCACTTGATTTTGACCTGTCAGATGATTGAGTTTGTGAACTGCTCTAATAACTTAGTGAGCTTTCCCTTTCCCTACTTGTGGACCATGTACTCTTTAAAATTTGGTTAGATTGACCAAGCAAATAGGAAATTTTCCTCTTTTGTGTCCTTTTGAAGGTTAAAAATGAAGGAACGCACCTGAAAAATGAACTGAATTAATAAGGCCAGTGAATCCACCCCCCCTTCTTCAATGACAGCTTTATTGCTGTGTAATGTACATACCACGCAGTTTACCTATTTGAAGTGTGTGTGTGATTCAGTGTTTTTTTAAGTGTAGCCACAAAGCTCTGCCGCCATCACCACAGTCAACTTAGAACATTTTCTCTGCCCCTCTCTTTCTCATACTTGCACCTCAAAAAGTCCTGTTTTCAGTAGCAGGCACTCCCCTTTTCCCTTCCCTCCAACCCTAACTAAGGCAGCCATTATTCTGTTTTGTTGCTGTAGATTTGCCGCTGCTTTTCACATAAATGAAATTGTGCAGTGTGTGGTGTTTGTCACTGTTTTTCTGTGTTTCCGGGTTTGTACATGTTGTAACATGCACTTCATTTTTGTGTGTGTGTGGCTGTGTAATATCCCATGGTATGTATTTACCACATTTTTAATGTGTCCATCAATTAACGAATATTTGAATTGTTTTCCCTTTTTGGCTGTTGTAAGTAGTGCTGGTCTCAACCTTTGTATTTAAGTTTTTGTGTGGACTATGTTTTTTATTCCAGAGAGAGAATATATATGGGAGTGAAATTGCTGGATCATATAGTAACTCTCTTTAGCCTTTTGAGAACTGATTAAACTGTTCGATTATAGCCCGGCCATCTAGAGGTTAGGCAGTTTGAAGGAAGTGCTAGTTGTTCCTGGCAGCCTCAACTTCCACAGGAACAATGTTGGTACAGATCCAAGGGCCAGACCCGTTAGAAAAGAGCAAGTGGGGCCAGAGGGGAGGTCGCCTGAAGGGTCTTCTCCTCTATTGATGCTTCTCCACCAGAGGCTGGAGGAAGCATATTTTTTGGCTAATCAGAACTGGGTGGGGGAGGGTCCCTCCTTAATTAGTTCCAGCCGTGTGAGGGAAACTTCAGAGATGTTTTTGTTTGATTGTTTGAATGCAGAACTGGAGCTTTTCTGTTACATGTTTAAATCCAAGAAAAGAATTCATTGGGATTTAGAAATTTAAATTTGAGTCTGGATATATAGAGTTATCTTTAGAATTAGTGATGAAGATAGTAAATTGCATGCATAGTTTTTTCTCATGCTTTTATTATCCATATTTATCATTTAACAGATTTGTGCATTCCAATGTTGTAACAGAGGTAAAATAATATTGGTGTTTAGGAATGTCAGGATAGTTGGAAATATTGATTGAAATCCTGTTTATGTATTTCTGAAACAAGAGTATTCTGGAAGTCTTGAGATGTAGGAAGGTAAAAGAAAGCAATGATTTGTAAACGTCAGTAGGCTTTGTGGTGATGTGTTGGTGGATGGGGACTCCCAAGGGAGCCTCCTGAGTGAGTTTTTGGTTTGCTCCAAATTTATACCCTCAGGCAGTGAGCAGTGTTCTAATAACTGTGAATAGCCAGTTCAGTGATTACTCTTCCTGGAAATATGGAGGATAGTGAGACGAAGGGAGAACAAGATCAAGGTCACAGCTCTTCTTCCTGTAGCCCCTTCTCTCTCCCTCTCTCTCTCTCTCTCTCTCTCTCTCTCTCTCTCACACACACACACACACACACACATGCACGCACTTTAACTTCCAAGATTGTATCAGATTACCTCTGAAGTTGTGGTTATTAATAGGTGAAATGTAATTTTTTTACACCGCATCCTCTGAAATATATCCAACAGCAGGGACTTTCCATCTGATTGAAAAGATGAACATATTTTTGAAGACAGAGTCTTATTCTGCAATTAGAAGATTGAAATTAAATTCATCTTGAAGTTACTTAAGGATAAATAACCAGTAGCTAGCCTTTTCCTGGTTTGGTGGAAAAAATCGGTCCTTGGTATAGGTGGGCCTTCCCCTCTCTTTTTCAAATGAGAGGCAGAGAGACACACACAAAGCTGCCTTCCACTTGTTTGTTTCCCCAAATGCCCACAATGACCCTATGCCAGTGGTGGGGGCTGGGAACTCAGTCCAGGTTTTCCACATGGGTGGCGGGGACTCAATTGCTTGAGCCATCACTGCTGCCTTCCATGGTCTGCATGAGCAGGAAGCTGGAGCCAGGAGCCAATTATCAAATCAGGCACTCCAGTATGGGGTGCAGGCATCTTGATCACTAGATCAAATGTCTGCCTGCCCATGCTAATTTTTTGAGCAGGCCTGTCCTTGTGGGTACCGGACAGATACTGTGTCCTGTACTTCCTATTGTATACAGTCAGCATTCTCATATCTATGTATATTTTAAAATTTCTGTTGTTTTTCCATTATCCAGACTTTATTGTTTGACATACATATAATGTTGGTGCTAGCAGATATTTCTTTTTTTAAGACAGTTCTACATATTCAAATGTCTTTTTTTTTTTTTTTTTTTTTTAAGATTTTATTTATTTGAGAGGTAGAGTTACAGTGAGAGGGAGAGTCAGAGAGGTCTTCCATCCGCTGGGTCAACTCCCAAATGGCCACAACAGCTGGAGCCGAGCCGCTCTGTAGCCAAGAACCAGGAGCTTCTTCCAGGTCTCCCATGTGGGTGCAGGGGCCCAAACACGTGGGCCATCTTCTACTGCTTTCCTAGGCCACAGCAGAGAGCTGGATCAGAAGAGGAACAGCCAGGACTAGAACTGGTGCCCATATGGGATGCCGGCGCCCCAGGCAGAGGATTAACCTATTGCGCCACAGAGCCAGCCTGCTAGGAGGTATTTCTAGTCAGAATAAAGTGGTGAAAAGTGATTCTGGGAGATCTGTCATATGCTTTTCTTTTGGCTATGAACTAGGATAGTGGATCTCAGGCTTTGAGTGTGGAGGCCATTTACACACAACTTTCTCACATTTTTTAGAATAATTGAGGACACAAACTTTTACTTATGGGATACTTATAAATACTGTGTTAGAAATTGAAAATGAGAATTCTAAAATTTCTTAGCTTTTTTTTGTCTTCCTATTTTTTTTTAAAGCTTTTATTTAATGAATATAAATTTCCAAAGTACAGCTTATGGATTACAATGGCTCCCCTCCCCCCCATAACTTCCCTCCCACCCGCAACCCTCCCCTTTCCCGCTCCCTCTCCCCTTCCATTCATATCAACATTCTTTTTTTTTTTTTTTTTTTTTTTTTTTTGACAGAGTGGATAGTGAGAGAGAGAGACAGAGAGAAAGGTCTTCCTTTTTGCCATTGGTTCACCCTCCAATGGCCGCTGCGGCCGGCGCATCACGCTGATCCGAAGCCAGGAGCCAGGTGCTTCTCCTGGTCTCCCATGCGGGTGCAGGGCCAAAGCACTTGGGCCATCCTCCACTGCCTTCCTGGGCCATAGCAGAGAGCTGGCCTGGAAGAGGGGCAATCGGGATAGAATCCGGCGCCCTGACAGGGACTAGAACCCAGTGTGCCGGCGCCGCAAGGCGGAGGATTAGCCTGTTAAGCCAAGGCGCCGGCCAACATTCATTTTCAATTCTCTATATACAGAAGATCAGTTTAGTATGTATTAAGTAAAGATGTCAACAGTTTGCCCTCACATAGCAACACAAAGTGAAAAATACTGTTGGAGTACTAGTTATAGTATTAAATCACAACGTACAGCACATTAAGGACAGAGATCCTACATGATATTTTTTTAAAAATTGATTAATTTTCTATGCAGTTTACAATTTAACACCAAGTTTTTTTTTTTCATTTTCAATTATCTTTATATACAGAAGATCCATTCAGTATATACTAAATAAGAATTTCATCAGTTTGCACCCACACAGAAACACAGTGTAAAAATACTGTTTCAGTACTAGTTATAGCATTACTTCACATTGGACAACCCATTAAGGACAGATCCCACATGAGACGTAACTACACAATGACTCCTGATGTTGATTTAACAATTTGACACTCTTGTTTATGGCGTCAGTAATCTCCCTAGGCTCTAGTCATCGAGGCTATGGAAACCTTTAGGGTTCGCCAACTTCGATCTTATTCTGACAGGGTCATAGTCAAAGTGGAAGTTCTCTCCTCCCTTCAGAGAAAGGTACCTCCTTCTTTGATGGCTCCATTCTTTCCACTGGGATCTCACTTGCTGAGATCTTTCATTTAGGTTTGTGTTTTTGTTTTTTTTTTTTTTTTTCCCCAGAGTGTCTTGGCTTTCCATGCCTAAAATACTCTCATGGGCTCTTCAGCCAGATCCGAATGCCTTGAGGGCTGATTCTGAGGCCAGAGTGCTATTTAGGACATCTGCCATTCTATGAGTCTGCTGTGTCTCCCACTTCCCATGCTGGATCATTCTCTCCCTTTTTTATTCTATCAATTAGTATTAGCAGACACTTGTCTTGTTTGTGTGATCCCATTGACTCTTAGACCTATCAGAGTGATCAATTGTGAACTGAAATTGATCACTTGGACTAGTGAGATGGCATTGGTATATGCCACCTTGATGGGATTGTATTGGAATCCCCTGGCACATTTCTAACTCCGTCATTTGGGGCAAGTCCGATTGAGCATGTCCCAAATTGTGGTAGCTTTTTTTTTTTTAACTTACTTGAAAAGCAGAGTTGAGATTGAGTTGTGCTGGTTCACTCCCCAAATGACTGCAATGGATGGGGTGGACCCAGGCTGAAGCCAGGATCCTGGAACTCCATCCAGGCCTCCCATGTGGGTTGCAAGGGCCTAGGTACTTGGGCCATCTTGAGCTGCTTTCCCACTGGCATTAGCAAAGAGCTGGATCAGAAGCAGAGCAGCTTAGACTCAAATCTATGCTTAGAAGTCCTTAGCTGATTTAAAGCAACTTCACTATTACATTTTAGCATGATGTTTTTATGAAAAAACTTTCTATACAAAATTGATGAGAAGAGTGCATCATTGTTTTACATTTAGGCTAATCTTTTTAATGTCTTTGTTAGAAAGCAATTGAATTCTCATCTCTACTTTGCTTCAGTATTGAAGAAAATCTATATTCATATAAACAGTTGGGAAAGGAAGATGTATTTTCATAGTCTCTTTAGCTAATTGTGAATATTCTCTGAATATTATGCCAAAAATCAGTGAGTGGTAAGTTTTTAAAGGCTACTTGCACTGTGTAATCTGAAATTATATCTGAAATTTTTTGTTGTTCTCTTAAAACCCATTGCTCTGTCTTGTACTCTAAATGGATCTTACTCATGACTTTGGAACATGCATTAGTCATTTGGAAAATACTGGTTCAGCTGAACTGTGTGGTGTTTTTACTACACAGTAGCTGAGTTTCCCCCCCACCACCACCCTTACCCCAATCACATTGTTAGTATTATATCATGATCTCTTCAAAGAATCCTTGAGTATTGAGGAGCTATCAGATTTGTGGTTCTGAATACAAGGTTTCCCAAATTTTAATTTTCACTTGAAAACTTTATCATTGGCAACAGATACTGTCAGTTGTTTTCCTTGAAAGGACAGACTCAGTTGGCTACTTTTCGATGTGTCTGTTGATTAAATAGGAACAACCATAGTTTATAAATTGTGCTTTCCGGTAAGAAGGTATTTGTGGGAGATTGCTAGATCAGCTTGAAATTAAACAGAAAAGTACTCTTCTTTAAGACAGCCATTCTACTTTGGTATGCAGCAAAAGTGCTTTATGGGTACTTTCCATTCAGTCACATGGGATATTAAAAAGATGTCTTAGTCAAGGGTTGAGATTTAATAAAATGGATTATATGTGATAACTTCAGGTGTGTGGTTGCAGTGCACAGCTTAGTGACTTCCAGGACATTTGGGTGCCATTGACTCACTGTTTTAAGGCACCAACAGTTTTACCCACCATTGCTTTTGCACTGTCAGTGAGATGTCAACACAGTGAACAAGAAGCTTATACTTTGAGAACTGTTGGATTAGAGCACTCTTTGTTCTGTTCCTGAAAAGTATCTGTCACTTTCTTCTTTTCTCATTATAAGTGACTGTTTGTTTGCTAGTGCACCTGGAAAGATTTACTACTTACCGTGAGCCACAGACCCCTTTGAGAATTTGAGAAGGCCACAGGCCTTCACAGAAAAATACCCATGTAGATAAAAGTGTCACAATTTGAAGTATGATACAGAATCCCTCAGGGCCATCTGTGGGTTTGAATCCATATGAATCAGTTCCTATCAGTTTAAAGTATGGCAGCTACCTAAATCCAGAAATGCCCATTTTAGTCAGTTGTTACGACTGTGAGTTTTCATTTTTGCTCTTTTCTTTTCCTTAAAGGCAGAGTTTGTGTTAAATATGGGGAAAAAATTGCCAGGAAATAATTTAGGAAATTACATTTAACATTGCCATTAATTAGTATATAATTAGTATATAACATTGAGTGAATCTTAGGGTGGAGGATGTAGAATGAGAGTGAAAATATCAATGGTTGTTCTGGCACCCGCAACACCAGCATCCTCTATGGCGGCCTGTTCAAGCCCCAGCTGCTCCACTTCTGCTGTAGCTCCTTGCCACTGCACCTGGGAAAGCAGAAGATGGCCCAAGTGCTTGCGATCCTGCCATTCACTTGGGAGATCCAGATCGAGTTCCTAGCTTCTGGCTTCAGCCTGGCCATTGTGGCCGTTGGGAGTGAACCAGCAGATGGAAGATCTCTCTCTGCCTCTTTCTCTGTAACTCTGCCTTTCAAATAAATTTTTTTTTAAATAAGAAAATTCCGATGATTAATAAATATAATTAAGAGTTCCTGTAACAGACATGTATAATTGGTAGAACATGTTCTTTTTCTTTCATCTTTTCTCCTTTACAGAAAGCAATTATAAACTTACTGGAAAAAATACATGGTTAATAAAAGATAAAATACGGGACACATACATAGACATATATACATATATAAATTACTAATGGTAAGTTTAAAAGAAACCTACATTGGAAAAATTTTTACACAAGTAAAAATTCGAAATTGTGTACAGTTCTTTCAATCATGAGAGGAAAGAGATTCTTACCATTTTGCCTAATTGAGGTTTAAAGTTAGTGTTCTCTACCATCAAAATTGATTGCAGTTGATCATCTGATGCTGATCTGTAATGAGATTTTATGTATTTCATCTTGGAAAATGTCTTCAAACATACAGGTACTGCCAGGTACTAACGTCCGTTCAGAAGCGTGTGATTTTAGTTGATTGTATTAAAGCATTTATAAAATTCTCTTGATATTTACCTGAAGCATGGCAGAGTAGTAACTTTCTATAGAAACTTGAGTGTAAGTGGCCGGCGCCGCGGCTCACTAGGCTAATCCTCCGCCTTGCGGCGCCGGCACACCGGGTTCTAGTCCCGGTCGGGGCACCGATCCTGTCCCGGTTGCCCCTCTTCCAGGCCAGCTCTCTGCTGTGGCCAGGGAGTGCAGTGGAGGATGGCCCAAGTGCTTGGGCCCTGCACCCCATGGGAGACCAGGAGAAGCACCTGGCTCCTGCCATCGGATCAGCGTGGTGCGCCGGCCGCAGCGCGCTACCACGGTGGCCATTGGAGGGTGAACCAACGGCAAAGGAAGACCTTTCTCTCTGTCTCGCTCTCTCTCACTGTCCACTCTGCCTGTCAAAAATAAAAAAATAAAATAAAATAAAAAATAAAGAAAAAGAAAAAAAAAAAGAAACTTGAGTGTAAGCCCCTCATATACACAGTCTCATCAGTTTGATATATGGAAGTGTCTTTTGTACTTAGGTTGCTGTCTGAAGAATGCTGTAGTTTGAGTTTGGAAATTTGCTGCAGATTTGTGTAGGACTGAAGATCTCGCTTGTTTCAGTTTGTTTGTTTGTTTTTAAGGTTTATTCTATTTATTTGAAAGAATGATGGAGGGACTGGCACTGTGGTGTAGTGGGTGAAGTCACTGCCTGCAGTGCAGGAGTCCCATATGGGTGGGGGTTCGAATCCCAGCTATTTTACAGATCTAGCTCTTTACTGTGGCCTGTGAAAGTAGAAGATGGCCCAAGTCCTTGGGCCCCTGCACCAGCATAAGAGACCCGGAAGAAGCTCCTGGTTCCTGGCTTTGGATCGGCTCAGCTTGGGCCATTGCAGCCATTTGGGAAGTGAACCAGCAAATGGAAGACCTCTCTTTCTCTGCTTCTGCCTCTCTGTAACTCTGCCTTTCAAATAAATAAATAAATCTTTATTTTAAAAAAAATTTATTTATTTGAAAGGCAGAGTTACACACACAGAGAGAGGTCTTCTATCTAATAGTTCACTCCCCAATTGGCTGCAACGGCCAGAGCTGTGCCAACCTGAAGCCAGGAGCCAAGAGCTTCTTCCGGGTCTCCAACGCAGGTGCAGGGGCCCAAGGACTTGGGCCATCTTCTCCTGCTTTCCCAGGCCATAGCAGAAAGCTGGATTGGAAGTGGAGTAGCTGGGACTTGAACTGGCGCCCATATGGGATACCAGCGCTTCAGACCAGGGTGTTAACCCACTGCGCCATAGCGCC
The DNA here is from genome assembly GCF_033115175.1 of Lepus europaeus. NCBI lineage: Eukaryota > Metazoa > Chordata > Mammalia > Lagomorpha > Leporidae > Lepus > Lepus europaeus. The sequence continues at coordinate 25,501,308 of NC_084839.1, forward strand.
AGCCCCAATAAATAAATTAAAAAAAAAAAAAGTGACGGAGACAGAGATCTTCCATCTGCTGATTTACTCCCCAGATAGACACAACAGCCAAAGCTGGTCCAGGCTGAAGCCATAAGCCTGGAACTCTTATCTGGGTCTCCCAGTAACTGGCAGGGCCAAAGAACTTGGGCCATCTTCTGCTGCTTTCTCAGCTGCATTGGCAGGGAGCTGGACCAGAAGCAGAGCAGTAGGGACTTGAACCTGGCACTCTGATTTGGGAGATAGGATGTAGTTGTTGCAGGGGGGGTGGCTTAATCCATTGTACCACAGTACCAGCCTCACTAGTTTTAACTTTTGACAGCATGGAAATAAGTATTAAGTAGCTTGCTTGTTATTCAAACAAAATAAGATGACTATATATTTTGCAAAAAAATGTTTTGGCTGATTATTTTTATTGTTGACGTCATTAAAAAACAGCATATTTGCCCCAAAAATCTAGTTTCTTTTTTTTTTTTTAATTTATTTATTTATTTGAAAGTCAGAGTTAAACAGAGAGAAAAGAGTCAGAGAGAGAGAGGTCTTCCATCCAATGGTTCACTCCCCAATTGGCCGCAACAGCCGGAGCTGTACTGATCCGAAGCCAGGAGCCAGGAGCTTCTTCCAGGTCTCCCACACTGGTGTAGGGTCCCAAGGACTTGAGCCATCTTCTACTGCTTTCCCAGGCCATAGGAGAGAGCTGGACAGGAAGTGGAGCAGTCAGGTCTCAAACCAGCGCCCATATGGGATGCCGGCACATCACGCCACAGCGCCAGCTCCCAAAATCTAGTTTTAAAATGATTCTGTGTTTGGTAGTCATGATTAAGAGTAATTTCTGGCCGGCGCCGTGGCTCAACAGGCTAATCCTCTGCCTTGCGGTGCTGGCACACTGGGTTCTAGTCCTGGTCGGGGCGCCGGATTCTGTCCTGGTTGCCCCTCTTCCAGGCCAGCTTTCTGCTATGACCTGGGAGTGCAGTGGAAGATGGCCCAAGTGCTTGGGCCCTGCACCTGCATGGGAGACCAGGAGAAGCACCTGGCTCCTGCCTTGGGATCAGCACGGTGCGCCGGCCGCAGCGGCCATTGGAGGGTGAACCAATGGCAAAAGGAAGACCTTTCTCTCTGTCTCTCTCACTGTCCACTCTGCCTGTCAAAAATAAAGAAAAAAGTAATTTCTTCTCATTCAGTAAAATTTCGTTATTAACCCTGAGCTCAAAAACAAATCACAAGTTATCACTGCTGGGACTGCTATTGTGGTGCAGCAGATTAACCACTGCTTGTGAAGCCACCATCTATCTGTATTGGAGCGCCAATTGGCGTCCTGACTGCCACACTTCCTATCCAGGTCTAGCAGAAGAGGATGGTCCAAGTGTTTGGCCCCTGCCACCCATTTGGGAGACCAGGTGTGATTCTAGGCTGCTGCTGCTTCTTTTTTTTTCTTTTTTTTTGACAGGCAGAGTGGACAGTGAGAGAGAGACAGAGAGAAAGGTCTTCCTTTTGCCGTTGGTTCACCCTTTAATGGCCGCCGGCGGCTGGTGCGCTGCAGCCAGCGCACCGTGCTGATCCGAAGGCAGGAGCCAGGTGCTTCTCCTGGTCTCCCATGGGGTGCAGGGCCCAAGGACTTGGGCCATCCTCCACTGCACTCCCTGGCCACAGCAGAGAGCTGGCCTGGAAGAGGGGCAACCGGGACAGGATCGGTGCCCCGACCGGGACTAGAACCCGGTGTGCCGGCGCCGCAAGGCAGAGGATTAGCCTGTTGAGCCATGGTGCCAGCCGGTTGTAGGCTTCTGACTTCAGCCTGGCCCAGGGCTGGCTGTTGTGACCTTTGGGGGAATGAACCAATGAATGGAAGCTCGCTCTCTCGCTCGCGCGTGCTCTCTCTCTCTCTCTCTTGCTCTGCCTTTGAAATAAATAGATATTAAGCCAAAACAAAAAATTATCACTGCTAAGCCAGTAAACTGTTGTGTGGTAAGGCAAGTCAGGATATTCGGTGCTATTATTGATAAGTGTTCACAAAACTGTCAGTGTTTGTGAGAGCAAAGTTCACTGATACATGATAGATTAAAGTTCAGTAATACATGATAAATTAATAAACTTTCCCTCAGAATAACTGCACCATAGACTTCAAACACCTTACACTTTTTTACAGCCTTTGTAGAATTGTCCAACTAATTTTTTTCTGCTCTTGCGTGTTTACTGTAATCAGACATAACATGTCTTAGCAGGTTTCCTATCAGGTTCTATTAAGTTAGTTTCTCTCAGCTACTTTGAAAATATTCTTGCCTTTAGTTGTTCCTCGCAGGCTATTCATAGAGCCTGGCTTTCTAGTCACCTCAGATTTAGGATTGACAACTTACAAGTATTGATTGATGACATCGGCCAACTAAGCAGAAGCCAAGAAAAGGCACTCAAGGGGCTGGCGCCATGGCACAGTGGGTTAACACCCTGGCCTGAAGCGCTGACATCCCATATGGGCACTGGTTCGAGTCTCGGCTGCTCTACTTCCAATCCAGCTTTCTGCTGTGGCCTGGGAAAACAGAAGATGGCCTATGTCCACCCACATGGGAGACCCGGAAGAAGCTCCTGGCTCCTGGCTTCAGATCGGTGCAGCTCCGGCCATTGTGGCCATCTAGGGAGTGAACCAGTGGATGGAAGACCTCTCTCTGTAACTTGTCGTTCAAATAAAATTAAAAAAAAAAAAAAAGAAAGAAAGAAAGAAAAGGCACTCAAAATCATTTCTTATTTTTTGTCTGTTGATATTGCTCCCAGTGTCCTTGACTGTTTAAGCACTGTTCTTTAAGAAAGCCTGATGGTCTTTTTAAAAGTTTATTTACTAGTGGTTTAACACCCACAGTAAAGTGACTGACCTCGCTTGGGTAACAAATAAGCTAGTTGGAAACTTCTTTAGTTGCAGACTCTTTTTTGTGTGTGAAGGGTTCTGTGATGAGATATATACTGGTTTTGTTTTTTTTTTTTCCCCCAGAATTTTTTTACTGTTGCTTTTCTGTGAATTGGGAATATTAGGATAACTACTTAGACTGGTAATAACATAAATTCTGTTGTTTTGGCATGCTATGATGTCATTACGTAATAAATACAATGCCAAGCCACCTGATTAATAAGAAGATAATCCACACAGTATAATGTCTTCGAAGTACAACATTCAGAGCCTACTTTTCTTTCATATGATGAGTATGCACTGATAATAAAAGTAAAATAAAAAAATCGCAGTACAGCGATAACATACTGTTCAAGATGCTGTGACAGGGGCCAGCACAGTGGTGTAGCAGGTAAAGCCACTGCCTGCAACACCAACATCCCATGTAGGTACCAATTTGAGTCCCAGATGCTCTACCTCCAATCCATCTCTCTGCAGAAGATGACCCAAGTGCATGGGCCCCTCCAACCAGGTCGGAGACCTGGAAGAAGCTCCCGGCTTCTGGCTTTGGCTTGGCTCAGCCCTGGACATTATAGCCATTTTTGGGAATGAACCAGTGGGTGGAAGACCTCTCTCTCTGCTTCTGCCTCTCCCACTTTGTAACTCTGATTTTTTCAAATAAGTAAATAATATTTTTAAAAGATGCTGTGATGTAATTGTAATATGAAGCAGTGAGAGTACCAAACCTGGTGTCTCATATCTGTGAAACTCTGCTATTGTAGTGTGAACCATGATGATATGTGAACAAATGAGAGCAGTTGTATTTTAGTAAAACTTTATGGATACTAAAATTTGAATTCCAAGCAGTTTCTGTTTGTCACAAAGTATTGTTCTTATTTCCTATTGTTTTCCCACAGTCATTGAAAGAAATGTAGAAATCATTCTTAGGTCACAAGCCATGCAAATGCTGGTCTTAGACCAGATTTGACCTGCAGACCTTAGTTTGCTGAAATGAGGTGTAATTTTTCCACCTTTCTGAAGTAAACATGGTTGTGTAGAATGATAATCTTACTAGAAGTAAGAAAACCTTGGGGCTCCTACCAAAATTGTGTAAGTCAGGTAAAATAATGGGATTTAAGCCCATGGTTATAATCCTTGCCAAGGTATTCTTCAAAATTCTTTATGTAATCACCTACGTTTCTAGTGTGTACCCAGTAATCACATATGTGCTTTTTTTCTTCCCATATGGGCTGCTGGCGCCACAGGCAGAGGATTAACTTACTATACTCCAGCACTGGCCCCGAAAGATAAACTCTTAAAGCTTCCAGAGGAAAGAGGTTATTACTGTCAGGGAACAGTAGGAATAATGGTTATCTGTCACCTGAAACCACAGAAGCCAGAACCTATAAAGCCCGGGAAGAAAGAGGAAAAAAAAGACACATACACACACAAATTTTAAATCCAGTGAGCATATTCTTCAAAAGTAAAGCCAAATTAAAACTGAGAAAATTTATTGCTAATAGATGGGCACTAGAAAATACTAAAGGAAGTTATTCATGTTGAAAGAAAATGATGCCAGATAAAAGCAGAGAACTGCAGAAAGAAATGGTAAATGTGAGTAAATATCAGTTAATTCTGTTTAAAATAGGGGGTGGAATTTTGGTGCAGCTACTTAAGTTCCTGCTTGTGCCACCAGCACTTCCCATATCAAAGTGCCAGGTTCAAGTCTTGGCTACTCCACTTCTGATCCAGCTTCCTGTGGCATCCTGCAGAGGCAACAGATGATTTTTCAAGTTGCTGGGTTCCTGCCATGAACATGGGAGACCCAAATGGAGTTCTTGCCTCCTGGCTTCACCCTGGCTCAGCCCCAAATAAGGCAGGGATTTGAGGAGTGAACTAGCAAATGGAAGATTTCTGTCTTTCTTTCAAATAAAAGAAAAATAATTTTGGCCTATGGGGTTTAAAATGTGTGGCAACAGTGTATGCAGTGGTAGAACAAAAGGCTGGAGAGTAGTAATAAGTCAAAAGAACATTTGCAGTCTCTAGAATTATTACTAAGTGAAAAAATAAAAGAATAAAGCTAAGATAGGAGAAAATGGAAGAATAATAAAAACTGATTACTCAAAAATGGAAGAAAAGAGAAATAAAGATTAGGGAAACAAGTGACAGAATGATAGACTTGCAGTCAACCTGGTTAGTAATTAAAGTAAATGCAAAAAGATCAAACACTGAAATTACACAAAGCTCAGAGGACCTAACCGTATAACATTTGCAAGGAACTTGTTTTAAGTTTGAAGACATAGAGAAGTAAAACAAGGAAGAATGAATCAGGCCCCATCAAGCAAGTGAAACTTGAGTTGACTGTATTTATGTTGGGAAAAGCTGTAAGGCAGGAAGTATCACTAGAGATAAAGAAAGGCATTATATAATGCCAAGAGGACAAATTCAACAGGAAGGTATGTAACTGCCTGGAACTCTGTCACCTATGTGGAGGACCTGGATGAAGTTCCTGGCTCCTGGCTTCTATCAGCCAGACCTGACTGTTGCAGCCATTTGGGTAGTAAACCAGCAGATGGAACATCTCTCTCCCTCTGTCACTCTGCCTTTCAAATAAATTATCTTTAAAATATATGGAACATTTATAAAAATATACTATATGCTACCATAAAGCAAACTTCAGTACATTTGGAAGAAAGGAAATCAGATTTATTGACTTCAGTGGTAATAAACTAGAAGTTGAAAACAGAACTGGAAATCCTCAGTTGGAAATTAATCATCATTTATTTTAGATCTTTTATGAACCAAAGAAGAACTAGCAACAAAAATTATAAAGTATTTTCAACTGAAGGATAATGAAAATACATGTAAAAACGTGCAATTGCAGCTAAAAACAGTGCTTAGAGTGTTTAGCTTTATATGTCTTTAGAAAAAAAAAAAAAAATGGGGCCGGTGCCGTGGCTCACTTGGCTAATCCTCCGCCTGCGGCGCCAGCACCCCAGGTTCTAGTCCTGGTTGGGGCACCAGGTACTAGCCCTGGTTGCTCCTCTTCCAGTCCAGCTCTCTGCTGTGGCCCAGGAAGGCAGTGGAGAATGGCCCAAGTGCTTGGGCCCTGTGCCTGCATGGGAGACCAGGAGGAGGAATGTGGCTCCTGGCTTCAGATCCCCGTAGCTCCGGCCGTAGTGGCCATTTGGGGGGTGAACCAACAGACCAACACTGAACTTTAAGCTCTGTTTTGAAACAATAGAATATTAAAGTACAAAAATCAAATAAAGAGCAGATGTGCATGGATTTTAAAATTTTGGCACCAAAATAAATTTACCTTTTAATTCCATTTCCATGAACTTTTTGAAGTACTCACATGGTTTTTTAAATGAAATCATGAAAGGTTAATAATTGGTAAACCTCTAGAAAAACTGATAATGTAAACAATAGAAAATAAATTACCAATATCAGGAAGGATAAAGTAGACAAGAGATGGGACAAATAAATGTAATGCATAATCCCAGGTTGACCTTTTTTTTTTTTTTTTAAGATTTATTTTATTTATTCAAAAGACAGAGTTACAGAGAGAGGTAGAGACAGAGAGGTCTTCCATCCGCTGGTTTACTCCCCAGATGGCCACAGCAGCCAAGGCTGGGCTAGACTGAAGCCAGGAGCCAGGAGCTTCTTCTGGGTCTCCCACGTGAATGCATGGGCCCAAGGACTTGGGCCATCCTCTGCTGCTTTCCGAGGCCATAGCAGAGAGCTGGATCAGAAAAGGAGCAGCCGGAACTCGAACTGGCGCCCATATAGGATGCTGGCGCTTCAGGCCAGAGCTTTAACCCACTGCGCCACAGCACTGGCCCCCCAGGTTGACTTTTGTACTAGAGAGAAAGACGGTGCTACAGAGGATATAATTGGGACAGTTAATGAAATTGTTATGTGTTCTTAATCTCTCTCTTTTTTTTTTTTTTTTTAAGATTTTTGTTTGTTTGTTTGTTTGAAAGGCAGAGTTAACAACAGAGAGGCCTTCTGTCTGCTGGTTCACTCTCCAAATGGCCACAATAACCACAGCTGGCCTGGCTGAAGCCAGGAGCCAGGAGCTTCTTCCAGGTCTCCCACATGGGTACAGGTGCCAAAGCAAATGGGACATCTTCTGCTGCTAAGTTGCATTAGCAGGGAGTTGGATTGGAAGTAGAGTAGCTGGGACACATACCAACGCCCATTTGGGATGCGGGCGCTGCAGGCCAGGGCTTTGACCTGCTGGGCCACAGTGCCAGACCTTGCAGTGTGTTCTTTAGAGATTTGTGTCAATGTTACATTCCCTGAATCTGAGAACTTGTGCTGTGGCTGTATAAGAGAATATTTTTAGGAAACATGTACTGGTTTACTGAGGGCCTGATGTGTGCAGTCTACTCTCAGATGGTTCAGAGGGAGAAAAATGTACATTTATAAAGGATAATAAGCTTCATCCAGGTCTTCCACATGGTTACAGAGGTCCAAGCACTTGGGCCATCTTCTGCTGCTTTCCCAGGTGAATTAGCAGGGAGCTGGATCAGAAGTAGAGCAGGTGGGACATGAACCATCACCCATATGGGATGCTGATGTTGAGGCTTAATCTGTTAAGCCATAGCATTGGCCTAAGTTGATAATTTTGTGTGGCCTGAGAATGATGTTGTAAGTATCTAAATGGCCCTTGGCAGAAAAAAGGTTCCCCACTCCTGATTTAAACTAATCCCCAAAAAGTAGAAGAAAACTCAAATAGTCACATTCATTAATTGAGTTTGTATTGAAATACTCATCAAAAAGAAAATTCCAGGCCCAGATGAGTCTCTGGTTATCTTAAATATTTAAAAACAAATGCCAGTTTTATACAGTCCGCTACAGAAAACAGAAATAGAACACTTCTCAGCTTGCCAACATAACCTGTATACCAAAATCTGACTAATAAATAACAAGGAAAGGAAGTTACTGACCATTATCTCTCATGAATACAGCCAAAAAAATCTTGATGATAATTCTAGTAAGTGTATTGGTACTGTAACCTGTAAGAAAGATAGTCAAAAAGTGGTGGGGTTTATTCTCAGAATCTAAGATTAGCTCAGAAATCAATCAAGTTAAATGACATTAGCAGACTAAAAGGGAAGAAAATCATGATTATCTCAGTAGATGAGAAAAGATACTGGGTAAATTTTGGTATCCCCTTTGTGATAAAAGTTCTTAGTAAACTAGTCATAGGAGGTAATTTTCCTCAATATGCCGAGATGAACACAGCTAGTATCTGTCGTACTTAGTTCTAAAATATTGAATGCCTTACCCTCCAATTCAGGAACAAGACAGGTGAAGCCACTAGTGCCACAGCTACTTAGCATTGTCCTGGATGTCCTCACCAATTCAGTGAGGGGAAAAAAAAAAAATAAAAGCTAAAAATATTGGAAAAGAAGTAGAGCTGTTTTCATGGGTAAAACAGTTGTATAGTTGGAAAATGTAAAGGAATCTACAAAATATTAGAGAAGGTTACAAAATCAGTATTTGCAAACCAATTGTATATAAAACATTTTTTCTTATTTTCATTTTTTAAAAAAAATTATTGGAAAGGCAGTGTTATAGAGAGGCAGAGAGAGAGAGAGAGGTCTTTCATTCACTGGTTCATTCCCCAAATGGCCGCAACGGCCAGAGCTGGGCCAATCTGAAGCCAGGAGCCAGGAGCTTCCAGTGGATCTCCCACACTGGTACAGGTGCTCAAGGACTTGGGCCATCTTCCACTGCTTTCGCAGGCCACAGCAGAGAGCTGAATCGCAAGTGGAGCGGCCAGGCCTCAAACCGGTGCCTATATGGGATGCTGACACTGCAGGTGGGGGCCTTACCTGCTATGCCACAGCACTGGTCCCATTATTCTCATTTTATTTGAAAGAAACCTTCCATTTGCTGGTTCCCCATGTGGGTGTCCTGATCCCAAGTACCTGAACCGTCATCTACTTCTTTCCAGGAAGCACATTAAGAGAAAGCTGGATGAGAAGTAGAGGAGCCAGAGCTTGAACCAGGCACTCTGGTATGGGATGCAGGTATCCCAGATGGCAACTTAACTGCTGTACCAAATGCCTGCGCCAAATTATATTTCTGTATATTAACATCACACAATTGGAAATGAAATAGGAAAGCATAGGTTTATGATAGCAACCCCAAAATCAATTTGAAAAATGTTTAAGACATCCACACTGAAAACTACAATACATTGCTGAGGGAAATGACAAATAAAAGGAGAAATCACGATAGATTTGAAGACTTAAAATTGTTAAAATGTCAGTTCTTCTCATACTTATTTTTCTCCAATTAAAACCCCTACAAGGCGGGACAAGTGTTTTTGTGCAACTGTTAAGTGCTGCTTGAGACACACCTGCAGGAAACCCTGGAGGGCTGGCGCTGTGGCGTAGCAAGTAAAGCTGCTTCCTGCAGTGCCGGTATCCTATATGGGCGCCAGTTCAAGTCCTGGCTGCTCCAATTCCAATCCAGCTCTCTGCTATGGCCTGGGAAAGCAGTAGAAGATGGCCCAAGTCCTTGGGCTCCTGCACCTGCATGGGAGACCTGAAAGAAGCTCCTGGCTTCAGATCGGCACAGCTCCGGCCTTTGCAGCCAATTGGGGAGTGAACCAGTGATGGAAGACCTCTCTCTGTATCTCTCTATCTCAATTTCTTTCTGTCTCTCCTTCTCTCTGTGTAACTCTGACTTTCAAATAAATTAATAAAAGATTTATTTATTTATTTATTTGAAAGTCAGAGTTACACAGAGAGAAGAGAGGCAGAGGGCGGGGATCTTCCATCCGATGATTCACTCCCCAGATGGCTGCAAGGGCTGGAGCTGCGCCGATCTAAAGCAGGTGCAGGGGCCCAAGGACTTGGGCCATCTTCTACTGCTTTCCCAGGCCATAGCAGAGAGCTGGATCGGAAGTGGAGCAGCCAGGACTTGAACCAGTACTCGTATGGGATGCCGGTGCTTCAGGCCAGGGTGTTAACGCACTGCGCCACAGCACTGGCCCCAACAAATAAATCTTTAAAAAAAAAAAAAAAGAAACATGGCCGGCACCGCGGCTCACTAGGCTAATCCTCCGCCTTGCGGCGCCAGCACACCGGGTTCTAGTCCCGGTCGGGGCACCGATCCTGTCCCGGTTGCCCCTCTTCCAGGCCAGCTCTCTGCTGTGGCCAGGGAGTGCAGTGGAGGATGGCCCAAGTGCTTGGGCCCTGCACCCCATGGGAGACCAGGATAAGCACCTGGCTCCTGCCATCGGATCAGCGCGGTGCGCCAGCCGCAGCGTGCTACCGCGGTGGCCATTGGAGGGTGAACCAACGGCAAAGGAAGACCTTTCTCTCTGTCTCTCTCTCACTGTCCACTCTGCCTGTTAAAAATTAAAAAAAAAACAAAAACAAAAACAAAAACAAAAAAAAACATTGGAGTGTCTGGGTTCCAGTGCTGGGCTCCATTTCTGATTCCAGCTGCCTGCATCTAGGGTGCAGCAGGTGATGACTCAGTACCTGGGTCCCTGCCACCCACATAAGAGACCTGAATTGAGTTCCTGGCTTTGGCTGGCCCGGCCTCAATTTATTTATTTATTTTTTATTTATTTATTTTTTTTTGCAGGCAGAGTTAGAGAGAGAGAAAGGTTTCCTTCTGCTGGTTCACCCCCCAAATGGCTGCTATGGCCGGCACGCTGTGCCGATCCAAAGCCAGGAGCCAGGTGCTTCCTCCTGGTTCCCATGCGGGTGCAGGGCTCAAGCACTTGGGCCATCCTCCACTGCCCTCCCGGGCCACAGCAGAGAGCTGGATTGGAAGAGGAGCAACTGGGACTAGAACTTGCAGTACCGGCACCGCAGGCAGAGGATTAGCCTAGTGAGCTGCAGCACTGTCCCCATCCTCAATTGTTACAGACATTTGAGGAATGAACAGCTGATAGAAGAGGTATCTTTTTGCTTTGCAAATAAAATGAAATTTTAAAAAATATAACCAAAGAAAGAAAAGATTGATTAAATTTAATTGAGGTTGTTTTGTGTTTAAATTCATTAAATAGCTATCTGTTCATCACAAGACAGCATTAAGAGACAGAAAAAAGATAATCTAGTGTTCAAAAATGGACAGACAGTTCAAAATGAGCTTTTCGGTAAAAGGATAGCCAGGTGGTTTGTTAAGCAGATGAAAAGGCAGGCATTTAACATAGTGAATAGGATGCCCATATCCACATCCAAGTACCCGTTTCAAGTCATGATTTCGATTCAATTCCTGGCTCCCAGCTTCTGCCTGGCCCAGTCTTGGGCATTGGGTATGTGAGGAGTGAACCAGGGTATGGGAGCTCTCTTTCTGTCTCTCTTCCTCAAATTTACAAGCAAATCAGAACACAAAAAGTTCATGGAAAATAGAGTTAAAAGATAAGTTTATTTTTATGCAGAAAAATTCGAAATCCATATATGATTTTTTTCATAGTACTCATTTTCCACAAGCTTCTTGGGATTTGTGTGTGTGTATGTATACACTTTTTCTATTTATCTGAAATTCAAAAGCAAGGAAAATTAATTGATAGTGAAGGAAATAAGAATAGTAACCTTGGGTAGAATGTTATTGGTTAGTTTACACAGGAGTCTTCGGGGTTGCCGGAAGCCTTCTGTATCTTCATCTGAATGGTAGTATTTTATATAAGAAGGATTCTTGGAAATCTGGGAGTTCATAGGGAGCAAGTCTTTGAATTAGAGGATAGCTGGAATTGTCCTGGGTATCTGTTTATCCTCCCAAACATGTGGCTCAGTCACTTCTAAGTTTTGGTCACTTGGCAGAGGCTTACTCTTTGGCAAAATTTATAGCTTCTCTAACTGCATTTTTTATCAACTTATGATGTGATAATTATGAAATGTATATTTGTGTCCCACCAACAAAGTAAAAACCACTTCCAGTTATAATTGTAAGAATCTATTGATTACAAGATATTTTACAACTTCAGAGATACTAATTGGAAAATAATGCATCTTAGAATCAGGGAAATGTAAGATGTTTTTTGTGGTATGATTTTGGTTTTTGGTAAATTTTTAGTTTCTCTGGATTGGCATTACTGATAAGTTGAAACATTTTTATAGCAATTTAAGAATGTTAGAGTTACTTGGGAATTATGTAGACACATAATTTACAGAGAAAATAAATATGTGGTAAAAGATTCACTGCTGTAATTTAGACACTTTGAATTGGCACATTAAAGTGACCCATACCTGTCTTTGGCTTCATAATGATTGGATTAAGTTATATCCAAATTTTGGTGACCCACCCAGGTTTTATTACTATCAAATCACAACATAAATTGTGAAAATTTTTTATAAGGGCCAAATGGATGAGCTGTTTCTCTGCCTTTCAAATAAAATTTTTTAAATTAATTAATTTATTTAAAAAAGCAGTGATTGCCTGCACATTAGGTTGTAGGGGATGGAGGAAATATCCTCCATCTGCTGGTTCTTTCCCCAAATGGCCACGATGGCTGGGTGTGTTCCAGGCTGAGGCCTGGAGCCCAGAACTCTGTCTGGGTCTCATGTGGGCAGCAAGGGTCCCAGTACTTGGACCATCTTCCACTGCCTTCCCAAACACATTAGCAGGGAGCTGGATGAGAAGTAGAGCAGTCAGGACTTGAACCAATGCTCCAATATGGGATGCCAGTGTTGCAGGTGGCAGCGTAGTTCACTAAGCCACAATGCTGACCCCTTTCAAATAAATTTGTCTTTAGAAAAAAACCTGTGTCAAGATTAAGAATTGTTCCTCAATCTAAGTGAGTAGTCTAGATACTTAATTGAAGGTTCAAGACTGATACCCTTTTTGGTATTAGAAAAACCCAGATGTGCATCAGAAGTGGATAATTAGTGTTTGAGAGCTATGTTAAGTTCCCATAATAGTGGTTTTGCTGATCATTGTTTTGAATTTCAGGGATAGTTTTATTAACTGGCATGTTTGGTAACACATATTTGAATGTTGTTTCTGTTTCTTCTTTCATCTCCTGTGGCTTTTTTTTCTCTTATAAGCCTTTCTTGTTGACCTTACAAAATAATCTGTGATTTTTAGCAAGAAATGTGTGGACTTAGTTGTAAATGGGAAGTAGTAGGGGGGGTGTAGAAAGATAATCTGTGTTCTTTATTTAACTATCTTTTCAGTTAAACCTAATTGAGAGCTTACCAGTGTATTTAAAGATTAAAGGGAAAAAACAGTGAAGATAATGATGAATACAAGTTCAGTTCATTGGGCAAATCATGAACGCCCCTCTCCCCACTCACTGTCCTATTCCATCCCATCCCAGAAGTTACTGAATATCATATTTGTGAATTTTTATTGCTTGTTCATGTGAAAAATGCTTTATTCCATTTAAATAGCATTTAGATGTTTTCCAAAGATGCCTTATTATGAATATAGTAACATTTAATAAATATCTTCCACTTTTGAAATACTGTCAATCAGAAAATGGGGGTGGTAATTGCCAAAGTTCTTGAGACTGCTGATTTTTTTTTTTTTTGGCAGGCAGAGTTAGAGAGAAAGGTCTTCCTTTTCTGTTGGTTCACCCCTGAAATGGCCACCATGGCTGGCGCTGCACCGATCCAAAGCCAGGAGCCAGGTGCTTCCTCCTGGTTCCCATGCGGGTGCAGGGCCCAAGGACCTGGGCCATCCTCCACTGCCTTCCCAGGTCACAGCAGAGAGCTGGACTGGAAGAGGAGCAACCGAGACAGAACCAGCGCCCCAACCGGGACTAGAACCTGGAGTGCTGGTGCTGCAGGTGGTGGATTAGCCTAGTGAGCCATGGCGCCGGCCAAGACTGCTGATATTATTAAAGAAAGGTTTTTTTTGTTTTTGTTTTTGTTTTTAAGATTTATGTATTTACTTGAAAGGCAGAGTTACAGAGAGGCAGAGGCAGAGAGAAAGAGATCTTCCATCTGCTGGTTACTCCCCAAATGGTCCCAGGGGCCCAAGGACTTGGACCCCTTCCACTGCTTTCCCAGGCCATATCAGAGAGCTGGATCAGAAGTAGAGCAACCAAGCCTCATATGGGATGCTGGCACTGCAGGCGGCAGCTTTACCTGTTAAGCCACAGCGCCTACCCCTAAAGGAAGTTTTTAATTTCCCTTTCTTCATAGCTGTTGGTGTCATTAGAAATATTATACTGGCCTCCTACTTTGAAGATTTGTTTTGGTGGGATAGTAGGCCAGACCCTCAAGGGTGTTGTCCTTGGAACCTTTTAGGTCTCCAGGACTGTTGGACCAGTTGGCCATTGGAGAGCAAAGATGAGGACTGTATTTCATCGACAGCAGACTTGAGGAGCATCATCAAGAACCAGCAACAGTGGAGATAGAAGCCAGAAATCATTGGAATAACTTTAATGTTAGTTTAAGGACCCAACAGAATAATTTGATGCCTGTGTGACTCTTCTGCTTTAAAATGAGCTCTTTTTAAAGAATTACTGTTTTATGGGTAAGTTTAAGAAAACTGACTGGCGTATTTGTTGTTTTTCAGTACGAGGATGTCGTCCAGGAAAGATTGTGCAGATGACTGAAGCAGAAGTGCGGGGCCTTTGTATCAAGTCTCGGGAGATCTTCCTCAGCCAGCCTATTCTCTTGGAATTGGAAGCACCACTGAAAATTTGTGGTATGTAAATGGGTAAAGTTGGAAACAACTCTTCTGAGTCACAGTTTATATAAAAGAGATAGATATATTAAATAAAATTATAAACATTAAACTTCCATAAGAATGACATTTTGTTATATAAAACAAGTGTTTGCCACATATATAACTGATGAAAAGTTTGCTATACATAATATATGAGTTCTTAGAAATAAGTAAGAAAAAGATAATACATTACAAAATTAAGAAGTATTAGCTCTTAGAGGAAATTCAAGTGACCAGTAAATGTAAGGTCCTCATCCTCTCCGGGAATGGCTAAAAAGCAATTTAAAGTAAGTCCCCAACTTTATCAGATTACAGAAAAAAAAAAAAAACTAAGGATTAGTGTTTACTGTTGTCAAGGGTGTGGAGAAATAGCCATTCAAGTACACTGGCTAGAAAGCATAGATACAAGTTTTGGGGGTCAATATGGTAATATCTGTGGTCTTCTAACTTTGTTGTGATTGTTCAATTTATTTTGAATACTAGATTATTTCACAATTTCTATTTTTTTTTTTTAAATCATTTGATGTTGGCCAGAAGCAAAAGTTTGTAAGTTGAGTTGATAATCAGAAAAATTGTTGCATGGAAAGTAACATTTTTCTGTAGTTCACATGACAGGGGGAAATGATATAAATAATGTACCATGCTGGCTTTTGATTTGATAATTAGGTGTTCTTCAGTTATTAGTGTTTATAGATAGCTTTTGGACTTACCATCAACTTTCACTCAAAGTCTTCTGCATGATTCTCAGTGATCTGTATTCATACCATGTAATCTGCAGATGCTCAGTGTATTCTTTAAATATTTCCCATTTCCTTTTATTCATGTGGCTTATTAAATCATTTGCTTGGTACTCCTTTGTACTGCACTGGGCAAATAATAGAGATATTAGCTGAGGCAAATATTTGTTGAATATTAACTTCAAGAGATAGTAGTTTAGAATTTTTAGAAATGACCGATCCTTTCTAAGAATTTAAATGATGCCAATGTAAATTGATAATTTTGTATGGCCTGTGAATGATGTTATAAATACCCAAGTGACCCTTGGCAGAAAAAAGGCTCCCCACCCCTGCTGTAGAGTATCAGTTTATTACCCTCATGATCTTGTGGCTGACCAGGAGCCAGGGCCAAGTGCCACTGCCCAACATGTCAAGAGAGTATCAGACCATGTATCACTATCAGGAAAAGATGAAAATTAAAGTGTGATTTCTACTGAATATATATCATTTTCATGAAGAATCATAGATTGAACTGTCATAAGTAGTGCCTGTGGTACTTTTCTTTAGAATTTTTAATATGAAAATAACTTCAAGATAATAGTTACTTATAGTACATATTTCTAAATTCTTGCCATTTTTCCTGTATTTGTTAACAAATTGCCCTAAGCCACTAAAATGCTAAGAGTACCTGTGTAATCTATTATTTTTATTATTCTTGCTAAGTATAATTATATTATTATATGATTGTTTTATTATTTATATTATTATCATATTAACAAATTATCCCTAAAACTGGCTTACAGCAACATTAGTTTACCATCTCAAGTTTGAGGGTCAGGAATTCAGGCACAGCTTATCTGGGTCCTCTAGTTCTGGGGCTGTCACACTTTGTCTAGTCAAAGTGTGATCTGGGGCTGCAGTCATCTATCTGAAGGCTCAGCTGTGGAGGATTCAGTTCCTCATGCCCTGAATGGACTGAGAACCTCTTCAAAATGAGTACTGGCCAGAGGCCACCTTCATTTCTTTGCGGGTAAAGCTATTGGCTTTAGCAGTGAGCACTGAAGATGTGAGAGTGCCAGCAAGACAGAAGTCACAGTCTTTTAACCTTATCTTGGAAGTGACAGCCCATCTGACTTTTGCTACATCGTGTTAGTAACAAGTCGCTAGGTGTAACCCTCACTCCAGGGGAGGGGATTGCGTAAGGTCCTGAACACTGGCAACTGCTTACAGTGACAGCCAGTTTTAATAGAAGCTGTTTAGTAATCAATTTTTCTAAAACTGACTTTTTCTTTTTTTTTAGGAGATATTCATGGACAGTATACAGATTTACTGAGATTATTTGAATATGGAGGTTTCCCACCAGAAGCCAACTATCTTTTCTTAGGAGATTATGTGGATAGAGGAAAACAGTCTTTGGAAACCATTTGTTTGCTATTGGCTTACAAAATCAAATATCCAGAGAACTTCTTTCTCTTAAGAGGAAACCATGAGTGTGCTAGCATCAATCGCATTTATGGATTCTATGATGAATGTAAGTGAAAATAAAAATTATTTAATTAATGAAAACATTTCATAATAATTTTCTGGTCAAAGGGGTTTTTCAATTCAGTATTTTGTTTTTGTTTTTGTTTTTTTTTTAAAGATTTATTTATTTGAAAGGCAGAGATCCAGAGAAAGAGAGAGAGAGGCAGAGACAGAAATCTTCCATCCACTGGTTCACTCCCCAGATAGCTACAACGTCCAGAGCTGGGCTGATGTGAAGCCAGGAGTTTTCCAGGTTCCCACATGGGTGGAGAGGCCCAAGTACATGGGCCATTCTCTGCTACAGCCAGGACTTAAACCAGCACCCATATGGGATGGTGGCAGCGGCTTTACTCACTACGCAACAGCATCAGCCCTGTTGTTGTGTCTTTTAAAAATATAATCTATGAGACATAGACCCAGGAAGAGGAATCTGCAACTGAAAAACGTTACTAATTAAATTGATTTCCTTGAGTGCTTCTTGGTCATGTTGTTTTAGACTGACAACAGCATCCTAGGCTGGAGAGCTCCTCTTTTAATTAGTTCTTCTACTAAAATATCAAGTGAAACAGAGGTCACTGTAAACAATGGCTTCTGGTTTTCCAGCATCAATTAGAGTTTTAATTCCCTGCATTCTTGTGATGTATCAGAAGCCCTTAATAATGATGTGTTGGGGGGCTGGCACTATGATGTAGAGTAGAGCCGCCACCTGCAGTGCCAGCATCCCATATGGGCGCCAGTTCGAGTCCCAGCTGCTCCACTTCCAAACCAGCTCTCTGTATTGCCTGGGAAAGCAGTAGAAGATAGCCCAACTCCTTGAGCCCCTGCACCCGTGTGGGAAGACCCAGAGGAAGCTCCTGGCTCCTGGCTTTGGATTGGTGCAGCTCTGGCCATTAAGGCCAATTGGAGAACCATTGAATGGAAGACCTCTCTCTTTCTCTCTGCCTCTCCTCTCTCTGTGTAACTCTGCCTTTCAAATAAATAAATAATAATGTGTTGGGGCTGGCGCTGTGCCATAGCAGGTAAAGCTGCCGCCTGCAATGCCTGCATGCCTTATGGGCACCAGTTCGAGTCCAGGCTGCTCCACTTCTGATCCAGTTCTCTGCTGTGGCCTGGGAAAGCAGTAGAAGATGGCCCAAATCGTTTGGCCCCTGCACCCGTGTGGGATACCCAGAAGAAGCTCCTGGCTCCTGGCTTCGCATCAGCGCAGCTGCAGCTGTCGTGGCCAATTGGGGAGTGAACCAGTGAATAGAAGACCTTTCTCTCTCTTTCCCTCTCTCCTCTCCCCCCCCCCCCCCGTGTAACTCTTTCAAATAAATAAATAAATCTTTAAAAAATAATAGTAATGATAATGTGTCATGAGAACTATTGAAAAGTTCTATGAAACTGTTTAAAAACTAGTTTATTATTAAAATTTTAATCTATGTGTACAAATCTAGAAATACTAGGATACTGAATATTTTGGGTTATCCATATTTCATTATATTTTATCAGTAGGAAAACACAGATTTACTATTGTATAATAGTGTTTCTTAGTGTTATTACTAAATTTCTAAATATACATTTGGTCTTGTGGCTTTGTTGGATTAAGTATGGAAGCAAATGTGTTAATTGACTAATTAACATTTAGAATCACTGTTATTTTGAAATTGAATTTATTTTTTACTCCTAAATTTGCCATTATAATCTTCTTTTGCTTTTTTCCATCCTTAAATATCAGAGTTCTTCTCAAATTTGTATCTCCTTAATTCATATAATGATTTGACAAAACTTTGAGAATGTGTTACGTATGCTAGTCACTCTTCTCACTAAACGCTGGGAATGCATCAGTATGTAAAACTTACCTGTTCTTTTAACACTTATACTCCAGTGGGAATGATTCTGTATCTGATTTTATATTGCATTTTTATTTCTGAAATGTAATAAATACAGTGTAAATTGCTTAAACCAGACCAGTAGCTCAGAGTGAGTGAGTTGGAATACAGTGTCCCTCAGTAATTCTGGGACACTAGTTCTAGAACCTCCAGGAAACATGCCAAAATCTGTAGATACTTAAGATCTTTGTATGTGGGATTTTTATATAACTTATGCACGTTCTCCTGTATACTTTAAGTCATCTCTAAATTACTTATCTCATATAATGTCAATGCTCTGTTACCAGTTACTACACTGTATTGTTTAGGGAATAATGACAATAACAGACATGGATTGTTTTTGTTTTTGTTTCCATTTGTGGTTGATTGAATCTGTGATTATGGAGCCCTCAGGAATGGATTCAGGGGACCAACGGTACATCATACTAAAGACTAAGGGGGGCTGGCATAGTGGCGGAGCAAGTAAAGCCACCACTTGTGATTGTGGCATCCCACAGGAGCACCAATTCAAGTCCCTGCTGCTCCACTTCTGATCTGTCTCCCTGCTAATGGCCTGGGAAAAGCAGTAGAAGATGGGCCATCATACCCATATAGGAGACCAGGAAGCTCCTGACTTCAGCCTGGCCCAGTCCCAGCTGTTGCAGCCATGCAGGGAATGAACTAGCAGATGCAATATCTCTGTCTTTTCTCTGTCTCTGTAACTCTAATTTTCAAATAAACAACTTTTTTTTTTTTCAAGATTTATTTATTTATTTGAAAGGCAGAGTTATAGAGGAAGAGTCAGATCTTCCATCCACTGGTTCACTCCCCAAATGGCTGCTACAACCAGAGGTGGGCCAGCCTGAAGTCAGGAACCAGGAGCTTCATCTATCTCTCCCATGTGGGTACAGGGTCCCAAAGACCTGGGCCACCCTCCATCCTCCATCCTCTGTCCTCCACTATTTTCCCATGTACATTAGCAGGGAGTTGGATTGGAAATGGAGCATCCAGGACTCCTAGCTGGTACCCATATGGGATAACAACACTGCACGTAATGGCTTTACCCACTATACCACAGCACCAGCCCCATAAATAAATCTTAGAAAGAAAAAAAAAAAAAAGAATAAAATAAGGTTCTGAATACTCTTGAGTATAGACATGACATTAAGTGAACTAATGTATGGGAGAGCAGCTTGTAAACAGAGCTTTGAGTTAAGAGACAGGCTATAGCATAGAAGCCTAGAGAATTAGTATTTGTATGTTTTTCCTTCTTCCTGGCTTAGGTGCAACTTGGCAAATTCAAGAGTAACTCTGTAAAGGTATAGCTGTTTATGCTAGGCTACAGAAAAATTACAGACTTCGTATCCTTATTTATACTTGTTCTAGTGCCAAATTGTAATTTGCTCAAAAGCGAAGACCAGTTGAGCACTTTGAAATTTTCTTTCTTGGCAGTGAGCTGTGGTTGCTCAAGGCATTAGAGTTAAAAAACAAAGTCTTCAGAGGGAAGCAACCCTTTTGCTTCTATTGGCTTATTTGGCTAGGTGTTAAACTCAAAGTGAGCTGCTAGCCTGTTAAACTATTTCAAAATTGCTATATTACACTGATCTTTAAAAGACAAAATTGTTTGATGTATTTGTTTCATAAAACACCTAGCACAGTCTTTGAAATTACTTGCAACTTTACTGAAGGTGCTGAATGTTTTTTATCTATTACTTTTTCTAAAGTATACAAATAACACATAAAAAATGAAGTGCTCAATAAGCATAAAGAAAATTAAAATCATAATGTGGATTTAAATAACCAATAAAAACAGTTTTATATTTTTAAAAATTCTGTCTGCTTGTTCTTTTTATAGGCAAACGAAGGTTTAATATTAAATTGTGGAAGACCTTCACTGATTGTTTTAACTGTCTGCCTATAGCTGCCATTGTGGATGAGAAGATCTTCTGTTGTCATGGAGGTAGACTAGTAAATTTTTAATGAATTTGCCTTACTACTATTCAGAAAAGATCTACAATAAGATGCTGTGGGGAAACAAAGCAGTGCTTGTATGAGAACTCACGTGATTAAAACTTTTACTATTATTAAAAATACTAAAATGAGAGGATCATTGTCTTCCTGCCTATAACAAAATCTTTCATCAGCATCCAGATGTGATTGATACATATCTTAACATTTGTCCAGAGTTGGCTTCATGCAATGTGTCTGCTTTATTCCTAAAAATAACTTTTCATACAATGGTAAGTTCTGTATGATTTGTGGGGAAAAAAAATGAAGACATAAGTTAGCAGTTGGCTAGATGCCTTGCAAATATGTATAGTATGTGATCTGATAATTTAATGAATTTAAAAATCTGCTAATAAAATAGATTTATGAAACAGAAACAGATATGACTAATAAGAGACTTGATTATGTTGGTACTTCTAGAGAAAATAATTATTGAAAAGTCCAAAAAAGGAGGACTGTTGGACAAATATTGATGGAGGCATGGGTTTTAGGGGAAAAACAGACTTTGGAGAGGTAAGAGGGACTTGAGACAGTCTTCGTTTGTTGTGCAGTTTTAGGAACATGCAAGGACTGACTGTCAAGTGGAATGGGATTATAGAGATATGAATACTGAGCAAAGGAAATTGATGAATGCTCTAATTGTTTTGGGTTATTAGAAATTAATTTAATGGAAATAACATAAGAAAATTAGTTTATCAACATACAGGAAGAATTCAAATGGAGAAACGTGGAAAGGTTAGATTCATTTACCTACATCTGAGCTAATAAGTGGCTCATTTTCTTTCTTTTTCTTTTTTTTTTTTTTTTTAAAGATTGATTTATTTATTTGCAAGAGTTACAGAGAGAGAAGAGGCAGAGAGAGGGAGAGGTATTCCATTCACTGGTTCACTCCCCAACTAGCTGCAAAGCTGGAGCTGCACAGATCTGAAGCCAGGAGCCTCCTCCGGGTCTCCCAGCCCGGGTGCAAGGGCCCAAGGACTTGGGCCATTTTCTACTGCTTTCCCAGGCCACAGCAGAGAGCTGGATCAGAAGTGGAGCAGCCGGGACTAGAACTGGCCTCCCATATGAGATGCCAGCCCTTCAGGCCAGGGCATTAACCTGCTGTGCCACAGCGCCGGCTCCTAGTGGCTCATTTTCTGACAACATAATTCACCATATAAATGTTTTTCAGTATATATTAAACACCAGAGGAATTATAGTTCTTATACAGTATAGCTAAGAATAGAAATACAGCTTTATGAAATAATATTTAGTTCTGTTCCTTGTGATGATAGTTGGATTACCTAACAAAAGGAAATAAAAGCTTACATTTTATGTACCACTTTAAAGATTGCAAAGTGTTTTTATGCGCTTTCTTCTTTATCTTTGTGGTCAAGAATTTGTACTTTGATGAAGGTAGTGAGCCAGTTGAAGTGGGATGTGAGAATGGCTTAGAGGCCCAACTGAAGCATTTTAACTTGGAAGTAAAAATTTTTAGATCAAGTGGTGAGAAATGACCGTAGCAGTGGGAAAGTTTGTAACTGGGCATGTTCCTATGAAGGGCAGGGAATGATTGGACAGAAAGATTGCTGTAGCTCCCATCTGTGGAAAATCTTCTGAAATGTAAGGGGATGTCATTTCCCTGGTTGGGAAAAATGGAGAGGGTGACATAATCATGATGCTGTATCGGGGAATTCATAAAAGTTCAATAGACTGATCTCTTAAGATGACATTAAAAAGACCACTTTTAAGGATTTTAATTTCATGTAGTGAATCTGTGTTGATTAAATACTTTTTTTATTGACTTGAAATTTTATGGACATGAAGACTAAGTCTCACCTATTTATTTCTAGGACTGTCACCAGACCTACAATCTATGGAGCAGATTCGGAGAATTATGAGGCCCACTGATGTCCCTGATACAGGTAAGTGTAGAGAGAAATTTAATTATTTTTATGTGTTAATGTATTTCAGCCTAATTATATTTAATGGAAATGAGATTAATTCATCTAATATATATAATAGAGCCCCTTGTGTAGAAAACCAACTAGCTATATTACTTTATTTGCAATACTGAAGTTCACTTTGTGCTAATTATCCCACAAAACCTGGAACTGTGAGGTTCTATGTACAACCATAATAGGGTTCTGTTAAACTTATTTTATCACAAAAAAAGATCTTGCTATTGATTCTCTTTACCTTCCTATTTTTTAATTCTTTTGTTCATATTGGCATGATTATATCTTTTTAAAAAACTGTTGGATTTGTCCAAACATTTTTAAAATTAAAATTATTCTTTGATTCTTAGCAAAGAATATAATTACCTTCTTTAAAATTATCAAGTAGTTCTCCATTATTTTCAGTATCTGTCTTTAGAGTTTTAGAGCTCTTAAGTTTCTAGAGATGTGGCTGATTTTATGAAATTCTGCAAAATATGTGAAAAAACGAAAATTGGCTATTTAGACAGTAAAACTGTCTCTTAAGTTGGCTAAGCAAGTCAAAACAATAGGCAGGGCCGGCGCCGCGGCTCACTGGGCTAATCGTCCGCCTGAGGCGCCGGCACACCGGGTTCTAGTCCCAGTTGGGGCGCCGGTTCTGTTCCGGATGCTCCTCTTCCAGTCCAGCTCTCTGCTGTGGCCCAGGAAGGTAGTGGAGTATGGCCCAAGTGCTTAGGCCCTGCCACCACCCGCATGGGAGACCGGGAAGAAGCACCTGGCTCCTGGCTTCAGATCAGTGCAGCGTGCCGGCCGTAGCGGCCATTTGGGGGGTGAACCAACAGAAAGGAAGACCTTTCTCTCTCTCTCACTGTCTAACTCTGCCTGTCCAAAAAGAAAAAAAAGGGCAGTAGATTCTGGTCGAAGATAAAATGTGAATTGATAACAGTGAATCCTAATGTAATTTTGTAAATAAATGGTAGACACAGTTGTCACTTACCCTGACCTTTCTATTGGCTTTAAAATGTTTTTCCCTGGAGCAGGCATTTGGTGTAGCAGTTAAGATGCTGGTTGGGACACCTTGTATCAGAGTGATTAGTTTGAGTTCCAGTTCCTTTGCTTTTTTTTTTTTTTTTTTTTAAGACTTATTTATTTCAGAGGCAGAGACAGATAGAAAGGGAAGTCTTACATCCACTGATTCTTTCCCTGATGGCCAGAGCTGGGCTGATCTGAAGCCAGGAGCTTCTTCTGGGTCTTCCATGTGGGTGCAGGGGCCCAAGTCCTTGGGCCATTCTCCACTGTTTTCTCAGGCCATAGCAGAGAGCTGGATCGGAAGTGGAGCAGCCGGGACACGAACCGACACCCATATGGGTTGCCAGCACTGCAGGCGGCAGCTTTACCCACTAGGCCACAGCACTGGCCCTTCCTTTACTTCTGATCCAGCTTCCCTCTAATGTGCACCCAGGAAGCAGCAGATGATGGTTCAACTGCTTGAGTCTCTGCCATTTGTGTGGGAAACCTGCATTAAGTTCTGGCTCCTGGCTTTAGCCAGCCCCAGCCCCGGCAAATACAGGCATCTGGGGAGTGAATGGGAGATCTCTACTTTCAAATAAAGTGAAAATAAGTTTTTGTAAATGTTTACTTGTATTTTAGTACTAGTATATATTTTGAAGTATCTAATCATGGCATTTGTAATGTTAAATGTCATTATGTATAGGCAAGTTGCTTTGCTTCCTTTTGCCTAAAAATCAGTACTTTCTTTGTGGTGTTTTCTGATACCAAATGTGTGTGGTTTTTCCACCAACAACCAATTCTCTTGACACCAGCTAGGTGTCTGATTCAAGTCTGACACTGGCTCCTGAAATTACCACAGAGTGCGCAGACTAAAGGCTCCATTCTGCATTACTGATACAAGTAAGATCTGCCCAGCCACCTACAAATGGGGAGGTTTCACAACCCCCTCCTTGGGTGCTTTACCCACATTTATTCATTTGTTACAAAGGCTATAACTTGGGGCCAGTGCTATGGCCTAGCATGTAAAGCCCCGTACCTACAGTGCCAGCATCCCATATGAGTGCCAGTTGAAGTCCAGTTGTTCCACATCTGATCCATCTCCCTGCTAGTGCGCCTGGGAAGGCAGTGGAGAATGCCCTAAGTGCTTGGGCCCTTCTACTCACATGGGAAACATGGTTGAAGCTCCTGGATACTGACTTTGGCCTTGCCCAGCCTAAGCCATTTGCATCCATTTGGGAAGTGAACCAACGGATAGATCAATCTTTCTCTCTTTGCCCCTCCTCTCTTTGAAACTCTTTCAAATAAAATAAAATATTTTAAAAATAAAGGGGGGCTGGTGCTGTGGCATAGCAGGTTAAAGCCCCAGCCTGCAGTGCCGGCAACCCACATGGGCACCGGTTCGAGTCCTGGGTGCTTCTCTTCTGATCCAGCTCTCTGCTATGGCCTGGGAAAGCAGTAGAAGATGGCCCAAGTCCTTGGGCCCCTGCACCCGTATGGGAGACCTGAAAGATGCTCCTGGCTCCTGGCTCCTGGCTTCGGATCAGCATAGCTCCAGCCATTGTGGCCAATTTGGGAGTGAACCAGCGGAATGGAAGACCTCTCTACCTCTCCCTCTCTCTCCATGTAACTCTTTGAAATAAATAATTCTTAAAAAAAACATAATAAAAAAATAAATGATTAAAAACATAACTCAGGATTAGTCAAGTGAAAGGTATACATAGAGGAAGGTACTGGGAATAGGAATTGTTAGCCCAGAACTCCATGCCCTCTTTGAACTGAATCCATGTAGGTGCTCAAGGACTTAAGCTGTTTTCTACTGCTTTCCCAGGCCATAGCAGGGAGCTGGATCAGAAGTGGAGCAGCTGAGACTCGAACCAGTGCCCATATAGGGATGCTGGCGGCACAAGCAGCAGCTTTAACCGCTGTGCCACAGCGCTGGCCCCAAGAATTGTTGTTTTTAATAGAAATTCGTATTTAGCACCACCACCACCAATAAATGAGGGGAAAGACAGGTCTGAAAATTCCAGCCCTCTGCTCAGATGTTTGGTCTTTGGGTGAATAGCTCTGTCTTGAAGCCATGAATCACTTTTTTACTACAGGCTTAGTTGTGGTAGAAAGGAGCCCATTATGAGTAACAAAAGACATTACTGTCTTTCAGCAAATTGCAAGAATTTTGGGAGGCAGGACAGAACAGTTACAAAGACCAAATATATTTTTTTATTATATAACACATGTTCATACTGTTAGAAACATTAACATAAGCAAAACTACCCTTTCTCTTTTCCTGACAAAAAATATATCTTAAAAAAACGAGACTCGGGCCGGTGCCGTGGCTTACTCGGTTAATCCTCCGCCTGTGGCGCCGCATCCCATGTGGACGCCAGGTTCTAGTCCCAGTTGCTCCTCTTCCAGGCCAGCTCTCTGCTATAGCCCGGGAGGGCAGTGGAGGATGGCCCAAGTGCTTGGGCCCCAATACCCTTATGGGAGACCGGGAAGAAGCACCTGGCTCCTAGCTTCAGATCGGCACAGCGCCGGCCGTAGCGGCCATTTGGGGAGTGAAGCAACAGACGGAAGACCTTTCTGTCTGTCTCTCCCTCTCACTGTCTATAACTCTACCTGTCAAATAAAAAAAAAAAAAAAAAGAGAGACTCACCTTTTTGGATAGATTGTCCCAGTGATATTTGTATAATCTGATCCACCCTTATACATACTATACTCATCAGTTCCCAGCAAACTTACATGTGTTAACACTGGAGATTCTCAGGCATGACATAGGATCCAGAAATCCTGTTACATATTGTGAACAAAATACGTATTGGGAGGGACTGATAAGATTGCTTATTGTTAAAAGGAAATTGATTATTCATTATATAAGTATTGGAGGGGCCAGCACTGTGGCATAGTGGATAAAGCCACCACCTGCAGTGCTGGCATTCCATATGGGTACCAGTTTGATTTCTGGCTGCTTAATTTCCGATCCAGCTTTTTGCTATGGCCTGGGAAAGCAGTGGAAGATGGCCCAAATCTTTGGGCCCTGCACCTGGAAGAAGCTCCTGGTTCCTGGCTTTGGATTGGCCCAGCTGTGGCCATTGCAGCCATGTGGGGAGTGAACCAGCAAATGGGAGACACTTCTCTTTCTCTCTCTCTCTCTCTCTCTCTCTCTCTCTCTCTCTCTCTCTCTGCCCTTCTCTCCCCTTCTCTCTCTGCGCAACTCTGCCATTCAAATAAATAAATAAGTCTTTTTTTAAAAAGTATTGGAGTGGATGATGGGTGATTTCGTTTCCCATTATCCATAAAGATTCGTTGGATAAACATTGAAAACTATTAATGACCAAGTGCAGAATTTATTTATTTGGAAGAGTTACTGAAAGATGTAGAAACAGAGAGGTTCTCCATCCACTGGTTCACTCCCCAAATGGACACAGTTGCCAGAGCTGAGCTGATTCTAAGCCAGGAGCTTCTTCCAGGTCTCCCATGTGGGTGCAGGGGCCCAAAGACTTGGGCCATCTTCTGCTGCTTTCCAGGTGCATTAGCAAGGAGCTGGATTGGAAGCTGAGCAGCCAGGACACTAACTGGTACCCATATAGGATGTCAGCACTATGGGCTGGGGCTTTAACCCACAGCGCCACAGCACTGCCTTCCCTCTCTTCTTTTTTTAAGATTCTTATTTGAGAGGGAAAGACAGAGAGAGAGAATGAATGCAAGTGAGAGAGTGCTTCCATCCCTGGGTTCACTCCCTAAATGGCTCCAACAGCCAGGCGTGGACCAGACCAAAGCCAGGAGCCTGGAACTCCAGCCATGTTTCCCACATGAGTGGCAGAGGCCCAAGTATTTGTGCCATCTTTCTTCTGCTTTCCCAGGTTCATTAACAGGGACTGGATCGACAGTGGACCAACCAGGACTCAAACTGGCACTCACAGGGGATGCTGGCATCACCCACTACATCACAGTGCCATCCCTGGGATTGCTTTCTTTCAAGTGTCATTGAGTTATTTTGCTCACTGTACTGGAAGTCTGGTAATGCCACTTTGAATGCTCCTCATGACCGTATATTAACCATTGGAAATAGCTGTGTAGATCCTCTGGTATCAGCCTGCTCAAACACTGTATTGTAGTAATAAGTTGCCCCAGAACTTCTTAGATAACACAGCTGATTTTTGGCAAATAAAAAAGGTAAGAAAGCGGAGATTTTTGCCATAACTTCTTTATTTGAAAGAGATGTCCCATCCACTGATTCACTCCTCAGATGCCTGCAGCAGCCAGGGCTGGCCCAAGTCAAAGCTCAAGCTAGAAACTCCAGAACTCCATTCTAGTCTCCCACATGGGTGACAAGGACCCAGTACTTGGGCCATCATTTGCTACCTTCCCAGGTGCATTAGCAGGGAGCAGGATTGGAACTGTCACTTCAGTATGAGATGCTGGCATTGTAAGTAGCAGCTTAACCTACTGCACCCATCCCACCCTGGCTTTTAATTTTCATTATAAAATATATTTGACCCAATATAATAGAAAGTACTACTTAAAACTTATTTATTCCAAAGGTAGAGTAGAGGGAGAGAATGAGAGGAGCAGAGAGAAAAAAGAGAGAGCTTCTATTCACTGGTTCACTGCCTAGATGGCTGTACCAGGCAGGGCTGAGCCAGACCGAAGCCAGGAATCAAGAGCTTCATGCCAGGTCTCATGCATGGGTGACAGGGTCCCAAACACTTTGGCCGTCTTCCACTGCTTTTCCTGGGCCATTAGCAGGAACCTGGATTGAAAGTGGAGCAGCCAAGACATGAACCAGCCCCCATATGGGATGCTGGTGTCACAGGCATTTTCATCCACTATGCCACAGTGCCAACCTCAATACTTAAAGTAAGGTATAAAATATATATTCATTCTTTAAAGTTTCTGTGTACAGGTCAGGAATAAATCAGTTTCGAGGGTGACATGTAAGGTTTCTGTTTTCAGCATGTTGTAATGGGAAATTTCTGAAACGTTTCTGATAGTTATTTTGATCTTGCTTTGGTGTTCCATATAACATATAGAAATTTAATTTATAAATTAATATAATCTTTGAAATAGTAGCCAAATTAATTCTGATGCTTGTTCTTTAAACATTGAATCTTGACTCTGAAATTCTTATCTGAACTCCATTAAGGTTGTGGAATTCCAGATTGTTGTTGCTGTTATTATTTTAGATTGTATGCATCCACACTCAAAAATCTGGAAGCCAGCTACTTTGTGGTTTTACAGTTTGTCGCTGAAATTATAGTCTTAGTATCTTGGTGCCTTTTTTTTTTTTTTTTTTTTTAAGCTTTATTTTAAAGGCAGAGTGTTACTGAGAGACGGGGAGAGAGAGAAATTTTCCTGTGTGCTGGTTCAGTCCCCCCTAAATGGCTTCCAAGCCTGGGATGTCCAGGCTAAAGCTAGGAGTTAGAAACTCCATCCGGGTGGGTCTCTCATGTGAGTGACAGAGACTTAAGTACTTGATCTGCCCTCTGCTGCTTTCCCAAGAACGTTAATAGGGAGCCGGATAGGAAATAGAGCAGCCAGAGCTCAAACCAGCTCTCTGTTATAGGATGCCAGCATTGTAGGCAGCAGCTTAGCTTACTGCCATGCTGGCCGCAGTATCTTGGCTTTCTACTCACTGTTTTCATCTCAAGAAACAGACTGGAAAGTGGGAAGCATTATAGAGCGCTGGAGATGTATGTAAGAGCTTCAGCCAGAAAGGGTTTATGAATTGAGACTACCTATTCCAGTTGATTTTTTTGTTGGTGAATTTCTTAAAACATAATAGCAGGAGCTTAGGAAATATCAATGATGGAAATTGAATAACATTGCCATTAATTCTGTTTAGGGTTTTAGATAATTCTCCTATGGAGATCTTTCAGGATAAGCTGTATTACGGAGTTTGATGCAGTGGTTAAGACATTACCCAGGATGTCCATGTTCCTTATTGAAGTTCCTGGGTTCAAGTCCTGACCCTACTTCTGATTTCAGCTTCCTGCTAATTTGCACTCTGGGAGGCAGCTGATGATGGTCTTGGGGCTTGGGTCCTGCCACCCATGTGGGAGACCCAAGTTGAGTTCCCAGCTCCTGGCTTTAGCCTGGACTAGCCCCAGCTGTTTTGGGCATTTGAAGAGTAAACCAACAGATAATCTGTCTGCCTGTCTTTCAAATAAATATAACTAAAATTTTTTAAGAATAAAAGATAATAAATTTTAAAAATCTTAAACCCTCTCATTGTATTAAAAACACCTTCCCTGGGGTAGACATTTGGTCCAGTGGTTAAAAACTTCATTAGACACTGTAATTCTTAAAAAATTATTTAATATCACCATTTCATTGTCCCCTCCTGATGTCACTACAATTCGACTTTTACTTACTATCCTACCCTGAACCATCAAATCTGCTTTCATTAGGGTCTTATAATTTATTATAATTGGCCTATATTTGTTCTTTGTCTTACTCCATATATTTGTGGCATTGAAACTTAACCATTTCCTACTTCTAAACAATTCTTTATCCTTTTAGGAAATCTTTGCCAATTTTTGTTGTTGTTTGTTTTGATCATTCCTTCTCACTATTTTTTTGATCATTCCCTGGTCTTCTCACTTTATGGTTTCAAGGTGGTTTGAATTCTAAGATTTCCATTACTGTTTATCTATTGAAGATGCTAAGATAAGTATTTCTAGTTCTGACCTTTTTTTATTTATTTAAAGATTTTTATTTATTTTATTTGAGAGGTAGAGTTATAGACCATGAGAGAGAGAGACAGAGAGAAAGGTCTTCCGTCCGTTGGTTCACTCCTCAAATGGCTGCAATGGCCGGAGCTGAGCTGATCCGAAGCCAGGAGCCAGGAGCTTCTTCCCAGTCTCCCACGTGGGTGCAGGGGCCCAAGGACTTGGGCCATCTACTGCTGCTTTCCCAGGCCATAGCAGAGAGCTGGATTGGAAGAGGAGCAGCCAGGACTAGAACCAGCGCCCTGTGGGATGCCGGCACCGCAGGCGGAGGATCAACCTACTGCGCCACTGTGTCAGTCCAGTTCTGACCTCTTTTGACCAAAACATTACTAAAGTTAAAGATTAGTCTGGTTTTGTTCCACCATACTTTCCTTTGAAATCCTTCAGATGTAAGTAGAAAATATTTTTCTTTCCTCAGATTGGTCTGTAGGTCAAATGCAATCCCAATGATATTACAGTTGAGTTTTCGTGGACTTAAGCAAGCTGGTTCTGAACTTTATGTGGAAGAACAAAGGAGTCAAAGTAACCAAGACAGTCCTGAAGAGAAAAAAAATGTGGGGATACTAGCCCCATGAGCTTTTTATAAAGACTTACTGAAAACCTCTGGTGTGTTATTGGCTCAGGGATAAATTAGTCTAGTGGAGTAGATTATAGTGCTCAGTAACAGCATAACTCCATAAGGAAGGGATGAAAAATGCTACAAGGGCCAGCACTGTGGCTCAGCAAGTTAAAGCTGTGGCCTGCAGTGCTAGAGCCCCAGCTGCTCCACTTCTAACCCAGCTCCCTGCAGTTGTGCCTGGGAAGGCAGTGGAAGTTGGCCCAAGCCCTAGGCTCTTGCACTCACATGGGAGACCCAGATGAAGCTCCCAGCTTATTCCTGGCACAGCCTCAGTCGTTGTGGCCATTTGGGGAGTAAACCAGCAGATGGACGATCTCTGTGTCTCTCCTCTCTCTGACTGCCTCTCAAATAAATAAATAAGTAAATATCCTGAAGAAAGAAAAATGCTGCTGAGTCAATCATTTATTCATTGGAAAAATCATGCAGAAAAAATGAACTTAGAGCATGTCATATAGATTTCCTCTCTGTAGGACTGGTTCCAGCACTTCTCTTAAAAGAGGCCAGGCAGTCTTGTTGAATGAGTTAGCTAGGCTGAGCTACTTGGGGGCAAATAATTACCATTGTTTATTGAAGGGTAAAAGGGCAGGAAAAGAGATTTGATGTAGATATCCTTTAGTTGAAGTTTTTGTGTTTTGTTTTTCCTTTTTTCTTTTTCATTGCTGTATTTCTGTTCTTTAAAGGTTTGCTCTGTGATTTACTGTGGTCTGACCCAGACAAGGACGTGCAAGGCTGGGGAGAAAATGACCGTGGTGTTTCCTTCACTTTTGGCGCTGATGTAGTCAGTAAATTTCTGAATCGTCATGATTTAGACTTGATTTGTCGAGCTCATCAGGTATGAACTATAAGAATCATGGATAGCTTAATATTTGCTAACCTCACACAGTCCCTCTCATTTTATTTTTGAGACACCTGAATGACTTGTGTAAAGAAGGCAATGGGAGAGACAAAGCCATTACCTAGATTGTACCATTGTAAATGCTTTGGAGCCAGCATTGTGTCATTGTGGGTAAAGCTTCTGCCTGCAAAGCCGGCATCCCAATGGGTGCCAATTCAAGTTAGGGCTGTTCCACTTTTGATCCAGCTCCCTGCTAATGTCCTGGGAAAAGCTGAGGAAGATGGCCCAGGTGCTTGGGTCCCTACTACCCACATAGGAGACCTGAAAGAAGTTCCTGGCTCCTGGCATTGGCCTGCTTCCGCCCTAGCCGTTGTAACCATCTAGGGAGTGAACGAGCAGATGGAAGTTCGCTCTCTGTCTCTCCCTCAATCTGTAGCTCCTTCAAATAGATAATCTTAAATTAATAAAAACAAATGCTTTGTTAACCTTTTCTCACTGTACAAGAAGAAATGTTTCAAAAGGATATATTCAATATTGTATGCAACTCTAGCAAAATTTTTAGTGCTTTTCTGAAGCTTTCTAGATATAATCTAGATTTTTTTTTTATATGATCTATAATGGGCTACAATCCCGTGTTATTAGTCATTGTATGGATATTGTTTGGAGTTTGATAAAATCAAAATGCTCTTTAAGAAGGCATTTTTGAGACCATTGGGGGATTTGACTACAGATTGCGTTGTATCATTAATTATTTCTGCTGTGATAAAACCATTATTATAAGAATACTGTTCATATTTTTCCAGAAACACTCTCTAAAACATAACTGATATACTTTTCAATCGATGTAATTTTTAAAAATAATTTTTGGCTACTTTTAAGATTATATTAGTGATTATTATTTTTTAAAGCAAGATATATTAATCATATTCTGTTCGAAATTCCATTTTGTCTGAAGCTTTATTCCCTATGACACTTGAGTGCTGTGATCCTAACTCATAAAAATGATTGGCTTCCCACCCTCTGCATGTTAGGTATTATGTGCTTCTCTCCTGTCACTCAGTTGAAATGAAGTTATGTTCCTAAAGCCTTTGCTGTAAGCAAATTTGTCTTCTAATCAGTACATATCATGTTTATGATTTTGATAAAAGAGCAGGGTTGCTAAGTTACCTAACTGAAATCCCCGTGGATAAGTTGTTTCAGCCATAGATCTCCATTCATTGATCTTTTCAAAAATAGGTGATGATTTTAAAATGTGAAGTTAGTTACTAAACTAACTTAGTTTATGTATGTGGACTTTTCCAGAAACTTTCAAAATTCTATGTTTATTTATTTATTTATTTATTTTAAGATTTACTTACTTATTTGAAAGGCAGAGTTAGAGGCAGAGGCAAAGAAGTCTTCCATCTGCTGCTGACTACCCAGATGGCTGCAATGGCCAGAACTGCACTCATCTGAAGCCAGGAGCTTTTCTGAGTCTCCCACGTGGATGCAGAGGCCAAAAGACTTGGGCCATCTTTTACTGCTTTCCCAGGCCATAGCGGAGAGCTGGATTAAAAGTGGAGCAGCCGGACTCAAACCGGCATCGATATAGGACACTGGCACTGCAAGCTGGGGCTTTAACCCCCTGTGCCACAGCACTGGCCCCTCTATTCTTTTTATTTTCAAACATGTTATCTCTAAAATTATGAGACTTAACAGTAGGAAACAACACAAACTGCTAATATTTCCTTTTTAAAAAATTTAAGGGACTTTCTACCTGTGACACTGGCCTCCCATATGCGCACTTCAAATCCAGCTCCCGCCGGCGCCGTGGCTCAACAGGCTAATCCTCCGCCTTGCGGCGCCGGCACACCGGGTTCTAGTCCCGGTCGGGGCACCGATCCTGTCCCGGTTGCCCCTCTTCCAGGCCAGCTCTCTGCTGTGGCCAGGGAGTGCAGTGGAGAATAGCCCAAGTGTTTGGGCTCTGCACCCCATGGGAGACCAGGATAAGCACCTGGCTCCTGCCATCGGAACAGCGCGGTGCGCCGGCCGCAGCGCACTACCGCGGCAGCCATTGGAGGGTGAACCAACGGCAAAAGGAAGACCTTTCTCTCTGTCTCTCTCTCTCACTGTCCACTCTGCCTGTCAAAAAAAAATAAATAAATAACAAATCCAGCTCCCTACTAATGGCTAGGGAAGAGCAGCAGAAGATGGCCCAAGTGTTCGGGCCCCTGCCACCTGTGTGGGAGACCCAGATGAAGCACCTGGGTCCTTGCGCCATCTGAGGAGTGAACCAGCGGATGGAAGATCTCTCTGCTCTACCTCTCTCTGTAACTCTGACTTGCAAATAAATAAATCTTTAAAAAGAGTGTTTGAAAGAATGAACAAAAACTGAAAACTAGAAACCATAGATAAAGTATTCCAGTCTTAACCAAAAAGATTACTATCTAAATTGTGCTGTGAGGTAAATTTCAACAGAGAAACATTCCCAGCAGTGAGGTATGATATATTTTAAAAAGTAAATAATTGTAATTCTATGCAAGTATTATAGGATAATTTTGCTTATCAAAAAGGATACCTAAAATAGACTTTAAGATTTATTTATTTATTTGAAAGAGTTACACAGAGAAGGAGAGGCAGAGAGAACCATCCAAAGGTTCACTCCCCAGTTGGCCACAAGGCCAGGAGCCAGGAGCTTCTTCCAGGTCTCCCACTCAGGGCGGGGGCCCAAGGACTTGGGCCATCTTCTACTGCTTTCCCAGGCCATGACAGCAGAATTGGAAGAGGAGCAGCCGGGACTCCAAGCGGCACCGATATAGGATGCCAGCACTGCCGACAGCAGCTTTACCTGTTAATGCCATAGTGCCGCCCCTAAAATAGACTTTAACAAGTAATCTTGGAGGTTGGCACCACGGCTCACTAGGCTAATCCTCTGCCTGTGGCGCCGGCACCCCAGTTGGGACGCTGGATTCTGTCCTGGTTGCTCCTCTTCCAGGCCAGCTCTCTGCTGTGGCCCGGGAGTGCAGTGGAGGATGGCCCAAGTCCTTGGGCCCTGCACCCACATGGGAGACCAGGAGAAGCACCTGGCTCCTGGCTTCAGATCGGCATAGCGCGCCAGCCGTAGCAGCCATTTGGGGGGGGTGAACCAATACAAAGGAAGACCTTTCTGTCTCTCTCTCTTTCTGTCTAACTCTGCCTGTCAAAACAAACAAAGTAATCTTGGATGGGCCGGCGCTGTGGCTCACGTGGTTAATCCTCCACCTGCGGTGCTGCATCCTACATGAGCGCCGGGTTCTAGTCCCGGTTGCTCCTCTTCCAGTCCAGCTCTCTGCTGTGGCCTGGGAGGGCAGTGAAGGATAGCCCAAGTCCTTGGACCCCATCACCAGCACCTGGTTCCTGGCTTTGGATCGGTGTAGCGCCGGCCGAGCGGCCATTTGTGGGGTGAACCAATGGAAGGAAGACCTTTCTCTCTGTTTCTCTCTCACTGTCTGTAATTCTACCTGTCAAATAAATAAATAAAATCTTTAACAAAAAAAGTAATCTTGGTTATTATAAATAAATATAAACTGTTTAACATGTTTTTGTTTACCTCTCATAAACCCAAAAGTTAGAGTCATAAGCTGAGAAATATAAGTTGTTCAAATAACTCAGTAATTGACAATAGAGTCTAGAAATTTAAAACATTAAGGAAAAAAACTACGTGTGGGTATAAAACTTTAGCCTATAATCTTTTAACTTAAGGAGCCTGATCTGTGTAAATTAAACTCAAGTTAGTAATGTTTTCAGTTTGTAGGTATATACCACTGATATGAAGTTTAAAAGCAAAGCAAGCAAAAAGTTTGTGGGGAAGTTTTTTATTGTCTGGCTGTTACTCATTGAAGGGTTCTATAGTGGGATTATATGCTGTCATCACAGTCCCACCTCTTGTCCCAGGTCCCTGTGGTTACTGTACACATTAGGGTATTTCATTTTTGTTTCATGGGAAGCCTTGGAAATATGCTCTTTAGTAATTACAAACCTATTATTCCATTTAAGCTTAATCTCTGCCATTTTACAGAAAAGACACACCAATTTAATGTTCTAAGCAAAGTTTAAGAACAGATAACAAAACTTCCAAAACAAGTGTTTTTTTTAGGCCTTTACCGTATTAATCTTAATTAATATAGATAGCTGACAATTGCCTGCTAATAAATGCTGTTTTCTTTTGACATCTCCTTTGACAGGTGGTAGAAGATGGATATGAATTTTTTGCTAAGCGACAATTGGTAACCCTATTTTCAGCCCCAAATTACTGTGGCGAGTTTGATAATGCTGGTGGAATGATGAGTGTGGATGAGACTTTGATGTGTTCATTTCAGGTATGATAGAGATCTAAATTTATAACAACTAGAAATCTAGTTAAAACTGTTGTCAGTACAATTTTACTTTTAGGTTTATTGAAAGTTTAATTAGGAAATGATTACCATTGACACTCATTAAAGATTTCTGTTTTTCATCACAAAAGTTTCTAACTTTTGGTACCCATCAATATTTGAATTTTAGGGAACCTAAAATATCAGTCATCCTTGACTGAGATGTTTAAAATGTAAAATTCCCTCTGTGCTGTAAGGTAGTGGCTTACCTACTAAAACAATATGACTGGAATGAATGAATGAGTCTTTCTGTAGTAAAGTAATTTCTGTGTATGATCAAGAGTAATTGGTGGGATGGACATTGGGGAAAGAAAACAGTGTAAACACAGATGAGGAAAAAAACAGAATATTTACCTAAATGAAAATCTTTCCAAAGAATTTTAAAGTATCCACTTATAGAGAAGTGTTCACTTTTTTTTTTTAAAGCAGAAATGGGGAAAGAGGAAGCATTCTCATCTGCTGGTTCACTCCTGAATGCCCACCAGTGGCTAACGTGGTGGCTAGAGCCAGAAGCTGGGAATCCAATCTAGAATATCTCCCATGTGGGTGGCATGAACCCAGTTACTTCAGCCTTTACTGCTGCCTCCAAGGTCTGTATTGGCAGGAAGCTGGAGTCAGGAGCTGGAGCTATCAGACCAGGTAGTGCAGTGTTGGGACTGAAATGTCTTGGGGCTGGCATTGTGGCATAGCGGGTAAAGCCACCACCTGCAATGCCAGCATACCATAGGGGCACTGGTTCAAAACCTTGCTGCTGCACTTCCAATCCAGCTCCCTGCTAATGCACCTGGAAGGCAGCAGAAGATGGCCCAGTGCTTGGGCCCCTGCACTCATGTGGAAGATCTGGAAGAAGCTCCTGACATTTGGGGAGTGAACTGGTAGATGGAAGATCTGTCTCCTCCTCTCTGTGTAACTCTTTCAAATAAATCTTTAAAAAAAAAACAAAAAGAAGGCCGGCTCTGCAGCTCACTAGGCTAATCCTCCGCCTGCGGCGCCGGCACACCAGGTTCTAGTCCCGGTTGGGGCGCCGGTTCTGTCCCGGTTGCTCCTCTTCCAGTCCAGCTCTCTGCTGTGGCCCAGGAAGGCAGTGGAGAATGGCCCAAGTCCTTGGACCCTGCACTTACATGGGCTCCTGGCTTCAGATCTGCGCAGCATGCCTGCTGTAGTGGCCATTTGGGAGGTGAACCAACGGAAGGAAGATCTTTATCTCTAACTGCCTGTCAAAAAAAAAAAAGAAGAAAAAGACTGGAAGGTCTTAACGATTAAGTCCAAAATAGACAAATCTGTAGAGACATAAGGTAAGTTAGTACTTGCCTTTTAGAGTTGGAGGGGTTATGGAAAGGTAGAGAGCAGGAATGAGAAATGATTGATAACAGGAACAAATATTGTTTTGGGGTAACAAAAATGAGCTAAATTTCAATTATGATAATTGTTTGGCTGAATATATGCACTAAAAACTGTTGACTTGTACATTTTGAATAGTTGAGCTTTAAGGTTTGTAATCAAATATATCAATATTCATTTGTACACAAAAAAATAAGACCTGAAGAGTTTGACATGTTGAAGGTTAATTGCCCTGCTAAGTAAATATGTCAGAATTATGATGAGAACCTACATCTTTTGATTCTTAAACTGGTGTTCTTTTCCTCACCAGAGGTAAATTTGGAAAAAATTTTACTGAAATTAAGGATTAGGTAGTTGAGTTATTGTGCTCACGTTTTATTAACTAAAATATTAATGGGATGATAAATAATAGTGTTCACACTTATGTACTCTCTTTAAATGAGAAATGTTAGTGGAATTTTGTTGTTCTACATTTGTGTTGCCCTTTTTCTCAATTTGTATGCCTCTTATTGAGAAAAAGACCCACCCTATCACAGTTTTCTTAAACTTGCTACATTTGAAAGAGTAACACTGTTTATTCATTTATTATTTACTTTAAGATATTGAAACCTTCTGAAAAGAAAGCTAAATACCAGTATGGTGGACTGAATTCTGGACGCCCTGTCACTCCACCTCGAACAGCTAATCCACCGAAGAAAAGGTGAAGAAGGAATTCTATAAAGAAACCACCAGATTTGTTAAGGACATACTTCATAATATATATAAGTGTGCACTGTAAAACCATCCAGCCATTTGACACCCTTTATGATGTCACACCTTTAACTTAAGGAGACGGGTAAAGGATCTTAAATTTTTTTCTAATAGAAAGATGTGCTACACTGTATTGTAATAAGTATATTCTGTTATATTCAACAAAGTTAAATCCAAATTCAAAATTATCCATTCAAGTTACATCTTCACGTATCACAATTTTTAAAGTTGAAAAGCATCCCAGTTAAACTAGATGTGATAATTAAACCAGATGAAAGCATGATGATCCATCTGTGTAATGTGGTTTTAGTGTTGCTTGGTTGTTTAATTATTTTGGGCTTGTTTTGTTTTGTTTTGTTTGTTTTTGCTAGAATAATGGCAATATTTTTTCCCTAAACATTTTAAAAAGTGAAATATGGGAAGAGCTTTAAAGACATTCACCAACTGTTACTTCTTTTGCTTATCTACTTATATACCTGTTTGATCTTAAGAAAATTTATTCCTCATTACATTAAAAAGGAATTTTAGAGAGTGATAGTTTTTAAAAATATGCAGACTGTCCAATTCATTGGTTTTAATCAGTTTGACTGGGCAAACTTTACAGCTGATAGTGAATATTTTGCTTTATTCAGAAATTGCCACTGATTTGGATTTGTGCACTCTAATTTTTAACTTATTAATGCTCTATTGTGCAGTAGCATTTCATTTAACTTTAAGGTAAGGCTCATATAGTATTACCCAAATAGTTGGTAATGTGATTATGTGGTACCTTGGCTTTAGGTTTTAATTCGCACGAAACACCTTTTGGCATGCTTAACTTTCTGGTAACACCCTCACCTGCATTGGTTTTGTTTTTTGGGATTTTTGTTGTTGTTATTGTTGTTGGTTTTGTTTTTAGATCCACAAAACATGAGAATCCTTTTTTGACAAGCCTTGGAAAGCTGACACTATCTCTTTTTTTCTCCCTTTATACGAAGGATGTATTTAATTGAATGCTGGTCAGTGGGACATTTTGTCAACTATGGGTATTGGGTGCTTAACTGTCTAATATTGCCATGTGAATGTTGTATACGATTGTAAGGCTTATGTCACTAAAGATTTTTATTCTGATTTTTCATAATCAAAGTTCATATGATATTGTATAGATATGCTTTGTAGTGAACTATAGTAGCAATAATTTCTGTATGTGATCAAGAGTTTATTGCAGCATTTCTTTTCCTGTTCTCTCTTTTTTTAAGGGTTAGCATTAACATGGCAAGGAATAGAAAAGTCACCATAAAGATTTTAGAAGGAGAACTTACAGAGCACAGATTTGTGATTGTTTGGATGTGACACTATTGGATGTGA
Source organism: Lepus europaeus (assembly GCF_033115175.1). Classification (NCBI taxonomy): domain Eukaryota; kingdom Metazoa; phylum Chordata; class Mammalia; order Lagomorpha; family Leporidae; genus Lepus; species Lepus europaeus. The sequence goes on from NC_084839.1 coordinate 25,540,885, forward strand.
CTCTAAAAGCTTTTATTGAGCATTGTCAAATTTGTAAGCTTCATAGGGATGGACATCACATTTATAATGCCCTTCTATATGTGCTACCATAGATGTGAAATTCTTGACCTTAATATTGTCTTTGAAAATGTTAAATTGAGAATTCTGTTAACTTACAGTTTATGAATTGGCGCATTGTATTACTGCAAGAAATATTTGATTTTCAGCACAGTGCAAAGTTTCCTTAAACTGCATATGTCTTTTTTTTTTCTAATTCTACTTTGTTTTAAAGCACATTTTAAATGTAGTTTTCTCATTTAGTAAAAGTTGTCTAATTGATATGAAGCCTGACTGATTATTTTATTCCTTTTTTCTTCAGAGTGACACATTTAAACATACATTTTATTCAAAACAGCACTATGTTTCTGACATTAAATTGATTTCTTTTCTGAAAATAGTCATGAATTGCTTATGGTATGCTAGATTAGGACACACACACACTTTATCAGTTTTGACTTGAACAGCTTGGTTGAAGTATAAGTTGAGCAGTTTCTAAATAGAATTTTAGATAGATTCTTTTAGAAGTCATATTGAAACCTGTGGCGGGGAAAGGGCAGTCTTTATTCATCTCAGTATTAGTTAAACCACATTAATCTGGATTCTACTGATTTTTTGGTCAGTAAGAAATTATTTAGAAATTCATCCAGATAAAAGCCACATATGGGGGGGCCTGCGCCTGCAGTGCTGGCATTCCATGTGGCCGCCTTTTCGAATCCCAGCTGCTCCACTTCCAATCCAGCTTTCAGCTATGGCCTGGGAAAGCAATAGAAGATGGCCCAAGTCCTTGGGCCCCTGCACCCACGTGGGAGACCAGGAAGAAGCTCTTGGCTCCTGGCTTCGGATCGGTGCAAGTCCGGCCATTGGCGGCCACCTGGGAAGTGAACCATTGGATAGAAGACCTCTCTTTCTCTCTCTCTCTCTCTCTCTCTGCCTCTGCCTCTGCCTCTGCCTCTCTATAACCCTGCCTTTCAAATAAATAAATAAATCTTTAAAAAAATCAAATGTGGAAGAAATCACTAATTAGGGAAATTAATATTAATCATTAAAGAATGGAAATTTACCATATTTTAAAATTATGTAGGAACTCTTTAAACCATTTAACTGCTTATAGTCATATGCAGGTAATGTGTTCACTAAATCTGTATTTATTGCTGCTAACATTCATTGTTTCTGCTTTGCCCAACAGCAGCCCCCCCCCCTTTTTTTCCCCTCCTTTTTTTTTTTTTTTTTTTTATGAGAGGCAGAGAGGAAGAACTCCCATCTGCTAGTTCACTCCTCAAATGTCTGCAGCTTCTGGGACTAAGCCAAGGCCAAGCTGGGAACCAGATCGCCTGTGTGACTGTAGGGATCCATTAGCTGGAGCCCCACTGTCTCCCTGGTCTGCACTGGCAGGAAGCTGGAATAGGGCAGTCAAACCCAGGCACTGTGTTACAGGATATGCATGCCTGAACTGCTGGCCTAAATGTCCCCCCAAGGACCAGTTATGATCATCAGCACAGGACTGGTTTGTACTTAGCACCTAACGAAGGACTCTGTAGCTAGCCACATTGTCATCTCCCTTGACTCTGAAGAGGACCTAAATGTTCCTGAAGATAGTTATTTTAACTGGAAAATGCCAGCAAGAAGAATCTTAACATAGGTAGAATGCAGCCATCCTTTGTACATGAAAATGGTCTTGTTACAGTTAGAATAACAGAAATGTGGAGATTGCATAAAAAATTTTAAAAAGCCTAATTTGATACTGTGAATTCTTTACTGAGATCAGACAGGTCCATGGAGGTGGTGACAAAGTGTTGTCAGAGCCCAAGGTTTTCCTCGATTTTGAGACGCTTGACTAGAAGGGAGGAATTGTTAAACTTGGTCTCGGGCTCCCTCCACACTTAACAGACTAGAGCTTGAGTGTGTGTTCAGATGGTGCCTGCCCTACAGTGGTTCCACTTAGAATTTCTCAGCTTTTCAGTGGTGCCAAAACTGTGTATTCAGTGAAAACCATACACTAGATTTTGAATTTGACTCTTTGTCACCAGCTAGCACAATGCGGTCCAGTACAGGCGTGTTGCTAGGCAGCAGTCAGCTGGTCGTGAGGGAACCTGCTGAGACTGCACTGAACCATCACTCAGCTAGGGTGCTCATTAGATTAGGTATATTTCAGTGCATTTTCGGCTTATGATATTTTCACTTTTGAGTGGGGTTGCTGGAGGATGGGACCCCATCGCAAGTTGAGGAGTATCCATTTTTCAGACAAGCAGCCGAGTCTCAGATTTGCAGCAGAGCTTTCAGCCACTCCCAGCTGCAGACAGCCAGAACTTGTTCATAAAAGGTCAGCGGCGAACCGATCAGGCTGTCCATTTGTCAGTCCTTATGTCTGTCTGTAAATCCTGCCTGATCACTTTACTGAGTGGAGATCTCTGAACCTTTACTGGTTCAGGGTGCTGCCTGATGCATGAATCATTACTTTGCCCAGATGAAGTCAGCTGATATTTATTTTAAAAGGAGATAATTTGAAGTAGAAATATGATCAGAGGAAATAAACCCTTCAAAAAAAGAATTTTATCCAAGCAAAACTATAAACATCGTAAGAGACATGTGTCTCTTGAGACTATCAAAGTGTATTACATTGAGTCAAGGAAATGAAATATGTCTGGGTTTAAAAGTTCAGGTATATTCCATTATCTTCATAGCAACCGTAATTTTTGACATCTTTATGCTAAAATGTATTTAGAAAAGGAATATGTTAGATGGAAATTGCTTTTGATATCCAACCTAATCCACCTCTTCTCTTCTTTGTGAATCAAGTGTACACCTGAGAAGACATTGAATATAAATAAATAAGCCTGTCTAGTGGCATCCACTTAGAAACAGTTTGCCCATTTTGCCTGTAGATCTCAATGTTTTGTACCTTTTTTAAAAACAGCTTAAAAGTTAAAGGAATTTTAAAAATAGCATACCTTGCAAAATGAACAGTTACTAGTTAAATGGGAAATAAATTGGTTCCATCTAAGTATATACTAGAGTATTATCTTCTGTTTATAAAGTTTCTTCAACAGAAACAAAACTAAAAAATGGGGCAACAATTTTAGTTTGTCAAAAATTGGATTTTTACCTGTAGATTTGAATGCCAGAGTATCTAAGTCAATCCTTTGATTAGAATATTTAAAAAGTCAAAACTTTAACTTCCTTTAACTTCCACCTTGTTGGAACTACTCTCCAACATATAACTCTGATCATTGGCACAGTTACTGGAAATGCTGCCCCCTATGTATAAGTTACTGAAAGATAACTACTTTCTACTACTCTGATAAACGTGAACTCTTCCCTCTAGCTCTTAATAAGGATTTCTGAGAAGGTGGTAGTGGAGTTACTGAAGAAAGCTTGTCTGTTTTGACTTTGGAAATTAACTCAGTTTCTCAGATTAAAAATGAACAACTTCCCTTATTACCTTAGAAAGTCTGGTGTGATGCCCAGGGTCCAATTCTCAGCATGTATAATGTGATATGTGTGACTTCAGAAGTTGTAGAGGGTCTGGTGCTGTGGCGTAGTAGGCTAAGCCTCTGCCTGTGGCGCCTGCATCCTATATGGGTGCTGGTTCAAGTCTCAGCTGCTCCTCTTCCAATCCAGCTTCTCCGCTAATGGCCTGGGAAAGCAGTGAAAGATGGCCAAGTGCTTGGGCCCCTGCACCCATGGGGAAGACTCAGAAGAAGCTCCTGGCTCCTGGCTTTGGATCAGCCCAACTCCAGCCATTGTGGCCATTTGGGGAGTGAACAAGCAGACGGAAGACCTTTCTATCTTTCTCTCCCTCTCTCTGTAGCTCTGTCTCTCAAATAAATAAATCTTTTTAAAAAATTATAGAGGGGCCGGTGCCTTGGCGCACTAGGTTAATCCTCTGCCTGCAGTGCCAGCATCCCATATGAGCACTGGTTCTAGTCCCAGTTGCTTCTCTTCCAGTCCAGCTCTCTGCTGTGGCCTGGGATAGCAGTGGAGGGTGGCTCAAGTACTTGGGCCCCTGCACCCGCATGGGACACCGGGAAGCACCTGGCTCCTGGCTTCGAATTAGCGCAGCTCCAGCTGTTGCGGCCATTTGGAGAGTGAACCAATGGAAGGAAGACCTTTCTCTCTCTCTCTCTCTCTCTCTCTCTCTCTCTCTCTCTCATTGTCTGTAACTCTACCTGTTAAATAAATAAAATCTTTGAAAAAAAAATGTAGAAACACAAAACTGATTGCTAGGATAATTGCCTTAGGTTTTGTAGCCCTTTTCTAATGGAGACCTAGTAACCCCACTGAAGTTAATTCAGTCAGTCAAAGGATAATCTTTCCTGTTACTCTACTGTGAAGCCTGTTTGGTGAGAGTCCCTAATCTCTTAGCAGGTGACTTCCCTAAACAGTGTGCTCACTGGCAAATTAACGCAAGTTGTAATCCACTCTTTTTTTTTTTTTTTTTTTGAAGACTTACTAAGGCAGAGTGGCGGGTAGAGACATCTCTTATGTCTGCTGCTTCACTCCTCAAATGCCTACCGTGCCTGGGGCTGGTTCAGGCCAGAGCCAGGAGCCAGGAACCCATCTGCATCTCCCATGTGGGTGATGGGTCCCAGGTGCTTGGGACAGTCTTCTGCTACTTTCCCAGGCACCTTAGCAGCAAGCTGGATAGGAGACAGAGTGCTCTGATATGGCCCCATCCATTGCATTTTTAATAGAACATCAATTCTTTATATCAGGTTGTTATATTTAACCCTAAGAACCTTCAGGTCTAGATCAGTCTCATTGTGTGTGACTAGAATGTAAGCTCATATGGGCAGAGGTTCTTTTTTCCTCGTTTGTTCACTGATTACCTCCTATTGGTGCCTGGCACAAAGTAGACTTGGAGATATTTGTTTGATAAATGGCAACCAAGTTTCAAAAATGACTTCTCGTATTACTGTTTTGACACCAACCTTCTGAAGACATTTGCCATAATGATATAGTTCCAATTTTCACATATCCTCATGTAATGCCGTTGTCTCTTAAAACAAGAATGCTGGAGTAGTCTCCAGAGAAAAATTGATTTGAGTCTATCCTGCCAAAAAATAAATGGTTCATTGTCAAAACTGTGGTCCTTATTTTATAAAATATTGGTAAAGATAAGTTGAAATAGTTATTTGAAAAGAGCATTTTTATAACCAGCACCTGAGGGACACATTGAAGTTGTTCAGAGTGTTCCAACATACTTATTTTCTTCCCCCTTTCTGTAGTCCAGGTTGTTTTGTTGGTCTTAAAGTCACCTTTCCAGTGAGCCACTTCACATGTTTAGGAAAGCGGTGTAATATTTTGTCTTTCAGAGTTTACCCAGTAAAGCAGTTCTGAGCACTTAAAATCAGGAATCAAAACTTGTGAGTGCCTCTTTTAACAAATGGGGATTATGTCATAGGCAGAAGCAAGTATGGGAAAGAACAACAAAAAATATTTCCAGTAAGGAATGAAGTGGTACAGTGGAAAAAATTAGTTTTGAAAGAAATTTACTTGTTAGAGTCATTATTCCTGATTCTTCTCAGTGTTTATCTCTCTTCCATTTCAAAGAGCAGTCAACCAGGCTGAATTTTTTTTTATTCCATTGTAAAATTCCACTGAAGGAATTTGGCCCAGCCTGGATCAAGGGCCCTCATGACTCCCAGGAAGTGAAAGGGGAGGGATATTGCATGAACACAGCTGCTGCCCCTCAACCCAAATGGTCTGGGAGTTTGGGTAGAATATTTTCTAGAAAGAGGGTGCTGAAAACAAAATCCAAATTATCCTCTAAGACAGACTTTTACAAGAAAAATCATAAAACACCTGAAAATACAGAATGGGTAAGAAATAGACTGAGAACTCTAAGTTGATAAAACTACTTGAAAAGTGAATGTAGTGTTCATAACCTTGTAGTTAAACACATGTGTACCGTAACCTATTTCACTTTTAAACATTTATAGGAGAGCTTCATGTGTGTACTGCATGATGGAGGCATGTACAAGCAGTAATATTCAAAGCGTGTGACTTTTATGGGCACTGGCCAGTCTGACTACCAGTGAATCAGAACATGCGCTAGCTATAAACAACCATTAAAGCCTTCAGAGGCATTGCAGCTGATGACCAGGTCAATATACAAGAATGTTCCTGGCATTCATAGGAGTGTAAAGAGGACCCGAATGCCCAGCGTCGGGGGTATTGATACATTTAGGACAGAATATGACAATGAAAATGATTCAGAGTGTAATGCACTAGCTTGGTGAACTCCTAAGACAAAGTTTGAGTATTTAAATTCACAAACAAAACTTGGGTATTAAGATACATAGAATAGAGGCAGCACTCTGGCGTAGTGCTGTAAGCCTCTGCCTGTGACACCAGTATCCCATATGGGCGCCAGTTTGTGTCCTGGCTGTGCCTCTTTCCAGTCCAGCTCTCTGCTATGGCTTAGGAAAGCAGTAGAAGATGGCCCAAGCGCTTGGGCCCCTGCACCCACGTGGGAGACCCAGAGGAAGCTCCTGGCTTTAGATCAGTCCAGCTATGGCTCTTGTGGCCATCTGGGGGATGAACCAGCAAATGGAAGACTTTTCTGTCTCTCTCTAACACTACCTCTCAAATTTTAAAAATTAAAAAAATATATATATACATAGAATAAAGAAAAGCAAGGGAATGGGAAAAGCAGGTGTCTCCGGGGTTCCGGAATGGGAGTAGGGGGTGCATACAGACCCAACGGTATTGTTGATGTTGCTGGTTTTGGGGTGTAAGACTCATGTTTTTGGTGAGTGGTGGCTTCACAAGGTCTAGGGTTTTCTGTTTTGGCATTTCTCCTTGTTATATGTATTCTTTTATGCATAGATTTCCTTTTTAAAAGTATGTATTCCCATTTATATCAAATTGTGTCTATAAACAAAGATTTTTCTAAAAGATATCCAGTTGGTAAGATTACATAAATGAGAACTTCAGAAAAAGCTACGGAAATTCAAGAGTGTCTCAGCATCCTGCACTTAGCATTCAAATGATGATGGGCTGATTATGTTGGATCTTCGTGGATACCAGATAAACAAAATTAGGATGATGAAGAGAGCTCATTAAATGCAAGGTCAAAAAGAAAATTCAAGGCCGGCGCCACAGCTCAATTGACTAATCCTCTGCCTTGCGGCGCCGGCACACCGGGTTCTAGTCCCAGTTGCCCCTCTTCCAGGCCAGCTCTCTGCTATGACCCGGGAGTGCAGTGGAGGATGGCCCAAGTCCTTGGGCCCTGCACCCGCATGGGAGACCAGGAGAAGCACCTGGCTTCTGCCTTCGGATCGGCGCGGTGCGCCGGCCGCAGCGTGCCAGCCGCGGCTGCCATTGGGGGGTGAACCAACGGCAAAGGAGGACCTTTCTCTCTCTCTCTCACTGTCCACTCTGTCAAAAAAAAAAATTCAAGACATGTTCAGTAAAAAGCATATTGCTATATGCGGGAGCAGATTTTTATTGGATAATAAAGGGAAGATAGCATTGAGGACAGTAAAGTTGTGACAGATGAAGCACTGCAGACAGTGCGGGAGAGCCTGTTACAGCCAGTCAGTGGTTTTCAGTAAGGGAAAAACCGCCATGTGATGAGAGGAGACGGTAGACTGGATGCGTAAAAGGGAAAGGACTTCAGGCACTAGTTCAAGCTAATCAATTAAATGCCTAATGTGTTATCCAAGTCCCAGATTAAGTGGAGGCAAGAAGTAAACATGTGCTATAGTCCACTGCTAAGACAGTCTACCCTACAATATGAGATGTGTTCAGCTACTTCTACACATGCCTTTACTGAGGCAAAATAGTTTGCCCCATATGATAGCTAATAAAATGGTGGTGTCTGAATTCAAACCAGGTCAGTGACCATAAAGTGTCTTCATTTCACATACCTACAAGGGGTGGGGGTGGGGGGAATCAGTAATGAGAACACTGATGAGGTCCTGCTGGTAGTAATCCTTAATTTGAAACCAAGATGTAGGCAGTATGCTACTTCCCCAAGAGCATTAACGTCCATGCATATCTACTGACTTTATACGCAGATTCTACTTAACAGATTCACTTCTGAAGATTTGAGGAGCCTAAGGAGTACTTTCCAAATACTCTATTTGCAATATATACAAGCAGCTGTGAGCACACAAATCTTTCTCTAAGTCTCATGGAGGAGTCAGGACCTCCCAGGTAGACTTTCCAGGGCTCCGCTCACCACTGTGCTGGGGGAAACAGCCCCACTCCCTGGGTTCCCATTGGCTGCCCTTCCCAGCCTGGTGGGCATTCCCAGAGTCACCTGCGGGTCTTTCCTGCTTTCTGCTGCTCCCAGGTCCTGGGGCCCCATCAAGATGGCCAAGTGCCTGCTGCTGCTGCTAAGCTTTCCGACTGGCTGTAAAAGGTTTCCAGTGAGCTTAAGGCAGTTCCAGTCGGATTTACAGGAGTGGTGAAAGCTGCGGAGACCCAAGGGAGCCAGCAGTGGTTCCCGGAGAAGGTCTATGAAGGTCTAGGTTCCAGTATGAAGACTGGAGTTAGGGGACTTGGGCCTCTCGTCAAAGGAAATGCTTGCATTGATTTGGTGTGCTGCAATGACATCCTGGGCCTTATTCACCCTCTTGTACTGCTGGTGAGCCTTGGCCCTTCTCTACTACTGTAGCCTTGCAACCAGGCTTGATTGTACTAAGCTAAAGGTGTTGACACTGTAACAGTTCAGTCTGACAGAGAGATGCTGTCTCCTTCCCATCACCATTGGTACCCCCCTTCCTCAGATTCTAGTTTGCTTCCTTCTTGCCCTCGATCACTGACTGCTATGTAGAAAAATCTTCCCCTCTCCCTTTCGTCATTCCTTCAACAGATGTTTCCTGTTGAGCAAGTAATTAGGTGCTGATTACACAAGAGTGATTAAAGACAGTCCTGACCCCTGCCTTCAGTGGACTTGGGGTTTAGTGGTTTGTTTCTGCCACTCTGGCAAGGGAACAACATCTTCCCTCCATCTCATCATAGAACCCAGAGCTGGAAGGGGCTCCTCCTCCACCTTCTCCATCTTACACACGCTGCCGTCCTCGGCTTTTCCCCCCTTTTCACTGTTTAACTTTTACTTGATCCCGTAATTTCTGGTGAAAATGCATCTCCCTCAAGCACAACTCACTGTGCCTTGTGTTCTAGTTGTGTGTGTGTCTGCCTGGAAGTTCTACAAGGGCGAGGGCGGTGCCATGGTGTATTCATTGTGCTGCTTTCTCTGCCTCCCTTTTTTCTTCTTTCTGAGATTTATTTATTTGAAAGAGTTAGAGAGAGGTCTTCCATCCACTGGTTCACTCCCCAAATGGACACAATGGCCAAAACTTGGCCAGGCCAAAGCTAGGAGCCAGGAACTTCTTCAAGGTCTCTCGTGGGTGGCGGGGGCCCAGGGGTCTGGGCCATCTAATGCTGCTTTTCCAGGCACATAAGCAGAGAGCTGGATCAGAAGTGGAGCAGCCGGGACTTGAACTGGCACCCATGTGGGATGCTTAACGCATTAAGCCACAACACTGGCCCTCCCTGCTTCCCATTGTGTAACAACTGTTCGTATAGTATACATTCATTGTTTGGTAAGTATCTCATAGTCAAGGCTAGAAATCAGTGATCACAGGAGTCCCTGATGCTTTGCAAGAGACAGACAGGCAAAGCAGGGAAGAATCCTCAGGAAAACACGGGGTTGAAGCTTGGCTTGGGCGGCACTTGGGGACCGGACCAGATGTCGGTTTCTCCCTCTACCTTTCAAATTACAAACACTAGCAATATATTGGCAGCAACAAAGTTACACATCAGGTAGAAGGAATGTGAAGAGGAAGGGATATCAAGACAAGAATTTAAAACCTGTAGAGAACCCTTTTTATTCACTGAGGAAGCACCTACTACATCCCAGGCTCCTGGCGAGCGCTCGGATGAAACCACAAAGATGCCGGCTCAGAGTAACCGTTACAACGGATCCCCTCACAAAAGCCACGGCCTTCACGCCTTTAGTTTAGTACGGAGAGTCCTGCCTCTTTGCGACTTCACGGACAGGACAACCACTGCGGCAAAGGCCGGTTCCCCGCCTCGGTCACTGCGCCTGTCCGCGTGCGCGTGCGGGGCGCCGGCCGCTACTGTGGGATCAGGCTGAGGATAGGCCTGCGGCCTCATTAGAGGAAAAACCAAAGGCTCCACGCAGGACTGGCGGTGTGAAGCGTCCAAGGGGAAGAGGTCAACTGAGGCAGCTCGTGTGGGCTTTGCAGCGAGAAATCTCGGCGGGTAACCGTAGGAGGCCTCTTGCCAACCGCGGCCGCGTGCGGGTGCGCGCGGCCCGGAAGTCCCGCCCCCAGAGGCCGGCTCTGCGCGTTGATTGGTCTCGCGGCCGGGCGCGAGGATTCGAATAGGAGGTGTTGTGGGCGCGGCCCCAGAGAGCAACCGTCTGAGGCCCGGAGCGCTGTGGTAGAGGCTGACGGCCGCGGGGCTTTTCACGCAGTCCCGGGTGCTTGGAGGTACCTTCACCCGCAGCCGGGGTCGGGCCTCGCGTGCCAATCTCCGGTTGCACCTGGCCCCTCCGGCTGCCACCCCCGCGGCCCATTCGTGTGAGCGGGTGGCGGCGTCCCTGCCCCTTGCCGACGCCACAGCCCCGCCCCGCCCGCTTCCCCTCGCGAATCCCCTCAGGCGCCTTCGCGGTAACGAGCGCGCACACTCGGGCGCCCGGGGGCGAAGGCGCGGGCTGTGGGGCGACGCCGAAGGGGTCGGGGACCGGGCCGTGAGCGCCCCGGGGGCCCTGACTGCCGGGGAGGGGCGGTGGTCCGGGGGCGTCCGCGCCGGCGTCTCGGGGCCGGGCCCTGGGCCTGCTTCTCACAGCGCGAGTCCCCTCTTTTTGGAAAAGATCTTTAAAACTTAAAAATTATGGGGATTCGATAATAGCCCAAGCAAAGCTTCTAGCAGTTTTGCCAGAATACTTTGCTGTGTTGTTTTTCAGGAGTTAGTTTATCAAACATATTTACATTACAAATGATAGAATTAAATTTATATAAAGAGATTTATAGCTGGGTTTCTTTTCCTGACAAGGTTACAATAAGTAATATTGAAATATTTATTATGTGTCAAGTATTTTACACATAATTTCATTTAATATTTAAAACAATTCTTTAGTGGTTAAAGATTATGGAACTTTGTTATGAAACAGTCCTGGAATTCAAATCTTAGCTTTATCATTTACTAATTATGTGGCTATAAGCAAATTTCTTCTCTAAGCCTCAATTTGTTATCTATAAAGTAAGAATAAAATAACTCATTCATCTTGAAGTAAATGAGATAATGCATGTAAAATGTGGCACATAGTGTTATTACATTGGCTCATAGTAAGTGTTCAGTATGTGATGGCAATTTTAAAGAAGGCTGAGTTGCCAGTGAATATTGCTGTTAGGATTTTATATTATTATTATTATTATTATTATTATTTAAGGATTTATATATTTTGAAAGAGAGGAGAGCACAAGAGAGAGAGAGAGAGCACTTCCATTTGGTGGTTCATTTCCTAGATGGCCACAACAGCCAGAGCTGGGGGATGCCAAAGCCTGGAGGTTCATCCAGGTCGCTAACATGGGTGGCAGGGACCCAAACATGGTGGGCCATTTTCTACTGCCTTTCCTAGGCCATTAGCAGAGAGCTGGAACAGAATTGGAGCGGCTAGAACACACACTAGTGCCCATGTAGGATGCTTTACCTTTTACTCCACAATGCTGGCTTTGCTGTTAGGTTTTTAGTATAGGCAAATGAATCTCCAGATTACTTTTGCTTCAGTTTTGTGATTCTGTGAAGCATTATTGTTTACTTTACCTTAGAGAGAAATTATTTCAAATGTGCAGAGAATTAATATGGTGTAATTACTAAAAATAAATAAATAAACTACTCCTAGGTATCCTGTTCAAGTGTGAGTTTTGGCTTGATTGAAAAAAAAAATACTTTTTTTTGAAAGGCAGAGATACAGAAAGAGAGGGAGAAACAAAGAGATTTTCCATTTACTGGTTCAATCCCCAAATGGCCACAAAAGCTGGCTGGGGCTGGGCTAGGCTGAAGCCAGGAGCCTGGAATTCTGGGTTTCTCACATGGGTGGCAGGGGCCCAAGTACTTGGGCCATCTTCCGGTGCTTTCCCAGGCGCATTAGCAGTGATCAGAAGTGGAGCAGCAGGGACTCAACAGTCACTCTTATGGGATGCTGGCACCACAGGTGGTGTCTTAACCCATTGCACCATGACAACCCGAGCTTGGTTGTTTTGAATGTTGATGATTCCAAGTAAAAATCCAGTAAAGGATTTTACCATTATCAGTTCAGTTTCTCCTACTTCCCTTCCTTTCCCTGTCTCTTACCCTGTCTGAAATGACCCATATTTTAATTTTTCTTTCATTCCTTTCCTTCTGCCTGCCATCAGAACTTTTGTTCAGTTAGTTTAAACAAAGAACAAAATTAAAAGCTACTTCAAGGTGGAATTTGACCAAAACTGTAGCATTGATCACTTCTCTCCTTGAGCTTATTCTCTACAGCCTTCCTGCCAATGTTTGCTGATTAACTTAAGTGAATCTCTGGAGATTTTCAGACATTTTACATTCTTTTAATTTGTTTCAAATCTCTTATGATATACCCTAAAATGAACATTAGGGTTTAGTGGAATAAGGAAACCTACTGTGAGCATAATATATTGTCCATTTGGTAGGAAAATTTCATTTCATCTCATGACATACCCATTTTTTAAAATATTAAAACACTAATTAAAGTTGCTTACCATTCAGTAAAATTTAGTCCTACAAGATGTGCCACAGTTGTTCTGTGTTCTGGTACATTGCACCCTTGGGCCTAGCCCAACGACCCAATTTGAGAAGCCTAATTTTTTCCATCTAGATATAAGTCTGTTCTTATTTGGAAAAAAAGATGTAGATTAAGCCTCCAGCTGTTCCCCAGGTAGGATGGGTAGGAAAGAGCAGAAAGTTCTCACACAAACTGAAGGCTCAACTGATCACTTACTTATCTATCCATAGGGTTTATAGCACCCCTGCTCCAACTCCATAATTTCCTTCTCTTTGGACCTTAGGATCCAGAAAGAAAGATGGGAGGAGAAGTATTTGTAGAATTGATAAAGTATCATTTCTTCTTCCTAATCTAGTCCTGCACTGTATAATACAGTAGCTACTAGCCACATGTGGCTATTAAATACTTGAAATGTGAGTAATGCAACTGAAGATTTAATTTTTATTTAGTTTAAGAACTGGTGCAGTATAAACAATTTCCCCCTTTACACAACTTCATTTTCTTGATAGGACTACATTTCACTTTGTTGAAAAATTAGCCACAGAGGGGCCGGCACTATGGGTAGTGGGTAAAGCCACCACCTGCAGCACCTGCATCCCTAACAGGATGAGTACCAACTGCTCCACATCTTTATTGATTGATTGATTTGAAAGAGTTACAGAGAGAGAGAGAGAGAGAGAGAGAGAGAGAGGGAAAGAGAGGTCTTCCATTCGCTGGTGCATTCCCCAGTTGGCAGCAACGACCAGAGTTGCGCCAATCTGAAGCCAGCAGCTAGGAGCTTCTGGGTCTCCCAACAGGTGCAGGGTCCCAAGGACTTGGGCCATCTTGTACTGCTTTCCCAGGCCATAGCAGAGAGCTGGATTGGAAGTGGAGCAGCCAGGACTTGAACCTGCGCCCATATGGGATGCCAGCACTGTAGGTGGCAGCTTTATCCATTATTGCCACAGCACCAGCCCATGTTCCACTTCTGATCCAGCTCCCGATTAGTGCCCCTGGGGAAGCAGTGGAATATGGCTCAAATCCCTGGGCCCCTGCCACCCACATGGGAAACCTGAAAGAAGCTCTTGGCTCCAGCTCCTGGCTTCAGACTAGCCCAGCTCCAGCTGTTGCAGCCATTTTGGGAGTGAACCAGTGGATGGAAGATTTTTCTGTCTCTCCCTCTCCTCTCTCTCTAATTTTCAATAAATAAATCTTTTTTTAAAAAACTAGCTTTGGAATTGAAATATGCTATAAATATAAAATACCCACCAGGTTTCAAAGACTTAGGTTATAAAATACCTCACTAATTTCTGTGTTGATTGTATTATTAAATTATATTTTGAGTATGTTTTGCATAATTATATTAAAGCTTCCCTTTTTAAAAAAATGTTGCTTTTAAAAAATATACAGCTATTGGGGCCGGCACTGTGGAGTAGTGGGTTAAGCTACTGCCTTGCAGTGCTGGCATCCCATATGGGCACCAGTTCGAAACTCAGCCACTCCACTTCTGATCCAGCCCTCTGCTATGGCCTGAGAAAGCAGTGGAAGGTGGCCCAAGTTCTTGGGTCCCTGCACCCATGTGGGATACCCAGAGAAAGCTCCAGGCTCCTGCTTTGGATTGGCGCAGCTACGGCCATTGTGGCCATTTGGGGAGTAAGCCAGTGGATGGAAGGTCTCTCTCCCCCTCCCCCCCCTTCCCTCTCAGTGTAACTCTGCCTTTCAAATAAATAAATCTTTAAAAATATATATACAGCTATAAGTGTGGCTCACATTATACTGAATAGTGATACTCCAGTCTCACTACACCCAATTTTATTTTACAGTCCTTCCTTCAATGGGGAAGGGTCTGAGGGTCAGGAAGAAGAATGTGTACCTACCTCCCTGAATACGAGGGGAGGCATGGCTGCTTGGGCCACTGAGTTATGGATGCATAGGTTTTCATTAGGTTCTTAGAGCAGTTTCCTGCTTTGCCTATTTGTGTCTCTCATTTCCCTAGAAGTACTTTGACCATATAAATGGTATTAGCTGTACTAATCATGCTTATGAATTAGTACCAACAAGGTAATTATTATGTATATTGTTAAGTATTGATGGTTTAACTTCGATTCAGATTTTTATCAGACTATAACACTGTATATTCACATACATTTATAAAGAGCCACTCAAATAGCATGGCCATATACTCATTCACAACTTTAAAAAGTAGGGATACCAACTTAAGAAAATCCTTCCTGTACCATACACTTCTTTGTTTTCAACTTTTTAATGAACACCAAAATATGCTTGTTAAATAAATTTTGTAATATGTCAAAGAATTTACTAATATGAAGATTTGTGGAATTTTTTGGGGGGAAGAGGTTGCTTTTTAATATAGCACTTGACGTTGATAATAATTTAGTTCTGGAAATAGTTTTCCTTGTTTTATAAAAATTGGAAGTGGCATATAACAACTATGTTATATGCCATGTGATATAAATTATCAGGAAGAAAGAATACCACAAATACATGATAAACACAATATAATTTCTAAAATTAACTTTCACATTTGTTTGGGGTTCCATAATAGCCAAGGCAAAATAATATATACTATCTTATTTGAGAAGAGGAAATATAAAGGAAGTATAGCTAGTAATGAATTAAAAAAGCAATTTCTAACACTGTCACAAATAACATTTTTTTTTTTATTTATTTGACAGAGTTAGACAGTGAGGGAGAGAAACACAGAAAGGTCTTCCTTCCGTTGGTTCACCCCACAAATGGCTGCTAAGGCCGGAGCTACGCTGATCCGAAGCCAGGAGCCAGGTACTTCTTCCTGGTCTTCCACGCGGGTGCAGGCGCCCAAGCACTTGGGCCATCCTCCACTGCCTTCCTGGGCCACAGCAGAGAGCTGGACCGGAAGAGGAGCAACCAGGACTAGAACTGGTGCCCATATGGGATGCCGGCGCCGCAGGTGGAGGATTAACCAAGTGAGCCACGGCGCCGGCCCACAAATAACATTTTAATAGCAAGTTTAGTTACGTTTTATATGACTACCTCTGGTAGTATCATCCATTTAGTTGTTTTTATATAGAAATGAATGCGATAACTAATTGTATGTTTTGTTTTTACAGATTCTTGGGAAACCAATATGAGGCACAATCAGATGTGTTGTGAGACCCCACCTACTGTCACTATTCATGTAAAAGCAGGGCCAAGTAGATCACATCAACCCAAAAAACCCATTAATCTGAAGCGTCGTATTTTTAAAGATAGTTGGCAAGCATCTGAAAAAAATGCACATAATAACAACAAATCTAAACGCCCCAAAGGTCCTTGCCTAGTTATACGGCGTCAGGAAATGACTGCTTTCTTTAAATTATTTGGTAGGTTTATAGTGCAATTATATTTGAAGTTAGAATGCAAACATTATTTTATCATTTCCCAAATGATCAGAGAGATTGTTGTTTTCTGGGTCAAATTTCCTATCTACAACCAAATTTTTGTTTTACCTAAGTTTTTTAATGTTGGTGTTTTTGGTTTTTGCTTGCTTGCTTATGAATTAAAAATTCAGACTCATCTAGCTTTTAGATGAATTAAATACAAGTGTCAAATGTAAATCTAGGCAATTCAGGTTCATAGCCTGAGTTTCATTTGCCCTAAAGACAAGACTTAGGTGAGCTACTAACCCAGTTTAACTGGCCTTGAGGGGTATCCCAGGGCTTTGACTGCTAAAACCAAGCATACTGGGAAAGTTGCTCACTAGAGAAATTTTAGAGTCACATTTTGGGAATGTTAAAAATTTAACTGTGCCTTATCAGCATGTTCATATAATGAAATTGAGCTTGTTCAGATCATGAGGCAACAGTACTTTGCTGACAACGTTTCAAAACAATTAGACAAAAAGGAACTTCTGCATGGCACTTCTACTAGCCAAGAAAGAGAAGGTATCTACTGGGTGCAAGGGCAGAAAAGAAGGTAGTTAGATAAGTATCTGTGGGAATTAATCAAGTCAAGTAGATTACAGGGTCTAGTAGATCCAGGGAACAGACTTCCTTGTTTACAGGAAGGCCGGGTACATTAAAGCTGATTAATATGTAAGGAAAAATAAAATGAAAAGATGAGGTTTTTTTTTTTAAGATTTATTTATTTGAAAGATAAATTTGCAGATAGAAGGAGAAACAGAAAGAGATCTTCATCCACTGGTTCACTCCCCAAATGGCTACAACAGCCAGAGCTTGGGCAGGCAGGAGCCAGGAGCTTCTTCTGAGTCTCCCATGTGGATAGCAGGGGCCCAGGGACTTGGGCCATTTACTGTTGCTTTCCCATGCACATTAGCAGGAAACTGGATTGGAAGTAGAGCAACTGGAGCTTGAACCAGCACCCATATGGGATGCCAGCATTGAAGTGACAGCTTAATCCAGTATGCCACAGTACCAGCCCCTCTATAGTGTTTTTGTTTATTTGTATTTTTTCTAATACTCAGCTTTTTTCTAAAATTAAATGTTAATTCTAAATGAGTTTTTATGTAGATATTTTCATATATATTTGAATAATTTAGGTAAATAAGACAAAAAAGAAGAATTCAAAGCTAAAAAAATACCTTAAAATCTAAGGAGAAAGTAATAGAAAAACATATTTAGAATACATTTTAAAACATATTTAGGAATCAGAATATTAAGTCATTGTTTCTTAAAAACTGATTATTATCAGATTTCATTTCCCCCTGTTAAGATTGATTTTGGAAAGGAAAGAAGAGGCAGAGTTACCCAAGACTTATTTCACAAGTGCTATTAGATATTCAGTAACCCAGACACTGCCACCATTCCATTTCCTTCCTGAGCTGTATTTCAGTCAAATCAGATGGGAAGCTGAACAATTAGGCAGTAGGTTTTGTACAGTCTTTGCAGTGGTAAATATATCAAAGGACTGAAAACTACACCTTAAACAATGCTAAAATGGTCCAACCATTTTTGTTTGCTTTCTAAGCCTCATTTATAATCTTATGTAGCAGTTCTTCAAGAGGAAATGTTCTATTTTTAAAAGGCAAGTCATAGCTATCTTTTGTTGTAGATGACGATTTAATTCAAGATTTCTTGTGGATGGACTGCTGCTGTAAAATTGCAGACAAGGTAAATTTGATAATGATATAAATGTTAGCCAGCATTTTTATGTTATATGATCATTAGAGAATTTTGTAAGAATTTTCTGCTTTATTAAGGTTTGGAAAGGGGCTAGCCTATATTGTACTTTGAAGGCAGAATCCTTACATATTCAACTTTGGAATTAGCATACAGCATAGATTCATTGAATATTGCTGATTAGATTTAAATGACTCTAAGTCCATCTGAAAATAAGAATATGGACTTAATCCAATTTTTAATGGCTTTTTTAAAATGATTTATTTTATTTATTTGAAAGATATTCTATCCATTGGTTTACTCCCCAAATGGCAGCAGCAGTCAGGGCTAGGGTAGGCTGAAACTAGAAGCCAAGAACTTCTATCTGGTTCTCCCATATGCGTGGCAAGGCCATCTTCCACTGACTTCTCAGGCACATTATTAGCAGTGAGCTGGATCAGAAGCAGAGCAGCCAGGAAAAGAATCAGCACTCTGATGTGGAATGGCAGCTTAACCAGCTGCATCAAATCTCCAGCCTCAACTTACTCCTTTGATCAGAATCACTACCTTTTATCAGGCTGTGTAGAAAAAATATTCCGAGATTCACTGTACTTGGAAAATCTTATTTTGTAGTAATTCAGATAAATCCAAATAATCTTGTAGGATAAAATTAGTTTAATATTTATTTTGGAACTAATGTTTCAGGAAAGAATATCTAACTTACATACTAGGAACAGTGTTGTTTCTATGCTTTTTATGAATAGTAATGATTTCTGCTTTGGCAATGCCGTTTAGACCTAGCAATCCTATAGAAAATTCAGCATAGGGCCGGCGCCGTGGCTCAACAGGCTAATCCTCCGCCTTGCGGCGCCGGCACACCGGGTTCTAGTCCCGGTCGGGGCACCGATCCTGTCCCGGTTGCCCCTCTTCCAGGCCAGCTCTCTGCTGTGGCCAGGGAGTGCAGTGGAGGATAGCCCAAGTGTTTGGGCTCTGCACCCCATGGGAGACCAGGATAAGCACCTGGCTCCTGCCATCGGAACAGCGCGGTGCGCCGGCCGCAGCGCGCTACCGCGTCGGCCATTGGAGGGTGATCCAACGGCAAACAGGAAGACCTTTCTCTCTGTCTCTCTCTCTCACTGTCCACTCTGCCTGTCAAAAAAAAAAAAAAAAAAAAAGAAAAAAGAAAATTCAGCATAGGTTCACATCACACTTAAAATAACATGTGAGCCAACAAAAAAGATGAATTGGTTAATTTCAAGATTAGATACCCGGGCCAGTGCTGTGACATAGTGGGTAAAGCCACCACCTGCAGTGCCAGCATCCCATATAGGTGCCAGTTCGAGTCCCAGCTGCTCCACTTCCTATCCAGCTCTTTGCTATGGCCTGGGAAAGCAGTACAAGGTGGCCCAAGTCCTTGGACCCCTGCACCTGTTGGGAGACCTGGAAGAAGCTCTTGGCTCCTGGCTTAGCATTGGCGCAGCTCTGGCTGTTGCGGCCAATTGGGGAGTGAACCAGCAGATGGAAGACCTCTCTCTCTGCCTCTCCTTCTCTCTGTGTGTAACTCTGATTTTCAAATAAATAAATTTTAAAAATGCTGATAGGAAAATAAATAAAATCACCAAATATTTTTAAAAAACATTAAATACCCACTAAGTTAATATTGATAAGGACATTTTTTGTACTTTTTTTTTTTTGGACAGGCAGAGTTAGAGAGAGAGAGAAAGGTCTTCCTTTTTCTGCTGGTTCACCCCCCAAATGGCTGCTACAGCCGGTGATACAGCGATCCGAAGCCAGGAGCCAGGTGCTTCCTCCTGGTTTCCCATGCTGGTGCAGGGCCCAAGCATTGGGCCATCCTCCACTGCCCTCCTGGGCCACAGCAGAGAGCTGGACTGGAAGAGGAGAAACTGGGACAGAATCCGGCACCCCAACCAGGACTAGAACCTGGGGTGCCAGCGCCGCAGGTGGAAGATTAGCCTAGTGAGCCATGGTGCCAGCCGATGAGGACATTTTTAAAAAGATTTATTTATTTGAAAGGCAGAGTGATGAAAGAGAAAAAAAATCCTATGGCTGGTTTACTCCTCAAATGCTGGCAACAGCCAGGGCTGGGTCAGGCCAAAACCAGGATCCAGGAACTCTACCTGGCTCTCTCACATGGGTGGCATGAACCCAAGTACTTGGATCATCATCTGCTGCATTCCAGGTGCAACAGTAGGAAACTGGATTGGAAGTAGAGGTGGGACTTAATTCCAGCACTCCAGTATGGGATGTGGGCATCCCAGGCATCAACTTAACCCACTTTACCACAACTCCTACCCCTGATGTGAACATTTTTTTTAAAAAAAGATTTGTCTATTTATTTGAAAGGCAGAGTTACAAAGAGGTCATCCATCTGTTAATTCACTCACCTAATGGCCAGGACTGAGCCAGACCAAAGCCAAGAACCTGGAACTCCATTCAGATTTCCCATGTGGGTGGCAGGGGCCCAAGCATTTTTACCATCATCTGCCTTCCCAGGCACATTAGCAGGGATCTGAATCCAAAGTGGAACAGCCAGGAGTCCAACCAGCACCCGTATGGGATTGCTTTTGTTGAAAGCAATGACTTAACCTGCACCATGCCACAACAGCAGCCCCTCTGTTAAAATTCTTTCTTGGGCCAGTGCTGCGGCTCACTAGGCTAATCCTCCGCCTGTGGTGCTGGCACCCTGGGTTCTAGTCCCAGTCGGGGTGCCGGATTCTGTCCTGGTTGCTCCTCTTCCAGTCCAACTCTCTGCTGTGGCCCAGGAGTGCATGTGGAGGATGACCCAAGTGCTTGGGCCCTGCACCCACATGGGAGACCAGGAGGAAGCATCTGGCTCCTGCCTTCGGATCGGCGCAGCGTGCCGGCTGCAACGCACCAGCTGTAGCGGCCACTTGGGGGATGAACTAAAAGAAAAAGGAAGACCTTTCTCTCTGTCTCTCTCTCTCTCACTAACTCTGCCTGTCAAAAAAAAAAAAAAAAAAATTCTTCCTTGAAGTTTAAGATGACAAAGAATGTTAAATTTCAAACATGTACAACATAGAATAGAACAAAGGCCCACTTTTCCAGTCTCAAATGCCTACAATAAACTCATGACTATTCTTATTTCTTTAACCCTCTTCCCCATCAAAGACTGGTTTATTTTGAAGCAAATCTCAGTCATCCTAACATTTTATCAATAACTATTTAATGATGTATCTGTAAAATACAAGAGCTGTTTATTTTTTTAAGGTTGAGTTTTTTTGTTTTGTTTTGTTTTTTGTTTTTGTTTTTTTTTAAAGGCAGAGTTACAGAGAGGCAGAGAGTGAATGAGAGGTCTTCCATCTGTTGATTCACTCCCCAAATGGCCATAACAGCCAGAGCTGAGCCAATCAGGAGCCAGGAGCTTCTGGGTCTCCCACGCGGGTGCACAGGCCCAAGGACTTGGGCCATCTTCCACTGCTTTCCCAGGCCACAGCAGAGTGCTAGATCAGAAGTGGAGCAGCCAGGACTTGAACCAGCACCTATATGGGATGCCAGAACTGCAGGCAATGGCTTTACCAGTTATGCCACAGTGCTGACCCCAAGGGCTATTTTTGACATAATCACAATTTTACTAACACTTTTAACAATTAACAAAATATTTGTGTAAAATATCCAGTTTCTGTGGAGTTGTGAAGTTTTTAAGATTTCCAGTTTTAAGTGGATTAAAATTATTGTACAGCAGGGGGCAGTGTTAGAAAAGAAACTAACCAGAAGTTTGTTAGCATTTCAACAGTTCTTTATACTGGATGTTACCCTGGAAACTTGGGATCACTTGTGATTCCAAGTTTGTGATCAATCCTTTGATAATAGGATAAATGTGTTAAAATACTATGCTTATTTACTAGAACCTGTTATATGCTCTAATTTTATCTAGGCATGTATCTATCTTTTTTTCTTTAGGATTTATTTTATTTGGCCGGCGCCGTGGCTCACTTGGCTAATCCTCCGCCTCTGGCGCTGGCACCCCGGGTTCTAGTGCCAATTGGGGTGCCAGATTCTGTCCCAGTTTCTCCTCTTCCAGTCCAGCTCTCTGCTGTGGCCCAGGAGGGCAGTGGAGGATGGCCCAAGTGCTTGGGCCTTGCACCCACATGGGAGACCAGGAGGAAGCACCTGGCTCTAGGCTTCAGATGGGCGCAGCATGCCGGCCATAGCGGCCATTTTGGGGGGTGAACCAACGGAAGAAAGACCTTTCTCTTTCTCTCTCTCTGTCTCTGTCTCTCTCTCTCTCTCTAACTCTGCCTGTCAAAAAAAAATTTTTTTTATTTTATTTGAAAGGCAGAGTTACAAAGAGATTGTCCATCTACTAGTTCACTCCCTAAGTGGACACAACAGCCAAGACTTAGCCAGGCCAATGCCAGGAGTCTGGAACTCCACCCAGAAATAGAACCATGTTATTTTTGTATCTAAAGATAGTTTATTTAGAAGTCATTTAATTGCATTTAGTTTGAGGCTAGGAGCCCAGAACTCCCTCTGTGTTGCCCACATTGGTGTCAGGGGCCCAAACACATGGGCCATCTGCTGCTTTCCCACATGCATTAGCAGGGAGCTGGATCAGAAGTAGAGCAGCCAGGACTCAAACTGGTGTGGGATACCGGCGTTGGAAGCAGCAGTTTAACCTGCTGCACTACAACATGGGTCCCTAAAAATCATTCATAAAGGTTGTTTTAAAAAGTAGAGTATGGTTTCTATAAGAAACTCACAGGGTTCAGAAACAAATTAGATTTACATTCATACAAATAGAAATGTCAAGCAAGTATGGCAAAATATTAACTGGTGAACCTCAGTGAAGGATGTATGCTTTTTCAATGTCTATAGGTTTGAAATTTAAGTTTAAAAAACTGGTATTTTAAAATATTAGCTACAATAATAATTTCTGAAATTAATCATAAATGGTCAAGAACTATTTCTCAGTGCTCAAATGTATTGGTTAGAGAAAGCAAAAAAATATTAAAATAGGTAATTCTTAGTAAGGATACATATTGTTATAGCTTATTCATGAGAAATTTTGAAAGCTATTTTAAAGCAGTTTATGAAAGCAAAGTGTTAATTTTTAACTTTTTTCTTTATAGTATCTTTTGGCTATGACCTTTGTTTATTTCAAGAGGGCTAAATTTGCTATAAATGAACATACCAGGATAAATTTCTTTATTGCTTTGTAAGTATCTAATCACCAAGTGATTTTTGTATTAGTTATTTATAATACATATGCTGTATCACTAAAACATAGGCTGTTTAAAACTTTATGTATATTTTTGAATAGGTCTTCCTGTATAAAAGCTATTCATTTCTTACCTTAATAGGATATTTTTATTTTCTTTTCACTGAACTTATTGCACTACCTACCTAATATTTATTGTTCCTTTTACATTTTTCAGAGTGCTTCCATATAAATTATCTCAAATTCTCTCCTTTTTGACTTAGATATTTTTAATGCTAAAATATTCTCTGAAATTTCCAGTTGGTAAAGGAAATATATTGTCATTATTGCCCTTTTACATCGACTAGCTTGTGGAAAATATTCTACGTATACTGTTTGTGGAACTATGTCTATAACTTAGGAGTTATTTATATTTGATACCTTTAGCATCCATTGACTGTTTTACTGACCACTTGGAATGCCTGTATACATGACAAAGGAAATTGTTTTCTAGTTTTTTCATAGACCTCAGATAGTTCAGATGAGCTTTGTAATCTGTTAAATGGTTTCAATGACATGATTTTCCATTATATAGCTCAGTTCAGCTGGAATCAATGTAATTAAATGCATTTCCTTTTCCACCCTATACCTGGATATAATGCTATAGGTGGCAGTATATGAATCTGATTTAATTCATTATTTTAAAGGTTTATTTATTTACTTGAAAGAGTTACAGAGAGGCAGAAGCAGAGAAAGAGAGAGAGAAGTCTTCAATCCACTGGTTCACTCCCCAAATGGCCACAACAGCTGGAACTGGGCTGATCTGAAGCCAGGAGCCTGGAACTTCTTCCAGGTCTCCCATGTGAGTGCAGGGGCCCAAGGACTTGAGTCCTCATCTACTGCTTTCCCAGCCATAGTAGAGAGCTGGATTGGAAGTGGAGCGGCCAGCACTCAAACCAGTACCCATGGGGATGCTGGCACTGCAAGCGGCGGCTTTACCCGCTACCCCACAGCTTTGGATCCTGAATTTAACTTGGAACTACCTATACAAATATTTAAAAATTGAATACCATAATAGATGTTAGCCCTTAAGAATAAACATTTATTCATTTTTCTATTTAATTCAGACTCAAAAAGTTATTAAAGAAATAGGAGTAGAAGTAACTGATCTTCACATGTATTAAAGAGATACATTTTCCAATACATAGGGAAAATGAAAATTTAAAATTTGGTGATAATTACTAATTGGAAGAATATAATAGTATTAACTAATACTATTATTAGCTAATATTATGTGGAAGACACCACAATTTTTTTATGTGTTAACTTGTTTAATTTTCCCTATGAAATACATTTTTTTATTATCTCCACTTTATAAATAAGGAAACTGAAACTTAGGATGATTAAGTGCTTTCCATGATTACAAAAGCTAGTAAGCAGTGGAGCTGGGGTGGAAATTCAGATGCTCTTTACCAATGCAAAATTCAGCCATTGATCCATAAATTAAATTAAGCTATTATTCACTTCATTGTAGTTTGTTGACTTTCAAATAGGTTTTAAATTTAAATAAATAAAAAAATTTAAATAGAGAACAACTTCCATGTATATGATAAATATATTTTGTCTAATTGAGCTGAGCCTGAAAAATAGACTCATGGTGTAGCTCCGGTACAGCATTTTAGTCTATTGTAGTGCATTGTAGATTTCTCTCTCTCTCTCTTTTTTTTTTTTTTTTTTTTGAGAGAACTAGCTAGCTAGCTCACTCCCTTATGCTCATATGCTGGTTCACTCCTCAAATGCCTAACCAAGGCTGGGCCAGGCCAAAGCCAGGAACTCAATCTAGGTCTCCAGTGTGGATGTCAGGAACCCAGTTACCTGACTCATCTCCACTGCCTTTCAGAGTCTGTTTTAGCAAGCAGAAAGGTGGAATCAGGAGCCAGAGGTGAGTGTCTAGTATTGGATATGTGCCTCATAACAGCAGTCTTTCCAACCAGGCTAAACATCCACCCAAACTGAGTCATTTTAACTCTAATCCCCTGCTACCTAATAGTCTCTTGTTTTGTAGTTCTATAGTTCTGCCTGTCACTCTCCTACAAATTAGACATTTTTTATACATTTCAAAATTTGCTTACATTTGCCCACATATTTATATCTTTGCTTACTATTTCTTCTTGCACTTCAAGAATCCACTTGGGATTATTTACTTTCATTTCTGACTGTTTTTAAAACTTACTGGGACCACTTGGAATGCCTGTATCCCCTATCACAATGCCTGGGTTCAACTCCCACCTCCATACCCAATTCTAGCTTCCTCCTAATGTAGACTCTGGGAGGCAGTAGGCGATGGCTCATGTAGTCAGGTTTCTGCCTCCCATGGAAGAGACTTAGATTGTATTCCCAGCTCCTGGCTTCAGTGTGGTGTGCATGCTCTCCCTCTCCACTCCCATTTCCTCTCCAATAAATAAAAATATTTTAAAAATTTTAAACATAATAAACCTCTTTCTTTGGTATTTGGCACTGGTTTCCTTTATATAACCTGCTTGGGATTTGATGAGCTTCCTGAATGTGAAGATTGATGAGTTGTTCAAAAGCTGAAGCAACTCTTAGAAAATTCTGATCACTGTATCTTCAAATATTCCTCTTCCCCATCTCCTCCTTTTGAAACCAGTTAAACATGTTATAACTCAATCATTGTTCTGTTTTACTTTAACATTTCCTACCTTTGTTTCTCTGGGCTATATTTTTAATAGATTGAGTTTAATGTAGTTATGTATGTATGTATGTATTTGAAAGGCAGAGACAGATCTTCCATTAGCTGGTTTACTGGCCAAATGCCTGCAAAAGCTGGAGCTGGGCTAGACAAAAGTGAGCAACCAGGAACTCCATTTGTCTCCTACACGAATGGCAGGAACCCAAGTACTTGGGCCATCATCTGCTGCTTCCTCGACACATTAGCAGGATGAAAAGTGCCGAGTAGTCAGGACTCAAACAAGTCTCTTAAGATTTATCTTGGCCAGCGCCGTGGCTTAACAGGCTAATCCTCCACCTTGCGGCGCCGGCACACCGGGTTCTAGTCCCGGTTGGGGCGCCAGATTCTATCCCGGTTGCCTCTCTTCCAGGCCAGCTCTCTGCTATGGCCCGGGAAGGCAGTCAAAAAAAAAAAAAAAAAAAGATTTATCTTTTGGTTCACTAATCTTCAGCTATGTCTAGTATGCTAATTAATTTAATTATATATTCATTTATAGGTGTTCTATTTTCTTATTTTTCAATTGTACTTATGCCTATATGTTATCAAGGTACTTTTAAGTGTTTTTTTTTTTACCATATTAAACATTCTGATATATTAATTGCAATATCTTAAGACTTTAGGATCTGTTTCTGTTCATAGTGCTTTGTTCCTTTATGTGTTTTGTAATGTTTTTATTGTAAATTTTCCATTTTTCCTGGAAAGGCATCTATGGGGCTTAAATTCTCTCTCTCCTCCTCTCTCTCTTGCTCTCCCCTCTCTTTCTTTTTATTTATTTGAAAGTCAAGGTTAGAGAGAGAGAGAGAGAGAGAGAGAGAGAGAGAGATGGAAAGAGAGAGATCTTCCATCCACTGATTCATTCCCGAGATGGCCACAGTAGGCAGGGCTGGGCCAGGCTGAAGCCAGGAGCTTCATCTGGGTCTCCCACATGGGTGGCAGGGATCCAAATACTTGGGCCCTCTTCCTCTGCTTTTCCCAGACCATTAGCAGGGAGCTGAATCAGAAGTGGAGTGGCCAGGACTCGGACTGGCGCCCATATGGGATGCTGGCATCCAAACAGCAGCATTACAGCTATGCCACAGTACCAGCCCTGGCTTGCATTATTTCTCATGGGAAATCTGCTCCATCATTATCTTTGTTCCTGTGTTACCTTTTTTTTCCCTGAGTACTTTTAAGATTTTTCTCTTTATTATTAGTTTTGAGCAATTTGACTGTGATGTATCTTGGTGTAATTTTCCTCATCTTTGTTGTACTTTGGATTTCATTGAGCTTTTTGTGGGTGTATAATTTTCATCAAGTTTTGAAAAATTTTCAACCATTGTTTCTTCAAATATTTTTCTATCTGCCTGCTGCCTTTTAGAGACTCCAGTTTTGTCCTTACTGGGTTTTTTGAAGTTATTCCATAGCTAAATGATGCTGTTTGTGATTTTTGTGTCTTTTTTTCCTCTGTATGTTTTCATTTTGGATAGTTTTTATTGCTGTCTATAATTTACAATATACACTATTCAATCTATCATTAATTCTAGTCTGTATTTTTCATTGTACATTGTGTTTGTCTCTACAGGTGTATCGTCAATGTGTGTACTTTTTTTTTTTTTTAAAGATTTATTTATTTTTTACAGGCAGAGTGGATAGTGAGAGAGAGAGACAGAGAGGAAGGTCTTCCTTTTGCTGTTGGTTCACCCTCCAATGGCCGCTGCGGCCGGCGCATCTCGCTGATCCGAAGCCAGGGGCCAGGTGCTTCTCCTGGTCTCCCTTGTGGGTGCAGGGCCCAAGCACTTGGGCCATCCTCCACTGCCTTCCCGGGCCATAGCAGAGAGCTGGCCTGGAAGAGGGGCAACCGGGCTAGAATCCGGCGCCCCAACCGGGACTAGAACCCGGTGTGCCGGCGCCGCAAGGCGGAGGATTAGCCTGTTAAGCCACGGCGCCGGCCCAATGTGTGTACTTTTTGAGCTTATGGGATAGTTATAACTTTTTTAAAAAAAAAAAGATTTTATTTATTTATTTGACAGGTAGAGTTACAGACAGTGAGAGAGAGAGAGACAGAGAGGAAGGACTTCCTTCTGTTGGTTCACTCCCCAAATGGCTGCAATGGCCATAAGCTCATGCGGGTGCAAGGGCCCAAGCACTTGGACCATCCTCCCCTGCCTTCCCAGGCCACAGCAGAGAGCTGGACTGGAAGAGGAGCAACCGGGACTAGAATCGGCACCCATATGGGATGCCGGCCCCGCAGGCAGAGGATTAACCTAGTGCGCCATGGCGCCGGTCCAGTTATAACTGTTTTGATGTCTTTGCTATGTCTACCATGTATGTCACTTTTGAATTGGTTTAGCTTGAGTGATTATACTTATTATTATCAGTTGTATCTTCTTGCTTCCTTGCATGCCTAGTTCTCCTCAAATATTCAACAGAATTCCATTTTCCAGAAGTGTAGAAGGAAACTACTCAAGTGTGTGGGAAGATGATAAGAAAAGACTAGGAAGAACAGGGCCTACATTCATAAAGGACTAGAAGTAAGCCTCTTCCCACCAGCCAGACTGTGAAAACTTGTAATTCATGGGGTATTAAGAAGAGTACTCAGAAAGGTCTTGCCTTAGTAGTGAGGAATAATTAGTTCCAGACTGAATGTTGCTCCAGATCACCTAACAAATCGTGAAAGTGATACCTGAAAGATCAGACTGTTTCCAGGTAACTTCGTTCTAGAACAAAATTCAGTATTTGTAAAATTTATATATTTTTAATATGCATTCCTTTAATTATGAGTATGGTTGAACATCTTTAATGTGTTCTTTTTTTGGTTACCTACTTTTGCCTGTCCTTTACCCATTTCTTTTTTGAGTTGTTGGTCTTCTTTATTAGGTACCTGGCTAACACAGTTGAAGAAGATGAAGAGGAGTCCAAGTATGAAATTTTTCCCTGGGCTTTAGGGAAAAACTGGAGAAAATTGTTCCCTAATTTCTTAAAGTTAAGGGACCAGCTCTGGGATAGAATTGACTATAGGGCTATTGTAAGCAGGCGATGCTGTGAGGAGGTAAGGATTCTTAAGTACTTATATATATGTAATCTTTGCATTCTGTTTATCTAACTTTTCTTTTTAACATGTGTAAGTTTTGGATCTTGGTTTTTGTTTTGTTTTGTTTTGTTTTTTGGTATACGTAAGGGTAGACCATTAACCTGATCATTACTGTGAATACAGTGTGTACATTACCATGTTGCTGTTTGAATTCTGTAATACAATAATTAAAAATTATCATTGGTGCTTTTCACAGCAGCCTACTTCTATAGCAAGTATTTTGATTTTAATGTGTTTCTCCTATCTGAACAATTACTAATATATTGGAACAGGTCGTATGATTATGCAAAATATCTTATTAAAGGATGGCAATAATATTGGAGTTCAATAATAATTTTCACTGAAGTATGTGAAATTTCAAGTTCCCAAGATTAAAGTATCAGCAGCATGGAATGTAATTTAAATGTTTAAAAACCATACCTCTTTTCACATGAAATACATTAAGTAAATGTACTTAATTCCAAATTTTATCAAGAAAAAAACAGCAGAACATTAACAACTTTGATATGTTATTTTATCAAGTGTTCTGGTTTTATATAAAGAAAGCTAATGTTTCAGATTAAAGAAAAATTCTAGATTGAAAAATTAAATGGAAAGCATTAATCACTGTAAGCCCTAGTACTAATTCAGAAATGTTGGTAATTGTGAGTTAAATAATGCTCTAATTAAATGAAATCCTATCTAGTTAAGTAACTATGGTTCAGAAGAACCAGTGAATGGATTACTGTCAAACCTGAGGGAAGACTTCAGTGGTATGTTACAGAATGCTGCCCATAACTAACCTTATTTATTGTGTTTACTAACAACATGAAGAGAGCAAATATGCATATTTGTTAATTAGAAGGATTATTGTTGAGGACAATACAAGAATTAAGCAATAACTTTCTGACTATGCAATGGGCCAGTGTTGTGATGTAGCAGCTCAAGCCATGCCTGTGACACCATATCCCTTACTGGAGTTCAGGTTTGAGTCCTTACTGCTCCACTTCCTATCCAACTTGCTGTTAACACACCTAGGAAAACAGCAGAAGGTGACCCTAGTACTTGGGCCCCTGCCACCCATGTGGGAGATCTGGAAGAAGTTCCAGGCTCAGGCGTGGCCCAGCCCCACCAGTTGTAGCCATTTGGGGAGTGAACCAGCAGATGGAAGATCTCAATCTCTCTCTCTCTCTCTCTCTCTCTCTCTCTCTGTCACTCTGCCTTTCAAATAAATAAAATAAATCTTAAACAAAATTCAAAACACCATAAAAAAAAAAGACAGCGACTACAATTGACTGTTTACAAGATTAAATTCAACAGAAAAAGATGAAAAGTTGGTTGTATAAGCCCCACCCAAATTAATGGGCTCTCACTGAAATAATTAAACGGGATTCATTACAATTACAGGGCATTGAAAGAGTCCTGTAATGTATATATTTTTGGTCACCATTTCCTCAGGAAAGGAGTGAATAATTTGTATCCCTGCTATTGTCCTTGAATATGATGGTGAGCCATATTCGAACACTCTAATCTTTTTTAAAACAACTGTTTCAAGGGGCAGGTGCTGTGGTATAGTAGGTTAAGCATCAGCCTGCTGCACTGGCATCCCATATGGGAACCAGTTTCCAGTCCCAGCTGCTGCTCTTCCAATCTGGCTCCCTACTGTTGGCCTGGGAAAGAACTAGAAGATGGCCCAAGTGCTTGAGCCCCTGCACCTGTGTGGGAGACCCAGCAGAAACTCCTGTTTTCAGATCAGCCAGCTGTTGTGGCCATTTGGGGGGTGAACCAGTGGATGGAATACCTCTCTCTCTGTCTCTCCCTCTTTATATAACTCTGCTCCTCGAGTAAATAAATAAATCTTATAGATAAATAAATGTTTCAAGCATCGTGGGACAGTCAGCTAAGATATGGATTGTATACCAAAAGCAAGAGAGCAGAGGAATGGCAATGACTTATCTAATGGCAGACAGCCTATCCACTCTCAAGATACTATGACTAACATTTTAATACAACAATATTAATGTATGCTATTGGACCTGGAATTACCTCGGCTGCTGGCTAGATTATGAAAGAGCCAGAGAGAATGATGTAGTTTAATAGCATATGTGCAAAAGACTGAAAAGTTTAGAAGCTGTAAATTCAGTTGTATGATGGGACTTACACAAAAGTTTAGACTGAAGAAAAGAGGAGGTGATAATCACATTACACCTAAAGCATGGCATTGACTTTGGAATGTCACACTTGAAGAACACAAGCAAACAACTGAATATCCAGAGGCCAGCAACACGAATAGAGGAAGGTTGCAAAAGAAAAATGTCATCTGGAATAATGCAAAGGATTAGGGTACAATGAAAAGTTTCAGGAAGCTTGCTAGATGTTTTCAAAGATTTCTAAAATCACAGAATATTTCATTTATCTTTTATGACTATAAAGCAGAGAACTAAGATCTGTGAATAGAAAAACAAAAAGGTGGCCGGCGCCGTGGCTCAACAGGCTAATCCTCCGCCTTGCGGTGCCGGCACACCAGGTTCTAGTCCCTGTCAGGGCGCTGGATTCTATCCCAGTTGCCTCTCTTCCAGGCCAGCTCTCTGCTATGGCCTGGGAGGGTAGTGGAGGATGGCCCAAGTCCTTGGGCACTGCACCCACATGGGAGACCAGGAGAAGCACCTGGCTCCTGCCTTCGGATCAGCGAGATGCGCCGGCTGCAGCGGCCATTGGTGGGTGAACCAACGGCAAAAAGGAAGACCTTTCTCTCTGTCTCTCTCTCTCACTATCCACTCTGCCTGTCCAAAAAAAAAAAAAAAAAAAGGCGAACCAAAGTATCTCAACATGAAGAATATTACTCTAACAACTATCCGAAATAGATAGACTCTTCTAGAGGCAGTGATTCCTGTCAGTAGTGAATTTTAAAAAACAGCTATGGGGCTGGCATTGTGGCGCAGAGGGTTAAAGCTGCCAGCTGCAACAATTGTATCCCATATCAGAACACTAGTTTGAGTTGTGGCTACTCCACTTCTGATCTGCTATTGTGCCTGGGATGTCTCAGAAGATGCCCCAAATATTTGGGCCCCTGCCATCCATATGGAAGATCAGGATGGAGTTTCTGACTTCTGGTTTCAGCCTACTAGCTGTTGTGGCCCTAGCCCTAGCTGTTGTAGCCATTTGGGGAATGAACCAGCAGATGGAAAAATCTCTCTGCCTCCCTTTCTTTTCAAATAAGTAAATAAATCTTTAAAAAAAATAGCTGTTTATGCCATATAGGAGATTTTGGTAAACAAATTAGACTGCCACTAAAATTTATTCCAAGTCTAAATTTTGAGTTCAAAGTTATATAAGTTTTTACTGCCTCTTGCAGGATAACCTAGGCATTCCTTAACATTTATAGAATGTAATCATTCATTAAATACATATTAATTAATGAGTACTTAATATCTACCAAACTGTTATTTCTCTTAACTTAAAAAAAGCTTGAAGCAAATGCAGCATTATTAACATCTTTTAATTCCAGTTGTTAGGGACACATATGTTTGTTATATTCCTTTTTTTATATAACTTTTAAGCTTTTCAATACTCCTTAAAAGATAATGGAACTTTTATCTCATGATTTAAGTGAATTTAATCCTTTTATTCTCTATCACTATACCTTTTTTTGTTTCCTTGTACAAAACTGAAATTTATTTATTTGCCTCCTATTTACAGTTTATAAGCTAAATTTAATGAAGTCAAACATCTAGTGTCCTTGCAATATCTCCCATCTCTGTCCTAACTCTCTGGATAACAATAATGCATTCTGTCACTGAGAAAACAGGAGCAATCAGAAAAGAATGTTAACATGCTCCCATCACATCTACCATCCTAGCTGCACATGGACCTATATATTCTGCTGTCACTTGGTTACTGTGAAAGAGCTACCTTTGCTCCTATCCTAGTTCATTTTCTCTGCTTGTGCACTAAATCTCATCTTTTCTTGCCCTCAAGGATATCACTCCAGTAATTGTCCCCATTTATAGCATTTCATGTCTTCTACTTTATGGGATCATGCCATCAGAATACAAAATTGATCTAAGATCTCCATCATTTAAAAAAATTCATCTCCCAGCTACCACTACATTTCCCTGTCCTTTCTTATAACTAAACCCCTTAAAGAGTTGTCTATACTATTTCCACTTCCTTTTTCCCCAGTTGTCCTTGTACCAATTATGTATATATTTTCTCTTATCTCCTAGAAACTTGTCACATCTCTATGTCATCCAAAGATTAGTCCTTAGTCCCCACTTTACACAAATAGCTGCAGCAGTTGACACAATCCTCATTTTTTCCTTAAACACTCTTCACTCAGTTTCAAGGACACCATGTTTTTTTGTTTGCTGCTCATTTCTACCTCACCATCCTCATTAAGAGTGCCCCAGGGCTTCGTCTTAGATCTTCTTCTCTCCTTACTATATGTTCTTGTTCACTCAAGGCTTTAATATAGCTAACAGATATCTACCAATTCTAGATCTGCATATCAAATTGTTCATATTTCACTGTCTAGTTGCTACCTCAGACTTAACATGCCTAAATTGAATTCCTAATTCTCCCAAACTCCAAAACTGCTCCTTCTGTAATCTCCTACCTGTTAATAAAAAGCAACTCTATTTTTTTTAGTTACTCAAGCAAAAAAAAAAAAAAAAAAAAAAAAAGAAAGAAAAACCTGTTAACCTTTGACTTTTTTTATACACCTGTACCTTGAAAAATAGTCAGAATCCTACCATTTCTCATCACCTCAATCACTAACACCTGAATTTGCCAACTGTTATCACAGTTGTAGTTGTCACCATAACCTTCCAAATAATCTATTTTATAATCTTCCTCCCCCTCTATTCTTTTTTAACTCCCCTCTATTCTTTATACAACAACTGAGTAAATCTTTTTTTAAATAAGTCAAACATGAGTCCTCTATTCAAAAGATCACCTGACGTAGAATAAGGCAAAGTCTTTATCATAGTTCTACATGGTTCACCAACTTTCCTCCCTTATGGCTTTGACCTCATCTCCCATCATTGCTCAGTCCATTCCAGCTACACTGTTCCACCAAGCACATTCCTACCTTGGTCTTTTCACTTGGCATTCCCAAAACCTGAAACAGTCTTCCCCCAGGTGTTAGTATTCTTTACTCTTCACTACATTCAGGATTTTGTTTAAATATTGCCTCAAAGACCTTTCCTTACCATCATATGTAAAATATCAACCTCAGTGGAATAGAAGTGTTCAGAAGTAAATTCTCAAAATTATGATTAATACAATTTTGATAAGTGTGCCAAGAAAATTGAGTAAGGGATAGCCTTTTCAACAAACAATACTGAGACAACTTGATATCTAAATGCAAAGAATAAAGCTAGATTCCTAGTACATTGTATGTACAAATTAAAATGGATAAAAGATCTAAATAGAAGACTTAAAACTAAAATTCTTAGAAGAAAACATAGGAGTAAATGTTTATAATACTGAATGATTTTTTTAAGTAGGATAACAAAAAATGCAACAAAAGAAAATATAAAGTGAACATCACAAAATTGAAAACTTGTCCTTCATGGATACCAAGTGAAGAGAAAACCCACAAACTAGGAGAAAATTCTTTGCAAAATGAACTAGAGAATGGACTTGTATCTAGAACACAAAGCTCTTACAAATCAAAAATTTTAATGGGCAGAAGACTCTTTCCCTCTCTCTGTAAATATGCCTTTCAAATTAATTTTTAAAGGGCCAGTGTTGTGACATAGAGGGTAAAAGCACCACGTATGATGCCAGCATCCCATATGGGTGCCAGTTTGAGACCTGGCTGCTTGCTTCTGGTCTAGCTCCTTGCTAATGTACCTGGGAAGGCAGAAGATGGCCCAAGTCCTTGGGCCCCTACACTCATATAGGAGACCTGGAAGAAGCTACAGACTCCTGGCTTTGGCCTGGCATAGCCCCAGCTGTTCCAGCCATCTGGGGAGTGAACCAATGGATGGACAATCAATCTCTCACTCTGTCTCTCTAACTCTGCCTTTTGAATTAAAAAAAAAAGTGAGCAGAGGATCTGAATAGATATTTCTTCAAAGAAGTTATGCAAATGGCTACAAAGCTCATAAAAAGATCTTCAGTACCATCCATCAGGAAAATTCAAATCAAAACCATAATGAGAAATTATTTCACACTTACTGTGATGACTAGGACTAAAAAAAATATTTGTAAGGATGTGGAGATACTAGAACCCGCATATACTTCTGGCAGAAGTATGAAATGCTGTAGTTGCTTTGGATAATAGTTTGACAGTTCCTTAAAAGACTTAAAAATAGAATTACCATATGACCCAGCAATTCCATTATACCAAAAATAAATGAAAATTATGTCCACATAAAACACAGATGTTCATAATAGTATTACTCATAATAACCAAGAGTGTAAGCAGCCCAAATGTCTGTCAACCAATGAATGGCTAAACAAAATATACTATATTCATACAATGGAATATTACTTTGCAATTAAAAGGAATGAAATAGTGATAAAAGCTACCATGTTGGGGCTGGTTTGGTATAAGTTGCCACCTGCCAGCATTCCATGTGGGAACTGGTTAGAGTCCCAGCTGCTCCACTTCCTATCCAGCTCCCCGCTAATGGCCTGGGAAAAGCGGCAGAAGACGACCCAGATACCTGGACCCCTGTACCCACATGGGAGAGCCTGAAAATGAAGGTTTCAGCCTGGCCCAGCTCCAGCTGTTGCAGCCATCTGGGGGACTGAACTAGCAGATAGAGGATCTCTGTCTCCCTCTCTAATTCTGACTTTAATAATAATAAAAAAGCTGCCATGTGGACAAACCTTGAAAACATTAAGTGAAGTCAGTTACAAAGGATCACATGTTGTATGATTTCTATTCATATGGAATGTCCAGAATTGGTAAATCCAAAGAGACAAAAAGCAAATTAGTGGTTGTCGGGGCCAGCGCTATGGTGCTATGGTGGGTTAAAGCTGCAGCCTGCAGTGCTAGCATCCCATATGGGTGCCAGTTTGTGTCCCGGCTGCTCCACTTCTGATCCAGCTCTCTGCTATGGCCTGGGGAAAGCAGTAGAAGATGACCCAAGTCCTTGGGCCCCTGTACCTGCATGGGAGACCCTAAAGAAGCTCCTGGCTCCTGGCTTCAGATCAGCTCAGCTCTGGCTGTTGTGGTTATTTGGGGAGTGAACCAGCAGATGGAAGACCTCTCTCTCTGGCTCTATATCTCTCTGTAACTCTTTCAAATAAATAAAATAAATCTTAAAAAAATTAGTGGTTGGGCCAGCGCTGTGGCTCAATAGGCTAATCCTCCACCTAGTGGTGCCGGCACACCGGGTTCTAGTCCCGGTTGGGGCACCGGATTCTGTCCTGGTTGCTCCTCTTCCAGGCCAGCTCTCTGCTGTGGCCCGGGAGTGCAGTGGAGAATGGCCCAAGTCCTTGGGCCCTGCACCCCATGGGAGACCAGGAGAAGCACCTGGCTCCTGGCTTCAGATCAGCGCGGTGTGCCAGCCACAGTGGCCATTGGTGGGTGAACCAACGGCAAAGGAAGACCTTTCTCTCTGTCTCTCTCATTGTCCACTCTGCCTATCCAAAAAAAAAAAATTAGTGGTTTGTCAGATGCTGAGTGGGGCAGGAGGAGAAATGAGGAATGACTGCTTTCTTTATGGGATAATGAAATTGTGATAACGATTATATAATTCAGTATGCTGAAAGTCTTGGAAGTGTACATTTTATATGGGTGAATTGTATGGTTTTGAATTCTATCTCAATAAAGCTGTTAAAAGTAGTATATCTTGCTATTACTCTTAATTTCTCAGTTCTAATTTTCATCATAGCACTCAACCACCATATAATATACTTTTATTTATTTGTGTTGCAAATGTCTCTTTCTCCCATTAAAATATAAATTCCAAGAGGGCAAGGTCATTGTTCTTATTGCATCTCAAGTACATAGAACAGTGCCTGACACGTAGTAGGCACTCAATAAATATTTGAAACTTAAGCCTTTCCACCACTTTTTGTACCTACTTATCCATGAAGTAGAACAACTGTAATTCTTCATTGCACTCACTTTGCACTGCCCGTTTCCCCAGTGGCATATAGATGAGATGTCTTTCGCTGTTCCAACTAGGTATGCTTGAATCATATTGATGCATAGAAAAGACAGCCGCCTAGACTTTGTCCTGTTCAATTAAGTGTTCATTCATCAGTTAGTTTTTGAGTAACACATCAAATTCAGTGCTATGGGGGTTATTTATTAAGAATTATATCATCCCTGCCCTAACATTTGCTGAAGTACCAAGGCATGTGTTAGAAATTTAGTTAAGCATTCCATGCACTTACTCTTGAAAACTTGGTACTGACATATTGCCAAACAAAACATATCTTTAGTCCTATTGTCTAAAACTCAGGATAGTAGCTACAAACTAGCTTGTAGTAACACTTGACAATTGCATAGTGCTTTATAAATTATAAAATTATAAATGTTCATATAAATTATTAGTCTCACAAAAATACCTGTAGGAGTGTTGTAATTATCATTTTGCAGTTGACAAAATTGCAGGAGCAAGGAGGTTTCGACTTACTCAAGGTCATGCAAATAAGTGGCAGGCCAGAATTTGACTTCACATCTAATGACTTCCCAGGGTTCTGTTTTCTCTTTGACATCTAGCCTCCAATAACTACTCATATTTGGGTAGTTTATAAAATGTATCTATCTTATTTTAGGAATTAAATAGCATACATATTCTTTCCATTTCACAAATGAAAAACTGTGTCCTAGACTGTGACTTGTCTACCAGCATAAAGTTTCTAAGTGACAGAGCTAGTTACACTTAAACTCTTTTCATTATCTACCACTGTCCAAAAAACAGAGGCTTCTCTTTCAGATAATGAGCTGTATAATTTGTTTCTCTCCTTTGTTCAATGTTGATTATAAAGAAGTTAAGAGCCAGGTAATTATCCTGAGCCACATTAACTTTAGTACAATTTTATTACCAGTGTGCTTACACCCTTAATCCCAGTTTTCCCTTTGGGTCTCAGTTTAATGGATTTTTCTCCTTTATCTCAGCTACCTTGAATCTGTTTTTTGAAAAGAAATAGTTTATGGTTAACTTGAAAACTATGTATTAAAAGAAGTAAAGGCTATTTTACTACTTACCTTGATCTTAACTTTCTTCTTATGATAAGGTTACCTTTTGGAATTCAGCTTCTTTGAGTTGAAATTTATTTTTGTTGGTCATGACTTAATTTCTAGTCAGATTCACAGGATACAGAGTGTGACTATTCAGTGAGAGTATTGGATTCCAACTCCAACCCCTTTATGTATCGGAGGAGAAAAAATTGAGAAAGCTTTTCTCTATCCAGGTTTTGTGCTCTTAGATGCTACGTTACCTTTTTTTTTTTTTTTTTTTTTTGACAGAGTGGACAGTGAGAGAGAGAGAGACAGAGAGAAAGGTCTTCCTTTGCCTTTGGTTCACCCTCCAATGGCCACCGTGGCTGGCGCACTGCGCTGTTCCGATGGCAGGAGCCAGGTGCTTCTCCTGGTCTCACATGAGGTGCAGGGCCCAGGCACTTGGGCCATCCTCCACTGCACTCCCGGGCCACAGCAGAGAGCTGGCCTGGAAGAGGGGCAACCGGGACAGACTCCAGCGCCCTGACCGGGACTAGAACCCGGTGTGCCGGCGCCACAAGGCGGAGGATTAGCCTGTTGAGCCACAGCGCCGGCTGCATTATCTTCATAGCTGAGTTTTGTGTTAGCTATTACTTGATTCCAGATTAGAATTTCAAAAGCAGTGATGCAAAATAATCAGTGTTTTTGGACAGAATAATCAAATAACCATATGCAGAAGAAAGCCATTAGCAGAAACATCCTGGAAACTGCTCAGGAGTTTCTGTAGCTGAAGAGACAAGCATGAGATTCAGACTGATAGCAGTGCTAATGAGAGTGAAATAGAAGTATTAAAAAGTTACCATTACTGGCCGGCGCCGCAGCTCACTAGGCTAATCCTCCGCCTTGCGGCGCCGGCACACCGGGTTCTAGTCCCGGTCGGGGCACCGATCCTGTCCCGGTTGCCCCTCTTCCAGGCCAGCTCTCTGCTGTGGCCAGGGAGTGCAGTGGAGGATGGCCCAAGTCCTTGGGCCCTGCACCCCATGGGAGACCAGGATAAGCACCTGGCTCCTGCCATCGGAACAGCACAGTGCGCCGGCCGCAGCGCGCTACCGCGGCGGCCATTGGAGGGTGAACCAACGGCAAAAGGAAGACCTTTCTCTCTCTCTCTCTCTCTCACTGTCCACTCTGCCTGTCAAAAATTTAAAAAAAAAAAGTTACCATTACTTAGTGACCAGTTAGATTTAGGACCTACTGGAGAGGGAGCTATCTAATAGGTAGACGGGCACTATATAATGATTAAGGGATCAATTCAACAGGAAGATATAACTATTATAAATGTATATGCGCCCAATTACAGGGCACCGGGTTATTTAAAAGATATGTTAAGGAACTTAAAGGGAGACTTAGACTCCAATACAATAGTATTGGGGGACTTCAGTACTCCACTTTCAGCAATAGACAGATTGGCACATGCTCAATTGACTTACCCCTAATGGTAGAGTTAGAAATGTGCCAGGGGATTCCAATTCAATCCCATCAAGGTGGCATGTACCAATGCCATCTCACTAGTCAAAGTGATCAGTTTCAGTTCATAATTGATCATAATGATAGGATTAAGTGTCATAGGGATCACATAACAAGACTAGTGTCTGCTAATACTAACTGATAGAATTAAAAAGGAGAGAATGATCCAACATGGGAAGTGGTTTACACAACAGACTCAGAATGGCAGATGTCCTAAACAGCACTCTGGCCTCAGAGTCAGCCCTTAAGGCATTCAGATCTGGCTAAAAAGCCCATGATAGTATTTTAGGCATGGAAAGCCAAGTCACTGTGGCAAAAAAAAAAAAAAAAAAATGACCCAAATGAAAGATCTCCGTGAGTGAGATCCCAACGGAAAGTACGGGCCATCAAAGAAGGAGGTACCTTTTTCTGAAGGGAGGAGAGAACTTCCTTGACTATGGCCTTGTCTAAATAAGATCAGAGTTGGCGAACTCAAGAGGCTTCCATAGCCTTGGCAGCTCATGACAAGAGCCTTGGGTGATTACTGACGTCATAATTAGAGTGTCAATTGTTAAATCAACAGCGGGAGTCATTGTGCACTTATTCCCCATGTAGGATCTCTGTCCTTAATGTGTTGTACTATGTGAATTGACTGTGAAACTAGTACTCATACAGTACTTTATACTTTGTGTTTCTGTGTGGGTGCAAACTGTTGAAATCTTTACTTAGTAAGTACTAAGTAGATCTTCTGTATATAAAGATAATTGAAAATGAATCTTGATGAAGAATGGGATGGGAGGGAGTGGGAGGGAGGTTGGGGGGGGGTGTCGCTATAATCCAAAAGTTGTACTTTGAAAATTTATTAAATAAAAGTTAAAAAGTAAAAAAAAAAGTATAAACAATAAGACAAGAAAATCTTTAAG
Source organism: Lepus europaeus (assembly GCF_033115175.1). Taxonomy (NCBI): domain Eukaryota; kingdom Metazoa; phylum Chordata; class Mammalia; order Lagomorpha; family Leporidae; genus Lepus; species Lepus europaeus. The sequence goes on from NC_084839.1 coordinate 25,581,298, forward strand.
CTGGAATTTTTAGAAATATAGGGCTTGAGCTGGAGCTCTAGGGAAAAGCAATACTAAGACACATGGAGAAGACATCACAGACATGAGAAACAGATAAAAGTACAGAAGTATTGAAGAAAAATACAAGGAATAAATTCTAATATTCTACTCCTTCACCTTAGGAAGACTTTAATCAGTTTAACTTGTTAAGGAAATGTTTATAGTTAGAGTAAACATCTTTATTTGGTTCTACTCTTTATATATGTAAGTTTATTATGTGTCGTTGGTTGGGAACTTCTGAAGGATTTAAGAAGTAGATTATAAAACAAATTCAATCTTAAAATATACTTTAAAAATAATATTCTTTGTGCTGTTATGTTGGAAGAGGCCACAGTAATCCTATAATCTGAGGGAACTAGTCCAAATCTGTTTTTTTTTTTTAATTTTTATGTCTTCCAGTAAAAATCCTTCTTTCCCTCCAAATAATACTTGATACAGTTCCCAAAACTGAGCTCTATCTACTATGTTTTCCCTTTGCCCTTCCTGGAGCTGCTAATACACCTGTCCAAAACCTCAAGGCTTTCAGAGCAGTTTGAAATTTGTCAGTCTAGAAAATTAATAAGGTTTATGTTTAGATCTCAAATGCTACAGTTCTCATTTACTTTGGGTAGTTTATACTGCAACTAGAGATTTTTGCTTAAAAGTTTTAGATTTCGTGAAGTCAACACAAAGTATACTTCTCCTAGTTTGACTTCTTAAGTTGCCAGATGCTTACTGTGTGATAAGGATTTTACACAGGGGTATCTCATGTAATTTTCAGAACAATCCTGTGAGGTAGATAGTATCCCCATGTTAGAGATGAAGAAATTGAGCTTCAGAAAGGTTACTTGCCTTGACGGGCATTTGGCGTGACAATTGACACTTACCTGCTAGCTGTATAAGACTGGAAAGATTACTTTATCTGTGCTGCTTGAGATGCCCATGTCACACACCAGAGTGCCTGGGTTCAGGTCCCAGTTACATTTCTGATTCCAGCTTTCTGCTTATGTGCACCCTGGGAGGCGGCAGGACATGGTTCAAGTACTTGGGTTCCTACCTATGTGGGAGATGTAGATTGTGTTCCTGGCTCTTGGCTTCAGTCTGACCTATCACTGGCTGTTGTGGGACTTTGGAAATTGAATCAGTGGATGGAAGATCTCTGACTGACTCTCTGACTTTCAGATAAAACAAAAATAAATAAAGACAGGTAACCTTCCCAGTATCACAGAGCTAGTCAGTGGCAGAGCCAGGATAAGAAACTAAGTGTATCAACTCTAAAGCTCAAGTCTTAGTAAACCTTACAGAACAATGCCTGACAGGTGGTGAAGACTTCAGTTCTTCATAAACAGTACCTCATCTAGTCCTTACAGTTCTGTAAATTACACTCCTATTATCCCAATATTACAGATGAGAAACCGAGGAACACAGGTTAAGAACTTACCTGTGTTCTTATTCACCATACACTTTGCCACAACTGCAAACATTTTAAGATTAATAGTCAAGAACAACAGTTTTTAAACATATTCCAAAGTTAAGAATTGTGTCTTGTTTTTGGCTAATTGTACTATCTCTAACAAATTTAGAATATTCAGAATTAATAAGTAATCTGACAACCTGGAAGGTTGCTTCAATCCTCTTTTACTGTTTGAAATAATTACTTTGCCAGTTATTACCTTAATGATACAAGCAATCAATCACTTTATACTAAGATTGCCTTATCGAGGGGTGATTTGTTGTTGTCTTAAATTGGTTAATTTGGGGATGGACATTTGACCTAGAGATTAAGACACTGGTTAGGATGCTGAAGTCCCATATTGAAGTGCCTGGTTTGGATTCCAGGCTCTGGCTCTTGACCACAGTTTCCTACAAATGCAGGCCCAAGGAGGCAGCAATGATGGCTCACATGGGAGAGCTGGATGTGTTCTTGGCTCCCAGCTTTATCCACATCCAGTCTTGGCCATTATAGGCATTTGAGGAGTGAAGCAGCAGATGGGAGCTCACTCTGTCTCTCTGATTAATAAATAAATAAATTAGAATTTTATCTCACTTTTAGGGACAGCTTTTCTTGAGTTATAATTTTATACTTTGCTAAGTTTTAAAATATAAAATTCTAAAAATAAGATTTCCACTGTAGGTTATGGCCATTGCACCAACCCATTATATCTGGCAACGAGAACGTTCTGTGCATCACAGTGGAGCTGTCAGAAACTACAACAGAGATGAAGTTCAACTGCCCCGGGGACCTAGTGCCACGCCAGTAGATTGTTCACTGTGTGGTAAAAAAGGAAGATACGTTAGACTAGGATTGTCTTCAACATCATCTTCATCCAGTGATACAGTCGAGATGGAGAAACATTCTCAGGAATCACGTAACTCATTATCAATGAATATAACAGCTGATCCTTCTCAAGCATATAACTATTCTCAAGGTATGATTTAGTTACATGCCAGAATTAGATCTATACATGTTATTTATTGAGCTCTAGTCAGTTCTCACAGAGAGCATATTTACATACTACAACAGTAAGTTACATTAGTATTGAATGTTTTCCCCCTTTCGGTGACCACATTTTGTCTTGTGTCCCTATCTTTATTAGCCTAACTAAAGGATTTTTTTTAATGCAAAAGTGAAACCTAATGCACCATGAGATTCAAGTTTTAGAGCCTAAACCATTTTTTGGACTGTTTATTTTATTCAAAAAGGATTTCAAGACAAAAATAAATTTACTTGTAATCTCATCATCCAATTATATGTTTCGTTCTATGTATTTTTCTAACAAAATTGGAACCATACTAATCTAGGCCTGCTTTTTTCGTTTATCATAAAACTCTTTCCCATTTTTCGTTATTGAGACTTTGAAACCTGATTTTTAATCTTGACATGGTGAAAGTATCAGTTTATTTACATATTTCATTTTCATTGGGATTTAAGTGACTCAACAATGGTATCTTTTATTAGTTAGAAAATAATCATTAGCCGGCGCCGCGGCTCAATAGGCTAATCCTCCGCCTTGTGGCACCGGCACACCGGGTTCTAGTCCCGGTCGGGGCACCGATCCTGTCCCGGTTGCCCCTCTTCCAGGCCAGCTCTCTGCTGTGGCCAGGGAGTGCAGTGGAGGATGGCTCAAGTGCTTGGGCCCTGCACCCCATGGGAGACCAGGAGAAGCACCTGGCTCCTGCTATCGGATCGGCGCGGTGCGCCGGCCGCAGCGCGCCAGCCGCGGCGGCCATTGGAGGGTGAACCAACGGCAAAAGGAAGACCTTTCTCTCTCTCTCTCTCTCTCTCTCTCTCTCTCTCACTGTCCACTCTGCCTGTCAAAAATAAAAAAAGAAAATAATCATATGGGGGAGCTGGTGCTGTGGTTTAGTAGGTTAAGCTACCTGTAGCGCCAGCATCCCATTTGAGCACTGATTCATGTCCCAGCTGCTCCTCTTCCAATCCAGCTCTTTGCTGTGGTCTTGGAAAGCAGTGAAAGATTGCCTGAGTGCTTGAGCTCCTTCTCCCATGTGGGAGACCCAGAAGAGGCTCCTGGCTCCTGGCTACAGCTCTGGCCATTGTGGCCATTTGGGGAGTGAACCAGCACATGGAAGGCCTCTTCCTCTGTCTCTCCCTTTCTCTCTCTGACTGCCTCTCAAATAAAAAGTAAATCATACTTACTGGAAATATAACCATAACATCATTCTCATTCAAGTAATTTTTAAAAAAATATTAATGACAATTGTACATATTTATGGGCTACAATGTAATATTTCAATACATGTATACAATGTGTACTTAGGATAATAAACATTTCGTCTTTGACTTTATGATTGGAGGCTTGGAGCTGCTGCTTCTATTTGTTCATATAACATATACTGGGTTATTGTGAACTGTATTCTCCCCACTATACTGTAGAATACTAGGAACTTATTCCATTGATCTAACTCTGATTTGGTCCCTATTAACCAAACTCCCTCTTGTCCCTCCTCCTACCCCAGTAATTACCTCTAGTAATCACCATTCTGTGTTCAGATTGAATTTGTTTTTAGTTCACACAAATGAGGGAGAACATGTAGTATTTGTCTTTCTGTGTCTGGCTTATTTTGCTTAACATGATATCCTCCAGTTTCATCCATTTTGCTGCAAATGAAAGGATTTCATTCTTTTTTTGCAGCTGAATAATATTCTGTGTAGATTACTTTTTTTATGCATTCCTCAGATGATGAACATCTTGGTTGATTCCATATCTTCACTATTGCAAATAGTGCTGCTATAAACATGGAAGTCCAGGTATCTCCTTGACAGATTGATTTTCTTTCCTTTTGGATACACACCCAGTAGTGATAGTTCTACATCTAATTTTTAAAAAGCATCTCCATACTGTTTTCCATAGTAGCTGTACTAATTTAAATTCTCACAAACAGTGTATAACACTTACCCTTTCTCCACATCCTTGCCAGTATTTGTTACTTTCTGTCTTTTTTGATAATAGCCATTTGAAGGGAGGTGAGGTATTGTTATGGTTTTGATTTGCATTTCCCTGATGGCCAGTAATAGCACTTTTTCATATATTTGTTGACCATTTGTGTTTCTTTGAAGAACTATTCAGGTCCTTTGTCCATTTCTTTCTTTAGATTTATTTATTTGAAAGGCAGAGTTAGAAGGAGAGACAGAGAGATATCCTCCATCTGCTGGTTCACTCCCCAAACAGCTCCAAGAGTCAGGGTTGGGCCAGGTCAGAGCCAGGAGCCAGGAGCTTCTTCCTGGTCTCCCATGTGAGTGCACTTGGATCATCTTCTGTTGATTTCTCAGGTGCATTAGCAGAGAACTGGATCAGAAGAGGAACAGCCAAGACTCAAACTGGTGCCCATATGGGATGCTAGCACTGCAGACAAGGGCTAAACCGTCTGCATCACAGCGCCAGCCCCTAAAGTCCTTTGTACATTTCTTAGCTAGATTGGGTTTTGTTGTTTTTTGAGTTCCTGATATTGTCTATATATTAATCCTTTGCCAGATAAGTAGCTTGCAAATATTTTATCTGATTCTGTCAGATGCCTCTTCACTTTTGATTGTTTCCTTTGCTGTCCAGAAACTTCCGAGTTTGATGTAATCCCATTTGTCTAATTTTGCTTTTGTTGTTTGTGCTTTTAGAATCTCTCCAAGGCCAGCGCCGCGGCTCAACAGGCTAATCCTCTGCCTTGCGGCGCTGGCACACCAGGTTCTAGTCCCAGTCGGGCGCCGGATTCTGTCCCAGTTGCCCCTCTTCCAGTCCAGCTCTCTGCTGTGGCCCCGGAGTGCAGTGGAGGATGGCCTAAGTGCTTGGGCCCGCACCCCATGGGAGACCAGGAGAAGCACCTGGCTCCTGCCTTCGGATCAGCGCGGTGTGCAGGCCGCAGCAGCCATTGGAGGGTGAACCAATGGCAAAGGAAGACCTTTCTCTCTCTCTCACTGTCCACTCTGCCTGTCAAAAAAAAAAAAAAAGAATCTCTCCAAAAAAAATCACTGCCTACACCAAATGTCTTGAAGTATTTTCCCCATGTTTTTTTCTAGCAACTTCATAGTTTTATGTCTTAGGTCTTTGATCCATTTTGACTTGATTTTTATAATGAGAGGTGGTGATTTAATTTCATTCTTTCAGATAAGATAGATAGATAGATATAGATATTGATATCCAGTTTTGCCAGCATCATTTATTGAAAAGATAATTCTTTCTCCCATCTATGTTCTTTGTGCCTTTATCAAAAATCAGTTCACTTATACGTACATGGATTAAGTTCTGGGTTCTCTATTCTGTCCCACTGATCATTGTGTCAGTTTTTATGCCAGTACCATGCTATTTTAATTACAGTACTTTTGTAGTCTGCTTTGAAATCAAGTAGCATGATGCCTGGAGCTTTATTTTTTCACTCAGGTTCACTTTGGCTATTCTCGGTCTTTCTCACGGTTATATATAAATTTTAGAATTGTCTTTTTCTATTTCTGTGAAGAACATCATTGGTATTTTGATAAGGATTGCATTGAATCTGTAGATTACTTTAGGTGGTATGGCATGTTAATATTAATTCTCCCAACCCATGAATGACGAATCTTTCCCATTTTTTTGTGTGTGTCCATGATAATTTTTTTAAAGATTAATTTATTTGAAAGGCAGAGTTAAAGAGAGAGGGAAAGAGAGAGAAAGAAATCTTTCATCCACTGGTTCACTCCCCAAATTGCCAAATGGGCCCATCTGAAGTCAGGATCCAGGAGCTTCTTCTAGGTCTCCCTTGGGGGTGCAAGGTCTCAAGTACTTGGGCCATCTTCCACTGCTTTCCTATGCACATTAGCAGGGAGCTGGATCAGAAGTGAAGCAGCCAGGATTCTAACCGGCACCCATATGGGATCCCATATGGTGGCTTTACCCACTATTGCTTCAGCGCTTGCCCCTTTGATGATTTCTTTCATCAGTGTTTTATAATTTTCACTGTAAAGATATTTCACTTCTTTAGTTAAATTCATTCCCAAATAGGTTGTGAATGCAATTTCTTGGTTTCCTTTTCAGCAAGATCATTATTGGTGTATAAAAATGCTATTGCTTTTGTATGTTGGTTTTGTGTCCTACAACTTTACTAAATTGGTTTATCAGTTCTAACAGCTTTTTGGTGCAGTGTTTAGGTTTTTCTTTGTTTTCTTTTTTTTTTTTTTTTTCTTTTTTTTTTTTTTTTTTTTTGACAGGCAGAGTTAGACAGAGAGAGAGAGACAGAGAGAAAGGCCTTCCTTCCATTGGTTCATCCCCCAAATGGCCACTACAGCCGGCACGCTGTGCCGAGCCGAAGTCAGGAGCCAGGTGCTTCCTCATGGTCTCCCATGCAGGTGCAGGGGCCACAGCAGAGAGCTGGACTGGAAGGGGAGCAATCGGGACTAGAACCCGGCGCCCATATGGGATGCCAACGGCTGCAGGCAGAGGATTAGCCAAGTGAGCCACAGCGCCGGCCCCATATGATTTCAGTTTTTAAAGATTTACTGGGGGGGCCAGTGCCGTGGCTCACTTGGCTAATCCTCCGCCTGTGGTGCCAGCGTCCCATAGGGGCGCCGGGTTCTGGTCCCGGTTGCTCCTCTTCCAGTCCAGCTCTCTGCTGTGGCCCAGGAGAGCAATGGAGGATGGCCCAAGTGCTTGGGCCCCTGCACCCGCATGGGAGACCAGGAGGAAGCACCTGGCTCCTGGCTTCGGATCAGCACAGCGAGCTGGCCGTAGCGGCCATTTGGGGAGTGAACCAACGGAAGGAAAACGTTTCTCTCTGTCTCTCTCTCTCACTGTCTATAACTCTATCTGTCAAAAAAAAAAAAAAATTTACTGGTGACACCGTGCTGTGGCATAGCGGATAAAGCTACAGCCTACAGTGCCAACAGACCATATGGGCACCAATTCGTGTCCCAGCTGCTCCACTTCCGATCCATCTCTCTGCTACGGCCTGGAAAGGCAGTAGAAGATGGGCCAAATGTTTGGACCCCTGCACCAGCAATGGGGGCAGGGAAGAAGCTCCTGGCTCTTGGCTTCGGATCAGCACAGCTCTGGCTATTGCAGCCAATTGAGAAGTGAACCAGTGGATGGAAGTCTTTCCCTCTCTCTCTCTCTGTCTCTCTGTCTCTCTCCCTCTCTCCCTCTCCTCCTCTCCTCCTCTCCTCCTCTTCTCCTCTATGTGTGTGATTTTGACTTTCAAATAAATAAATCTTTTAAAAAAATGATTTACTAAGGCTTGATTTGTGATCTAATATATCGTCTATCCTGGAAAATATTCCATGTGCTGATGAGAATGTGTAGTCTGTACCTGTTGGATGCAATGTTCTATAAATGTCAGTTAGGTTCATAATATGGTCAACTCTGATGCATCTTTGTCAATTTACTTCTAATATAGGACTCCCTTAAGAATTTCTTGTAGGGCTTGTCTAGTGGTGATGAATTCTGTTTTTGCTTGTCTGGAAATAGTTTTATTTCTCTTTCACTTCTAAAGGATAGCTTTGCTGGAAATAGTATCCTGATTGGATGTTCTTTTCTTTCAAGACTTTGAATATATCATCACATTCTCTTCTGGCCTGTATGGTTTCTGCTAAGAAGTCTGCTTTTAGTCTAATGGGTTTTCCTTTAAATGTAACTTTATGTCTTTCTCTGTTCAATACCCTCTCCTTATCTTTACTTTTGACAATTTGACTATAATATGCCTTGGAGAGGATCTTTCTAGGTTGAGTCTGATTAGGGTCCTTTGAGTTTTCCTGTGTATAAATAGATGCCCTTATCTATTTCAAAATTTGGGAAGTGTTCAACTATTATTTCATCAGATTGGTTCTCAATGCCTTTTTCCTTCAGGTATCCCTACAATATGAATATTTATTCACTTAATGGTATCCTGTATATCTCTTGGGGATTCTTTATTCTTTTTAATTCTTTTGTTTTTGTCCGATTTTGTTATTTCAAAAGTTTTACCTGTGGCTGGTGCCGTGGCTCACTAGGCTAATCCTCCGCCTTACAGCGCCGGCACACCAGGTTCTAGTCCCAGTCGGGGCACCGGATTCTGTCCCGGTTGCCCCTCTTCCAGGCCAGCTCTCTGCTGTGGCCCGGGAGTGCGGTGGAGGATGGCCCAAGTCCTTGGGCCCTGCACCCGCATGGGAGACCAGGAGAAGCACCTGGCTCTTGCCTTCGGATCAGCGCAGTGCGCTGGCTGCAGCAGCCATTGGAGGGTGAACCAACAGCAAAGGAAGACCCGCATGGGAGACCAGGAGGAAGCACCTGGCTCCTGGCTTCAGATCAGAGCAGCGCGCTGGCTGTAGCGGCCATTTGTGGGGTGAACCAACGGAAGGAAGACCTTTCTCTCTCTCTCTCTCTCACTGTCTAACTCTGCCTGTCCAAAAAAAAAAAAAGTTTTACTTTCAAGATCAGAAATTCTTTCTTCTGCTTGGTCCATTCTAGTGTTGACGCTATGAATTGTATTTTTTATTTCATTGACTGAAGTTTTCAGTTTTGACATTTCTGATTTTTTTTAATAATTCCTATCTCAATATCTCATTCATACCATGCAATGTTTTCATCATTTCTTTGATTTGTCTAGTCTGCATCTCATTGAGTTTCTTTAGGACTATTATTTTGAATTTTTTTTCATAAAGTTCACTGATTTCCTTCAAATTAGGTTCTGTTGCTGGAGAACTATTGTGTTCTTATGGAAATGTCATGCTTCCTTGCTTCTTCATGTTTCCTTTGATGTCTGTACATCTGGTAAAATAAGTGCTGCTTCTTTATGGAGCTTTCATTGGAAAAGAATCTTTGTTTATATGGATATGAGTGTCAGTTGGTTAGTTGCTTCGGCGTTGGTTCTAGGTGAGCTCATAAGTGTAACCTCTGAGTGATTTCTTCAGCTGCCATCAGTGCCATAATTGTTTAGTCTGCAGCAGCTCATGGAGGTAGTAGTATGACTATGAAGTGGATATGAACTTTCCAAAAGTGTATGTCTTCAAGCCCAAAAGAGGTGGCAAGTTTTTTTTTTTTTTTTTACATAATATTTCTTCAACGTTTCTATTTTAGATTTGGAACAGTACTAGAATAGTCTACTATAGTGATCCTTTCTATTTCTTATAAAACTTCTGTTTCAGATTTTACCCATCTGAAGATAGGACAGATTTCTTATGATTCCCTTCTAATTCATTATGAGAAATTAACAGACACATATTACTTTAGAATTTCACCTATTTATTTTCCCCACATCCCTTATGAGAGTAACAGTGGCTACTAAAGCTATACTAAAGAAACTGGACTCTAGGACTCTTGAAAGTAAGGATTGCGGCTCAATCATGGTTCCATTCCCTGCCATAGTAATTTCTCAACAAATCTGGTAGTATGTTCTCTTCCCTTTCAAAACCTCAAAGCGTAATTTTTATTTTTCTAGTCATATTTGAAGGTAAATAGGGTCCACGATATGCTATATTTAGGAATTACCTTTAGCTTACTTCCCTGTCTCCCAGCTCCTTTTACCTTTATATTCTTTGGTCTGTATAATAGGTAAGATTTTCATGATGTTTTAAAATGTTCCAGGCAATGTATTTTATATTCATAATATCATTTAATTCAACTGTAAGGTAAATACCACTATCTCCACTTGGCAGATAAGAAACAGACTTAAGAGAAGTTAAATAATTTGCCATAGGTGGTGGAGTGACATTTGAACCAAGGTCTCTGACCCTAGCTAGACCAGGGCTTGAATTCCTGTCATACTCTACTGTCCCTTGATAAAATCCTATATTTTACAATGAAAATGAGCTAAGGAAGTAGTGAAAGCAGTAGGAACCACATGCTTGGTGAAAGGTTGAATGGACTGAGTTGGGACAGAATTCCTATGACAATATGAGCAGAAGCGGGAGAAAGTTCCATTTCTTCAGAGAAGACCCCTCTAGATACTAACAGCAGTATACTCTATATTCTAAGTCTTGACGTCTCAACAACACACCCAGGCTCCACTTGTCAGTGTGTTTTGAAAGAAAGAAATCATGTTCATGAGGTATTATGGAGGAAAAGTGGGATACTGATTTAAAGGCATTATAGAAAGAACTACTTTCCTTGTGTCTAGATGAAAGCCCTGCTGTACAGGTCCTAACTCAGAAGGAACCAGTATTTATGCGCTACTGTTCTGAGTATTAAGGTTAATTGTAAAACTCTGTTTCACAATGTCACAGGGTAGGCAATACAATGAAAAATTACTGATTGCAAACACATTTGACTAGAAAATTTAGATTCATTTTCTTCAACAACTGAGAGTGAACTATCTTGGGGGTGTGGCAGGGGGTGCAGGGGGATTGCAGGGTAATAGGAACATATAATATTACCAGTAGCAGGGGCCATCTTTCACGACTTTAGCAGCTGCTGATTCGCAATAGTGTCCTCTGCTAGCAAAAGTTCTCTCCTCTGGCCCATTTAAGATTAGAATCACCTGATAGTTTGTTGTGGCAGAAAACTCAGTGTAGCACTCTCCAATAAAGGCACAAAGAGCTGACACTCTGCCTTTAGGTTTCAGTGTAATACAGTCATCAATGCTTCCACCTTGCTTTCAAACAAAAGCAAGCAACTTCTCAATTTTCAGATAAAACCATGATTTCTGCCTCTAATTTTTTTTTCTGAAAAATAACATGTTCAAAAAGCAAGTTTTACACAAACATATATATGACATTTATTAAGAAAAATGTTTTTCAGTTTGATAGAGTGGGTAAAAACACTATCAAAACATTCCATTTTAGAGGGAGGGATAGATCAGGCATTCTTTACAAATTTACATACATCACAATCACCAATCATGTGCTAGGGCTTTTATAAAAGTAATCTCATTTAACATCCACCCTTCCCACTTCAAGAAATCTTGAACTGATATATTTGTTTTACTTTTGTTTTTGCTTATTTTTATTTATTTTATTTTTTAAGATTTATTTATTTATTTGAAAATAGGCAGAGAGAGAGAGAGAGGTCTTCCACCTGCTGGCTCACTCTCCAGTTGACCACAACGGCCAGAGCTGCGCCGATCGGAAGCCAGGAGCCAAGAGCTTCCTCCGGGTCTCCCATGTTGGTACAGGGGCCCAAGGACTTGGGCCATCTTCTATTGCTTTCCCAGGCCATAGTAAAGAGCTGGATCGGAAGTGGAGCAGCCAGGACTCAAACCAGCGCTCATATGGGATGCTGGCACTGCAGGCTGCGGCTTTATCTGCTATGCCACAGTGCTGGCCCCTTTTGCTTGTTTTTAAAGATTTGTCTATTTATTTATTTGAAAGGCAGATATATAGAGAGAAGGGAGGAGAGAGAGAGCTTCCATCCATTGGTTCACAAATGGCCACAATGCCTGGACTGGGCCAGGCAGGAGCCAGGAGCCAGGAAACTCTTCTGGATCTCTCACATGGTTAGCAATGGCCCAAGCACTTGGGCCATCTTCCACTGCTACCAGGGAGCTGGAGAGAAAGTGCAGCAGCCAAGATTGAAGCCGGTGCCCATATGGGATGCTGCCATTGCATGTGGAAGCTTAGCCTACACCAGAGCACTGGCTCCTGTTTTACCTTTGAAAAAAAAACAAAAAAAAAACAAAAAAAACTCAGAAAAGTTAGTTACTAGGTAACATAAACAGATTCAGGGCCGGCGCCGTGGCTCAACAGGCTAATCCTCCGCTTTGCGGCGCCAGCACACCGGGTTCTAGTCCCGGTTGGGGCACCGGATTTGGTCCTGGTTGCTCCTCTTCCAGTCCAGCTCTCTGCTGTGGCCCGGGAGTGCAGTGGAGGATGGCCCAAGTGCTTGGGCCCTGCACCCCATGGGAAACCAGGAGAAGTACCTGGCTCCTGGCTTCGGATCAGCGAGATGCAGCGGCCATTGGAGGGTGAACCAATGGCAAAAAGGAAGACCTGTCTCTCTCTCTCTCACTATCCACTCTGCCTGTAAAAAAAAAAAAAAAAAAAAAAAAAAAACAGATTCAGTTCTATCTGAATACATGCTATATTTTATACTAACTACTGTTATTTCTCTTTAACTTTTGCTATCTAAGCCTTATGAAATCTAGGCTGGTCCAAATAAAACATGAGTATGTACAATATATATTATCTGAAGACCCTGAGATTTTAGAGTTATGCCAAAGGGAAAAAAAACCCACCAAGCCTATATGTATTTTTTTCATTGCCACTGTTCTAGTCATCCAGGATTCAAATCCTTAACACCCAATAAAGAATAAGCAGAATCACAGCATATGAATTGATAAAGTAATAAGGACTAAGCTAACTAGATGATTAACAGTGAGGAGCACAAGAGATATCAGAATTAACTTCTGTGTGGTAAAGCCTTTTAAGAAGAAGTAAAGTATATGACCTGGATATTGAATGAGTTCTGTTTGTTTAGAAAAATAAGGGAAAGGGGGCCAGCACTGTGGCATAGCAAGTAAAGCCCCTGCCTGCAGTGCCAGCATCCCGTATGGGCACTGGTTTGAGTCCATGCTGCTTCACTTTTTTTTTTTTTTTTTTGACAGGCAGAGTGGACAGTGAGAGAGAGAGACAGAGAGAAAGGTCTTCCTTTGCCGTTGGTTCACCCTCCAATGGCCGCCGCGGCCAGCACGCTGTGGTCAGCGTACTGCACTGATCTGAAGGCAGGAGCCAGGTGCTTCTCCTGGTCTCCCATGGGGTGCAGGGCCCAAGCACTTGGGCCATCCTCCACTGCCTTCCCGGGCCACAGCAGAGAGCTGGCCTGGAAGAGGGGCAACCGGGACAGAATCCAGCACCCCGACCGGGACTAGAACCCGGTGTGCTGGCACCGCAGGCAGAGGATTAGCCTAGTGAGCCGCGGCACCGGCCGCTGCTTCACTTCTAATCTGGCTCTCTGCTAATGTACCTGGGAAGCAGTGGAGGATGGCCCAAGTGCTTGGGCCTCTGCACCCATGTTGGAGACCCAGAAGAAGCTCCTGCCTCCTGGCTTCAGCCTGGCAAAGCCTCATCTGTTGTGGCCATTGGATAGCGAACCAGCAGATGGAAGTGCTCTCTCTCCCTCTCCCTCTCTCCCCCTCTCTCTCTCTCCCTCTCTCCCTCTCTCCCTCTCTCTCTTCCTCTCTCCCTCTCTCTCTCTCTTTGTAACTCTGCCTTTCAAATAATAAATAAATCTTCAAGAAAAAAGGGAAAGGGCTTCTGAATAACAGAAGTTCAAAAATACATAGATTCCCTCCTCCCTCCCTCCACATCCAATAATTCATGACTGTATCTGGTCATTTTTTTTTTTAATTTTTAAAATTTATTTGAGGGGCTGGCCCTGTGGCATAGCAGGTAAAGCCACTTCCTGCAGTGCCGGCATCCCATATGGGCGCTGGTTCAAGTCCCGGCTGCTCCACTTCCAGTCCAGCTCTGCTGTGGCCTGGGAAAGCAACAGAAGATGGCCCAAGCCCTTGGGCCCCTGCACCCACGTGGGAGACCGGAGGAAGCTCCTGGCTCCTGGCTCCTGGCTCCTGGCTCCTGGCTCTTGGCTTCAGATGGGTGCAGCTCTGGCCATTGCAGCCAATTAGGGAGTGAACCAGTGGGTGGAAGATCTCTCTCTGTCTCTGCCTCTGCCTCTCCTTCTCTATGTAACTCTGACTTTCAAATAAATAAATAAAAATCTTTTTTTTAAACATTTTTTTGACAGGCAGAGTGGACAGTGAGAGAGAGAGACAGACAGAAAGGTCTTTCTTTTTCTGTTGGTTCACCCTGCAATGGCCGCTGCGGCCAGCGCATCACTCTGATCTAAAGCCCGGAGTCAGGTGCTTCTCCTTGTCTCCCATGCGGGTACACGGCCCAAGGACTTGGGCCATCCTCCACTGCACTCCTGGGCCACAGCAGAGAGCTGGCCTGGAAGAGGAGCAACCGGGACAGAATCTGGGGCCCCGACCAGGACTAGAACCCAGTGTGCTGGTGCCACAGGCAGAGGATTAGCCTACTGAGCCGCGGCACCAGCCAATAAATAAAAATCTTAAAAAAGTTTTTTTTATTTGAAAGAGTTAGAGGGCGAGACAGAGAGTGTGACATCTTTCATCTGTTGGTTCACTCCCTAACTAGTCACAATGGCTGGAGCTGTGCCAAGCCAAAGCCAGGAGCCCAGAGCCTCTTCCAGGTCTCCCACATGCATACAGGGGCCCAAGCACTTGGGCCATACTAAGCCTGCTTTCCCAGGTGCATTATCAGGGAGCTGGATCAGAGGTGGATCAGCAAGATCTCTAACTGGCACCCATATAGGATGTCGGCATAGCAGGTGGCAGCTTAACCCAACACCAGCCCCTGTATCTGGTCCTTTCACAGTATGTTTTACATCCCCTTTTCTACCCCATTATGTATTACTATGAAATTTCTAACATAACGGTTTTTCCTCCCTTTAAATACTCATAGACACCACTAAGATTAACTTTGTTAAAACATCTCCTTTTATGTGACTATGGTATCTTTGGAAGTTGCCACTGTCTCTGAAATTAAAAGTTCAAAATCAAAGCTGTCCACAATCCAAGAGCTGTATACCTAAATCTCCCCCTAGAACATCTAGTCACCAAATGAAACAGTACTTGGCCCTGGGTAAGCCATCAGCAAACATTGACCACTTACTGCAGAGGTGAGGAACGTCTAGCCTTGCCAGGGCAACTAGAAGCAGGGCCTGAGATTCACTAACTCTTTAGCAGGCTAATTTTTAAGCTGATAATTTTGTATGGCCTGTGAATGAATGATGTTCTAAATATCCAAATGGCCCTTTGCAGAAAAAAAGTTCCCCACCCCTGATAATATTGGATGGAAAAGGTGGGACAGGGCCTCTGGATGGCACTGGGATGAAAGTCCTGGGTCAGTCCCACATTTCTAGCAGTTTATAGTATGACAAAAGAGAGCCACATGTGGACATAGAAAGCTAACATGAGAAGGTTTCTGTGCCATCAGTGAAACTGTCAACGTAATTAGTGTTCAGAAGAAAGGACTTAAGCTGTGCCTTGATTATATGAATAAATAGTGATTTGTTGTCTTTGATTCAACTTAAAATTAGAATGGACATGGCTAGACAGCTCTTAATTTAACATCTATTGGGCACAATGTGCTGAACAGAACTAAGTATTCTGCATGAAAAAGATCTTTTTTTTTCCTCTTAAGACAGCAGCCCCCCCCCCTTTTTTTAAAGACTTTATTTATTTATTTGAGAAGTAGAGTTACAGACAGTGAGAAGAAGAGACAGAGAGAAAGGTCTTCCTTCCATTGGTTCACTCCCCAAATGGCCACAATGGCCAGAGCTGCACTGATCCGAAGCCAGGAGCCAAGAGCTTCTTCCTGCTCTCCTACGCGGGTGCAGGGGCCCAAGGACTTGGGCCATCCTCCACTGCTTTCCCAGGCCACAGCAGAGAGCTGGATTGGAAGTGGAATAGCTGGGATGCCAGCGCCGTAGGCGGAGGATTAACCTACTACACCTCGGCACAGGCCCCTCCAACAGCCCCTTTTCAAAGCAAACAATTAGGGTCTGACATGTAATGAACATTCAAAATGAAAGTTATCTTACAGGCCGGCGCCGCGTCTCAATAGGCTAATCCTCCGTCTTGTGGCGCCGGCACACGGAGTTCTAGTCCCGGTCGGGGCGCCGGATTCTGTCCCGGTTACCCCTCTTCCAGGCCAGCTCTCTGCTGTGGCCCGGGAGTGCAGTGGAAGATGGCCTAAGTGCTTGGGCCCTGCACCCGCATGGGAGACCAGGATAAGCACCTGGCTCCTGCCTTCGGATCAGCGCGGTGTGCCGGCCGCGGTGTGCCGGCCGCAGCGCGCCGGCCGCGACGGCCATTGGAGGATGAACCAACGGCAAAAGGAAGACCTTTCTCTCTGTCTCTCTCTCACTGTCCACTCTGCCTGTCAAAAAGAAAAAAAGCCGCGGCTCACTAGGAGTGCACCTGGCTCCTGCCATCGGAACAGCGCGGTGCGCCGGCTGCAGAGCGCCTACCGCGGCGGCCATTGGAGGGTGAACCAACGGCAAAAGGAAGACCTTTCTCTCTGTCTCTCTCTCACTGTCCACTATGCCTGTCAAAAAAAAAAAAGAAAAAAGAAAGTTATCATACAGAAATATAACACTAGAAGAATATGCTCCTCCTGATCCAATCAGTTCCTCATACATGGCCAGAGTGATTTTTTCAAAACACAAAGCTAAGCACATTATCCCTTTACTTAATCACAACATTCAAAGGAATCACATTTTTCTGAGGACAAACTCCTTCCCAGGCCCTGAAGATCCTGCATGGCCTTGACGCCTATCTCTCTTTAGTCTCTTACTAAACCGCAGCACCACTGGCCTTTTTTCCCATTTTCCCTGCTGCAGGTAATTCCTATTTATCATTCAGGTCTCAGCTCAGTCACTTACTAAAGCAAAGCCCTGGTAGGGCTAATCATAGCACCATGCATCTCTTTGGAGAACCTACAACAGTTTTAGGTATATATCTGTGTGATTATTTTTCAAGTTTTCATTTATGCTCTGATGAGCTCTACCATAGATTGTAAATTCTATAAAAGCAGAAACTTTAGGTTTAAATTCCCCACATTCTTCTGTAAGATATTATAAAAAATATTTACATACACATACATATAATTTTAAATAATCCTAGCATTTGGCACAGCAGTTAAGATGCTGCTTGGCGCTGTGGATAGCTGGTAAGGTTTGAGTCCCCGCTGCTCCACTTTTGATTCAGCTCTCTGCTATGGCTTGGGATAGCAGTGGAAGGTGGCCCAAGTGCTTGGACCCCTGTACCTGCATGGGAGACCTGGGAAAAACTCCTGGCTTTGGATTGTCCCAACTCTGGCTGTTGTGGCCATCTGGAGAGTGAACCAGTGAATGGATGACTTCTCTTTCTCTGCCTCTTTCTCTATAACTTTGCCTTTCAAATAAATAAATAAATATTTAAAAAAAAAAAAAAAACCTGCTGCTTGGAGGGACTGCATCCCATATTGGAGTCCCTGAGTTTGAACTCCGCTTCCAGCCTAGCTTCCAGATAATGCATACCCTGAAAGGCAGCAAGGGATGGCTCAAATGTTTAGGTCCCTGCCACCTGTGTGAGACCCTAATTGAGTTTCTGTCTCCTGGCTTCAGTCTGGCCCACCTCCAGCTGTCGTGTGCATTTGGAGAGTTAACCAGAGGATGGAAGAGCTCTCTCTTGCTCGCTAGCTTGCTCTATCTCAGCCTTTCAAATAAATAGTCTTAGCCTAAGGGATAAATCTAGGATAAGCAGCATTTATCCTTCCAGGCATTATGACATTAAGACCTATAAAACATATACATTGGGAGCTGGTGCTGTGGTGTAGTGGGTTAAACTACCACCTGCAGTGCCAGTATCCCATATAGGCACCAGTTTGAGTTCCAGCTGCTCCACTTCTGATCCAGCTCCCTGCTAATGCATGTAGAAAAGCAGTAGAACATGGCCCAAGTCCTTGGTTCCTGCCACCCACGTGGGAGACCCCAAAGAAGCTCCTGGCTCCTTGCTTTGGCCTGGCCCTTGTGGCCATATGGGGAGTGAACCAGCAGATGGAAGATTCTCTCTCTGCTTTCAAGTAAATAAAATAAATCTTTATATATATATATATATATATATATATATACACACATATATATACATATATATACACACATATATATATAATATGTTGATTTAAACAACCTAAACACTCCAAGACTGTTTATCTGTAAAATATAGATGACATTAAAGATGCACATATTAAATTAATATATAAAATTATTTTTTAAAAAATGTTTTATTTATTTCTTTGAGAGGTAGAGTTACATACAGAGAGAGGGAGAGACAGAGAAAGATCTTCCATCTGCTGGTTCACTCCCCAAATGCCAGAGCTAGGATGATCCAAAACCAGGAACCAGGAGCTTCTTCTGGGTCTCCCACATGGGTTCAGGTGCCCAAGAACTTGGGCCTTCCCCGGTTGCCCCTCTTCCAGGCCAGCTCTCTGCTGTGGCCAGGGAGTGCAGTGGAGGATGGCCCAAGTGCTTGGGCCCTGCACCCCATGGGAGACCAGGAGAAGCACCTGGCTCCTGCTATTGGATCAGCGCGGTGCGCTGGCTGCAGAGCGCCGGCCGTGGCAGCCATTGGAGGGTGAACCAACGGCAAAGGAAGACCTTTCTCTCTGTCTCTCTCACTGTCCACTCTGCCTGTCAAAAAAAAAAAAAAAAAAAAAAAAAAAAAAAAAAACTTGGGCCTTCCTCTACTACATTTCTAGGCCATCAGCAGAGAGCTGGATCAGAAGAGCAGCAACCAGGACACAAACAAACACCTATATGGTATGCCGTCACATCAGGCACAGACAGCCTATTATTCCACAGCACTGGTCCCTATAAAATTCTTAAAACAATGTATGTTACATAGTAAATGCTAAGTAACTGGTATTTTGAATAAGTCCTATTCTTAATTAACTCTTGCTTCTAAGGTATATCTTTCCAAATTTTTATTTAGTACAACAACTCTTATGTTCTTTCAAGTTAAGGAGATTCTCAAAGGGTATTATGGCAAAAAGGTTAAGCCACTGCTTGGGAGTATCGGAGTACCTAGAAAGGATGCCCACCTCCATTTCCTGTTCAGCTTTTCTGCACCCTGGGAGGCAGCAGACAGTGCTCAAGTGGGTCCCTGCCACCCACGTGAAAGACCCGGATGGGGTCTCTGCCTCCTGGCTTTGTCCTGGCCTAGTCCCAGCTGTTACTGGCATTTGGGGAGTAAACCAGAGGATAAAAGAGCTCTCTAATTTTGCCTTTCAAATATGTAAAAAAAAACTTAAAAAAAAAAAGATTTTGAGGGGGATAGAAGAGCTTCAAGATTTGTTACATTTTTGGTTACAATTTTTAAGGTCATTATACATTCTTACCAGTTTCTCCCTATGAGTTACTATAACCCAAATTTATTATTTTTGAAGATACCTACAAGCCATTAAAATATGTATTTAAAATTTATGGATATGTAAAAGTTATCTTAAGATGCATATTTTATTTCCATAGCCAATGACCATCCATCAAACAAAGGAAATGAAACCAATTTCATGAAAGAAGACAAATCCATGCAATGGTTTACAGGAAGTGAAGAATGAGGTAGCTCAACTAAGGCAACTTGGAATCACTAACTACAACATGTCAAACTAAATACAAGACAAGTGTCAAAAAGGGACATTTAGAGCAGTTTTGCAGTATTACACATCTTTCTTTAGCTTTTGTTATTTTTCAAAATTATATGTAAAAGTTATACAAATCACAGTAATAGCTAAAAATATTAATCTATGAAAGTAGTGATTTGCAAATAAAGTTCTATTTCACTACGTTTCCATCTTCAAATCAGTTGCTGTCTTCTGGGGTACTCAGATAAGCTGTGGTTTGAACATCCTTAACTTGACAAAAAAAGCTATTTTTTTTTTCTCTTTTATTTATTTGAGAAGCAGTTACAGACAGAGAGAGGCCTTCAGTCTTCCATCCACTGGTTCACTCCCCAAATGGCCACAATGGCTGGAGGTGGGCCCATCTGAAGCCAGGAGCCAGGAGCTTCTTCTGGGTCTCCCACGTGGGTGCAGGGGCCCAAGACTTGGGCCATCTTCTATTGCCTTTGCCAGGCCATACCAGGGAGCTAGATCAGAATCAGAGCAGCTGGGACTCAAACCAGCACCCATATGGGATGCCAGCACTGCAGGTGGAGGCTAAACCTACAATGCCTGCCTAAAGAAAAGCTAATTTAATGAAAGAAAAAATAAATTTGTTACATTGATTAGAAAATACCATTTGATATGGCTTAAAAACATTACTCACCTATGTGACCAGTTTACCAGTGAAGAGGTCTAGCCATATAGAGAAATGAAACATATGGAAAATCAGAATATGATTCTTCTATTTAGAACAAAATATGTGCTAAAAATTACATAAAATACCTCACAAAGCTTAAAATATAGATAATATTTATATAAATATTAAATATAAATTACTGTCCCTTTACCATAACTAGCATTTGTTTTGGTACTATTCTGCCAGTTAGGTATTGAAACGATTTGTGAATGATTACTTGATAACTTATACATGGTTTTAGAAACAAATGAATAAGGTTATATCATGAATCAGTGGATGCTGGAAAACTTGTTGAAGGCCTAAATAATATGTACATTCAGCAAGACCTAAGCTAGTTCTTTGCAGAATTCCAGCAACATCTTGGAAGTTACATTTGAGAATACATGCATATCTGGCCATATTAAATTCATTCCCTGCAGTAATAATCATTGGTCTAAATTTAAAAGACAAAGAGAGTGGGAGATTAGCTTAGTGGTTAACATACCTACATGCCCAGCTCTAGCTCCTGACTCTAGCTTCTTGCTAATGCAGACCCTGGGAGACCTGGATTGGGTTCCTAGATCCCAGCTTCAGTCCTGGCCCAGCCCCACCTGTTTCAGACATTTAGGGAGTGAACCAGTAGATGGGAGCTTCTGATTCTCTCTCTCTTTCTCTGTCTCTCAAATAAATAAATAAATACCCAAATCAAGGTTCTCGTGTTAAATAAAATACAAATAGTCTAACAAGCTAAATTCTTCAAAGATACCAGAGTTTTCCCTAAAGGTAAGAGAAGTCATTTTTCTGTCCCTTAGATATTTTAATGGAATAAGGATTGGTGTTGGGGCACAGCAGGTTGAGTCACTGCCTACAACACTGGCATCCCCTATCAGAGCACTGGTTTGAGTCCCAGCTCCATTTCCAATCCAGCTCCCTGCTAATGCATCTGGGAAAGTAGCAGATGATGGCTCAAGTACTTGGGCCCCTGCCACCCATATGGGAGACTCCAGTTGGAGTCCTGGGCTCCTGGCTTCAACCTGGACTAGCCCCAGCCGCTGCAGCCATTGAGGATGGAAATCTCTTTCTGTCTCTCCCTCTAGGTCACTCTGCCTTTCAAATAAGTAAATCTTTAAAAACAACTTGGGCTGGCACCCATATGATTGCCAGTTCCAGTCTCAGCTGCTCCACTCCAATCCAGCTCCTGGCTCCTGACTCCTGACTTTGGCCTAGGTTGGCCCCAGCTGTTACAGCCATTTGAGTGAACCAGCAGATGGAAGACATCTCTCTCTGACTCTCCCTTTCTGTGTAACTCTGCCTTTCAAATAAATATGTATAAATATATTTAGAAATTTATATAAATTATATATAACTACCACGTGAAGATGATTTTAATATTCAGGCTTTGGAAAGTTTAATGGCTCCAGGCATATGGTCTTAAAGTCTTATTTCCCACTTTCACTGTTTCCTGTTTGAGGAAGAAAAATTCCTATAAACATTAATTGGCAAGAATTCAAATTTGCAGGGCTGGCACTGTGGTGCAGCAGGTTAAAGCCCTGGCCTGAAGCGCTGGCATCCTATATGAGTGCCAGTTTGAGACCTGGTTGCTCCACCTCTGATCCAGCTCTCTGCTGTGGCCTGGGAAAGCAGTGGAAGACAGCCCAAGTCCTTGGGCCCCTGCACCCGCGTGGGAGACCATGAGGAAGCTCCTAGCTCCTGGCTTCGGATTAGTGCAGCTTTGGCCATTGTGGCCAATTGGGGAGTGAACCATTGGATGCAAGACCTCTCTCTCTCTGTATAACTCTGAGTCTCAAATAAATAAATAAATCTTTAAAAAAAAAAGAATTCAAATTTGATTGCTGCAGAGTTGCATCCTTTTTTATAATTAAGATAATTATATATTTATAGTATGTATTTAATATATTATATATAAATACATAATGTAATAAGTATTAAAATATATTAACATATAATATATTTAATATATACTATAAATATGTATTTAAATTTTATTTACTTAAAAGTATAAGACAGAGAGACAGAGAAAGAAATCTTCCTTCTGCTGGATTACTCCCCAAATGGCTGTAATAGCCAGAACTGGGCTAGGCCAAATCCAGGAGCCAAGAACTCCATCCAGGTCTCCCACATGAGTGGCAGGGTCACAAGTACTTGGGCCATCCTCTGATGCCTTCCCAAACACATTAGCAGGAAGCTTAAATCAGAAGTGAACAGCTGAGACTTAACTGTCACCCTGAGTTTCTGTATGAGTGTTGCAAGTAGGTGACTCAATCCACTGCACCACATGCCAGCTCCTTAACTCCCTTTTCATTCATTTACCATCACTTTGGTTGGCAGGAATATAGAAAAGCAGGTTGAAAGGAAGGAAGGCGGGCAGGCAGGCGGGAAGGAAGGAAGAAACGTTGAGAGCAGACCCCAAAGGACACTGAAAGTCTTAGAATGAAAGCTTAAGAATGGTTTTTCAGCAAGTGAGTATCAAATATATATTTTAGGGAGAATATTCTGGAGATGTGAAGGATGGATTGGAGAAAGGAAGGCCGGAGGGGGGGGGTGTAAAAATAACAGCTAGGAGGCATTAAGTAATCAAAGAGGGCAATAAGCACTTAGGAAAATAGTAGCCAGAAAAATAGTGAAAACATGAAAAAAATGTGGGGACAGTG
Organism: Lepus europaeus; assembly: GCF_033115175.1. NCBI lineage: Eukaryota > Metazoa > Chordata > Mammalia > Lagomorpha > Leporidae > Lepus > Lepus europaeus. The sequence continues at coordinate 25,604,273 of NC_084839.1, forward strand.
TTGTGACACAGCAGGTTAAAGCCACAGTCTGTGATGCCAGCATCCCAAATGAGAGTGTTGGTTTGAGTCCCTGCTACTCCAATTCCAATCTGGCTTCCTGCTAATGCACTGGAAAGGCAGCATAAAATAGCCCAAATATGTGGGCCCCTGCCACCTGTGGGAGACCAGGATGGAGCTCCTGGCTCCTGACTTCAGCCTGGCCCAGACCTGGCAGTTGTGGCCATTTAGGGAGTAAACCAGCAAATGGAAGATCTCTCCTCTCTCTGCAATTCTGCCTTTCAAATAATTAAATCTTTATTGAAAAAATTTATGCGAAATAAATGTTTTGATTTTTGATCAGGCACCCACCTTCAAGCAATACTTTCACCAGCTGAAAATTTCTTTCAAGACTTTCCTGTATAAATAAAATTCTTTGTGATCTAACTTTTACTTGGTAGTTCTGTATCATGATTTATTTATGAATATCAACAATAGTTCTTTGGCCCTAAGAATGTATACCTCTTCCCCAGCAGCTGAGATCCCTCGATCTTCTATATTCTCCTATACTAACTTCCCATCTGGCATTATTATTCATGAGAGATTCAACTGAAAAACCATAGTAAGTAGTATTCTTTTTAGGTCAGGGACAGTTCAGCAGGTTTCCACAAAGCTCCAATAACATTGTTAAAGTCCTTTTGTTTTGTTTTATGCTCAACAAGCAAAATTCTGCTGACCAACTAATCTCCCAGGTATTTTTGACATTCCTACAGATGGTCTAAGTCAATCCATCTCTGCTTATTGAGCTGTAATATGCAAATTAAATAAAGATAAGGAAAAATAACTGTGGTCTTGTGTCCAACAAACTGTGCCACTAAAACTATAGGCTTTAGTTACGTTACAGAGAGGAACCAGTGTAGATAAAAATCATCCCCTCTCGCATGAATTCTGTTTCATCTCCTTTCACATAATCTAACCTTCAGAGGCCAGTTAGGGAAACCAGGAAGACTCCTTCCACAGGCCTTAGTCCACAGTGTCAAGTATGAGATGTTAAGTAGCATCACCAATGATAAGGCAACTTATGGTAGCATTCTAAAACTCTGAAGCCAGTATCACCTCCATGTCCCACATCTCCACCATGTTTGGTTATAGCTAAATATATCATCTTTTTTTTTAAAGCCAGGACTCGAACCAGCACCCATATGGGATGCTTGGCACTGCAGGTGGCGGCCTTACCTGCTATGCCACAGTAATGGCCCCATCCTCCTAAAAAAAAAAAAAGAAAAGAAAAGAAAAGATTTATTTATTTGAGAGGCAGAGTTACAGAGAGAGGGAAAGATAGAAATATATTCCAAGGGGCCGGCGCTGTAGCTCAGCGGGTTAATACCCTTGCCTGAAGTACCGGCATCCCATACGGGCACTGATTCTAGTCCTGGCTGCTCCACTTCCGATCCAGCTCTCTGCTATGGCCTGGGAAAGCAGTAGAAGGTGGCCCAAGTCCTTGGGCCCCTGCACCCATGTGGGAGACCTAGAAGAAGCTCTTGGCTCCTGGCTTCGGATCGGTGCAGTTCTGGCTGTTGTGGCCAATTAGGGAGTGAACCATCAGATGGAAGACTCTCTCTTCTGCCTCTCCTCTCTCTGTGTAACTCTGACTTTCAAATAAATAAATAAATCTTTTTAAAAAAATCTTCCATCCACTGGTTCACTCCCCAAATGCCACAGCAGCCGGAGCTGAGCTGATCTGAAACCAGGAGCTTCTTTCAGGTCTCCGACATGGGTGTAGGGGCCCAAGCACTGCGCCATTTCCCAGGCCATAGCAGAGAGCCAGATTAGAAGAGAAGCGGCCGGGACACAAACTGGCAACCATATAGAATGCTAGTGCTGCAAGCGGAGGCTTAGCCTACTACACCACCCTACTACACCACCGTGCTGGCCCAATCAGCCTCCTTGTCATTATTCCTTTATCTTGACATTGCTGCTTCTCCCTAGTTCAACCCCTCAGTGTTCCCCTTCTCACAAATCCCTCTACTTTGCCTTCTGGAGTTTTGTTCATGATAAACACTTTTATCCTATCAGCTTTACTGAACACACTTCTCTAATCCTAACTTTACAATCTAAAGATGCTTCTAGCAAGATGCCACATGTGACACTGGCATCCCATGAGTGCCGGTTTGAGTCCCAGTTGCTCAACTTTAGTGGCTTAACCGGCTGTGGCATGAAGCTGGCCTCCCTCCCTGTTCTTCACACACACTGTCCTGGACCTTCCCTCTTACACCAATGTCATTTCAATGACTGTGGATGCACTGCAGTCTCTAACAGCTACTGTATTCCATGGGATGGCTATGCTACAGTTAGTCACTGACTGATGACCATTTTGCTTGTTTCTAGCCTTACGTTAATACAACCACAACTGCAATGGAAATACCTGTGAATAAGTTTTTTACCAACAGCCGGTAAATCGCTAGAGGATAAAGTCCTAAAATGGAATTGCTGGCTAAAGGCGCTTGTGAATTTTTTATTTTGAAAAATACTATATTGTCCTCCCAAAAAGTGGTAACAATTTATAATTCCAGAAGCTATGCATTAGAGTGCCTATTTCTCCATACTCTTCCCAACAAAGTGCTATTAAACCTTTTTTTTTTTTTAAGATTTATTTTATTTATTTGAAAGAGTTAAAGAGAGAGGTAGAGACAGAGAGGTCTTCCATCTGCTGGTTCACTCCTCAGATGGCTGCAACAGCCGGAGCTGTGCCGATCCGAAGCCAGGAGCCAGGAGCTTCTTCTGGGTCTCCCACGTGCGTGCAGGGGCCCAAGGACTTGGGCCATCTTCTACTGCTTTCCCAGGCCATAGCAGAGAGCTGGATCGAAGTGGAGCAGCTGGGTCTCAAACTGGCACCCATATGGGACGCTGGCGCTTCAGGCCAGGGCGTTAACCCACTGCACCACAGCGCTGCCCCCACTGACACAGCGCTGTGTCAATCTAAAAAATGAATGGAGTTTATCATTGTAATTTATTTATTCTTTATTTATCTGAGAGACACAGAGATTCCATTTGTTGGCTCACTTCCCAGATGCCTACAACAGCTTGAGGGATAGGAGACTGAAGCTGGGAGCCAGGAACTCAACTCAGGTCTTCCCACGTGTGTCAGGGAGCCAATCATTTTGATGCAGGAAGCTGGAAGCTGGAGTGGAACCCAAGTACTGGGTTGCTTACCTGCTAGGCCAAATGTCCACCCTATCACTGTAGTTTTAATTTGCATTTCTTTTATATGGATGGGACTGAACCTTTCATACATTTAAAAGGTATCTGTATTTTTTTTTTTTTTTTGACAGGCAGGCAGAGTGGACAGTGAGAGAGAGAGACAGAGAGAAAGGTCTTCCTTTTGCCGTTGGTTCACCCTCCAATGGCCGCTGCGGCTGGCGCGCTGCGGCCGGCGCACTGCGCTGATCCGATGGCAGGAGCCAGGGGCTTCTCCTGGTCTCCCATGGGGTGCAGGGCCCAAGCACTTGAGCCATCCTCCACTGCACTCCCTGGCCACAGCAGAGAGCTGGCCTGGAAGAGGGGCAGCTGGGACAGAACTGGCGCCCTGACCGGGACTAGAACCCGGTGTGCCGGCGCCGCAAGGCGGAGGATTAGCCTAGTGAGCCGCGGTGCCGGCCCGGTATCTGTATTTTTATGCCTATCTAAAGAACTTTCAAACTGTTTAACATAGTAATAATGCAACTCCAGAGAGGAATTCCATATGTTAACTTTTTTAAAAAAAAAAAAGATTTTCTATTGATTGATTTGAGAGGTAGAGTTAAAAACAGAGAGAAAGGTCTTTCATCTGCTGGTTCACTTCTCAAATGGCCACAACAGCTGGAGCTGAGCTGATCTGAAGCCAGGAGCAGGAGTTTCTTCCAGGTCTCCCACGTGGTTGTAAGGGCCCAAGCACTTGGGCCATCTTCTACAACTGTTTTCCCAGGCCACAGCAGAGAGCTGGACGGAAAGAGGAGCAGCTGGGACATGAACTGGCACCCATATGGGATGCTGAAGCTGCAGGTGGAAGCTTAGTCTACTATGCCACAGTGCTGGGCCCCACCATATGTTAACTTAAGACAATTAATTTTCCACCTACGTGTAGCTGTGGTCATTTGAAGCCATCTGGAGGCTATCTGAGATCAATTTATATTTTACTAATGAAAAATTTACAATCCAAGATGTCTTTTGGACTGTAACTCCAGGCGGGTCATATTCTCAGGGGACAAATGAATGTTAATAGTAGCACAAGCTAAAAAACTGAAAAGGAAAATTATGGAGGAGAAAATATCTATCCCAAAGATGAATGGCAGTATTTCTTGGCCACTCCAGTTTGTGATTTTTCAATGCTATGACACTCTTCTGATACTACAAATTTAGAAATATGGGTACCATGTAAAAATTCATTGTGGCATGCACTTAGGATCTATGTATTTTTCTTTTTTAAAATATTTAATTGAAATGCAGAGTGACAAAGTGGGGGAAGAGGAGACAGAGATTTTTCCCTCTTCTGATTCACTCTGCAAATGGCCACAACAGCAGGGCCTGGGCCAGGCCAAGGCCAGGAGCCTGGAACTTCATCCTGGTCTTCCACAGGGGTGGCAGGGCCCAAGTATGTGGACCATCTTTTGCTGCTTTCCCAGGCACATCAGCAGAGAGCTGGATCAGAAGTGGAGCAGCTGGGACATGAACTGGGACCCATGTGGGATGCTGGCACTGAGGAAAGAAAGAGAGCAAGAAAAGAAAGACTGCCATAAATGTACAAAACAAAGTAGCTACTTACATTTGGTTTCAAGGAAAATAATCTCTCACAGGGATTTCCCAAATATCTTTATCTCTTTATTATGAACGTTTTGAATGCTTTCTTATCTCAGTCTAGCTCACTTATCCCAATCTCTTACCTGCTTTTGACAAGTATAAGCTCATTGCACCAGAGCCTGGCTCCACTTACAAAACAATGTCACCTGGGCTGACATTCCTCACCAACAGCCTCATACTGAGCCTAGGGCTCAAACACGGTACAGGTGACTCACCGGCCGGCCGATACACATGTACTGAGCACCGACTCTCATCTCACACTATGTTGAATACAGAGAAAAAAGGAGTGGGGAAAAAAGGATTAGGCCCTACAAAGAATTTATATATAGTTTACTTGATGAAGTAAGAGAGCTGTGGGGCCAGTGCTGTGGTACAGCTGGTTAACGCCCTGGCCTGAAGTGCCGGTATCCCATATGGGCTCTGGTTCGAGACCTGGCTGCTTCACTTCTGATCCAGCTCTCTGCTGTGGCCTGGGAAAGCAGTAGAAGATGGTCCAAGTCCTTGGGCCCCTGCACCCATGGGAGACCCAGAAGAAGCTCCTGGCTCCTGGCTTCGGATCGGCACAGCTCCAGCCATTGTAGCCAATTAGGGAGTGAACCAGGGGATGGAAAACCTCTCTCTCTCTCTCTCTCTCTCTCCCTCCTCCCACCCTTCTCTCTCTCTGTGTAACTCTTTCAAATAAGTAAATCTTAAAAAAGTAAATCTTTAAATAAAAAAAAGAAATAAGAGAGCTGCTCTTCTGCCATGTGACACAGCGTTCCTCCCCTCCAAAGAATGCAGCAGTCTAGGCCTATCTTGGAAGAGGCCAAGCCTCTAAACCTGCCAGGACCTTGACCCCTACAACCATGACAAATAGCTTTCTGTCCTTTAAATTAAAGAGAGAGGGAGAGATTTATTTAAGGACCAATTATCAAATAAGACAGTACTACAGAATAATACTAAAATAGCATTAGGCATAGTGGTGGAGATGCCCCTAGGGACACCTGCATCCCACATCACAGTGCTTGAGTCCCAGTCTTGATTCCAGCTTCCTGCTGCTGTGCACCCCCAGGAGCAGCATGTGATGATTCAGGCGGTTGGATCCCTGGTCCCATGTGGGTGACCTGGATTGAGTTTCCCTATCTCTAAGCCTGGCCCAGCTCTGGCTGTTGTGGACAACTGGGGAATAAAGCTACTGGATGGGAGACCTCTGTTTTTCTCTCTGCTTCAAAAAGAAAAGGATGAGGAAAACTGAAATTATAGACAGTAAATACAGTAACAGTTCAGAGAAAGGAGAAAGCAATGGATTCCCCTAGCTTAAAGATAAACATTGGAGAATTTAAGGAAAGAAGCACAGACAGGACTGCTTTAAACAAAGCAGAGGTAGACTAAAGACAGTTTCCCCATGTCAAGAGAAATAAGGAAAGACTTAAATGCCTGTCTGAGTCATCTGAACTTTGCCTGGTAAGCAGCTGAGGCATGTCACTGAGGCAATAAAAGAGATATTTCATTAAGATTTATCTGGCAGGGCAATACAGGATGTACTAAAGAAAAACAGAGGCAGAAAGACAGACTAGTTAAGAGGTGTATAGGGGCCAGCATCATGGAGTAGCAGATAAAGCCACTACCTGTGATGCAGGCAACTCATGGGCGCTGGTTTGAGTCCTGGGTACTCCACTTCTGATCCAGCGCCCTCCTAATGGGCCTGGGAAAGCAGCAGAGGATGGCCCATGAGTTTGGGCCTCCACTACTCATGTGGGAGATCTGGAAGAAACTCCTGGCTTCAGCCTGGCCCAGCCCTGGCCATTGTGGCTATTTGGGGAGTGAACCAGCAGATGGAAGATCTCTCTCTGTCTCTCCTTCTCCCTCTCTCTGTAACCCTGCCTTTCAAATAATAATTCTTTTATCATTATTATTTTTATAGAAAACTTTTTTTTTTTTTATTTTTGACAGGCAGAGTAGACAGTGAGAGAGACAGAAAGGTCTTCCTTTGCTGTTGGTTCACCCTCCAATGGCCGCTGCGGTCTGCACACCGCGCTGATCCGAAGGCAGGAGCCAGGTGCTTCTCCTGGTCTCCCTTGCGGGTGCAGGGCCCAAGGACTTGGGCCATCCTCCACTGCCTTCCCGGGCCATAACAGAGAGCTGGCCTGGAAGAGGGACAGAATCCGGCACCCCGACCGGGACTAGAACCCGGTGTGCTGGCACCGCTAGGCGGAGGATTAGCCTGTTGAGCCACGGCACCAGCCTTTTATAGAAAACTTTTATTTAATAAATTTCAAAAGTACAACTTTTGGTTTATAGCGACTTTTTCCCCCCATAACCACCCTCCCACCCACAAACCATCCCATCTCCTACTCCCTCTCCCATCCCATTCTTCATTAAGATTCATTTTTAATTATCTTTATATATAGATCAATTCTTTTTTTTTTTTTTTTGACAGGCAGAGTGGATAGTGAGAGAGAGAGACAGAGAGAAAGGTCTTCCTTTTTGCCGTTGGCTCACCCTCCATGGCCGCTGCGGCCAGCGCATCTCGCTGATCCGAAGGCAGGAGCCAGGTGCTTCTCCTGGTCTCCCATGCGGGTGCAGGGCCCAAGGACTTGGGCCATCCTCCACTGCCTTCCCGGGCCATAGCAGAGAGCTGGCCTGGAAGAGGGGCAACCGGGATAGAATCCGGCGCCCCAACCGGGACTAGAACCTGGTGTGCTGGCGCCGCAAGGCGGAGGATTAGCCTGTTAAGCCACGGCGCCGGCCTATACAGATCAATTCTATACTAAGTAAAAATTTCAACAGTTTGCACCCACACAGACACACACAAAGTATAAAGTACTGTTTGAAGATTAGTTTTACCATTAATTCTCATAGTACAATACATGGGGAGCAAGTGCACAGTGACTCCTGTTGTTAACAATTGACACTCTTATTTATGATGTCAGTAATCACCCTAGTCTCTTGTCATGAGCTGCCAAGGCTATGGAAGCCTCTTGAGTTCACAAACTCCGACATTATTTTTTTTTTAATTTATTTTATTTATTTGAAAGACAGAGTTACAGGGAGAAGGGTCTTCCATCCACTGGTTCACACCCCTAGATGGCTACAACTGCCGGAGCCGTGCCAATCTGAAGCCAGGAGCTTCTTCTGGGTCCCCCATGGGGGTGCAGGGGCCCAAGGACTTGGGCCATCTTGTACTGCTTTCCCAGGCCATAGCAGAGAGCTGGATCGGAAGAAGAGCAGCCAAGGCTAGAACTGGCGCCCATATAGGATGCCGGTGCTTCATACCAGGGCTTTAACCTGCTGTGCCACAGCGCCAGCCCCAAACTCCGACATTATTTAGACAAGGCCATAAGCAAAGTGGAAATTCTCTTCTCCCTTCAGAGAAAGGTACCTCCTTCTTTGATGGCCCCTTCTTTCCACCAGGATCTCACTCACAGAGATCTTTCATGTAGGTTCTTTTTGCCATAGTGCCTTGGCTTTCCATGCCTGAAATACTCTCATGGTCTTTTTAGCCAGATCCAAATGCTTTAAGGGCTGATTTGAGGTCAAAGTGCTGTTTAGGGCATTTGTCATTCTGTGAGTCTGCTGTGTATCCTGCTTCCTATGTTGAATCGTTCTCTCCTTTTTAATTCTGTCAATTATTATTAGCAGACTCAAATAATAATTCTATAAAAAAAAGTTGTATAAATCTCTGCAACAAATGATGATCTTCTTTTTCCTCTAAGACTTTATTTATTCAAAGATTTTTTTTTTTTATTTGAAAGTCAGAGTTACACAGAGAGGAGAGGAAGAAAGAGAGAGAGAGGTCTTCCATCTGGTGGTTCACTCCCCAATTGGCTGCAACAGGCAGAGCTGTGCCAATCGGAAGCCAGGAGCTTCTTCTGGGTCTTCCTATGTGGGTGCAGGGCCCAAGGACTTGGGCCATCTTCTACTGCTTTCCCAGGCCATAGCAGATAACTGGATCGGAAGTGGAGCAGCAGGGACTTGAAACAGTGCCCATATGGGATGCTGGCACTGCAGGCGGTGGCTTTACCTGCTATGCCACAGCGCTGGCCCTGACTTAATTATTTTTAAAGCCAGAGTTAGAGATAGAGATCTTCCATCTACTGGTTCACTCCCCAAATGGCAGCAACAGCTAGGGCTGGGCCCAATCCGAAGCCAGAAGCTTATTCTGGGTCTTCCCAGTGGGCACAGGGCTCCAAGCACTTGGGCCACCCCATCTGCTGCCTTCCCGGTCCATTAGCAGGGATCGGGATCCAAAATGAAACAGCCAAGACTCAAACCAGTGCCCGTATGGGATGCTGGCACCACAGGTGGTGGCTTAACCCGCTATGCCACTACCCTGACACTAGAAATGTTTTTCTTAACAAGAGGGGGTGGCATTTTGACATGGTAGGCTAAGCCTCCGCCTGTGGTGCCTGAATCCCATTTGGGCACCAGTTCATGTCCCAGTTGCTCCTCTTCTGATCCAGCTCTCTGCTATGGCCTGGGAAAGCAGTGGAAGATGGCCCAAGTGCTTGGGTCACTGTGCGTGGGAGACGCAGAAGCAGCGCCTGGCTCCTGGCTTCAGATTGGCCCAGCTCTGGCTATTATAGCCATCTAGGGAGTGAACCAGCTGATGGAAGACCTTTTTCTCTGTCTCTCCCTCTATCTGCAACTTTGCCTCTCAAATAAATAAATAAACCTTAAAAAGAGAGAGAGAGAAAGAACAGGAATGTAAGGATAATAGTAATAAGTGCTGTTTATTGAAGCTTTAGCACGTTCTAGACTTCTGTAACTGTGAAAACTGCTTTTATATATACCTTGTTTAAACAAAAAGAGAGAGAGAGAAAAATACCATTATCTCCATTGTAAAGATGAGAAACCAGAGGTTAAGTCATTTGTCTAAGATCATGGTGCCATGAATTACATGGGAAAGTCAGGAGAAGAGATGTTGAACTCCACAGATGACCGCTGACCGTTATGCAATTTTAAATGTCAGCATTGTAAAGTAACATTCCCCCAATACCAAACCTTTCAGACTTGGCATTACACAGCATATCTGGTAAGTTTTTGCTGTTTTTCTCTCTGAGAAAAGCTACTCGTGAAAATTCTAAACAGAAGATGGTTTCTAGGATCTATCTGTCCAGTCATAACGAAATCATGAATGAAACAGTTTTGAGGAGCAAGTGATAAGCCTAGCAGTTAAGACACCCAAGGGGCAGAGTTTTGGCACAGCTCTTGGGACAAGCATAGAGCAGATCCAAGTGCCAGTTTGAGTCCTGGTTACTCTACTTCTCATCCAGCTTCCTGCTAATACACCTGGGAAGGCAGCAGATGACAGCCCAAGTTCTTGAGTCCCTGCCACCCATGTGGGCAATCCAGATGGAATTTCGGGCTCCTGGCTTTGGCCAGGCCCAGACCTAGCTGTTGTGGCAATCTGAGGAGAGAACTAGCAGATATAAGTTCTCTTTCAAATAAATAAATAAATAAATAAATAAATAAATAAATAAATAAATAAATAAAACAAACTTAAAATAAATAAGACACCCATGGCCCAAATTGGAATGCCTTGGTTTCATACCTCACTCTGCTCCTGACTCTAGCTTTTTGCTAATGCATACCTGAGAGGCAGTGCTGACGACTCAAGTGGTTGGGTTCCTGCCCCCGACATGGGAGACCTGGATTGAGTTCCTGGTTCCTGGATTCAACCTGGCCCAGTCCTGGGTGCTACAGGCATTTGGGGAAGAAAACCAGCAGATGGGAGCTCTTTCTCTCAGTCTCTCTCTCTCTTCCCTCTTCCTCTCCCTCTTAGCAATTTCAACCCAAAATGTGCGTGAAACTTTGGCATTTATTTATTTCCCTGCCTCTTCCCAAAAGCATTTGAGAATGCTAAGATACTCCTCCAAAGTTATGAAATAATCCTTCCACTATTGAGTTTTCTAATTTTAAAAACTGAGGCTTTCAAACGCTTTTAGACTTTTATATCTTTTTCCTAATTCAATAATATAAATATAATCCTCTAAGGTTTCAATAATTGAGCTGTACTTTAGCTGTAAGTGGCAACAATTTCTACCACTCAGCTATCCTCAAATACATGCAAGTCAGCAAAGGTTACAAAATAAGAATTGTTGCCATTTTGTACTTCTACTCCAAAGCCAAGGTCCTCACACTGACAACATACACTGGCATCACCCAAGACTCTGTTAGGAAGTTGACTTTAAAATATTCCTACAGACTATTTTTAATATTAAGATGAAATTTACATGATTCAGGAGAGCTGCTTTTAAAAAGTCAATTGAGGCTTATCCTTAAAAAGCAGTTTGAAGTTGTAAAGGTGGAAATCAAATTTCCTGCAGGCACTACTTGGGGAACAAAAGAAGCTGACACCTGTTGAATATAGTTTTTCTACATTCTCCTTAGAGTAGAAAACTGTTACTTTTATCTGTGACAAATGGAAAAGCAAAGCCTGTACTAAAGATCTCTCTAGTCTCCCTTGAATTTGTCTCATGAAAAGACAAAAGACATAGGGAAGAAGCATGAAATTACCAAAGTCTTTTATTACTTATTTGGTTTGAATGGACAAGAGAGGAAAGAAAAGTGAGGCAGTTAAAAAAAAAAAGACAGTGAAAGCTCTGTTAAGAGGCTGGCGTTGTGGCATAGTGGGTAAAGCCACTGCCTGCAACATGGCATCCCATATGGGCATCAGAGTCCTGGCTGTTCCACTTCCCATCCAGCTCCCTGCTGACAGCCTGGAAAGGGCAGCAGAAGATGGCCCAAGTGCTTGGGCCCCTGCCACCCATGTGGGAGACCTGGAAGAAGCTCCTGGCTCCTGGCTTCTGCCTGGCCCAGCTCTGGCTGTTGTGGCCATCTAGGGAGTGAACCAGCAAATGAAAGATCTCTCTTTCTCTGTAACTGACTTTCAAATAAATAAATAAATAAATGTTTAAAAAAGAAAGGACCCTGAGGGAAAGTTTTCTTAGTCTTTGGGTAGACCCTTTTTTTTTTTTTTTAAAGATTTTATTTATTTATTTATTTATTTGAGAGGTAGTTACAGACAGAGGGAGAGACAGAAAGGTCTTCTATCCCACTGGTTCACTGTGCAGTCGGCCACAATGGCTGCAGGTGCGCCAGTGGAAAGCCAGGAGCCAGGAGCTTCTCTGGGTCTCAGGAGCAGGAACCCAAACACTTAGGCCATCTTCCACTGCTTTCCCAGGCCATTAGCAGAGAGTTGGATTGGAAGTGGAGCAGCTGGGACGTGAACTGGTGCCATACGAGATGCTGGCGCTGCAGGTGGAGGCTTAGCCTACTATGCCACAGTGCTGGCCCCTGGCTAGACCTTTTAAAAGAGAGATTAGATTAGGTGCTGACTTAGAACCTTCCAGTGGCAGTGGAATAAAATCTGCCAACCACCTCTCTCACCAGGTCCCTCGCGGACTCAGGCCACTTTAGGAGCTCTGCAATGCTCCTCCCTCTGAAGGAACACTCTACTGGGTCTTTGCAAGCTTGGCTCTTCCCTGTGTCGGCTTCCTAACAAATGACCTCCTGGGAGATCTTAACCACCTGACATAAAGTACTCTCCTTCCCAGCCGCCCATCCCAAGGTCACTGGGAATCTACTGTCTTCATGGCCCTTAGCACCACCTGCAATGACCTCAGTCTTTCATTTGCTTGTTTGCTGTCACCCCCTTCTAGAACGTAAGGTCTGAGTGGAGGACACAGTGGTGGTCCAACACTGGACCTCCCTAAAACAGTGCCTTGACCAGAGAAGGCAGTCAGGTGTTTGCTGAATAAAGCCTCATCTGGGGAAAGGAGCAGCAGCTGTCGTTACAAAGGAACATTCTACTCGAGGGCTGTAACTGATTGAGGATTGAAGTTAAACCATAAACCACCAGCAATGGATGACTGGTGTAAGATTCAAACTGGGAACTAGGCAGTTAACTTATAATGAATACTTATTTCAGGTTTAGTGTTCAATGTTGGCAATTTTAATACAAAACTGCTTTTTTTTTTTATAAATAGAGATTATATCTGTTGTGGATAAAATACACCTGTACTAGAACATCTTATTAAATATGATTAAAAGACTACCATAAACAAAATTCGTCCCCCCAAAACTCAACATTCTCTTGAATACTGAACTTGCAAACTTAAGACTAACAGGAAGAGGCCGGAGCTGTGGCTTAGCAGGTTATGCTGCTGTCTACAGGACCAGCAACCCATAGGGGCACTGGTTTGGGTCCCTGCTGCTCCACTTCCGGTCCAGCTCTCTGCTAGTGGCCTGGGAAAGCAGTGGAAGATGGCTCAAGTACTTGGGCCCCTGCACCTACTTGGAAGACCCAAAAGGAACTCCTGGTTCCTGGCTTCAGCCTGGCCCAGGCCTGGCCGTTGCAACCATTTGGGGAGTGAACCAGTGGATGGAAGACCTTTCTCTCTGCCTCTGCGTCTGCCTCCCCTGTGTGACTCCGCCTTTCAAGTAAAGAATAAATCTTAAAAAAAAAAAAAAAAAAAATAGGTCCACACCACTCTTAACAGTAATGGATACAGTCTTCATTTAACCCATAAGGGACTGGCAGTTCCAAAATTAAAATAAAAATCTGGCTATTCCCTCCCCAAATAAACAAGATGCCAATTTTGCGAGAACTTCATCCTAAGAAATGTAAAAGTGAAATCCATTCATATATATATATATATACACACACACACACATAACGGCAAACAAGGATGAAAAATTCAAACGTCCTTGAGACAGGCTTTGAGTGCACTGAACTGTGCTATGTGGTCCTGCACCTGTCACTGGCCTTCCCGGGACCAACACGCACCTGATGCCCATCGCACACCCTCGGCGACGGCAGGCCCCTGCGTAACTCATCACCTTCCAACGCCCGCCTCCTCGGGTGAACGCAGGCGGGCCTCGGCCGCGTCTGGCCGGGAACGCCCCCAGATCTTGCGGACCCGGACTGCCCCCTCGGTCTACCCAAACAACTTTTTAGACTCAGCTACATGCAGCTGCCCTGCCCGAAAGGGTCCCTCTCTGGGAGTCGGGCGGCAAAGCGGAGTCGCGAAGCTCTTCGACCCCGGTCGCGGACAGGGCGAGGGCCGGCATCGAAGGAGCAGACTGGCCCTGGCTCCGCGCTCCAGTCCTCCTCGTCGGCGGCCTGAGCCTTTCCAGCGACGGAAGACATCGGGTGCCAACGCCCGGGACGGGGAAGACTGCGCCTGCGGCTCTCCGGACCACCTCGCGCGTCTCTGGAAGACCCAGAACACAGGGGCCGAGCTTCCCCCTAGGGCTCTCATCCAAGGCCGCGCAGGAACGACCTGGTCCCGAGTCCCGGCGCGCTCGGGTGGCGTCACAGCCCTAGCCGGACCTCGCCGTGGGGGGGCCCGGGCGCCGACAGGCAGTCCTGCGCACGCGCCGGCGCAGGCGAGTGACGCGCAGGCTCCGCCCCGCCCCTCGCTGCCGGGCGCGCCGACGCCTCGCTCGGGCTGACCGCGTGACCGCGCCTGCGAGCGGAGCCTGGGGCGCGGGAGGGCAGGGCGGCTGCTTGTGAGTAGCTGGGTGCGGAGCAGGTCTTCCTCGCGGCTGTCACCTCCTGGGACTGCGGGCGGAGTAAGGAGTGCAGCTTCGCCCGGGGGAGGGGCGAGCGCTGCGGGGGCTCACCGTCGGCGCTGACGTCACCGGCACCGCGGATGCGTTTAAAGGGCGGTGCGGGGCGCGGGGTGCAGGGCGCCCCTCTGCCTGGCTGTGACCACCTGCCGGCGCCTTCCCCTCGGAGCCGCGGAGTGCGGGAAAGCCGGTTCTAGCGGCAGGCGTCACTGTCAGAATTCACTTAGAAGACTTTTAAAATAACTACAGTACTTGGTTAACCAAGCGTCTTAAGACGGGAAACCATCTTTGGAGGCCAGAGTTACCTAACAGCAACTGTCACGACCTCGTTTGCTGAAGTTCAGCTGGAAAAAGCTTTTTCAGTCTGGCCATACAGGCACGCGAGGAATTACTTAGTTCACAGCTACTCAGCGGTTAAAAACACACACACACACACACACACAAAACCTGGAAACCATCACACTTAGTGAAATAAGCCAGTCCCCAAAGGACAAATACCGTTTGTTCTTCCTGATCTGCGGTAACTAACAGAGCACCTGAAATGTAATGTGTAGGAGTGAAATGAACATTTTGAGATCCCATGGTTGTTTACAGCCCTGTCTCCACTGCTGAGGGACAGTGTTTTGTTGTTGTTATTGTTTTTCCTTCATGCTGTTTGTTGAACTCTTTACTGAGTGTAGGGTTAATCTTAGAGGATTATAAAGTGAACTGAAACTAGATCCTTCTAAAAACTAAGAGTGGGACTAGGAGAGGGAGGAGGAAGAAAGGTGGGAGTGTGTTCCTGACTCTGTTTATAGGAAATACATGAAATGTGTGCACCTTAAATTTTTTTGATTAAAAAAAAGAAGTAAGAGGGCCGGCGCTATGGCACAGCAGGTAAAGCCGCTGCCTGCAGTGTCAGCATCCCATATGGGCACCGGTTCGAGTCCCGGCTGCTCCTCTTCCCATCCAGCTCTATGCTATGGCCTGGGAAAGCAGCAGAAGATGGCCAAGTCCTTGGGCCCCTGCACCCACGTGGGAGACCCAGAGGAAGCTCCTGGCTCCTGGCTTCGGATCTGCGCAGCCACCTGGGGAGTGAAGCAGCGGATGGAAGACTCTCTCTCTCTCTCTCTCTCTCTCTCTCTCTCTCTGCCTCCCCTTCTCTGTGTAACTCCAACTTTCAAATAAATAAATAATTCTTAAAAAAAAAAAAAAAGAAGTATTCATGTTGTATGCCTAAGAAAATGGACCCAGGCAGGTAAAATGACCTGACAAGTGCGTGGTGGAGCTCCCCGTCTTGGTCACCTGGTTGAGCAGCCTGTGCTCTTTGTACACTAACACCCCTTGGAAACCGGAATCAGCTCACAGAGATGTGAATTCAAAAGAACTCGGTTTAGCTTTCGTAAAGGAAATCTTGCTAGAATCTAAGACCTAATTTTTGGCTGGCGCCGTGGCTTAACAGGCTAATCCTCCGCCTTGTGGCGCCAGCACACCGGGTTCTTGTCCCGGTCAGGGTGCGGGATTCTGTCCCGGTTGCCCCTCTTCCAGGCCAGCTCTCTGCTATGGCCCAGGAAGGCAGTGGAGGATGGCCCAAGTCCTTGGGCCCTGCACCCGCATGGGAGACCAGGAGAAGCACCTTGCTCCTGGCTTTGGATCAGCAAGATGCGCTGGCCGCGGCGGCCATTGGAGGGTGAACCAACAGCAAAAAGGAAGACCTTTCTCTCTCTCTCTGTCACTATCCACTCTTTCTGTAAAAAAAAAAAAAAAAAAAAAAAAAAAACTAATTTTTACCTCATCTGTGCTTTCTAGAGTGTCAGCCACCATAATGTCCACCATCAGGATTTCTCTCTGTTAATCCTGAAAAGGAATAAAGAAACTGCTCCCTCCCCACTCTGACACTCTGACTGAATGTCTCACATTGCAGTTTTTGTGGTGCTTTTTCTAAGTTTTTACTTATTTTCATTTAATTTGAAAGCCAGTGTGTGTGTATGTGTGTGTGTGTGTGTGAAAGAGAGGGAATGAATCAGTCTTCCATACCCGTGGATCACTCTCCAAATGCCTACAAGGCAGCAGAAACCTAAAACTCCACATAGTCTCCCGCAGGAGTGGCAGAGACCCAAATACCTGAGCCATAACCCGCAGCCTCCCAAGCTGCACATTAGCAGGAAGTTGGATCCGGAGCGGGGGAGCCAGGACTTGAATCAGGCACTCCCACGTGAGATGCAGGTATCCCAAGCAGTGCCAAAGGCCTGCCCCAATTCCAAGAACTTTATATCCAAGAATGACTTTTTCTCTAAGGAAGGCTAAAATAAGAAAAGGTAGTGAGAAAAGTCCTCTGATCCTGGAAGAGATTGGTTGTAAGAACTTTTCTTAGGAAAACAAACCAACCAACAAGCGATGCAATTGGGACGACTGGTAAGAAACTGCTGGGATGCTCACACTGGGACTCAGAGTACCTGAGTTCCAGTCCAGGCTGGTGTGGGCATTTGGGGAGTGAACGAGTAGATGGAAGATAGTGTACTCACTCACTCACTCACTATTTCTTTCCTCTGCTTTTCAAATAATAAATGTTCTTTTTTTTTAATGTTCTTGCAATATGGATCTGAGTTGGAGCTTCTGAATTCGGAGCCCATGGTGGTAAAGTCCGACTTTATTATCTTTTAACTATTATTAAATGATACTTATTTTAAAAGGAACAGAAAAAAAAATAAAAGTAGATGGACAAAATACAGAAAGCAAATTTAAGTAACATGACTTTTTAATAAACTAGAAACAAAATGGCATCCTCACTATTGTTTGAATAACAGACACAATGTTCCTTTTTGTAATATACACATCTAATGAAATACATTGATACATTTTGAAGAATATAATTATACCGTATTTGTGCATGATCTTTTCAAGCATTGAAACAAAAAAGTCACTGTATGCGTCTTTTTCTCTCAACTCATTTTCTTTTTTAAAAAAACATTTATTTATTTGAAGGAATTAGAGAGAGAGAAAGAGAGAGGAATTTTCCATCTGCTGGTTCACTGCCCAGATGGCCACAGCAGCCAGAGCTGTGCCAATCCGGAGCCAGGAACTTCTTCCGGGCCTCCCATATGGATGCAGGGGCCCAAGCACTTGGGCCATCTACTACTGCTTTCCCAGGCCATAGCAGAGAGCTGGATCAGAATTGGAGCAGCTGGGACTTGAACCAGCACCCATATGGGATGTTGGCACTGCAGGTGGCAGCCTTACCTCCTATGCCACAGCACCTGCCCCTATCTTTTATTTTTTTTTCAAAGATTGATTTGAGAGGCAGAGAGAGAGAGAGGTCTTCATCCGCTGATTTACTCCCCAAATGGCCACAGTGGCTGGGGCTGGGCTGATCTGAAGCCAGGAGCTTCTTGTGAGTACAGGGGCTCAAGCGCTTGGCCATTTTCCACTGATTTTCCAGGCCATTAGCAGGGAGGTGGATCAGAAGTATAGCAGCTGGAACTTGAACCAGCACCCATGTGGGATGCCAGTGCCATAGGCGGAGGCTTAGCTCGCTCACCACTGCACTCACCTCTTCCTTCTGTCTCTCCTATGAAATTGTCAATCTGCACGATGAAACTGTTCTTTGAATTTATAAGTCATCTCCTCATCACGTTCACATTATGATATAAGATGAAGAAAGGCGTTGTTGTCCAGTGACCTTTAGTCAAGCAGTTGCCTTGAAGTCCAAACAGCTGCCAAGAAATCCTATGGATGACTGCCAAGCTTTCTAAACGTCCAAGCAAACGAGAGCAGTAGTTCTCATCCGCAGATGCCCTCCTCCAGCTCTCTGCACGTGCCCCCTCTATCTTGTGTAGCTTCGCTTTGTGCTTCGTGTGTCAGCCTCACGTTTCCAGCAGAGGGAGGCTTGTGCTGATTCCAGACTTGGAGGAGTTCCTCTCATTTGTACTTTTTTTTTAAAGATTTATTTATTTATTCATTTGAAAGTTAAGTCACAGAGAGGGAAAGGCGGCAGAGAAAGAGAAGTCTTCCATGCACTGGTTCACTCCTCCAATGGCCACAATGGCTAGGGCTGAGTCAGACCAAAGCCAGGATCCAGGAGCTTCTGGTCTCCCACATAGATGAAGGGGCCCAAGCACTTGGGCCATCCTCTGCTGCTCTCCCAGGAACATTAGCAGGGAGCTGGATCAGAAGTGTAGCAGCCAGAATTCGAACTGGCACCCATATTGGGTGCTGGTATGGCAGGCAGCAGCTAAACTTACTACACCGCAGAGCCAGCTCCAGGCCCTGACTACTGACCTGGCATCATTCATGCTCTATTGTCTGGAAATCTCTGTTTATTTCACAAGTTAAGGATACCATTGTTGGCACTGTGGCATAACAGGTAAAGCCGCCACTTGCAGTGGCGGCATCCCATATGGGTGCCAGTTTGAAAACGCGGCTGCTCTACTTCCAATCCAGCTCTCTGCTATGGCCTGGGAAAGCAGTAGAAGATGGCCCCAAGTCCTTGGGCCCCTGCACCCGTGTGGGAGACCTGGAAGAAGCTCCTGGCTCCTGGCTTCGGATCGGTGCAGCTCCGTTGTGGCCATTTGGGGAGTGAACCAGTGGATGGAAGACCTCTCTCTCTCTCTCTCTCTCTCTCTCTCTGCCTCTGCCTCTCTGTAATTGCCTTTCAAATAAATAAATAAATCTTTAAAAAAAAGTCTTCTGAAATTAAGTGACTTCTTGTGCTCTGTAAGGTCTAATCCTTGATAACTTTGTGCGTTAGTTATAGTTTGGCTGTACATGAAGGCTGGAAATTTAGGGCTAAAGATGGTACTTTAAAGTGTCAGATGTGGTTTCTGTGCCACAGCTGACCTCATAGCTCAATATGGCTGCTTATGCTGAAACCATCACAGATTAATTTCAGTCAGTAAGAAGGGGGAAAAATCATTCTCTATTAAAAAAAAACTGTAGTAAAAATTTAACTATTCTGCTTACACCTCATTGACAAAGACTCAAGCACATGCCACATCTAGCTATGAGAGAGGCTGGGAAACTCAGTCTTTATTATAGCTGGACAAAACCCAGATACGAATATGAAATTGGAATATAAAATATGAAATTGTATGATTGCTACCGAAGAGGGAGGAATGGGTTTGGGGACAGCTAGCGTTTGCTCTCACAGGTTCTCACTAGCTAGTCTAGGCAAACCTCATTTAATAAGTGTGTTATATTCCCCAAACTTGGTGGGAAATGGGATAATTGCAATCTGTTGAAAATAGAGGTTATGTTCCCAGGTCTATTCAAAAGCCTATTTAGCACTAAAGTAACTGAAGCAGACTTCTTTCTTTTAGAAGATTTATTTATTTGAAATTCAGAGTTACACACAGAGAGATGTTCCATCCACTGGTTCACTCCCTAAATGGCTGTGATGGCCTGGGCTGTGCCAGGCTTAAGCCAGGAGCCAGGAGCTCCTTCTGGATCTCCCACATGGTTGCAGGGGCCCAAGCACTTGGACCATCTTCCATTGCTTTCCGAGGCACATTAGCAGGGAGCTGGACCAGAAGTGGAGCAGCAGTGACTCAAACTGTCACTCGTATGAGGTGCCAGTGCCACAGGCAACGGTTTTACCTGCTACATCACAAGGCCAGCCATGTTAATTTTTTTTTTAAGTTTACAAAATGAGGCTAGTGCTGTGGCTCAGCAGGTTAAGCAGCTGCCTATTGTGCTGGCGACCCATATGGGCGCCAGTTTGAGTCCTGGCTGTTCCACTTCCCATCCACTCCCTGTTAATGTGCCTGGGAAAGCAGTGGAAGATAGTCCAAGTCCCTAGGCACCTGTCACCCATGTGGGACCCAAAGGAAACTCCTGGCTCCTAGCTTTGGCCTGACCCAAAGCCCTAAAATGGCTTGTGGCCTTTTGGGAAGGCCACAAATGGAAGATTTCTCTCTTTCTGTCCCTCCTTCCCTCTGTAACTCTTTCAAATAAATAAATAAACACTTTTAAAAAGTTTACAAAACCTATTTCATTCATTTGAAAGTCGAAGAGGCAGAAAGGAAGAGAGCTCTTCCATGTGCTCATTCACTCCTCAAGTGCCCAGAACATCAAGAGCGGGATCAGGCTGAGGTGGGGCGCCTGGAACTCATCAGGGTGTACTCGGTGGGCGGCAGGGGTCCAGGTGCGTGAGCCATCACCTGCTTCTAACGGATGGAAGATCTCTCCAAGTGCCTCTGTGCCTTGCAAATAAAATGAGAATAGGCCGGTGCCATGGCTCACTTGGTTAATCCTCCGCCTGAGGTGCCGGCATCCCATATGGGCGCCAGATTCTGTCCCATTTGTTCCTCTTCCAGTCCAGCTCTCTGCTGTGGCCCGGGAAGGCAGTGGAAGATGGCCCAAGTGCTTGAGTCCTGCACCTGCATGGGAGACCAGGAGGAAGTGCCTGGCTCCCGGCTTTGGATCGGCGTAGCTCCAGCCGTAGCGGCCATTTGGGGGGTGAACCAACGGAAGGAAGGCCTTTCTCTCTCCCTCGCAGTCTAACTCTATCTGTCAAATAAAACAATAAAAAAATGAAAATAAATACATAAAAGTTTGTTTAAAATGATGTTTATTTTGGTGCAAAAAATTTGAATCACATGCATAGTCTTTTCCTATATACACTTTTTTAAAGATTTTTTTTAAATTTATTCATTTGAGAAGTAGAGTTACAGACAGTGAGAGGAAGAGACAGAGAGAAAGGTTTTCTTTCACTCCCCAGATGGCTGCAATGGATGGAGCTGCCCCAATCTGAGGCCAAGAGCCAGGTGTCTCTTCCAGGTCTCCCACACAGGCACAGGGGCCCAAGGACTTGGGCCATCTTCCACTGCTTTCCCAGGCCATAACAGAGAGATGGATCAGAGGTGCAGAAGCCAGGCCTCAAACTGGTGCCCATTTGCGATGCTGGCACTGCAGGCAGCAGCTTTACCTGCTAAGCCACAGCGCCAACGCCTAAAGGAAGTTTTTAATTTCCAGCAGAGAGCTGGATTGGAAGAAGAGCAGCCAGGACTAGAACTGGCGTCCATAAAGGATGCACTGCAGGCAGAGGATTAACCTACTGCGCCATGGCACCGGCCTCCCTATACACACTTCCATGAACTTTGGGAGGCCCCCTCCCTGACAGTATTTTAAGGTTTTTGCCAAAATAAACCTACCTTTGACTTCCACAAACTTTTCAGAGTGCCTACCTACATTGTTTCATTTGAAAGAAACTGTTCAAACTTAAAATGAATGCAAAATGTTGCCTCGCAACTGTGGGCACACACAGATGACCAGAGCCACAGTACTGACTACTGAACAGGAGGAGGTAAATATCAGTCCTGCCGAAGTCATTCACTAATCCACAGAAGTTAAAGGCTGGAAAGCAAAAAAGTGTTTTTCTTTAAGGCCTTTGTTATTATTTGTTTTGTTTCATTTTTTTAAAATATTTATTTATTTCAAAGGTAGAGTTACAGACAGAGAGAGGGAGAGATAGAGAGAGAAGTCTTCCATCAGCTGGTTCACTCCCTAAATGGCTGCAATAGCCAGAGCTGGGCCGATCTGAAGCCAGGAGCCAGAAGCCTCTTCTGGGTTCCCATGTGAATGCAGGGGGCCAAGCACTTGGGCCATTCCACTGCTTTCTCAGGACATTAGCAGGGAGCTGGATCGGAAGTGGAGCAGCTGGGGCTCAAACCAGCACCCATATAGAATGCCAGTGCTGCAGGCAGAGGCTTAACTTGCTACACCACAGTGCCAGCCCCTTATTTCATTATTCTTACTAAAAATTATTTGGCTATAGGAGATAAGGTTGATGTTTTAAAAGTGATCCACTCATGGGGCTGATGCAGTGACACAGTGAGTTGAACCACCACTTGGGATGGCGGCGTCCCATACTGGAGCTCTGCTAATGGACTTGGGAAACCAGTGGAAGATGGCCCAGTCCTTTGCCACCCATGTGGGATACCAGGATGGAGTTCCTGGCTCCTGGCTTAGCCTTGGCTGTTGTGGCTATTTGGGGATTGAAACAGAGGATGGAAGCCTGCCTCTCTCTCTCTCTCTTTCTCTCTCTCTCCCTTTCAAATAAATAAATAAGATGTTTATAAATAAATAAGTGACCCACTCAGGTGCTAGGTAAGCTAGGTATGCCCTGGGATGCTGGGCTCTGGGACAGATTATTGCAATGCACTGTGGTACTAAAAGGACAGCAGCCATCACAGCACACACTCCGAGGGGCCCTGCCTCATTGACTTCTGTCTTCTTTTGTTGTTGGTCACGCAGATTCTCTCTGATGCCTGACCTTTTGTATGTGGCCAGTTGCTTTCTCTCTGGACGCCTGTAGGATCTTTTCATTGCCTTTTCTCTTTATTCTGAATCATTTACAGTGATTTTCTTTGAGTCTAATCTTATCCCCCATGTTCAGCATTTGTGGACTTTTTCTTCTTTTACTATACTTCCCCCTCCCCCGTCTCTAGCAACCACCACTTGGCCCTTTTTCTATTACTCTGATTATTGTAGATAAGTCATGTAAGTGAGATCACGCAGTATTTGTCCTTTAATGCCTGGCTTATTTCACTTAGCATAATGTCTTCATGATTCATCCATGCTGTCACATAGGGTGGGACGCACACTGCCCCAAGTAAAGGCTGAGTAACAGCCCATCGTAGGTGTATCCCGCACTTTCTTTATCCATTCATCCATTGTGAACATCAGGTTGTTTCTGTATCTTGGCTTTTTTGAAAAACGCTGCAATGAACATGGAAGTGCAGCTATCTCTTTGAGATCCAACATATATTCTTTCTGATACATATCCAGAGGTGGGATTGCTGGATTGTATGGTAGTTGTGTTTTTATTTTTTACTTTTTGAAGAGCTTCATACTGTTTTCCATAAATGGTTGTACTAATATGCACTCCTGCCAACCATGTACTAGGATTTCCTTTTCTTCACATCCTTGTCAGTATTTGCTGTATTTTATTTTATTTTTTAAAAGATTTATTTATTTACTTGAAAGGCAGAGTTACAGAGGGGCAGAGACACAGAGAGACAGAGAGAGAAGTCTTCCATCCACTGTTTCAATCCCTAAATGGCAGTAATGGCCGGAACTAAGCCGATCAAAGCCAGGAGCTAGGAGCTTCCTCATGGTCTCCCACGCAGGTGCAGGGGCCCAAGGACTTGGGCTGTCTTCCACTGCTTTCCCAAGCCACAGCAGAGAGCTGGATTAGAAGAGGAGCAGCTGGGACTTGAACCAGCACCCATACAGGATCCTGGCACTGCAGGCGGCAGCTTTACCTGTTATGCCACAGCGCTGGTCCCCTGTATTTTATTTTTTATAACAGCTATGCTAACTGGGGTGGGGTTATGTCTCCTCATGTTTTTTTTCCCACCTTTTAGATTTTTATTAGTAGTATTCTCTGAAGAAGCAAAATAGTTAGCAAATTATTTTAGATTCAAGACTGTATATTCTTTGTATTTAGATTTTTAATGTTCAGTATAATACAAACCAAAGAGACTGATTTCTATGACTAGGTGTTACTTGTGTATTCTAGAGCAGTGGGCTGCAGGGGGAGAGGCTGTCCAAGAACAGACCTGGAGTTAATGCTGGGTGACGGCACTGTGGCCTGTTGTCTCACCCACTGAATGTGCTGCGAAGGGGCCTCAGATTAAACTGACAACTGTTTCCTAGAGCAGGGTTCTCATGGTTTTGATTTGCATTTCTCTGTGATTGGTAATGTTGAGCATCCTTTCAGATTCCTATAGGCCACTTGTATATCTTCTTTGGAGAAATATCTATTTAAGTCCTTTGCCTATTGAAAAATTAGTTAACTATTTATTTGAGAGAAAGAGAGCGAGCGAGCACTCCATCTGCTTGTTCACTTCCCAAATGTCCACAATGGCAGGGGCTGGGCTGGGGGTGAAGCCAGAAGCAGGGAGCTCAATCCAGACCTCCCACGTGGGTGGAGGAACCCAATCACTTGAGCCATGACCGCTGCCTCCCAAGGTCTGCATTGGCAGGAAGCTGCCGGGAACCTGAGCGTGGAATCAAAGCCAGGAACCCTGATTCAGGCTGTGGATATCTTACCCAGCCGGCTAGATACCTGCTCCTGCCTAATTTTTAATTGCAATTTTTTTGTGGGCTTTTTCAGTATGGCAACATGTATCCTCCAGGTCTAGAGAACCTTTCCTGAACTATTGCTTTGATATTTTCTTTTCATCTTTCCTGTTCTTTCTATTATTTAGGTGGGGGAACCATCTGGAAAGGTTCCCTGCTTATCTTTTTTTTTTTGTCATTTAATTATTTTAATTTATTTGAAAGAGAGATGGAGACAGAGAGAGATCTTCCATCTGCTTGTTCACTCCCCATGTGCCCACAATAGCCAAGGCTGGGCTAAGCTGGAAGCCAGGAGCTCAGAACTCATCCCAAGTCTCCTGTGTGGGTGGCAGGGACACACATACTTGAGCTGTCACCTGCTGTCTCCCAGGATGCACATCAGAAGGAAGTTGGAAGTGAAGTAAGGACTCAAGCCCTGGCACTCCAATATGAGATGCAGGTGCCCAGAGTTGTATCTTAATAATTGCACCAAACTTCTGTCTCTTGAATGGTAATTAAAAAAAAAAATTACATTCTGGTGCCGGCACTGTGGTGTAGTGCATAAGGCTGCCACCTGCATTGCCTGCATCCCATATGAGCGCCAGTTCGGGACTCTGCTGCTCCACTTCCGATCCAGCTCTCTGCTATGGCCTGGGAAAGCAGTGGAGGATGGTCCAGGTCCTTGGGCCCCTGCACCCATGTGGGAGGCCTGAAGGAGGCTCCTATCTCCTGCCTTTGGATCGGTGCAGCTCCGGCCATTGCGGCCAATTGGGGAGTGAACCATCGGATGGAAGACCTCTCTCTTTCTCTCTGCCTCTCCTTTCTCTGTGTAACTCTGACATTCAAATAAATAAATAAGCCTTAAAAAAACACACTCTGTTTTT
Organism: Lepus europaeus; assembly: GCF_033115175.1. NCBI lineage: Eukaryota > Metazoa > Chordata > Mammalia > Lagomorpha > Leporidae > Lepus > Lepus europaeus. Next base: position 25,629,562 of record NC_084839.1, read on the forward strand.
TTTTTTAACTTTTTTTTAAGAGCTTCAGCCACATTCTTTTATTTATTTATTTATTTATTTAATTTTTTGACAGGCAGAGTGGACAGTGAGAGAGAGAGACAGAGAGAAAGATCTTCCTTTGCCGTTGGTTCACCCTCCAATGGCCGCCGCGGCCAGCGCGTTGCAGCCAGCGCACCGCGCTGATCCGATGGCAGGAGCCAGGTGCTTCTCCTGGTCTCCCATGCGGGTGCAGGGCCCAAGCACTTGGGCCATCCTCCACTGCACTCCCTGGCCACAGCAGAGAGCTGGCCTGGAAGAGGGGCAACCGGGACAGAATCCGGCGCCCCGACCGGGAATAGAACCCGGTGTGCCAGCGCCGCAAGGCGGAGGATTAGCCTAGTGAGCCGCGGTGCCGGCCTCACACTCTGTTTTTATTTCAGTAATGCAATATCTTCTCTTATCTCTTAAAGAGTGCTCCCATCCAAATGCCTATAATGACTAGCCGGAGTCAAAACTGGGAGGCTGGGACACAGTGCAGGTCTCCCACATGGGTGGCAGGGGCCTAACTTTTGGAACTATCACTGCCACTCCCCAGGGTCTACGTTGGCAGGAAGCTGGAGTTAGAAGCCAGGAATAAGAATGGAACCCAGGTACTCTGTAGGTCATAAGCATCTTAACTGCTAGGCTAAATTAAAAAATATATATATACTTAAAATGCAGAGAGAGAGAGAGAGAGAGAGAGAGAGAGAGAGATCTTCCATCTGCTGGTTCACTCCTCAGATGGCCACAAGAGCCAGCACTGGGCCAGGAGCCAGAAGCTTCTTTCAGGTCTCCCATGTGGGTACAGGGGCCCAAGCACTTGGGCCATTTTCTGCTTTTTTCCCTGGAGCTGGATCAGAAGTGGAGCACCCAGGGCGTGAACTGGAACCCATATGGGATGCTGGCGGCGCAGGCAGCAGCTTTACCCACTACGCCTTGACACTGGCCCCGTCTTCATCTTGCAGCATTTGACACGGCTTTATTAGGCCTCGCTTCTGACATTCTTACACACATTTGGTTTAAGGGCACCTCTTTCTCCTGGGCTTTCGTCCTGCCTCACTATTACTGCTTCCCGATATCAGTTCCTGGATCCCCTTCCTCTTCCTGACCTCTAAAGATTGGCACGGCTTGCAGCTAAGTTGTCTTCATCTGCTCCCACGCCCAATGGGAGCGTTCCAGTTCCATAGTTTCAAACAGCATCTGTATGCCAATGCTTCTAAAATTTCTATCTCTGCCTGGGATCTTTTCTCCAGGAGCCATCTCATGCATCCAACTTCCTACCAAACAACTCTACTTTGATATATAATAGGGATCTCCAACTTAAACACAAGAGGCAGAACACTTAATTTCCACCCCACCCAAACCTGTTTCTTCTATTTAGCTAATGGTATATCGCCATTCACTGAATCGCTGAGGCCCTAGAGTCATTCCTCACTCTTCTCCTCTCCTCACTCTTCACAACCCACCCGTTGGCAAGTTCTGTTGGCTCTAACTGCAGACACTGTTGGAGTCTGACCACTTCTCACCACATCCACTACTTCCATCAGAATTCTACACACCACTGTTCTCATTGTCAAACACTAGTCAACAGCCATCTACTTCATCTCTCTGCTCTTGTTTATTTAAAAAATCTAGATCAGCTCATGTCATTCCAATGTTCAAAATTATCCAGTGGCTTAGTTCTATCATTCTTGGAGTAACATCCAAACACTTTTCTACAGTGGACAAGACTCGAATCTGACTCCTTCTGAACTCAACTCTCACTCTTGATTCTTCCAGTTCTCACCATTTGCTCTGGGCTTTTTCAAAGACTTTTCTTTGCACCTGTCAAGGTCTTCATTGTCTTAGAATCTCTGCGCTTGATGTTCTCTGTACATCAGCTGCTCTTCCTTCTGACCTTGCCTGGCTCGAGAGAAGCTTTCCTAAGAAAAATCAATTTCCTCCAACAATAAAGTCTGTTTCGCCTTCCTCTGATTTATTTATTTATTTTTTACAGCAGTTTGCACTACCCGAAATAGGGATTTATTTACTTCCATGTTTATTTCCTGCTTCCCTGTCCAGAATGTAAGCTTTATGGGCGCCGGAATCCTGTCTCCCATAATAACTGACATATTCTTGGTACTTAGGACAGTAGTGGGCACACGGCAGACAATCAGCTCGTTTCGGTGGATGAACGAGTCCATTTCCAGGCTAAAGACAACATCACCCTTCCCAAACCAGCTGTTCCTCTAGGATTTACTATCCTGTGTGAATTGGATCCCTGAGCAACCCCTTGGTGTAAAAACTCAAGGAGTTTTTCTTGGCCTCTCCTCTTCCTTACTTACCACTTGAAATTCTGTTTATTGTATTTAATAAACAGCTCTTTCAAAAATGATTTATTTGGGGGCCGACACTGTGGCATAATGGGTAAGGTTGCTGCCTGCAGTGCTGACATCCCATATGGGTGCTGGTTCGGGTCTCGGCTGCTCCGCTTCCAATCCAGCTCTCTGCTATAGCCTGGGAAAGCAGAAAATGTCCCGAGTCCTTGGCTCTGACTTTGAAAGTCAGAGAGAGAGAAAGAGAGAGAGAGAGAGAGAGAGAGTTGGTTCTTCCATGCACTGGTTCATTCCCCAATGGCTGTAACAGCCGAGGCTGGGCCAGGCCAAAGTCAGGAGCCAGGAACTCCCATCTGTGTCTCCATATGGGAGCCACCATCTGCTGCCTTCCCAGGCACATTAGCAGGACGTTGGGTCAGAAGTAGAGCAGCCAGGACTTGAATCGGTGCTCTGATATTGGATGCTGGCATCTCAAATGGTGGCTTAACTCCCTGCACCACAACACCGGGCCCTGACAAACATCTTTCGAAGCTGTTAGTCTCCACTGCCATTTCCCTGAAGTCACAACCATCTCCAGCTGTGATTCCAACCTTCCAACACAGTCATCACACTGCTGCTCCAAGTCTTTCTAAAATGCAAACCTCACCGTGCCATTCTGCAGTTGTAAAAGCCTCAGTCTTCGCTGACAGTGGTAAATTTTCTTTCCTGGTAGGCAATAAACTTGGCTTGAGCTGCACAGTACCTTGAATTAGAATGCATCGGTTTGGAGAAATAGTGCGACCATAAAAAAGTCTATTTGATGTACAACATAGGATAAACCTTGGAGAAATAAGAGTGAATAGCTGCTCTCACCATTATTTTTAAGGTATTATGATTGAAGAAAGTATTGGCCGGCGCTGTGGCTTAGCAGGCTAATCCTCTGCCTTGCAGTGCCGGCACACTGGGTTCTAGTCCCAGTTGGGGCGCCGGATTCTATCCCGGTTGCCTCTCTTCCAGGCCAGCTCTCTGCTATGGCCGGGGAAGGCAGTGGAGAATGGCCCAAGTCCTTGGGCCCTGCACCCGCATGGGAGACCAGGAGAAGCACCTGGCTCCTGGCTTTGGATCAGCGAGATGCGCCGGCCGCAGAGGCCATTGGAGGGTGAACCAATGGCAAAAAGGAAGACCTTTCTCTCTCTCTCTCTCACTGTCCACTCTGCCTGTCAAAAAAAAAAAAAAAGAAAGAAAGAAAGAAAGAAAGAAAGTATTATCCGTGTACGTGATTACAGCTTGGAAGGGAATGGGAGAAAATAGAAACAGTTGTTACAATCAGGGATAAGTGAAGAATTATTTGTTTTTTGTTTATTTTTTACTTTATTTGAAACCCAGAGAGAGAGAGAGAGAGAGAGATCTCCCATTGGCTGTTTCACTCCCCATCTCTGCAACAGCCAGGGCTGGACCAGGTCGAAGCCAGGAGCGTGGATCTCAATCCAGATCTCCCTCGTGGGTGATAGGGATCCAATTACTGGAGCCATCATCAGCTGCCTCCCTGGGTGTGCAGAAAGAAGTCGGCATTCGAACCCACTTCTGGGTTGCAGGCCCTAACTGGTGTTTTAGCCGCCCCCTCCACTTATTTCTTTTAAATATCTCGTCCAACCACCTTATACTACGTTCCTTATTTTCCCTTAAGCAACGGACCTTGCTCGCCCTTCTCCAGTCACGTTCCCTACCGCGCTCTCGTCTGGCTCAGAACGAGTCAGCGATGGGCCCCACCGGGCCACCGTCCGCAGGACGGACCCGCCCAACGCTCCGCGGCGTCGCGCAGAGCCACTCCGCCCCACTTCCTCCCTCCAGGCCCCGCCCCCGACCGCTGCGCCTGCGCACGGACGAACACGTGGCTACCGCGGAGCCAGAGCAGCAATGGCGGCGGGCGGCGGCGGTAGCGGCGACCCCCTGGCCCCGGCGGGGGTCCCCTGCGCCTTCTCCCCGCACGGGCAGGCCTACTTCGCTTTGGCTTCTACCGATGGGCACCTGCGAGTGTGGGAGACAGCCAACAACCGGCTGCACCAGGAGTACGTGCCTTCCGCGCACCTCAGCGGTACCTGCACCTGCCTGGCCTGGGCGCCGGTGAGGCTGCAGGCCAAGGTAATGCCAGCGGGACGGTGCGGGCCGGGCTTCTGCCCAGGCTCGGCTTGGGCGCCCCTGGGCTAGGCGGCGCGCGGTCCGGCGCGCGCGTGGCCCTCGGCTCCGCGGGTTCAGGAGGCGCAGAGCGCGGCGGCGGCGCGCATGGGGCCCACGCCGCCAGCCCGGTGCGCGGCCTGTCCAGAGGGCAGTGAGAGAGGGCGCGGCTCGATCGCGTGGACCGTGGCCTCGAGCCCTGCCGGCAGGCTCCATGCGGTGTGCTCCCCACCGTCTCCCGGCCGCCATGTTCACCGAGGTCCCCGGCCCCCTTGGGGCAGCTTCCTTCTGCTGGGCCTCGCTCATCAGCTTGCGCTCCACGGACCCCTGACTTTTGACAGAGCCCCGCCGTGGGACCATACGACGGTTCTCTGTCCTTCTCTGTCCCTGATCCAGCCCGTCCGCTTTGCCCTGGGCAGTTGGGATGGACAGGTCTATCTCTTGCTTCCGGGACCCCCCCCCCCCTTGCCCCTTGGGTGCAGGCTCAACACGTGTTCCCTTTCATGTCAGGTTGGGGCACTCTCGCTCTTGAAACTCGTGACTTTTCCAGTGAATCTTCAGTCTCAGCCTTAACAACCTTCTTGCTTTTCAAACACCTACCCCCCACCCCACGGGCCCCCCCACCCCCCGCCACTGCCTTAGCCCTCCAAGCTTCCAGTTGGCATTAGGGTATGGAGGTGAAGTGGAGTAGTGGCTGGACTGGAGACCCGTGCAGGTAAAGTTTCCCTTCCATGGGGGATTGCCCAGTTAGGGAAGGTTTTCACTGTCAGGTAAATGCCATTCGCTGTTGGGCTAACTCACACGCACGTGGTTGCCGCGGTTGGAAAGTAGCCGGACCCAGTCACCCCAGCCCGACCTGTAAGCATCGGAAGTTTAGCCCTGACTCTTGAGTTTGCACTTGGGCTGTCTCTTACTCCGTCTGATGACCCGTGGGAACTGTCTGCTACCTTTTGGAGTTGGAAGCAGAGATATCTCTAACTTGTGTTCTTTGGGGTGAGTGGGTTTATATGTGTATTTCCGATTTGGGGTCATCTTTTCATAGTTGGTGCTGCTGACCTGTGAGGAGACCTGTCAGGCCCCATAAGGGAATCACAGAACGTGAACTTTGCAGATACCATACTTGTTGTAACATTACAGCACTCTGCGTGTTTTTCCTTTTCGGCATCGTTCTCTGTTTTTAATTGAACTGTTCTGTACAGTGGTGGCCGCGCTCGTCATGCCCGTGCTGAGAAACACGGAGCAGCGGTTTGGTTGGCGCCCGGACCCAGGCTGCACTGCCTGTGTTGGAAGCCGGCCATCACTTCATAGTAGTAGTTGTGCCTCTAGTCCTCTGTTTTTAAAATGGGGATAAAAGTACCTCCCTGATAGAGTGGGTGTCTTATTGGACCTTCAGTGTTGAAAGTGAGAGGGGGCGGGGGCAGAGTGTGTTCCTCCCTGAAAACTCTTCACACAAATGTTAGGTGTAGAATTTGAAAGTCACATTGTTACAGATGGAAAAGGAAGTCATTTGTAAGAGCTGCCACAACCACTGCTCCCAGGTCCCTGGCTTATGTTCCTTGTCATTTAGGTTGCCCCTACTAAACTCTTTATTTTACATCTTTGTGGCTTAATAGGATGGGACAAGAAAAGGATGTTATTCCAAACCATGTCCCAACATTTTGTTGAGGTCTTGGCACATGATGGACTTTGGAGGTGAAAAGAGGCATCGGGCCTTTCAGGGTCCTCACAGGCCTAAAGGGGCCAGTGTATAGGACTGGTACATCCTAAGTGCTCAGTAAATGAATCGGTGAGCTGCTGGCTGCTGGCTGCTTTTTATCATTGCACACTGCATTCCCCAGTCTAAATCAGTTTGTGGGAGCGTCCTGGGTTTGGTTTAGTAATTGGCAGCTTGCCACCCCAGGACTTACCAAGTGTGGTGATGGGACTCTTGTCAGTGGAGAAAGATGAGTTTATGCGGGTTTTTTTGGGTAACAGATTAAAGTTAGTACATAAATGTTTAGAAAAACTAGATTGCCGCTTGTTTTCCTCACAGGTTGGTTGTAATACTTTGCAGTTATGCCACGATATAGTAAAGAGGATCTTCATACACATGATATAGCTGCTCATTTGTTTGATGCGGCCTGGAGGTAGGAGAGCTCTCATGAGGGAAGGAAGTACTCTGGGAAAGTGCAAAGAAGCAGGTTGATGGACTCTGGCTGGGTGCTCTTTTTAGAGTTGCTCGGGTTTCTGTGTGTAAACTGTGACAGGCCGAAGCCACACAGAGAGTGGCCGAGCCACGTGGAACCTGCGGATTCGTTGGCTCCCCTGAAATTCTCAGACTTGCACACCTTTCCTTCCCTGACTGCTGGAGAGCTCTGCAGAAAGAGGGCTGTGCTCTGCCGGCCGCCACGGTAGCTGCCCCTGCAGCGAGGAGACCTCGCCCCGCTTGGGACCTGTAGTGGGCCCGCAGCGTGGCAGCACTGGCTGGGTCAGCGTGGTCGTGCTGAGGATGTTTCTAGAAGTCTGAGCTGAGTCTCCCCATCGCCATCCCTCAGGGCTGCGGCTCGGTTCAGCTAGGTTCCCGTACAGTGTGGAAGAAGACAGAAGCTCGCCGTTAGATCCACTTGGCGGAAATAGACATTTCTGTGTATTATAATTTAGTGTTTCAATGTAAACACTTTGTAATTTTAGGTAAAATGTAGACTTTTTTTTTTTTTTTTTACCACTTGCCAGAGTAAGTGGCAGTAAGATGGGCCAAGAAATGGGACAGGAGATTTACTTACATGATGAAACTTAAAACGTGGGGCATAATTTTCAGTATAGAGAGTTTCAGTATAGAGAGTTTTTCATTTTTTTAAAGATTTACTTTATTTATTTGAAAGAGTTAAAGAGAGATGTAGAGACAGAGAGAGAGGTATTCCTTCCACTGGGTCACTCCCCAGATGGCCGCAACAGCCAGAGCTTCACTGATCAGGAGCCAGGAGCCAGGAGCTTCTTCTGGGTCTCCCACACATTGCAGGGGCCCAAGCACTTGGGCCATCTTCCACTGCTATCCCAGGCCATAGCAGAGGGCTGGATCAGAAGAGGAGCAGCTGGGACTAGAACTGGTGCCCATATGGGATGCCAGTGCTTCAGGTCAGGGCTTTAACCCACTGTGCCATAGCGTCGGCCCCCGTAGTTTTCAGAAGTAGGTTTTGATCCATCAGTTAATTTTGAAGTAGATAAAATGGGTTGTGACAGCGTTAGAAAAACTGAAATAGAATGGAAAATAGCAGAGTATTGTCCCTGGTAAGGATATTCCTCCATGGAACTGTCTCACTTCCATGTCCGTGTTTTTATGGGTGTGTTTTGGCTCTCCATGTGCATGTCAGCTCCTACTGTGGGACCTCGTCTGAGAAGTCGTTGCTTAGTGATTGATGAAATCCAGACTTCTGCTAGATGTCCTTCCCTGTCTCCTTTCCTCATCCCTGCTCTAGGCTTTATAAGTTACACAGGTGTGCCATTCAGACTCCCATGCTGATGGCTGTCTTCATCAGACAGGTGCTTGGTGTTTATTGATCACTCCGGCTGCCCTTTGTGTTGGGAGGCTCCTTCATCTAAGGAGTCACATCCTTCAGGTCTTCACTCCTTTTGCTTTCAGGAGCTGAGAATTTTTTAATTACAAATATATGAGCTGACTTCTCAGGACAGCACCTTAGATTTACAGGTTTGAATGTAGTTAGTGTGCACATGGCATTCTGCTGGGCACTTTAGTGGTAGCAAAACTGAGTATGATGAAGATGTAAAAGAAGAAAGAAAGACAATTCCGATTTACTGTGTCTGTAATGAGTATCTTGAGAGACAGAAGAGATTTCTGTAGATCTTGAAGTGTGGCTAAGATTTAAGCCATGAAACTGGAGATGAATCGGAAGAGGCCCCTACAGGTGAAGGGAAAAGCAAAAGCAAAATGGGAGAGTGTGTGCATGTTTAGGAAGTGTAATGTAAACAGGTAAGGCTGAAAGGGTGAGGGGAAGGCCATCCTGGGTGCTTCTGAATGCCACAGAGCTGTTTCTGTGGATCTACTCTTTGATCACAGCAGTAGCATGTTCAGATAGTACATGGCAACCAATGGCTGTCATAGTGTACACTCATCAATAGCACTCAACTCTTGGTTTCAGAAATTCTTAGTATGAGTTAATACTTAAAATATTTCATAAAAATATACGCTGTTTGTGTCAGCCTCTGATAAGGTCTCTGTGTTACCTGTTTGGACATGCTCATCCTGCTAAGTTATTTTGAAAAGTATCCAACCCTAAAAAATTTAGCTGATTGAGATTAAATTAATTGGTTGAATTGTTTAGGCTTAGATCAGTGATCCTCAAAGTTGAACATAAATGGTGTGGCTACTGCTTCTACCTGTCTATGCTTGCTGCTCCCAGAAATAATTGGGATTCTTTAGATAGGGAAATTAGGGTTTTGAGTGTGTTAATCTTTAATTTCTAATATTTCTTTGTGCTTTTTAATAGAAGTTCAAATCTGAAGCATACACATTTTGGGCCAACCTTTACTTCACACATTGAGAAACCTCAGTGTGTAGGTAGTTTCAGTCTGATTTTGGAAAGCCAAGAGCAGAACTGTCTCCTGGAAGCTTTCAGTGCAGAGTTACTAGTAGGTGAATACGTTGGGCCTCCACTGTCCTTGCCGTGGGTGGAAACTGCATTTGCCCTCTGGAAGCCTTCAAAGGTAGCTTCAGAAATTCCTGTAACTGAAGGTGGGACCTGGACACTCCTCAGACAAAGGTTTCAGTGTTTCCTGTAAATTAAATGTTACTAAGGAGACCACCTGCTTTTAGATGTAACTCCTTTTTTGGGCTTTTTATGTAGATACATTTTTAAGGATTTGCACATTTGTATTTTTTCCGTTAAATAAAAAGTTACATTCTTTGATTAAATCTTTTTGCTTTTTGTTTGTCTGAGTGTGTCCAGTGAGTTATTCTTCAGATGTATCTGAGTAAAACACCCTTCACCCCCACACACCAGGGTAAATGCTTTCCACATCTACTTGATATTCTTTAGGCACTGGTAACATTGTACTTTTCACTGCTGGTCCTTGAATTGGGTAGATTTTTATAGGTCCTGGACTTCCTTTTTCTGTGCCATAGAACAAGGATCTTATGTTAAGGTTTCCTTTTCGATGGTATTGATCATTCTATACAGGCTGAGCACTGCTTATCTGAGATACTCTAAAATCTGAATATTTTGAGCACTGACATGATGCCAACAAGTGGAAAGTTGTGTACCTGACCCCATGTGAGGGTTGCAGTCAAAACACAGCCACTTAGAATATTGTATAAAGTTATTCTCCAGCCATGCATATAAGATGCACATGGAGCATAAATGAATTGTGTGTGTAGACGTGGGTTCCATGCCCAAGATCTCTTTTTACACACATATACATGCATACACATACTCCAAAATCTGAAAAAACTGGAAATCTGAAATGCTTCTGGCCCCAGGATTTTTGGATAAGGAATATTCAACCTGCATTGAAAGGATGGAGTTTTCTGGGCTAGTTCATGCTAAAATACACAGACTGGTGAGCTCTAATTAAAGCATAAGAAAAGATCTGAAATCATAATTTTTTAGCATTTTAAACACACATCCTTTTTTTTTTTTTTTTTTTGTAAAAGATTTATTTATTTATTTGAAAGGCAGAGTTGCAGAGAGGCAGAGGCAGAGAGAGAGAGAGAGATATCTTTCATCCATTGGTTCATTCCCTAGTTGGCCGGAGCTGCGCCAATCTGAAGCCAAAATCCAGGAGCTTCTTCTGGGTCTCCCACACAGGTGCAGGGGCCCAAGGACTTGGGCCATCTTCTACTGCTTTCCCAGGCCATAGCAGAGCTGGATTTCTGGGACTCGAACTGGCGCCCATATGGGATGCCAGCACTGCCCGCTATGCCACAGTGCCGGCCTCCCCACATACTTTTAAGTTGTGACCATTGATTGTCTTTGATGGACAGCCATGAACTGTTCATATTTGAATAATTCAACAAAGTTGTGTGGCATTTGCCATGAGATTCAAACTTGTGCTTTTTTTTTTTTTTTTTTTTTTTTTTTTTTTTTTTTTTTTTTAAATTTACCTTATTTATTTGAAAGGTGGAGTTACGGAGAGGGAGAGGCAAAAGCAGAGAGAGAAGTCATCCATTCGCTGGTTCACTCCTTCACTCCCTGAATGGCCGCAGTGCCAAGGCTGGGCTGGACCCATGCCAGGAGCCAGGAGCTTCATCCAGTTCTCCCACATGGCTGCAGGGGCCCAAGGACTTGGGCTGTCTTCTGCTTCTTTCCCAGGTGCATTAGCAGGGATCTAGATCGGAAGTGGAGCAGCCCATATAGGATGTTGGCTCTGCAGGTGGCAGCTTAACCCACTGTGCCACAGCACTGGTGAAACTTGTACCTTGTAAGCCATTAGAATCACTGTGCCAGTCTGGAGCTGTCAGCCCAGCCCTGGATCCGTCACTGGAGCAACCTCTATTGTGGCCTCTGCTGCCCCACTAGTCGCTACCGTTTGGCTTGAGTTTTACAGGTGATATTAATGGGTGTTACACAGGTGTCCTGTTGGCTTCCTTTGGGGGGGGGGGGCAAGGACGGAGAATTACGAACTCTTCCCATTGGAGTGATTTTTTATTTTAGTAGACATCATCTAGAGTGGTCTTCCCCTTTAAAGGTGTGTTTTGTGACCTAGTGGGCATTAATGATGTTTTAGTGTTTGAAATGCTAAATATAAACATTGTTTTTCTTTTTCCAGGAAAGTCCTCAGAGGAAAAAAAGGAAATCAGAAGCTTTAGGAACAAGTAACCAGACGGACTTATTGGCTCTTGGTACAGCAGTTGGTAGTATCTTATTATACAGTACAGTCAAAGGAGAATTGCACAGTAAATTAACAGTAAGTGGATACATGTATGTGTCACATAAAAGAACAGTGAGTTATTAGAAGTTATTAAAAACAAAACTCTTGAAGGTATGTGTTGAGGTCATTGCTTGAGGGGCAGTTTTCTGTCCCTTCTACTTTTATTTATTTATTTATTTTTGACAGGCAGAGTGGACAGTGAGAGAGAGAGAGAGCAAGGTCTTCCTTTTTCCGTTGGTTCATCCCCCAATGGCCACTGCGGCCGGCGCACTGTGCTGATCTGAAGCCAGGAGCCAGGTGCTTCTCCTGGTCTCCCATGCGGGTGCAGGACCCAAGCACTTTGGCCATCCTCCACTGCCCTCCCGGGCCACAGCAGAGAGCTGGACTGGAAGAGGGGCAACTGGGATAGAATCCGGCGCCCTAACCGGGACTAGAACCCGGAGTGCTGGCGCCGTAGGCCGAGGATTAGCCTATTGAGCTGTGGCGCCGGCCCCCTTCGACATTTAAAAATGACGTGATGTTTGATGCAAAGCTGCAGTGGTATCCTTGCCTTCATGTGGGTTAGCATCTGAGGAAGTGTGGACTGGATCTAAAGTCAGAAAAGGTCCAGAAACCTGGCGATCACAGGCAGCTGCCTCAGGAGAGCAGCGCGCCAAAGATGGGCACAGCTCTGAGGCCGAGAGCTTTGAGGAGTGGCTGTGGCTCTGTTGCTGCTGCTGTCCCTGGAGGAGGAGAGGCCCCGCGGACCTAGGGTCCAGAACTCTGAGGAGGGCTGCAGCTGCCTGGTGCTGGGTCTCCCCGGGTTGGGAAAACTGCATATTGGGTTCTGCTGCTCCTTGGAGGATTGCTGCCGCTGGGGTGCAGGAAACAACGGCTGGCGTGGTACAGGCCAGGAGGCCGGAAGGTAGAGCCCTGGTTCCCTCTCCGGCCAGGCCTCCCTCTAGTGTGTCCTATTGGCAGAGCCTGTAGATCCAGCTCTCAGAGCAGCAGAGTTTGCAGAGCCTGGTACCAGCACTGGAGTATGGAAGGGTGGGTTTGGCCCTAGGAGACAGTTCCTTAATTGGCATAATTTTTAAAAACAATATTTATTTATTCTGAAAGTCAGAGTTGGGGGAAGGGTGGTGAGAGAGGTCTTCCGTCCTCTACTTCACCCTCCAGATGGCTGCAATGGCCAGGGCTGAGCCAGGCTGAAGCTTCTGGGTCTCCCATGTGGGTGCAGGGGCCCAAGCACTTGGGCTATCTTCTGCTGCTTTCCCCAGTTAACTGGCATAATTTGAGAATACCAGTCACACTGTGTTTCTTTTGCCATTGGACTCCTGTGCATAGGAAAGCTTTCTGTATGTATGAATCAAACAAGTTTTCCCTTTAAATAACATCACAGGAAATTTGGGACTATATAATGTTGAGAAGGGGGAAAATACCCTGATCTGTCAAGACATCTGTTAACAGTTTCTTTGCTTTATGTATGTATTTGAGAAATACAGTTGGCTCTATTGTATGTCCTGGTTTTTTTCCTTAAATAAACAATATAAGCAATTCTCATATTTGTCAAGACTAGTTATAAGTATTAATGACTGCCGAGAATCCCACCGACTTGAGTAGTTCATTTGTACTTACCTGTTGTTGACCATTTAGGAGTTTCCAAGTTTTTGTTATTAAGCAATAAAAAATTTTCTTAGGGATTTCCAGAATTACTAACTTGTAATAGTAGAAGTGTTTCATTATTGGGGCTTTTTATACACAGTATGGAAACACTTTTCAGAAGAGTTTCCCTGGTTTTTGCTTAGGTCAGCAGTGGAAGGATGGTACCTGCTTTCAGCAGCATGATTACTGCCGCTAAGTAGCCCATTGAAACAGCAGCTTGCAGGATGGAAAGCTTATCTGATTTGTAATTTATATCTAGAAATATATTACTTATTTTTGCATATTAAAGTTACAAGACTAACATACAACTGTTAAAAAATATAAAGCACTTAGAGCCATGTGGCAAGAAAGAACTCTGTTCTCCTGCCCCATATGTCTAGTGTGTTCCTCATTGAGCCCTTAGCCCCGCTGGAGGCGGCGCTCGTCTTTGCATTGGATTGGTCGTCTGAGGTTGGCTGTGCCCTGCATTCCGTGCAGTGTGGGTGGCTTTCTCAGCTCCGAGATGCTGATGGAGCCCAGAACTCCTTTTTGGATCATTTTGCTCCTTGATAGGATTGTACGTGCATCTTTAAGGGGCATGAATTTATCCAGAAGGAACTCCCATGTGGGTGTCAGGTGAGGGGTGCTGGTAAGATTTGGTGGAGCAGAAAGGGACCAGGCTTTGAGGCTTTGGAGCTGGTGTGTCCTGAGGTGGAATCCTGCTCTTTTCTGTGATCTTAAGGGTGTTACACAGCGTATCTCAGGTGACTGTGAGACTTAGACGTGATACTGAAGCTATTTGCTATTTAGTAGATGGTGAGTGAGTGAGTGAGTGGACACATTGCCAGATTGCTGTCTGGAAGGATATGCTAGTGTTCATTGCTCCTCGCAGTACATGATTTATGCACTACACGTTTTTACTATAACCTCACCAGCCTGAACAGTACAATGATAAAGATTGGTAGGTGAACAGACCAAAAGTGCTACTTTGTTTTGGTTTTTCTTTTGGTATTTCTTTGGTTAGTAGCAGTGTTGATTTTTTTTTTTTTTTTTGAAAGATTTATTTATTTATTTATTTGAAAGAGTTACAGAGAGGAAGAAAGAAGAGAGAGCTTCCATCTGCTGGCTCACTCCCCAGATGTCCACAATGGCCAGGGCCAGGCCAGGCTGAAGCCAGGAACCTGGAGCCAGGAGCTTCATCCAGTGGGGGCAGGGGCCCAGGTGCTTGGGCCATTATCAGCCGCTTTATCCAGGCCATTAGCAGGGAGCTGGATAGGAAGTGGAGCAGCTGGGAAATGAACTGGTGCCCATGTGGGATGCCGGCACTGCAGGCAGCGGGATTATGCACTATGCCCTAATGCTGGCCCCAAGGTTGATTTTTTTTTTTAACTTTATTCTTTGGAATTTATCTGTTCTTTGTGTGTGTAACATAGAACTTAGTTCTTTAAATTTTTATTTTCATTTGTTATTTGAAAGGAAGAGAGACAGAGATCTTTCATCTTCTGGTTCATATCCCAAATACCCACACCAACCAGGGCTGGCCTAGGCCAAAGCCAGGAGGAGCCTAGAACTCCCATGTGGGTGTCAGGGGCCCAAGCACTTAGACCATCTGCTAGTTTCCTAGGCACATTAGCAGGGAGCTAGGTTGGAAGGGAGTAGCTTGCTATGATATACATATATATATATGTTTAAAGTGTTGTACACATGGCACATGGGTGGCATGGTACTTGAGCTATAACTACCTCCTAGGATATGTCTTAGCAAGAGATGGAACCTGTAGTAGAGCTAGGATTCAAACCCAGGCACTCTTGAATGGGGTACAGGTATCCCAGGAGGACATCTTACCCACTAGGCTAAATGGCTGACCCTGGCACTTATTTTAAAAGGGATTTTCAGGGCTGGACTTTTTGTTTGTTTGTTTATTTATTTATTCATTTATTGACAGGCAGAGTTAGACAGTGAGAGAGAGAGACAGAAAGAAAGGTCTTCCTTCCGTTGGTTCACCTCCCAAATGGCCGCTACGGCCAGCGCACTGCGCCGATCCGAAGCCAGGAGCCAGGTGCTTCCTCCTGGTCTCCCATGCGGGTGCAGGGCCCAAGCACTTTGGCCATCCTCCACTGCCCTCCCAGGCCACAGCGGAGAGCTGGACTGGAAGAGGAGCAACCAGGACAGAACCGGCGCCCCAACCAGGACTAGAACCTGGGGTGCCGGCGCCTCAGGCGGAAGATTAGCCTAGTGAGCTGTGCCGCTGGCCAGGGCTGGGCATTTTGGAGTAGTAGATTAAGCCTCTGCCTGCCACAGTCATCCTAGATGGTGCTTGTTTGAGTCTTGACTGCTCCATTTCTGATCCAGCTCCCTGCTAATGTGCTTGGGGAAGCAGTGGAAGATGGCCCAAGTGTTGGGGCCCTGAACCCATGTGGGAGACCTGGAAGAAGCTCTTGGCTTCAGCCTGGTCCATCCTCAGCAGTTGTGGCCATTTTGGGAGTGAACCTGCGGATGGAAGATCTCTTTCTGTCTCTCCTCCTCTCTCTGTAGCTTTGCCTTTCAAATAAATTTTTAAAAAATCTAAAAAAGGGGGAGTATTTTCAAGTGCGTATTTTTAGCAAACTTGATTTTTTACCTTAAGCATGATTTGGAGCTCTGTTATTTGAAATCAGTAGTTCACTCAAGTGTCAAACTCTTGCCATCATTCATAGAGTATTTTGTCATGCTTAGAGCTGGAATTTTTTTTTTTCTTAAAGATTTACTTATTGATTTATTTGAAAGTCAGAGTTACACAGAAAGAGGAGAGGTAGAGAGAGAGAGATCTTCCATCCGATGGTTCATTCCCCAGTTGGCTGCAACTGCCAGAGCTGCGCCAATCTGAGGCCAGGAGCCAGGAGCTTCTTCCAGGTATCCCACGCGGGTGCAGGGGCCCAAGGGCTTGGGCCATCTTGTACTGCTTTCCCAGGCCACAGCAGAGAGCTGGATGGGAAGTGAACCAGCGTCCATATGGGGTGCCGGTGCATCAGGCCAGGGCATTAACCCACTGCGCCACAGCGCCAGCCCTTGGCATTCTTTTCAAAACCAAATGACATTCAAAACTAGTATTCTTGGGCTGTGGAAGTAGAGTTTTCCTACAGAGAATAGAGTTAACATTTTCATAAAGTTCTAGCTGATTTACTTCAGTTTTGACATTGGAAAACTAAATTGGAAGATTGTAGTCGAAAGCTTAGTTGAGGCCTAATAACATTTTAGCTAACTATTTGGTTTTGACTCCAGGTTTCATATTCTCATGTAAGATGCATTTTTCTTTATTATTATTTTGTTTTAACCTGCAGAGTGGTGGACATGACAACAGAGTCAATTGCATACAGTGGCATCAAGACAGTGGCTGTTTGTATAGTTGTTCAGATGATAAACACATTGTGGAATGGAACGTACAGACATGCAAAGTGAAGTGGTGAGTACTGCTGACAGCTGTGTGCTCCTAGGGGGTGACTCAGGTACTGGGGAAGTGTGTTAGAGTTTGATTAGTTGTCCTGGACAGTGGGGAGTATTAGATGTTAGTATTAACGACTCCAGTCTCAAGGAACTTTTAACCAAGTGGGACCTGCAGGGCTTTACTACATAAAAGCTAGATGGTGGTCCGAGAGTAAAATAACTGTACAGGGATGTAATGCGGTAGCTGTGATTACTTCTCTGATGGGTAGGGTGGTGTTGGGCAGGCCTGGAAGAAGTGAGGGATGCCAGTTGGCCCTTAGGTTAGGTAAGGTGTGGTTAGAGCAGGGTGGGGATTCCTCGCACGGGTTGGGGAAGGAAGGATGGGAGATGGCAAAAGTTCAGAGACAGGAATTTAGAGGAGGAGCATCTTAAGAGATAATGTGTGGTGGAGAATGGATGGTATGTCCTTCAGTTAGTACAAATAATGGTAGAAGAGGGTCATGATTTTGAGGTTTTTGGATACGTTTAATTTGAACTGACATGTGAAAGGCAAGACCCCAGCAGGTGTGATGAGAGATGCGTGGAATTTCAGGAAGGGTTTGGGGCTGGAGGTGCAGGTGGCGTGTCCCCTGCCCAGGAGTCGGCGAGCTCTGCACTGTTTTGCCTGCAGTGGACGTTCCACACAGATGGCTTGCAGAGCTTCTGATCGGGTCTTTCTCGAGTAGGGCTTGTGCTGCCCTGTCCTGGATGAGAGATCGTGGCGTCGTGTATGGCCTAGCGTAGGGGTTGGCAGAGTTGGGGGCACTGTTGAGCACACTGGGCACATTATTGTATTCAGTCATAGTCTTGTCAGATGGGCTATCTCCCTGTTTTATAGTGGAAAAGTATGTTGATTGAGTCCAGCCTCTTATGCACTAAGCTGCTCTCTCTTAATGTGTTTCCAGGGTCATTCTTTGCCTTCTTAGGCTGCTAATTGATTTTGTTTCCTTAGATACTGTCTGCTGATATCCTGCTGTGGAGGATGAGGACCTAGCTCCTCTTCTCTCCCTCCTTGTTGTCCTAATATTGTTACATTGCCCTGTTTGATTAAGCAGTCTTCATGGCTTACTTTGTGATTAGTTAAATATTGTCACAGCTGAGTCTTAGACTGTCCTAGGTTTATATTTTCCTTTTCATACAAAATTTTGGTTTTTTTGTGAGGTTTATAATTGTCTTACTTTTTCATTTGCCTAGCTTTGTATATACTTATCATTAATCCATTAATAGTGTAAAACTTTTTAAAATATAGGTGAAAGTGTATACACTTTTTTTTTTTTTTTTTAAGATTTACTTATTAGACAGAGAGAGAGAGGGAGAGGGAGAGGGAGAGGGAGAGGGAGAGGGAGAGACAGAGAGGTCTTCCATTCATTGGTTCATTACTCAACTGGCTGCAATGGCCAGAGCTGGACTGACCTGAAGCCAGGAGCCAGGAGCTTCTTTCAGGTCTCCCATGTGGTTGCAGGGGCCCAAGCACTTGGACCATCTTCTGCTGCTTTCCCAGGCACATTTGCAGGGAGGTAGATCGGAAGTGGAGCAGCCGGGACTCGAACTGGCACCCATATGGGATGCCAGCACTGCAGGCGGTGGCTTTCCCTGCTATGCAGGGAAAATAGTGTAAATCTTCAGATATTCTTAGACCCATTTTATTTCTTGGAGGGCTTCCCTGTTGTCCAAAGTCTGCTGAACGGTGAATGTCCTAGAGTTTCCTTTCACCATCATCCTGAAGGTGATCTTTGGTCGGACAGAGCTGCCGGTCCCTGGTCCTGTTTGCCCCTTTGTAGGTTTACGCCGGGAGCAGGGCCTGTCATTTTGGTAGAGAGTTCCCTAAGTATGCGTGAGCGGTAAATTTGAAATTTTGCTTGTTTTCCAATAGTCCTGTCCTTACAGTAGCTTGCTGGTTTGAGGACATAGAGTTTTAGGTTGGAATTATTGTTCCTTAGGAATGTTAAAGGTGGTGTTCCATTGTTTACTTTTTTAGCTTTTTAGTGTAAATTATGTTTTGTATTCTACAATTTTCCATGTCCATCCTTCCTTTCTCCTGCCTGCCATTCTTTTGGCTTATTTGAAAGGCCCAACAGCCAGGGTGGGCCAGGCCAAAGCCAGGAGCCAGGAATTCCATCTGGGTCTCCCATGCTAGTGGTAGGGGCCTAAGTACCTGGGGTATCTTCTGCTGCTTTCCCAGGTGTATTATCAGGGAGCTGGATTAGAAGTGGAACAGCCAGGCTTTGTACCAGTGCTTCTATGGAATACCGGCTTCGCAGGTGGCGGCTTAACCCACTGTGCCAACACTGGTCCCCCATGCTTATTTCTTTAAACCATTATGTGCGCTCTGGAAGGCAGCAGTGATGGCCCAAGTACCTGCATCCCTGTTGCCCATGTAAGAGACCTGGATTGAGTTCCAGGTTCCTAACATTGGCCTGGCACAGCCCTGGCTAATTTTCGTGGACATTTTGGGAGTGAATCAGTGGATGGAAAATCTGTCTCTCTGCCTTTTTTTTTTTTTTTTAAATTTTTATTTTTTTGACAGGCAGAGTTAGACAGTGAGAGAGAGACAGAGAGAAAGGTCTTCCTTTTTCCATTGGTTCACCCCCCAAGTGGCCGCTGTGGCTGGTGGGTTGCGGCTGGTGTGCTGCGCTGATCCGAAGCCAGGAGCCTGGTGCTTCCTCCTGGTCTCTCATGTGGGTGCAGGCCCAGAGGACCTGGGCCATCCTCCACCGCCTTCCCGGGCCATAGCAGAGAGCTGGACTGGAAGAGGAACAACTGGGACAAAATCCGGCGCCCCGACCGGGACTAGAACCCGGTGTGCCGGCGCTGCAGGCGGAGGATTAGCCAAGTGAGCCGCGGCGCCAGCCCTCTCTGCCTTTCAAATAAACAAAAATAAAGAAAGCAAAAGTTACACTGGTACTTGATGGCACCATTTATCCTGGGACTTCATGTGCTGCAGTTTTTTTCTGGGGAGGGTACTGTTGGGTTATTTCATCTCTGTTTTTTCTAATCTTTCTCTGGTGCTATGTGCTATTACCCAGGTGTTGCATTTCCTGGACTGGTCCTTGAAATTTCTTGACTATTTTTCTCTTTATTTTCTGCTTTGTACCTATCTTTTGTCACCGTTTTTTTCCCAGCTTCTTTTCTTTTTTTTTAAAGATTTATTTATTTATTTAAAAGGCAGAGATAGGAGAGAAATCAGTCTTCCATCTGCTGGTTCACTGTCCAAATGGCCGCAGTGGCCAGGGCTGGCTCAGGTCAAAGCCATGAGCCAGGAGCTCTTTCTGGGTCTCCCATGTAGGTGCAGGGTACTAAGCAGTTGGGCCATCCTCTGCTGCTTTCCTGGGCACACCAGCAGGGAGCTGGATTGGAAGTGGAGTGGCTGGGACTCTGACCGGTGCCCATATTGGGTAGCCTACACCACAGCACTGGACCCCCTCCAGTTTCTTTTTCTTTTTCTTTTCTTTTCTTTTTTTTTTTTTTTGACAGGCAGAGTGGATAGTGAGAGAGAGACAGAGAGAAAGGTCTTCCTTTTGCCGTTGGTTCACCCTCCAATGGCCGCCGCGGTAGCGCGCTGCGGCCGGCGCACCGCGCTGATCCGATGGCAGGAGCCAGGTGCTTCTCCTGGTCTCCCATGGGGTGCAGGGCCCAAGGACTTGGGCCATCCTCCACTGCACTCCCTGGCCACAGCAGAGAGCTGGCCTGGAAGAGGGGCAACCGGGACAGGATCGGTGCCCCGACCGGGACTAGAACCTGGTGTGCCGGCGCCGCAAGGCGGAGGATTAGCCTAGTGAGCCGCGGCGCCGGCTCCAGTTTCTTTTTCTAAAACTCCTATTGAATGCTTAAATTTTTCTTAGTATTCTGTGTTTTTTTAAATGAATCTTTTAATTTCATTTCCCAGGAGGTGTTTTTTTTTTTTTTTTTAAGAAAGATTTAGGCTGGTGCCGTGGCTTAACAGGCTAATCCTCCGCCTTGTGGCGCCGGCACACCAGGTTCTAGTCCCGGTTGGGGCACCAGATTCTGTCCCGGTTGCCCCTCTTCCAGGCCAGCTCTCTGCTGTGGCCCAGGAAGGCAGTGGAGGATGGCCCAAGTGCTTGGGCCCTGCACCCGCATGGGAGACCAGGAGAAGCACCTGGCTCCTGGCTTCGGATCAGCACGATGCACCGGCCGCAGCGGCCGTTGGAGGGTGAACCAACGGTAAAGGAAGACCTTTCCTCTGTCTCTCTCTCTCTCTCTCTCTCTCTCTCACTATCCACTCTGCCTGTCAAAAAAAAAAAAAAAAAGATAAAGATTTATTTATTTGTTTGAAAGGCAGATTGGCAGAGAGGCAGAGGGAGATAGGTAGATAGGTCTTGCATCTGCTGGTTCACTCCCCAGATGGCTGCAACTGCTAGAGCTGTGCCGATCTGAAGCCAGGAGCCAGGAGCTGCTTCTGGGTCTCCCATGCAGGTGCAGGGGCCCAAACACTTGGGCCATCTTCTGCTTTCTCAGGCCATAGCAGAGAACTGGATTTGAAGTGGAACATCCCATATGGGATGCCGGCACCTCAGGCTTGGCTTTACCTGCTTTACCACGGTGCCGGCCCCTCTTAATAAACTTTTGACCTCAAGGGGCTGTTTTTGGTTTTGTTTGCTTTTTATTGCATAATGCTTCTTTCTAACTCTCTTACATCCATTCTGTTGAAGATGTGTTTTAATTAGTTTGATTTACTCTTTCATGTTGAACACACTTTGAAAATTACCCGTGATCCATGCTCCCTGTTGCAAAGCTGGGTGGAAGGCTGTGCAGTGGTGTGTGGCTCTTCAGTTGTAGGACTTCACATGTGGTGACTGGGAAGCTTTCTGACGTCAGTACATGTGGGTCACTGCTGGAACCTAGAGAAGGATCTTGTAATCTAGTGCATTTTAAACTTGCATGTTCATAGACAGTTGACCCTTGAATAACAGAGGTTTGAAAAGCACAGGTCCACTTATACATGGGCTTTGCTTTTGGCGGGGAGATTTGCAATAATTTAGAAAAGACTTGCAGGTGAACTATGTAGCTTAATAATATAGAAGAAATTAACACAAAATTAGGTATGTCATTAATATATAAAATATATAGATAATAGTCTATCATTCACTACCATAAAATATGTACAAATCTATTACAAAAAGGTTAAAATTTATCCAAACTCAGACAAAGACTTTGGGATCACACCTGGCACCATTTGCAGTTGAGAGATGTAAACAGACAGAGAGATGCAGGATTCCGTCATGATTGTATAGAATTTCACTGTTGTAATACTGTGCTGCTGCCATAATTTCATAGCTACCTCTTGTTTTTTTCAGTGACTCAACAGCTATAGGCAGACTTTTCACTTCATGGGGGCCAGTGCCATACCCTCTACCTTGTTCAAGGGTCAACTGTGTATTACCTGTACATATGATCTGATTTAGCAGGGCTAGCAAAATTGGGACTTAGGAGTCTGTAAGTCTAGCAGGTTCCCAGGTGGTGTTGGTGTGAGAGCATTGCATTTTGATTTTCGAAGCTCTTAAGGAGGTAGAGACTGGGGAGGGTACAGTGGTGGTGATATTAGCCTGTGCTGGCATTTTCTTGGCTGAGCAGGGAATTCAATTCACATGCTTGTCAGCTCCTCAAGGCAAGGTGGCAATCACGTCTTCTTTGTATGTGTCAGCTTAATGAATATATGTTGAATAGTGAATATAAACGAGTGTTGACACTATGGGAATGGATGAAAGATGGGCAAAACTTTTAGAAGCTGGTGAGGGTAAAGGGAAAGTTCTCTTGTTTGTGGTTTCTGGATTTCCAAGACTGCTAGTGTGTCCAGTGTTTCAAGTTTATCCACAAGGTATATGTCTCCTGTGAATTGTCTGCTACATCCCTTTTCAATTTTTGAGTTATTTTTCTTATTGATCTGAAGAAGATATTTATTCTGAGTACTTTAATCCTTTGTAACATTTTTTCCCCTAAGTTTTACATTAGTCTTATGGCTTATTTTGTGATGTTGAAGTTTCATGTGACTAAATCATGTTGGTTTTTCCTTTGTGATTTCTTGTTTACAATTGCTTTGGAAGGCTTTTCCTAACCCTGGAATTATAAAAACATTCTCATACTTTCTCTTAATACTTTTTAATCATAAATTGTGTGTGTATATATTGCAGCATAGAGACCTAATTTTGTTTATCCCAGTGCCTAATTTGCCGTACTTCAATGAGACTGGCAGAAAGTAATGTTTTCTGTTTTAGAATTTAGTTTGGTAGTAAGATTCCTTCATTTTATACGTGAATAGCCAAGTTGTCTATTGCTTATAGCAGCATTCAAGTGTACAGCAAACTACAAATACTGATAATTATAATGATATTTGAAGTATTAGAAAGGAATCATTTATACCTTATTTATTTTAGCTATCAGATGGGAGTTCGTCTTTGTGAATTTGGAATATAAATACCGTTTTGGGATGTAGCTTGAGAAATCATACATGTTGCTAAGAACCATGATGGGGTAGGATGGGCTTGTGGAGGTCCAGCCATTGTGAACCTTTCCTGGGCATTGACCCAGCCCAGATACAGATCACAGGATGCACAACTTAAGGGTTGACATTCTTATGACTCTATCCTGTGTCTGCCATGATATGTTGAGAGGATTCTGTTGGGGAGGCTTTATTTTTTACTTAATTTTAAAGATTTATTTATTAGAAAGTCAGAATTACGGGGTGCTGGATTCTGTCCCAGTTGCTCCTCTTCCAGTTCAGCTCTCTGCTGTGGCCCGGGAGGGCAGTGGAGGATGGCCCAAGTGCTTGGGCCCTGTACCTGCATGGGAGACCAGGAGAAGCACCTGGCTCCTGGCTTCGGATCGGCGCAGCGTGCCGGCTGTAGCAGCCATTTGGGGAGTGTACCAACGGAAGGAAGACCTTTCTCTGTCTCTCTCTCACACTAACTCTGCCTGTCAAAAAAAAAATAAATAAATAAATTAAAAAAAAAGAAAGTCAGAATTATGAAGAGAGGAAGAGACAGAAATCTTGCATCTGGTGGTTCACTCTCCAGGCTGGAGCCAGAAGCGAGGAGCTTCATCCAGGTCTGCCAAGTGGGTGCAGGGGCCCAAGCACGTGGGTCATCTGCTGCTGCTTTCTGAAGCACGTTAGCAGGGACCTGGATGGGAAGTGGGGCAGCTAGGACATGAACTGGTGCCATATGGGATGCCAGCACTGCAGGTGGCAGCTTTACCTGCTGTGCCACAACACTGGCCCCCAGGATCGACTTACTTTAATAGTAAGTTCAAGGTCAGACACAACCTTTTTAGAGAGTGCAATTGACATATGAGCTTGGATGGTACTTTTTGTTGTTTATTTTCTGCTCTGACTAAAGGTTTCCCCATTTGTTGAGTTGTTTTGCTTTTGTTCACATTTCAGCAAATGGAAAGGTGACAATAGCAGCGTCAGTTCCCTATGTATCAGCCCAGATGGAAAGATGTTGCTTTCTGCTGGTCGAACAATCAAACTCTGGGTTTTGGAGACCAAAGAAGTTTACAGAGTAAGTGAATCAAACTATCTGTAAGCCTAACAGTTGTATTGAGGAAGCTTGGAGAGAAACACATTTGAGCCATACAGTAACTACTTTAAAGAATACAGACTTTGTTTTCAAGCACACTGAATAGTAGAATTAATAAACAAAAATTAGACTCCAAATCTGATGTGTTGATGTAAAAGGTTAGAGATGTCTACTTCAAATGTGTTGGCGAAAAGAATAAATAGAATGTGTAGTAGGAATCTTATTCTGCTATGTTCTGATTGTGGTAACTTTCTCGCTTGCAGTCAGCATTTAGTCACTTAGAATATTTACTGGGAGATTTACTATTATGTTTTTTGAGGAGGAAAAGACTGGTACGCCCAGGGGTTACTGAACTTTTGGTGCTGTGATGATGCCTTAAAATTGTGGTTTCGACTCACTGAGAGCAAAATGAAGACCTACAATTCCTTGGCTGTGTCTGAGCACCTAAGCACCCCTTCAAAAATGGATAGAATTAAATGGATCTTTAATTCAAAAATGGAAGAAACAGTGGTTGTGTTATGAGGACATCTTAATTTCCAGGCTTTTCAGGTGGATGTTGTAAGAACTGAGATGGTTATAGCACAACTAATCCCAGCTGCTTAGAGTTAAATTTAATTTACGTCATCATGGAGCCTGGCTTTCAGATATGCACATTGTGATACATGGGGATTCTTAATATTTGTGCCATTTGAACCCATTCTCTCCGTAATGAGAATTCCCTTTCTCCAGCACTTCACAGGACATGCGACGCCAGTGTCGTCACTTATGTTCACCACTATCAGACCTCCTAATGAGAGCCAGCCCTTTGATGGAATTACAGGTCTTTATTTCTTATCTGGAGCAGTGCACGACCGGTTACTTAATGTCTGGTACGTAGTTCTTTTGGGTTTGGAAGATA
The DNA here is from genome assembly GCF_033115175.1 of Lepus europaeus. Classification (NCBI taxonomy): domain Eukaryota; kingdom Metazoa; phylum Chordata; class Mammalia; order Lagomorpha; family Leporidae; genus Lepus; species Lepus europaeus. Next base: position 25,654,431 of record NC_084839.1, read on the forward strand.
AGACTTTGTCATAGCAAATTATATAAATGATGAGTGGGAGACCTGCTTGATTGTTTGAATAACATGGACTGACAATGAGGGACTTACGAGCTTACACAGTTGGAAGCGCCTCTCTTTTTAGAGGTGCACGAGACTTAATATTTTGTGGCTGAGCAATTTAAAGATAACTTGTAAAACAAATTTTAAAACGAAACCTTTGGTTTCGTTGTAGTGGATGGCACTGCTGTGTTAATGCAGTGAGGTCTGTTATTGGTGGTTCATTCAGGATGCACCGTTCCTTGACTGTATCGAGAATACCCAGGCGCTCTTTTGTGAGGTAGTTTCTAAATTGTTGAGTTTAATTTATTTCATTGTGGAGCTTGGCTTTCGAAGATGTATCCCAGGTTAACTTTGAAACAAAAATTGACTTCTGTTAACATCTTGAAAGTGTGTCTTCAGTCTTCTTGGTAATAGAGGAATAAGCTTAAAACTCACACAAAAGAAAAAATTGAAATCCTTCTTCCCCCCTCCCCCTTTGTTTTAAAAGATTTGTTTGTTTATTTCAAAGTCAGAGTTACACAAGAGAGAGATCTTCCATCCTCTGGTTTACTCCTCATATGGCTGCAACGGCTGGGGCTGGGCCAGGCTGAAGCCAGGAGTCTGGAGTTTCTTCTGGTCTCCCATGTGGGTACAAGGGCCCAAGCACTTGGGCCATCTTCTGCTGCTTTCCAGGCATATTAGCAGGGAGCTGGATTGGAAGTGGGATGCTAGAGTTGCAGGCTGCAACTTTACCTGCTATACCACAATGCCAGTCCCTGAAACTCCTATTGAAAGACAGGCTACCCAACAACCTCTGTTGATAGGTAGAGCAAACCTAAGATACTCTGGTAATTACTTTTGAAGGATGCATTTTTGTAAGGAACCAATAATGAAGATTCATGCTGAGTAAAGATCTAAAAGAAACCAAACCCCCTTCACAATGCTGTTGGGGGACAAAACTATCTTCTACTGATGGGCTGAGAGAACAGCTTTTTCTAGATACAGTGCATAGCAGAAATTTTTGCATATGTATAATATTAATAAATCTTAGTAAGAATTTATACATGAAAGTGTTCAGGCTTTTATCAAATCAAATCAGTTTTCTTCAAGACTCAGAAATATTGAAAGATTATTTCTGGTAAATGCATAAAGTCTCAGTAGTTGATAAAAACTGATTTTGAATCATATTGTAAATCATATTTGTTGCTCACTTTTAAATATTTTTTGTACTAGATTTTTGTTTTCATGTTTTTAAAGATTTAATTATTTTGAAAGTCAGAGTTACAGAGAGAGGGAGGGAAGAGGCAGAGATCTTCCATCTGCTGGTTTGTGCTCCAGATGACCACAGTAGTCAATGCTGGGCCAGGCCAAAGTCAAGAGCCAGGAGCTTCATCCAGGTTTCCCACGTGGGTGCAAGGACCCAAACAATTGGGACATCTTCTTCTGCTTTCCCAGGAGCATTGATGAGTTTTGATAACTATACATGGAAAATGCTGACCATGATCAAGACAAGGAGCATGTATGTAGCTCCGAGAGTTTGCTTACATCCTTCTATGGCCCCCTCCTGACTGTCTCCAGGCTCCTTGTAAAGCTGACATGGCTGTTTCTGGGCAAGTCTATGCAGACCTATGATTTTGTCCCTTGTAAATACTTAGGAATACAATGGCTGTAATCCATGATAGAATTACATTTCACTTAAATAGTACCAGGTCTGGGGCTGGCACTGTGGTGTAGTGTGCTAAGCCTCCACCTATAGGGCTGGCATCCCATGTGGGTGGTGGTTTGAGTCCTGGCTGCTCCACTTCTGATTCAGCTCTCTGCTATGGCCTGGGAAAGCAGTAGAAGATGACCCAAGTCCTTGGGCCCCTGCACCTGCGTGGGAGACCTGGTAGAAACTCCTGACTTCAGATGGGCTCAGCTTCAGTTGTTGCAGCCATTTGGGAGTGAATCAGTGCATGGAAGACCTTTCTCTCTCTGTCTCTCTCTCTCTCTCTCTCTGTAACTCTGCCTCTAACATATAATAAATAAATCTTTTTAAAAATGCCAGGTTTTTGTTATTATTGCTTTTCAAAGATTATTTATTAGAAAAGCAGAATGATGGAGAGAACAAAGTGTTTTACCGTGTTACCGTCTTACCAGTAGTGTATGAGAGTGCAGATTCCTTCACATCCTCACAACACCTGCTACAAGATTGAATTTTAGCCATTCCAGTAGGTTGGTGGTAGCAGATCACTGTTAAATTGCATTTCCCTAATGACTAGTGATGTTGAGATTCATGTTTTTGCATTATGATTTCAGTGATTCCAATACCATTGTTGAAAAGACCATCTCAATGGATTTGGTTTTGCATATGCATATGTATATACATAATATGTGTGTTTATACATGTACAATCAGTTCTTATTCATAGTTACTGTTCTGTAAAACACCTGTGAACACTGATTTAGTGAATACTGAACTGTTACTACTTGGAGGAAGTGTAGGGAATATATCGTTATATAACCTTGTTGGTGTTTCTGTTACATACCTTATTTAATATGTATATAATGTTCACTAATTCTGAACTCATAGCGCGGTAACTGAAGCTTACCTGACACATTTTTGCTATAAAGCATGTGAAGCACATTACAGCTTTCTTGTGCTTAGCAACATTAATCACTTCAGCACAGTGCTTGAAGCTGTTTTAAAATCACCATCAGTGTGTACAGAATTGTAAAGCACCATGGCGTAGGTTTTCACTGGTCTGTACATGACTGAGCATGTACAGTGGTTTGGGAGTTAAAAATAAACTTTAAAAACCTGGCAAATTTACAGATAAGGTATCCACAAACACCATTTTTTCAGCATTGTTACAATGTTAATTCTCCCCCAGTTTGCCCTGTAGCTTAAAAATAGACTAATTCAGAATCCCAGCAGGCTTTTTTGTTAAGATTGACAAACTGAAAAATTAAAATGGAAAATGACATAGAATAACCAAAATGACTTAGAAAAAAAAAAAAAAAGAGGACTAACAATGTCTGATCTCAAGACTATACTGTCAAGGTTGGCAATCAAGAAAATGTGGTATTGGCATCAGGTAGACAAATAGATCAATGAAAAGGGTAAGAATGTTCCTTATTGTTCAAATATGCCATTAATATATTAATGCTTTTTCTTTTGCAAGGCAACCATGTTAAATGGCAGTGGCCTGAACGCTTCCCTTACTTTGATCTTTAGTTACCTTATTTAGCTTTCAAAAGATGAAAGAGCTGTTCGTTCTGTGATTCTTCCTTTAGGTGCTTTTATTTATTTATTTATTTTTTAAACTATCCTTTTATCTAATTGCTGGTCTCATTTCTAGGCAGGTCCGGTCAGAAAACAAAGAAAAGAACGCAGTCATGTCTTTCACAGTTACAGACGAGCCTGTCTACATTGACTTGACCTTGTCAGAAAACAAAGAAGAGGTAATGACTCTGTTCTTGAAAATTTGCTTTTGCATTTCACAGTTATTTTTCAAATTAGTGTATGTTTTGATGATTTAATGACCTGGGAAGGAGGAGACAGGAGGGAGTAACAATGAAATGTAATGATTTTTAAGGCTTTCTAAGTAACTAGTAAGTCACTAGGGTGAACTCTTAAGAGGGGAAGGACTATTTTACATACGAAGGCAGCAGTGCCTCTGGAGGTGAATCTTGTTAAGAATAATCATGAGGATACTTTAAAAAGTTTGCGGAAAACTGAAATTAAAACATTTTTATTTTGGTATGAATGTTTTTGAAATGGATTTAAATGAGGGGGTCTTCAGAAACATACTTATTAATGAAAAAGTTATCATGTATTTCAGTAATTTTTGCACCAAAATAAACTTGGTCTCTCTTTTTATGTGAATTTTACTTATTTATTTGAAAGAAAGACAAAGATACAGAAGTCTCCCATACACTGGTTCACTCCCGGAAAGCTGAAAGATAGTCAGGGCTGGGCTGTGCCAAAACCAATATGTGGGTAGTCAGTTGGGGGCTTCCACATGGGTGGCAGCGACCCAACTACTTGAGCCAATACCTGTTGCCTCCCAGTCTACACAGAAGCAAGAAGCTGGAATGGAGAGTCAGGACTTAACTCAGGCACTCTATTATGGTATACTTGGTATACCACCAAGCAGCAAATTAACTATTGTACCAAATTCCTTCCCCAACTTACCTTATTTATTTATTTATTTTAAAAAATATTTATTATTTGTTTGAAAGGCAGAATTATTAGAGGAAGAAACAGAGATCTTCTGTTCACTGGTTTGCTTCTCAAATGGCTACAATGGCTAGGTCTGGGCCTGACTAAAGCCACGAGCCAGGAGCTTCCTCCAGGTCTCCCATGTAGGTGCAGGGGCCCAAACACCTGGGCCATCTGCTGCTGCTTTCCAAGGCACAGTAGTAGGGAGCTGGATCGGAAGTGGAGCAGTTGCAACTTGAACGGTGCCCATATGGGGATATGGGGATTGAAGGCTTAACATGCTAAGCCACAGCACTAGCCTTCCATGAACTTTTTTGAAGTATCCTCATAGATACAATTCCTCTGGCCAGTGGTTTTCTTTTCTTTTTTTTTTTTTTTTTGCTATACAATTTTTTTTTTTTTTTTGACAGGCAGAGTGGATAGTGAGAGAGAGACAGAGAGAAAGGTCTTCCTTTTGCCGTTGGTTCACCCTCCAATGGCCGCCGCGGTAGCGCACTGCGGCCGGCGCACCGCGCTGATCCGATGGCAGGAGCCAGGTGCTTCTCCTGGTCTCCCATGGGGTGCAGGGCCCAAGGACTTGGGCCATCCTCCACTGCACTCCCTGGCCACAGCAGAGAGCTGGCCTGGAAGAGGGGCAACCGGGACAGGATCGGTGCCCCGACCGGGACTAGAACCCGGTGTGCCGGCGCCGCAAGGCGGAGGATTAGCCTAGTGAGCCGCGGCGCCGGCCACAATATTTTTTTTATTTGTCCTAATAAGGACTATTCTGTTTAAGAGTGATACTATCTTGTTTGCTAATTTTTTGTACTTCAGAATCTTTCATTTTAAAATTAGGGATTTGATGAGTTTATCAGTGAATGAAGTACTTAATATTCATGTGTCCATTTGATTAGAGCTTTGTAGGATTTAAATTTAGATAGAATCTTGCTTTTTTAATGAAAAATAACTAAGGTTATCACTTTCAATTCAATCTAGTTTTTGTGTGTGTGTGTTTTAAGGAGCAGCATTAAACAATATGATTTATTTGAAAGACAGACATATAGACAGATTTACAGAGTATCTGTCATTCTTTGTTTCACTCCCTAAATGCTCACAGCACCTGGAGTTGGACCAGGTTGAAGCCAGGAGCTGGAGACAGTCCGGGTCTCCAGTGTTGGGGGCAAGGATCCGACTGCCTGAGTAATCACCCACTGTTTCCCCATGCGTGCTTTAGCAAGAAGCTGGAATTAGGAACAGAACTGGAAATTGAATCCTGATTCCCATGTGGGATATAGGTGTCTCCAGCGGTGTCTTTTTTTTTTTTTTTTGACAGAGTGGACAGTGAGAGAGAGACAGAGAGAGAGGTCTTCCTTTACTGTTGGTTCACCCTCTAATGGCCACTGTGGCCAGCGCACCACCTGATCCGAAGCCAGGAGCGAGGTGCTTCTCCTGGTCTCCCATGCGGGTGCAGGGCCCAAGCACTTGGGCCATCCTCCACTGCACTCCCGGACCACAGCAGAGAGCTGGATTGGAAGAGGGGTGACCGGGACTAGAACCTGGTATGCAGGCACCACAGGTGGAGGATTAGCCTATTGAGCTGTGGCGTTGGCCCAACAGTGTCTTAAAACACTACACCAAACACCTGCCCATCAAAGATTGCGTTTTGCAGCACATATGTGCATAAATTTCGAACTAGGGTTTCAAGACAATTTGGAAGTTTTAATCAATGTAATATTTTTGAAAAGTTTTTAAATGCTAAGATTATGCTTTAAATATTGATTCTACTGCTAACAAATTTGACTTTCTTATAAGAAGTACAGTGTGCAGCCACTGCTGATCCGATTGATGATTCCCTGTAAAGGCTTTTGTCTGTTCATGTATCCAAATCAGGAATGTAGTGATGAGACTCACAAGTTATTTTATGTAATTTTAGAGAACTAGAGTGGGAATCCTATTTTGTAAATTTTTTTTTTTTAATTTTTAAGATATTTATTTATTTGAAAGTTAGAGTTACACAGAGAGAGAAGGAGAGGCACAGAGAGAGAAGGTTCACTCCCCGCTGGTTCACTCCCCAGCCAACCGCAATGGCTAGAGCTGCGCTGATCTGAAGCCAGGAGCCTGGAGCCTCCCCTGGGTCTTCCACGTGGATGCAGGGCCTCAAGGACTTGAGCCATCCTCCATTGCCTTCCCAGGCCATAGCAGAGAGCCAGATGGGAAGTGGAGCAGCTGGGACTTGAACCAGTGCCCATATAAAATGCCGGTGCCACAGGCGGAGGCTTAGCCCACTACACCACAGCACCGGCTCCTCCTCTATTTTTTTTTTTTTTTCTTTTTGCCACATCAGTGCTTTATCAAGTTGTCATTTTGTGTGGGCTTGTGTATATTCAGTGTGCTCAGTGTGATGATAATTTCATGATGATCAGAGGAAACTAATAAACACTTTTTGTCCTTAAAATTATTAAAGAGCTTGATTTATTTTCAAGAGACTTTCTAAAAACTTTTCAATTTGTATTGTGTATATGATTTTTAAAGAAAATTTCTTCCTTGGGATAGCAAAACTTATGCCTAGTCTATTTAGAGAATAAAAAGAGGTTTTTTCCTTTTTTTTTTTTTTTTAATTAAGTTACTGATTATTTGGAAGGCCGAGTTAGAGAGAGGGAGAGGTAGAGAGATAGATCTTCCATCCACTGGTTCAATTCCGAAATGTTTACAATGGCCAGGGCTGGACCAGGCCAGAGCCAGGAGCTTCTTCTGGGTCTCCCACATGGGAGGCAGGGGCACAAGCACTTGGGCCATTTGCTGTTGCTTTCCCAGGCACATTAGTAAGGCACCCATTTGTGATGCTGATGTAGCAGGTGGCAGCTTAACCTACCACGTCACCATGCATGCCCTGTTTCTTTATTTTTTAAAAAATATTTATTTTTTGAAAGGCAGAGTGATATAGTGAGAGGATGGCTGGGCCAGGTTGAAACCAGGAGCCTGGAACTCCATCTGGGTCTTCCAAGTGGTGGCAGCAACTCAAACTGGTACTTAGATACAGTGGGTGTCTCAGGCTGCCCCTGGTTTTGCCTTTTCTGGTTGAATTCTTTCACTACTTTTAGATACAATTTTAGGCTTAATTTCTTTTATCTTGGACTAATTTTGGCATATTTAAAATGATAGATAATGGGACTGGTGCTGTCTCACAGTGGGTTAAGCCGCCACCTATGACGTTGGCATCCCGTATGGGTGCCAGTTTGAGTCCTGGCTGCTCTACTTGCAATCCAGCTCCCTGCTAGTGGCCTGGGAAAAGCAGCAGAAGATGGCCCAAGTCCTTGGGCCCTTTCCATTCACATGGGAGACTTGGATGAAGCTCCTGGCTCCTGGCTCTGGCCTTGCCCGGCCTTGGCTGTTGTCAGCATCTGGGGAGTCAACCAGCGGATGGAAGATATCTCATAATCTATGTGACTTTTTCACATAAATAATTTTTAAAAAAGATTTATTTATTTGAGAGGCCGTTACAGAGAAAGGGAGAGACCGAGAGAGAGTCCTTCCACTCCCCAAATGGCTGCAATAGCTGGAGCTAGGCCGATCCGAAGCCAGGTTTCCCAAGTCTCCCGGTCTCCCAAGTGGGTGCAAGAACTGATGTACTTGCACCATCTTCCACTGCTTTCCCAGCCCATTAGCAGAGAGCTGGATCGGAACAGGAGCAACTGGTACTGGAACTGGTGCCCATATGGAATGCTGGCACCGCAGAGGGAGGCTTAGCCTACTATGCCACATTACCAACTCCTAAATATATCATTTTTTAAAAAAAAGATCAATCATATAATAAAGGAGGGAGTGGAACTTCTATTTCTTTTTAAGATATTTTAAAGATATTAAAGTAAGTGATAGCTTGGGAAACCAAATTTTTATTGTGGCACTTGGTGTAAAATTGTAGTTACAGTAATTTACAAAGTAAAATTCCAGGGCCTGTGTTGTAGCACAGCAGGTTAAGCTACTACTTGTGACATCAACATCCAATATCAGAGCACCAGTTCGCATTCTGGCTTCTCTGCTTTCCATGCAGTTCCCAGCTAACGTGCCTAGGAAAGCAGCACAAGATGGCCCAAGTGCTTGGAACCCTGCTACCCACGTAGGAGACCCGGATGGGCATCCAGGTTCCTGGATTCAGCCTGGCCCAGCCCCTGCCATTGCAACCACTGGGAAGTAAACCAGTGGATGGAAGGTCTCTCTGTGACTCCATCTTTTTCTGTTGTTCTGCCTTCCAAATAATTAAAAATCTATTTAAAAAAAAATAAAATTCCAAAACAAACCCTTGATTCTGGAATGGAGAATATTCTCATGTTTTCTTAAAATATATGCCTATCTCTAGATGGTTTAAAGTTAAGTTTGGCTGCTGTCAGAATTGTAGAAAAGAGCTAGAAAATTTGGGCAGAAATGGTCTCTGCCCCGGTGACTTTCTTTCTTTCTTTCTTTTTTTAAGATTTATTTATTTGAAATGCAGAGGCAGCGAGAGAGAGGTCTTTCATCCGCTGGTTCACTCCCCAGGTGGCTGCAATGGCCGGAGCTGCGCCAATCCGAAGCCAAGAGCCAGGTCCTTCTTCCAGGTCTTCCACGTAGGTGCAGGGGCCCAAGGACGTGGGCCATCCTCCACTGCTATCCCAGGCCACAGCAGAGAGCTGCATCAGAAATGGAACAGCTGGATATCAAACTGGCACCCATATGGCATGCTGGCACTGCAGGCAGTGGCTTTACCCTCTACGGCACAGCGCTGGCCCCCCAAGTCATTCTTCAACATTTTACATAGTTCATTTTCTTCAATATATTGGCTACTCCTTAAATTCTCCCATTAGAATTATAACTTAGAATAAAGATAGTAACTTTTTTGGAACTGCTAACTATTCAGTTAAGCTTTCTTTAAGAAAGCTTCAGAAATTTAAAAAAGTTGCTGTATAGATCCTTGGGGTAGGAGGCAAATAATAAGTGTGATGGGGGCCTGCTCTGTAGTGTAATGGGTAAAGCCGCCGCCTGCAGTGCCGACATTCCATATGGGCGGCGGTTTGAGTCCTTGCTGCTCCACTTCCGATCCAGCTCTCTGCTACAGCCTGGGAAAGCAGTAGAAAACGGTCCAGGTCCTTGGGTGCCTGCATCTGCATGGGAGACCTGGAAGAGGCTTCTGGCTTCAGATTGGTGCAGCTCTGGCCGTCGCGGCCAATTGGGAAGTGAACTAGGGGATGGAAGACCTCTCTCGGTCGCTCACTCACTCACTCTCTGCTTCTCTAACTCTGCCTTTCAAATAAATAAATTTTTTAAGAGTATGGTGGATGGGAACATCCAGCCAGAGAGCCCACTAGAACTGAAGATAGACAGTAGGAAGAGAGGTGAGGAGGACTTGGAACTCCACCCCCACCCCTTTCCAGCCACCTATGCTTATTGGCATCTTCAGCAGCCCTGACTGCTCTGACATGTGGAGCCTCTGTACTGGGAACTTTGCTCATCTGGCTTTGAGGCTGTCTTCTTTGACTGTATTACCTTGTCTCAAGCATTCATTTAGAATCTCGACAACAAGATCACTAATTATTTTGACAGAGGGAATTGTTTTAAATGCTGCCTTGCTGTTTTAACTTTTTCTCTGGTTGTTCAGCAGGGGCCAGGGAGACGTTTTCCCGAGTTAGGCTAGGGTGCTGAATTATGCTGCTTACGTACTGATCAGTCGTGTTTCTTCTTTCAGCCTGTCAAGTTAGCTGTTGTCTGCAGAGATGGCCAGGTGCATCTCTTTGAACACATATTAAATGGGTAAGTAAGAAGTCAGGACTTTTTCTTTCCCTCTCATTACTTTTTCCTATTCCTACCTCATTATTCTTTGCCTGTGTTATTATTCAGTTCGATTGTTTCAGAAGCATTCCTTATTCTTTATCCATCCATATGAGTCCATGCATTCCCAATAAGAACGTAAGTTTTTGGAGTCATGGATCATTAGTTTATTTGTGTATGGGAAATGACTTGTTATGATGTATGCTTAGCAAATGTTGCTAGTTATAATTATGAATTTTCAAAGAAAGTGGCTTGTTTGGCAAGATTTAGTGCCTTACTTCCTCTTGCTTACCTGTACATGAGTGACTAAAGCATGACAATGCTGTTGTTTTGATGGACAGAGAGGGGAGAATGTTGGACAGTTTTGTTGTAGTCATATGCCAGGGTTTAGCAAAATGTGATCTTTAGGCCAAATCCAGTAAGAGAACACATTTGGCCAGAAATCCTGAAATACTACCTAGCCCTTTACAGAATGTTTATCAAACCTCATCACACACTATAAACATGGTCTGAGGCTCATTGTGTGTGCTTAATTATGTTAAACTTTAAGGAAATTTTAATCTTTCATTGGCAGTTGGTATCCTTTTAAAACACTAGCATAAGAATTTATTTAAATATAAACTAATTATGAAAGCAAGATTTACTTATTTTTATTATTAAAAAAAAATTTCATTTTATTTGAAAGGTAGACAGACAGTGACAGAGACAGATTTGTCTGCTGGTTCGCTCCCTCAGATGCACATAACAGCTGGGTCTGGCCTGGGCTGAAGTCCAGGAACTCAATCCAGGTCTCCCACGTGGGTGGCAGGGACCCAGGTACTTGAGCCATCACTTCTGCCTCTCTGAGTTTGCATTAGCAGGAAGCTGGATTAGAAGTGGAAGCAGAACTTGGACTCTATAGCTCTGATATGGAATGTGGGCACCCCAAGGAGTGCCTGAACTGTTAGACCAAGCACCTATTCTGTTACTTTATTTTATTTTTTAAAGATTTACTTTATTTATTTGAAAAGACTACTAGAGAGAGAGAGAGATCTTCCATCTGCTGATTTACTCTTTAAATGGCTGCAATGACCAGGGCTGGGCCAAGCCTAAGCCAGGAGCCCAGAAGCCCACCCAGGTTACCCACATGAATGGCAGGGGCCCAAGTATTTGGGCCATCTTCTGCTGCTTTCCAGTTGTATTAGCAGGGAGCTGGCTTGGAAGTGGAGCAGCTGTCAGCTCTCCAGATGGGATGCCTTTATGGCAGGTGGTGGCTTACCCTGCTGCGCACAATGCTGGCCCCAATTCTATTTTAAAATGTTCAGAATGTATAGACAATTGATTATAAATTTTGAGTCTTGCTCCATTGAATTCCTAGAGATAATTTTTAGCATTTCAGTATATTTACATAGATAGGTATACCTGGAATATTGAGACCCTGAAGGGCCCTTTTGAGGACTTGGACACTTCTCTTTGGGTCCCATCAGTTACTGAAGGATTTTAAGCTGAGGACTGATGGATTCTGACTCTAATTTTAAGATACTCATTCCTTTTGATTTGTTGACAATAGACTGCAGATGGGTAAAGGCCAAAGCAGGGACTTAATCCTGGGTTTGGAGATACTTGTGGAGTCAGGGTACTAGGAGTTGTAATGATAGAGATGGTAAGATGCTTAAAGGTGATAAGATGTAGGGTGTGTACTTAGGGAATAAGTGGTTCTCGATGTCTAGGGTGTGAAGAGTTTGTAACTGGACACCATGATGGGCATGAGAAGGGACTGAGAACAGAATATTCCATCAGAAAGATTATCAACCTTAATGCTGCATCTTGAAACCACTTAGGAAGGACTTGGAGGAATAGTGCGCCACTGGCGTTTTTAAGAAATGTGAGAGTCACTCAGATATGGTTTGGTAGTGGTAGGAAGGAGCAGTAGCTGGTAACTGGGGACAATTCAAGGGTTTTTAGGGATGAAAGATGCAAAGATGATGGTTTGTATCAGTGAAGAGCAAGAAGCGCACTTTAATCATGTTGGGGGCCCCTGGAACAAAGTGTGAGAGAAGAAAGAACCTCTCTTGGGAGGGCTACAGGGCTGAGGCAGAGTAGAGCAGACTTGTGCAAGGCGTCGCCATTGCAGTTGTGTTCGGGCGTGGTGGTGAAGCTTTGGGGCCTAGGCAGTGGTGCAGCCGGGGCTGGCTGAGGTAGGACATGCTTGGAACCCTATGGTGTGAAGCTCAGGGCTGTGAGAGATCGTTTGGGATTTTGGGTCTCCTTGGGGTGACGGAATGCTGCACTGAGGCAGGTGGGCCTCAAGGCTGACCGTGGTGAGGTTTGGGGTATAGATGGGGTTTGGTAGTATCTTGACAGGAGCACTTGTGCTCTGCAGACTCTGGTCACTGCTGGTGGTAGTGTGGCCCCGGGAGGAGGGTTGTGTTTTGTGACCTTAGCGGTTTAGAAAGAGGTGTTCTTTCAAATTCTCTAATCTTATTTTTTCCCCCATTCCTAGATACTGCAAAAAGCCTTTGACTTCCAACTGCACAATTCAGATAGCATCACCTGGGAAAGGCAAGAAGTCAACACCAAAACCCATTCCTATTCTTGCAGCTGGTTTTTGCTCAGACAAAATGTCATTGTTGCTTGTATATGGCAATTGGTTTCAGCCTGCTATTGAGCGAGTGGTACGTAGATGCTACTCTGGAGTAAACCCCACAGCATCAATATGGCCATGGAAAAGGATCATTTTAAGAACCATGCAATGGCCTCTCATTGTAATACTTAAATAATGTATTCTTTAATTCAAGGACCTTTCATATTCCAAAGTGTTATTTTAATATGTTGATGTAAAGCGTTCTAGATAAGCAATAGCTCAACTTACACACATGCACGTACTGTACCCTAGTTGCCCATTACCCCCCGAGAAGCTGGTGTGCAGTTAACACTTAGTCATCTTAGATTGGGTTAGCCCAGTTACACAAAGGCTGAATCTTTGTAGTAAGAGCCCTTGGTGATACCTACTGTTGAGTTTTCTGTGAAAATGTAGCAGGCAGTACAGTGATTTAACAGTTTTTACTGTAGAAGTTTCTTGGAAGACTTGCAGTGAGCATGTCCAACAGGTGATTTATCTTAAGTATGCAGTTAAATATGAGTACTTTTACTTAGTAATATGAGACCATGACAAGACTATTACATGCTCATGCAAGCTCTAGGCGACTTTATTAAAAAAAAAAAAAAAAAAGCTTTAATACCTGCATGTTATTTAATTAAAAAGAAAAAGTGTGATGTTGGAAACATGCATCCTTGCCATACATGTGTCCCCTCTGGATGCAGCTCTGTTACCTGTTTGTTTTGTTGACTGAGTCCATGGGCATGTATAACGATAGATAACCTTAAACCTTTATTGATATGTGGGAAGTGGCTGCACGTGGACTGTATCCCTGACCTTAGTCCCCCAGTTTAGTGTGTCAGGACCTCCAGAGCCACCCCAGAGCAGTTTGTCCCTCAGCAGTACTGCTTTTGAGTTGCCGTGGCCTGGGTAACTGTGGCAAAGTTTAGGGTAGGATTGTATATTTTCAGTATGCATTGCTTTTTTTTTTTCAATGAGATTTTTTTTTTTTAAAGATTTATTATTTTATTTGAAAGAGTTACAGAGAGAGGTAGAGACGAGTGATGGGGAGAGAGAGGTCTTCCATCTGCTGGTTCACTCCTCAAATGGCCGCAGTGGCTGGGACTGAGCCGATCTGAAGCCAGTGGGTGCAGAGACCCAAGCATTTGGGGCTATCTTCTGCTGCTTTCCCAGACACATTAGCATTGAGCTGGATTGGAAGTGGAGCAGGTGGGACTTGAACCGGTGCCCATATGGGATGCTGGCTCTGCAGGCTGGTGCTTTAACCTGCTGCGCCACAGCACCAGCCCCTGCATTACTCTTTACAAGGATGATGAACTAATACAATTTATTTAGAACTTCTTATGTTTAAAAGAAAAAAATCACTTGACCGTTTAAGACTATAACTGAAAATTTTAAGCAGTTCATAACTGAGGAAAGTTCCTATTGTACCCAGTGTCTTCATTTTCCTCACTGGCCACCAGTCTGAGTGTGATGCTTTTATCAAAAAACTCAGTCATTGTTCATTTTATTCTAATTCCCATTGACTTTGACGCTTTCTCTTTTTTTCTCTTTTAAAAATATATTCCCAGGCTTTAAATTCCAAAGAAACTCATATGTGTTTAGTAAGAGATATTTCAAACTGCTGGGCCCCAAAAGTAGAAACGGCTATAACAAAGGTAAGTATATTGCATGTTTGAAATGAAGAAAAAAAGGTTGGCATGAATTGAATTGTTACATAGTACTTTACTTAGGCTTTTATTCTTATAACCTCCTCTTTATGATCTTGTGCTGACTTTGTGAGGGTCTGGTCTTAGGTGTTAAGGTGATGGAGCTTCATGTCTGTACTCTTGGTCTGTTGAATGAGTGAGTGGATGGGCGATTAGCAGCTGAAGACCTGAGATTTAGGTCTTCCCTGCCGACCAGCCTGACCCTCCAGACAAGGAAGGGTATGAGAATAAATGGCATCCTGAGATGATATCAGTACTTAGAGGGAGCGCTCTACAAGACTGGAGTTGATACCTTACGTAGGAGCGTCTCTGGTGCTCTCTTTTGAATGTACTGTGAGGTTTGCATGCAGGAGCCGTGTGTTTGGCAGTGTCATTGGAAGAGGAAGCCGGGACATGCCATGATGACATCCATATGGTTTCGCTTCTGGCTGAGTTTCAGAGATGACGCCTTTCTCTTGGCTGTCTGAGCATGTCGGGCACAGTTCAGTTTCCTTACCATGTTCTGAAACCATGTGCCCTTGTGTAATCTGGAGTTTGTATTTTTAGGTAGTATTGCAATCTCTAAAGCCCTGATTTTTCAGATTATCATATAACAATTTATTTGTCAATATTCAATTAAAAAATTTTTTTTGCTCCTATCAAGCAAAATAAGTTAATGATACTGACTTTTCCAAAAAGAAGGCCTTCTCAGAGTTGTTCGTTTTCCCATTGAGAATTCCTGAGGACTAAGGTGTAATTTCCTTTTCCACCTTCTGCCATTCCCACGTGACAGGTGCGAACCCCAGTGATGAATGCAGAAGCGAAAGTTCTGGTGCCCGGGCTTCCAGGGCATCATGCGGCCATCAAGCCTGCTCCTCCACCAGCGGAGGGCAAGGAGAGCAAGAGGAAGTTAACGGGGAATGAGGTAATGCAGCTGCTTTGCACGGGTGCGGATTCTGACTGAGGAGGACTTGGGAGATCCTCACCTGCGTGCTGGGGGTTTGCGCAGCTGGCTGCGGTCGCTGCCTCCACACGTAGGAGAGTAGCTCTGAAAACTGGTGCAGAGTGGAATTTTTCAGGTCCGTGTGTAGTCTTTCATCTTACGCATTTTCCATGACCTTCGTGTACACTCCTTGTGGATCCCCAACTTCTAAACTGGCACTTCTGTCAAACAGTTGGCCACTGTACTCACTGTTGAGCAGATGGAGCTCTTATTACCTGCAGAGGGCGCTGTTTAGGCCACTGTAACAGCTGGATGACGCGACGCTGAGTGCATTGAGCTGGGACTTGCCGTGATGACTTCCGTTGGGTTTCGCATGTTGCTGAGCCCCAGTGATGCGTCCTCTCTTGGCTGTCTGAGCAGTCCTCGCTCTTCTAGGACCAGTCGGTCCTTACCAGTGGTAGGCCCTGGGATCTCCGGAAGTGGAATCTCTTAAATCCCACTTTTCCTCGGCTCCCCAGCCCTTCGTGTGCTTACTGTACCTGTGTCTGCAGAGCGCTCTCTCCGTCTTCCAGCAGCCCCCACTCCTCAGGATTTGAGCTGTTTTATCCTTACAGAAAGGTGCTGCTGCTTTAGTGAGTTTTAAATAACTTATGTTTCTGGGGTTGGCGATAACATAGCTGTTCAGGAAAATTGTTCTCCAATAAAGGGATATGTGGCTTTAAAAGTAAACTGCCAACTTTATTTAACTTAGGCCAGACTCTGCTCCTTAATCTCTTTGCTTTGTGTGTGTGTCTGCCTTTTTTTTTTTTTTAAGTAAATTGTTTTTCATATGTTAGGATGACCCATACAGAGGGCTTCACCAAGGCACAAGGGTTCCCGCTGTCACCGCAGGAAAGACGTTTGATTTGGCTTACTTACCTGCGGGCTGGCAAGGTGTGGTTTGTTAGCCTTGCTTGATTCACAGATCAGTTCTCTACAGTTGGATTTTTGTACAGCAAATTCTGTGATGTTTATTTGCACTTAAATGTTAGGATTTTAAAAGCCCTTTTTTCAATGGACTCATCATAATTGTACATACTTATGGGGTACAGTGTGAAGTTCCAGCACCTGTAAACTGTGTAGTAATCAGGTGTTAGTGTACCTGTCAGCAGATAGCATTTTTCATTGCTTTGTGGTAAGGACACTCAGGGCTCTCTTCCAGCTGTTGGGAAATGTGCAGTTGTTAACTGCAGCCTCCCTGCTGTGCAGTGGAGTGCTAGAACTTGTGCCTGCTTGCTCACTGCAACTTTGTAGCCACTGACCAGTCCCCTTTCTGGGTACCACTGTTCTGCTCTTTACTTCTGTGAGACTATCTCTTAGATTCCAGTGTGAGAGATCTTGTGGTACTTGTTTTTCTATGCTCTGTGCTTGGCTTATTTCCCTTGATATAATGCCCTCCATGTTCATCGTATTCCTGCATAATGACAAAATTTCATTTTTTATGGCTCAGTAGTATTCCATTGTGTACAAGTATATTTTCTGTGTCCGTTCATTTCTTGTGGGCACTTAGGTTGATTCCATATCTTGGCCATTGTAAATTACAATTAAATTTTTCATTAAAATTATTTATTTATTTATTTGAAAGAGTTACACAGAAAAGGAAAGGCAGAGAGAGAGAGAGAAGTCTTCCATCCACTGATTCATTCCTCAGTTGGCTACAGTGCTGGAGCTGTGCTGATCTGAAGCCAGGAGCTTCTTCTGGGTCTCCCATGTGGGTGCAGGGGCCCAAGCACTTGGGCCAGCCATCTTCTACTGTTTTCCCAGGCCATAGCAGGGAGCTGGATCGGAAGTGGAGCAGCTGGAACTCAAACCGGCACCCATATGGGATGCCCGCAAATACAGGCGCTGGCCCCTACAATTAAATTTTTTTTATTAAGATTTATTTATTTACTTGAAAGTCAGAGTTACACAGAGAGAGGAGAGGCAGAGAGAGAGGTCTTCCATCCGCTGGTTCACACTCCAGATGGCCACAACAGCCGGAGCTGTGCCAATCTGGAGCCAGGAGCCAGGAGCTTCTTCCAGGTCTACCATGCAGGTGCAGGGGCCCAAGCACTTGGGCCATCTTCCACTGCTTTCCCAGGCCATAGCAGAGAGCTGGATTGGAAGAGGAGCAGCCAGGACTAGAACCGGTGCCCATATGGGATGTCGGCGCTTCAGGCCAGGGGTGCTAACTTGCTGCGCCACCGCGCTGGCCCCCCTATAATTAAATATTAAGTGTTTATCAAGGACACTCTGTAGTAGAGCATATTCTAGCTGATTAATCATTTGCAGTTCAATTAAGAATATTTTAGAAATTATTTTGGGAACATGGCTTTTATACTCCTTATATATTATCCTGTTTCTGTTGTACACATCTGAAGTTGATGCCAAGGACTAGTTCTAGTGGGGGAGGCTTCTGTGAAAATAGGTCTCTAGTAATCACATGACAAGTCCTTGCCTTTTCTGTTATTTTTTTTTAAGCTATTTTTAAAGTGTCTTTAAAGTTTATTTTCATCTACTTGAAAGGCAGAGTGACAGAGGAAAAAGAGATGCGTTTTCTGTCTGCTGATTGATTTCCTAAATGCCTGCACGCTGCCAGGCCTGACCCAGGCTGAAGCTTGAGGCCCCACCTAGGTCTCCTACGTGGGTGATGGGGCCTGAGCACTTGGCTGCCTCCCAGGATACATTAGCAGGAAGCTGGATCAGGAGAGGAGCCAGAACTGGTTCTGATGTCGCAGATGCGCATCTCAGGCAGTGGCTCAGCCTGCTGCACCTTAGCCCCTTGTTTCTCCCCATCCCACCCCACCCTACCCTACCCTGCCCCTGTCCCTTTTCTGAGTCTCTGTATGGAGGGATGTGTGTGCGTGCGTGTGTGTGAATTACAGTTTCCGGTTATGTGCTGCTTGGGCTGCAGATGCGTCACTGATCTCCAGCATTGGGGTTGTGGGAATGAGATTGTGCTGGAATGAGGATGGGCGTATTTGCGTTTCTCAGAGTTGAGGTGTGAATTAAACTTTTTTGTCTACTTGAGGCCTACGGTGAAAATAACAGCTGATTTCTGCTCTGCAGGTTAGCATCGAAGAGCGCCTGGGGGCCATGGATATAGACGCCAAGAAAGGGAAGGACGAGCTGCAGACGAATAGCTTTCCAGTTCTTCTCACACAAGGGCTGGAAAGTAACGACTTTGAAATGCTAAATGTAAGTCTTACGCAGCTTCTAAAGGAATTAAGTTAATTCTTTCTTAGCAGTTGATGTAGCATATTCAATCTGTGAATAATGATGTTTAGTGTTTGAAATTGTTTTGTGACTTTAGTCAAATGTGTATCATGTGGTGGCATTATATAGGCAGTCACCAACCTACAAAGGGCTTACGTTGAATTCTTGTGAACCTGGAATGCATTTTCTCATAGAAATATGGTTCTGAATCGTTAGGTTCCTAGGCTTTAAGTTCACCAAAGCCTTTATAAACATAGAGTAGCTGATCAATAATACTCAGCATTCTAGATCACAATTTATATTTTTTTCTGTAGGAAAATGCGTTCCTGAGTTTTTACTCTGGATTCCAGAAACTTATTTCCCCCTGGCCGTGAGAGGGGGCGGTGAGGTGCAACCTTGGCAATGGGTAGGAGGTTTGGGGGAAAAGCTTAAGAGGGTTGGGGGTTATGTTGTAAAATACTTAGCAGTAAAAGTACTTAGAACTTTAAATAAAGTAAGATAGTTTTTCTGTGTAAGTTGGTGACTGCTTGTATGAAGTTACTCAGTTTGCTTCTCTTAAATTTCACAAACAACAATGGCCTATATAATGAAAGTTGAAATGTGAGAAGCAATTTTATTGAAGCCCTGCCTTATCAGATAAAAGGAATTTACATTTATTCTTAATGATTTAGTGATATTATGTTTTCAGACAGCATAGCTATATCTAATCTGTTAATGTTGTCTCTGGTTTTATTTGATCTCAATGGGAATATTTTATATTTGTGTCTAAGATGATTTTTAAGAAATGAGAAGAAACCAACAGGTCTAAAAATCTAAGATTATTTTAAAACAGTTTGCTAACTCATGTATTTTGGAAGGTGGATTTTAGTTTATCAGGGCGTAGGAACCTGGGTTGGGGGTGGGTGAAAAAGATGCTAAAGAAAACAACTGATGATATTTTTGGAATGTCATGTAAATCACCAGCCATCATTGTTTATGTAACTATGCTTTGAAACCTCCCTCAATAGGTACAAGTGAATCTGGTACCAGTGTTTTCATTTTTATTAAGAAACATTTAAAAAATTTAGAATAGCACCTTGGACTACCACCAACCTATCACCAAAAATTGTGAACAAGACAATACTGTATGGTTTCTTTATATGAAAATTCTAGAAAATGTAGACCAATATCTAGTTCAGTGGCTGCCTAGAGTTGGGGGTAGAAGTAGGGATGGATTATTATGCAGCCTGAGGCTATAGAATATTCACTTTTTTATTTGAAGAGTTATGGAGAAAGAGAGAGAGAGAGAGAGAGATCTTAAATCTACTGGTTCACTCACTGAATGGCCACAATGGCTGGGACTGTGCCAGGCAGAAGCCAGGAGCCAGGAAGCTTCTTCCACGTCTCCCACATGGGTGCAGGGGCCTAAGCACTTGGGCCGTCCTCCGTTGCTTTCCTAGGTGCATCAGCAAGGAATGGGATCAGAAGTAGAGCAGCCTGGTCTCGAACCGGCGCCCATATGGAACACTGGCATTCGCAGGCTGTGGCTTAACCCGCTGCACCACAATGCTGGCCCCTGGAATATTCACTTTTATTACAGTGTTTATTTCATGGATAAATGTGTTTGTCAAACTGATCAGATAGTGTGCTTCAGATAGTTTCTATTTGTTACACAGCAGTTATACCGCAGTAAGACTGTAAAAGAAAATTATCTTTTGTGTCATCTTTGTGGTAATAGCAGCTGTGGTTTGTAGGTTGGTTTGTAGGTTGTTCTTCCTTGGAAGAAGTTAATGATGCTGATTCCTCTGTCCATTATCATGTGGCTCAGAACATTTTTTATTTGCTTGCTTTAGATTTAAAAATTATTACCATAGAACTTCTGTCTTTATTGGGCATATGGAGTGGCAAGAGCTCGTTAAAGCTTCTTTTGCCCTATAGTTTGGGATAACTTCAAAATAGGTCATACTTGCCTGTGACAGCTCGGGTTCTCACCTGTTGTCTTAGTGTAGTTATTAACAGTGACCCCTTCCATTCACAGAAGTGTCCTTATTTTGGCAACAAATCGTATGGTCACTCCTCTATAATTAGAATGAGCAGATGCCATGAATCACTTATCTGATAGTCCTCCATTATGTCCTCAGTCCTGCATGGTATCTGAACCGCAGCTGGTGTAACTGATGGGCAGTACAAGCAAGGTGGTTGTGCTCTTGGACCTGAGGTGTTGCCTCTACTTGACCATTTAAGATAATGAAGCCTGGTGGTTTGGGTGAACATCCTAGGAAAATTTAAAAGGCATGTTGTCTTTCAAAAAAGTTGTAGACTAGTTCATACAGAATGTTTTCTCTAGCTTCTCTGAATCATTGGAACTTTATGATAACTGACATTTGTAATAAAGAAGTAATTTGAGGAATGTTTAGTATCATTAAACACCTTCTGAATTGTTGAAGTTATGACCAGCATATTTTGCTTTGAATTTTACATTCTGGGTATAGGAAAATGAATATTTAGGTTAATTGAAACTTAAAATGAGGACAGTCCATTCCTCAGTTCTCCAGTGACTATAAAATGTTCTATCTCCTTAGATAAGAAACTATATAATTATGTAAGTGGTAATTTTAAAATAGTACTTGATGGATTTAGAAGAGTTTAGCGTAGAGGTAGTTTTACAACCAAATAAAGTTGATGGGGTTTTCTGTAAAGGTACGTAGAGAATGTTAAACTAGGTTGGAGACCAACTTTCTGTATGTTTGCTCTTGAGTACCTCTGTCATTTAGATTCTGAGCATGACTTAGAGCAGTAGCCACTACCACAGTGTGCACACACCACTAGGGCAGATCGAGGAGCAAACCCTTTGGAAAGAGGACGTGCTTCACGTATGGAAGAGCCAGGGGCGTCGGAGAGCTGTAAGGACTTTCCGAGCCTCACCGTGCAGTGGGCTGCCTGAGCAGCAGCAGCGTCTGAGGGCCTGGCTCGGCCTGGTCCGCGGTCTCCTTCTGCAGTGCGGAGGGACACCGGCAGCTTTGAGGATTTTGTGTGAAGGACTCCTTATGATTTTTCTGATTGGCTGAAATTTTATCAACAAGTTGACACTAAATTTAAATGGGTTTCCTGCTTCCTCGGTGTGGTTTTGCCGTTCTGCTCACTCTTGTGTGGGCACAGCTGTAGTTCTTACAGTGGGGTCTGGGAGCACCTCTCAAGGGTTGTGTATCTACTTAGATGCCCAGAGGTGTTCCTTTGCGCTGAATACAAAACACTGGTAAGAACTATTGAAGGAAGTACATTTCCTGATTGCTAAAGACTGTGCTTGTCTGACAGCCACAGGATTTGATGTGCATTCTCTGCTCAGCTCCTCCAGCTTTTATTTGCTAAATTTCAGATGATAGTTTATTGCCTTGGTCTGTTGTGAGTCAATTTGACAGCTTTTCCTGTAGTGCCCTTAGCTTGTGAATATGCTTATCTTAATAATCATTTTATTTTCTCACAGAAAGTCCTTCAAACTAGGAATTTAAACCTAATAAAGAAGACTGTGTTAAGGATGCCCTTGCATGCTGTTATTCCATTGTTACAAGAGGTAACTGGCTGCTTGTTTAATTTTAAGGTCCTAATGCTGTGGCTTAAAGGAAGAATCCAGTATTTAGAAAAACTGATTTGTAGGATGCAAAGACACATGGCATTTGGAGAGGGGTGGTGGATGAATAAGAAAAACGTCTTCATATAGAAAAGTGAGGTAGATGATCTTGAAGCAGTGACAGGACATGCCATTGGCACGAGCCTCCTCTCCACGGAGCTCCTAGAGTCTCATTTTCGATTTTTCCACTTTGTTCTGTGAGCTACCTGAACCAAATACTAGAGCCACTTCTGTCCAGTTTGCTTTTCTTTGCTGCACACGGGCTGTTGATCTCCATGCCTGCTAGTGTGAGATTGCAGAGGTCACCAAGACCTGTACCAGAGGGAGCTTGCCCGTTTGCAACGTGCGAGTTCTGTCTTTGCTTGCTGAGTCTGCTGGACCGTGTGAAGGGTTGAGTGGCAGCTGAGCTAGAAGGGGCCTGAGAGCCCCCGGTGTGGAGCCACTCTTGGCACGAGTCACTGGTGTGCCATATGTTGAACTCAGGCTTTATTTATTTATTTATTTTTTAAAGTTTTTTAAAAAGTATTTATTTAAGAAGTAGAGTTACAGACAGAGGGAGAAACAAAAAGATCTTCCATCTGCTGGTTCACTCCCCAGTGGCCACAACGGCTGGAGCTGGGCTGATCTGAAGCCAGGAGTCAGGAGCTTCTTCTTGGTCTCCCACACAGGTGCAGGGGCCTAAGCACTTGGGCCATCCTCCACTGCTTTCTCAGGCCATAGCAGAGAGCTGGATCGGAAGTGGAACAGCCAGGACACGAAACGGCTCCCATATGGGATGCTGGTGCTGCAGGTAGTGGTTAGCCTGCTACAGCACAGTGCTGGTCCCTGAACTCAGTTTTCTAGTCATTACTTCCATTAAGGGAAATCTTGTTTCTTTAAAAATATACATAATGACACTGAAGCCTGTCCTAAAAGAATGGGTAAAAGTTGTTGTCCTTAGACATTTCGCTTGCAATGCATTTGTTTTACATTCTGAAGCATTTTGTCAGAGCTTGGGTAATGACAGTGTGGGCTGGTTTACTGTTCCTGGTAGGGAAGCCTCCGTATTTCAGAGAGCAGTGTCATATGTTAAAAAAGCGCAGTCGTACTTCTGAAATAGTTTATCTACTCTAAAAAACAAAATTTACCTAGCCATGTTTTCCTCCCTTCCTCTTTTCCTCCCCTCCCTCCCTCTCAGAAATTGAAGTATAAGTCACTTACCATAGATTCCTCTTCTTAGTGTGTGCAGTCACTGTTTAGTGAGTGTGTTCCCAGGATGTGCTGCCATCCACCATACAGAAATCCACATCCGTTAGCCTTCCCCCGCCGTTCTCCTCCCGTGTTGCTGGAGGTCACTCACCTGTGTGCTGTTCCCTGGCTTTGCTTGTTCTGGGCGTTGACTCATAGGAGTGCCAGCCCAGATTGTTCTCAGGTCATTCCTCTTGCAGTGGGAATGTGTGCATATGTTATGTTGGCTTAAAATAGACTGGTAAATGGAACAATGACTTCCTAGTACGGTCTCTGTGGCCTGGGAACTGATAGAGATGGGACAGATTGGAAGTGTGTTACTAACAGTGTTTTTCTCTCCCTCAGCTTACAAAGAGGTTGCAAGGACATCCTAATAGGTAAGATGCTGGGGCAGCGTCAGTTGCTTTATGTTTACAGCTAGATCAGAGGTGACTGGAAGACATCGGTGCCTAACCGTGCGACATGCAATACTAGGTAGCCCCAGATTGTAACTGATAATGTTTGAAGTGTCAGGTATTACCCCTTCTTTATTTTAAGTTAAATGATTCTTATTGCTTTCTTTTCTTTCAGAAAATGTGTATTTTTATCAGGTCATTAAATGGATTAGTCTTATTTAATTTTGTCTTAATTATTATATATAAAATTGCCATTTGTGAAATTTGCCCAACTTTGGTACCTGAAGACACTAAAGAAATATTTCAGCTCAGAGACTGGTTTTTTCTGGGTCTTTATTTTAATTTATGATTAAACATTTAAGTAGGAACTTGATATCTCAGCGATCCTCAGCTTGCAGAATATTATCAGTGTCTGTAATCCACAGTTGTTCTTGTCTCAGTTTTTTTCCTTGATAGATCTCATCAGCTTTCTGAGCTCAGACAAGAGAAAAGCTGAACAGGTTATTAAATAGGACTGGCTCACATTTTTGATCTTTATATAGTGTGGAGGACTCGCTGTATGTCCCTGAATGTGAATGAGATGATGGGTTTAAATATCATGACCTTAAAATACAAAATCAGTTTGGATGGATGATTCCTGCGTTGGCGTCATTTAGTTAGAAAGTGAAGCATGGGTTTTGGTTTTGGTTGTTTCGAGGGAGGCATTCCCATCCTGTCTTCCAGCCTCCCTCATCCTCGCTGGGTTACTGTGTTAATGAAAGGACCCGAAAATGCACAGTCGTTTTATCTGAGTCATCTTCACAGCACAGTGTGTACATCTTCACTTGCTTTTGACTTTGTGAAGATCGTTTACTTGGATGTTTTCTTTCTTCCAGCGCTGTCTTAATGGTTCAGTGGCTGAAGTGTGTGTTAACGATTCATGCTTCATACCTATCCACAGTAAGTGTTACCACTGGAGTAGCTGAGTGCAAGTCCTTGGGCTCTGATGAGGACTGTAGACTGATAAGGTGGCAGCACAACCCACCTCCCCTGTCCTTCAACCTTAGGGACTTCCTGTACAGATTGTGGTTTTCCCCAAGCGCAGTGACATCATGTCACTGGTAGCACCCTGTCTACATTGGTCTTCCCCTTTGGAGATTTTATCTCATTGCGTTTTTTTAGTTTTTAAAATTGCATTTATTTTTTTGAGAGGCAGAGAGACATATAGAGGCAGAGCTCCTGTCCACTGGCTTCCTCACCAAATGCCCTGGGCTGGGCCAGACCTGGGAACCAGGACTTTAGTCTCGTCGTGTGCACCGTCACCACTGCTTCCCAGGGTCTGTGTTAGTCAGAGCTGCGCATAGAACTCAGGTTCTTTGATTTAGGACATGGGCATTGTACCAACATCTTAAGCCTTAGACCAAATGCTTGCACCCTTCAGTCTCCAATTTTGAAAGTGATTTACGTATATTATTTATAGAGAACTTAAAAAAATATAGAAAGGCTAGCACTGTGGCAGTGGGTTAAGCTTCTGCCTTCAGTGCCAGCATCCCATATGGGCACTGGTTTGAGTCCTGGCTGCTCCACTTTCAATCCAGCTCCCTGCTAATGGCAGTAGAGGATGGCCCAAGTGCTAGCCCTGTGCACCCATGTGGGGGACGTAGAAGAAGCTCCTGGCTCCTAGCTTCTGTCTGTAACTCTCAAATAAATAAATCTTTAAAAAAATACAGGAATAAAAAAGGTACATATTAGTACATTAGTCTTCAGCTGTCTTTCTGTACACCTATTCTCAATACAATTGTCTTTGTTGTAGATATCTTTTGCTTTCCCTTTTACATTTTGTATATACTAACTTGTATACTGCCTTGTCACAGATTAAATATTTAATACCTGCCATTTTGCTGGGGTTGCTGTCAGCTGTTGGTTATTTATGCAAATAAGAATGGGAGCATAAAATCTTCCCCTTCAAAATTTTTAATTTATTAAATCATAAGTTTTTGGAGGAGGGGTAGCATAAAATCTTGAAGCAACATCATAAAAGAATAGTTCTGTGAACTTCAAAATGCTACTAAAAGGATAGAATTAAAAGATGTTTGAAATCTATGCATAATTTTTTTTTCTTTAGATTTTATTTATTTGAGAGGTAGAGTTAGAGAGAGAGAGAGATCTCTCTGCTGGTTCACTCCCCAAATGGCTGCAATGGCTGGAGCTGAGCCAAGAGCTTCTTCCAGGTCTTCTAGATGCGGGCAGAGGCCCACGTACCTGTGCTATCTTCCACTGCTTTCCTGGGCCACAAGCAGGAGCTGAATTGGAAGAGCAGCAGCCAGGATACGAACCGACGCCCATGTGGGATACTGGACCTCAGCCTACTATCTGACAGGGTTGTCCCCAGATAATTATTTTATAATACACGATTTGGGGGACTTTTTTGAAGACCCTTATATATATCACAGTGTTAGTTGGATTCTTTGCCTCATTATAGCCATTATATTTTAAGCTTGAAATATTTACATAATTTTTTTCTTTCATTTGATTACCTGGCAGTTTACAATAAGTTTTAGTGGATAATTAAAAAATCCCTTAATAGCTCTTTAAACTATAGCTCTTCCTTTCTTCAGACAGTTCCACCAGCTCCTGCCTGGCTGCTGTCTCTCATTCTGTCTTTGGGGTTTGAAGTCGGCACAGCTGCTGGATGCTGCTTTGTCTGTGTTGGAGAGACAAGCAGCAGTGAGGATGCACTGGGTCTGCCAGCCAGCAGGCATGTCAGGAAGTGAACTGCGGCAGTGGGGCAGGGTGTGTGTGTGTGTGTGTGGCATGCATGTGTGCAGCGACTGAGGGGCAAGGGGCTAGGGCACTGGATGATAACCACAAGCATCCAGTTTCAGCCAATGGCTGGAGAGCAGAGTGACTCTCATTCTGTGGCCTCAGTTAGCTTGCTCAGAAGAGTGAAGAGGCCCAGGAGGGCTTAGTAGTGATGCTGTTGTGGTACCAGTTCCTGAGGAGCCTCTCCTGCAGTAGCAGCAGCGCAGGGGGGGGCCCTCTCTGAGAGCATGGTGGTCCCCCTTCCTCAGATGTCTTTTCTGGCCGCCTTTTAAGCTGAGGACTGTGCTAGACAGCTGACCCCCATCCTTGAGTTCCCAGTTTGAATGGGGACACATAATTGAGAGGTGATGGTAAGCTGAAGGGCAATCAGTTAGCATCCTTGTGTGTCTGCTGTTTAAAGTTGGTCAGCTTTTGAATGAAATACTCTACACTGCAGTGTCAGAAATAGAGGAGGGCAAGGGGCCAGCACAGTGGCAGAGCAGGTAAAGCCACCACCTGCGATGCCGGCGTCCCATGTGGGCGCTGTTTCAAGTCCCAGCTGTTCATTTCTGATCCAGCTCCCTGCTGATGGCCTGGAAGAGCAGTGGAAGGTGGCCCAAGTGCCTGGACCCTTTTCCGTCCGCTCGGGAGTCCCGGATGGAGTTTCTGGCTTCTGGCTTTGGCCTGGTGCAGCCTTGGCCGTTGTGGCCATTTGGGGAGTTAAGCAGTGGATGGAAGATATCTCTCTCTCTCTCTCTCTAACTCTGGCTTTCAAAATAAATAAGTCTTTAAATATAGGGCAAGTTATGGCTAATTGAAGAGCTCTCTAGGGGAATTAGTAAACGGTTTCTTTACTTTCTTAAGCGTGAATTTTAGGATCCATTAACAGATTGTGTTTAAAATGGTATATAGGGACAGACGTTCAGTGAGTGGCTAAGATACCACTTGGGGCATACTTTTTCCATATTGAAATGCCTGGATGTGAGACTCAGCTCTGCTCCTCATTCCACTTCCTGCTACTGTGCACCCTGGAGGCAGCAGGTGAAGGCTCCGGTAGTTCGGTACCTGCTACCCACGTGGGAAACCCAGACTGAGTTCCCAGCCCCATGCTTTGGCCTGACCTACCCGGGCATTTGAGGAATGAAGCAGCAGATGGAAGATCTCTGTTTCTTTGTCTCTCTGCCTTTCAAATAACAGTTCTAAAAATGCTATATAAAATCCACTTGGTAATTGTCTTCCTAGTCCCTGGGAACTGGGGGAAGTTTCCTCTAGCTGCCTGGGGCCCGTGGTAGAAGCCTTCATCAGAGGGAGAATTCAGCAGAAAGCCCCTTTGCCCCGCAGACACGAGGTGGGGTATTCTTTAGTTAGTGTCTACTTTGTGTTGATCTTGTCTGAAACAGTTGAGCAGCACAGACTCGGCCCACCCTGCATTTTGCCCTGCTTTGTGATTTCTCACTCCTCACTTTGCATCATTGTTTGAAAGTTGTTATTTCTTCCTGTTAGGGTCATGGGGCCCTTCTGCGAACATTTGTTACGTTGCCGGGCCATGTCCCACACAGCCAAGGAAGTACTAATGAGCAGGTGCTCGTGGTGCAGCGTGAGCAGGTGCTCGTGGTGCAGCGCTTGACCATGAGACGTAGCTGTGTGGTTGTTTCTGGAGTGTGATGATGGTGTTAAATGCCCTTTCTTCTTAGTTGCCTGACCTGGTGCCCCAGCTGGGGACACTCTACCAGCTAATGGAGAGCAGAGTCAAAACTTTCCAGAAACTCTCACATCTTCATGGGAAGCTGATCCTTCTCATCACGCAAGTGAGTAATCGGTGTGGCAACAGCTTGTGGATGTGATAGAAATAGAGAGAAGAGTGAGGATTGTTTACCTTGAACCTTGAGCTCCTTGGTTCAGTCAGAACTTGGTAAGTGAAGATCCAGTCTAAGTCGGAAATGTTAACTGCTTGACAGGAAGAACTGCCTGTTAACTTTACACTCAGTTGCCTCACAGTTAGAGTTTGGTTGTTAGCGCAGATCAGCTGCGGGGTAACTGTGGACGTGTTACAAGGTGTTTATACAATGGAAATCCTGGCACAGAAAGATCGCCCCAGAGGTTTTCCAACTTCGCAGAGTAATTCTTTCCTTCCATATTTGAAGAGATTTCTGTTGGGAGCTTGATCCACTTCGTTTTGAAATCATTGATTGCAGGGGTTGGGGGAGTGTTTGTGTGCTCGTTGTGTGTGTAACTCTGCTTGCTAATGGTGCTGCCTCGCCTTTCAGGTTACAGCTTCGGAGAAGACGAAGGGTGCAGCTTCCCCAGATCAGAAGGCAAAAGTGGTGTATGAAGAAGGTAAAGGGTGCGGTGGGGTTAAGTGCAGAATTGAAGCATTTGGCTTCTCACAGTGACTGTGGTCACCTATCTTGGTGACAGCATTGATGTAAGGTCTTGCTTTGGAAGACCTCTGAAAGCAGGCAAACCTGTGTGGCAAAAATACATGAAGATATGGGTCATAGAAGAAAAGACCCAAGTGCTGTTCATTAGCAAAAAGGCATTAGATGAGGAACAGATTTAAATAAAGCAACACTATGAATGGCTTTTATGACAGTGCATTTCAAAACCTGGGTAATATTGAAATTTTTCAGGGAACTTTAATGACCAAAATCAGCTTCAAAAACCAATAGTTCTAAAATGGATTTAATCAAAACCTCTCGCAAGCTACCCAGCCTGGGAGGTTTTGTGGGTTATTTCATAAAGCCTTCAAGGAACAGGTAATTTTTGTCATGTAAACAATTTAGATGTTTCATTAGTTAAATACAATGGTAACCTTGTTAAAGACAGATTAGCAAGAAAGGAACATTTGACCTTCTTTAAACATCCTATTAAGTAAACTGATTGTGGAATTGTTTAAGTAAAATAATATGCCATTACTGAGGAGAATTTAAAGATTATAAGTGATTATGAGATGGTATTAAGAAATCTGTTAATGTAATGATCGTATTAACATCAATTGGGAAACACTAGATTAGCTTAGTAGTATAGAAAAGTAATTTAGTAATATTAGCCTTTTTACATCTCAAATAATCTAAATAGCTAAGGAATTTAAGAGAAGTCCTTTAACTTAGGAAAACCTACACCAAGGGGCTGCTGCTCTGGGGCAGTGAGTTAAAGCCTTGGCCTGCAGCACCAGCATCCCATATGGGCACTGCTCTGTTCTGATCCAGTCCCTGCTAACATGCCTGAGAAAGCAGCAGGGGATGGCCCAAGTGCTTAGGTCCCTCTAAGCACGTGGGAGACCCAGAAGAATCTCCTGGCTTCAGATCAGCTCAGCTGTGGCTGTTGCAGCCATCTGGGGAGTGAACCAGCAGATGGACAATGTCTCTCTCTGTCTGTGTCTCTCTCTCTACCTCTCTCTGTAACGCTGCTTTCAAATAAATAAATCTTTTTAACAAAATCAAATATAAACGAAAGCTTTGAACGCATTTCCGGGAACAGGGACTGGCATTGTGGCATAGTGGGTTAAGCTGCTGCCTTTGATGCTGGCATTCCATATGGGTACCAGTTTGAGATCCAGGAGGTGCAGCAACCAGGACTCCAACCAGTGCCCATATGTGATGCCTGCATTGCAGGTAGTGGCTTGACCTGCTGTGCCACAACTCTGGCCCCGAGAAGTGAATTCTAGAGCTTTGAACTTTCTACATATTGCTCTTCCTCACACGGAAATGTATAGCCGCACTATTAGGAAAAGGGGCTATGTAAAAAAGCAAGCTTACTAGGCACCAGGATCAGCAAAAAGGGAATTCCTGGCATTTTTATATACCAGTAATCTCTTGTCTGAAGACATGTGAGGGGAAAAGATCTCATTCACTCCAACGATCCAAACTATGAGGACCTGGCACTGTGTCTATAATAGGAAGCAAAACCTTTATAGAGAAAATTACAGAAGCACATCTGCATGAATTTACACATGTCAGTCCTGACAGAAGGGAGGATTCCAGATTGGAGGATTGCCAGTCACCTCCAGCTTGGTGTGTGAATTTAGTACTTCATGTCGGGGAGAGGGAAGAACCTGGAGTGACTGAGGCGAATGCGGTGAGGAAGGCTAGCTGCAGGAACACACGGACCATCAGACCTGAAACCCCGTAGAGCTGTGGATTCACACACCTGTTGCAGGTGTTTGGCAGTGGTCGTGGTGCCACCTGGGACAGTTGCGTCCCATAGTGGAGTACCTGGGCTTGCGTTCCACCCCGCTCCCAATCCCAGCTTCCTGCTCATGCACACCCTGGAAAGGCAGCCAGTGACGGCTCAAGTGGTTGGGTTCCTGCTACCCGTGTGGGAGATGAGGAGCACACAGCTCTGGCTGTTGCAGGCTTCTGGAGAGTGAGCCAACAGATGGCGCTCTCTGCCTCTGTGCTTCACAGGGAAGACTACAAGGTGGCAGGTCATGGCAGCTGGAGAAGAGAGCTTGTTCAGTAAATCGCTAGATACACCAGTGCCTCATAGGAAACATGCTCTGCCTGCCTGTGTCATGTGACACATCACTAAGTTTCCTTACATACACCTTATGTAGTAAAGGGAAAATTTATCATTAGAGGAAAGTGTTTAGATAAACATAGGCTCTGTTGGTGATTTTCTGGGGGAAGAAGCAAATGAGTTATAAACATAAAAATACAGCATTTTAGGAAAATGCAAATGAAAACCCCAGTGAGAAATATCATACTTAATGAAATAAGCCAGTCCTAAAAGGACACATACCGAATGTTCTCCCTGATCTGTAATAACTAATACAGCACCTAAAAGGAAATCTGTAGAAGTAAAATTAACACTTCGAGATGAAATGCCTTTGAACAGCCCTTGTCTCAACTGTTGCAGAACAGTTTTTTTTCCCATACAATTTGTTGAACTCTTTACTTAGTATGAAGTTACTCATATGTGTATAAAGTTAATTGGAAATAGATCTTAGTAAGAAATAAGAATGGGAATAGGATAGGGAGGAGGAAGAGGGGTGGGACGGCGGGTACGGTGGGAAGAATCATTTTGTTCTTTAAGTTGTATTTAGGAAGTGTATGAAGTTTGTATTCTTTAAATAAAAGATTTCTGGGAAAATAAAATTTGGTAATTGGCTCAGAAAATAGGTTTTGGCAAAAATTTAGAGAAATGCCAGTTCATATGCTGTGTTGGAAGTTTGTGTGTGTTCTCTTTGTGATGAGGGTTAAAAGCGTTGCTACTTGGTAATCTCAGGGTGGAAAACATCCTTCCATTTGTCATAGGTGTTTCTGGGAGTGTGCACTTGTAACTG
The DNA here is from genome assembly GCF_033115175.1 of Lepus europaeus. NCBI lineage: Eukaryota > Metazoa > Chordata > Mammalia > Lagomorpha > Leporidae > Lepus > Lepus europaeus. Next base: position 25,686,188 of record NC_084839.1, read on the forward strand.
GCTCTTCCCACAGTGAGGCCAGAGGACCGTGGCGTCTTGGATCCTGTCAGAGGTCCATGATGTCCTGTCAGAGGTCCACGATGTCTTGTTTGTGACTAACCCTTTGAGGCTGGGCTTTCTTCATATTGTTCAAAAACGTCACCAGATCCAAAAAATAGGATGCAGAAGCAAATAAGAGAAGTTTGTCAAAGTGTAAAAACAGTGCCACTCAGTAAAATGTTTTGGAAAATATATTATTTTCCTTTAAAATATGTACTTAGGTTAACATTTAGTGAGTTGCCTTTTATTTATTTGAGAGGCCAAGAGTCGGACCTCGTGTCCACTGACTCTCTCTAAAATGCCTGCAATGGCCAGGGCTGGGGCCAGAGCCAGGAGCTGAGCACGCTGTGCAGGGCTCCCCAGTGGGGTGGCAGGATCCTTGAGCTGTCACTGCTGTCTTACAGGGCATGCGCTAGCAGAACCCTGGCACTCTGGAGTGGGGTGCGGGTGCCTTAGCGACCACCTAACTGCAAGCCGAAAAGCCTGCCTCATGTGATCAGTGTTGATAGACTTATTCCATGGGGAAGAAGGCTTTCTGGGGCTCTCAGGGTTTTTTCTTTGTTTGTTTTTTAAGATTTATTCATTTATTTGAAAGAGTTACACATACACAGAGAGAGAGAGAGTCTTCCATTTGCTGGTTCACTCCCCAATTGGCCACAATGGCCGATCCGAAGGCAGGAGCCAGGAGCTTCTTCCAGGTCTCCCATGCAGGTGCAAGGGCCCAAGGACTTGGGCCATCCTCCACTGCTTTTCCAGGCCAAGCAGAGAGCTGGATTGGAGGTGGAGCAGCCGGGACTTAAACCGTGCCCATATGGGATGCCGGCACTACAGGCGGCAGCTTAACCTGCTATACCACAGTGCTAGCCCCTCTCATGTTTTTATGACCAAAAAGCTTGAGGACTATGAATTTAAAACAGGTATACAAGGAACCGGTGCCACGGCACACTAGGTTAATCCTTCGCCTCGGGCGCCAGCATCCCATGTGGGTGCTGGATTCTGTCCCGGTTGCTCCTCTTCCAGGCCAGCTCTCTGCTGTGGCCCAGGAAGGCAGTGGAGGATGGCCCAAGTGCTTGGGCCCTGCACCCGCATGGGAGACCAGGAGAAGCACCTGGCTCCTGGCTTCGGATCAGTGCAGTTCCGACTGTTCCAGCCATTTGGGGGTGAACCAATGGAAGGAAGACCTTTCTCTCTGTCTCTCTCTCTCACTGTAACTCTGCCTGTCAAATAAATAAATATATCTTAAGAAAAAACAGGTATGCAAGGAGAATTGTTAATTATGTTAATCTTGTTCCTGTTTATAATGAACAGAAAAATTTTGTAAATAACAGTATTCTTCATGAGGGGGAACAGTGTTTAAATTAGTTCATTCCCTCTGCACACACTGCATTAACCAGAACGTGTCAAATGGAGGTCTACATTATCAACATAGATAAATTTGATCACAAAATCAAGTCATGGTGCTGTCTTCCGTACACTGTGTGATTGCATGTGTGTGTATAAACACAGAGAACGTTTAAGCACCCAGGTAGCAGCTCGTCTGTCGAGTGAGTGTGCCTTATCTGAAACGTCTGGTCTCTAAGTGTTTCAGCTCTTGGAGGTTTTCAGTTATGCAGGATTGGCATAGACTTTAGGGTTCGAGTGTTCCTAATCTGGAAAATCCTAGATCTCCCAAGACTTTGGATTTTAGGACCAGGAGATGCTCAGCCTGTATTTCTTCATGAATTTGTTTATGTAGTTCATGGGCTCATGAGGCTTCATTACATTACATCACGCACAGGAATGAAAAATTCAAGATGGTGTTTGCTGTGAGGGAGGGCCTTAGGAAGATGAGCAGGCAAGGGGACTCTATCTGTGTAGTGGTTTATTTTATTTATTTATTTTTAAAAATTGTTTATTTGAAAGGCAGAGTTAAAGAGAGAAAGAGGGAGAGACAGAGACAGAGAGATCTTCCATTCACTCCCCAAATGGCTGCAGCAGCCTGACCTGGGCTGATCTGAAGCCAGAAGCAAGGAGCTTCATCAGGTTCTCCACATGGGTGCAGGGGCCCAAGCACTGGACCATCCTCCACTGCGTTCCCAGGCCATTAGCAGGGAGCTGGATCACAAGTGGAGCAGCTGAGACTTGAACCCGTGATGTAGCTGACACTGTGGCGTCACAGGTAAAGCTGCTGCCTGTGGTGCCTCCCATGTAGGAGCTGGTTCGAGTCCTGGCTGTTGTATGTTGATAAGAATGTCCATGTTGGCTCTTAGGGATGATAGCTGAGTGTAAATGTTTCTAACAGTACATTCAGGAATCTTGCTGGTGAGATTTCAGGCTGTGCCCTGGTGCTCACAAAATCAGTGCTGAGTTTTTTTTCCCCCCCGCTACAGAATCTTCAGAAGAGGAATCTGATGATGAAATGCCAGACAAGGATTCTGATGTGAGTGTTTTTTTCTTTCCCTTGGTGTGAAAACCCACCTTTCTATCCCATACCTTGTCAGAATGAGACCTTATGAGCGTTTTCCTTGCTGTTCCTACCAGGATAATTGGGATGAAGATGAGGAGGAGAAAGAAACTGAGACTGATGAGGATGTTGATGAAGAGAACGAGCAGGAAGATGAGGATGGTGAAGAAAATGGTGAGGACAGAGATGCGGCAAGTGAAAAAGAGTTAAACGGAGATTCTGACTTAGATCCTGAGAACGAGAACGAGAGCGAGGAAGAATGAAGATGCACACGCAAGCCCTCGGACCGTGCGTGTCCGCTAGCCCGCCTCGTGCTGAGCTGCAGTTCTGGGGAGGGGGTCGCTGTGCCAGGCCCCCCGGGGCCACGCCGCCTCTCCAAGGCCGAGCGTGCCGGTGAGCCCCTCGCCACAGACTTTCACTGTGTAAATAAGAGTGTTTCATTCAAATGTTAATAAACTTTACACAGTAAATAGACACATTTTCTGCAATGTACTGACACGAGTGTCCGATATATGGTCTATTTTTATAATATATCCTATTATAATTGGTTGTGTCCAGAACTGGCTTAAAGCCCATGCCGTAGGGGTTCAGGAGCTGGACTGTTGTGAGGGGGCCAGCTCCTCTCTCAGCAAATCAAGTGCAGGATAGCACTAGTGAAATCTTTAATTTGTTCCTAAATTATGAAGGGGTAACTAAACTGGAGTAGAAATGATTGTGATTTAAAAAAAAATATCACCATATCCCTTGCGGTCTCCTAGCTGTGGTCCTCTGGCTTGAGTCAGATGGGATAGTTGAATGCTTCCCCAAAGTGGCCACTTATTTTTTAAGCTGTCATGTGGAATATTTTTTTAGAACAAAACAAAAAATTATGATACTAAAAACAAAAGAATTAGCCATATTACAGATTTTTCTCGACTGCCGGTTGCTGTAAAGAAGCATCAGTGTGTAGGTCTGGAAGTGCTCATGACCGGCAACTTTTTAAAAACAGTCATTGCTGCTTTTGAAGAGGTTTTCATTTTTATTTAAATTACTAATGGATCAAAGAACAATTGTTTATTTTTTCTCTTTGGTTTTAGATATTAACGATGACCTTGCTGGACATTTTTTCCAAAGAAAATATTTTTATAATTCAATAATTTAATGTTTATCTTCCTTTTCATTACCCACTCTTGGCAGTGTTAGGGTATCTGTTTATCCTTAAAATAATAAATCTGACTCGAGATTTTTACGTGTGTATAAATACAAGTATTTTGGTGTGCTACAGAAGCCTTTTCAAAGGATCAGTAATATTGTTTCTGCTTTGTTTGTTAAAGAGTGAGCGGAATTTGCTTAGTGCTCACTAGGGGACATGCAGATGAAGCTCATCTCTTAGCGAGGGCTGGGCAGATGGATTTATTTCCTCCCACCTGTGAATATGTAAAACAGAACCATCATCTCGGAGGGACTCCGTAACATCAGCAGCAGAACAGCGGTTTCCGGGCTCGAGTGACTGAGCTGGAGCCGTAAGAGCACCTTGGGAAGGCCAGTTGGAGCTGCTGGTGCCATGTACAGTTATACTTGTCTATAATTGGAGCTGTTTATGGCGATTTCATACCATTCTCTTTGTAAAGTGAATAAATACTCATCTTTACACGGTGCTTGTCTTGTGGTGTGTGCAGAGGCTGTGGCTTGACTTTTACAAAGTAGTTTTACTGCGCCAGCCTTCGTAGGTCGGTGCTTTCCAGGCTTGTGCGGTCACCAGGAACTTAGGGAAGGGAAAGAAGCAGAGATGCTCTTAGTCGAGTGTCAGTCACAGCTGGCGGTTTTGAGGCGGCCCCTTGCCTGGGCTGTGACTCCACGGCTCACAGCCACAGTGGCAGTGAAGGGGCAACGTGTGTCAGCGTGTCCCATCACCTCCCTGTAACCAGCACCCAGCACCTAGTGGGTCACATGTCCCACACCCAACTTAAGTAGCTGTCAGACATCTGGGGATTTTTTACTAATTACTTTCTGCTTTAGAAAAACCCAGAATTAGGCTGTTAAAGAAGGATTTTCTAGTTTCAGAGTTTGTCACTGTCTTGTTCTACTCCTGATTCAGACAACAATGTTTTGTGTGTGCGTTTTCAGTTTTGAGATTTTTCTTCCCAATTTACTGCTTTGAAAACTCTCCACCACGCTGAAGGCAGGGATCACACGTATTTGGTTGTCGTGCTGCTCAGTCCGTCCGTATCACTGCCCCTCCGCCATCTGGTCCGCGTGTGTCCCGATCCTGATGTTCGTGCGAGCTCCCAGGTGAGGCTGCTCTTCAGCATCCTCTGGTCTCGACTGCGCCCCAGTGATTGGACTGTGGCTTCAGTGGGCCGTGGGATTTGAAATGAACTTGTGAAGCTGAATCCTGTAGGTACAGAGGAGCCTAGGAGTATGTTTTGATGGAAGTAACATCAAAGCGGGGAATTTTTGAAACCTTGGTGCAAAGAAGCGTTTGAGGGGCAGAAGTGGGGTCTTGTAGGGTGAACGCTGCTGCGTTGATGTGGCTCAGGTTGTTAGAATCTAACTGATGGGGAGAGTAATGTAAGCAGTCTACATTCATTCATTTTACAGATAGTTTTTGGTGATCGCCTATCTTGCAAGGGATTGTTTGGTTGCTTGATAGGTCCGTGTTGTGGCGCAGTGGGTCGAGCCCTGGACATCCCAAATGAACCCCTGTTCAAGTCCCAGCTGCTCTGCTTCCTACCCAACTCCTGGAATGGAAGATGGCCTAAGAGTTTGGGCCCCTGCCACCCGTGTGGGAGACCTAGGATTGCCAGCGTCCTGGCCTTGGCCTGGCCAACCGTTGGCTATTGTAGCCATTTGAGGGGTAACCCAATGGATGGAAGATCTCTGTACCTCCCTCTCAGTTACTCTGCCTTTCAAATAAAATCTCATTTCCTTTTTTTTTTTCCTTCTAAAAATCCATTTATCTGCGCTGGAGGAGTTAGTGAGAGATGCCAGCAATGCGTCACGACTAAGCAGGCTCGGCATCGTGTGTTAGAAGAGGGTAACTGTTAAGGGGGAAGGAAGCAGAATTATGTGGCCTGGCTCTGCAGGGTACGGAATTACGTATTGAGTCAGGGTAGGGCCTACTGCCAAGTAGAGATGGTAGCACAGAGCAGGAGTGTTAGGCGAGGGACACGTGGGGAGGAGTTGCAGGCAGAGGCCCGAGGCCGGCGTTGGGTGGTGTGTTGCATCCTGGGAGGTGGGTCGAGAGGTTGCAGAGCAGTACTGGGGAGTCCCCAGGCCGGGATGCACCCGCCCAGCGGGCAGAAAGCCCATTAGCTGACTTTGGGGTGGTGGCAGAAAGCAAGTGTCTGTTTGCGAAGCGCAGAGCCAGGAGCCGGCGCTACGGCTTAATTCCCTAGGCTCCCCGAGGAGTTAGGGTGAAGGTTCTACGGAAGTTGGGGCTGAGAGGGGCGTGTTCAGTGTGTGTCCTGGTTTGGTCAGTGGTTCTGTACTCTTCAGAGAAACGTAATGGTGGTCGAGTGGGCTTCGGCAAGTCTGGGGCGCCAGTACAGGTGGTAGTTTGGAGAAGAGCCGGGTAGGGCCTGCTGTAGCTCTCGGGTGAGCGAGTTCCTTTAGGCATCCCAAGGGGAGGGCAGGTAAACCTTGAGCTGAGCGCGTGAGGCTGGGTCCTGGTGATGCTTTGCCTGTGCTCTGAGGGAGACTTTGAAAGGTCCGAGGTGTAGGGGGCACTGGCGTATTGTTGGGGCGTCTGGGCTGCAGAGCGATGCGATCTGGCCTGTGCGCTGAGAATTCAGTGTTGCCTTCCCTGCTGTGTTGAGGAAAGTTGGGAGGAAAGCTGTGGCGATCCAGGGGAGAGCGGACGGCTTGGCCCGGGAGGTGGTAACGGTGAGAATTGGTTGGTTCTGGGATTGTTTGGGCGTGGAGCTGATGGGATTTCCCATGAGAGTGGGAACAAGAGGGCCTGGTGTTCCCAGCTAGAGCACCTGGACGCAGTAGTGGGGTGAAGGGGAGGTCGGGTGTCGAGTCCGGGATGTGTTGAACTGCCGAGTTCCGCTAGGTTGCACGTACGCAGCCAGTGGACGTGGGCTGGAGACTGCAGGTTGCTGCTGACGTGGATGTGGTGGGAAAGCCCCGAGACCGGGGAGCTTCCCAAGGGAGTGGTGTCAGCAGAGAGGAGCCCCCAGGCCTGGGTCTCCCGGATGGAGCAGGGTGGGAACGGGGGGGGGGGGGGCACCCAGAAAGAGGACAGGGAGGCGGGTGGGGCTGGTGTGGAATGCACAGCGCGGAAGGCCCTGGTTTTTATGGTGCCCTGCGCGTGGGCATTTGTTGATCCTTCCTTTGAAGGCCGCTCAGGCATAAAATTAGATTTTCTTTTACTCTCGTGTGGTGATCTTAGCTTCTAGGGCCCCTCAGCACTCTGGTGCTGACAGCAGCAGAATGAGGGGCCCGAGTAGTGTAGACGGATCAGCAGCAGTGTTCGCGCTGGGGACCCTGGGAGAAGGCGTGGCGTGGCTGGTGCTCGGGCCAGTGGTGCCAGCTGGCTCAAGTGACGAAGCTCCGTGGCCCGCGCTCCCAGGGGTGCTGCAGGGAGGAACAGCAATCGGAAGTCGGTGCCTGGAGGGCCGTGCCGGATGCCATCTGTCTCGCTTCAGGAGGGGAGGGATGTGAAGCGGCAAGTCTGAAAGCCGGACCTGGCGTTGTGGAGCAGGTGACGCTGGTGCCTGTGATGCCGACGTCCCATACAGGTGCCGGTTTGTGTCCCGGCTGCAGCAGAGGATGGTCCAAGTGCTTGGACCCCTGCACCCACGTGGGAGACCTGGAGGAAGCTCCTGGCCCCTGGCTTTGGCTTGGCTGAGCTCTGGCTGTTGTGACCATCTGGGGAGTGAACCAGCAGAAGGAAGACCTCTCTCTCTTTTTGAAAATAAATAAATCTGTAACAATAAATAATTAAAAATTGTCTGCTAGGGCCAAGGCATTGTGGTGCAATGAGTTAAACTGCTGCTTGGAACAGCCACATTCCTTATCAGAGTGCCTGGTTCAAGTCCCAGCACCTCCGCTTGCTATCCAGTTTCCTGCTAATGCACATGAGAGACAGCAGGTGATGGCCGGAGTACTTGGGAGACCTGGATGTAGTTCCTTACTCCTGGCTCCAGCTGTTCTAAGCATCTGGGGAATGAACCAGCTGACGGAAGATACCTCCCTCCCTCTCTGTCTCTCTCTCTCTGCCTTTCAAAGAAAAAGTCTTAGCAGTATGCCTGGTTTGCACAACAGGTTAAGCTCCTCCTTGTGATGCTGGTGTCCCATATCGGAGCACTGGTTCACGTCCTGGCTGCTCCACTTCCAAGCCAGCTGTCTACTAGTGCACCTGGGAAAGCAACAGAAAATGGCCCGAGTGCTTGGGCCCCTGCCACCATGTGGGAGACCTGGATGGAGTTCCTGGCTTTTGGCTTCAGCCTGGCCCAACCCTGACTGTTGTGGCCGTTTGAAGAATGAACCAGCAGATGGAAAATCTGTTTTGCTCTACTTTTCAAATAAATCTAAAAGATAAATAAGTGCCTGCCATATTCTTTCTCGGTAATAATGGCTGCAAAAGGTAATGAAAATGTTTTGTCCTGGGCTTGCCCTACTGTCCTTTGGTTTATTGCAGTTAGAGTCCCCTGGAGCTCAGGCTGGGGGTGGGGAGAGCAGGGCCGCCTGGCATGCACGTGTAGCCACTGAGGCCGGAGCTGGGAGCGTGTGGCCCTGGGAGTTGGCTCCCTGTGCTCAAGATGCAGCAGAGCTGGGCAGGGCCGTGCAGGCTCAGAAGCGCGATTTGGCTGTATCTTAGAGCTCATGCAGTTTCCCACGCTCCTGTCATTGAATTGTCTGCATGGTAGGTTTCTTCGCCGCGAGAAACACCTCTCCTGCGGGCAGAGTGTGCTCGCTGGACGGAGCCAGTCTCTGCCCCGGTTTATGATTGGAAGGTGGCTTTGGAACCAGAGGTGCAGTGGGGTCAGAAGAGCTGGAGGTGACAGCGCTGTCTGCGGATGGCGCCGGCTTGCTGTATGCACTTCCTGTCGTGCCAGCTCCCTCCACGCACCCTGACTTCTCTGCTCCTTTGTCACCAAGATGGTGAGTGACATTGAGCGTGGGTGTTTTGGGTCTCAGACACCACTAAAGGCTGCTGGCTGGGGTGTGTTCGGATCATTTAGATGGTTGGTGACCATGGCTACCGTGGTTGCGCCCAAGAAACAAACTTGTTACATTTATGCAAACCTTGACTTGGTTTATTATCTAACAAAAATCACTGTTGTAGCCATTTTTAGGTGTACAGTTCATTGTACAAGTGGCAAGTCAGCTGATGTCCTTTGTAAAAGGCTCAGGTACAGGAGGTTGGGAAGGCAGACAGGTGCTCCTTGACTTTCCATGGGGTTACATCCCAACCTGTTGTAATTTGAAAATACAACTCAAGGGGGCCAGTGCTGTGGCATAGCAGGAAAGGCTACCGCCTGCAGTGCCGGCATCCCATGTGGGCATTGGTTCGAGTCCCAGCTGCTCCACTTCCCATCCAGCTCTCTGCTATGCCCTGGGAAAGCAGTGGAAGATGGCCTAAGTCCTTGGTCCCTGCACCCGCATGGGAGACCGGGAAGAAGCTCCTGGTTCCTGGCTTCAGATCGGCGCAGCTCCGGCCGTTGTGGCCGTCTGGGGAGTGAACCAGCGGATGGAGGACCTCTCTCTGCCTCTCCTTCTCTCTCTGTGTAACTCTGACTTTCAAATAAATAAATAAATCTTTATATATATTTATATATATATAACTCAAATCCATTTGATGGGACTGGCATGTGGTACAGTGGGCTAAGCCATCCCTTATCAATGCCAACATCCCATATGAGCACTGGTTCAAATCCTGCAGCAGAGGTTGGTGCTGTGGTGCAGTGGGTTAAAGCCTGGGCCTGCAGTGCTGGCATCCCATATGGGCGCCAGTTCGAGTCCCGGCTGTTGCACTTCCGATCCAGCTCCTGGCTAATGCACCTGAGAAAGCAATAGAAGATGGCTCAAGTCCTTGGGCCCCTTCACCCATGTTGGAGACCCTGAAGAAGCTCCTGGCTCCTGGCTTCAGATCGGTGCTGCTCTGGCCATTGCAGCCATTTGGGGAGTGAACCAGTGGTTGGAAAGACCACTGTCTACCTTTCTCTCTAATTCTTTCAAATAAATTTTTTTTTTTTAAATGCTGGCTGCTCTACTTATTTTTTTTAAGATTTATTTGTTTAAAAGAGTTACAGAGATAGAGGGAGACACACACACAGAGAGAAAGAGAGAGAGAGTGCTCCCATCTGCTGATTTATTCCCCAAATGACTGCAGTGGCCTGGAAGAGAGGAGGGAGAAAGAATCTTCCATACACTGGTTCACTCCGCAAATGGCTACAATGGCACCAGCTGGGCCAAGTCAAAACCAGGAGCCAGCAGCTTCTTCCAGGTCTTGCACATGAGTGCAAGGGCCCAAGGACTTGGGCCATCTTCCTCTGCCATCCCAGGCACATTAGTAGGGAGCCAGATGGGAAGTGGAGCAGCCGGGTCTTGAACTGGCACCCATGTGGGATGCCTGCATTGCACTATATCACAATACGGGCCCTGGCTGATCTAGTTCCCCGCTAATGTGCCTGGGGAAGCAGTGGAAGATGGTTTGAGTACTTGGTCCCCTGTATCCATGTGAGAGACCCAGATGGAGTTCTCAGCTCCTTCCTTGGCCTGCCCCAGTCCTGGCTGTTGCAGCCATTTGGGGAGTAAACCAGTAAATGGAAGATCTCCCTCTCCCTCACTGGCTCTCTGCCTTTTAAATAAATCTTTTTTTTTTTTTTTTAAAGATGTATTCATTTGGAAGAGTTACACAGAGAGAGGAGAGGTAGAGAGAGACAGAGAGGTCTTCCGTCCACTGGTTCACTCCCCAGATGGCTGCAATGATCCGAAGCCAGGAGCCAGGAGCTTCTTCCAGGTCTCCCACTGTTTTTAAAAATGCATGATAGGCTGGTGCTGTGGCTCAACAGGCTAATCCTCCGCCTAGCGGCGCCGGCACACCAGGTTCTAGTCCCGGTCGGGGCGCCGGATTCTGTCCCGGTTGCCCCTCTTCCAGGCCAGCTCTCTGCTGTGGCCCGGGTGTGCAGTGGAGGATGGCCCAAGTCCTTGGGCCCTGCACCCGCATGGGAGACCAGGAGAAGCGCCTGGCTCCTGCGTTCGGATCAGCGTGGTGCGCTGGCCGCGGTGGCCATTGGAGGGTGAACCAACGGCAAAAAGGAAGACCTTTCTCTCTGTCTCTCTCTCTGTCCACTCTGCCTGTCAAAAAAAAAAAAAAGTAAAAAAAAAAAAAATGCATATGATACACCTGGCCTACTGAACAGCATAGCTTAGCCTAGCCCGCCTTCGGTGTGCTCCGGATGCTCACAGCAGCCCTGCAAGGTGAGCATTGCGAGAGCGTCACACTGCGTGTGGCTGGCCTGGGAAGACCAGGGTTGAAAATTCAGTGCCAGTTGTCTCTCCCAGTGTGGCGATGTCACATCTTTATTCCTTCCTCTTCCCGGTGTGTGACACGAGAGGAATGGTAGTGCCGTCGGACGGCTGCTGCAGGAGCCCAGTGGATCAGCACCATGGGAACTCAGAACATGAACGTGCAGCGCCTGGCCACGGGATTCTTTCCTGCTCAGTTGTTAGATGCTTATCCAGTGTACGGGCACAGGCTCCAAGGGAAGTTGCTGTCTGTCTCTGGTGATTTAAAGAAATCCAGGCAGCCCATGGGCAGACACTCTTCATTTCCAAAGGTCAAAAAGGGACTGAAAATCTTTTTCTTCAGTGGATTTTTAAGAGGAATTGTTTTGAAAATAATTTGTTGAGGGAGTTGGTGCTGTGGCAAAGCAAGTTAAGCCACCGCCTTCCAGGCTAGTATCCCATATGGGCTCCAGTTCGAGTCCCAGCTGCTCCACTCTGATCCAGCTCTCTGCTGTGGCCTGGGATAGCAGTAGAAGACGGCCCAAGTCCTTGGGCCCCTGTACCTGTGTGGGAGACCCGGAGGAAGCTCCTGGCTCCTGGCTTCGGATTGGCCCAGCTCCAGCTGCTGTGGCCATCTGGGGAGTGAACCAGCAGATGGAAGACCTCTCTCTGCGTCTGCCTCTGTAACTCTGCCTTTCAAATAATTTTTTTTTTAATAATATGTTCACTGAAGAAATCTTGGCAAATCTGGAAGGTATAAAAGGTAATAAAGTAATCAGAGGCTGACCATTTGTCTTGGTCTGTTGTGTCCTTTGCATGAACACACACAGATTTTGTGTAAAATTGGAATATTCATTTTATGACTTTTCCCCTAGTGTCATGTTGCTAATTATCTTGAAAGGATATTCGTGGCTCTAACTATTCCACCCAGGTACACTTTAACCATTCTCTTGTTTTAAGGAATGCTACAGTGAGCGATTCTTGGACAGATTTTCCTTAAAATGTATTCCTAGGAGACGTTTCCTGGAGTAATACTACCGAGTGAAATGACATGAATATTCTCTTAAGACAGAAGTGTGTCACGTTACTCCCCGAAAGGTTCAGTTTCCAGTTCTGCCAGCCGTGTTTTGATTTCCATTTCATGAGTCTCCATTCAACTCCTGCTTTCATGTTCAGTTCCATCATTGTTTTTATTTTTTTTTTTTATCATTTTTTAAAAAAAAAGATTTATTTGAGAGGCAAAGAGAGAGAGAGGTCTTCCGTCTGCTGGGTCACTCCCCAGATGGCTGCAGCAGGCAGAGCGGGTGCAGACAGAAGCCAGGAGCTTCGACATGTTTTCCTGTGTTTTCTGCCGGTTCCATCTTTCTACATCATTAAGCGGAAGATTCCTTGATTGTAAGAAACAGAAACTCCCTGGGGTGGGGGGCAGCTTAAGCTAAACAAGTTTAAGGTTTCCCAGACCCTCAGGCACCCAGGCAGGAAGAGCTGCACCAGGAAGGCTGCCCGGTGGGTGGCCGGGAGCGCGGGGCCTCGGTCCTCTGTCCTGGGCGGCCTGACTGTCCCCTGGCGCCAGGCTGAAGCGCGGCTGCTGCTGGCTCTTGGGAGAGCCGCGTTTCTCCACAGCCCCTGGAGACCCACTCCCCACCTCCCTGTGCCCTGTGCCCTTGGAGCTCGGGCCCCACCCACAGCGCCAGCTCTCTGAACAGATTGCTGGTGGGAGGGAGGCAGGTGAGCTCCCAGCGTGGGCCCGTGGTTGGGCAGGTGCAGGGGCCGTGGCCTGCCTCCCCCTCCCCGATTGGTTTCCCCTGCGCCTTTGCGGGGAGGCCCTTCAGGGCTCAGCTCAGCGGCCCTGTGCAGGTGCGGGTTTCCTGCCGGAGCCGGAGCTCAGCCAGCCCCAACCCCGGCTCTGGCCAAGGCTGTCCGAGGTGCTGTGGGTTTGGCCACCCGTGCCCGGCCAGGGTCGAGCCTCGCTGAGGGCGGCCGGGAGCCCACCCTGGGAAGAGCACAGTCTTCACGCCCGAAGTGGTTGCGCTGTGCGTGGAGCTGGTGTCTTCCTCACGGCTGATGTCCCTGTGAAGGTGTTTTTTTTTTTTTTTTAAAGCATTGTGATAAAATATATCTCATGTAAAATTGACTGTTTTCGCCATGTTCAGCAGTGTCCCCACAGTTCGGTGGCAGGAAGTAACCTCAAGCCGTGCAGCCATCACCCCCACCCCCGTCCCTGCACCCGTCTCCCTTCCACCTCGGAGAATTTGACCTCTCCGGGTTTCCTGATAAGAAGTACGCTTTGGTTCCTGGTGTAGGGCTATGGAAACATTTCTGTATGAAAGTGTGACCGTGCTATGGGTTCGCTGAGACTGCGTGCTCCCCCCCGTGCCCACTCCCGCTCCGCCCGACCATCCTGCAGAGCTGCCCCTGTGAATCCGCACACGCCCAGGTGCGCCCTCAGAAAGCAAGTGCGTTGTTCGCCCGCCCCACGGGCCGTGTCCAGGCTGCAGCGCGCCGATGTACTCTGGAGCTGCTGCCAAGCCAGTCACAGTGAAGCCCCCGTCTATTTAACTACATCAGGGCAGCCGCAGGGCTGCGGAGAGCACATAGCTTTGCCCCCCTGCACCCCACCCCGTGCTGACTTGGTTGGGCGGGAGCGTGTGTTTCCAAGTTCCTTGGGTGACACTGTGGCTGCTACTGTTGTGTGACACTTTTGAGAGCCACTGGAGCAGATTCAGGCCCGGGAGCTGTTCTCTGACAGCGTGCTGTTTCTAGCTTCTGTTGGGGCTCCGTGCACCTGTGTCAGGGTTGTCCCGGGGGGGTCTGGGGGTGGAATTCCAGTCACTGGCTACAGCTTCTGCCACATTTATTTATTGCTTTGAAAGGCAGAGTTCCAGAGAGAGAGGGAGAGATACAGAGATCATCTGTCTACTGGTTCATTCTCCAAATGGCTGCAGTGGCCAGAGCTGGCCTGATATGGAGCCAGGAGCCAGGAGCTTTTTCTGGGTCTCCTACGTTAGGTGCAGGGACCCAAGGACTTGGGCCATCTTCCACTGCTTTCCTAGGCCATTAGCAGGGTGCGGGATTGGAAGTGGAGCAGCCATGACTTGAACCGTTGTCCATATGGGATGCCAGCACTACAGGTGGAGGCTGAACCCTCTGCGCCACAGCGCCGGCCCCTGCCTTTGGCTTTCACAGTGCACATATGTGTGTCCCTCATCACCACTGTCTGAAGTGGGTAGAGCCCTAGTGCAACTATTGCACCTTCCTATGCCTCCCTACCCCGTCATCCCTGCAGACCGCCCCGGCTGCACGAATGTTAACATAAACACGACCACTAGGTGCCAGGCTTGCGTTGTGCAAATTTCTTTTTCTTTTTTTTTCTTTTTTTTTTTTTTTTTTGGACAGGCAGAGTGGATAGTGAGAGAGAGAGACAGAGAGAAAAGTCTTCCTTTTTGCCATTGGTTCACCCTCCAATGGCCACTGCGGCCAACGCATCGTGCTGATCCGAAGCCAGGAGCCAGGCGCTTCTCCCGGTCTCCCATGCGGGTGCAGGGCCCAAGGACTTGGGCCATCCTCCACTGCCTTCCCGGGCCATAGCAGAGGGCTGGCCTGGAAGAGGGGCAACTGGGACAGAATCCGGCGCCCCGACAGGGACTAGAACCCGGTGTGCCGGCGCCACAAGGCGGAGGATTAGCCTGTTAAGCCATGGCGCCGGCCTGTGCAAATTTCTTATGCAGGCCTGGCTACCTTCCAGAGTAGCTGTGGCTGAGACCACAGCTTCCTGGGCCAGCTCCCACGGAGGGTGTGGATCTGAGTTTTCCGCGGAGATCCGCAGGGCTCCCAGCCCTTTCTTTTCTGACCTGCGGGTCCCGGAGGGAGCAGAGCCCAGGAGCCTCCAGCTTAGCAGTGAGGGAGTCTGGCTTTGGGTGGGGGCAGCGACCCCGGGGCAGGCAGCTGGTCCCCTGCACCTTCCTGGACCTGCCGCCCTCCCCGTGGGCCTCACCTGGTAGAGTGCCCGGCCTGCTGGGTACAGGAAGCTGGACCGGGTGGGCTTTGTTGGACCGTCCCTGTGGGCTTAGTCCGCGAGCACCATCCATCTACATCCTGTCGATCGCAGAGGAGGTGGGCAGGGTTTTGTTTTTCATTTATTTTCCCCAACTTAAAATTTCAAATCTACAGAAGAATTAAAAGAATAGTTAGCTACCTAGATGCAGGCCCCTTGGAGTGAGTGGTTACTGTTTTGCTGTCTTTTGCCTCCTTTATGTTCGTTTTTGCTGACCTGGTGGAACGGAAGCTGGAGAGCTTCTGCCACTTCACTCCTAAGTACTTCAGTGCGAAGTCCCCCAAAATTATGATCTCCACCGTAACCACAATAGCATTATTACACTAACAACCCCAGCAGTAATTTCCCAGTGTAGAATATCCAACTCCTGTTCCTGTGTTTCCCAGTTGTCCCCAAAGTGTGTGTTTTGGGTGACTTTTTTCACCCCGAGTCAGGGTCTGGTTGGCTTCGTTCTTGGTTGGTTGTCCTGTCTTCTCCGCTCCTGCTGGTGTCCTTGGCCGGGAGCAGGCCAGCAGGTGTCTCGTGGGGGCAGCTGCGTTCGGCCTGCTGGCCTCCCTGCTGTGGGCTCAGCACCCACTCTGTCTTCTGTGTTCTCTGATGTCCGGGAGTTCTGTCGGCTCTCTCTGTGGTGGCTGAAGCTGTGTGATGGTGGAAGTGTTGCTGTGCCGTCCCATGCGGAAGTCACTCAGCATGCGGTTAAAACGAGGCCAGGGTGGCTGAGTGACTGAACTTCCGGTTCTTAGCAGGTTTCATTAATTTAGTAGGTAGCCATGGCCAGGGTGTGGGACAGCACAGAGCTTCAGGCTTGATTAGATTAAGGCTTGGACAGGGTTTTTTTTATTAATTAATTAATTTATTTATTTGAAAGAGGGAGAGAGGGAGGGAGGGAGAGAGGGAGAGATGGATCGTCTATCCACTGGCTCTTTCCCCAGATGACCACAAAGTGCAGGGACAGTCCACGGCCCAGTGTTTGAATCCTGGCCTTACCACTAGTAGCTGAGCGGCCATCCCTGAGCCTCAGCCCCTGATCTGTAGGAGAACAATGAGAGCATCCACCCCGTCGGTTGTTGTGAGGATGGCAGAGTTGGCGGAGTTGGCGTCGGAAGTGCTTAGACTGGCAGACCCCCTCCCCAACTTCCGCCTGCCCTACACGCTGATGTGGGGGAGGGGGGTCAACCTGAGTGTCAGGTTACTGCTCCACGGCACTTGAATCCATGCTGCTGGACCCAGGCTGGGCTCCCTGGAGCCGGGCACCTGCTGGTATCCAGGCCCGAGCGTGCTGTCGCCCTGTCCCCGTGTGTCTCTGCCCGGCTGTGGTTCCCAGGAACAAACTCTTGATATTCAACTGGCGACACGCAGTCACCAAAAATTGATTTATATCCATGGCAACTGTCACCCAGGGAACGGCAAGAAGCAGGAGTCCTCTTCCCACTGACATCAAACAGAGCCAGTGCCCAGAGCCCAGCAGGCCTGGCCGTCCTCTGGCTGGCCCTGGCTTGTCCACCCTGGGAGGATGTGAGGGTCTCCTTCCTTTTGCCTCGCCCCCGGCAGGGCCCAGCGGGCCCGGAGACCACAGACCCAGCCCTGGGACCGCCCGGCCGAGGGGGCTCTCCTGAAACCTGGCTTCTCGGCTAGCAGGTGGGACGCCGGGGGTCTGGTTGCCAGGCACACTCTGGAGGGGGCCTGGCCTCGGGCTGGTGGTGGTTCCGTTTCCTGAGAAGGGATTGGTGGTGGGGCGAGTGGGAGCCCGCGTCAGTGCTGCGGTGGGAGACAGGTCCTCTCCCGCTGCCCCCTGCCCCTGGGATCCCAGCTCTGCCCTGTGTTTTTCTGAAAATGCTTTCCCCTCTCTTTTGGTTTCTGATGCCTTCCCTGGAGGGTCCCTGGAGAGAGATGCACCTGACCATTGCACACCTTTCTTGAGGTCTGCTTTTTCTCCATGGTCCCAGGAAGCAAAATAGTCTTTGAATGGAATGATAAACTTGTTATTGGATTCTGCTCAAGTTCTGGCCTCGTTACCTTGGCAACTTCAGATTACAGCAGAATTTTGCACTGTGTGTTTTAAAAATTCTGGTCTTCAGAAATATTTCATGAACAAACAGGTCTTTGCGGGCTCACAGGCCTGGAAGCGGCCTCCCGCCCGGCCCCCTTACCCAAGCGTCGCATTGCATGCGGCTGCTGAAGACGCCGAGACGGGGAGCGTGCAGGGGCCGCCTCTGCGTACTGTAAGCCGGCGCTTCCCACGCTTCCTTTGCCATGGAAATTTTCTTCTTTTTCCCGTTCACGGGTGTCCCACACTGCACCGGGGGAGTGGCTGGGGGGAGATGCCCTGGGCAGGGCTGGGCAAGGGCATAAATCCAGACTGCAGCTGGATTAACACACAGGACCCACCCGGACCCCAGGGACTGCTTCTGCCTCGCCCATGTTCCAGGACCACTGAGCTGGAACATACAGGCATCTGTGGGGGAGGGTCGGGGCAGGAGGAGACTGATGTCCCTAAGAAACGCCCTGGAAGGCCGCTCTCCGGCTTCTTGAGCACCTCTGAGCCAGAGAATTCACTGCCAGCCACCATGGAAGCCAGTTGTCCATAAGCTTACCCCTGGCACACCTGTGAGGTAGCGCCTGAGCCCCTGGAGCCTGGTGGCCAAGCCCAGTCCACCAGCTGCACAGGCACGGGTCCCCTCTGTGAATTCACCGCTGCTGATGTGATGCGGCCCCAGCCCCTCCTTGGCCTCCTCCACCCTCCCCACCCCTGCACAGGCTGTGACTTGCTCGTGTCCTTCCCACAGGCGGCGAGGAGCGGGTGGGAACGCGGCCTCGACTCTTGCCGCAGGTGCTGAGGGCCACGGCTGCCCTCCTGCCGGCCTCCTCCGAGGGCAGCTGCTCTTCTGTGTTGGGGAAGGCGCTTGGAAGCTGCCCCATGGACTTGTCTTCCCCCTGGCGGGTCGGGGCTTCCCTCCCAGGCACGAGAGCCTTTGCGAGCCTTTGGCTCAGTGGAGACACAGTGAGCGCGTCCTCAGCTTGAAGGGACAGGAAACCTCCCTGGCGTGTCTTCAGCCATCAGGGAACTTGGCAAGTGCACGGGGTGGCATTCAGCAGTGGGGCTGGAAGGTTGCTTGATCCAGGGGCTCAAAACCCCCCAGATATGTTCCTGGACATGGTCCCTTGAGGGTGTCCAGTTGTGTGAGCTGTGCTCGGGGTTTTCTGGGGCTTTCGGATGCTCTGTTTCACCCTGTGTACCTGCCCTGCTCCGGGGAGGGAGGAATAGCCTGTTAAATTCACCCCTGTGCTGCGCCTGCTGTCCTTTCTCCACTCCTGGGGCTGCACATTTCCTTCTGCTATCATTTCCTCCTGGTGGAGAACTTCCCTTAGCCAGTCTTCTCTTTTATTCGAAAGGCAGAGAGAGAGAGAAAGAGAGAGAGAGAGAGAGAGAGAGAGAGAGAGAGAGAGAGAGAGAAACAGAGAGAGAGAAACAGAGAGAGAGAGAAAGAAGGAGAGATCGCTCATCCTCTGGTTCACTCCCCAAATACCTGAAATGGCCCTTAATGGGAGCTGAAGCCAAGAGCCTGGAAGCCAGCCCAGGTACTGGGTCATCACCTGCTGCCTCCCAGGGTGCGCATTGGCAGAGGCTGGATTGGACGCAGAGCTGGGACGCACACAGGTGCTCTGAGACGGGATGAGGGTGTCGCAAGCAGCATCTAACTGCCGTCCCAAATGCCATCCGAAGCATGGTGGATATTTATAGGTGGAAATGTGGAGCACTTTAGGAAGTGTCTTATTTTTTGTATGTTGTTATTACAATGAATCAAATACCTTTTCTCTACTAGCTGCCAGATCTTTCCTCACCTGTTGGCTCCTTCTCTCTCCATCTTTTTATTTATATTCTCTCTTTAATTAAATGAATGAATTCATTGATCTATTCACACTAATTTTCCTCCATCCTTTTTTTTCTTCCCATCCATCTATTCATTCATCCACTCGTCCTCCCATTCACCCATCTTCCCATCATCCTTCCATCCATCCATCCCTCTTCCCATTCACCCATCTTCCCATCATCCTTCCATCCTCCCATCCTTCCATCTTCCCATCCATCCATCCATCCACTGTTGAAAGCACGGTGTCCTCCCTCCAGTCCTCCTCTGTGGCTGTGGGGTGTAAGCTGCTCTTCTCTGACACTTCCTTTTTTGGGAATAGGAGAGAAGGGTGGGAGGGGCGTAGCCTGTGTGGGGTGAGCAGTTGGATTTTTTTGGGTGAAGCCACTGAGAGACAGCTGGACTCGGAAGCAGCAAAGTCAGGTGGCCTTGGGCCTGAGGGACCTATCACAACCACTGACTGTATGTGATCCTCTGGGCCCCAGTTCTCCCCATCTGTGATGTGAAAGGTTTGGTTGGTGCTCTCTGGTTTCGGCTTATGTTGCTTGTATTGATTTGGAGCTTCCCAGGGAACAAGTCAAGCAGAGGGAAGTGCAGCTGGGTGAGGACGGTTCTGGGTCCTTGGCAGTGCCTGAGTGCCATCCTCCCGCCAAGTTCTCGGACAATCAGCGCCTCCCAGCCCTCCAGGCTGGGGTAGAGCAGGTGCACTGGACTGAGAGGATGAGTCAGCCCTTGCAGAGTGCCTGTGCGGAGACAGTGCCTGTCCAGAGACGGTGCCAGCCTGCCTCCTGGAAGCGGGGAGCTTCCAGACTGGGGCGGCTCCCAGACTTCAGGGCACCGGGCTCTGATCCCCTCCTTCGCAAACTACAGCTTGGAAGCCTAGGGCGGGCAGGGGCTTGTTGGAGACCACAGAGGGAAGTTGGTGACAGCATCAGGGCTGGACTCAAGTCTCTTGTCTCCTGGTTCCACCACTGACAACTCACTTTCACTCCCGAGCTGTGTACCTGGGGCGAGACCTTGCTCTGCCAGCCTCATGTTCCCACCTGGCCCTGGGACTCTTCATCCCTGTCTCCCAGGGTCCATCTCATGCCCGTGACCCCTTCCCAGGCTGCAGGAAATGCCTCTCTCCCAGGCCTCTGCAGGGAAGGGAAGTCGGAGCTCAGGTCACCTGCCAGCTCCCTCCCCCGGCTGCCCTGCCTTGCGTGCAGGGGGCCTTGCTCTCTGTCCTCGCCTGCTGGTGCACCTCGGCCCCTGCTGGAGCTGGCTGGATGACAGCTGCTCCTCCCCCAGGGCCTCAATGGCTGTCAGGGAAGAGCAAAGCCCCAGCGAGGTGCTGAGCTGGGTGTGACAGCCTCAGTGGGCCAGGCCTCCCTGCTCGGCACACCTGCTGTGCCCTCGTGAAGAACAGGAGCCCGGCCTGGAAACATCCTTGGTGTCTCTGGGCTCTCGGCTCTCGGCAAGGCTGCGTGGATTGGACAGCGAGGGTTAGGATAGGGTAGGGTGTGGAATGAGGGCCGTTGTGTGGATTTCTGGCCAGGTCCTGGACTCAGTGAGGAAGCACACATGGCTGCGAGTTCATGTTTTTCCAAAAGTTGGGGTGGAGGAACCTGGTTGGGGGGAGGCCACAGTCTTCTTGCTATGTAAGTGCTTCTGGGGGAGAAATGGAAGGCCTACTATGCGCTAGACAAAATCACAAGCCTGTTACGTGGGCCTATTTAATATTTCCAGCAGCTCTAGCAAGTTAGCACCATTATACCCATTTTATAGATGAGGAAACTGAGGCCAAAAAAGGTTATGTACTGACCAAAGGACACATAGCTGGCAGTACTGGGGGCAGGATTCAGACCCAGCTCTGCTTGCTGTTGAGGCCTGGCTGCTCCCCCTGTCTGCCCCTCTGCCTTCTGAAGCAGCTAGTGAGCCGACCCCAACTGGGCCCAGCAGCCAAGTGAGCAAAACCGGGGGTTCGATGCCAACAGCCCGCCCCAAGGCTTCCTTGCTGCGACCATCACTCTCTCTCCCTCTCTGGCATCCCCAGCCCCAGGGAGCAGGTGAGTCACTGGGGAGTGCCCAGCACCCGGGTGAGCCACAGAGGACCAGTCTCCTGGCTCTGGCTCCGGCACACAGAGAGCGGTTGCTATGCAGCCTTGTTTATCCAAGGAGAGCCCAGAGCAGCAACTCGCCTGCCGCCTGCCACCACGGCCGCCCCAGTGCCTGCCTGGACAGGAGGCTGCTGCCCAGCAGGCTGGGCGGGGGCCAGGGCGGGCCAGGCTGGGGGCTGCCCGGTCCTTGCCCACTCCCTCCTGGGGTCCACAGCAGCATTGTCTTTGGAGGGACCAAGGACCCTGAATTCCCCTGGGGGCAGGGGTTTGGCGTCTGGACAGAGAGGTGAGCGGCTGCGGGTCCACCACCCTGTTGGCAGGGGAAGGGGCGGGGAGGGTGGTCGAGGCCTGAAGTCCTTGGAGGAAGCGAACAGGGACCTGACTTGGAGCGAGCACACGGTTGTGGTGAGAGGCACCGTGCCATCGTGACCTGGGGGCTGTGTGACCATGGAGCGGCCGGCCCCTCTCTAGACTTCTGTGCAACTCCAGTGGGGGAGGTGGGACTCCCTGCTCTCTGGGCAGGAGGCGCTGCCCAGGTCCCAGCCTATGACCTGTGCAGATGGGCGGTGCTCCGCCTTGCCGGTGGCCAGGGCTCCAGGGAGCGTGAGGGCGGTGGTGTCCCAAGGGACGGTGGGGCACGGGGGGACCCAGTTAAAGCGTGGGGTTTGGACTCTAACACCAGCCACTGACGCTCTTGCTGGCCTCAGCCTCAGTTCCTCATCTGTAAAGTGGGGTCAGTGAGTCCTCTCTGGGCGTGGAGACGCCTGAGCCGGGCACGTCCCCTGCAGCCTCTGGGCCCAGGCGGGCTTGGCTGGTTTTCATCCAGGGAGAGCTGAAGAGGCATGCTGCGGCTGTGGGGGATGGGCGCTGTCAGCCTGAGCCCTGGGGGACACCTGGGCGGGGCAGGGGCTGTTCCCATGGCTGTGAGCCAGCTGGGATGGGGCGCACACCACGGCTCATGCCCCTGTTCTCCTGTTGGACGTCTGGGCTGGGGTCTGGCTTGGGGCCTCTCTCCAGATGCTTGCTGGCCACATTCTTGGGCATCATTTTCTGGATCGAGTGAGGGAGATTGTCTCAGGGTGCCTACCAAGGGGAGCGGAACTGCCGGCCCTGGGGTCTGTGCACCTGTAGCCTGGTAGACGAAGCTTCCCCGCCCCTGCCAGCCCGGCCTGGGGCCCCCCGCCCCGAGCACACCTCCACACGTGGACTTGCCGCTCACTGCGCTGGGGGCTGACTTGGTGGAGTGGTGGCCCTTTGCCTTGCACCAGGAGGCTGAGCCCCCAGCCCGGCCTTTTCTCCCCTCTGCTTTTCCTTCCCTGAGCGCCTCCCTTCCCCCGCTCGCTGCCCCTCGGGCCCCCTCTTCCTTTCTCTTCTCCACAGCGGGCTACACTCTGTTACTTCTTTGTCACTGGTCCGTGAGCTACAGACATAGCCTCCTGCCTGCAGCGCCCACTTTGGCCCACCTCCCATCACCACCTGGACCTCGGCTTCTCGGCAGAAGCCATTGAACGTTTCCGAGGCCGAGCCCAGCCCGGCCCCGTGGCCTGGACAGGAACAGGCAGAAGCCTGACCCCTGTTCCAGGACAGCCCACCCTCTCACGGGACGTGACAGCCTGACGCCAGAGCAGGCCAGAGCCTGCACCAGGACTGTCGTTGGATAGGGCGTTGGGTTTCTTCCCAGTTGCTCCTGCCATCCGGGGTCCCTGCCAGAGCAGCTCCCGTGCTGAGCAGGGGGTACCCGGCATTCCTGGAGCCCTGGCCATGCCCTTTTTCCTTCAAGACCCCGTGACCTAGACCAAGCGCTGGGGCGCTGCCCTCGAGGGTGGCAATCTCAAGGGGAGGACAGAGGCTGCCAGGTCCCCGGCCCCACTGCGCATCGCCCTGGCGCTTCCGGCGGGACTTGCTGCAATGGCTCCCAGCCCCACGGGAATATGGGCTCTGCCCAGGGCCTGGAGGGCCGAGGCGGGCGTTGTCAGGGGCCTTGGTGGGCAGCTGGAAAAGGCAGCTCTGCTCCCAGCCCCGCAGAAGGCTTGGCGGCTGCTGGCCACACTGTGATGCCCTGGGCAGGCGCTGGCTCCTGATGGCCTTGGGTGCGTGGCATGTTTCGGGTCCAAGGGAGGCGCGTGTTGAAGCCCTGTCCCCAGGCTGTTGGTCTTGGTGGGTGGGGCCTGTGGGAAGTCATTAGGGATGGGTGAGGCCATGGGGTGGGCCCCTGTGATGGGTTCATATCCAGATAGCGCCCCCCTTTTCCGTGGAGGATGTGGGGAGAAGGCAGCCACCGCAGCCAGGAGTCCTTACAGGGATCCCAGAAGTTTAGCCCCCAGGACCGGGAGCCCCGGTTCTGTCATGTGAGCCGCCCAGCCACTGCGGTTGGTCACGTCGGCACAGGAGGGCTCAGGTTTGGTTTTGCAGGTGCTCGGGGCCTCCCATGAACCTTTCACGCACCAGCGAGGACACTAGCTGAGTCGTTAGGAGCTGTCCAGCCCGAACTGTAGCGACCGGAGAAGCAGGTACGGGCACTTGCGTTAAATTACCAGTGGGCGTTTTGATTCATCTCAGTTCCTGTTTGTATCAACACGATACACAAAGGCGGGGACAGGTGTAGGGGATCTTGGGTTTTATAGATTTATGTACCAATTACGGACCCTTTGTCACCAGGGCCACGGTGGGCCCAGACTGTTCCTTCTGAGTATTAGAAAAACATGCTTTTTTAAAAAAAGATTTATTTACTTGAAAGGCAGAGAAACAAAGAGAGAGAGAGAGAGAGAGAGAGAGACCTTGCATCTCCAACAGCTGGGGCTGGGCCAGGCCGAAGCCAGGAGCCAGGAGCTTCATCCTGGTCTCCCACGAGGGTGCAGGGCCCCAAGCACTTGAGCCAACTTCAGCTTTTTCCCAGGCCATCAGCAGGGAGCTGGATTGGAAGAGGAACAGCTGGGAATGGAACCGGCGCTCTGATATGGAATGCCAGCATCACTGATGGCAGCTTAACCCGCTGTGCCACGGTGCCGGCCCCCAAAAGACACTTCTTCCTCCAGACACTTTACTTGTAGTCATCAGAAAAAGACTGAAAATGCAGCATTGCAGTGTGTGCAGTGTGAAAGGCGCCCCCTTAATAATGACAGCCTTGTGCAGTGCTCAACATGAGCACTAAGTGAAACTCCAACTCACAGACCAGTGTCTCAGCAGAATCCCCTGGGGCTGGGAGGACGCTCCCCTTCTTCCCCCCAGCCCACCCATCCCCCACGGTCCTCCCCCAACACACACCCTGGGCTGCTGTGATCCGTAGCTGTGTGGAGCACACGGGAGCACACGGGAGCACACGGGAGGCCCTGTCTGCCCTCTGCCTCCTGCCCGCCGTGTCCTGAGGTCACTAAGATGCAGGTGCTCAGCCTGCTTCCCCGCCTCTGTTCTGCGGGGGAGGGGTCTCTTCCCAGCGTTTCCCAGCCTGACCTGCTCTCCCAGTGTCCTGCCCTGGCCCACCCACCGCCTCCTCTCAGTCCAGAAGACTCAAGAAATCAAGGCCATCCTGTGCCACGAGGCCAGGAACTTGCCACCCAGCCTCAGCCTGGCCTCTGTAGCCTCTTGCCCCAGAGACTTGCACAGGGGACAGTCCCCTTCTGTGAGCCTCTGAACACAGCAAAACAATGACTCAGCAAACAAGGGTTCTAACAGCCACTGTCCAGTGAGCACCTGCTTGGGGCCAGCCACAGCTTGACATGCTTTTCCTACTTCGTTGACTTTTCTCAGTAACCTCGTGGGACAGGTATTATTTCCATTTTGCCTCAATCTCTTACCTACAAAGCGAGGACAATGCTATGTACTTTTTCTAGTTAAGCAGCATGGGATCTGGAATCACACAGAGCGGTGCTGGGACGGGGCACCCTGGATCGCAGGAATGTGAGCTGCCTGCACCTCATTTCTGCTCAACAAGACTGTGTGTACAGAGGGCTTTAATTTTTTTTTTAATTTGTTTAATTATTTGAAAAGAAGATTGACAGAGAGACAGGGAGAGACAGAGATCTTCCATCCACTGGTTCACTCCCCAAATGGCTGCAATGGCTGCAGCTGGGCTGATCCAAAGCCAGGAACCAGGAGCTTATTTTGGGTCTCCCATGTGGGTGCAGGGGCCCAAGGACCTGGGCCATCTTCTACCGCTTTCCCAGGCCGTTAGCAGGGAGCTGGATGGGAAGTGGAGCAGCTGGGACTTGAACTGGCGCCCACATGGGATGCTGGCACTGCAGGCAGAGGTTTAACCTGCTCCGCCACAGGGCCAGCCCCACGTTCTTCCGATCCCTCTCTTGTGGCTTGCCGGGCACGACTCCTCTGGCCTCCCCGAGTGTCCTTGCTCTGTCTCCCTTATGGCTTCCCTGCCTCTGTCAGCTTCTCCTTACTGTACCTGCAGGCCTGAGACGAGCTACTCAGGAGGGGGAGTTTTGTTTTTAGGCCCCCTTGGTTTTGTGTCTGGTGAGGACAGAGGTGGCCTTGGTGCAGGAAGAACCCATGGAGGAGCTGGGGGACAATGCGTGGCCCTGCCTGGGGTGACAGCGGGCATTCGTTTGTCCTGCCTGGAGTGACAGGCAGGGTGGGGGAGGGTCCGCTCACCCTACCTGGGGTGACAGTGGGCATTCGTTTGTCTGCCTGGGTGACAGGCAGGGTGGGGGAGGGTCCGCTCACCCTGCCTGGGGTGACAGTGGGCATTCGTTTGTTCTGCCTGGAGTGACAGGCAGGGTGGGGGAGGGTCCGCTCACCCTACCTGGGGTGACAGTGGGCATTCGTTTGTCTGCCTGGGTGACAGGCAGGGTGGGGGAGGGTCCGCTCACCCTGCCTGGGGTGACAGTGGGCATTCGTTTGTTCTGCCTGGAGTGACAGGCAGGGTGGGGGAGGGTCCGCTCACCCTACCTGGGGTGACAGTGGGCATTCGTTTGTCTGCCTGGAGTGACAGGCAGGGTGGGGGAGGGTCCGCTCACCCTGCCTGGGGTCACAGTGGTGTCCACTGATCCTGCAGAGTCACCCTGATCATTCACTTAGAAGCACGGACTCATGGACGTGAACTTGAGGGGTCAATGGCACCATCTAGTTTCAGCCTTTTACTCTCTGAATGCATCTGTTTCCTCCTCACAGGAGGGTATCTGTGCAACCTGGTGTGTCTTGTATGGATGGGGGTCTGGCTCATCGTAAGTTTAAAGATATGGTGGCTATATGGTCATGCATGTTCATGTGTGTGTGCATGTACCTATGCACGGGCATGTGTATACAAGTATGTATGGCACATATGCGCATGTGTACATATATGCATGTGTGTGCCCTGTGTGACTCTGTGTGTGTGTAGTTGTTCTCCCCAGGGAAGGAGGTGGAGGATTCAGGTCCAACACTACTGAGCCGCTGGAATATATCACTAATGGCACTACATTCTTTCTGTATATTACTTCAAATGTGTCTTTAGGACCATTTTTTAAGATGAAGAGACTGAAGCTCAGAGGAATTCAATACTTTTCCCAAGTTAATACAAGGGCGCAAGTGCAGGATCTCAACCAGTGGTGTCTGACTCGCAGGCCAACGCCCCAGGTGTCCCCGTGAGTGGCATCCCGGAGCAGGGCATCCTGGGGCACGGGCTCTGGGGTGGGAGGGGCCTGGATCTGTCTCCCGAGAGTAGTGCAGTGGAGCTCGTTTGTAGACCCTGCCGCCCTCCCACAACGTGGTCATCCTTCCTTCCGCTCTCCACTCTCTCGGCCTGGGCACCATTGTCCCCACCGCGTCCATCCGAGCTGGAGTCTAAAAGGGGAAGGGGTGGATCACAAGGCAGCAAGGGGAGCATGGGTGTGGCAGCCCTGGGAGCAGGGCGGGGCGGGGGGGGGGGTCCTAGGCCCACCCTGGGCCTGTCCTGGGCCTGTCCTGGGCCTGCCCTCTCTGCTCAGGGCCTCTCCTCCGCCCTCCTCCCTGTGCTGTTCCCTCGGGGATGAGTCTCTATCAGCTCACTTGGGAGCAGGGTGGACACAGACCGGGCACTGACTCCCTACTGTGGGCTGTGCCAGGCCCAGGGGCAGTTGGGATTCTGTCCTTGGGGCTGACACTGTACAGGGCCAATCCTGGCTTTAGTTTTTTTTCCACTTGAAACTTGAGAACCTGAGTCCCTTCTGTCACCGTCTTCATTGCTGTGGTGCTGGTCACCGTGGAACCTCTGTAACTACAGTGTAAGTGGAAGGAGTGGACAACCGTCACTTCCCTGAACCCACAGCATAAGTGGAAGGAGTGGCCAACTGTCACCTTGGGCCACCCTCTTCCCTGAACCCACAGTGTAAGTGGGAGGAGTGGCCAACAGTCTCTCACCTTGGGCCACCCCCTTCCCTGAACCCACAGCGTAAGTGGGAGGAGTGGCCAACAGTCTCTCACCTTGGGCCACCCCCTTCCCTGAGCTGGCAGACTGAGGCTGGGGGTGGAGGTGTCAGTCACTGGGGTCAGGGCAGATCATAGGAAGTGAGGACAGAATCCTGGTCAGCAGGACCCACTGGCCTGTGCAGCACTTTGGGTCAAGGTGGGCTGTTCTAACAGGGAGAGTGACGGAGCCGGGTGCCTTGTGATCAGATGCCAGGTGGTGTCCATGCTATGCCCCAGAGCTTTGTCCACATTCATGCTGGATTTCTACTACTTCTGATTTTTTTTTTAAAGATTTATTTATTTACTCAAAAGGCAGAGAGAGAGAGAGAGAGAGAGAGAGAGAGAGAGAGAGAGAGAGAGAGAAATCGATCCTCCGTCTGCTGGTTCACTCCCCAAATGCTTACAACATCAGGGGCTGGGCCAGGCTGAAGCCGGGACCCTGGAACTCCATCCAGCCTATCACTCGGGCGGCAGGGGCCCAGGCACTTTGGCCTCCATCTGCTGCCTCCCAGGAGCATTAGTAGGAAGCAGGATTGTGGGCAGAGTGGCAGAACTTGGGCGAGCACTCTGGTATGGGATATGGGCATCCCCTGTGGCGGCTCAACCCACCGTGCCACAACGCCCACCCTGCGGCTGGTTTTTAGAGTTTGGGTGTGCATCTTTAAGTTCCCTGCAGGCCCTGGGCCTAGGCATTTTCCCGGAAAGCTGCCTTTGTTGTCACAGAAGCCAGGGTTGCGTGGCCCGAAGTGGGCACTGAGGAGACCCTGCTGTGAACCCTCAGAGGGGCCTCAAAGCGGCTGTGCTCCCTGCGATGCCGTGACAAGTCCTGGACAGGCTTTGGGCTTCCTTTCCGTACTGCCCGTGTCTCTGAGGACACGGAGGGCCCTGGGCTCGGGCAGTTGATGCCTTCACTGCCATGGAGGCTGTCGGGGGAGACTTGCTCTGAGCCCAGTGCAGCAGAGCCCAGGCCTCTAGCAGGGGTGGGGACCCTCTGGCCAGCTGGCCATGCAGGGCCCATGAAATCATTCAGTTTGGTGCTGCCAAGGCAACCACAGGTGGGACTTGAACTTCAATACGTATCTGTAGGAGGGCGGTGCTGTGGCGTAGTGGTTAAGCCGCTGCCTGCAGTGCCGCCATCCCGTATGGGCGCCGGTTCAAGTCCCAGCTGCTCCACTTTCAATCCAGCTCTCTGCTATGGCCTGGAAAAGCAGTAGAAGATGGCCCAAGTCCTTGGGCCTCTGTACCCGCTTGGGAGACCCAGAGGAAGCTCCTGGCTCCTGGCTTTGGATGGGTGCAGCTCTGGCCATTGCGGCCAATTGGGGAGTGAACCAGTGGATGGAAGACCTCTCTCTCTCTCTCCTTCTTTCTCTGTGTAACTCTGACTTTCAAATAAAAATAAATAAATCTTAATACATATCCATAGTGGCTACTTTTTAGGCTGATAATTTTGTATGGCCCACAAATGATGTTATACATATCTAAGTGGTCCTTGGCAGAAGGCAAGCTCCCCCAGACCTGGCAGAGCCTCCTGGAGAGGGACCCTTTTTGGGAAATGGAGGCAGCAGGACACACCTTACGCCCTGCAGTGAGAATCAGCGCTGAGCTCGTCCTAGGAGAGGATCTGAACTATGTACACCACCAGTTTTCAATCCTGTTTGAGTATCACCATCACTTAGGAATTCAGGAAAAAATACAGTCAGACCCCGTGGCCTGCTCCCTAGAAGACACCAGTTCACGCGGGATCTGAGCAGGGCCTTGGCGTCTGCCATGTTCATGGGTCTCCAGGCAGTTCTGATCTGCAGCCAAGGCTGAGAACAGGGATGGAGCTGAACAATCACGCGTTGGACCTGGTGTTGTGGCACAGTGGGTGAAGCCACCCGTGAGAAGCTGGACTCTCATATTGGAGTGCTGGTTCGAGTCCTGGATGTTTGGTTTCTGATCCAGCTCCCTGCTAATGCACCTGGGAAGGCAGTGGAAGATGGCCCAAGTGCTTGGGGCCCTGGACCCACATGGGAGATCTGGATGGAGTTCCTGGCTTTGGTCTGGTCCAGCCCTGGCTGTTGCAGTTATCTGGGGAGTGAACCAACAGATGGACTATCTCTCTATGTGTCTCCCTCTCTGTCGCTCTGCCTTTCAAATCAATCAGTCAATAAATCTATCTATCTACCTATTTATCTTTAAAAAATCAACAGTCTCGCTTTTCCCTGTAATTTCCCTAGAATGTGTACCTGTGGTTAGAGCCAGGGTAGCAGGTGGGGCCTGCACCGCTTGTGGCTCCCACGGTTCCGACCCCAGCTTGTTCTCTGCAATGCTGCTGTGGAAGGGCTGTCTTGCCTGGGTGCTGCCCACTGGGCGTGGCCAGGCAGGAGTCTTCCCGTTGCCTGGGTGAAGGTTGGGTGTCCTTAGCAGCCTCCTCCGCACCTTGCCTGCGCAAGCTGCTGGGTCTCACGGACACACACGGCCACTCTTCACCACCCTGTGGCCAAGTCCTTGGGATCCCAGTGGTCCCTAGACAGGGGCTGCCCTGGACAGGGACGACCTCAGCAGTGAGATGGGCCAGGGCCGAGCCAGACTCGGGCAGTGGGGTCGAGTCCCAGCTGCTGCCTTCTGGGGCCCGAGTGGGGACAGTGGCAGGCTGGCTTCCAGAAGGGAGGCAGGTTCTCTCAGCTCCTGAGCTGGGATTTGTTGTTCAGCCAAAGGGAGTTGGCACACATCCTGCCCTGTCCCCAGGGAGCTGCCAGGGGCTAGAAATACGGGCTCTACTCCTGATTTTATTTTTTCCCATTTTATTTGAAAGGCAGAGAAACAGAGAGGTAGAGATCTGCCACCTGCTGGTTCACTCCCCAAAGGCCTGCAAACGTCAGTCTCCACAAGGGTGGCAGGGACCCAAGTACCTGAGCCCCCTCTGCTGCCTCCCAGGGTGCGCTAAGGGCAGGAAGCTGGGTCAGAAGTGGAGGAGTGGCCGGCGCCGTGGCTCACTTGGCTAATCCCCCGCCTGCGGCGCCGGCACCCCAGGTTCTAGTCCTGGTTGGGGCGCCGGGTACTTGTCCCGGTTCCTCCTCTTCCAGTCCAGCTTTCTGCTGTGGCCCGGGAGGACAGTGGAGGATGGCCCAAGTGCTTGGGCCCTGCACCCGCATGGGAGACCAGGAGAAGCACCTGGCTCCTGGCTTCGGATCAGCGCAGTGCTGGCCATGGTGGCCTTTAGGGGAGTGAACCAATGGAAGGAAGACCTTTCTCTCTCTCCCTCACTGTCTAACTCTGCCTGTCTAAAAATAAAAAACAATAATAATAATAAAAAAGAAGTGGAGTGGAGAAGCCAGCATTCGAATCAGGCACATTGATATGGGATGCGGACATCCCAAGCAGTGACGTAATAACTGCTGTACCAAACACCTGTCCTCTGCCTCTGACTTCACCACCGATCGGCTCTGACCTGTGAGGACAAAGGAGTCGCCTTTACCCTCAGCCAAGAACTCGTACGACGGGGTCAAGTGGCCAAGTCACAGGAGAAAGGAAGCGAGGCCCCGGGCAAGAGCTGACAGCTGTCCCTGTAGGCTCGAGGGGGCCTGGGAAGAGGCTGGCAGGGGTCAAGCCTCAGCTACAGGACCCCAAGATGGCCGAGGGGGTCAGAGGCGCACTTGTTTGCCCAGCTGAGAGTGAGGGCCAAGCACTTCACGCAGGCAGAGGCTGGTGCGCCCCAAAGGAAATCAGGGGAGCCCACGTCACTGAGTTCCTCGTGGGACTTCAGAGCAGTCGGTGCGGGGCGGGAGGCTTTGGAGAGCAGACACAGACACTGATGCAGACAACGGCCCGAGTCCCGCCCTCCCATGGTGCCTGCAGCCCAGTGGCGAGGAGTAGGGGGAGGTCTCACTGACACCCTTGTACCTGACTCTTCCCGCAGGGTCCTGGGACCGGGGTCCTTAGAAGGCTGGAGGGAGAGTCCGGGGCTCCCATGTATCCCCGCGGAGCGCCTTCAAACGCAGTAGTGCTTTGTTTTGACTTCTCTCTGGCCTCCCCACAGGTCCCTGGATGTCACAGGGCACAGCCCTCTCGACCTGCAACAACTGTGGTCACCCAACAGCGGCCGCCCCTGCACAGCCCCGCAGGCGCCTTCGCCACCCTGGGCATGGGCACCCGTGACGATGCCTCCCTGGGTAAGGGTGCCGAGAGGAGCTGCTTGCTGGTGTGTTTCAGGTGGAGGGTCTTCACCCTTGGGACCCACGCTCTGCCTGGGGGAGGAGCCTGCAGTCACGTGGCTTCCTGGCCTGGGGAGGGGCTTGGAGCGTTCCAGTAACTTGGCCTGAGCTTTGCCTCCACTCTCAGGGGCAGGGTGTGCTGGCTTCTCGCAGGACTGGTGCCGTTGCGGGGCCAGGGGTTTGTGCCTGGGCAGACCATGAGGGCTGGGGCTGGGGGAGGGTGGCAGTCTCATTTCTTTGGCCCACGCAGGCGGCCAGCAGCCCCTTAGCATCAGCAGCCGGGACTCCAGGCCTGGCCCTGCCCTTGTGGGCCTTGAGTGTCACCTGAGAAGGGAGGGCCTGGGCCCTGCCCCGATGGACAGTGTGCTGTGTGGACTGCAGAGCTGCTGAGCCCTGGAGCGGCTGGGGGCCACTGCGGGTGCTTGGCCCTTGGGCCAGAGACCCCGAGGGGCAGAGGGCTCTGGGGTAACAGCATTGGCACCTCAGTTCCCTCGCCCTGGCCTGGGTGGGCTCTGAGGTGCGGCTCCCCCATGGCTCTGTCCACAGCCAAGGCTGTGGCTCCTGTGGCCGTGTACTGTGGCAGCGTCCCTCGGACCAGCGCCGGGCCTCACGTGCTGCCACTTGGAGGTGCCAACCCCTGCCTGCCTGCTCTTGGAGAAGGTGAGACAGTGACTCGCTGAGGCCCGAGGCTCTCTGGGGGCTTTAGGAAGAGGATGGGGCTCCAGCTGGCCACTGCCCAGCCAGGGCCACGGTCATGGGGGAGCCTCACCCTAAGGGAGGAGCTGAGTGTCGGAGGCCAGGGCTTCTCAGGCCACAGCAGGTGTGGGCTCCGGGTGGTTTTCAGCAGGTGCTTCTAACTCTGCCCCGCAGGAGTTGGGGGCGGACAGAGGGAGGCCCCGGGGAGCGGGCAGTGGGCCTGTCAGCACGCGCCAGGCTCTGCAGGGCGGGGCCTGGGAGGGCATCCAGCCTCGCTTCACGCCTCGCCTCGTTCTGCTCTGTGACTTTCTCTTTGGCTTTGCAGAGCTGTGGTGCCCTGGCCCTGGCTGCAGAACCTGCTGGTTCCCTCCCTGGCCCTGTTTCCTGCCAGCCTCCTTATGGGCCTGCGGCTGGCCCAGAGCCCAGCTTTCCGTGGGACTGGTGCCAGCTGCAGTCCACTCTCGGTGGCGGGGCCCCAGGGTCTCAGAGCTTACGTGCGGGGCGTCCAGGAAGAGCTGCGTGTGAGCTGCTGGTCATGTCCTCCTGCTGCTCCTTGTCCTGGACCCCCTGGACCCAGCTCAAACACCACCACTGTACAAGGGCATCCCATGCCCTCCTTCCCCTGCCGGTGCCCAGAGTTTGGGCTTGTCACTCTCGTACAGTGCATCTCAGGCAGGCCTTGCACTGAACTGCCCGGCCTTATTCCTTTCCTGCATTGACCGTCCCTTAATACCAGAGTGTGCCTGCCTCAGCTCCGACTCCCCCCTGCCTGTGCAGGCCTGGCCACTGGTGGATGCTTGCAAATGCGTGTTGAACAAGGTCTTGGATGGACTTGGGTGCACTTGAGAGGGGTCTGCCCTGATGGCCTGCACTGCTGTCTCCAGTCTGTCTGGAATCTCCCAGGTGCCAGGAGCGCTCCACGAACAGGCTGGGTCCCGGCGATTGGCGATGTGGCCCCTGGGTAGGGGCCTCTCTGAGTGTTGATGGCCTCCCTCTGTGCTTGCTCCCCTTTTGGTCCCTTGAGCCCCTGAAAGGCGGGCATTGTTCAGGTTAGGCCTCCACAAACCCCCCGGAGACAACGAATCAGCTCCAGGAGTGGAGGACTGGGGTCCACCAGGCAGCCAGCAGAGGGCACTGGTGCCGGTGCCATCCTGGGCCTCCGCGCCACTGTCTCCCTCAGCCGCCCTGCAGCCCGTGCCCAGCATCTTGCCCAGCAGCGAGAAGCCATCACAGCTCCAGAGTGGACCTGCGGACCCAGGCAGCCTCAAACTGGACACCCCCTCGCAGGGCTGGCAGGCCAGGAACGGTCACCCCCAGAGCCTCGGGGGCCTGTCTTTGGGGCCTCATCCCCTGGCGCCTCTGCCCTCGCTGGATTCAGAGGCCAGCAGTGTGGCCCGGGACACCACCCAGATCAAGGACAAGCTCAAGAAGAGGCGCCTGTCGGAGGGCCTGGCAGCGTCTTCCCGAGGTGAGCCCTGGCCCCTGTCCACCTGCAGGTCGGGGATCCCAGGTGATCCGGGGCCGGTCAGCGGGCACCTTCTCTGTGGCGGGCTGGCCTTCTGGGTCACCGCAGCAGCTCCCAGTCAGCTCCCCTCCTCACCACCCTGGCCCCCTCTCTACTCCCTGGGGACTCTTCTGAAACAAAACCTCCGCCACTCCCTCTGAGTGTGCTGCAAACCACCCACGGCTTCGGAGGACCAGGCCCCCAGCCTCACGCGTGTCTGTGCCACTTTCTCCCCGTGGCCTCTTACTCTGTGGACATGCGGACCTTCCAGTCCTTGGAGCATGTGGGCTCTTTCCAGCCTGGGGTTTAGAACCTGCTGCTCCCCACCACCTCCATTCCCCACCCCACTGACCCCCACCTATCCTCCTTCCAAGGCTCAAAAGCCTCCCTGAGTGGGGCCCCCCGCCCCTCTGAATTTGTCCCACCTGATGTCCTCGCGCTCTCCTTCAGTTCTCGGCACGGTTGGCATTTGTGTGTGCCCTTGAGTTGAAAGCTGAATCATGCACTTGACCTTAACCTCCAGGAGGGCAGGGCCAGGGTGAGGCACAGCTGCCTGGCACCCAGCAGGCTCCCACGACGTGGTTGTTGCATAGATGAGCTAAGGGCTGAGCAGCAGCTGCTGTGCACCGTGCGCTTCTCTCTCGTCTGCAGCCAGGGGACAAACCAGTCAGCACCATGCTCCGTCTTAGCCCTGATTCTCACGGGCCCTGGGGCTCTGAGCCAGACAGTAAGCCTGCAAGCCTCAGTCTCCTCCTCTGTGCAGTGGGGATACAGAAGTCTCCCCTTGTCCTTGCAGGGCGTGTTTCAAGACCCCCAGTGCGTGGCTGAGCCCCCACCCCCACCCCGAGCCCTGTGTGCAAGATGTCCCACATCAGAGCCCCTGGGGTTGATTCCTGGCTGCCCCTCCTGCTGATGCAGACCCTGGGAGGCGGTGGTGATGGCTTGAGTTCCTGCCATCCATGTGGGAGGTCTGGGTTGAGTTCGGGGCCCCTGGTTCTGGCCCAGCTCAGCTCAGTCCTGGCTGTTGCGGGCACTTGGGATTTCTTGTTCTCTGTCCAAAAAAAGAGCTTGGTTTGGGGCAGAGACTTTGAAACCCATGCACATTTTTTTTGCATTTTCCATGAACTTTTCGAGGATGCGTCCAAGGCTTTTTTTCTGGACATTCTGTTTCTTTTCACCAAGTTCCAAAGTTTACAAAGAACCGGGGTGGGCCAACCCCACGTGCAGGTGGGAAGGGGCTATGGCTTCCCCAGGACTGGCAGGTCCCTCGGTGCGTGTGGAGGGCAGGCGTCTTGGCCCTTAGCACAGGTGCCATCACTACCCTCCATGGAGGCTCTGCCGGCTCCTCTGCCCAGGTGGGGCCTGGGTCGGGCCCAGGTGGCCATGCCGTGGTGCAGCCTCCCCCTGGACTCAGACCGCCCTTCCCCATGTCCTCCGCACCCCAGCAGGGCTGACGGCAACACAGCAGCACTGGAGGGCAGAGCAGAGCAGAGAGCAGGCGGTGGGTTTGTGGGAGCAGAGCACAGTTTTTTTTTTTTTTTTTTTTTTTTTTTTTTTTTTATTTGAAAGGCAGAGTTAGAGAGAGAGGTCTTCCATCTGCTGGTTCACTCCCCAGTTGGCTGCAATGGCCCAGGCTGGGCCAGGCCAAAGCCAGGAGCCTGGAGCTTCATCAGGGTCTCCCACAAGAGTGCAGGGGCCCAAACATGTGGGCTGTCACCTGCTGCTTTCCCAGGCACATTAGCAGGGAGCTGGATCAGAAGTGAAGCAGCTGGAACATGAACCGGCGCCCACGTGGGATGCTAGCACCATGGCTGTGACTTCTCCTGCTGCACCACAGAACCAGTCCCAGAGCAGAAGTTTTGATTTGGCTGCTTGGAAGCAGTCATTTTGATATAGCTGGAACAGATGGCTTCCAAAGTTAAAGTCCTGAGTTCAATTCCCCACTCTGGTTCCTGGAGGAAGCTGACCTGGGAGGCAGTGGTGATGGCTCAAATAATTGGATTCCTGCCACCCACATGGGAGACCTGGATTAAGTTCCCTACTCCTGGCTTGAATCCCTGACTTGGTGCCATTGCAGGCACTTGGGGGATGGGAACTGTCTCTTTTTCTTTTTTTTAAAGATTTATTTATTTTACTTGAAAGTTACAGTTACACACACAGAGAAAGAAAGAGAGAGAGAGAAAGAGAGAGAGGTGTCTTCCATCTGCTGGTTTACTTCCCAGATGGCTGCAATGGCCAGAGCTGTGCCGATCCGAAGCCAGGAGCCAGGAGCTTCTTCTGGGTCTCCCACTCGGGTGCGGGGGTCCAAGGACTTGTGCCATCTTCTACTGCTTTCCCAGGCCATAGCAGAGAGCTGGATTGGAAGTGGAGCAGCTGGGTCTCGAACCGGCTCCTCTATGGGATGCTGGCACTGCAGGCAGTGGCTTTTACCTGCTATGCCACAGTGCCAGCCCCTGTCTCTGCTTCTTTTTTTTTATTTTATTTTATTTTTTTATTTTTATTTTTTTATTTTTGACAGGCAGAGTGGACAGTGAGAGAGAGACAGAGAGAAAGGTCTTCCTTTTGCCGTTGGTTCACCCTCCAATGGCCGCCGCGGTAGCGCGCTGCGGCCGGCGCACCGCGCTGTTCCGATGGCAGGAGCCAGGTGCTTATCCTGGTCTCCCATGGGGTGCAGAGCCCAAACACTTGGGCTATCCTCCACTGCACTCCTTGGCCACAGCAGAGAGCTGGCCTGGAAGAGGGGCAACCGGGACAGGATCGGTGCCCCGACCGGGATTAGAACCCGGTGTGCCGGCGCCTCAAGGCGGAGGATTAGCCTATTGAGCCACGGCGCCGGCCTGTCTCTGCTTCTTAAAAAAAAAAAAGCAAAAGTGTCATTTCCGCCCCCATCAGCACTGATATTTGCAAATATAATCCCCTGGGCTTCCTGCCCTATGATGGCCTAGGGGAGGCTGCCCTGTGAGACAGGCTGGGGCTGGGTCAGGGAGGAGAGCTGCAAGTGTGGTGGCCTGTGTTTGAGATGACGCCAAAGGTGTCCCCTGTGTCAAGGTAGCTGCACCCCAATCACCAGCTGAAGAGGAAGAGGGGGATCTGCTGGCCCCATCGTGTGCTGGGCACGTGTGCATTTTGTGTAAGCTCTGTCATTGACTCTTTGTGCGGACCCAGAGTGCATGGGGCCAGAGAGAGAGAGTGGCTGTCCAGGGTCACACAGGTCCTGGCCAGGGCCTGCACCTGTCGCCTCACTTCCAATCGAGCGCTGACTTCGGATTTCTCTTCCTACCCACATTGCTTCTGAGCTTACTCTTGCTTGCTTTTTTCAAAAAGGTTTTATTTATTTCTTTTCACTGTATTTGAAAGGCCGAGAGAGAGAGAGAGAGAGATAGAGAGAGATCTTCCATCTACTGGTTCATTCCCCAAATGCGCACAGGGCTGGGCTCATGGGGCACAGCCCAGGTTTTCCACAAGGTGGCAGGGACCCAGCCCCTGGAGCCATCCTCTGCTGCTTCCCAGGGTCTGCAGGAAGCTGCAATCAGAATGGAGCCAGGAGCTGAAGCAGCCGCTCACCGTGGGCTGCGAGCAACCCAGCCAGCATCTTCACTGTGTGCCCTGGCCTCTGAATTTTCTGTGGTGACTGATTGGCTCCTGCTCCTAGATTTCCCAGGAATGGGAACGGATGCTTGGTACCTTCTGGGGTGGGGTGCAGGTTGGGGGCAGGCCTCTCTCTCGTCGTCTGCCCCCACCCCCAGCACCCGTGCCCTGCTGCCATCATTGGACTCCCTCCCTTCTCTACCTCCTAGGACTAACTCATTCCCTATCCCCCAAGCAGCCTCTCTGGACCCTGGGGGAGTTCCCCTGAGGAGCACCATCCCGCGTGCCACCGGTCAGAGGCTGCTGAGGGTGCCCAGGCCGATGCCTCCCATCCAGAGCATCCCCACCACGCCTGAGGCCAAGGAGAGGGACCTGGACCCGCCTCGGAGCTATCAGGGTGCCCCGGAGGTAAGGTGGTTCCCCTGCTCTCAGTCTGCCCTGCGGCTTTTCACCCCACAAGGTCCAGGACCTCTGAGCTGGGCTGGGAGGCTGCCCGGCGGGGAGGGGCTGCACGACCAGCCTGTCTCAGGCCCGGTGGTCCCCAGGCCTCCTCTGGTGTAAATGCCCCACAATTCCACCTGCTTTACGCCTTCTGCACTGTAAGCCAGTGAGGGTGGCAGAGGAGAAAGTGTGCCGGGTGGAGACCAAGACAGGGGCCCTGGTGTCTGCTCGGCCCCTCCCTGGCTGTGTGGCCCTGGGCAGTCACTTCCCTCTCTGGGCCCTAGTTCACACCTCTATAAGACTAGAGGTTTGGACCATGTGGCTGAGGTCCAAGGATTTTTCTGGAATAAGAGCAGAAAAACAATTGCTAACAACAAAAGGGCCAGCCAGTCTTCTCACCTGGGGTGGTGAGGAAGTGAGTTTTCAGGTGTCTCAGGGCTGCAGGCCTGGAAAGAGAAGCCGGGGGACCCCTGCCAGCACCCTGCCCCCGGGGGGCTCCTGGGAGAAGGCGCTACCCTGGAGAGGTGCCTGGGAGGTGAGCATGCAGCCCACAGCTCTCGCCTCCCCCCGCCCCCAGGTGCAGATGTCCCCGCAGTACCTGCACTGCAAGGACGAGAAAATGCGGAAGTCGATGGCAGGCGCTGTGATCCCGCCCATCCCGAAGGCTGGGCTGCCTGCCAGGGCCGCCTCCTCCACGCTGGGCTCCCTTCCTGGCCCCTTGTCCCCAGGCCAGGCTGTCCTCACGGGGCTGGGGGCCCCACGCACCCGGTAAGAGCCCCCATCCAGCCGCCCTTGCTGTCTTCTCTCCCTCTGTCCAACAAGACCCGCTTTTGCTCGTCGTGGCTGAACTCCATGCTAGGGCAGACTGTGGAGCGCCGGGCGTGGGAAGGGCAGGAACCTGGGAGCCCACAGCCTTGGGGTAGGGAGTGCTTCTCTGAGGCTCGGTTCCTGCATGCTGGGTGTGCTGGCAGCAGCCAACAGTGTCTCAAGCCTCTGTCTTCTCCCGGGTTCCGGATGACGCGTGTGATGGCTGGAGTGATGGAGAAAGCACACGTGGGTAGCACAGCTGCTGTCTGTTATTACTAACCCCTGTTTCTGTCTGTGTGGGCAAGGGGTTGGCCATACCAGGTCTGAACTTATAAAGCAGTCCTTGTCACCAGGGAGGCCTGGGGAGTGATGGGGTAGCAGCCCTGGCTGCGGGGCTGTAAGGAGGGCAGGCATCACACTGCTCTCAGGCTGGGCTGATGCTGGGGCAGGTGTGTGAGTGGGTGCATGAGAGAGGTGTGCACAGGTGCTCGCGGCCTCTGGCCCTGCTTGGTCAGTGTGGTCACGGTCAGGGTCCTGCAGCCACTTTCTGGTTCTGTGTTTTTTTGTTTGTTTGTTTTTGTTTTTGTTTTTTTTTTTTATTTGCAAGGCAGAGTTACACAGAGAGAGGGAGACACACACATACAGACACACAGACACACACACACAGATCTCCCATTGGCTGGTTCACTCCCCAGATAGCTGCAATGACCAGGGCTGGGCCAAGTTGAAGGCGGGAGCCAGGAGCTCCATTTGGGTCTCTCACATGGGTGCCGGGGCCCAGGGAGCTGGACTGGAAGTGGAGCAGCCAGGACTCCAACCCGTGAGCATAAGGGATGCTGGCACATGGCCCAGCCATCCTGCTTCTTTAGGGACTACCTTGCCGAGTCGCCCCACTTCTCTCCACCCTCCTCCGTCTCTGACTCCCCTGCTGCTTTCGCTCTGTCCAGGTGCATGCCCGTGTTCTCCAGCGTGGCTTGGTGTGGGAACTTGTCCGTGCACCTGCTCCTAGGTGTGTGATCTCTCCACTGCCCTCGCCTCCCTGCCCCTCCCTCACCTCCACACAGTGGCACATGGTCATGGCCGGGGGCCTCTCTTGCATCTCACCATCTGGACCGCTGTGCCTTGCCTAGATGCCTCCTTCCCTCCTGGCTTTACACCTGTTCCTCCCCTTGCAGGCCCTCGGTGGTTGGTCTTTCCATGGATGCCCATCCTGGAACATGCTCCCATCCCTTCGCTTTCTGTGCCCGTGGCTTCTAGGGTCTCTGGCTCTTCCCTGACACCTCCCTGCAGCTCCAGCTGCATGTGTGTCCCCACTGGGCCTATCCAGTTGCCAGTGGCAGGTGTAGACATAGGGGTGCTGGAGGTGCCCCCATCATGCCATGCGGAACACCCCGTTTTCCCAGACTTCCCCTCGCAGGACCTCCTTATTGCCATCAAGGGGCAGGCTCTCCTGGTGTCCCAGTTTCAGTATCACCTTTGACCCTTGCTCTTGCAACTCCTGTTCCCAGCAGATTGCCATGTTCCCCCACATCCTTCTCCCATCCATTTGCCTGGCTCCTTCTTGACCTTTGCTCTCCAGCCTTTCAAGGTCACCCACCCCTGTGTGCACCTCCCCTGGACTGACCCCTGGGGGCCAGCAGCTTAAGGAGGAGTCTCCTTAGTCTGACCTTCAGCTCCAGCCCAGGCTGCCCCTCTGCGTTTTTCCTCCTGGCTGCTCTGCAGGAGCCTCCACCTCCAGCCCCCTAGGATGTGTCCCGGCCTGAGCACGGCCCCTGCCCATCCTTGCATCCCCAGTGTGAGCCTCACACCCCTTGGCCTGGCCATTCCGTCTCGACTGTTGCACAGCTTCACTGGTGTGCAAGGGTGGCAGCGGGGGACGGGGCTGGATCTGCATGGTCCCCACCATGTCCAGCCCCTGGACCACCTGCTCAGCCCCACCCCATTATTTTATTTAAATTTGAATCCATGAGCTTTAGTTATTTGCATGTACTCTCTTCTTTTTACATTTTTAAAAATATTTGTTTATTTGAAAGTCAGTTACAGAGAGGCAGAGGCAGAGAGAGAGAGAGCGAGAGAGAGAGATCTTCCACTCACTGGTTCACTCTCCAGATGACCGCAACGGCCAGAGCTATGCCAATCCAAGGCCAGGAGCCAGGAGCTTCTTCCAGGTCTCCCACGTGGGTACAGGGGCTCAAGGACCTGGGCCATCTTCCACTGCAATCCCAGGCCATAGCAGAGAGCTGGATCAGAAGTGGAACAGCTGAGACTTGAACCGGCACCCAAATGGGATGCTGGCACTGCAGGTGGTGGCTTTACCCTCTACGCCACAATGCCGGCCCTTACATTTTTTTTTGTTATTCTGCCATGTTTAAACCTCATTCCCTTCCTTTACCTAGAGTGTAACAGGACAGGGGCCGTACCCAAGAATCTGTGTGCTCCTGCAATGCCCAGCCTGGCACTGACATGGCCTGGTTCCATTGCAAACATCTGCCCATTTGCTGTCTGACCACGGCACGGGTTTCTCCACATCGATCCTGTGAGGCTCCCCAGCAAACAGCTGAGAAGGATGCTCTGTTACCATTTCGTTCATTCATTTATCCCCCCTCTACTCACTTAAAAGCTACTAAGCACCTACTATGTGCCAGGTGCTATGGAAACAGAGCCAAGAGACCCCGTCTGTGCTCTTGGAGCGCACAGAAATTTACAAGTAACAGACTGAGCCCAGTCCAGCGGCGAGTGTGGGATGGGAGGCTCTTGCCCGTGGTGGAGGGAAGCCTGGTGGGAAATGGCCCACGTCATGCTGGGAAGGCTTCTCGGAGGAATTTGTAAAAAATATTTTTTATTTATTTGAGAGGCAGAGAGAGAGGAGAGAGGTGAGGAGAGAGGAGAGAGGAGAGGGAGGAGAGGGAGGAGGGGGAAGAGAGAGGAGAGAGAGAGTGCAGAGGAGAGAGAGAGAGAGAGAGAGAGAGGTCCCATCCTGTGGTTCTCCCTGGCTCACATCAGCCAGATCTGGGTTCCTGGATATGGGATTGGGGGACTCAATCCAGGTCTCCCACGTAGGTGCAGGGACCCGACTACTTGAGCCATCTTGAGTCTCCCAGGGTCTGCACTGGCAAGAATCCAGATTGGGGAGTGAAGCTGGAACTCCAACCCAGGCATTCCAGTGTGGGACGTGGACACCCCAAGTGCCATATTACTGCTAGGCCAGATGCCCGCCCCTTCTCAGAGGAGTTCTGAAGGCTGAAGGAGAGTCTATGAGCACAGAAGAGGGAGAGACAGAGAGAGGAGAGGCTGAGGCCCTCCAGGAACTGATGGGGACTGTGGAGTGGCTTGGGCCAGGATCGTTGAGGTGGGGGTGGTTGCAGGAACCCAGGAGAGAAACCCTGGGTCCCTGAGCGAGACAGAGGCAGGGGGTTGCAGTGGTGAGGAGGGGTGGGTGGGGCCTGGCCCAGCTGAGTGGGGGTGCCGGGCACATGCTGGGGCTCCTGCATCAGCAGCTGCACAGGTTCTGGGACCTCCATGGAGACAGGGAGAGGGGTGGGGGACTGTGGGGAGGCCACTGATGGGCGGGTTCAGCTCATGGGGCCCTGGGCATGGACATGACGGCTGGCTGGCTGGCGCAGGAGGGGCTCTGGC
This sequence comes from Lepus europaeus, assembly GCF_033115175.1. Lineage (NCBI taxonomy): Eukaryota > Metazoa > Chordata > Mammalia > Lagomorpha > Leporidae > Lepus > Lepus europaeus. Next base: position 25,728,374 of record NC_084839.1, read on the forward strand.
TGGAAACTGGCTCGGCTGCTGCGCCCTGACTCCCTGGGCTGGGGAAGAGGCCCAGAGCTTTGGTGCAGTTCTCCGGGGGGGGGGGGGGGGGGGGCGGGACCTCAGCGTGGAGAAGGCAGAGGCTCTGATGGCCAGGGTCACTGCTGAGCTGTCTCCAGGGAAGGGGTAGTGAGGGGCTTCCCCAAAGCGGGAGGAAGGGGCCGCACATAGGAGGAGGGGCTCACTGCGGGCTGTCTGAGCCCTGCTCCATGAGGTCACAGGGGCCAGGGTACACACAGGGGCTCCCCAGCTCCAGCTCCCTGGACCCCCTCCCCAGCCAGTCCTGTTAGCACGGTGGGCAGTGGTGAGTTCCTGTGGCCCAGACCTAGGTCAGGGGAGCAGGGGACCCTCACTTGCTGTGTGCAGCCCACACCCAAGAGGCTGCGCCTGTTCCAAGGATGGCCCCGAGTCCTGGCTCCCCAGGCCCCGTCTGAAGCTCAGTGCCTCAGTGGACCCGGGGTTCCCTGACCTCCACAGCCCCCTAGGATCAGGGTCTCGCCGGCCATTCTGCTAGTGAGTCCAGGCTAGACCGCAGGAGGTTGTGTTCGGGCCCTTGGCTGTGGCCTGGCTACTCTGTCCCCGCGTGGGTCCCTGGCCCGCAGAGCTGGTCTTCCTGGGGACCTAAGCTCCTCAGAGTCTCGCCCTGCTCTGCTCTCAGGGTCTACGACAGGACTTGGGGTGTGTGTTTAGGGGGTGGGTGTGCTCTGCTCTCAGGGTCTACGACAGGGCTCGGGCCATACGGGGCCTCCTACTGAGCTGTTGAATGAGTCAGTGGCGCTTGTCTCTTCAACAATCAGTTTCAACCAGTGCCAGGAAGGCCCCCCCTCCCTTCCGGCACTGGGACTGAGTTCCAGAACAAAGCGATGATTTCCCATCACAGCAGGGGGCGGGGTGGGGCTGTCTACAGGAGGAGGACTGTGTGGGGGTCCCGGAGCCCCTGCAGGGTAAGGCAGCTTGCAGCTGGTGTTCCAACCTGGGGGGCAATTTTCCCACCTCTGCTTCAAGCCGGAGAAGTCCCAGTGGGGGTGGCTGGGTGGGGCTTTCTCTAGGACCACAGCGGCCTGGGGAGTAGGTGGGCCCTAGAGGCAGACAATGGAGCACAGTACTGGTTGCAGAAGGAGCTGTGTGTTCTGTAGCACTGAGTCCTGGCCCTTAGCCAGGGACAGCAGCCACCTGTGTCCCCATGGCGGTGCCTCCCTGCGGGGGAGCCGCCTGGGCTCCTCCCCCCTCCCCCACCGCTTTTGCTGTTTCTCATAGAATGTTCTCCTCTGTGCTTTTAAGATTGGTTCTGGAGGACGGGCCCCGGGAGAAGACTCCCAAGTCTCTGGGTATGTATCCTCCATCCTGCCCTGTGTCGTGGAGTGGGAGACCCCAGGAGAGCTGAGCGCTGGTGTCCAAGACCCCCTGTTTCACCTGCCTTCCTGTGCTGGAGGCGGCGGCGGGCTGGGGGCGGAGGCGGGGAGAAGCAGCCACCAGGATGCCCAGATCTGAAACAGTGCTGTCTCCTTCCACGGATGTGGTTTAAATGGCGGGGAACAGGGCCAACCAGGGCAGGAAGCAAGGCTGGTGGGCGGGGCAGGAGGCTTTTAAGGAGGGCCGAGCTACCCCTTCTGGGTGTGATGATCTAACTCCCTGGAGAGGGGGCCGGGTCGGGGGAGTGGAATCTGAGCCTTGCACCTGGCCAGGGCTGCAGGCTGCACCTGTTCCCAGACTGGGGGAGCGCAGGGCCCTGAGCCCCGGCTGCTGTACTGCAGGAGGGGGTGGACGCTCAGGGCCGACCTCTGGGCAATCATCCCAGCAGCGGGCCGGTTGGCCACGGGGGAGGCTGCAGCCCATGGGCCCCGGGATTAGGGTAGGAAGCTGGGCGGAGGCAGGCCTGGCACGGAGGCTCTGGCAGCCGCTTCTGTGCTGCTCCTGGGGTGACACACGCTGGCACCCGACGTGTCCTTGAAGAGCTAACCCTGAGAGCCTGAGTTTGGGCAGGTGGACACCCTCTCCAGGTGCTGGGGATGGGGCAGGCCGTACACAGGAAGGGCTCTCGTGGGAGGGCCTGCAGCTGGGGCACCCCCAGTCTGTGGCAGTCCTCAAGTCCTGGCCCTGGCCGATTGCCCCCGGTGATCCGTGCCCTCTGCCCTGCCTCTGGGGGGTTCCAAGCCTCCTTCCCCGCTCGGCCCATCCCAAGCTGGGGGGGGGGTGTCTTTCCCAGTGGGCCTGGGCTGGGGTGACCTGGGCAGCTCTGCAGGACCCCAGCCTCCTGCAGCCCCCGAGCATGGCCCCCATCCCAGGGGACTCTGATGTGCAATTTCGTCCTAGGAAGGTGAGCTCCAAACTTAGCGAGTAGAGAAAATGGAGTTTAAGGCCGGCACCTTCCAGCCTTCGGGATTGGGAGCTGCACCAACAGGGGGCGGTAGCGTGGCTGCTCTGGCAGGGAGCTGGCATGTCCTCAATCACAAAAGCTGCCCCCTGGGACACGAGCGACTTGGACAAGTACTGGTTCCTTCTCTGGCTCCCTTCAGCTCTGCTCTTTGTCCCAGGCCCAGCCTGGTATAAAACGCCCCTGGGCCCCCGACTTCTCTGAGTGCCTGGCTTGCAGACCGCGTTAGGGTCCCAGGAAGCAGCCAGACGCTCCCAGGTACGGCTCTGCCGGCGTCCCGGCCAGCCTCCCCGCCCACTCCCTGTCTGGCAGGAGGGCGTCGGGCCTCCCACAGCCCGGTTCCCGCCTGCCCTGCTGTCCTGTGGAGTCCGTGGAGCCCCGTCGTTCCCCACCAGGGAAGCGCTGGGCCGAAGTGAGGGCTGAGGCCTTAGGCGGTAAAGCTGCAGCGGGCACAGGGTGCAGGGCCAGCCCCGGGGCGCTGCGCGTCCTCAGCTCCCCTCCTGCTCTTGTCTCCTCAGTACCCAAAGCTTTGCCCGCCCCCATCAGAGACGGGTCAGCCACCGCCTCTCAGAAGCCGGCCCTGACTTCCTCGCAGTCTGCTCCCGCGCTGACGGGCTTCTTCAGCTATGCCGAAGAAGCCCACCCCCTGCGGAAACAGGAGGACCCCAAGGAGACCAGCACTAAGGTACCTGGGAGGCCAGGGGAAGAGGAAGGCGGGGTCTGAGTGGACCCCTGGCTGAACACCAGCAAGTTTTTAAAAATACACGGGTGTGGCGTCCCCTAGTGGACAAAGGGAGCTGAGCAAGGAGAGCCGAGGCAGCCCCCTCAAGTACTTAAGGCCCAGACCCGGCGGAGGGATTTGGGGTGGGGTTTGAGGAAGGGAAGAGGAGCAGGGATGGGGAGGGGTGGGGCTGAGTGAAGGGAGGAGCCCGAGGGTTGCTGAGGGGCGGGGAGGGGGAGGAGGAAGGCCGGAGGCGGTGACACTGGGGTCAGAAGGAAGCAGGTGTGGGGACGGCAAGGGGGTTAGGTGACCCTGAGCTGACACTGGTGGTGGCCGGGGCCTGGGAGGCTGACAGATCCCTGGAGCTTCTAAGGTGACCTCGGCGGTGGCTTCCTCCCTGGGTTGGGGTGAATCCAGTGGAGCCTGGACAGTGTCTGCTGTGGGCGCCTTGCCCAGTCTCGAGGGCAGAGATGCCCGGAGGCCTGCTCCGCGGTGCACCGTGTTGGAGACAGGCTCGGTGGGGGTGACTGGGAGAGGGTCCAGGCATCACAGCTCCCCCCCAACTCCGGTGAGGGCAGCAGATCGTGGCGTGACAATAACAGCTCTGTGCAGCTCCCCACCCCCAGCCACCTCCCCCCCCACTGTGGGCAGATCCTGGACCTCCTGCCACCCCCTCCACACCCCCTGCAGCTCAGCCGCCAACCTCCCATTTGTTATTAGCTGTCTTTCATCTTAAGGAAATTCTTTTTTTTAAAAGATTTATTTTTTATTTATCTATTTGAGAGGTAGAGTTACAGTGAGAGCAGAGACAGAGAGAGGTCTTCCATCCACTGCTTCACTCCCAAAATGGCTGCAAAGGCCGGAGTTGGGTGGTCCGAAGCCAGGAGCCACGATCTTCTTCCTGGCCTCCCACACAGGTGCAGGGGCCCAAACACTTGGGCCATCTTCTACTGCTTTCCCAGGCCATAGCTGAAAGCTAGATTGAAAGAGGAGCAGCTGGGACTTGAACCAGTGCCCGTATGGGATGCCGGCACTGAAGGCAGATGCTTAACCTACTGCACCACAGTGCCGGCCCTGGAAACCAAACTCGTGCCACGTCCCCCTTCACATCCTCTCTGGAGTCCACTCCAGCAGGGCCCAGTCCCCACTGAAACTGTGCCCGCCGAGGTCACCATGACCTTCACGTTCCCTCATCTCAGTCCTCGCAGAGGGAGAATGGGTGGGTCCCTAAGGCTCACGGCCTTGACCTTGTGCCAGATCCATGTCACCATCTCCAAGTCTGCCCAGGAGAAGATGCGGCTGAAGCAGATGAAAGAGGCGGAGGCGTTGCGGAGGGCCAAGGAGCCCGAGCCGGAACGGGCGCTGGCGTCCCAGAGCCTGGGTTCCCGGGGCGCCGCACTGAAGGAAGGTACTGGGGCTGGGGCGGGGTCCCTCGGCTGTGGACACTGCCTGGCCAACTTCCTTTTAAAATTAATTATTAGCATTAAACATTTGCTTTATTTCTTTGAAAGGCAGAGTGAGAGAGAGAAAGAGAGGCGGGGGTGGGGGGAGAGGGAGATGGTCCATCTGCTGGTTCATTTCCACAAAAGAGCTGGTCCAGGCTGAAGCCAGGAGCCAGGAACTCCATCCAGTTCTTCTATGTGGGTGCAGGGGCCCAAGCACTTAGACCATCTTCTGCTGTTTTCCCAGACCATTGGCAGGGAGCTTGGTCAGAAATGGAGCAGCCAGGAGTTGAACTGGCCCAATATGGGATGCTGGTGTTGTAGGCAGTGGTTAACCACATGTACCACGTGTTGTTCCCTATTGTTTTTAAATTTTATTTTATTGTCCATCCTCTGGACTTACTCCCCAAGTGCCTGCCCCCAACAGCCAAGATTGGGCCAGGCCAAAGCAAGAAACTTGGAACTCCATCTGAGCCTCCCACGTGTGTGGCAGGGACCCAAGCATTTGAACCATCACCACTGCCTCCCAGTGTGTACATTTGCAGGCAGCTGGACACAGGGAGTGGAGTAGCTGGGACTTGAACCAGGTGCTCCACCATGAGATGGGGCTGTGCCAAGGCGAGGTTTAACCATTACACAAAATGCCTACCCCTGCTTGGCCAACCTCGGAGGTTGAGGGCTCTGTCCTTCAAGACAAGGCCGCCTACAGCTCCTCACCTCCCCATCCTGAGACTGGACGGGGAGCTGCGTTTGCTCTCCTGGAGCCTGCTGATGGCGCTGTGTCTCCAAGGGGCCTGCGGGGCTGGGGCAGGCCGAAGCAGCTCAGGACTCTCTCTGCCTCCACAGGCCTCCTTCCGCTCCGGGGCAGCAGGACGCAGTCCGTGCCTGCTGGGATGAGCAGTGCATACAGAAACATGGGCATCGCCCTGAGGAAGCGGGCCAACCGGTCCTCACTGCCCAGCATCCTGGTCAGCAAGCAGGAGCCCAGCTTCGCCCGCCATGCTTCAGGTGGGGCCCAGACCAGCTGGCTGGACGCGGATCCCTCTGCCTGGGCTGCCCTGGGCTGCTCTGCTTCTGCCTGTAGCCTGTGTTGGAGTAGAAGACAACCCGAGCTGGTGGTCACCTTGCCAGAAAGAGGATTGGTGTTTCTGGGACTCAGGCTTGTCTGGGGACCAGGCTGGGGACCCAGGACATCACGCCTGGAATCGTGGGTGGCTGGCAGGCGTGGCCGGCTGGTGCGGCATGTCCTAGAGTTGTCCACAGAAAATAGCATGCATAGGGAATCTCTCTCGGGTAAACAGATGGTTTTTTAAGTAATTCTTTGTTGACCGTCAGGAGAAGAAGAGGAAGACAGGCAGATTCAAATCCAGCTTCCGGGGAGGTGGTGAGAGTTTTCGAATGCTGGATTTTTTCCTTATCTCCTACAACCTAACCTGTCTGAGACCTGACTTCTACGCACTCACCCACCCACCAAACACGCTCGGTTTTAACTACGGATAACAGACAACACCCGCCCAAGAGCCATCAGCCAAAGCCTTAGTCGCCATGGCCACCTCCACCTTGGGTGACCTTGGGTAACATTGAGAAGAAGAAGGGAGGGGTCTGGGCAGACCTTTACTTCCTACCTGTTGCTTTGTAGTGTGTTGGGGCTGGGTGGGGCTGCTCACAGCCTGGCATTGGAAGGTCCCAAGGTTCCATGGGGGCACCTCAGGGGAAGTGCCAAGGGACGAAGTGGGGACCCTGTTCCTCTCCACCAGAGGAACTTCTATTTTGTCTTACCTTTTTATACCCTGGGCATACATGCAAGATTTCATGTGAAAAGATTTTGCTACTGTAAAACTTTGTGTGTTTTTTTTTTAAAGATTTATTTATTTTACTTGAAAGTAAGAGTTACAGAGAGAGAGAAGAGGCAGAGAGAGAGAGAGAGAGAGAGAGAGAGAGAGAGAGAGAGAGAATGGTCTTCCATCTGCTGGTTCACTCTCCAATTGGCCACAACGGCCGGAGCTACGCCGATCCGAAGCCAGGAGCCAGGAGCTTCCTCCAGGTCTCCCATGTGGGTGCAGGGGCCCAAGGACTTAGGCCATCTTCCAGTGCTTTCCCAGGCCACAGCAGAGTGCTGGACAGGAAGTGGAGCAGCCAGGTCTCTGGCAATGGGATGCCGGTGCTTCAGGCCAGGGCGTTAACCCGCAGCGCCACAGTGCCGGCCCCTGGAAAACTTTGGAAAACCGTCCACCTAGTTGAGAGCGGGATGTGGTGGACATCGGTGGCTGAGCAGAGCGTGATTTTTGGCACCGTCCCTAATATCCACTCACTTCCTTTTCCAGCCCTTCTGTTCTTTGGACAGCGCTAGGCAGAAAGTCTTCCCTGCGTGCTGGTGTCTTCTAACAACACCCCGGGGAGCTGGCTGTCATTCATCGCTAGAGTGTTTCATTGTGACTGTAAATTTCTCCCATACTCAATGACAGATAATATTAGTCTACCAGTTACGGCAGTGACATCCAGTTCCCTTGAAAATAAGTTTATTTAGGATTTGAAAGGTGGAGAGCTGGCAAAAGGCAATTGTGAAAGTGGGAGCTGAACGATTGATCCTGGGAAATACTGCTCTATCTCCACCCACCCACTGATTCTGCAGGCCGCAGAGCTGAGACCCAGAGACGCAAGCTCACCCAGCGTCACCCAGGGTGGAGGTGGCCGTGGCGACTAGGGCTTTGGCTGATGGCTCTTGGGCGGGTGTTGTCTGTTATCCATGTCTCGTAGTTAAAACTGAGCATGTTTGGTGGTGGGTGGGTAAATGAGTGTGTAGAAATCAGATCTCAGACAGGTTAGGCTGTAGGAGATAAGAAAAAAATCCAGCATTCTCAAACTCTTACCACTTCCCCAGAAGCTGGATTTGAATCTGCCTGTCTTCCTCTTCTTCTCCTGACGGTCAACAAAGAATTACTTAAAAAATCGTCTATTTACCCGAGAGATTTCCCATGCATGGCTTTACTTCCCAAACGCCTGCGATGGCCAGGGTCAGAGGTCAGGGGTCTGGATCCAGGAGCTGGGAACTCAGCCCAGGTCTCCCACGTGGTGGCGGGAACCCGGTTACTGGAGGCATCACCACGGCCTCCTGGGGTCTGCACAGGCAGGACCAGAGCTGGGAACTGGACCCAGGCGCTCTAAGGGGGAGTGCAGGTGTCTTAACTGGCAGGCTAAGTGCAGGCTCCCTGGTCCGAGTTTTGAATAGCATCCCTGCCCTGGGCAGCTCCATTGTCCTGCGGAGCCCTTCCCTGTTCAGGTGGAAGGATGGGGAGTAGGAGGAGAGGGGAGAGGCTGGTAACACGGGTTCTGGGTGGGAGGGCGGTGAGTAGGGAGGGCTTTCGTGACTTGCTCTCTGGGCCTCACCCTTGCCACAGACAGGACAGGACTGGAGGTGGCCAGTTCGCTCATAATAGTCAGGTCAGCAGTAGCAGGAGTGGAGAAGGTCCATAAAAGGCCAAGCCTCGGGTGGTGGCTCTGCTGTCGGGCTCAGTGCTGCGGGCTGGGGGCTGGTCTCAGCGTGGAGGGCTGGGAAGGCCCGGACGGGGCGGCCGCTGGGGCGCTCGCCTCCCTGCCTGGGCGAAGCCTGTTGGTTCTCTCTGCTTTGTCCCTGCAGCCAATTCCCTGCCCGCGGTGCTCACTCTGGGGTCCCCCGAGGGGGAGGAAGAGGAGGAGGATGTGGACAGTGGCGCCCTCAGGGAGCCGCGGCCGCTCTCCAATCCCGAGCTGGGTTTGACGGACGCGCTGCTCTGCCTCGGCAGCAGTGACTGGTGAGGACTGGGCCCGGCTCCGTCCGCGCGCTCCCTCCTCTCCCAGCCTGGGCTCTGGTACCATGGAGGGATGAGTGTGTGTGTGTGTGTGTGCACCTGCGTGTGCGTGTGTGGGATGGCTCCAGCTCCCACATGAGCCCTGAGCCCTGTGCTGGGGTGGGCTCCACAGAGGGCCGTTTTCTGAGCCCTTAGGGCTTCAGGCCAGGGTTACCCCAGGACGCCTTGCCTCCGAGGCCGGGACCCCCACCCTGCTGTGGGCGGAGGCGGAGCCGGGGAGGGTGAGGAGCAGGTGCCCCAGCCTGCAGAGGGCGTGGGTCCCTCCCTGCCCACTGGCCTTGCTTCTCAGGCAGGTGAAAGAGAAAGGCCTGATGAGCGTCCGGCGCCTGGCGGCCTGTCACCCCGACGTCCTGGCTGGGAGGCTGCACGACGTGTCCCTGGCGGTGACGGGGGAGGTGAGGCTCCGTGCAGCCCCCGTCCCCACCCCACCACTGCCCCTCCCTGCTGCCATGTGTCACTTGGCAGCTGTGGAGGGCCCTGTTGTTTCCTGGAACCCCGGGTATCCTTGCTTATTTCCGGGTGAGAGGTAACCACCCATTTCCCAGACCCAACAACTGAGGGCTGGGTTTTCCTTATTTGTAATCATCGTCGGGGTCTGAGACAGTTGGACTCGTGTGTGCTGTTTCTCAGTCTGCACCACCTCTTACTCACCCCCCCCCCCCACCCCGGGGAGGGGAGGGGTGGGGAGGTGTGTCCTGGGCCAGGTGCCCAGGGGCAGCTGTAGCATTTCCCAAGGCCTTTCACTCGCCAGGGCTGGCCTGGGCTGGGCCAGGAGAGGCAGCACGAGGCACCTGACTCATTCCATCAGTGCTCTGCTGGGGAGCAGGCACGTGCTGACACCCCGGCCGGGGCGGCTCCCCCATGGCTCTGGATGCCCGCCCTCTACTCCTCAGGACAGCTGGGAAGCTCCAGTGGGGCGTTTTTTGCAAAAGCGCTGGGCAGCCTATGCGTAGCCGCGTTTCCTGCGGTTATTGATATGGTGGGAGTCGCGACTGTGCCGATGGCACAGGCAGCTGCTCTTCCCCGGAGCTGCAGGACTCACTTCTGGGCCTGGGCTGTGGGAGGCGTGGCGGGAGGAGGCGGCGCAGCTCCTGAGCCCCTGGTCAGGTGCGTCACGGAGGGCTCCCTCCTCTCTCTCTCCAAGGTCACCAACCTCCGCTCCAAGGTGTCCCGCCTGGCCATCAGCACCCTGGGGGACCTCTTCCGGGCCTTGAAGAGGAATATGGACCAGGAGGCCGAGGAGGTGGCCCGCTGCCTGCTGCAGAAGATGGGGCACACCAGCGAGTTCATCCAGAGAGCCGCCAACCGCTCCCTGGGGGCCATGGTGGAGAGCGTGACCCCGGCCCGCGCCCTGGGGGCCCTCACCTCTGCGGGCATCTAGTACGGGCTGCTGCAGCCCCCGGGGTGGGAGTGTGAGAGGAGGAGGGGCGAGGGGCTGCGCAGGGTCCCAGGGGTCGGAGTGCAGGAGATGCGTCCCCCGCCCCCCCCAGGCTTCCTCACCAGGACCCCCCGTTTTATGTGCCAGGGAGCGCAGGAAGTGGCTGTAGCAGTGGCCATCCAGGGACAGAGCTGTGGGGCTCCTACCCTCCCAGGGGAGCCCCACTCCTTTCTGATGAAATCGGGGCTGGTGAGGCGAGCAAGGTGCGAAGATTTAACCCTTAGGCTGCGGCTTGCCTTTCTCCTGGGGAGGACGGAGGGACCGCTGCTGCTGGGGCCGTGCTGCCGCTGGCTTTGCTTTCTCCCCATGTAGGGACCAAAACCACAGGGCGGAATGCCCGTCCACCCAGTCCACCCCGAGCAGGCAGCCACCGTCCCGAGGCCCGAGGCGGCTCAGCAGACCCCAGGGCCTGTCGGCAGAACCTGGCTGATGGGTGGAAGGGGGAGAGCTCTAGAACTACACTATACCGCCTGGTGTCACAGCCTAGACTGTCCCTTCACTGCCCTGCGCCTCAGTTTCCCCACCTGTAAAATGGGCACAATGATGGGAGGAGTCGGTGAATGATTGGTGAAAGAGCCCTTGGAACAGGTCTGCCCAGCGTTCACTGGGGCTCCCTGTGGCTGTGACCCACTTGGGAGCTGTTCACCCTCCTTTTCCTTTGGGTTCTTCCCTTGGCCTCACCTGCAAAATGATGGCACTACGGTAGCTCATGGGGCTGATGTAAGATAGCAGAGAAAGGGGGCTGGGGTCAGTGCCTGGCACGGGGCAGGACGAGGCAGCCGACCAGGGGCAGGGGCCTGTGCTGGAGTCCCCAGGGGTCCTGGTTCAGATGCCACTGCTGCTGGCCCCCAGACGGCACTGAGTACGGAGAGCTCTGATGCCCTTCTGTGCTCCACCTGGCTGGGGGCTGTGACGGAGAGGCCCTGTTAGAAGGAGGAGACCCTGATGGATTTCTCTTATCAGAGCCCAGGGGGCACCGTGAAGGTGATCAATCACCTGTTAGCCCCTCTCCCTTCCTTGTTTCAATTCAGCTCAACAGAAACACAGCAAGCACCTGCTGAGTCGGGGGCACGTGTGGGGCTCTGGGGGTGCAACAGGTGCTCCCAGGGAGCTGGCAGCCTGGTGCAGCTGGACTCCCCAGGGCCAAAGGCTGTGCTGTCCCAGGGGAACATCTGATGCCGCGCCTGGGGCCGGGGACGGGAGAGGAGGTGTTGAGTGAGTAGGAAGTTTGTAGGTGGAGGAAGGACAGGGACGCGCAGGTGGACAAGGGGCAGGTGTGTGCTCAGGGTGCCTCGGGGTGCGGAGGACGGGCCGCGTCTCGGGTCACTGCTGTTCTGCCTGCCCTTGCTGCTGCTCTCCTCTCCTCCTGTTAGGCAGGGAGGGCTCCTTCCTTGGGGATCCCCCTTCAGCCTCCCCAGGACAGATTTCGGAGCTCATGGTCGGCACGAAGCCTGGGCCTGAGATTGTGGATCCACGTGTGCCACTCTGGGGACCCCCCACCCCCATCCCACGCCTGACCCTTGGCCGTGGTGATGCTTGCTTTCAGCCACCGAAACCCCTTAGTCCGGAAGTGCACCGCTGAGCACCTCTCCGCCGTCCTGGAGCAGATCGGCGCCGAGAAGCTTCTGTCGGGGACCAGGGACAGCACGGACACGCTGGTACACAACCTGGTGAGGCTGGCCCAGGACTCCAACCAGGACACCAGGTAGGGCAGGGCCGGGGGCCTGGGGCCAGATAAGGCAACCAGTCAGCCCTGTGTAGTCCAGCTCCCCCTATCTGCAGGGGCCGTCAGAGGGACAGGAACTGTGTCTTCTCCCAGCTGTCATCCACCTCTCTCTAATGTTCTGTTCAGGGAGGGTACGCCCTGCCTGCACGTGCTCACCTTCCATTCCCTTCCACCCGCTGCAGTGTGGCTCTCCTCTCTCCCCAGCCAGCGCCACAACCTGCCAGTCTTAGAGAAATTGATTTAATGAGCATTCTCTTTGCTATTCTCACTACTGCGGTGAGTAAGAAAGACTAACCCCTCTTTTATCTTAGAGCTTGCCTCCCAGCTGGAGGAGACAGGACATAAAGAAGTGATTAGGATAATTTTAGATACAGGTAAGAGATCTGGAGGAAAAAGCCAGGGTGCAGTGATGAATGGGACAGGAGCCTGGCAGAACTTTTTGAAAGAATGATGCTTGAGTTGAGAACTGAACGGCCAGAAGGGAATTTGGGTGTGAGATCCCAGGCAAAGGAGGGGGCATAATGGCCCCTGGATGGGAACAAGCTTGTCCAAGGAGCAGGTCAGCTGGGGGGATGGAGCAGTGGGAGGCAGGAGAGTGGCAGGTGCACCCACAACGTGGAGGGCTCTGAGGGCCTGCTCCCACTGTCGGATTTGGGCATCTGTTTGGATGCGAGTGAGGCTCTTGCTCCAACCGTACCACTGCTGGGGGCAGAGAGAACCCGGCCGGGCTCCAGGGTCCACACCCACCTGCCCTCACGCCTGCAGGTGCTCCCAGAGGGTGCGTTCAGAACCTCCCATCTGTGCCCCCGACGCAGTGGGAAGGTCTTGGCAGTAAGCCCAGATCCAGCATGGGACCCAGGCCCCTCCATCCCCACCACCCTGCCACCACGTGGTGCTCTCTACTACATGACGGGTACAAGTGGCGGCTCAGTGTTGTGTCTGAGTGCCTTCGCTCTGCCTACCGAGTGTCAGTGTTTCTGTCTCTGCTGATCAACCTTTTGATTAAAAAGCAATCTCTGGGGAGGCCGGCGGGTGGGGGAGGGGCAGAGGCTGGCGCTCCGACGGGGAGGAGGGTACCAGGTGGCTTTGGGTGTATTTTGAAGACAGAGCCAACAGGATGCGGGTGAAGAGGGTTTCAAAGAGGACTCAGGTTTTTCAACCAACCCCAGTGGGAGCAGAAAGGAGGGGCATCGGTGGAGAAGCTGCCTGGCTGCTTTGTCGTTTTTAGCAGGGGGACGGAAGTCAGGATCTTCTGTCTGTCCGGGCGTAGCGTAGCGTGCGCCTCCAGTCTGATCTTCCCTCCCTTTTGGTGATGCTGGCTGCACTTCCTTTTCCTTCTTGGAACCCAGTGCTTCCTGTTACACGACTGCACCTCCTGGCTCTCTTTATCCCTCTGGGGCCATTTCATCTCTCCACCTGCCTGTGGTCTGCGTGGAGGTGGCTGCCCGCGCGCCTTTAACTTGCCGTGGCTCCAGCCACAGGTGGGCTCTGATGCCTGCCAGCCTCTCCCTGCAGCTCAGACCCTCACTTGGGCATCAGCGCTGTATCTTCACGCCTCCACGGGACCGTCAGCAGATGTCCTACAGTCATTTACAGAGTAAAGCGTTCCCTAAAGGAAACCCTTGCCTTGTTCGAAGGCAGTGTTAATTACCAAGTCACCCAGGGTGCTAAGTGGGCGTTCCCACACTTCAGGGAGTCTAAGACAAGTGCATATTTTTAAAAAAGAATTATTTATTTATTTGAAATTCAGAGTTACACAGAGAGGAGAGGCAAAGAGAGAGAGAGAGAGGTCTTCCATCCGCTAGTTCACTCCCCAGTTGGCCGCAACGGCCGGAGCTGTGCTGATCCAAAGCCAGGAGCCAGGAGCTTCTTCTGGATCTCCAATGCAGGTGCATGGTCCCAAGGACTTGGGCCATCTTCTACTGCTTTCCCAGGCCATAGCAGAGAGCTGGATCGGAAATGGAGCAGCTGGGACTTGAACCTGCGCCCATATGGGATGCTGGCACTGCAGGCGGTGGCTTTACCTGCTACACCACAGGGTCAGCCCCAGGCACATATTTTTGAAGTCAGCGTGTATCTTGCAATCAGAGGCATCTCAGTTGCTGCTGTGCGGGCAGCCACTGTAATTTGGGCTTAACTATGGGCATATTTGCACGCTGAGTCATTGTTGCTCATAGTATAAACTTTTTTTTTTTTTTTTTTTTTTTTGACAGGCAGAGTAGACAGTGAGAGAGAGAGAGAGACATAGAGAAAGGTCTTCCTTTTTGCCGTTGGTTCACCCTCCAATGGCCACCGCGGCCGGCGTGCTGCGGCTGGTGCACCGCGCTGATCCCAAGGCAGGAGCCAGGTGCTTCTCCTGGTCTCCCATGCGGGTGCAGGGCCCAAGGACTTGGGCCATCCTCCACTGCCTTCCCGGGCCATAGCAGAGAGCTGGCCTGGAAGAGGGGCAACCAGGATAGAATCTGGTGCCCCAACCGGGACTAGAACCCGGTGTGCTGGCGCCACAAGGCGGAAGAGTAGCCTGTTGAGCCACGGCACCAGCTCATAGTATAAACTACTGAATTAAAGTTTGCATTGAGGGAACTGTTCTATGAGCCTTTGCTCGTCAACTTTTGGTTTAAGAAGTCGTTTTGCATGCTCGGTGGAGAACTGCTGAGTCCGCTGTTTAAAATGTCTCAGAAATATTACACTGTTACCTGGTGTTGAAATGAAGGGTTATTGCACCTGAGAAAAAGCAGAGACACAGCAGTGAGTGCCGATTAGATATCAGTGAGGCAAACTCCTGCTCATCGTTTGAGTCCCAATGCAAGGCCCACCTCTGTTATGAAGCCCTCCTGGATTTCCTCCCCCGTCCACCACTGTTCTTGGGGAGAGTTGACCTCTCCCGCCTGTGCTGCTGTCCTGTTGCACCCTTCCTCGGCCCTCCAAGTGTCCCACACCAGAAGAAGGTCAGTACATTTGGCATAGCCATTCCACGAAACACGGTGTAGCCGTTAAAAACGATGTGATGGGTTAGCGGTCAGATGTCTCTGGGGATGCCTGCACCCCATATCAGAATGCCAGGGTTCTGGCTCCACTCCTGATTCCAGCTTCCTGCTGATGTGCACGTTGGGAAGCAGCAGATGGGGGCTCAAGTAATTGGTCTCTGCCGCCCATGTGGGAAACCTGGATTGAGTTCTTAGTTCCCTGGCCCAACTCTGCCTGTTGGGGCAATGACCCAGCAGGTGGAAAATCTCTCTGTGTCTGTCTCTCTGCCTTTCAAATAAATACATAAATAAAATAAATAAAAATAAAGGATGGTTACAAAGAGGGGATGATTAATAATAAAGCAAGGAGGCCAGATACACCTGTAGATACACTCTGATCTCAGCTAAAATGGAACGTGCGTAGACTGTCTTGGTAATGGGATTATGGGTGATTCAGTTCTTCCAGGGCTGATCTGAAATGTAAGGCCTGAAGCAGCCTCCCAGACTCCCTTGCTGTAGCTGGGAGCGGATCTGCTGTGCATCTGGTGGCTGTTTGCTCTTGCTCTCTCTCCGATGGCAGGTTCTACGGCCGGAAGATGGTGAACATCTTGATGGCAAACACTAAGTTCGATGCGTTTCTGAAACAGTCGCTCCCATCCCACGACCTGCGGAAGGTCATGGCGGCCATCAAACAGCGGGTGAGTGGGCGGGGTGTGAGTGGGGGTGGGGTGTGAGTGGGTGGAGGGTGGGCGGGCAAGGTGTGAGGGTGGGTGTGGTGGCCGTCTCTTGGGCTCGGTGCATCAGAGCCAAGCCTGGCAAACGTTGATGGCTTTGATTTCGTCTGCCACTCCTGGCAGCTGGGACAAGTGTGGCTTCTGTCCCCTGTGCTCACACTTGGCCTGCTCCTCATTGCTTCTGTTCCTTGAGCCTCCCTGGGCCTCCACCTCTGTCTGTTAAGTGGGAATTTTGACCAGGTGGGAAGGGCTGTCCCCAGGGGCTCTTCCTTTTGGTTCATGTTCTGTCTGCATTTTTCAAGGGAACAGAAGATAATGATGAACTTCCAGCTGCCAAAGGCCACAAGGTGTGCAGGAGCCTGGTGGTGTCTGAGAACGGGCTGCCCGGCGAGGAGGGGTATGGCTACTCTTGTCTCTCCAGGCTCCGTGTGCAGGATGCAGCCGACGGAGGCAGTGGGCTTGCCCATGGCCATCGGTGGCTCTAGAGTGGCTGTGTGAATCTGTGTGATAGCTGAGACCCGGTTGGGTCTGCCGTTCCCAACCACGTCTCAAGGAAGCCAAATTGAGGGTTGAGGCGCACCTGCCAGCAGAAGCCAGGTCCTGCCGAGCTGGCCGAGTGGGTGGGATTCTGCTCCTATGGGCAGGGCGCACTGTCAGTTGGGCCTTTGTGTGAATGGCACATCTCCACTCACTTTTCCCGGCAGATTCTTTCACCACCATGTGGCCAGCTTAGGACAAGTTCAGAGGCAGTGCTGGAGCTAAGGCAGGTGGGAAGGCAGGGACTAAGTTGGAAAGCAAATGGGAGTCCCGCGGTCACTCTGGGGCTGGAAACTCAAGCCCTTCTGCAGTGTTCCGGGAGGATTAACTCTGCACTCCCTGGCAGGACGCCAGGGAAGCCCTCCATCCACCCCTGCAGTAGAATCTCCCTGATCTCCCCAGTCCTCTCCCTGCCCCTCCACATCCTCTCTCCCTGCTGTGTCTTCTATGCCTAGAACACGCCTGTTGAGTCTGCAAGACCCAGTGCCCCCTCTCTTTCTCCCAGAAGCTCCCCTGGTCTCAGGGTGGCCATGCTGCCCCCTGCTCTTCATACCCCCATCAGCCCCTCAACTTCTCTGCCTCCCATCGATCTGTACATCTGTAAGGCAAAGCCCGTGCTCCGCATCTCATTGCTCTCGGCCCAGCACAGCTCTCGACACTCAGGAGGCTGACAGTGGACTCGGAGTGATTGACACAGCGCAGGGTGATGAGCTCTGTCCCTTGGGCCTGGGGGCAGGGCACGAGCTCATGACCCAGGCTCTAGCTGGGGGTGGGACTGCTCTGTAGGGGTCCAGGTGGAGCTGCCCTCACCCTGGCTGGATGGGCACGCGAGCCAAGCACAAGAGGAGCAGGCTTCTCAACGCTGCCCCAGTTACGGGAGGAGCATGAGCAGGGTCTCGCTCCCTGGGCTCATGCAGAGGTGAGCACCAGGCAGGAAGGTGGGCATGAGCTCCACGCCCCGCACGCCCCCCCGTCCCTCTCATTCTTCCGGTGTCTTGTGCAAAGGGGCGAGACAAGGCAGGGAGCAAGGCCTGTCCCGTGACCAGGGGATAGGTCCCCTGGCCGTCATCTTGTCCTCTGGCTTCCAGAGACTTCCAGAGCTCCCAAGGGGGACTTCCAGTGCCCCAAGCAGTAGGAGAAGTTGGGGATGGACTACACTGCAGGTGACACGGTTGTGTCTGCCTCTCCTGCACATGGGAGGGGCCGTGGGATAAGAGGCGTCTTCATCCCCCTGGGTCTCTTCCCCAGGGGTCAGACGCTTCCTCCACACAGGCTCAGCTCCAATGGCCCACGACTGGTGGGGCCGCGTTCTTCTCTGAGGGGCGGCACGGAGCGGGTGGAGCAGCTACGGGAGCTGACACGGCTACTGGAGTCCAAGGAGTACCAGTCTCGCATGGAAGGCGTGGGGCGGCTCCTTGAGCACTGTAAGACCAAGCCAGAGCTCATCACTGCCAACGTGGTCCAGGTGGGTGCCACCCGCCCCTCGTCTCTCTCCCGTGGGTGCAACTTCAATTTGAAAGACTCAGAGGAGGGTTGGGCATTGTGCTGGTCTCTTGAGATGTAAGGAGCTCAGTAAGTGAGTCCTTTCCCGTTGGCCCTTGTGATGCCAAAAGAGTACCTGAGGGGGCCAGTGCTGTGGCATAGCAGGTAAAGCCACCTCTGGAGTGCTGGCATTCCATATGGGCGCCAGTTCGAGTCCCAGCTGCTTCACTTCTGATCCAGCTCCCTGCTAATGGCTTGGGAAAAGCAGTGGAAGATTTGGGCGCCTGCTACCTGTGAGGGAGACCTGGAAGGAGCTCCTGGCTCCTGGCTTCAGTCTGGCCCAGCCCTGGCATTGCTGCCTGCTGGGGAGTGAACCAGTGGAAGGAAGACCTCTCTCTCTCTCTCTCTCTCTCTCTCTCTCTCTCTCTGTAACTCTTTCAAGTAAATAAATAATTTTTAAAAAAAGACTATCTGAGAGCCGGCGCCGTGGCTTAACAGGCTAATCCTCCGCCTTGCGGCGCCGGCACACCGGGTTCTAGTCCCGGTCGGGGCGCCGGATTCTATCCCGGTTGCCCCTCTTCCAGGCCAGCTCTCTGCTATGGCCCAGGAAGGCAGTGGAGGATGGCCCAAGTCCTTGGGCCCTGCACCCGCATGGGAGACCAGGAGAAGCACCTGGCTCCTGGCTTCGGATCAGCGAGATGCACCGGCCGCAGTGGCCATTGGAGGGTGAACCAACGGCAAAAAGGAAGACCTTTCTCTCTGTCTCTCTCTCTCTCTCTGTCCACTCTGCCTGTCAAAAAAAAAAAAAAAAAAAAAAGACTGAGGCAACCAAGGGGCCAGGGCATTGCTTCCCACTGGGCACTGTGGAAACCTCTGAGATGCTCTGAACCTCTCGTCCCTTGGGGGGACTTAAGAGGGAGGTGAAGGGTGCTTGGCTGGGCCCTTGGGTGCCTCTGGTTGGTTACCTGCATAATGCTTGGTCCGACAGGTGAGGGGCTGTGATGCCTGGAGAGGTGGGTTAGGAGTTGGAATAGCCTTTCACAGCCTGAACCTCCGGGCAGGTGCCTGCCTCTTCCTGGAGCGAGGCTACCGACAGCCACGTGGTGAGGGAGAGGACTGGCGCGGAGTGCTCAGACCCGGGTGCCCATCCCAGTCTCTTGCTGGCTGTGTGATCTGAGCCAAGTCGTTTAACCTCTCTGCGCCTCAGTTGTTCGTGGGGAGGCGGGGCTGGTAACTCGGGCCTCCTGGTTGTTAAGCTCATTCAGGACAAGGCTGCAGAGTGCCTAACGTGAACATGACGCTCTGGACGCAGCGAGAGCTTGGTGCGGGTCTGTTCCCCCCTCTTGCCCGCTGCCCCTTTGAGGAAGTGAGCTGTCCACCACCGGGATTGTTCTGGGACACACTGGGCGACTCCCAGCCAGGACGCAGGAGGAGCCCTGCTGAGGTGCTTGGCAGGGCTGGGTAGGCTCTGAGGTCCCCGGCGCTGTGGGACACCTGCCCCGCTTGGGTTCCCATGGGCTTTTGGTTTCTGTTCCCTTAAAAGGTCTTCGATGCTTTCACGCCAAGGCTTCAGGATTCCAACAAGAAGGTGAACCAGTGGGCGCTGGAGTCCCTTGCCAAGATGATCCCCTTCCTCAAAGAAAGCTTGCAGCCCATGCTGCTGTCCATCATCATCGCTGTTGCAGACAACCTCAACTCCAGGAACGCGGGGATCTCTGCCGCCGCCGCCTCCACGCTGGATGCCATGATGCAGCACCTGGGTGAGCATCGGCAGGGGGAGGGCTCCCGGCTCCCATGCCCTCCCTCAGCGGAGTGGCGAACAGCCCTGGGCGGCTCTCAAGCCAGACAGTTCCCCAGGACCCCAGGGCTTGCAAGGCTCCTGGCTGGGGTGGGGTTTTCCATGCTCAGGCTACCCCGGTGTCCAGACAACATGGAGGTGGAGGTGATGTGGGGACGACCCACCCAGGGCCACACAACACCAATGTTTGAGTCAGGGGTGCTGGGAAGGCCTAAACCGGGCCAGGGCGTGGGGTGCAGGGTTAGTGGTGAGGGGTGGGGAGGGCAGAGGGGTGGAGGTCAGAAGAGGAAAGAGCAGGAGGAGGGAGCTGCGGAAGAGAGCTCAGGAGAGGCGAGGGCGTTCCTGTGCCTTATGTGCCTTGCGGTGTCTCAGATTGCTTCTTGGGCATTAGGGGGAGGTTTTGCTGCACCTAATTCTGTCACTCCCTTTTTAAAAAACCTTTTTTATACTGTTGTTCTGAAGGAAACACCTCCACTTGTTTCCCCAAAGATTTATAGTATTTATTTGAAATGCACAGTGGCAGAGAGAGAGAGAGGGCAAGAGAGAAAGAAAAAATGTCTTCCATCTGCTGGTTCACTCTCCAAATGGCTGCTATGGCTGGGGCTGGGCCAGGCCCAAACCAGGAGCCCGGAATGCCATCCAGGTCTCCCGCATGGGTGGCAGGGGCCCAAGGACTCGGACCATCTTCTGCTGCTTTCCCAGGCACACCAGCAGGGAGCCGGGTCAGAAGCTGAGCACTGGGGCTCTAACTGGCAGCCTCATGTGGGATGCTGGAGGTACAGGTGTTACGCCGTGACACTGGCCCCTCTCATTCCTTTCCGGGATGATGAGGAGGTGATGCTTGGCATATCCACTCACAGATGGAAGTGCAAGTTCAGAACTTGAGCTGTGCTGGTGTAGCAGTGGAGTGATGAGTTTTCATGAACAAGTGAGGAGGCTCCTTCCTGGAAACCGCCTTGGTTTGCCTCGTTGGGCACATTCTGATGAGCACAGGCCGTGTCCTGCCTTTAGCACCTGGAAGCATCCCCTGGGGATGCCGGGAACACGGCCTGGCAAGCTCTCCTCCCCGCCTCCCCTCCCACTGCCGAGGCCCAGCCCAGCTTCCCGAGGCCGGGACAGCCGCCCTGTCCTTGGCTGGAGCCTCCAGGCGAAGTTTCGGTTACAAATCAAAGGCCTGGTCAAGCCCCTCTCTGCTTCTGGAGTTCATAAATATTGTCAATTTCCGCGTTTCATCTCAGAGGGAATTTATGATTTGCTGAGTTTGTTGCTGTAGAACAAACAATATAAATCCCGCTCTAAATTACAGCTTGTTCTCTGTGCTGCCTGGGGAAGCGAGATTGCTGTTGCCAATAACCAAGGCTCTTGGTAAATCACTGCGGGCCCTGGATTTATTGGGAAAACCTGCACCAAGCAGAACAGGCTTTAGCTATTTGAAGAGGATAAGCACTCACACCTGGGGAGAGTTTTTTATTTTTTTTAACCCATCCTCCTCCAGCTGTTTCAGTTCCTGGTTTCTCTTTGAGCACTGTGGGGTGTTGGGAGGTTTGGGCAGCGGAGCTGGTCTCTCCCGTCGTCCGGAAAGTCAGGTCCCCTGGGTGTGGAAAGGGCGGGGGCTGGGATGCTAGTCCTTCATCTGCAGCTGTAACAAAGTACCCGAGACGGAACCCTTTCCAGAGAAAAGAGGTGGCAGGACGTGACACTCATGTCTGCTTGGCCCCAGCGGGGGCTCCCAGGGGGCTGGACAGTACGCAGAGAGATCTCGTGGCAGACAGGAACCCGGAGACACCGAAGGGGCCAGTCTGGGAACGGACTCGCAGAGTCCAGCAGGGACGCCTTCAGCGAGCGAGGCCCCCAGTGACCTAATCACCTCCCGCCAGGCTCCACCTCTTAAAGGTTCTGCCACCTCCCAACATGGCCACACTGGGGACCGAGCGTCCAACACATGGACCTTAGAGGAATAAAACACATCCAAGCTACAGCGGCCGGCTTTGGGGATCTGACTGCACCCCAGATGGGGCCACAGCCCCCAGGACGACGCCTGAGGTGCTTCCTTCCTTGGGGGTCGGGGTCTCCTTGGACATGGCTGATGACGGCCCCGCCCTGGTCCACCCGCCAGGAGCTGTGGTGCAGGTGCAGGGGACTGTCTTCCTGCCTGGTGCTTAGGTCCGTGCTCGGGCTGGAAGGGAATGGTGGCCTTGGCCTCCAAGCGATGACTGGAGTCTGATAGCAGGAGTACATCCACTGCCTGGGCTCCACGTAACTTCTGGCAGGAGTGATAATGAGCTGTGTGGGCCAGGTGGCTTTCCCGTGAGCCACACCCTCTGAGCTCAACCAGCTACTTCGGTGTTGAAAGTCTTAGGCCCTAGGAAGTGACAGCTGATTTCTAAATCCATGCAGATCAGAGCCAGAGGGAGAATTCGCCATTGCTGGGGGATGCCCAAGGTCGCATCAAGGGCTCTCCAGGAATGGCTCTCACCTGCCGGGTGTGCTCGGAGCCTGGCCTGCGAAGGGCGAAACAGGTGCAAGTAACAGAATCTCTGGCTATGCAGGGGACTGGGTGGGTGGGGAAGGGG
The DNA here is from genome assembly GCF_033115175.1 of Lepus europaeus. Classification (NCBI taxonomy): domain Eukaryota; kingdom Metazoa; phylum Chordata; class Mammalia; order Lagomorpha; family Leporidae; genus Lepus; species Lepus europaeus. The sequence goes on from NC_084839.1 coordinate 25,750,052, forward strand.
GATAGAAGGGAAGGGGCAGTGGTCTCTCCAAACCACCCAAGTGGAGCCTGCTGGTCCCAGTGGTTCCTTGGGGGGCCTTTAGTATCCCGGGCCCCTCCTGGAAGTGGCTTGGAGCCCTCGATGAGAGGGAACTCTCTCCAAAGCTTGCGTTTTCAGGCCCGGCTGGGATTCCTGTGGGACTCCAAGGGGAACCGTGAAATACTTTAATGTGGGAAGCCACAGAGCGACTGCTTGGCGTGTCACCGTGTTTCCTGCTAACTGCAGGGCCACAGGGATCAAGAATCGTGCCTGGTGAGCTCAGACGGCACAGACAGACCTGGAAGTTGGCTGTCCTGGGGGACCTCTGGGTCCCTCCTGGTTGTGGAATGGAGTGGTAGACTATTTGCCCAAGTCGTCGTCTTGGCGTCGTTCTTGGTGTTCTCCAGCATGGGTGAAGTGGAGCGGTATCTTTGTCAGCAGAGTAGGTGGGGGCTTCTGCCCGTGCCCGCTTTTGGGGGCGGTGAGGAAGGAGACACGTTGATGAGGAAGGAGCTTGCCACCTGTCGCTGCCTGCCGTGGGGGCTCTCTGGGGACGAGGCTCCGGGGCGTCTTCTGTTCTCAGCAGCAGGACCTGGGGATCGAGGGAGCTCCTGGTGGGCGGATGGGCTCTGTTCCTGGGATAGTTATAGAGACCCTCAGTAATGAAAACATCGGGCTGCTGACAGCACATGCCCGCCGGGTCACAGCTCTGCATTCAGGCTCCTTGTGGCCGCAAGGAGCGCTCCTAATTCAGCCCAGCTCCCGGCCAGTGCTGGGGAGAGAAGATAAGCTTGCAGTGGGGGTGGCTCCAGATCCAATTTCGCCGTTCTGCTGGCTGACTTTAAATTCATTACCTTATATGAATCATATTACCAACATCACATTGTTAGCAGAATTTAAAAGCCCATCCGTGATACCTCTCCAGTATACCAACTGCTTAGAAATGTTATTTTCTATTTTTTATCTATATGCATACAAATTTCCCTAGCTAAAAATCATAATGTACATACAACTTTGACTTTGCTTCTTTCATTTAACACGATCTGGTTACCCAGGTATTATACAATCTTTCCCATGCCACTATGTAGTCTTTTAAAAAGTTAACCAACTCAGAAACAGAGTTTACTTTCCCTACTATAAAAGTCATGCTTACTAATTATTGAGAAAATGGAAAATACAAAGTATTTGAAAAGCCCTCTCTGATAGTGACTTCCAATTCCTTAAAAACAATTTTTAATTTTGTGATTAGAATTTTAGAAATTTATATATTTACTTATCTTTTAAAGGTTTTTTTTTTTTTTTTTTTTAGTTTAGAGGCAGAAGGCCTGGGAGAGCTCCTGTGTGCTGTTTTCTTCCCCAAATGCCCACAGCAGCCCTGGGCCAGGCCAGGGGCCAAGGTGGGAGCTGGGAACTCAGTCCAGGTGCCCCACGTGGGTGGCAGGAGCCCCATTCCTGGAGCCGTCACTGCTGCCCCCGGGGTCTGCGTCGGCAGGAAGCTGGAATGGGGAGCTGAGCAGGGTCCTGAACTCAGGTGCTCTGATGTGGGATAGGGGCTTAACCGTGTTCTAATTGCTGGGCCCGATGCCTGCCCTCATTTGTCACTGAAAATGTTTTCTCTGCTTATTGTGCACATAGTTGTGATTGTATTAGTCACCTGAATTTGAATCCTGCTTTAAAAAAAATCAGAGCACGGGCATTTACATGTGACTGTACACTTGAGTCATTTTTAACAGCCCCATCACATGGTGGTACCAAAACTCACACCTCTCAGGGAAGGTGCATTCCCGCTTTCGCCCTGAGATGCATAGTTTGGGCACCCGCGGGGAGTCTGGCTGTGGTGCCATTGTAACTTTCAGAGTCTCTTGCTTGTTGGGAGCTCCGTTTGACTCTTGCGTCTCGCTGCCACCGTACTTGACTTTCACACTTTCTTCAAACCTCAGCTCTCGCTTCCCCGTAGCCTGAGGGTAGCATGGCTTGGTGACCTGAGAGCTTGGCTGAGTGGGACAGGTGTGAAGCCCCATGGACCCTGCCTGTGCAGGGCGGCTGGGGTCTCTGGCCTGCCAGCTGGTGGTGACCGCTTGCTCCCCGCTGCATGGCTTTGAAAACTTGCTCTTCCTCGCGAGGCTGGCCTGGGCTTCCTTGGGGTGCAGAAGAGGAGCCTGTGGACACCCCAGGCGAGGCTGAGGGAGCAGCGCCTTTGTCCACAGGTAGAGTCCAGCCTCTTGTTCTCTCCGCCATGAAGGCTGCTGGACTTTAGGGCGAGCTGGGGTAATAATAGTAACAATTGCTGCTACTTAACACAGGCAGCATTTACACCGTTATGTTACCTTACTTAATCTTTATTTATTTTTTCTTTTATTTTAAAGTATACAGACTTCATGCATTTCATAAACACAAATCTAGGAACATAATGATTCTTCCCTCCCACCCACACTCCCACCCCTCTTCCTTCTCCTTCTAGTCCCATTTTTCCGTTAACTTTATACACATATAATTAACCCTACACTAAGTAAAGAGTTCAAGAAATTGTATGGGGAAAAAAACCTGTTTCTCAACAGTCGAGAGGAGTGCTGTTCAAAGTCATTGCATCTCCAAGTGTCAATTTCACTTCTGTTGATTACCTTTTAGGTGCTCTGTTAGTTAGCACAGTTCAGAGAGAACATATGGTATTTGTCTTTTTGGAACTGGCTTATTTCACTAAGCATAATATATTGCAGTTGCATCCATTTTGTTGCAAACAAGAAGATTTCTTTTTTTTTTTTTTAACCACTATATAGTATTCCATGGTGTACATAATCCTATACTTTTTTTATCTGGTTTTCAGTTGATGGACACTTGGGTTGAGTCCATGTCTTAGCTCTTGTGAACTGAGCTGCAATAGCTATTTAATCTTTTTTTAAAAAATATTTTTTTATTTATTTGAAAGACAGCTACACAGAGAGAGAAGGAGAGGCAGAGAGAGAGAGAGAGAGAGAGGTCTTCCATCCGCTGGTTCACTCCCTAGATGGCTGCAACGGTTGGAGCTGCACTGATCTGAACTCAGGAGCCAGGATCCTCTTCCAGGTCTCCCACATGGGTGCAGGGGCCCAAGGACTTGGGCCATCTTCTACTGCTTTCCCAGGCCACAGCAGAGAGCTGGATTGGAAGTAGAGCAGCTGGGTCTCAAACCAGCACCCATATGGGATGCCGGCACTGAGGGAGTGGCTTTACCTGCTCTGCCACAGTGCCGGCCCCGCTCATTTAATCTTTATCACAACCACGTGACAAAGGTATTAGTACCATCCCTGTTTCATGGATGAGCAAACTGAGATAGGCAGAAGGAGAACAGGCGGCTGGTCCAACGTTACACAGACACAATGTGGAAGACCAGGACTGAGACATAGGCGATCCACCCCCAGCCACTGTGCTGTATTATCTGTCATTCAGCTTGAGAGTGACCCCAAAGGGGAGCTTTCACTATGAAAGTGCCTAGAGCCCAGTCCTAGTGCTCTGGGGTTCATAAACCAGCTTGGGCAAGCTGCGTCTCTGTCTTGACATTGCACTGTACTCCACGAGCATTTATTGAGCACCTAGTGTGTGCTAAGCCCCACGGGAGCACAGTTTGGTACAGGTATCTTTGGGTGTCCATTTCAAGTGTTCCCCGAGTTCACTTCTTTGTGGCTCTGGGAGGCCGTGTTAGAGGCCAGGAGTGGGGAGCCCCAGCTGTGACCAGGAAAGGTCCTACCCTGAGCATTGCAGGCGGTGACCAACGAGGGGAAGTCCTTGCCTTTAAATATGGTCTCGTGGCGGATATTGGGGTGGGACAAATAGAGCGGCTGGACACTAAACAGGTGACGCTGATGGAAACACATGTTCTCACACAGTCACAACCTTGCCTGGATGCCCTGAGACCACTTCTTGCCAACTGCAGTATCCTAGGTGCTGGCGACTCTCAGTCTCCCAGGGTGAATTCATGTAAAGGCTCTGCCTTAACTTACCTGTGTGAACAGCAGGAATGAGCTGCATGGGTTTTCTCTGCTGTATCCCTCCCAGCCCTCAGGAGGGGGATGAGGGAAGTAGGTGTGAGCTCTTTCTAGACTTGTTGCTTCGTGGGAAAGGCAAAGTGATGGGTGCACATCTAGGGAGTTCTGGGCTCTGGGTTGGAAAAGTGGAACCATCTGGAAAGACTTCGTCAGGCAGGTCTCTAAACTCTGTCCCCTGCAAAGAGGGGTCTAGCCTTGAGCAGTCGGCTCCTGGGTGCCAGGAGCTGTGGTTTGAATGTCTTCTTGTTGAATGTCCATGTTGAAGTCCAGGTGCCGGTGTGACAGTACTGAGGCGATTAGGTCATGAGGGCTCTGTCCTCAGGAATGGATTCAGGCTGTTACCGGGTGAGAAGGTTGGTGTCACAGGAGTGGTTCCTCACTGAAAGGATGAGTTTGGCTCCTTGCTGTCTCGGTTACATGCTCTTCCTTGCCCTCTGCCTTCCGCCATGGGCTAGGGCAGCACAAGGGCCCAGCACCGTGCCCTTGATGTCCCAGCCTCCAGAACCCTGAAGCTGGGCAAACGTCTATGGGTTGTAAGTCGCCCAATCTGTGGTGTGTGTTATAGCAGCAGAGGACAGACTGAGACACAGGGCACTGTGGCTGGTGCTGCTATGGTGACGCCTGGGCAGGTCTTCCATGCTCCTCTCCCTAGCAGGTGCAGGCAGACCACGTAGCTCCATCCCTGAAAAATTACATTCTCTTACTTGATCCGCCTCTGACTTCTGGGACTGCGAGAATGTGGGCGGCTGGGTGGGTGGGGGACCCACAAGTCAGGTGATCTGGAGGTCCAAGGAGAATGTTCTGCTTGGGAACCAGCTTATTTCAGCTCGCTCACTCTTCCCCAGACACCACATATACATTCACTTCATAACGTGGCTCCATAGTGACGTGGATAAACTAATTCTGCTCCCCAGTGGGCCTCTTCCCGATGCAGCCTGTGGGGCCTGGCACCGTGAGCACAGCCTCACGGCCACTGATACTCTCTCTTTCTTTCAGATCCCCTTTGCCTCCTGCAAGCATTTGCAGGGCGGGCACGTTTCCTGAGTGGCCGTGCGCTGCTGGACATCACAGATCGCCTGTCAGGTGAGTGCCCCAGCCTACCCTGACCCCGAACTTCCGGTCCACTTCTCCTCTCTCTGGCATGAGGTCAAACCACCCACTTGCATTAGATCTCAAATAATCCCCACAGACCATTTAAAATTTTTGACAATCTGCTTTTAAGGTTTATGTTTACTTGAGAGAGAGAGAGAGAGAGAGAGAGAGAGAGAGATCACGCCCCTACTGTCTGAAATGGCTAGCACTGGGCTAGACAGAAGCCGAGAGCCAGAAACTCCATCAGGTCTCCCCCATGGGTGGCAGGAGCCCAGTTACCTGAGCCGTCCCCACTGCATTAGCAGCTGGAGTCAGGAGCCTGAGCCCTGGGAGGAACCCAGGTACTGCAAGGAGGAATGTGAACATCTTAACTGCTAGGCTAAACACCCACCCCGATGTCGGCTTTTTTTTTTTATCGGTGACAATCTCCACATTGCCAGAAGCAAATCTTTGTTTTGGTAAAAACTGGGTTGGGGGAGGGATTTGTACGTAGCCCAGACAGTCTTGAAGACCACAGGCAGCAGCACGGAGACCACCGGCAGCTCTGACCGCGGGCAGTTCCCTGCCGTCGTTTCATCCTCATCCTTGCTTGCCCGAAGCAGCCCCTCCTGCCCGATGTCAGAAGGACCCAGCTCGGGAGCCCCCAGGCAGGCTGAGTCTGTTCCCAGGCTCCGGACGGGCCCCCTGAAACAGACGGGTCACACCACGCCCCTGCTGCAATCCTTGCATGGCTCCTGCGCTGCCCTCAGGACGGCGTCCGAGACCCCTGCAGGGGCGCACAGGCCCTGAGCCCTTTCTTCCCACCCCAGCTCACATGCACTGGGCCCTGCCATCCTCCTAACACCCCACAGGAGGGCGTGGGCTCCACAGCCGTCCTTTGTATAGCGGTAAGAACAGAGCTCAGAAATGTCCCTTAGGGAGCAATGCAGGATGTGTCCCCAGGAGCCTGGCTGCAAAGCCACAGCCTCCATGCTGTACTTTGCTGAGGCCCTGGAGGGGTCCCTCTGCCTGCTGGGCGCCAGCATGCAGCCCTCCCTGCTCTCCCACTACTCACACCCTTGCATGGCTCCCCTGCCCGCAAAGCTCTGCTCCATGCTCTTCCTCCACTGGGCAATGCTTTCTGGCCCTGGCATCACCTCCTGTGTCCCCCTGGTCCCGTGCACGTCTCCAGAGCACACCCCATGGAGGCATTGGCCTGTCCCCCAGCCCCTTGCACCACGGCACCCGGGTTGCTCGGCACCTGGCCTGGCGTAGGCTTTCAGCACCGCGGCTCCTTCTGGCATCTTCTCTGCTGCTTCTCTCTCTCCCGGCTTTGCCTGCATCCCGGTGCAGTGCTCCGGGTGTGCCTGACATGGCTCTCCCCTCCCGTCCAGGTGCCGGGCCTTCCTGGGGCAGGCAGGGCTGGGGTGGCTGGGCGTGAGGACTCAGGCACACACTCAGCCCGCCCTGGAGAGGACACAGGAGCTCCACACTCAGCCTTCTCTGAGTGAGGCCGCCGCCTGTCCTCACGGGGGAATGCATGGGCCGCGAGGCAGCGAGCGGCCTCACTGGGGACTGCTTGCTCATCGCAGTTCCCGCATCCATTTCCAAGACCCTTGCAAAATGCTGGTTTCCCAGTAGCTCTTTGGCTAATGTGGCATCAGCCAGGCACCAAGAAGAGCCTGTCCCTCGGCGCCAGGTGCAGCTTGGTAGGAATTGCTCTTCGGCTGATTACCTCTCTGCCTCTTCACTCCAGTTTCGTGGGGTTGGCTGTTCCACAGTGGCTCCCAGAAGGGCCTCTGTGGCCTTCGCCAGCTTCCGAGACCCCTGCCAGCCAGGTGACCTCACGTCCCTGCACCTGGGAGTGCAGCTGAGGTGGCCCGAGCTCTGTGCAGGGAAGAGGCGGGTCCTGGGGCAGGAGGAAGCTTCCTGGGGGCTGGAGTGGGCTCAGGGAGGAGGCAGGTAAGCGTGATCAGGACACCTTGACTTCTGGGGGGGGGGGGAGTGTAACACTTGCTGATTCCCAGGGGAGGCTACATAGATTGGGGTGCAGGAACCTTGAGGGTGTGGCCTGGCAGCCAACATGTGCACTCCCTGGAAAACGCCCCAGAGACAGCACCGGGCTGGGCTGTCTGCTCACAGGGGCCCAGGTCGGCTGTGGTTCTCAATGCTTCAGGCTGGCTTTGAAATCCGAGGGGACCCTGGGGACTCCTGGCAGGTTGGATGATGTTACACTGAGGAGGGGAGGCAGATTGGGGGTTCCATTACAAGTAAAGCTAAGCTGCAGACCGGCCCCTGAATGAGGAGCTCCCTGGGGCTCAGAGGGACAAGGGGCGTTGGGAGGACTGTGAACTTCAGCTCCTGTCTTCGGCCAGGCAGGGTCTTGAGCTGAGCCTCACTTTCCTCCCCTGGGAAGTGGACATGAGCCCTGTCTCTCAGGGGTGCTCTGAGCTGCAGCTGGAGCCATGGCGGGGGTGGGGGGGTGGGGAGGGGAGAAGTTCTAAGCCCTGGGTCCTCATAGCTTCCGGGGCACAGGCCCTTCCGGTTCCTCTGGCTGTCAATCACACAGCTCCTCTCTCAGTCTTGTTTGCCTTCACCTTCAGCCCTGTCCCTTGGCAGGACCATGGGCAGAGGGGGCCGCTTGGCAAACAAGTGTGGTTCGCGCGAATGCACTTAGGGCAACGCGCCCATGGCCGGAGCAACCCCTGTGCCGTGACCTGGGATAGCCTGCGATGTTGGCTGCAGCTCTGGGGATAGAGAGCTGGCGGGCAGTGGAGCTGCCTGCTGGGTTCTTTTGAGTTTGGAGAGGGCTGAATAACCCTTGCGTAACCAGCCCTCGGGGGTTATCACTGGCATGGAGGGTCTGCACGTTCGTGCCTCGTGCAGGGCTGCTGGTCTCATCGTGAGTTCGGGCACCCAGACGCTGGGAGGCCTGTGATGGTTTCGTTCCCCGCCAGCTGTTTTATCTGCTACAATGCTTCACTTGGGAGAGTCTTGACTTCCCCCTGCACAACAGCTTTTCTATGCTTGGGTGGCTTTTCCCAGGAGGGGATGTGGATTCATTCAATACTAACACTACCTGAACATACATAACGCACACAAAAGACAGGACTCCAAAGACTCACAGAGGAGTGGAATCAAAATATAAGCTTATTGAGGCTGGTGCTGTGGCATAGCTGGTGGAGCTACTGCCTGCGGCACCGGCATCCCACAGAGGCACTGGTTTGAGTCCTGGCTGCTCCATTTGTGATCATCATCCCTGGTGATGCACCTGGGAAAGCAGTGGAGGATGGCCCAAGTGCTTGGGCCCCTGCACCCACATGGGAGACTTGGAAGAAGCTTCTGGCTCCTGGTTTCCTACTGGCCGAGCCCCAGCCGTTGCAGATGAAACAGCAGATGGAAGATCTCTCTTTGTCTCTCCTTCTATCTCTTGTAACTCTGCCTTTCAAGTAAATAAATAAATCTTTATATATATAAGCTTATTTTGATGCAAAAAAATTTGAAATCCATGTGTAACGAGTCTTCAAAAAGGATATGAGAAATATTTATTATGCATGGATTTCAATGTTTGTACTCATAATAAACTTCTATTTAAATTGAAATTTCCTCAAATGCCCACAGTGGCCGGGCATGGGAGAGCAGCAGTTGAAGCTGGGCGCCAGGACACTGCTGCCTCCCAGGGTCTGCAGTAGCAGGAAGCTGGAGCCAGGACTTGAACCCAGCTGCTTGGACGTGGGACATGGGTGCCTGAACTTCCGGGCTAAGTGCCACAAACTTTTTGAAGTACACTCCTCTGTGTTTTTTATTGAATCTTTCAAAATCGTCAGAGCTTGGTTCAGGAGGGTTATGGAAAAGGCTCAGAAAGGTGGGCTGGCTTTCTCCGGCTCACGCAGCTGGTGGGCAGCAGAGCCAGGGTTGTCACCGGGCGTGGCTGCCTCTTTCCTCTGCCCTGGGCTGCAGGGACCCATTGTGATCTCCCTGGGCAGTGGTGCTTCTGCCTGTGTGCACCCCTTCCTCCACGGCGCCCAGAGGCGGAGCTGGCGGCTGGGGAGACGGCAGTGGGAGAGGAGTGCGCCCTGCTCAAGTGACCATCCCTCTCTTCTGCCCCACAGCGCTGGTGGCCTCGGTTTACCCTCGGAAGCCGCAGGCTGTGGAGTGGCACGTGCTTCCAGTTCTCTGGCACTTCTTGAACAGCGTGCCGGGGAGCAGCACCCTGCCCAGGCACGGCAGCAGCGTTGGCGCGGTGGTGTGCCGGCTCACCGGGAGCCTTCGGGAGCAGATGGGCTCCCGCCTGCAGGACTCGGCCGCCGGGCAGCCAGAGCACGTCGTCAAAATGCTGCAGCGCCTCCTGGACGTGACCCCCATGGCGGGCAGCAGCAGGGGCGCCAGCAGAGAGCTGCCACTGGGCGGCAAGGCAACAGGCAGCTGACAGCCCTTCCAGCTGCGGGAGAGATGGATCTGAAACAGGCGATTAATATTTTTATCTTATTTTATTTTTCTGATGTCATCATCTCCCGGCCTACCTTCCCCCTTAGAGTTTCAGATGTATACAGTATATTTTGAAGTAGATATAAAAGAAATGCTATTTTTCTAAGGTTTTATTATCTTGCACTGGAAACAATATTTATTCACATATTGGAGAAACAGAATCTCTGTCTTTCTCTCACACAGTGTTTGCATCACTGGTTCACCCTCCAGCAAGAGTAAGAGAGGAAGGGGGAGGGAGAGGGAGAGGACCCTTCCATCTGTTGGTTCGGTCCTCAGACGCCTCCAGTGGCTGGGTCTGGGAACTGCAATGCTGGGAGCCAGGCACCCATCCAGGTCTCCCACAGGGGTGAACCCAGTTACTTGAACAGTCACCGCTGCCTCCCAGGGTCTGCAGAGTGGGACACTGGATTCAGGAGCCAGAGGCAGGAATCAAAGCCAGGTAGTCCGGGCATCTTAACTGCTAGGTGAAATAGCCACTCTCATCTTGTACCTTTTTTTTTTTTTTTTTTTGACAGATAGAGTTAGACAGTGAGAGAGAAAGAGAGAAAGAGAAAGGTCTTCCTTCCGTTGGTTCAGCCCCCAGATGGCTGCCACGGCCTGCGCGCTGTGCCGATCCAAAGCCAGGAGCCAGGTGCTTCCTTCTGGTCTCCCATGCGGGTGCAGAGCCCAAGCACTTGAGCCATCCTCCACTGCCTTCCCAGGCCACAGCAGAGAGCTGGCCTGGAAGAGGAGCAGCCGGGACTAGAACTGGTGCCCATATGGGATGCTGGTGCCACAGGCGGAGGATTAACCTAGTGCACCAGGGCACTGGCCCCTATCTTGTACCTTTTTAACCTCAGAGAAATTTCCAGTAGCTGGGTTTGGTGCCAAACAAAATGAAATACAAAAATGGCAATGCTGGTTGTGGGGGAGATGGAGATGAGAGTTGTGGAAGAAAAGGGTTGCGTAGATCCACCTGTTGCACTGCATTTTTGGGGCAGAGTCCTCCGTCTATGGGCAGGGGATAGCTCTCCGGGGGCCCCAGGCCTCTGAGCTGTCATCAAGTCAGTGCCTGACTAGAAGTGAGCGCACCAGACATCCCTGGGGACAGCGTGCTTGTGCCCTGCCAACTCCGTAGCCCAGCAGCCTGGTGCCGTGGCAGCCTCCTGCAGGGAGCTGTGGGCTCAGCCAGAGACACAGGGCCGTTGATGCTGTCTGGCTGATCGCCACCTCCTGACTCTGGAAGTTGCCATTCTTGCTGGTTCTGAAAGGACCAGAGGTCGCTTCACCCGTGGAACACCCTAAGCGGAAGCACTCAGTGGCGCGTGAGCTGCTAGGCAGTATACAGACGTCACTCGGACCCTGCATTTGCACGGGCTGCTTCAGTCAGCCGTGATGCAACACTGGAGAGGCGGGGGGGGGGGGGGGGGGGGGAGGGGAGGCGCAGTGTGGGGAAGCAGGGAGGAGGTGCCGGCTGCTGGGGGAGCAGCCGGTGGGATGGGGCCTTGCGGGGCACTGGAGGTCTGGGGCTCAGGTGTGAACACAGTAGGGGTGGCTCTGCCTGGGCAGGGGCCAGTGATGGGTTAACAGCCATGTGACCAGAGATGATTGGAACTCAGCCGTTCTGCAGACACACAGGCAGGCCTGCTAAGGTGACGGCTCCCAGCACAGCGCCTTGTCCTTGGCAAGGAACCTGCCCCATTTGGAGACAGACGCAGTGAGTTCTCTGGCCGTCTCCACCCCTGCTCCGTGGTCACTGGTCCCCGAGCTGTGACATCAGCTCCATGTCGCTGTTCTGAGCCTCCCTTGAGGAAGTCCAACTACGAAGGCACTATAGAAAGTCTGTGGGAAAATGGAGTTCAGTCAAGTTTAGGGCCAGTTGCTACGGTGCAGTGTGTTAAGCTGCGGCCGTTTGTGGGACACCAGCGTCCCACATTAGTGTCAGTTTGAGTCCTGGCTGCTCTGCTTCTGATCCAGCTTCCTGCTAATGCATTCCGGGGGAGCAGACAATGGCTCAAGTACTTGGGTGCCTGACACCCATGTGGGAGACCTGGATAAAGGTCCCTGGCCCAGCCCTGGCTGTTGAGGCCATTTGGTCAGTAAATCAGCAATGGAAGATATCTCTCGCTCTTGCTCTCACTCTGTCTCTGCCTTTCAAGCAGATTAAAATAAATAAGATTTCTTAAAAAAAAAGATTTATCTTTTGCACTTGAGAGACAGAATTACAGAAAGAGAGGGAGAGACAGAGAGAGGTCTTCCATTCACTCTTCAAATGGCCACAATGGCTGGAGCTGGGCTGATCCAAAGCCAGGAGCCAGGAGCTTTTTCCAGGTCTCCCACGCAGGTGCAGGGGCCCAAGCACTTGGATCGTCTACTGCTTTCCCAGGCCATTAGCAGGGAGCTGGATCAGAAGTGGGGCAGCTGGGATTTGAACTGGCTCCCATATGGGATACCGGTGCTGCAGGCAGAGAGTTACCCTACTAGGCCACAGTGCCAGCCGCATAAATAAGCATTTTTAAAAGAAGAGATAAGTTTATGTTGGTGCAAACCCTTTTGAGATCTGTGCTGTTTTTTTCATAAAATGCATTTTCCTTGAACTTTTTCGAGACCCTCATTTACTCCCTGTGAGTGCCCACAGCTGAGGAAGCCACTGCCCGCTGTCTGTGTGGCCTGTGGAGCCAGGCCAGGCCCCTCCCTGTGCCCTGGCGTGACACCTGGCCCTGCCAAGTCATCTTGGAGCCTGGGCTTTTAATAGGTGGCTTAAGTGTGATTTTGAGTAATTCCAGCCCGGTGTGAGCTGCTTCTCACCCGACTGTGACCCCGGCAGGGGCTGCCCCACAGTCACCTGCTCCTTGTTGATTTGACTGAAGCCTGTTAAAGGCCTTCGAGACAGGGACTCATCCAAAGATGCCTGGGAGACGGCTATTAAAAGTAAAGTTTTACACTATTTAACTGGTTGTGTTTTCTGTCTCGGCAAACTGGCTTGGTTGGGAGGCTTACATTCTGTGCTTGTTAAGATGCTAGAATGGATCAGAATATTTCACGGTTCTTTTTAGAACCTCAGGGACCCTGGGACCTAGAGCTTGGCAGGGATTTTGCAAGTGCGCCTTAAGCTCAGTTCTGTGGTCTTCCACGCCCAGTTCCTGCCTTCCACACCCAGCCTGAAGCCCAGAGCTTCCCGGCCCGTGGCATCTGTGGCCAGCTTCACGGGTGGAGGGGCTGAGGGTGGAAAAACAGAGGATAAATCTTTGCATTGTCCTGTTCTCCTTATTTCAAGTTTTCCTTTAGGGCCGGGCAGCCGAGGGCTTTGCCAGCCACACCCCCGGCGCTGCGTGGCTGGGGAGGGCGTGGATGGTCCTGCTGCACCTTGGGAACTTCAGGCTCAGCAAAGGGGAGAGAGCACAGGAGTGACCTTGTCTGGGCCTGCTGGGGAAGCTCGTTCCCAGAGCCAGGCTGCGCTGCGGCTGGGCCACCCCATCCTGTCCTTGGCTGTGTGTGTGCCAGGACCTGCTCTCAGGAAGCTGGGGTTTGGGGTAGGAGTTCGGCCTCCCCTGGGGTTCCCCACTCCCACCCCCCAGCCAGAATCATGGAAAGCATGGAGCCGAGTTTCTCTGCCTGCGGGCCCTGCCTCTTATCGGATTTTCTGTTTTTCATTTCCTTCCTTCCAAGATAATAACAGTTCTTCCATTCTCTGCACTTTGGAATCAGTTGGCAAGATTTAAAAAAAAAAAAATACTCTTATCAGGCCGTTCTCCCAAGGGATTTTGATTCAATTGGTTGAGGGTGGTATAGGCAGCTATTTTTTCTTAAAAACTGAAAAAAAAAAAAAAAAAAAAAAAGGCCTTTGGGTGATTCTAGCAGGTGGCTAGATTCAGAAACCACAGGAAAATGGGGCTCCTGGCCCACCAGCTCCCCTCCCCGCAGCCCCTGGCTGTCCTGTGTTAGGACAGGGCCTGGGGCACAAACCCAGCACCGAGTTCAGGAAGGCCTGGCAGGCGATGTTGGCTTTGGATCCTCTGTGTACCTGCCTGGTTCCCACCATGCTTATGGAGCCTGTGTGGGGCGGGGCCTCGCTGCACCTCAGCCTGGCTGCCGTGAAGGCTGAGAGAACTCTTGGGAAGTCCCTAGCACAAGGCCAAGGGCACAGGGAGCCCTAGGTCAGTGCTGGCTGCAAGGTTTTGTGGCCATCGCTTTAGGAGCTGTTAGCAGCGGGGCTTGTGTGGGCTCTGCCGCCTCCGGAGTCGGGAAGGGAGGGAACGCGCTGGGGTTCTTGGAGCGGAGCCTGGCTCAGCCTGTGCTGGCTGCTCTCCTCTAGGTCCTGAGGGCTGGGGTCTCCCCTTTGGAGCAGGTGCTTGTCCCACCGCAGGAGAAACCCCAGACACTCCTCTCCCTGCAAGGCTGCTCCATGCTCCCTCCTCCTCTCCCCTCCTCCTTCCACTTGCCCTGCAGAAGGCAGGGTGATGGGGGGTGGGGAGCAGAGCTGCCTCCTGCTGGGGGCCTTTTCCCTGCACTGTGGCTCAGTGCTGACACAGGAAGGGAAGGGGGCAATGGTGAGGGCGAGTCGTCCTCCTGGGTGGAGAGAAGATGGAGGGGAGGCAGCCTCCAAGGTCAGTGTGTACGCAATTCCTGGTCTGTCATTCTTCTCGACGTCTTATGGGGAAAGCAGTGTTTCTTCTATTTCCCGATGGAGGAAACTGGGCCTTGGAGGGGTGCGGTGAGTGGCTCTGGCCAGTGGGCAGGGTCATCTGGAGTCCTGGGTGAAGGGCACCTTCCTAGCGAGCCGGTGAGCCTGCATGTCCAGCAAGCTCCAGGTGATGTCGCTGTTGCAGGGCACACATTCTGGAAGTCAGGCCTAAGACACAGCTGGAAGAGGGCTGGGGCTGGGGCTCAGGGCTGTTGGACCACAAAGCCCTGACCTTCCTACATGGGATGCTCTATGGCTCCCAGATGGTTACTCCCCTGGGGCACTCTGCCCCTGTGAAAGGACCAACCCGAGTCCCACGGCTACCCGGCCGCAGGCTGGTCCCAAGGCACAGAGGGTGTGTTTGGTGGGGTGTGACCATCACGACCTGCTGTGGGCACAGCCACAGGAGCAAAGTGCAGACCTCCCACGGCTGCTGCAGCGAAGCAGCCGGCCTGGCAGCGTGTGTTTCGACAGAGACCCAAAGGCAGGCAGAGAGAGGAGTATTGCCGCGTAGGTGGTTAAAGTGGCATCAAGTATGCGGGATTGGAGGCTTCGGGGAAGGTGCAGGCACAAAGCGTGGACCGGGCCGCTGACAGCAGCACCAGCTACCGGGTGAAGGCGCGGGTTTCCAAGTCAGAACCTCAGCCGCTCTTAGCAGCCACCGAGGCTGAGACCCTGTGCCGCAGTCTCAGTGGTTGTGAGCGGCCCTGTCTGGCTCATATCTGGGAATCGGCATCACCCATGTGGTCGGCGAGAAGACCTGCTTGGGGAAAGTGGTGGGGGGGGGACAGGGAGACAGGGACAGGCGCTTGTTAAAACCTCAGCTTTCTGGTCTCAGCAGTGCATCTGCCTGGGGAGACGGGGGCCAGGACATCTGTCAGTCATCACGCAGCCCCGGGACTGCTCCGCTGCAGCAGGTGGGAGGAGGCGTGTCCCCAGCGGGGCTCCTGTTCGGAGCTGGCCTCTGGGGTTATTTCAGGGACTGTTCCGGCATGGCTGTGAGCTGTCGCCTGGTGTTTTGGACCAGAAAGCTGTAATGTTTGAAGGTTTGTTTTGTTTTAACCATGGCTTGGTAATTACCTCTCTGTGGGTTGACAGCTGCTATTAGCATTACCTTGGGTTCTCCTTGACAGTTTTTACATCCAGAGAGTGATCTGTGTTGGAAGCTAAGAACTAAACAATAGCTTTAAAAAGCCACCAGGCTTCGTCAACACAGCCGATCCTGTCCCATTGCAAAGGAGAAAACAAGCGCCAGCTAAATAATTCTCGTCCAGGCAGTTCGCTCCCCGGGACTGTGTCGTTTCTGTCTCAGCCATGGGGGTTCACGCCTGGGGGCTCTGAAATGAGGAGCTGTTTCCCGAAAGAGCTGCACCCGCTCCAGCGGCACCCGGGCCTGGAAGCCCACTTCAAAGGTTGGTGGCAATGAGGAGCAAAGAGTTTTTTGCAAAGTGTTTCTTTTTAAAAACATTTTAAAGATTTATTTTTATTTGAACGGTGGAGTTACAAAGAGAGAGGGAGAGAGAAAGAGATCTTCTATCTGCTGGTTCACTCCCCACATAGCTGCAACGGTTGGGGTTGGGCCAGGCCGAAACCAGAAAATAGGAACTCCATCAGGGTCTCTCACATGGATGGCAGGGCCACCTTCTGCTGCTTTGCCCAGCCTCGTTAGCAGGGAGTGGAATTGGAAGCAGAGCAGCCGGCACTCGAACCAGTGATCCAACAGGGGACACCGCTGTTACAGGCAGCAGCTTCACCTGCTGTGCCACACTGCCGGCCCCTCTTCTTAGTGTTAGAAATAGCAGTATGTGTGTGGTGTGTGGTGGAGGAGTAGTTGAGTTTTAGGGAGAGGATTATTATTATTTTTTATTTATTTTTAAGGATTTTTTAAAAAAAAGATCTATTTGTTTATTTGGAAGTCAGAGTTACTGAGAGAGAGAGAGGGAGAGACAAAGAGAGATCTTCCATCCACTGGTTCACTCCCCAAATGGCTGCAATGGCCAGGCCTGGGCCAGAATGAAGCCAGAGACTTCTTCTGGGTCTCCCATGTGGGTGGCAGGGACCCAAGGACTTGGGCCATCCTCTGCTTCTTTGCCATCCCAGGCGAAATAACAGGAAGCTGGATTGGAAGTGGAGCAGCTGGGACACAACTAGTGCCCATGTGGGATGCTGGTGTCCCAACGCTGGCCCCAGGATTATTGTTTTTAAAGATTACTTTGGGCATTCTGAATTTCTTTCCAAACTTGTTTAGGAGGAGTGGAGAAAATTGCAGCTAGATTTTGTTTGGACATGAAAAACAACCTGCTATTTGTAAATGCTGGAGAAAATAGGGGAAGTTTTCCCAAAGAGGATTGTGTCTCCATGTAGGGCGGTCCCTCTGGAATCATTCAGAGACTGCTTGCAGCAGGTGTTGGAACTAAGGATGGCCGAGGGCTCGCAGGCCTGTGCTGGCATTAGCTGGCGATGCTTTGGAGAAATGCATTTACCATCTCCCAGCCTCATTTTTCCTTTGTAAACAGTACTAAAGTAATAGTTGCTTTGTTCATAATATCACTAGATTTTTTTCCCCTTGAATATTCAATGAAACAATGTAGATAATTCTGTTCTGAAAGAGTAGAGGGTTACCTAGAGAGAAAAGGCGGCATCGCCCTTGACCCTGGCCGTGGCCCGACTTTTCAGGAGCCACTCCGAGTCAGCGCTGAGCACCTGTCACACTGACAGACGGCCTCTGACTCAGTGTGGGAACAGGTGAGACCCCGGCTTTATGTGTTTTGTTCCCATTCAGTGCACTTGGCATCTGTACTTGTGATTGCAAGCAAAATGTTTCAAGTCTTTTCTTTTCACTTCGGAAGACACAGAAACCTTCAAAGCAGGAAGTCAATTCCGTGGTGACTCTGACAGCTGCTTTCAGCTTTCGCTACGGATCAAGGCCCAGCTCTGAAATGAGGGGAGACACTACCGACTCCTTCTCTTTATCAGAATCTTAAAGTGCGGAGATGAACGTTTAAAACAAAAAATGGCAACGAGGTGGTGAGTTCAGCTCTCCACGAGGGCCCACAGGGATGGCTGGGGAGGCACAGGTTTGCGTTGTCTTGTGGATGACAGGATAAGCAGGCCGGCATGACTGGCACCGCCTTACAGGTGACACAGGTGTCAGGACTTGGGCTCCCGGGCCCCGGTTCCGCCCACCAGGGGTGTGACCGCCTCTGACAGCCAGTGGGCGGTGGCACCTTCACCCAGGCCTCCTTTCTTCCTCTTCCTGTCTTTTGTTCTCTTTCCTCCAACATCAGCTTTTCGGTTTTGTCTGAAGCTGGGCTGAGTCCTGTCCATGCTGCTCCTGCAGCTGGAACAGGTTGCTGGCTGGTGAGCTAGGCTTCCAGCATGTCTGGGATGACATCATTCAGAACCTGGGGCGGGGCTAGACCAGCAGCACGCCACAGCCGTCCCACGCAGGGCCCACCGACTTCACCCATCGGTGAAGTTACTTTCTGAAGTCCACGGGTTTAATCAAGCCGAAGCATCCAGAGCCCTCCATAAAATTGAATTAGAGTGCTGAGCGAATTAACTGTTTACTCCTCTTGGTGTGCAATGCATCTCTAATTACCTTTCATAAAAACGTCTGGATGGATTGATGGAACTTTATTTAAACTTCAGGTAGGCACAGGGAGTGGATGATAGTGCTGTGTAACATGTTCTGTTAATGCAGGCTCAGGGCACATTTCCTTTATGGCAATTCCGCAGCATCCTTGATGTGGGGCTGCTTAAAAATATATTACCTTTAAAAAGATTTCTTTGGAAGGTGGAGTGGGTGCTCGGCTGTCTGTAAACACTCAACCGACAAACACCACAACACGTAAAATTCACTCCCACGATACATGCAAAACACCGGTTTATTTTAGAAAAGGGATATTTCTCCAAATCCCTTTCATCCACATTGCAGGATTTCTGAACCAAGTCTCATCAAATGTTAGCCCTTCACAACGAAAGGAAAGCCTCTGGTCTGTCTGCCCTGCGTTTTCTATCAGTGTGGATTTTTCTAGGTTCTAAACCGGGCAGGTGATGCAAGGAAGGCCAAGAGACGCTCGCTGCTCAGCATAAACAATGGCACCGACCCAGGCTGCATTTCATTTGGGAGATTGTATTTATACTTGCAAAAAACTATCACTGTTCTGCCACAATATTAGATTTTTTTTCTCCATGGATCCTTTTGATGGAACCAGAAAATTGTGTTTTCCTCATGGGGCAGATCTGTTTGCTACATTACTAACATGTTGGGGGGAGGCTGGGCTCTGATTCCCCCTCCCCTCATAGCCCTGGGGTCCACGTGGGTACAGAGGGTGAATGGAAGGCTCCACACTCCCAGGAAGGCTTTGGTCTAAATACCAAGTGGGAGTGACGGCAGCCCTCGAACTGAGCTGTGGGATCTCCTCCTTGTCTCACGCCCCACACTCCTTCTGGGTTCCTAACTATGAACACAATGTACGGCCCCAAGTCCTTGATGGCTCCACGGTGTTGCCTTAATTAATGATAGCAGCAGCTGTAAAGACAAACAAGAGCTGTCCTCCCTTCGCCCCTGAGCTGAGGGAGTGGAGTGGCCAGCAAGGATCAGGTTCTTGGGTGGACAGGGGGACAGTGGGCAGGAGGGGCCACCTGAGAGGCTGTGGAACGGGGCTCGAGCACATGGCCAACAGCCATGCGCCTTCCAAGGCAGAGCCATCACCAGGTGCCACAAACTGTCCGTTCATGGTTTCATTTCTTTTGCACAGAGTCCAAGTCCCATGGGACTTGAGCTAAGTCTGGTGGCTAGTGCAGTAGTCACAAAGCACACCCTCGACCCACCGCTCCTGTGCCAGCTCAGTGCTGCCTTCCCTTTGCCTTTCGTTGCCCCACCCTCTTTGGCCTGCGTGACCCCTCCCCATCTGCCGTGGTCCCGGAAGCTGACGTGAGATTCCCGCAGCTCTTAGGTCACTGGGCCACACAATGGCCACACTGGCTGATTGCGGCCTGGGCCTCTCATGACGTCATGTGCAGGGACACTCTCGGTGGATGTAGAGGGGTAACGAGGCCTCCTGGGCTGCTCCAAGCTGAGGGCAGTCGCCCAGGGTGCTGCTGTCCCCTCCTGTTGCCTGCACCATGGCCGGGGCCTGTGTGCTGCTGCTTCCCGGCCAAGCCTGCAGGACAGGTGACTTCTAGTACCAGGGGCCTCCTGCCACGCAGAGTCCTTGGGGGCAGCAGCGGTTCACCCAGACTCTTCCAGGAGTTGTCTCTGACCCCTCTACGTGGGAACATGCTACTGGTTTCTGGGCGCCACCTCCAGCTCCCACTGCCACAGCAGGGGGCACTCAGCCCCCTCAATCTAGCCCTGCCCTCTAAGGAGGGAGGCCTCCTTGGTGACTTGGCTCACCTCCGCCCAGGGCTCATCCGCTCTGCCTCATAGCCTGGTCATCCCCGTGGTGACACCCCCACAGGCACCCCCACTTTCATCCCCTTTGTTTCCCTGCAGCTGGGGGCTACCAGGCTGCTCTGGGCCTCCAAGGATTCTGCTCCTAAACCATAGCACAGGTCAGGGTCCACTTCCAACCAGTCTGCCGCGGAGCCGGCTACCTGCGAGCTGGAGCTCAAAACTACCCACGCTGCTTGCCTCCTGCTGGCTCCCCGCCGGGGCCCTCCCTGTGCTACCCACGCCATCAAATCCCCCATTTAGGGAGAGCACCAGACAGCCATCAAGCAAGTTTCCTGAGCCTGGTTCACTGCCACACACTTGCCTCACCCCTGTCCCACCTGGGTGGCTGCAGCCCAGTGGTCCCAACTGCTGCACCTGCTGGCCCGGCTGAAGTCAGTGCAGCCCCGGAAGTGAACGTGAGCGCGTGGCTGGGTATATATAGACATTTCCCCTAGGAGCCATGGGTTGTGGCCCCTCTTGATCGTTTAACCCGCTATGCTTTGGGTGCCTTCACCTCCATTTTGATAACTGGACAAGCCAGGGTAGGATTCATTTACTCCCTCCTGGGGGAGGGAGCCTGAGAGCCTGGGACCCAGGGTTCCATGTTCTTGAGCCCATGATGTATTTGAAAAGAAAGGATTTGAGGCCTGTCATTTCCCAAGTTCAGAAAGTCCGTTTTACAGCAGATCTAGAGGTCCTACTCTCAGCCACGCCGGTGGGTGAGAATTCCCGTCTTCTGACAACCCACTGAGCAGGCACTGAATCACCCAATTACTGTGAATTCTTTCCCAAACAGAAAGCGCTCCACAGCCTCCCATGGAAACATTCCAAGAGCTGCAGCGAATGCCGAGCTCATTGGCAGAAGCAGGTTTTCGGCATGAACGACCCTTCTTCGCTTTAAAATCAACTCTAGCAGAAGTTCTGCCGACGACCTGGGAGCACGCTTGGCCAAGAAGCCCCGGGGGCGGGGAGTGGGGAGGCAGCCAAGCGAGTGCGTGTGGGCTCTGGCGCCCACGGGGTGCGGGGACCAGGCCAGCCTGTCTGGGAGGCTTACTTTACCCACTCAGCGGAGAAACACGTGGATGTGTCGGACGGCGCTGAGGCTGGGAGGCTGCAGCCTCCCGTGGGCTGGAAGCTTTCCATCGTTAACAGTGGGGCTGGGCTTGGGAAGCAAGAGGGGGAGAAGGGGGAGTCCCAGTGTTCTGATTGCAGCCCAGTCTTCTCGTGTCCGGAGCTACTAGCTAATTAGCTTCTAAACCAAGATCTTAACGAGCCTGTCAATGCTGTGCCATGATTTAACCTTAGAAACACAAAACCTTCCAGCCATTTGTGCAACTGGGTGTGCTTTGGCAGATGGAGTGATGGGATAACCATGGGCGATGAAATGTGATGAAAAGAGCATCGATTCCAGATACATCCACGCATGGTTTTGCTCTGCGTCTTCTCAGCCGTATGACCTCAGGCAGGACTCTTGGGGGAGCTCCACCCCCAAGAATCTTCGGCTTCCTTACCTGCAAAACTGGGGGATGTGGTCTAGCTCATTCAGCGTTGTGAGGATTTAATAATTCCATGGAGCTAGCCCAACCCCCAATCAAGTGTGCCGATCAAGTGTGCAATACATTACCCCTCCCCCCAAAGGAAGGCTGGCACTTGAGGGATTAAAGAGTTTTTGCAGCAGGGTCCAGAGTTCTGCTGGACTTCTGTACCCCAAGGCAGGCCGGGATCTCAGTCTGAAGACAGCGATTGTTTAAAACCGAGCAGACGGACTGGGCACTGCCCCTGTGAGGCTGTGCCAGGGTACCTCAGGGGGAGCTGTCCGCCCACCATCTCTGCCGCCTGGGGTGACTGGCATCAGTGTGACCCCATTGGCCAGCCCGTCGGGACACCTCCTTCTGCCTGGGGCTGTGGCTCCGGCTGGGGTTTGTCCTGGACACGGCCGGTGCGGGCTTCCGGCTGCAGCCCGTGGCCCAGCACACAGAGCTCTGGAGATGCATGCCTGCTGCCACCGCCCTGCAGTTCTGGGCCACAGGGGCCGCCCCAAGGCTCTGCATCCTGCTTGGGGCTCTCCTCACCGCTGCTGCAGAGAGAAAGGATGAGTACCGATCAGACGCTGCTCTGCTGGTCCTCCTGGCTCCTCCCCCTCCCTCCCTCCCCCTCCCAGGCACCTGTCCTATCAGGCCGGCAGTGGTTGGGCACCGTGGGAACCGAGCTCTGGTGCTCGGGCTGACAGGTGGGGTCCTGTTCTTCCCCCGATGCCAGACCCTGCTGCTCTGAACAAAGCAACTTGCTCAGGAGCTCCGGAGCCGGGCTCTTATTTTGCTTCTGTTTCTAAAGCACCTCTTGTTTAATAAAGGGCTGAGCTTAGCTGGTTGGATGAAAAACAACAACAAGAAATGGCAAAGACCAAGCCAGCTCTGCCAGCTGCCCGCTTTCCCTGCACGCAGCCAAATAGAAGCCGCTTGGCCCAGCCTCAGCCCAGCATTCGGCTGGAGTGAAACTCCCCAGCTGCTGGGTGGCCACAGGCAAGGGGGGCTGTGAGGGCGGAGGGGCCCCCGTGTGGTCGTCAGTGTGACCGCACATGCTTTGGGAGCTCAGCAAGGAGGACTGTCACAAGCACAGGTTAAGCCTTGGCTAGAAGGGGGACCATGCTGGCTGTAAGCTTTGCAGGCTAGCCTTGGTTCCTGGGTGGAGACTGGAGTCTAGCTGCCTGAGTGTGTGGATGTACCTGGGAAACTGTGGCCTTTCCAAAGGCCAGTTGTGTGCCTGCAGCTTGTCAGAATCCCTCTGAGTCTCAGTGGCCTTCTTTGTAGCACGGAAATAATCATGGCACCCATCTTGTAGGGTGCTCACAGGCATCCATACTGGCTGCAGCACGCAGAACTTCTAGTGTGCCAGGAAGTGGACAACTGAACCGTGGTGCTGCTTCGCAGGATGAACTGGGAGCCCCACCTGGCGGGCACTATAGGGACCCCTCCCATTGCACCACAGGTGGGCTCCGGGGCTTGGAGAGCTGGGCCTCCGTCCTCAGGCCCAGGCTGGGAGCCTCGCTGCCCCCATCCCGGACCAGAAGGCCCGTCTCTCTCCTCTGACAGCACGGTCTTGCCCACGGCATGAGCTTTACAGCCAGTGGGCTCAGCTCTGCGCAGGTGCCGCCCCAGCAGGAGGGCAAGTTAGCATTTGGATCTGAACAAGATCTAGGACCGGCACATGTCACGGCTGTCCAGGGAGGAGCCGCTGTGTGCCTTGCAGCCAGTCTCCTCCAGGTCAGCTTCTGGCCCCATCCCAGATCCCTGAAGGTGTTCGAGGGCCACAGCGATTTGTGGACCACAGACCCTCACTGTACTTATTTCTCCTGGAGTCCCTGTGGAGCAGGGAAAAGCATTTTTTCCACGACCTGGCTCTTTGCTTCTCCCTGGCTGGAGCAGCTGGCGGGAAGCAGAGGTGCGTTCCCACGGCCTAGAACTGCAGCTTCCCCAACCCCTGTCAGGGGTTGCATCTGCGTGCAGCTTGGCCCAGCAGGTTGAGAGCCCGAGTTGTCACCACATGGCTATGATTCTACCTCTTGCTGGCACGGCTGGGGAGGCAGGCTGCTCCCCTGCTGCCCTGCTGGCCACTGGGCAGCCTGGCCCAGGCAACAGAGCAGGGGCTGCAGTGCAGGCCAGGCAAAGACCAGACGCTCTGCATTTGGGGTTTGGGTCCGGGCCCTCCTTGACTACACACAGCATTCGGAGACCTCGAGACTGGCGTCTGTACTCGGGGATCCAGTGCACGCACCACTGTTGGAGCTTGCAGCTGAGCTTCCTGGGGACCATTCTCCATCCCCAGGGCCCTGAGATCAGGAGGGTACAAACAAACATCAGGGGGCCACCACTGTGGCACAGCAGGTTAAAGCCCTGGCCTGAAACACCAGCATCCCATATGGGTGCCGGTTCTAGTCCCGCCTGCTCCTCTTCCGATCCAGCTCTCTGTCTTTCAAATAAATAAATAAATCTTAAAAACAAAAACAAACATCAGGCTCTTTTTTTTTTTTTTTTTTTTTTTTTTTTTTTTTTTTTGACAGGCAGAGTGGATAGTGAGAGAGAGAGACAGAGAGAAAGGTCTTCCTTTTTGCCGTTGGTTCACCCTCCAATGGCCGCTGCGGCTGGCACATCGTGCTGATCCGAAGCCAGGAGCCAGGTGCTTCTCCTGGTCTCCCATGTGGGTGCAGGGCCCAAGCACTTGGGCCATCCTCCACTGCCTTCCCGGGCCATAGCAGAGAGCTGGCCTGGAAGAGGGGCAACCGGGATAGAATCCGGCGCCCCAACCGGCTCTAGAACCCAGTGTGCCGGCACCGCAAGGTGGAGGATTAGCCTGTTAAGCCACGGCGCCGGCCAACATCAGGCTCTTTTCTACAAAGGGGCCTTGGGCCGAGGGTGGGGTGACCAGAAGGAAGTCGAAGCTGCGTGCAAGCCGGTTCACCTGTAAGGCTGCCGAGGCTGCAAGACGTGGTGGGTGTGGCCGTGTCCCTGCAAGTCCCTACTTGGGAAACGGCCCATTCTGGGCAGCCTCTGGCTCCCCGGCACAGCTTCCTAGTGCTGTTTCCTGGGGTGCAGACTGGCAGACAAAGCAGTGGGCCCTGTGTGGGGGCTCGTGCCCCTGTGGCTGGGGTGCTCCTGCTCTCAGACGCCCACTTTATGCCTGAACATTTTCCCATTACTCGCTCACAGTTCGGAATGGCTTAGAGATGTGGTGGTGCCAACGGCAGGGAAATGGGGGTGAGTCATTAGATGACCTTGCACGTGACCTTGGGAGGGCTCCTACTTATGAATCCTGCTCTTTCTTTCAAGCTACAAACCCCCCGCCCCCAAGTATTGCAATTTAGGACATAAAACAACCTTTTAGGCTGCTGTGTTCCGAGGAGAATCCTGAAGAAAGGGCATTATTTTCTTCTTGAACAATTTTATGTTACTTTATTATTGCTCCTGCTGTTTTAAAATGTTAGTGTTTTTAATTAATGCCATTTTATTGTCCCTATTCTCGCACACTCTTCTCCTGAAGGGCACAGTTTTAGAAAACTAATAACTGAATAAGTGGCTAGTGTGAGGAATAATGCATTAACATTTATAGAGGTTCTTACACGGAAGCCACCGTGCTGTAGGAAGCTCATTTTAGATTTAAGAAAAGAGCAGTGCTACATTAAGATTCTTGCAAAAAATAATCAATATTTCATTTCTTTCAATTGGCCGGGGAAGTTTATATAACTATTAGAAGGCGCAGCTTTCCTGAGATAGGATCTTTATTTAAAATTGACTGCTGCGTACTTTGTAAAAGAAAGTGCCCCGTACGCCTGGACAGATTGTGAAGCCTGCAGTCACATGTCAGCTTGGCAGAAATGAGACCTCTCAGCCGGGCAACACTGAGGAGCAGGGCCAGTGTTGGCTGAGCTTTGTCCGCTCTGACATCAAGACATGTTGATAAGAGTTCGTCTCTGCGAGGCATCAGGTTTACATTTTCCCCCCATGTCCGCGTTCTAGAACAGGCCCATGTCCCCGCGTGTTCTGTAAGATACACGCTGGAGGGGACGAGTGCTTCTCTCAGCGCCCCGGCACCTGTGTGTCCAGGCCCGGCTGAGGCCAGTGGCTCGCCGCTCACGGCAAGGCACACGCGGCAGGCTCGGCACTCAGTGTGTTTGCGTGGAGGCGGGAGTCGAGGCAGCGTCTTGCTCACGTGCCGCACATCCAGCACCAGCCGCTCCCAAGGCCTGCTCTGGGGACCCCTGGGCGTCTGCGAGCCCCTTTCAGGGGCCCCGTGAGCTCACAACCCCTTCCCCCACAAGGCTAAGATGTTTCTCGCCTTTCATTATTCTCTGTGGCTGTGGGGTGGCTTCCCACGTCTGGCTGATGCCGGAGGTCGCCTCGGCCTGGTGACAGAGGAGAGCTGAGAATGCAACTGTCTTTCTAGGAACCCAGACTTGCACCAGGGCCACTCTTCACAAAATGTGGAAATATGCTATTCCTGGGAGTGTAGTGCGTGTCAGCGTAGAATGGGCATATTTTTTTAAAAAATAAATATTTCTACACATTTCTCAGTTTTAATTTCTCCTACGCAAAAATTAGTAGAGCCCTCACAGAGGCTTTTTTTTTTTTTTTTTTGACAGGCAGAGTGGATAGTGAGAGACAGAGAGAAAGGTCTTCCTTTTGCCGTTGGTTCACCCTCCAATGGCCGCTGCGGCCGGTGCATCGCACTGATCCGAAGCCAGGAGCCAGGTGCTTCTCCTGGTTCACCCTCCAATGGCCGCTGCGGCCGGTGCATCGCACTGATCCGAAGCCAGGAGCCAGGTGCTTCTCCTGGTCTCCCATGCGGGTGCAGGGCCCAAGCACTTGGGCCATCCTCCACTGCCTTCCCGGGCCATAGCAGAGAGCTGGCCTGGAAGAGGGGCAACCGGGATAGAATCCGGCGCCCCGACCGGGACTAGAACCCGGTGTGCCGGCGCTGCAAGGCGGAGGATTAGCCTGTTAAGCCATGGCGCCGGCCACAGAGGCTTTTTTGGGTTCTCAGTACTCTTTAAGGACCTGAGTTTGAGAACTTCCGGGGGGGGGGGGGGCGGCCTCCTGCAGTGACCCGGCAGCCTGCAGGCTCCAGACGGGGCGGGGCGGGCAAGTCCTCTCCCCAAGGTTCCCCAATTGCCAGTTAAGGGGCCTGTGGGGTTGGACTAATTGGATCATTGCAAACTTTGTTTCTGAATAGAGCAGGGCTTCCTTCCCATGGAGCTTGTCTTCAGGCACCCACACGGGTGGCAGAGAGCACAGTGGCTCCGATTGAGGGCACTGGGATCCCCTTCCTCCCCCACACCTCTTTCTTCTTCTTTTTTTTTTTTTTTTCCAATCACCTCCTCTCTTGGAAACCGCTGGCCCTACAGATGCTCAGGACCCGCTCACTCTGCTCTGTTCCAAGGACCTGAAGGGCAGGGATCCAGGCTGCTCCTTACCTGCTCTGGCTGAGCTGGGAATCCCAGGGGGTGCCGGGGGGGCCGGAGCCAGGCAGCTGGAGCTGGAGCCCTGGCTGGCGGTGGGCAGCGCTCCTTCTGATGAAAGGCTGGGGATTGAGGGCACACAGAGCCGTCCTCCTCTGGGACTCCACCCTCAGCTGTGGCCCCAAGCATCCTGGTGGCAGTGATGGTCGGGTGAGCAGGTGGGCTGTTGACAGAGGCGATCTAGCTTCAAATAGGGAGGAGGTGGCCGGGCAGAAGATGGAACATGCGTTGCCTGGTGCTTCGGCCGTGGCTGTGTGACTGCCTTCAGAGTCTCCCCTTTCCTTGTGCCCATGAGAGGGGGACCCTGGGGGCGATGGGGAGGGGGCCGAGGAAGGGGAGTTTGCTTCTGGGTGCTGCGTGGGGGGGCTCACTGGAGGAGGGCTGGGCAGCTTGTGCGGGGGCAGAGGGGAGGTTCGCCTCTTTGTTGGGGGTGGGCTCAGCACCCTGGGGCTCACCGGAGGGCTGGGAGCTGCAGGGCTGAGTGGTGGGCTGGGGGAGCTGTGCGCCGCGGGGGGACTCTGAGCAGGCCTGTGAGAGGCGGGCAGGCTCCGGTGCTTCTTGTCTGCTTGGGGTGCCCAATGGGCCCTGGGGGGAGAGGTCTTCCTGACCACCTTGGGGCTTCTCTCTCGGCCCGGCCTCGGGACCTCAGCAGATCGTGGTCCTCGTGGTGGTCTGGCCAGGCTGGGTTCTGAGGTCCTGTTTTGCCCAGACGTGGGGCTGGAGCGGTGCCAGGCGCTGGCCTTCTGGGGATGCTTGGCGAGGCTTGCAGCCTTCTCTGCTTGTGCGCTGGCTCCCTCTGGGTTTGGCTTGGGTGCTGGCGAGTGGTGCAGGTCCAAGGCGGGCCTTCTGGGACTGCAGCTCACCTTGCTGCCCGCTGGCCCCGTGCTGCGGGGCCTGGAGGGGCTGGCGGTGCTCTTGCTAGGCAGCACGTCCCTGGGGCCCATGGAGGCTCTTAACTTTGGGGAAGTGCACGTCCCTCCCGGAGGGCAGGCCCTTGCTAGCCCTGCTCCCCGGGGCTCTGTGGGGGAGCTGCCTGCAGGCACAGTGCTCCCTGGGGGCTCCAGAGAAGCAAATGATGTGTCCATCAGGATTTCCAGGGGTGGTGGGGGGAGAGGCCCTGGGTCCCCCTCGCCCTCCCAGCTCACGTCCTCGCTGTTGGGGTCTTCCGCTGGAGGCAGAGGGGGAAGGGCAGGTGTGAGGGGCCTCCAGGCCACGCCCACTCCGAGAAAGTCTCTGCCTGCTGCTGGAGAAATTTGGGGTTTAGGATACAAAGGGGCAAGACCCCTGTAGATGGGAAATCTAGGAGGCATGATGGGGACCCCCCACTTCCTGAGGAAGGGGCTTGACCCAGGGCTCTTGCTGTCCCCCGGGGGCCTCAGACTCTCGGTGGCACTGAAAGTCTCAATGAGTTTCTTGACTGACGTCCTGGAGGGACAGCCCCTGGCATTCCAGTCCCTGGGCCCCGGGGCCTCGCAGTCCCTCTCCCTGGACCCGGTGGCGTTTGGAAGCTTCTCGGCTTTCCTCTGCCACGGCTGGTCCGCCTCGGGGTGGGGGCTGCACCTCTGCACAAGGCTCTTGTCCTGGCTCGGCAGGATGCTGAAGTTCTTGGTGAGGGAGGCCTTGAGCTTGCTGGTGGTGGTGCTGGGGCTGACCCTGGAGCTGTCGCCGGGCCATAGCACTGCTGCTCTGGGCGGCAGAATCCGCTCCTTGCTGTGACCCTGCCGCTCAGTGCCCAAGGCATAAAAGGCCTCCAGCCTCTGGCCGAGGTCCCACTGGATCCTCCGCAGCTCCTGGAGGGTGGGGTCCTCCATGGGAGTCTTGAGACAAGCATCCGACTGGGACCTCCTCTGCCTCTCGGGGGCCCTCCTGCTGCCACTGACTGTGTTAGGCCTTGGTGGGACCACTGTCGCATCGTCTTCCTCCTCAGCCCAGTCCTGGTGCGCAGAGGGCACAGGGACAAACTTGATCCTCTCACTGATGGCTTCCTTCATCTTCAGAATCATTTCCTGGGCCTGGGGGCTCCTAAGCCTCCTGCAGTGGGGCTGAAATGGGCTTTTCGGGCTAGCAGGTGATGACCGTGGCCTTGACGGTGGAGCCTTTTCCTGCCATGTGCATGGAATCGTGCCGCTCACTTCATCCTCCTCCTCTGGGCTGCTGTCCTCAGGCTCGCTAAGGGCTGGAGCTGTCAACTCCCATCCCTTGGACAGATGTGCTTCTGCGGGGCCCCCACCCCCAGGAGGCTCGCCCAGCCTGCTCTTGCCTGGCTCCAAATGCCTGGGGCTGCTCTTTCCCAGGCTTGTGCTGCAGGGCCCAGAGCTGCTCACTTCTCGCTGGGCGGCTGGCTGAATCTTTGCCCTAGTTGGTGTTGAGAGCGGGCAGTCCTGGGGTCTGTCTGAGCCCACCCAGCACGGGTTTTGCTGCCAGGCGTGTCCCGGCAGCCTGGCCTCCGTCTGGGGTAAGATCCTGGACTTCCATTCTGCAGGCTCTGGTGTTGAGTCCCAGCTGCCTTGCCTGCCCAGCTTGTCCACGGAATGCACGGACTCACTGTCGGCGCCGATGCCGCTGTCCTCGGAGCACAGGGGCAGACCCTGCAGCCCAGGGTCTCCACGGCCACCGGCCAGGCTCTCCAGTTGCCCCAGAGCCCTCAGCAGGCGTTCCTCCACTCCCCTCTTGGTGCTCAGCTTGGTTTCCAGGTGGCTTGCCGTGGAGTGGAGGGAGCGGTGGCAGCCTTCCAGGGAGCTGCCGGTGAGCGAGGCCGCCGCGCCGTGGAGCGCCTGCAGCCGGCCCACCGTGTACTGCAGCAGCTGCTGCAGGAGATCTGGCTGCTCCTGGGGCTCTCCCTTCCCCAGCGGCCATGCCAGATCCTCCCGGACTTCCTGGAGGAGCTCCTCTCCGCCCTTGGCGATCTCCCCCAGGAGCTGGCTGACCTCCTCGAAGCACCGCAGCAGGAAGCCGAGCAGGGGCTGCAGCAGCTCCCGGGTCTGGGTGGCCCGCTGCACCAGGCACACGATGGCCTCGTACTTGGAGAGGCTGCGGTGCAGATAGGTGTAGGCGTGCTGGTGGGCCTTCACCAGGGGCTCGGGGAAGTCCACTTTGCCTGCCCACCCAGGAGCAGGCGGGATGGGTTGGCAGCCAGGGCCCTGTTTGCTGGACCCGTGGCATTTTGGCTTCTTTTCCCATTTGGTGGTCTCCTGGGTAGCACTTCCCTCATTGTCCTCCCCTTGCATCCCGTGGCAGGCCAGTGTCTGGAATGAGCCGTCTCTAGCCACGTGGCTTTGGGCTTTGTTCAGCTGGGCTGGGGAGCTTTGGCCGCCTGGGATCAGTTCTGCCTTATCTTTCCTGTTGCCCGAAGCAGGGTCTCTCATGAACTGACCTTCAGCGGTGGTTTGTGTCCTCCTGTGTTTCGGTTGCGCCTCTGCCAGCCTTGGTCCGCAGGACAGGTCCCTCCCAGAGTCATAGCAGGTGGAACTTCTCACCAGCAAAGGGATGGAGCCTCTTTCACTGTCTCCCTGGCGTCCTGGCAAAATGCCTTTGGGCTTTTTCAAAAACTGGATGCCACTCTTTGCCACGCTGTTCACAATGTTAGTGTGTGAAGGTGTGCAGCCCATGGTTTCAGCTCGAAGTCATCCTCCACCCCCAACCTTCACGGGCTTCAGGGTCCTATCTGAAGCAGGAGCAAAAGGCAGTGGGTAGCTCGTCCACCTGGGCCAGTCAAGACCAGAGTCCTTTGCAGTTCCTGTGCAGTGTCGTGCGCTTGGAGCCAGGCTTCTTTACTCCTGTGACCCTCTGCGCAGAGGGGCCGGGGCCTGGCATCCTGTTGTCTTTCTGAGTTTCGAAGCCTCTGCTGTTAGTGAGCAGGTACAGGCCTGTGTTTTGCCCGCGTCCTGACAGATGCGGACGGCGAGTGGAGTTTAAGCCTATTAGGTTAATCACGCCCCAGCCAGTCAGCACCCGCAGTGTGTTCTAATATAGAGCTTCTCAGCATTTGCTATCTTGGGAAGCGGATTATTTCTGCACGTGCCCGTGCTTTTAATTCCGTTCAGACGCCTGCCATGGGAAACCTAGAGAAACAAGTCATGGTTGCAAAGGCTGCCGAAGAGATGCATTTGTGGGGGAGAGGCGAGGGCTGGCCAGTTACAGATCCCAGG
Source organism: Lepus europaeus (assembly GCF_033115175.1). Lineage (NCBI taxonomy): Eukaryota > Metazoa > Chordata > Mammalia > Lagomorpha > Leporidae > Lepus > Lepus europaeus. The sequence goes on from NC_084839.1 coordinate 25,780,914, forward strand.
AGGGAAGCGCCCTCCCCGGTCTAGCAAGGGCAAACCTGCAGAGGGTGCATGGGCTTGGATGTTGTCCAAAGGACCGCAGGGCTCCCCAGACAGCATTGAAGCAGCACCCTCTTCTCTGTGTGGTCCTGGAGAGGGAGACTGTCCCCAGGGGAGACAGTGAATGAAGAAGGTGAGGTTGCTTTCCTGTACTTTGGAGAATTGGGTTGGGCAGCAGGAGGGCCATGCTCCCTGCTCTGGACGGGAAGGCAGAAAAGCCCACTGCCATGTAGAGCTCACGTTTGGCCGCGATGGAGCACAGGGGACCAGGAGGCAGTGTTCTCTGGGGCAAGAAGCTGTTTATCAAACCTTCTTCATGGGAAAATGGCTAAACCTGGGCGGAGGAGAGCCAAGTTATCAGGAGCTGAACTCGGGGCGGGGCAGGGGTGGGTGCAGAAATGTGTTTTTCCTTTTGGGCGCGTCTCTGCTCAGCTCATGGCGGTGCTCTTGCATCACACGCTCCCTTTATACGCCCTTTGCTGTCGGCAACATCTAGAGCAAGGGCCCGGAGCAGGGAGAATGGAGTTCAGATGCTGGCTCCTGCTCCTTTTAGTGGGAGAAACTTTGAACGTCTTTTTGACTCCACCGAGGCAGAGGTCTCCTCTGACATGCAGACGGTGGCTCCTGGCTCACCGAGATGTTGAGGGGATGAAGTCGATGAACTGTTGGAACTGCTAAGTCCGGTGCCTGGCACTCAGTAGGAACTCCAACACCTCATTGTGAAATTTCATTAGGGCTGGCGCCGTGGCTCACTTGGTTAATCCTCCACCTGCGGTGCCGATATCCCATATGGGCACCCGGTTCTAGTCCCGGTTGCTCCTCTTCCAGTCCAGCTCTCTGCTGTGGCCCGGGAGGGCAGTGGAGGATGATCCAGGTGCTTGGGCCCCTGTACCCGCATGGGAGACCAGGAGGAAGCACCTGGCTTCTGGCTTCGGATCAGTGCAGCGCGCCGGCTGCAACAGCCATTTGTGGGGTGAACCAACGGAGGGAAGACCTTTCTCTCTGTCTCTCTCTCTAACTAACTATCTGTCAAATTAAAAAAAAAAAAAGACATTTCATTAAACAGAGAGATTCTTGCTGTCTGAAGGAGGAAGAGAGGCTCTCATTTCATCATTTCTCATTTTTGGACGTCCTGGTTGGTGCCAATTTGAAGTGTTCCAAATAGAGACAAGTATTTCACTGAGCGTCTCTGGGCGTCTCCTGAAGTTGCTGAGTTTGGAGTTGATGGTCTGGCTTCAGAGTCTGCATTTGTTCCTTCAGCACCACGAGCGGGAAGAACCCTGGGGGGCTCAGGATGTGAAAGACACGGAGAGGATTCGAGCTGCCTCCTGCGCTCTGGGGCTGTGTGCAGAGCTGATGCCCCCGCCGCCTGACGCCTCCGAGTGCGTCATTAATACAGAGCTCCCGCTCTGTTTATTTGAAGCAGAACCCGGGGGAGACACAGGCTGACTCAGGGCCTGGGGGCGAGCTGTGCCAGGCAGCTCGGTGCTGTTCCGTTTGTCACAGCCCTGGGCTGGCTCACGAACAAGGCACTGCGAGACGCTCCTCTGCAGGGTGATTTATGTAAATGTTTCTCCCCCCAGGATTTGGGCCCCTGCTTGGCTCATCTTCAGGTAAACCTTTGATCTAAGTGGCTGAAATCATTTCCAAGCCAATGATCACAATTAATATGGTAGCGTGGAGCCCCCGCGGTCAGACAGCTCTGGGCCTCGGAGACTGGCTTTCTGGACTATTCCCAATAACTGTGGGTTGCTTAGTCCCTGCCATTCACTCTTCATTGAGGTCAACTTTTGTTTTGCTTTCTTTTTTAGACTGGGGTTTCTTCATACAAACACTATTTTGCATGGGGACATGAAATGGTACAATTGCTTTGGAAAACTACTATTCCAACATTCCCCTATGAGCCATCCATCCTACTCTTGAGAGAATTAAATACATAAGAGAGAACCAAATACCCAAGGGAATTAAATACATACGTCTGCAAAGAAAGTGTTCCAAAAATTGTTTCATAGGAACTCTCTTCATAATAGTTTTAAATTAGAAATGATCTAAATGTCTATCAATTGGGAAATAAATTAAATATACTCATATCATGGACTACTACCCAGCAATAAAAGGAACAAACTAGCAAACTATATAACAACAAGAATAAATGTAAAAATTATTATGATGGGCCAGCGCCGTGGCTTAACAGGCTAATCCTCTGCCTTGTGGCGCCGGCACACCGGGTTCTAGTCCCGGTCGGGGCGCCAGATTCTATCCCGGTTGCCCCTCTTCCAGGCCAGCTCTCTGCTATGGCCCGGGAAGGCAGTGGTGGATGGCCCAAGTGCTTGGGCCCTGCACCCCATGGGAGACCAGGAGAAGCACCTGGCTCCTGCCATCGGATCAGCGCGATGCGCCGGCCGCAGCGGCCATTGGAGGGTGAACCAACGGCAAAAAGGAAGACCTTTCTCTCTGTCTCTCTCTCACTATCCACTCTGCCTGTCAAAAAAAAAATTATTATGATGAGTGAAAGAAGTTGGACATCCAGGGTGTATCCTGAAAGATTCCATTGATACGAAGTCCAAGAACAGGCAAAAATAATCTGTAGGTGCAGAACTCATGAAAGTGAGTTGGGAAGAGTTATTGACAGATTTTGGATATGAAAGAATTTCTGAGGTCACTGGCAAGTTTAATATTTGACTTGTGTGCTGGTTGTCTTTATCCATATGTGTGTGTGAAGGTATGTACACTGTGTGCTGGTGGTACATGCAAAGCTTACATGTTTATGGATAAATTCCTTGAGCTACAAAATTAGGTTGTGCATTTTATATATGTTAAATACAACACACACACACAGAGCCCAACAAAGGTGCAGCATTTTATTCTTTGCTTTGTGCCTAACGGAGCCCTAACCACACTGCTGTCGGTCTTGGGAAAGGGCGTCCGTACTGCTGTGTGCACCGCAGACGTCAGCAGCAGACGTAACAAGCATCGCCTCACAGACTCAGTGCCCAGGAGCTTGGGGGTGCAGTCGAGAGCTGCCAGGGTTGCCAGGGGCTGGCTGAGCGGCTCCCAGGTATGCCATTCCCGTGCTTGTCTCTGGAAGGCCGCAGCTCCTCCCCACGTGGGCCTCTCCCTGTCCCCGAGGCCGCAGCTCCTCCCCACGTGGGCCTCTCCCTGTCCCCGAGGCCGCAGCTCCTCCCCACGTGGGCCTCTCCCTGTCCCCGAGGCCACAGCTCCTCCCCACGTGGGCCTCTCCCTGTCCCCGTAGCACTGCTTGAATGTCCTTCCTACCTGGCAGCTGGCTTCCCCCAGAGTGAGGCTCCAAGAGACAGCAGGGAAGTGCGACACTGCTAAGAGGATTTGTCCAGCTCCCACCGCTCTAAGGGCGGACCTACTCCGCTCCTAGTGCTCACCGCCAGCTCTGCATGCAGCCCCGTTATCAGAGAGTTAAACACAATTCTTATCTTCTTTATCGTCGTCTACATGATGCAAATATTATGCAGAACATCAGTAATAATTGGCAAAATTATAAAGATCAGCCTTTCCTTGCAAACTAGCCCAAGGGAAACATCACACAGGAGCTCATCTGAGAAACCCCACACCTTTCTTTACTTCTCCACATTCTCTTCTTTGGAAGCCACTCACTAGGGATGGTCGCTCTCAGGGAGACAGGGTTAAACTCCACCTTCAAAAAGTCACCAAAATAAACCAAATATGGACACATCAACGGTCAAAGCATGGCACCCAAAACATAGTAATGTTAGCAAACATTGGTTTGTCACTTCTTGCCCTTCAGTGGGTCAAATAAATCCCTTACCATTTTGTTTCATGTAGCCCTGAACTAAATGATTTCCAAAAGGTGGTTACAGTGCATTATCAATTCTGGTCCAATACTGGGAGTCATTTAAGCATTGTCTAGAATTTTACACAGATTATATAGTACTTAATTTTTAGTTTAGCTTCTTTCTTTCAACATGGTTGTACTGAGTTATTCATGTTCTGTGGATTGATAGTTCATAATTTATTATTGCTGAGTAGTATTCTCGCATGATTAACATTTAAAATCTTTTATTATTAAGAGGGAAAGAGAGAGAACACTTCCATTCACTGGCTCACTCCCCAAATGCCAACTATTGTTGGAGCTGAGCCAGCTTCAGCCACCCCCTGCTGCCTTCTAGGGTCTACACTAGCAGGAAGCTGGAATCAAGAGCTGGGGTTGGGACTCAAACCCAGGTACTCCAATATGGGATGCAGGTTTCTTAACTGGCATCCTTACCACTAGGCTCACCCACCCCTGATTAGCCTCAGACTAACAGCTTGACACTTCTAAGAGGATTTGTCCCACTCCCAGGCAATTTATAATAAAGAATGAGCCAGCCTACCTCTAACACCATCCACCAGCTTTGAATACAGCCCTGTTAACAAGAGAGCATTAGATGCAAATTTTATGTTCTTTGTCACTGCCTACATGACACAAAATGTTATGTAGAACTTCAGTAATAGTGAGTGAAACTATAAAAATCACCTTTCCCCTGCAAACTAGCCAAAGAAAAGTGTAAAACATTAGCTAATATCAAATATTATTATACCAAATCTTTTTTTAAAAAGATTTTATTTATTTATTTGAAAGTCAGAGTTACACAGAGAGAGAAGGAGAAGCAGAGAGAGAGAGAGAAGTCTTCCATCTGCTGGCCCACTCCCCAAATGGCTGCAATGGCTGGAGCTGGGCCAATCTGAAGCCAGGAACTAGGAGCTTTCTCTGGGTCTCCCACCTGGGTGCAGGGGCCCAAGGACCAGGGCCATCTTCTACTGCTTTCCAGGCCACAACAGAGAGCTGGATCAGAAGCAGAGCAGCCGGGACTAGATCCGGCACCCATATGGGATGCCAGTACTACAGGCGGTGACTTCACCACCATGCCACAGCGCCGTCCCCATATTGTACCAAATCTTGCAAAACCTTATCTAAGTCACTTTGTATGGTTGTGAATGGAAAAGATGTCATTTAAACCTTGTTTCTTTTACTTTTTAAAAAGATTTATTTACTTATTTGAAAGGCAGAGTTGAGAGAGAGAGAGAGAGAGGGAGAGAGAGAGAGAGAGAGAATCTTCCATCTGCTTGTTCACTTCCCAAATTGCTGTGATAGCTGGGACCGGGCCAAGCTGAAGCCAGGAGCCAGGAACTCCATCTGGGCCTCCCACTGTGACACGGTGGGACGTTCTAAAAATTTAAAACCTCAAGCAGTAGAAGTAATGTAAAGATGTGTGGGTTGTGTTGATTGAACATTAAGGAAACCTTTGGTACCAGAAGACATCAGATGCCGGACACCTGGTGCCTTCAAGATTGGGTCCTTGAACACAAATAAATACATTTAGGAGATTTCTGAGGGAGTGAGTACTGATGTAGACAGGAGAATTAAGTGAGGATAACTTGTGTAGATATCATCTTTTAGGAACAGTGTTTTTTTTTTTTTTTCATTAGAGAGTCATTATATTCAAATAGAAACTTGTATATGAATGCTCATAGCCGCACAGTTCACAACAGATACAGATGGAAACACCCCAAACGTTCACTGATGCATGGATTAACACATGTGGAATACAATGATGTAACACTCAGCCTCAACGGGACAGATGCTCCAGCATGGATGAACCTCGAAAATACGACGTGAAGGGAAAGAAGCAGGACACAAAACGTCACCACCGCAAACTTTAATTTCTATGAAGTGTCCAGAATGGAGGCAGAGGCAGATTTGGGGTCGTCAGTGACTGGGCCGGTGGGAAAAGTCACTGCTAATGGATATGAGATTTCCTTTTGTGGTAATGAGAACATTCCAGAACCCAACGGAGGTTTTGACTGTTAAACATCATGAACGGACTAAATGCCGTTGAAACGTATACTTGAAAATGGTTAAAATGGGCTGGTGCCGCAGCTCACTAGGCTAATCCTCCACCTGCAGCGCTGGTACCCTGGGTTCTAGTCCTGGTTGGGACGCTGGATTCTGTCCTGGTTGCTCCTCTTCCAGTCCAGCTCTCCGCTGTGGCCCGGGAAGGCAGTGGAGGATGGCCCAAGTGCTTGGGCCCTGCACCCGCATGGCAGACCAGGAGAAGCACCTGGCTCCTGGCTTTGGATGAGCACAGCGTGCCAGCGTAGCGGCCATTTGGGGGGTGAACCAACGGAAGGAAGAATCTTTCTCTCTGGCTCTCCCTCTCTCACTGTAACTCTACCTTTGTCAAAAAAAAAAAAAAAAAAAAAAAAAAAGAAAATGGTTAAAATGGTAAATTTTCGTTTTGTGCACTTGATCACAATAAAAAGCAAAATATACTATGTAAGAAATATAAATCAAAATAAGCTCAAAGGAAAATAAAAATGAATCTATTTCTGCTTCAATGCTGGACACATAATTTGTAACCTAGTTTTTCTCTCAATGATTTGTAATTTATATTCATATCATCAAGCATTCTTTACAGCATTCTTAATGGCCACAATATTCCATTTCTTAAGGAAAGATAAGTTTCTTTGGCAAGACACTTATTAATGAACATTAAGGTTATAGCTACTATAAATATACTAAAATATCCTTGTAGGTAAATCTTTGCTCCCTATTGTCATTATTTTCTCAGGACAAATTCTGGGATGTAGATTGCTTAGTTAAAAACTGTAAACATATGAAAAGTTGCTAACATTTTATATTTTATGAACAGAAAAATCGAGCAGAGTTCCCAACACTTCCCACCCCTGCCACCCCTGCCCGATGCTTCTATTATTCACAGCTTCCATTACGACAGGACATTTGTCACCGCACATGAGCCAGTGTTGAACATAATTATTAACTAAAGTCCCCGCTTTATTCAGATGTCCTTAGTTTTTATCTTGGATATTTTGAGGAATAGTGGTCAGGTGTCTTATAGCATTCTTCCTTTGGGACATTTTCTCACAACTAGACTGGGTAATGGGCCTGGGGGTGGGGTGGGTCACGTGCCATCTCCAGGAGCTGATCTCAAGGGTGTCCACAGTCTGAGTGATTGACGACTGTTGCTGGTGGCCTTGGTCACCTGCTGCTCGTCAGGGTGCCCAGCCATGGAGAGGCTCCGCCCCTCCCGACTGTGCAGCCACACATGAGGAGTGCGAGTTATGCTCCCTGAACACAACCATTTTTGACGCTTTTTAAAAAAAGATTTATTCATTTATTTATTTGACAGGTAGAGTTACAGACAGTGAGAGAGAGAGACAGAGAGAAAGGTTTTCCTTCCGTTGATTCACTCCCTAAATGGCCACTACAGCCAGCGCGCTGCGGCGATCCGAAGCCAGGAGCCAGGTGCTTCTCCTGGTCTCCCATGCGGGTGCAGGGCCCAAGCACCTGGGCCATCCTCCACTGCCTTCCCGGGCCACAGCAGAGAGCTGGACTAGAAGAGGAGCAATCGGGACTAAAACTGGGCACCCGTATGAGATGCTGGCACCGCAGGTGGAAGATTAACCTAGTGAGCCACTGCGCTGGGCCCCATTTTCAATGTTTTTGCTGCAAATTGTGTCATTGTTCTCCAGAAAGATTAGATGAGTTTTCAGTCAAAGCAGCCGTGTGAAAACACACTCACTTGATGGCAGGCTTGTGAGCACTGGACACTGTCCTTTAAAAACATCCCTGCTAGTTTGAAAGAGGAAAATGACATCTCATTAAAATTTGCAACCACTGGCTTATTAGAGTTTGTATATTTAAAAAATGTATATGGTTTCATGTATATTTATATGTATATGTTTTGATGCCAACAGCCAGTTAAGCCATTGCTTTCTGAACTCCCAGATTGGAGTTCAGATTCAAGTCCCAGCTGCTCCACTTCTGAGCCAGCTTCTAGCTAACGCACCTGGGAAGGCAGTGGATGATGGCTCAGGTACTTGGGCACCTGCCACCCATGTGGAAGAGCCAGATGCAATGCCTGGCCCCTGGCTGTGGCCTGGCCCCCGGACCTGGCTGTTTTAGTCATTTGGGGAGTGAACCAGGAGATGGAAGATTGCTCTCTCTCTGTCTTTTTCTTTCACTGTCGCTCTGCCTTTCAAATAAACAAATAAATACATCTTAAATATATTTGATCATATAGATATATGTTTTGTTGGTCATTTGCATTTTTCTTTCAAGGATTGATAGTACATTTTTAAAAATTGGAATGTTTATCAATTTTCAGAATATTAACATTTTGGCCAATGTGTTACTAGTCCTTATTTTTTTTTTTAAAGATTTATTTCAGTATATATTTGAAAGGCAGAGTGACAGGGAGAGGGAGAGAAATCAATCTTCTATCTGCTGGTTCACTGCCCAAATGGCCACACCACCCATGGCTAGGCCAGGCCAAAGCCAGGAGCCTGGAACTCCACCTGGGTCTCCCACATGGGTGCACTTGGACCATCGTCTGCTGCTTTCCCAGGCCATAGCAGAGAGCTGGAGGGGAAGCAGAGCAGCCCGGCCTTGACATCAGGTATGGGATTTTGGTGTCCTACGTGCGGGCTTGACGAGCTATGCCACAATGCCCACCCTCAGTGTGATGCTTTGGTACATGCATACCTTGGCCTAATCAGCCTAATTAGCATACTCGTCTCCTCATGTACTTATGGTTCTTTGGGGTGAGAACATTTAAGATCTGATCTCTGAGGAATTTGTGCGCACACAGCACGTTAGCCCCACTCACTGTGTGGGGGCGCTCAGCCGGACTGAAACTGCCGCCTTTGCCCAGCATCTCGCCATCCACGTGCCCAGTGGGAGGTGAGGAGGGAGGGCAGCAGGGGTGGCAGTGAGCACCCATGTCACAAAGCCGGTGTGAGCCGGTTTCAGTGGTGAAACCAGATGGGGCTTGTTCTTAGTTGTAGCTCACAAGGTGACACAGGAAGTGGGGATGAGCAGATGCCCCCGAGGCAGGCTGGGGGAGGTTGGTGGACCTGTTTTCCTTCTCATCAGACTCCTCAGATGTCTTCCATGTGCCTCTATGGCCTTTCCCCACAGCCATGGCGGCCACGTTGTCGGCAGAAGCCACTCAAAGAATCACCGACTTCCACAGCCGAGGGCTGCCCTTAGTACGAGATGGGGTGGAGGTGCAAGGGGACAGGAGCAGACAGAGCCCTGGGAGAGGGGAAAGAGGAGAGCAGCTGGAGGCTCCTACCTGGGTGTGGAGAGGAGAGGCAGAGAGAGAGAGAGAGAGAGAGAGGTCTTCCATACAATGGTTCACTCCCCAACTGGCCACAATGGCCCGAGCTGCGCTGATCCAAAGCCAGGAGCCAGGAGCTTCTTCCAGGTCTCCCACGTGGGTGCAGGGGCCCAAGGACTTGGGCCATCCTCTACTGCTTTCCCAGGCCATAGCAGAGAGCTGGATTGGAAGTAGAGCAGCCGAGTCTTGAACCGGCGCCCATATGGGATGCTGGTGCTTCAGGCCAGGGTGTTAACTTGCTGTGTCAAAAGTGCCGGCCCCTTATGTCTCCTTTTTTAAAAAAATAATTTTTATTTAATAGAAAAGACAGACAGACACACACACACACAAAGAAAGTTCTTCCACCTGTGGGTTCACTCCCCAAACGTTCACAAAGGCAAGGGCTGGGCCAAGTTGAAGTCAGGAGCCAAGAACTCAATTCAGGTCTCCTGTGTGAGCAGCAGGGACCCAAGTGCTTGAGTCACCATCACCTGCTGCCTTGCAAGCCTGTGCACCTGCAGGAGCTGGCTGTGGACTTGAACCCAGGCATTCCAAAGCCCAGTGGGAGTGAGCCAAGCTGCCTGCCCCGTTTCCCACATCATTTGGATACGGTGGAGTGAGAGTGCCTGCTGCAGTCCCCCACAGGGCATGGTGGCACGAGAGGGCACCCCCGGTGTCCTGAAGGCTGACACAAAGCATAAACCTTAGCAGACAGTGTGGGAGAGCCGGTGAGCTGGCCCAGGATGAGGTGTGTGACACAGAGGAGGACAGCACTGTACTCGCAATAGAGAGAAGTTGAGAATCCCTTTGTATGCCACGGGCTATCCACTTTTTTTTTTTTTTTTTTTGACAGGCAGAGTGGACAGTGAGAGACAGAGACAGAGAGAAAGGTCTTCCTTTTGCCGTTGGTTCACCCTCCAATGGCCGCCGCGGTAGCGCGCTGCGGCCGGCGCACCGCGCTGTTCCGATGGCAGGAGCCAGGTGCTTCTCCTGGTCTCCCATGGGGTGCAGGACCCAAGGACTTGGGCCATCCTCCACTGCACTCCCTGGCCACAGCAGAGAGCTGGCCTGGAAGAGGGGCAACCGGGACAGGATCGGTGCCCCGACCGGGACTAGAACCCGGTGTGCCGGCGCCGCAAGGCGGAGGATTAGCCTGTTGAGCCACGGCGCCGGCCGGGCTATCCACTTTTAGTGGAGCACCTGACACCCGTGGTACTCAGAGCCAGACAGGACAAATTAAGACCGAGAAGTGGGTGGACCTCTTGGCTAGGCCCTGGAGAGCTTAGATTGAATTTCAGGGGAGAAAAAAGGGATAAGGGGACAGAAAAAGAGAGTTTTAAACTCAATTGTGGCTGAATTAGAAACTGGAATTGACTAAGAAAAGACTGAATTTGAATGAGTTTATCTGAAAGTGACTGGATTAAATTTTCTCTGCTTTGAGGCAGAATGGAGGCTCAAGGCGGAAATCACACTCAATTACAGGAGAATGGAGAAAATTACATTTTTGCACACTCAAGTCAGTGACTGTGAAATTTATAACTGGCTCCAATAATTATAGGCAGCCAGGTGTCAGTAAAACCTCATACTAGACCCAGGAGTTATTATGTGCTGTTCTTCCAAGCTATTACCTGATCGGTGGCGGAGGCTCAAGAGGTCAACATAATGTCTTATCATCAGAAATCATGACGAGACCATTCACATTCTTGCTGAAAATGTTCTCTTGTGTCAGAAAGCAAGTCCAGCCTTGGGAGATGGAGAGAGTACATTCGTCCGTGCTCTGAGAGACCTGACCCAGGTCCTCACCCTAGGACCAGAAGGGGGAAAATCGTGATGGCTCTGGACGTGGGATTTCTTTGCCCCTGTAGCCCTGCCCTCCACACCCATGTCCCCACGTGTCTCTGTGTCCTGGGAGCAGATCCCTGTGGGCGGAGCCGTGCATCAAATATGTTTTGCATCCTTCAAGAGTGCCCAGGTTTAGTCCCCAGCTGGCAACATTGAGTAGTAGTGGGAACTTTGGGAGATAGGGCCAAGTGGCAGATCCTTTGGTCTTTGGAGACGTGAGGCTGTTTCCTGTGCAGCCGCTTGGCCATTCTGGAGAGAGGGCTGTCGTCGAAGGAGCGAGTCTGGCTCCTGGTGTGAGAAGTGACCTGCCGCCCTGACATGTGCTCCCCCACCACAGCTCCCCACCGTCCATCATTTGTTGTGAGGTCCTCACCAGCTCTGAGCTGACGTCACTACCATGCACCTAAACCTCCCAAACTGTGAACCAAGTAAGCCTCTCTTCTCTTGGTAAGTAGCTGTGCCAGGTATTTCGTTGTAGTAAGCAGAGGACATCACCAGGTGGGTGGGAGTGAATTAGGATGTTGATTCCCACATTCTCTCTACCCTGGCCTTGTGGAGGACCACAGCTCCCTCCAGGGACCCCTCTCCACATATCCACCCTCCCCACGCTCTGAAATAGCTCTCTCCTCTCACTTGCAGGCTGGGGTGGTAATGTGCTGTTAACACTGCCAAGGAGCACTGCCCTTGCCCTTGGGGTCTCCTTGAGCTCTGCCCACACCCTAGAAAGTCATGCCTTTGTTGAACTCTAACTGCCTGCTGAGTCCGCATTGATGTTCTTGACTGATGCACTGGGGACCATTCTAGAAAGATCTGTGCTGCGTGCATGGATATGGAGAAGTGAGTCATCTGTAGAGCAGAGAATTTATTTTCTTCTCCCACTTGAGTCAGCAGCCCTGAGTGAGAGGAGTCAGGATTTCTTATGTGACATCCTCGTCTAGCACACTCTCCAGCATTCGTGTGTGTGTGTGTGTGTGTGTACATAATTCTGAATATACTTTGAGATGAACTCTTTAGGGTCTTCATTACAAATAGAAATTATTGCTATCTGTATAAAAAAGCATAATTGAGAATCCTAGAAACTATAGGTTGGCTAATTTTTTTTAAGAGTGAATGTTACTCTTCCATATTAAGGATTTTTATTATAGAGACAAAGGCTCAGAATTCAAGATCAGATTGCAAGAGGGGAGGGAGAAGCCCCTTGGCACCTGCAGCTCCTATTCTGTCACAGCCAGCGGTGTTATTTCGGTAGCAACAGTGATCCTCTCCAAGCTCCTAGCCAATGGTGTCGGGTTTGGGCTCCCTGCAGCTCCAGCCTCCCTCACCGATGCCGGACACAGTGACACAGCTCAACTGCTTCAATGTGCCTTACGCCGTTCACACGGCACTTTTTATTTTTAAACAAATATGTGATTCTGACAATTGGGGCTTCCTCCCGGAAACTGGGCAGAAACAGCTGGGGGTCAAAAAGGCTTGTAGTTCATGAAGAGCTGGAGCCATGCACTGTGCTAAGTGGTTCCGTCTTACTGTTATAGTATGGAGACTAGAAAATGCTACTGCAGGTTACCCTTAGCTAAAATGAAGGCGGTTAGACTTCTCTTTCCAAAGACTCACCGCAGACCGAGGTGCTCCAGGCCTCGGCCTCAGAAAGCTGTTCTTTCTTTGGGCAGGAGGTGACGGCTGGTGTATTTGCAGAAGAGAAACTCAAGAGTGACTCAGCATTTCTGCGGCTGCCCTCGTTCCTAAGGGTGTAGGAACAGAGAGCAGCTTGAATGCACACGGGGCCACGTGTCTCTCGTTAGCCAGAGAATTCCTGCAGTGTTGTCCTGGCTCATGTGGCAACTTGGCCTCCAAAACGGAGCCTTGGTAGTGACAATTCCAATAGCCAAAACTGCTTAGTTATGAGCGTTCTTCAAAGAGTTCATAGAAAATAGCATTAAAAGAGACATTTAAAAATTTATATATTTATGTATTTATTTGAAAGGCAGAGTTATAGAGAGGCAGAGAGAGACAGAGAGAGAGAGAGATCTTCCACCCACTGGCTCACTACCTAAATGGCCACAATGGCCAGAGCTGGGCCGATCTGAAGCCAGGAGAGCTAGGAGCGTCTTCCAGGTCTCCCACGTGGGTACAGGAGCCCAGGGACTTGGGGTATTTTTCATTGCTTTCTCTGGCCATAGCAGAGAGCTGGATTGGAAGTGGAACAGCCAGGTCTCAAACCAGTGCTCATATGGGATGCCAGCACTGCAGGCAGCAGCTTTATACCTATGCCACAGCACTGGCCTGGAGACTTTTTTTTTTTTTTTTTTTGGTGCAAAACATTTTGAGATCCATGTGTATGTGGGGTCTTCAAAATGTACATGGAAAATTCATACTAAGAGATAACCATCCATGGATTTCAAAAACTTTTAGCACCAAAATAAATATATCTTTGCTTTAAAAAGGTATATTTAATTATTTGAAAGGCAGAGATACAGAGAGAGACAGAGAGAGGGGAGAGAGAGAGAGAGAATCTTCCATCTATTGGTTCACTCCCCAAATGCTGTAATGGCCAGAGATGGGCTGATCTGAAGCCAGGAGCCAGGAGATTCTTCTGGATCTCCCATGTGGAAACAGGGGCCCAAGGACTTGGGCCATTTTCCATTGCTTTCCCAGGCACATTAGATAGGAAGTAGAGCAGCCAGGACTTGAACCAGGGACTATATGGGATGCTGGAACTACAGGAGGAGAGTTAACCTTTTATGCCACAGTGCTGGCCTCATAAACATATCTTTTAATTTTACTTTTCCATGGACTTTTTAAAAATAGAGTTGCCTTATTTATTTATTTGAAAGACAGATTGCAGAGAGAGAGAGAGGGAGAGACAGAGAGAGAGAGAGAGAGATATCTTCCATCCCCTGGTTCACTCCCCAAATGGCCAGGATTGGGCCAGTCCAAAGCCAGGAGCTTGGAACTCTATCTGGGTCTTCTATGTGGGTGGCAGGGACCCAAGTACTTGGGCCATCTTCAGTTGCTTTCCCAGGCATGTTATCAGGAAACTGGATTGGAAGTCGAGCAACTGAGATTCAAACTGTCACTCATACAGATGCTGACATCGTAGGTGGTAGCTTAACCCACTGCACCACAACACAGCCCCCCCTCCATTTTTGAAGTGCCTTCATATCTCAGGTGGGCCGTCTCTCCCTCAGTTATTACCTTCCCGGATGTCATGACATGAAATGAAGTTTGTGTCCTCTAGGCTCCAGCACATGATTGGAGCTTATGTCTTAATGATGCTTCCAACTTTGGAAGCAATTTTTGCTTCTCCCACTTGAAGAAGTTAGACAAAGCTTCAGGAAAGCTGACATGGAAAGAGCCCTGGATTGGGATTCAGGTAGACCAAGGTCCCTAACGGCTTGCTAGTGACTTGAAGACATCTTTTAGAGCTTTCTTGGCTTCTTCCTTACTGTAGAAGGAAGAGGCCAGACCCCATTAATGATTCCTCTTCTTTTGCCATTACTACTGGCACTCTACAAGGTAGAGGAGGGTTATAATTAACAGTCTCTGGCCCTTTAAATCCGGTATCCATAGCGCCAGAGCTCACGTCATTATTATGTATCTGGTGTCTGTAGGAACACTGGCTGGCGCACTTGGAAGGAGAACTCCACCAGAGGGAGCAAGCCAAAGTTGCCATCACCACCCTGGCCTGCTGTGATTGGAATCTGCACAGGGGCCCCAGGGAGCCGTGATGTAAACACCATACACTCCCGTACACCAAACTGCACTCTAAACAACTAGCACACTCGCCGAATGAGGGATTGAACATTCTTTCCCCTCGACGACATTGAGGAGACAGTCGCGAGATTTGGGTAAGTCTCACCATAAAACCCTGCCCACCCAGCCCTCTGGTGGAGCTCTTTCCTGCTGAGGCAGTGCTAAGTATCCTGCATGAAGCACTGTGTGGTCTTAGGCAAATGAACCTGAGTCTCAGTCATGTTCATTTTGTTTGTGTTTTACAGAAATTCGTCCTTTTATAGATAATAGCCTGACCGAAGAATCAGGTCAGTGCTGCAAAGCTGTTAAAAACACTTCACAGTCCACATGTTTTCCTTGTGATGATCAGTGGATCCATCTGATGGTTTTTTTTTTTTTTTTTTGACAGGCAGAGTGGACAGTGAGAGAGAGAGACAGAGCGAAAGGTCTTCCTTTGCCGTTGGTTCACCCTCCAATGGCCACCGCGGTTGGCGCGCTGCGACTGGTGCACCACGCTGATCCGAAGGCAGGAGCCAGGTGCTTATCCTGGTCTCCCATGCGGGTGCAGGGCCCAAGCACTTGGGCCATCCTCCACTGCACTCCCGGGCCACAGCAGAGAGCTGGCCTGGAAGGGGGGCAACCGGGACAGAATCCGGTGCCCTGACCGGGACTAGAACCTGGTGTGCCAGTGCCGCAGGCGGAGGATTAGCCTATTGAGCTGCGGCGCCGGCCCTGATAGGTTCTTATTAACTAAAACCCATAGCCTATGTTCGGATTCACTCTTGGTGGTGTTCGTTCCGTGGGTTTTGACAAATGATGTGCATGGGGCCACGAATCCACCACTACAGGATTGTGCAGCATCATTTCACTGCCCTGAGAAACCTCTTGTGCGTCACCTACTCACCCTTCCCTCCTTTCTCCAGTCCCTGCAGCCGCTGAGTATTTAACGGTCTCTATAGCTTTGCTCTTTCTAGAATGCTGTATAATTGGAATCATATGGTATGTAGCCTTTTCAGACAGGTTTCTTTCACTTAACATTTAAGTATTTAAAGTTTCTCCATGTCGCTTCATGGCTTAAGAGCACAGTACTTTTTGTCACTGCATATTATCCCATTGTACATGTGTACCAGTTATCTACCCATTAAAGGAGGTCTTGGTTACTTCCAGCTTGGGGAAATTATGAATAAAGATGCTATTCATCTGTAGACTTTTGTGTGGACCTAAATTTCCAACTCACTTGGTTAAATGCCAAGGAGTGATTATTGGATATTTTGGTACCACTGTGTTTAGCCTTATAAGGAACTGCACAACTGTCCCAGAGTGACTGCCATTTTGCATTCCTATCATCAACGAATGAGAGCTCCTATTGGGTCACATCCTTACCAGTGTTTGGTGTCGTCAGTGTTTAGGATTTTAGCCATTTTAATGGTGTGTAGTGGTGTCTCATTGTTTTTTAAATTTGCAGTTCCCTAATGACATATATGTGAGCACCTTTTCATTTGCTTATTTAATATCTGTATATCTTCTTTGACCAAATGTCTATTTAGGTCTTTTGTTCATTTTTAAAAACTGAGCAAAAAGTTTTGAATTTTAGGAGTTTTTTGTATAATTTTGGATAACAATCCTTTATCAGATGTATGTTTTATAAGAATTTTCCTCTTTGCCTTGCCTTTTCATTACTTTCACAGGGTCTTTTACGAGTGGAAGTTTTTAATTCTAATGAAGTATAATTTATCAGTTCAGTCTTTCATCGATTATGCCTTTGGTATCTGTCCTATCTAGAAAGTCACCACTATACCCAAAGTCATCTAAATTTTGCCTTATGTCACCTCCCAGAAGTTGTACAGCTTTGGCTTCTGCATTTATGTCTGTGATTCATTTTGAGTTTCCTTTTGTGAAAGGTGTGAGGTCTCTATCTGGACTTATCTCTTTGCTGTGGCTGTCTCATCGTCCCCCTTCTCCCACTGAGTTGCCTTTGGCCCTTTGTCAGACATCCACTGGCTGTGCTCCTGTGGGTCTGTGTCTGGGCTCTCTGTTCTGTTCCTTTGGTTTGTCTCTTTTTTGCCAGGGCCACACTGTCTTGATATCCTTATGCTTGGTAGTATCAATCCTCTGAACTGGTTCTTCTCCTTTAAAATTATGTTGGCTACTTTGGATCTTTTGTCTTTGCACATACACTTCGGAATTGGCTTGTCAATATCTACAAAACAATTGCCTGGGATTTTGAGTGGGATTGCATTGAATCTACAGAGTTGGGAATAGCTAACATCTTACCAATATTGAGTCTTCCTGTCTACAAACATGGAGGATTTCTCCATTTATTGATTATATTCATTAGAATTTTCACCTTAAAACTTTTTAATAGGGACTGGCATTGTGACCCAGTGGGTTAAGCCGCTGCCTGCGAGTGCCAGTTTGACTCCCAGCTGCTCCACTCTGTCTAGCTCCCTGCTAATGCACCTGGGGAGGCAGCAGAAGACGGCCCAAGTCCTTGGGCTCACACTCCCCACACGGGAGATGTGGATTGAGTTCTAGATCCTGGCTTTGGTCTGGCCCAGAGCCCTGGCCACTGTGGCCATTTGAGGAGTGAACCAGTGGATGAAAGATCTCTCTCGCCCCACTCCCCCTTCTCCTTCTCTCTCTCTCTCTCTCACTCTACCTTTCAAATACATGAAATAAATCTCAAAAAGAACCGCTTTTTAACAGACATATAAAATTGTACATATTTATGGGATACTATGTGATATATGCATACATTGTGTAATATGTCCATTCATTTAGAGCTTTGGATCTTTCATCAGAATTTTATAGTTTTCCTCATGTAAATATGTACATATTTTGTTAGACTTATACATGTCTTCCTCTTTTTGGTGCTAATATAAATGGTATTGTGTTTTTAGTTTTTTTTGACAGGCAGAGTGGATAGCGAGAGAGAGAGACAGAGAGAAAGGTCTTCCTTTTGCCGTTGGTTCACCCTCCAATGGCCGCTGCGGCCAGCGCACCGCGCTGATCCAAAGGCAGGAGCCAGGTGCTTCTCCTGGTCTCCCATGGGGTGCAGGGCCCAAGGACTTGGACCATCCTCCACTGCACTCCCGGGGTCACAGCAGAGAGCTGGCCTGGAAGAGGGGCAACCGGGACAGAATCCGGCACCCCGACCGGGACTAGAACACGGTGTGCCGGTGCCGCAGGTGGAAGATTAGCCTATTGAGCTGCGGCGCTGGCCTGTGTTTTTAGTTTTAAACTCTGATTGTTTATTGTTGGTATATGGGAAAGCAATGGATTCTTGTAGACCCATCCACTTATAGAAGGCCTTCTTTGCCTTTTTCTCACTTTGTTACCTTCTGTCTCTCGAAAGAGAGGAACTCAGGAATAAATGTTAGACATTTTTAAAGTTCATAGACTTACTTGTCAGGTCTATAGAAAAATGTAGATGGTACAGACAGTCCCTGTAAATCCTCTTCACAGTTTGCTCTACTATTGATATCGTGCATAAGTGTGGCACATTTATTTATTTTATTTTTTATTTTTTTAAAATTTTTGACAGGCAGAGTGGACAGTGAGAGAGAGACAGAGAGAAAGGTCTTCCTTTTGCCATTGGTTCACCCTCCAATGGCCGCCGCGGTAGGCGTGCTGCGGCCGGCGCACCGCGCTGATCCGAAGGCAGGAGCCAGGTGCTTCTCCTGGTCTCCCATGGGGTGCAGGTCCCAAGGACTTGGGCCATCTTCCACTGCACTCCCTGGCCACAGCAGAGAGCTGGCCTGGAAGAGGGGCAACCGGGACAGGATCGGTGCCCCGACTGGGACTAGAACCCGGTGTGCCGGTGCTGCAAGGCGGAGGATTAGCCTAGTGAGCCGCGGCGCCGGCTGGCACATTTATTATAACTTTAAATTTTAGCTTGAATATAGCAAGTGGGTATTGAATGCTTCTAGGCGAGCACAAGAAACATCCCCTCCTTCATGAAGATTACGATCTCACTAAGGCAGGACAAAATACTTCCATAGGGGCAATTCAGACAAAGGAGCATACAATGAGTTTTTACTTAGCAAAGGGGAGAAATTATTGCAGTCTGTAGCAGTTAGGGAGTTCTTCATGGAGGAAGTGAGGTGGTAGGATTTGGATCGGTGCAGGTGGATTGTAGGGTAGGTATAAGCATCAGAAAGTCAAGCTCAAGGCCACAGAAGCAGAAATGGTGGCAGGATGGGACTGATCACATGGGGTATAAGAGGGGCGTGACCTTGGGGAGCAAACAGGAAGTGGGCCTGGATGTTGGTGAGTTCTTGGAGCTGTTTCTGAGCAGATGCTGAGTCTGGCTCTATAGGACCATAGTTTTTTTTTTTTTTTTTGACAGGCAGAGTGGACAGTGAGAGAGAGGGACAGAGAGAAAGGTCTTCCTTTGCCGTTGGTTCACCCTCCAATGGCCGCTGCAGCCGGCGTGCTGCGGCTGGTGCACTGCACTGATCTGAAGGCAGGAGCCAGGTGCTTCTCCTGGTCTCCCATGCAGGTGCAGGGCCCAAGCACTTGGGCCATCCTCCACTGCACTCCCGGGCCACAGCAGAGAGCTGGCCTGGAAGAGGAGCAACCAGGACAGAACCGGCGCCCCGACTGGGACTAGAACCTGGTGTGCTGGTGCCGCAGGCAGAGGATTAGCCTATTGAGCTGTGGCACCGGCCATGGACCATTGGGTTTTGGTTCCACATGGGATTATAGCTCTAGGCAGATATTCCTTTTTTTTTTTTTTTTTTAAGGGAAAAGGTTTATGGGGGAAACCTGACAGGCTGCCTCCCTGTGCATGAACGAACACCCTGTACTGGGAGAACAGGTTTTATGTAGCTTTGCAGAGGTAAGGAAGCGGGAGCAGCAAATCCCATTAGGGTGGGGGTGGAGCTGACACTTGTGATGGGCCATTTGGTCACCTGACTTCTGGTAAGCCAGGCTGGATTTAGGAAAGTGTTACTATTTTACTAACATTCCCCTCTTTTGTTGTTTATAAAGCCAGTGTTGTGTGGGATTACATCAGCCCCAAAGTTCAGGAGGGGTGGAGGGACAATGATCTGTCTTCTAGAGCTGCTTCTTGCTGACATGGGTGACGAGTTACTCTCCGCTGGCATGGGGCGATGTCTAGAGTCATGATGTTCTGGGTGGGGAGCCGAGTGTGTCCCTGTAGTAGCATTTGGTTGACCACCTGGTTGGTGAAGGCTTTGGTTCATTCCATATTACTTCCTATAAACGCTTAAACAGACAATGTAGTATAAAAGCCAGGGTGAGAATAGTAGCCAGTGGGCGGCCTAGGAGTGGCATTAACCAAATGATGAGGGGGCTCCATAGGGAGGGAGACAGGAGGAGTTTGTCTGTAGAAAAAGTTCTGAATAACCAATACACACGAGTAGGGAGTAGACCCATTGATGGAAGAGTAGAGGGTGTGATTATGAAGGAGGGAGGCCCCAAGTGGGCTAGACAGGGTCTAGAACAAAGGATGGAGCCATTATTAGAGGACCTAAGAAAGGTGCTGTCTAAACTATGAATAAGTTTCCGCAGTGAGAGGCAAATAGAACCTTACAGAAGGGCCTTGATAATAATCGGGGATTTAAGGCCTTGCCAGTTATGTGTCACAGACCTGACCATCTTTTCACATGGGGTACATCCTAAGGGAGGTGTGAACCTCCTTGGGAAGGCACCCTGTTGACTTCCATTACCTAGGTGGCCTCGGAGGGGGGCTGGCCAGGTAAAGGCAGGTGGCCTCTAACAGGAAGTTTACAGTTCTGCCTGCAATATTGCTGACCCTACTTGGCCATCCCCTCAGAAGCAGTGGTAACTTTGGAAGCTGGGCAGAGTGAAGGGCTTTTCAGCTTAGAGTGAGCGAGGCCTGTGGTTCTGACCTGAAGTCCTTCAACTCCAGGGCAGTTCCGTTTCCAGTGACCCAGCTCTTGGCTGGCAGAGCTGCCAGGGCTCTTCATGAGCTGACTTCTGCTGAAGCACTGGCTTTCCATAAAACCAATGCAGTGGACTGGCCTGTTGGGTCTCCCTGACGGCAGATCACTGTGTAGAGCAGCCGTTAACTGGCCTAACACCTGCCTTTACATTGGTTCTGCTGCCTAGCTTGCTTTTCCTCCTGGTTTTGTTAAAGCAAACCAGAGGGAACTTTTAAGAGGATGCAAGTCAAGGGAGTGCTTGAGTCCCAACTCTGATCTTTGATGGTCTAAACTAGAAGTCTATGGAAGGATTTTTTTAAAGATTTATTTATTTATTTATTTATTTATTTATTTTTTTGACAGGCAGAGTGGACAGTGAGAGAGAGAGACAGAGAGAAAGGTCTTCCTTTGCCGTTGGTTCACCCTCTAATGGCCGCCGCGGTAGCGCGCTGCGGCCGGCGCACCACGCTGATCCGATGGCAGGAGCCAGGTGCTTATCCTGGTCTCCCATGGGGTGCAGAGCCCAGACACTTGGGCCATCCTCCACTGCACTCCCTGGCCACAGCAGAGAGCTGGCCTGGAAGAGGGGCAACCGGGACAGGATCGGTGCCCCGACCGGGACTAGAACCCGGTGTGCCGGCGCCGCAAGGCGGAGGATTAGCCTGTTGAGCCACGGCGCCGGCTATTTATTTTTTTGAAAGGCAGAGTTACATAGAGAGAAGGAGAGGCAGAGAGAGAAAGAGAGAGAGAGAGAGAGCGAGAGAGAGAGAGAGAGCGAGGTCTTCCATCCGCTGGTTCACTCCCTAGACAGCCGCAACGGCCAAAGCTGCACAGATCCAAAGCCAGGAGCCAGGAGTGTCCTCCAGTTCTCCCATGCAGATGCAGGGACCCAAAGACTTGGACCATCTTCTACTGCTTTCCCAGGCTATAGCAGAGAGCTGGATCAGAAGTGGAGCAGCCAGGTCTTGAACTGGCACCCATATGGGATGCCAGCACTGTAAGCAGCAGCTTTACCCACTATGCCACAGCGCCGGCCCCTATGGTAGGATTTAAAAAAAGCACTTATCTCTTTTAGGCCTCTGGGCCTTCTCATTAAAAAACCATCATGGCTGGTAACATAAGATCATTAGACTTTAACTTTTGGACATTTGTATCAGTAGCATTTTATATTCTCATAACTTAAAATTTAGTACCTCTTCACATCTTGACAGTACCTGTAATATAATCCAACTAGCCTGATTAGTTGGTGTCTCTACAAGTTGAGAGACATATATCCTTTGATATTTCCAGGAGCCCAGCTGAAAATACCAAAGTCCAAAGAATTTGGAATTTTTATTTTCATTATTTTGAATTAGCAGATGTTCTGCACCAGTTGCTGCTTTGGATCAAAATGAAAGGTTCCTGCTGGGGAGTGTTTCTAGAGCCGAGCTGCCCCCCCCCCTCCGGGGGAAGAGCTACCACGCGGGGCCCTGGCTTTTTCAACGGTCAGGTTTTGTGCTCACACACGAGGAAGAAAGCAATGAGCGTGGGAGGTCAAAAACAGCAACACAGACCCCACAGGGAAGATGCCCTGAGGTCCCAAGCCCTCTCTGTGTGCACTGGAATCGCTGTCTTTGAAGAGCTTTGTTGTTTCCGGAGGGCGGGAGGACCCTGTGGGGTCCCTCAGGAGTGGGGAAAGCGCTGGGGGGGGGGGGGGTGGGGAACTGAAGGAATCCCGTGACTTCAGTGTCTTCTCGCTGCTGGAGGAGGGCGGGGCGGGCCTTAAGTGCCCACCTTTCCCCGTGGACTTAGCTAACTCCCCTCAGGGGTCTCTGCAGATCCACACCACTTGCTCACACTGGTCATCACTGAGGAGGCTGCAGGGACCCGGGGATGTCCTGATGTGACGGACAGCTCCCCTTCAGAACCGTGGCCACGCCTTCCCCACAACACACCTTCCTTCTCCATAGTTCTCGCCCCCACCCTCTAGCGGCAGCTGCACACCAGATCTCCCTGGCTGTCGTCCCTCACAGGGACGGGGCTCAGTTGGTGGAGGTTTAGATCCAGGCTCTTCCGTTTCTCCAAGCTTCTCTCCCTTTGATTCCTGCCTTACCCCAGGAACTCAGCGCCTTGCTTCTGACTCTCCTGCATATTCTTCTTAAAAAAATATATATTTATTTATTTGGAAGTCAGAGTTACACAAAGAGAAGGGGAGAGAGGCAGGGAGGGAAGAAGGGAGGGAGGGAGGGAGGGAGGGAGGGAGGGAGGGAGAGAGAGAGAGAATATCTTCCATTGGCTGGTTTCCTCCCCAAATGGCCCCAATGGCCAGGGCTTGGCCAGGCCAAAGCCAGGAGCTTCCTCCGGGCCTCCCAAGTGAGCAGCAGAGGCCCATACGCTTGGGCCATTTTTGCTGCTTTTTCCAGGCCGTTAGTAGGGAGCTGGATGGAAAGGAGAGCAGCCAGGAGAGTGCCCATATAGGACGCCAGCATCGCCAGCATCGCAGGCAGCGGCTTTGCCTGCTACACCACAGCGCCGCCCCCTCCCGTGTACTCTGCATCACACTGAGATGCGCTGGGCTGGACCTCAGGTGTTCCTTCTCAAGCGTTACAAAGCTTTCATTGCTATCTTTGCAGCACTTTTTGGTTCCTCTAATGTAAGTTCTACCTTTTCTACATAGGCTGACGCTTTTGGGGAACAAAAATATCAGCTACCTGGTTAAAATGTAATGTGAGATGAAAATTTTAAAAATATGGGACATACTGGTACAAAAAATTATTTGTTTGTGTGAATTTTAAGTTTAATTGACAACATATATTTATCTGTCAATTCTGCTTCTATGGAAACTTTTTAAAAAAATTATGTACTTAAGGGGCCAGCACTGTGGTGCAGCGGGTTAAAGCCCTGGCCTTGAAGTGCTGGCATACCATATGGGTGCTGGTTCTAGTCCCGCCTGCTCCTCTTCTGATCCAGCTCTCTGCTATGGCCTGGGAAAGCAGTAGAAGATGGCCCAAGTCTTTGGGTCCCTGCATCTGCATGGGAGAACTGGAGGACACTCCTGGCTCCTGGCTTCAGATCGGCACAGCTCTGGCCGTTGGGGCCACCTGGAGAGTGAACCAGGGGGTGGAAGACTTCCCTCTCTGTCTCTACCTCTCTCTGTAACTCTGTCTTTCAAATAAATAAAATAAATCTTTAAAAAATAAAATTATGTATTTGAAAGGCAGAGTGACACAGGGAGAAGGAGAAATAGAGAGAGAGAGAGAGAGAGAGGGAGAGAGAGAGAGAGGAAGAGAGAGAGAGAGAGAGATCTTCTACCTGTTGGTTCACTCCCCAGATGGCTGCTATGGCTAGTTTGAAGCCAAGAGCCTGGAATTCCATCTGGGTTTCCCACATGGGTGCAGGGGCCCAAGCACTTGGGCCAATCTCCCAGGAATTAGCAGGGAGCTAGATTGGAAGTGCAGCAGCTGGGACTTGAACTTGTGCTCATATGGGATGCTGGCATTGCAGGTGGCTGCTTAACCTGCTGCACCACAGCACTGGCCCTAAATGATATGTCTTATATTTAGCAATTATGTGCATGTATTAATTACTCCTTTTGAGCAATTAGTATCAGGCCCTGTGCTAAGTTATTTTCACACAACATCTCATTGAATTCTTACAAGAAACATGAGATAAACTAAGCTAATAAGAACTTGAACTTTAGTCTGCCTGTAGGGCGACCAATTAGGTCCAGTTTGCCTGGCATTGTTCTGTTTTTTTTTTTTTTTTTTTTTAAGATTTATTTATTTTTTACTTGAGAGTCAGTTACACAGAGAGAGGAGAGGCAGAGAGAGAGAGAGAGAGAGAGAGAGAGAGAGAGATCTTCCATCCAATGGTTCACTCCCCAATTGGCCACAATGGCTGGAACCAGGAGCTTCTTCTGGGTCTCCCACATGGGTGCAGAGCCCCAAGGACTTGGGCCATCCTCTACTGCTTTCCCAGGCCATAGCAGAGAGCTGGATCGGAAGTGGAGCAGCCGGGACTAGAACCGGTGCCAATATGGGATGCTGGTGCTTCAGGCCAGGATGTTAACCCACTGCACCACACCACACCGCCGGTCACTACTGTTCTGTTTTTAAAGCTTAGTCTCCCTTCCAGGAAATCCCTCAGTCCTGACTTTAAAACCTCAGGTTCTTAGGGCTGGAGCTGTGATGTAGTGGGTGAAGCTGCCATCTGCGACACCAGCATCCCATATGGGTGCCGGTTCACGTTCTAGCTGCTCCACTTCCCATCTAGCTCCCTGCTGGTGGCCTGGGAAAAGCAGTAGAGGATGGGTCCAAGCGCTTGGGCCCTTGCACCTGTGTGGGAGACCTGGAAGAAGCTCCTGGCTCCTGGCTTCAGCCTGTCCCTGCCCTGGCTGTTGTGGCCATCTGGGGAGTGAATCATCAGATGGAGGATCTGCACCCCCCCCCCCCCACTCTCGTAACTCTTTTAAATAAATAAATAAATGTTTACAAGACTAAAATATAATCAAATTTAAAAAGGTTATAGAGTCCTTCACGAGAGGGATGTAGCTAATGGTACTTACTGACACTGAAAATTACTTAGTAAGTGCTTCCACAAACAGGAGTCAGAGCCTCCCCCACCACCCACATCTCTCTCTCTCTCTCTCTTTTAAGATTTAGTCTTATTTATTTGAAAGGCAGAGTTAGAAGGAGAGAGGGGGAGAAGGAGAGGGAGAGGGAAATATCTTCCATCTACTGGTTCGCTCCCCAAATAGCCACAAAGGCCAGGGCTGGGCCAGACCAAAGGAGGAACCAGGAGCTTCCTCCTGGTCTCCCACATGGGTGCAGGGGCCCAAGTGATTGGGCCATCTTCTACTGCTTTCCCAGGCAGGCGCATTAGCTGAGAGCTGGATCGGAAGTGGAGCAGCCAGGCCTCAAACGGGCACCCCTATGGGATGCCAGTGTCATAGGCAGTGGCTTAACCTGCTATGCCACAATGTCAGTCCTTCCTACACCTCTTTTTCCTGGGTCTCTTTGGGTTGCAGAAGCTGAGGACTATGTGGCCAGCATGCTGAGGGTGGCCCATCTCAGCTGAGACCCACACAGGCCTTTGCAATAGAAGCCCTGGGTACTGTTTGCAAAGGTGCCAGGCTCTTGCTCCCAGCAACTGTGCCTCTGAATTGGTGAAAACCAGCTCCCGAGTAGATGTGTGGTGTCTCACTCGACCAACTGAACTTGAGTGACTCCCTGCTGTGGAGTCAGAATTCGGGCACTGCTGATGCTAGAGAAACAGAAGGTGGGGTGAGGCCTGGTGGTTAAGACGCCCGCATCCCATACCCCAGTACCTGGTTTGATACCTGGCTTCAGCTCCCGATTTTAGTTTCCTACCCATGCAGACTTTGGGGGGTAGCGGTGATAGCTCAAGTTCTTGGGTTCCTGCTACTCAGTGGGAGGCCTGGATCGAATTCCTGGCTCCTGGCTTTTGCTGGGCCCAGTCCCAGCTGTTGTGAGCATTTGGGGAGTGAACCAAGAGGTGGGAGCTCGCTCACTCTCTCTCTTTCTCTCTGCCTCTCAAAACAAACAAAAAAATGAACAACAACAAAACATTTTAGAAGCTAGGGTGCCCAGAGAAGCTGAACAAGAGCGGCAAGCTGGGTGGGACAGCATCCCAGGAGGCTGCATGGCCATTGTTTCTTTGCTGGGACTTGCCTTTGTCAATGGGCACACTTCCCAAAGATGATGTATCATTACAGGATTATGTAGTAACCAGGAAGCTAACGTGTTGACATGTGGGTGTTATTGCTATGTGATAAAGCAGTTAATGAGGTGTGATTGTATAGGCAGAAGCAATAGAGTTCCACCCCCAAGGGCCTCTGGAACTCCTCCCAGCTTCATATTGGATGCAGACTCTTCTTGAGCCTGCGCTGAAGATAAAAGCTACGGTGTTTGTGGGGAAATCACGTGTACAAATCACTGTCTGTCCTTAATGTGTTGTCTAATGTGCAGTGATGCTATAACTAGTACTGAAACAGTATTTTTACACTTTGTGTTTCTGCGTGGGTACAAACTGATGAGATCTTTACTAATTATATACTGAATCGATCTTCTGTATATAAAGATAATTGGAAATGAAAAAAAAAACCTGGTGTTAAATTGGAAATGGCATAGAAAATTAATTAATTTTTAAAAAAATATTATGTAGGATCTCTGCCTTTAATGTGCTGTTCACTCTTATTTAATGCTATAACTAGTACTCCAACAGTATTTTTTTCACTTTGTGTTGCTATATGGGGGCAAACTGTTGAAATCATTACCTAATATATACTAAACTGATCTTCTGTATATAAAGAGAATTGAAAATGAATCATGATGTGATTGGAAGGGGAGAGGGAGCGGGAAAGGGGAGGGTTGTGGGTGGGAGGGAAGTTTTGGGAGGGGGAAGCCATTGTAACCCATAAGCTGTATTTTGGAAATTTATATTCATTAAATAAAAGTTTAATAAAAAAAAAAAACAAATCACTGTCTATCTTGAGAAACTTTAGGTTGAATTGGTAGGGGCTAAGGATCTCAAGGCGACTTTTTCAGCTGATAAATTCCACCTCAAAATGCTTGAAGACTTTTGTGGGCCCCTAAAGATCAGGCTTTTCTTTGACGTGGGTGTCACAGGCGTGAGGTGTGAGGCTTAGGCCGAGCCTCACCGTGGGCGCGGCTGGCCGGCTCCTTTCCCTCTCGGGAGCGCTCGTTGGCTTCTCCACATCCCGTCACAGGGCAGTCTCAGAGCCTCTTGGCATGGCCCTCGCCAGTCTGTCCAGCCCCTCTCCCATGCAGCTCCTTGCCGTAGGCTACACTCCAGCTGTGGACTGAATGGTTCCCCCCAACTCCAGCTGCTGAAAGTTAGTATTTGGGGTTAGCGCCCTCATCAAGGAGAGCCCGGAGAGCTGCCGGGGCACCACAGTGGCTGCTCGCGAACAGGAAGGGGGCTCAGCCAGCTCCTGGGTCTGGGACTTCCGCCTGCAGGAGTGGATTTCTGCAGTGTATGCGCCAGCCGGTTCAGGTAGAGCAGCCCGAAGGCCTGAGACAGGCTCTGCCCGACCAGCAGAAGGTGACACACGCAGCCACCTCCTCCACCGCCAAGCCATTTCCCTTGCAAACATCATGCTCAGGAGTTTATCTCTGGAACCAGACGGCCCAGGTTCAAATCCCAGTTCTGTGAGCTACTGTGCGGTCTTGGGCCAGCGATCCCTCTGCTCCGAGCCTTGATTCTCTGACTGGAAATGAAAGCAGAATGATGTTTATCTTGCAGGAGGCACACATGGACAGCATGTAGTAAGCACCCAGTGGACGCCAGCTCCTTGCGTACTAGATCTTCTGTCCCAGTGAAGCTCAAAACATGTCTCTTCCTTGAGGCCTTTCCCAGCCACTCCGCCCCGGGAAATCCTGGGTACGGGGCCGGTTCTTCTGTGGGTGGTTGGTTCCTTTTTCTCCTGTGATTTGGGACCACAGCTGTTTGTTGAGCACCTGCGTGGAGACAGGCCTGTACTGGGTGTGCAACACCCGGACGCAGGTGTCCTCTGGCTCATTTTACCGCGGAACCACTGAGGCTCAAAATTCAGTCATAGGGCTGCAGAGCCAGTGAGGGATGACCCAGGGCTTCCCACGACTGCCGGCACGACCCTCTGCTTCCTCTCCTCGCAAACGAGGCATAGGCTCACGTCCAGTTCCAGCTTCCACGCTGCCCTTCACGTAGGAGGCACTGAGCGCATTTCTGGTGATCTGATGGACCAGGGTGCAATTTTGTTGTCCGACTAAGTGCCATTCGGTGTCTTGTGGCTGTGATTATCTTGAGGATAATAACCATATTGCATGATACGTTCGGATGGGCCTTAAACAGATAATCTATAACTTATTCTTCTTGTGTTGAACCCCATGTGGCTCTTAAAAAGCAGCTTGCATTGATTTTCGCCTCGACTGTTCCCTGCTGTTTCACATACAGTTTAGATGAGGAATGTTAGAACCGATCTTATTATCAATGCGGCTTTTGCCACAAAGGAGAGTTCCTCGGGACTCGGTAGCAGCTAATTGGGCTGTCCATGGTTCTCTTTGGTTAGGTGAGTCATGTGATCCCTGGTTGACAAGGCGCGAGCTGCTTCCTGCCCAGTCGCTGGCAGCTCCAGTGGGTCTGACATTCTCTCAGCCCCTTAATCAAGACGTTGTTAAAGATGCTGATGGTTCACAGTGAACCGGGACAGAACCACACGGGTTCTGTGAGGCGACTCGATGGGGCTTAGGTGATGTGGAAGTTTTGCATTTTGACTGTGTGCACGCGTGTGGTACAAAGTCAGCTTCTGTGGTTTCCCAGTTCCTGGGACGTAACATTCTACCTTACCGAGACTGAAATCCTGAGAGCCTGACCCGTTCACACACAATGTATTTGTTGAATTTTGTACTACGCTCTGGATGCTCTTCTATGTACTTGGGACCTAGCAGTGATAAAAATAGGCTAAAATTCCCATCTTTTGGGGGCTTCTTTTTTTAGACCAATTTTTTTTTTATCTTGGAAAACATTTCAAACTTATGCAAAAGAAGGAACAGTAACATATCCATCAGCTTTTAGAAGTTATCAATATTTATGTTTTTTTCATTTATACCCCCATCATATACTTATTTTTAATGGAGCACTTTAAAGCAGTCCCAGGTTTCAGATCTCTGAGCAGGGGTGGGTGTTTGCACAGCAGTTAAGCTGCCTGTTGGGATACCTACGTCCCACAGCTGAGTGCCCGGGACAGAGTCCTGGCCACGCTCTCCATTCCAGCCTCCTGACCGTGCACACTCTGGGAGGGAGCGGCGGATGACGTAGGGAGTTTTGTCCCTGCCACCCATGTGGGAGGCTTGGATTGAGTTTCTGACTCCTGGTTTTAAGCTGGTATTTGGGGAGTAGATCAGCAGATGGAAATCTCTCTCATTCTTACTCTCTCTTTTTCAAATAAATAAGTGATTAACTTAAAAAAAACTTATCAAGCATACTTTCATATGAATCTCTGGTAAGAATTTTTAATAAAGACATAATTAATTTTATTATACCTAACACAATGAACAAACATTTCTTAATTTCACTTAATATCTAGTCCTGGTTAAATTTTTTTTAAAGATTTATTTATTTACTTGAAAGAGTTACACACAGAGAGAAGGAGAGGCAGAGAGAGGGAGAGAGGTCGTCTTCCATCTGCTGGTTCACTCCCTAGTTGGCCGCAACAGCTGGAGATATGCCAATCTGAAGCCAGGAGCCAGGAGCTTCTTCCGGGTCTCCCACACAGGTGCAGGAGCCCAAGGACTTGGGCCATCTTCTACTGCTTTCCCAGGCCATAGCAGAGAGCTGGA
Organism: Lepus europaeus; assembly: GCF_033115175.1. Lineage (NCBI taxonomy): Eukaryota > Metazoa > Chordata > Mammalia > Lagomorpha > Leporidae > Lepus > Lepus europaeus. The sequence continues at coordinate 25,810,923 of NC_084839.1, forward strand.
TCTGAAGTTGAGCAGCCGGGACTCGAACCAACGCTCATATTGGATGCCAGCACTGAAGGCAGTGACTTTATCCATTACGCCACAGTGCCAGCCCTCCTGGTGAAAATTTGCCCAAGAATTTTTAAACACTTGTTTGTGTGAGTCCAGATCCAAGCAAGGTATGGGCTCTGGATAGTGCGCTGTGTGCCTTTGGCCTGTAACGCTTCCCCTGGGCTACTTTTTGTGCTTGTCAGAGTCGGGTTCTTTGTCCTGTAGGGGTTCCTGCTGTTTGGATGCGGCTGACTGTATCCTCCCGGTGGATTTTAATGCCAATCCTTTATGCTGCACGTTTTTTATAAAATGATAGTTCCATCGAGGAGCTTGGTCAACGGGAGGGGAATTACTGGAATGGACATCTGCATGGGAATGGAGTGGATGCAACTTTGTACTCCAGACATGCTTCTGGAGGTGTCTTGGTGGCCACATACTTGGGTGGCCAGTGTGAAACCCTCGGCTCTTGGGCCACAGTGGCAGTTTTGATTCTGACGTCATGAAACACTCCCTTTGTTTCTTTTTCCTTTCTGTTGGCCTACAAAGATGTTTGCAAGGGGCTGAGTCGTGTGCTGCTTGGGAGTGGCCCCAGCCTGGGAACCGGCTGGATTTGAAAATTCATGTGTTGGTGTTTTCTTGGGAACTTGGTCTGCCAAAGAAAGAACAGTTAGAGGCTAGCATGATTCTAGGTTAGACCACTGCGTTAGGATATGTGATGGTGTCTGCAGGACTTAGTTTGTAACATATATACAGGTGATTTGAATGGGTAACCAGGAATGAGAAGCACCCACTCGGTGATGAGGCTTGTGCAGTTCAGCTGAGTCCTCTTCAGATTTTTGTCCCCTTCAGCTGGTGGGCAACACTTGCAGCCTTGAGGCAGAGTGGAGACAGGTCCACAGAAGGCAAACCCAAAAAGAAACAATACAGAGTTCCTGGCTCCAGGGGCTGTCAGTTTCTAAGAATACCTGTAGCACTAATGAATTTCCTCCATAGATGATGTCACTTTTTTTTTTCCAAAAAAGATAATATCTTTAAAAAATTTTGTTTATTCAAGAGATAGGGAGAGCGTACACACTCCCATCCACTGGTTCACTCCCAAATGCCAGAGCCGGGAGCTGAGAACTCAACCCAGATCTCCCCTGTGAGTGGCCATCACCTGCTGCCTCCCAGGGTGTGCATTAGCAGGAAGCTGGAATCACAACCGAAGCTGGGAGCTGAACCCAGGCACTGCAGTGTAGGATGAGCGCATCTTACCTGCTAGGTCAAACGCCTGCCTCGAGCTTTTTATTTTTAATTGGCACATAATAATATTACATATTTGTGGAGAACAATGTGATGTTGCAATACATGTATACAATGCAGAATGTTCAGTCAAGGCAATTAGCATTGCTCTCACTGAAAGCATGTATCATTTCTTCATGTTGGGAACATTCAGAATTGTTTCTTCTAGCTACTTTGAAGTACACAATAAGTTATTGTCAACTATAATCGCCCCACTGTGCTATAGAACACTAGAGCTTACTTTCCTGTCTAACTTCATGTTTGTACCCAATAACCAGTCTCTCACTCTCCTCTCTTCTGGCCTAACTTCCTGGCCTCTGATAACTACTATTTTACTTCCTATTTCTATAAAATCAACTTGCTTAGCTTCCACATATAAGTGAGAACATGCTATCTTTGTCTTTCTGTGCCTGTCTTATTTCACTTAACATGGCATCCTCCAGGTCCATCCATGTAGCTGCAAATGACAGGATCTCCTTCTTTTTCTGGTTGACTAATTTTCCATTGTGTAAATACACCACATTTTCTCCATGCATTCATCCCTGGATGGATACCTAGGTTGGTTCCATATCTTAGCTATTGAGAATGGTGCTGAAATGAACACAGGAGTACAGCTGTCTCTGTCATACACCTTTTATTTTTATTTATTTATTTATTTATTTATTTATTTATTTATTTATTTTGACAGGCAGAGTGGACAGTGAGAGACAGAGAGACAGAGAGAAAGGTCTTCCTTTTTGCCGTTGGTTCACCCTCCAATGGCTGCTGCGGCCAGCTCATCGCGCTGATCCGAAGCCAGGAGCCAGGTGCTTCTCCTGGTCTCCCATGCGGGTGCAGGGACCATCCTCCACTGCACTCCCGGGCCACAGCAGAGAGCTGGCCTGGAGGAGGGGCAACTGGGATAGAATCTGGTGCCCCAATCGGGACTGGAACCCGGTGGGCTGGCGCAGCAAGGCGGAGGATTAGCCTGTTGAGCCATGGCGCTGGCCCTCTGTCATACACCTTTTAAAGATTAAGGACAAGCACTTTGGTTGGGGGAATCCAGAAATGTGAGAGAAGGAGGGATGACCCCACTGAGCACACAGAAGAATAGAGTTGCCATTTAGTTTATTGAGATGAGAAAGGTTATGGGGAAGGGTTCTGATTCAAATGTGTTACATTGGAGATGTGTGTTGTTTGCTGTGAAGTAGGTAGTGAGTAGGCAGCTGGATATTTGGGGGTAACTCAGAAATCTTGGGGTAGAGTGGAATTAAAAGATAAGTTACTCGGGGCCGGTGCTGTGGGGCAGTAAGTTAATCCTCCGCCTGCGGCGCCAGCATCCCATATGGACACCGGTTCTAGTCCTGGCTGCTCTTCTTCCCATCCAGCTCTCTGCTATGGCCTGGGAAAGCAGTAGAGGATGGCCCAAGTCCTTGGGCCCCTGCAATCGCATGAGAGACTCGGAAGAAGCACCTGGTTCCTGGCTTTGGATTGGCATAGCTCTGGCCGTTGCGGCCATTTGGGGAGTTAACCAGCAGATGGAAGACCTTTCTGTTTCTCTCTCTCACTGTCTGTAACTCTACCTCTCAAATAAATAAATAAAATCTTAAAAAAAAAAGATAAGTTACTCTGGGGACAATGCTTCTTGTAATCCATGCTGAGAATTTTCATAATGTGCATTTCCACGAACATTTTGAAGACTCCTGTGTGCATGGATTTCAATGTTTTTGTTTTTCTCCAAAATAAGCATCCATATTCCACGAAGTTTCTGAGGTACCCTTGTATGTATGAAGTTTAGGGCTGGAGATACAAATTTGGGAATTATGAAAATAGAGGTGGCATTTAAGGCCAGGAACGGGGCAAGGCACGGTGGCTGAGTGACCAGCAGAGTGACCTCTGGGAAGCACGGGAGGAAGGGGTGTCCACGAATGCTGCCGGGGGCTTTTGAGGTGTCCCAAGAGCAGGACTGCTGAGTAGTGAAGTGTACGGATGACTCCCCACCCCCCAAATACTCCAGACTGCTCCCCAGAAAGTAGTTGCCTGTTTAAGTCCCCCCAGCAGTTTACGAAGCTCCCCATTTCCCTATTTTTTTCCCGTATTTGGGATTATCTTCCTGATTTTTACTGTGCTGGTGGGGAAAGCCATGGTGTATCAGAGCTGGCTCATGGAGGTGTTTTATTCAATGACGTCACACAGGTGGCTTGAAATCTGCGGTGGTGACAGTATTTGCACCTTGGGAATCACCAAACATCACCCGTTAGGATTCCCACCTCCTTCTGGAGGGCTGACTCTAAAATGTAGCCCAGTGTACAGTGGCTGTGAGTAGCATCAGGCTGTTTGCACTTCCATTCCCTGATTCCTAACCAGTCTGAGCATCTGCCCCGTGTTTGCTGACCATTCTGGCTTTTCCCTCTGCGAATCGTCTATTCCCAGCCTTTTCTCATTTTTAGAATGGGTTTTCTGACTTTGTTTTGTTGATTTGCAAAATGTTTCTTATATATTTTAGATAGCAATCCCTACTTGCTTTTTAAAAAGATAATTTGTTTTATTTATTTATTTATTTATTTTTTAAGATTTATTCATTTGAGAGGCAGAGTTATAGACAGAGAAAGGGAGAGGCAGAGAGAAAGGTTTTCCATCTGCTGGTCCACTCTCTAAGTGGCCACAACTGTGCAGCTGGGCTGAACTGAAATCAGGAGCCAAGAGCTTCTTCTGGGTCTCTCATGCAGCTGTAGGGGCCCAAGCACTTGGGCCATCTTCCACTGTTTCCACTACCAGAGAGCTGGATTGGAAATGGAGCAACCAGGACTCGAACCAGCACCCATATGGGTTGCCAGCACTGCAGGTGGAGGCTTAACCTACTACACCACAGCACCAGCCCCTATTTATTTATTTGAAAAGCAGAGTTACAGGGGGAGGAATGAAAGGAAAGAGGGAGAGGGAGAGGGAGAGGGAGAGGGAGAGGGAGAGGGAGAGGGAGAGGGAGAGGGATCTTCCATCTGCTGGTTCACTCCCCCAAATGACTGCAACATCCAGGCTGGCCAGGCTGAAGCCAGGGGCCAGAAACTCCATCTGGGTCTCCCACATGGGTGGCAGGACTCAAGCACATGGGCCATCATCTGCTACTTTCCCAGGCATCAGCAAGGAGCTAGATTGGAGCAGAGCAGAGCCAGCTGTGCTTGAACCTCCATCCTGATATGGGATGGGGGAGTCCCAAGTGGTGGCTTAACCCTCTGTGTGGCACTGCCCACCCTCTGATATTCTTAATTGAAGAGAAACTTAATTGTGAAGTAGTTAAATCTGCACTCTTTTCTTTATGGTTTGTGCTTATACAGTCTTGTTTTAAAGATTTATTTATTTTGAAAGATCTACAGAGAGAGAGAGAGAGAGGGAGAGACTATATAGAGAGATCTTCCAGCCGTTGGTTCACTCCTCACGTGGCTGCAATGGCCAGGGCTGGGTCACATGGAAGACAGGAGCCAGGAGTGACTTCCAGGTCTCCCACTTGGGCGATGAAGGCCCAAACATTTGGGCCATCTTCTGCTGTTTTCCCAGGCCATTAGCAGGGAGCTGGGTCAGAAGTGGAGCAGCTGGGACATGAACTGGTGCCCATATGGCATGCAGGCATTGTAGACAATGGTGTTACCTACTCTGCCAACACATTGGCCCTGATGTAAATTCTGACCCCTTATCTGTAGAGCTCATCTTCTACACATTCTTGTCTAGCTTTGTTATGCAGGCCTCCCATTTATCTGGACTTCATTTTTGTCTCTGGTGGATGCCGGCCACTTGACTTCATTTTTCTTTATAAACCACTCCAGTTCCCCCCAACACCATCTTCTAAATAACTCGCACTTTCTCATTGGCTGTGGTACCACTCTTCTGTGTATGGAGGTCCCGTTCATATGTGAATCCTCTTCTGAGTCCTCCTTCTGTGACGCTGCTCTTATCCCTTCCATTGGTGGCACCAAACTACACCTTTCGCTATGTGCTGATAACATAGTCTCCTCTCTTTGCTATTGCTTTTCAAAATAGATTTCATGGTTACAAATTTTATTTTTCTTGATATATTTTATACGTTTATTGAGCCCCTTAAAATGTTGGTCCCTGTTGGAATTTTGCTTGGCATAATCTTGAATTTAGAGCTCACACTGGCATTTTTATAATGTATAGTCATCTTCTCCTGGGCATATCTCTTCATTTAGTCAGTCTTATTTTTTATCCTTATATGGCGTCCCAAAATTTTCTCCATAGAGTTCTTGTAAGTTGTTAGGTTAATTCCTGGAGATCAAGCTTTAGAATTTTACTGCTACAGTGAACGGCCTCCTACTGTCCATTTCATTTCCTGGTTGCTTGCTGCTAATGTAGGGGAGGCTGTTGATTTCTAGAAACTGATCTTGTAGTTGGCTATCTTGCAGAACTAATATGACTTCTAATAGTTTATTGATTCTGCTGGGTTTTCTATGCTGATGAGCCTATTGTCTGCAAACATGAGAGCCGGGAAGATGTGAGGGGCTCTGCCCTGTGCTCTGATACTCTGCCCTTAACCGTGGCTGCTAGTTGAGTTTCAGTCTGGTGCCCCAGTGCTGGTTGCTGAGTGTCTCTTGTGGGCCTAAAGTCTTAATTTCTCTATGCACACACACGGCAGAGACCAAGTCCTTGTCTTCCTCCCCTGGGATTGAGACCCTGCCCAGTACTATTTGTTCATGATTTGGGGTCCTGGTAACTACTGATAGACCTTCCAGATGCTGACTGATCACCTGGATCTCTGATCCCTGCTGCCCTACGGAGCCTGTTCTTGGTCCTTGATTTCCCCAAGGAACTTCCCATGTAAGTGACACAAATGAATGGATCAACACAGGTCTTCAGAACAGGTGGCTGCTGTTCAAGTCTTATTTCTGCACCCAAGGTACAGTCTCCAGGAGTCTGCTTCTTCATTTGTTAAGTGACGTGAAGTGAGATCCTTAGGTCCCCATACAGGCGCCACTCAGTACCACCCATTTCCATATGGTGACACTGGCCACCCTTGCTGTTCACCTTCTGGCAGTGTGGTTTCTTGCTGCATTGTTCCAGAACCTTGTGCCTTCAGATACAACTGAATCTCAGCATCTACAGCTGTACCACATCGGTGCCAATGGACTGTTCAAGTTCCAAGTGCTGGTCCCATGTCACTATCCAGTCCCACCCTTGTTAACTGGGAAATACCTGGTGTGGAGGCTGGTGTTCCAGGAAGCCTGGCTCTTGTGAGTGAGTGCTGGCATTCTTGACAGTGGCTGAGGGAGTAACCTCTGTTTTCTGAGGCAGTTAGGATTCCCTGGTGGCTCGACATCCTGAGAATTTGCCCATTTACTATATGGTGTTTGGGTATAGCAGAAAAAGCCAGTGGCCTGGCTGGTTCCCACGGAGACCTTTATTTTGGCCAAGAACATTACTCAGCTAGTCACACCCTGTCACCTCCTAGTAGTTGTCGAGGGAAAATTTAAATCAGCAACAAAACTGAACCGTGTACCTGTGGACACCTTACCAGTGGCTCCTTCTGCTACACACAGATCTTCCTGAGTTTCTGTGGCTCTGTGGCGCTGGATCTCATTTACAGGTGCTTACCTCTAACCAAAGGCAGATTGCTTTCCTTCTGTTGACCAGAGAAAGGAGTGGGCATGAACAGGGTGTGACGAGAGCAGGGAAAGGGAGGTGAAGTTCCCATAGGGAGGAGGAAGCATTGCGTCATAGTATCACCTCCGAGAGCGTGTGAAGACGCCAAGGCTGCAGGGACAGAGAAACTGGCAGCCAACCAGGGACGTGGGATGGTCACGGTATTTAAATATTGCACAAGCGCTGTGGGTTTGAGTTGACAGCGTGCCCCACCCGACTCAACAACGTGATGTGACTGCAACAGACAACTATGTTGGTATCTTGAGCCAAGTTCCCAGAAGCATAGGGCTTGGAGAGGTGCACCCGAGAGGCCACTCATTCCCTCCTGAGCATCAGACTTGAGGGCTCTCCAGGAGCAGGGAGGCATCCTCCACATCCCTCAACATGCTGGTGAGTGGGGCTGTAACCTTGGCCTCTAAGGAGCGGCCCACTGGACAGAGGAAGCTTGTCCAGATTCCTTGGAGTCCGATTTCATTTGAGAATCCTCCGGGGGGTGGGGGGTAGAAAGAGAACTCAATGACGAGGAGATGTAGGGGAGACATTTTTCAAAAACCTGATCAAGGACAAAGGGGCTGCCTTAAGAGGCGGTGAGTTCCTTGTTGCTGGAGAGGTTCAACCGTGGCCACGTGGTGAGAGGGTGCTGTAAGAAGGAGTGAAGCAACTGGAAGGGGTCTTTTTCTAGTGCCTGGAACCAATGTTGCTAACAGGAAAGAATGCTCTGGCTTGGGGGGAGCAATCACCTCTGCTCTTGCACAGTCGTTCGTTGGTTCATTCATTCGTTCCTGTCTGCAGCTGCCAGGCACTGTGCTGGGTGAGCAGGGGAGTTCAGCACATGGTCTGGGCCCGCCTGGCAGAGAGCTGTTAGGGGAGCACACGATTGACTTCAGGGTTGCAGAGCTCAGAGCTCACGACTCTGAGTCTAGTGGCCGCATTAGGCGTCAAACAACACCCTTCTTCTCGCTAGAGGAGGGAGGACCAGGATGTCAGTGCCTATACGGTAGGGGCCACGGTGTCATCTCCTTCCTGTTGTTAGGAGATGGGGAAGGGGCTCAGGAGGGAGGGAGCGTGAGGAGGGGACCCCTGCGACAACCGCTCACTTCTCCCTTCTGCCTCCACCTGACACTTGGCGACTTGGGCATGGCATCGCCCAGGCTTCTCACGGCAAAGTCTGCAAACAGGCACCGGGCTGAGGAGCCCACTGGAGCCACGCACGGCCAGCAGCGCCTCCAGCGCAGGTCGTGAGACAAGGGCGGGCTGGCCCGGGGTTTCCAGGGGGACCCTACGCGCGGCGGGCCTTGGGCAGCTGTCCCACGTGCCTGTCCGTGCGAGGAGGGTTTCTCCACTGCCTGCCCCGCCGCGCTACAAACATTTGCACGGCGCCACCCTAACAAGGGCAATCTGCAAAGCCCGGCCGGGCGCCGCAGCGCGGGGGACGGCTGATCTTCCACTGCCTGCGGGGCGCAGGGGTGCCCGCGGCAGGCGAGCGAGGGCAGGCGCGCGCTGCGGGTCTCCGGGCCCCGCTCCCCAGCGCGTGCGCGAGGCCGAGGCCGAGGCCTGCGCGCAGCCCGGGCGCCTGCACTGCGCGCGCGCCGACCCCGCGTGGGGCCCGGCTCCGGCGCGCGGCGCGGAGGCGGCGGGCGGGAGGGGCCCGGGCGAGGTCGGCCTCGGCGCGGCGGGAGGCTCGGCGGCGGGCACGGGAGACCGGCGCCCGGCGGGTAGCGCGCCTCCGCCTTTCCTCCGCGCCCCGCGTCCCCAGCCGGCCGCTCCGACAGGACCCGGAGGAGGCAGGTGGGGCGCGGGCGCGCGGGCCTCCCGGGCCGCTGCAGGCGGGCGGGCGGGCTCCGGGTAGGGGCGGGCGGCGGGACGAGGGCCCGGAGGTCGTTGGCGGTTCGGGGAGGGCAGCGTGGAGGCGCTGGCGGCTCCGGAAGCCCGGCGGCCGCCTCCCCCGGGCGCCGGTATCGCTGGCCGGCCGCCCGGCCGTGGGGAGGCCTCCCTGGGGTGGCGCGGTCTGCGGGGTGGGGACGTGGGTTTGTCGTTTCCGTTGCTGGCGCGCGGTTCCCTTTAGGAGCAGGTGCGGCGAGGTGCGCGCGGCTGGTTCTGGCCCGCGCCCGCGGTGACCGCCGCGGACATCCCGGGCGTCCCCTGCGCAGAGCTGTGCTGCGCACTGCGCGCCGGGGGTTTGCAGACGCGGCCCGCTTCAATGTCTCCCACGCCTCCCCTTGCCGATTAAGTTGTGCTCAGAGCCGCAGCGAGCGACCTGCCCTTCGCCACCCCGAGACTCCTGAACTCCGCACCGTCAGCGGGGGCCAGGGCGGTCGGGGGCGCAGCGCCGGGACCCGCCCTACACAGAGACGCGCCCTGTCGCGCACCCCTGCGGGTCTCAGGACGGGCGCGCGGTGCTGGCGCTCGGGTTGAGTTAGGTGTCAGGTGCCCAATCCTGTGGTTTGCAGTGTAGCAACATCGCGGGATAAAAGACAGCCTTTGAACTATGTCGATAAAGTAACACCTCCTTAGAAACAGCTGCCAGATACTTCAACTGTACTTTACCTTGGCGCTGACATTTGTCACCGAGACTCTTCCACACAGAGTCATGTGTGTTCCGGCTGTCTGCGCTGTAAAGTGAACCCTGAAGCGCAGCGAGTGTCGCCCTTGCTGCTCTGTGGGAGCCTTAGCACATGCCTGAGACGTGTAGGATTGATTTCCGTGATTTCCGGTGTACCAGATATGGCCCTACAACGAAATCTTTTCAAAAAGTGATGTTTATACGGTCTCTTACATGGTCTTTGTACGGTCTCTTTATATGGTCTTTATATGGTCTCGTATTACTTGTAACGATTCCCATTTGGAAACAGAGACTGATGGTGTCTGGACGACAGCTTCCTGCCTTCTCCCTGTTCAGACTGACAGACACACAGCTGGCTACTTTAAAGCTGCCGTTCCTTTGTGAGTCGTTTATAGTGCGCTGCTTGCACAGGCTTGCTTATCGATTGGGCCTGTGTCCGTACTTGTTGTTCCAGGCGTCCGCGTGCTGTTTGCTTATCCAGAGAATGGGCTGTCCTGTTCTCTGTCCGTGCTGTTCAGCACAACTTTTTGTGGCCAGGGAGTATTCCTTCTGCGCTGTGCAGACACAGCCCCAGACAGCTCCTGAGCACTTGAATGGGGCCAGAGCAATGGAAGAAATGGATTGTAAATCGGAATAGTCATATGTGGTGTGGCTACCCGGTGGGGCATCACAGTGTTAAATTATTGGCTGCTTGGGAAGCCTTCACTGAGTTGTATATATATATTTGTAAAATTTATATTTGAGAGGTGGGGGGGGGGGAGAGCTAAGACAAAGACAAAGGTGGGGGGAGGAAGAAGAAGAAGGAGAGGAGAGTGCTCCCCCACGTGCTGACTCACTCCTCAGACACCTGCAGTGGCTGGGACTGTGTTAGGCTGGGCAGAAGTCAGGAGCCAGGAACTCTTCAAGTTTTTCCCACATGGGTGGCAGGATCCCAGCCACTTGAGTCATCCCTGCCTCCCAGGTGCGCATTAGCAGGAAGCTGGAGTTAGGATCCAGAGCTGGATGTTGAACTCCAGGACTGCTCCAAAATGGGATGTGGGTATCTTAACCACTGAGCTAAATACCAGCTCCACACTGTCTTGAATCTGGCCTCTCCTGGTACCCAGCTGTCAGTTACAGCACTTAATATTGTTATACATTAACTGCAGCTTGCTTGTAGGGATGCAACACTTGACTACAATCTACATGAGGACTAGGGCATGCCTGTTTTTTTTTTTTTTAAAGACATTTATTTATTTATTTGAAAGGCAGAGTTACATAGAGAGAGGAAGAGACAGATCTTCCCTCTGATAGTTCAATCCCCAAATGGTCCCAACAGCCAGGGCTGGGCCAGGTGGAAGCCAGGAGCCAGCAACTTTTTTTTTTTTTTTAAAGATTTTATTTATTTATTTATTTGAGAGGTAGAGTTACAGACAGAGAGAGAAACAGAGAGAAAGGTCTTCCTTCCGTTGGTTTAGCCCCCAAATGGCCGCTACAGCTAGAACTATGCAGATCCGAAGCCAGGAGCCAGGTGCTTCCTCCTGGTCTCCCATGCAGGTGCAGGCACCCAAGCATTTGGGCCATCCTCCACTGCCTTCCTGGGCCACAGCAGAGAGCAGGACTGGAAGAGGAGCAACTGGGACTAGAACCCGGTGCCCATATGGGATTCCGGCGCCTCAGGCAGGGGGTTAGCCAAGTGAGCCATGGCGCCAAGAACCAGCAACTTCATCTGGCTCTCCCATGTGGCTGCAGGGGCCCAAGCACTTGGGCCATCTTCCGCTGCTTTCCCAGGTGCATCAGTAGGGAGCTGGATTGGAAGTGGAGGAGCTGGGACTCAAACCGGTCCCCATATGAGATGCTGGCATTGCAGGCAGTGATGTAACCCGCTGGGCCACAATGCTGACCTTTGTCATTTTTTTTTTTCCCTTTGCTTATGCATAGCTTCAGACTTAGTAACGAACATTCAATAAATACTTGTTGAATGCATAAATGAACTTCTTTTAAAAAATGTTTATGTTCATCTATTTTAAAGGCAGAATGACACACACACACAAAAGAGAGAGAGAGGGAGAAGGGGGGGGAGAGAGAGAGAGAGAGAGAGAGAACCAGCCTCATCTGCTGGTTCACTCTCTAAGTGCCCACACCATCTAGGGCTGGGCTGGGCTGAAGTCAGGAGCCTGAAACTCCATCCTTGAGGACAGGTGCCTTCCCCTTGACATTCGCTCTAGGGGCTTGGGCTGACTCATGTCCAGTACTGTTTATAGGTATTTGTACTTGTTTGTTGATTGAACAGACACTATGTTGGTAGCAGATAAAAGGTAAAACTTGTTTTGGAATCTCCTGAAAATCGAGACCCATGACGCAGAATAGGAGGCCGAGGGAGGGGCCCATGGGTGTGGTGAAGGTGGACATGGCAGGGGGGGTCTGGTGGTTGATCAGCTCCAGGGCACTGCTCTGGGTTCAGGGAGGCTCTTTCGGGGGGTGCTGCACTGCTGTGAAGAAGTGGTCATCTCCACTTCTCACTGCTCCGTGTTAATGCGGGGACCAGGGATCCTTGGGAACTCACAGGATGTTAGAGCCATGGTACAAGATGCTCCTGCTCAGAGCCAGCTTGGGGTGCTGGAGACATAAAATTCCTAGAGAAGTCAGTCTTGGGGGAATTTGATGTAACCATGGTGTCATCTATTCCATACACAATTAATTAGGACTTCTTTCCTTTTTTTTTTTTTTTAAAGACATTAATTTGAAAGAGAGAGAGAGAGAGTTCATGTATTAGTTCAGTCCCCAAGTGGCTGCAATGGCCGGAGCTGAGCTGATCCCGAGCCAGGAGCTTCTTCCCAGTCTCCTATGTGGGTGCAGGGGCCCCATCACTTGGGCCATCTTCAGCTGTCTTCCCAGGCTCCTTAGCAGGGAGCTGGATCGGAAGTGGAGCAGCCGGGACATGAACCGGCGCCCATGTGGGATGCTGTTACTGCAGGCAGCTGCTTAACCTGCTGTGCCACAGCACTGGCCTCCCAAAACACAGCTTCAGGAGCGCAATTTCCCAGTGCCCCTGGAACCGAGAGGTCTGGTCTTTGGTCAGGTGTTTCAGTGCTTCTTGGCTTAGCCCTGGAAGCCTGTGACTGACAGCCTTGCTGCTCCCTGCTCTCCCAGCCCTCGGTCCCTTTGACGTTTCTACCCCAATGTCTGCCTGTCTTTCAGGACCTGTGTCAGGTACTGCTTTCTTTACTGCACTGCTTCGGACTCTTAGAAGCTCCCAGCAGCTGTCCCTGGTCCTCTGTGATGGAACAGATACTGTTCTGTAGCATAGCCTCTAGCTGCCTAGCAAACCCGGGCCATCTGTTACTCACTTTTGTATTCTCAGAAACATCTGGAATAGTGCTTTGTATGTGATGGTTCCTTAATAGATACTAAGTTTTCTTTAAATATATTTTTTAAAATTTCATTTTATTTTGAAAGGCAGAGAGTTTTTGAAAGCTTTTGAAAGAAAGAATGTGAGTGTGTGTTTAAGATTTATGTATTTGAAAGGCAGAGTTACAGAGAGGCAGAGGCAGAGAGAGAGACAGAGAGAGAGAGAAGGAGGGAGGGAGGGAGGGAGGGAGATCGATCGATCTTCCATCTGCTGGTTCACTCCCTAGATGGCTGCAATGGCCAGGGCTGCAGTGATCCAAAGACAGGAGCCAGGAGCTTCTTCTGGGTCTCCCATGTGGGAGCAGGGGCCAAAGCACTTTGGCCATCCTCAGCTGTTTTCCCAGACCATAGCAGAGAGCTGGATCAGAAGTGGAGCAGCCGGGACACGGACTGGCACCCATATGGGATGCTGGACTGCAGGCAGTGACTTCACCAGCTATGCCACAGTGCTGGCCTCGAAAGAAAGAGTTTTGAAAGACAGACGTACCTTCCATCCACTGGTTCATTCCCCAAATGCCCACAACAACCGGGGCTTGGTCAGGCCAAAGCCAGGAGACTAGAATGTCTTTTGGGTTTTCCAGGTGGGGACTCAAGTACTTGAGCCATCATTTGCTGCCTCCCAGGGTACGCACTGGCAGGAAGCTGGATTGGAAACACCAAGGAGCTGGGACTGGAATTCTGCACTGTGATAAGGAATACTGTGGTCCCACGTGGTGGGTTTGCTTGAAACACCACCCGCCCCTAACATTTTATTTCTGTTCTCTGGCTCTGCAGGCAGCCTCATCCCCTGGGTAGGCTGTCTGCCCAGGTTTACTGCCCAGCAAGTAAGGGCCAAGAGGCAGGAATTGTGAGGGAGGGAGGCGCTCCAGTGTTGCAGGAGGGCTGTCTCTGTGGCGTGCCTGCCTGATTGAAATGGAGATCATTTGAAGAAGATTGCCACTGCTAGGTAATGCCAATTACTTGACCTTGCCAGTTCTCTCTTTATGTGACAAGGTTAATGAGAAGACGATGCAGAGTGCTGGGTGGCAATAGTTTTGAATGTTTTCAAGATAGTAACAACTGGATTTGGTATCTGGTCTAGAATATCCATGCCACATAAATGCATACTTTTTGAGAAACAAGCGTATGACTGTTTACCCAGTTTCTGATAGAATTTAAAACGCGTGAATTGAGTTGGGAAGAAAGGAGTTAGTTCAGAGGGGTGACTCTCCTTGGAGTGCAGTGGCAAGGTCAAGATAGTTAGGCTGGCCTAGGGTAAGTTAAACAAGTGTAGCAGAACCCGCAAATTAAACAAGTGTAACAGAACCCGCAAGTCCTGCTGTGGCCAGGGAGTGCAGTGGAGGATGGCCCAAGTGTTTGGGCTCTGCACCCCATGGGAGACCAGGATTAGCACCTGGCTCCTGCCATCGGAACAGCGCGGTGCGCCGGCCGCAGCGCGCTACCGTGGCGGCCATTGGAGGGTGAACCAACGGCAAAGGAAGACCTTTCTCTCTGTCTCTCTCTCTCTCACTGTCCACTCTGCCTGTCAAAAATAAAAATTAAAAAAAAAAAAAAAACAAATGTAACAGAACACGCATTGAGTAACATCTGCATGACCTCATCTACTGGCGGCTGGTTACAAGCTATCAGTTAACCATTTGTAACTTATTCTTTCTACTGAAAAATCTAAAATAAATTGTATTTGGTTATATAATATATCCTGCTTATGTCTAGAAACAGACATAAGGATTCATAATCCTACAGGCTTTCAAGAAACTGGAAGGTTTTTAGCATCATAACTTAGTGTTTTACCTAGCATTTTCTCTGTGTCTTTGTCATTTCTGAGATGTGAGGATGCAGCAGCGTAAGTCTAATTTAGTGCAGATTTATGGTAGGTGCTCATGCTTTCTGGGAAAGAGAGGTAAATAGGAATGATATGCTTTGAAAGGCCTGGCCTTCCACATCTGCTGGCTGGGACAGGATATACAGAGCTTGTGCATTAAGTGGAACTGTCCCAGTAAACTCTTAGATTTATGAGACTGACATGATCAATTTGCAGTCACATTTACTGGAGTGTCAGAAAATAATGGAGGTGTTTTCAGCTAGATTGTTTTCATGTGATGAGTACATGGCCTAAGCTACTGAATGACAGATGATGTCACCGGCATTAGCATTATGAGATGTTCAGGGCACATCCACTGGGGTCGTGTGCCTGTCCTGCTTTGTGACTATGAGTAAGCGGATGCCACCCATTTAGATTGCTCAGCATTTGAAAATGTCCTCACCTATTTATTTTTTAATTTTTAAAAGATTTATTTACTTGAAAGAGTTACTTAGGGGCGGGGAGAGAGACAGAGAAAGAGGGAGAGAGGGAGAGAGGGAGAGAGGGAGAGAGAGAGAGAGAGAGAGATCGTGTGCGCAGGACCTTCCATCCTCTTGTTCACTCCCCATATGGTCTCCACAGCCAGGTCAGTCTGAAGCCAGGAGCCAGGAATGTTTTCCAGATCTCCTACATGCATGGAGGGGCCCAAGCTCTTGGGCCATCCTCTGTTGCCTTCCCAGTCAGTTAGCAGGGAGCTAAATGGGACAGGAATTGGTGCCCAAATGGGATGCTAGCATTGCAGGTGGCAGCGTTACCCACTATGCCACAACTCAAGCCCCATTCTCACCTATTATTGGGAAATAAATGTTTGTCTCTATTAAGATTTATTAACCCTGAACTTTGGGAAGATTCTATGCTCTGCTCACTGTGAAGAGATTGTGTGAAGCAATGCGTATTTCTTTCTTTCTCAAGATTTTATTTATTTATTTGAAAGAAATAGAAGGAGAGAGAGAAAAATCTTCCATCAGCTGGTTCACTCCCCATGTGGCCACAATGGCCAGGGCTGGGCCAGGCTGAAGCCAGAAGCCAGAGCTTCTTTGGGGTTTCCCACATGGGTGCAGGGGCCCAAGCACTTGGGCCATCAACTGCTGCTTTCCCAGGCACATTAGTAGGGAGCTGGACTTGAACTGGCACCCATATGGGATGATGGCACTGCAGGTGGAGGCTTAACCTCTGTGCCACAACAACAGCCCCAGCAATGTGTATTTCTTAATAATAGTTTGCTAAAAGGAGCTTTATTCCTCCCATAAAAGAGACTCTTGAAGCTTGAAGTCGGAAATGTCAGTGGGTTGGACGTCTTTGTGACGGAGGCAGGGCCGTCCTCTGAGTTGCCTGCTGACGAAGCAGAAACGCCTCTTTCCCCTTCCCGTCCTAGGTGGCTGTCTAGAAGATGACCATAGAGGACCTCCCGGAGTTCCCACTAGAAGGAAACCCTCTGATCGGAAGGTACCCGTTTCTGTTTCCAAGCTCCGAAGCGCCGGTGATCTTCTCCATCTGTGCAGCACCAATGCCTTCTGACTGTGGTATGTCGAGTCCCTCTGCTTCTGTCCTCACCTGGTGACTTCTGTGTGCGTGTGTTTTAGATTTTATTTACTTACTGTAAAGGCGGAGTCGGGGTTGGCAGAGAAAGAAAAGAGAAAGATTTTCCATCTGCTGTTCACACCCAACAGCCAGGGCTGGGCCAGGCCGAAGGCAGGAACCAGACACTCCATCCTGGTGTCTCCCACGTGAGTGGCAGTGGCCCAGGCACTGGGGTGGGGGGCATCTTCTGCTGCCCTCGAAGGCACATGAGCAGGGAGCCGGATCCAGAGCAGAATGGACGGGGTGAACTGGCACTCTGATGTGGATGCTAGTGTTGCAAGTGACGGCTTAACTCCCACACCACCATGCCGGGCCCTGAACTGGTGACTTCTGTCTTTTGCCCTTTTTGCAGTCATAATTTTTCCTAAAACTATTTTTTTTTTTGACAGGCAGAGTGGACAGTGAGAGAGAGACAGAGAGAAAGGTCTTCCTTTGCTGTTGGTTCACCCTCCAATGGCCGCCGCGGTAGCGCACTGCGGCCGGCGCACCGCGCTGTTCCGATGGCAGGAGCCAGGTGCTTATCCTGGTCTCCCATGGGGTGCAGAGCCCAAGCACTTGGGCCATCCTCCACTGCACTCCCTGGCCACAGCAGAGAGCTGGCCTGGAAGAGGGGCAACCGGGACAGAATCCGGCGCCCTGACCGGGACTAGAACCCGGTGTGCCGGCGCCGCAAGGCGGAGGATTAGCCTATTGAGCCACGGCGCCGGCCTCCTAAAACTATTAGTTGTGATTTTTATAAAATTGTCAAAGTTTTCCTTTTTAAAAATACAATTGCTTAATGCTTTTTTCTGCCTCTTAAGCTAAATGCCTTATTTCTGCTGTCAGCATTTTTATTATGTAAAAATGTTCATTTTAAGCATGATGATGGATTGAGATTTTATTTTTGGAATGAAATGGTGGTTAGACATTTCAGATTCTTCTGCTATTATGCTTTTATTTTGGCTAAGCGTAACGACTTGCTAGAATGTCATGTACTTCGGCACTGAGGCAAGGAAGCCTACCTCTGAGATGTAGAATGAAATTGGTTCATGTTTAAATTGGGTGATTTAAATCTCTTCTGTAAAATGTTAATTCAGAAGCATTCAATTTTTTATTTATGTAAAATTTTCCTCAGGATGGTATTTTATCAGATAGTTGATAAATGAATAAAAGAAAACCAGGAGATAAATTTGATAGAATTGTTATATTTCCAATGTAATTAGAGTTTTTCAAATAAAATATTGGGTCATCGTTTAAATTGTCTTTGGAGGTAGAGGTAATATGGTTTTAAAACATTAGTAAATACAAAGTTATTGGATTGGGAATTTATCTTAGTCATTTCCATTCTCATAAATCCTCATATGTCAGTGTCCTGTGTTTTGGTGTTGAGATTCTGTAGTTGCTCACCTGTAGCAATCATCTGAAGTTTCACTTAAAACCTGTACCTTGATCCTAGGAGTTATTTGCAGCTTTTCCAAAAAATTTTCTGGGTTTATTTTCAGATATAACAAGATCAGTTATGCAAGGGAAACCTTGGATCAAAGCACATTATACCTTGCTTGTGACACTCACTTTATCTTGAGTTACAGTGGCTTTATTTCCTTTCCTAGACTGTAGCTCTTCAGGATAATGTGTATGTGTGTGTGTGTGTACATATGTATGTATATGACTTTTGCATTGAAATGCCTTCAAGCCCATTCATATAGGGCACATACAAGCATGTTACATATAAGTTATAAACTCCATAGTACCTTATCATTGTTTTTGCTTAAGGAGTGAATTTTTAGAAGAAGTTTACATAATAACAGAAACTTGAAATTTGTTTCCGTTGCTAGTGCTCTTCACTCATTTGGATGTGGAATTCCATGCACATCATCGTCCTTCAGCCTGAAGGGCTTTCTATAAAGTTTATTATACAGAAACTGCCAGTGATGAATCCTTTCAGACATTTTATATCTGAAAACATCTGTATTTCTGCTCTTTTGGAAAAATATACTTTCTGGCTATGGAATTCTGAATCGATAGTTGTTTTTAAAAATTTTTAAATTTATTTTATTGGGAAGAAGGGAGAAGAAAAGGACATATGTCTCCTGTCTATTGATTTCCTTTCCAAATACCTGCTTGTGCCAGGTTGGAACCTGAAACCAGGAACTCCATCTGGGTCTCCCATGTGAGTGGCAGGGGTCCAAGTACTTGGGCCATCTTCCACTATGTTCCTGGGTGCATCAGCAGGAAGTTAGACCAGAAGCAGTGCAGTTGGGACTTGGACTGGCAGTCTGATATGGGATGTGAGCATTGCAAGCTGTGGCTTAACCTACTGTGCCATAGTGCCAGCTCCGATAGTCGTTTTCTTTTAGTACTTTAAAAATGTTTCCTGTCTTCCCATGTGCGTTGTTTCTGTTGGGAAATTTACTGTTGTGTTTGTTTCTCTGTACATAACGTGTTTTTACTTTTTCCCCCTGGCTGCTTTTAAGATTTTATTATTGTTTTTGAGCAATTTTACTGCGACGTATCTGAGTATAATTTTCTCTGTGTTTTTGTGCTTGGGGGCCTGTGGAACTGCTTGGATCTGGGGATGCCAGTTTTCAAGTTCAGGAAATTGTTATTTCAGATATTTTTTCTGCTTTTCCTCCTTCTCAAAGCCTCCAGTTACACAGCTGTCAGACGACTTGAAGTTGTCTCCCAGCTCCCTGATGCTTGTTTCTCATTTAAGAGAGTCCTTTCCCTGCTGTGTTCCTTGTGGGCAGCTTCTGTTGCAGTGTCTTCACTTTCATAAGTCTTCTCTTTTACAGTGTCTAGTTAGCTGCTCATCTCATCCCGTGCAATTCTCATTTCTGATGGAGTGTTCATCTTAAAGTTTGAACTGGGTCTTTTTTTTTTTTTTTAGAATGATATCGATGTCTCTTAGCTTTTGAACATTTAGAACACAGTTGTAATGGCTGTTTTCACGTGCTTTTCTATCAGTTAGTTGTGTGTCTGTCAGCCCTAGGTCTGTCTTGATTTATTATTCTCTCTTTTTTTTTTTTTTGACAGGCAGAGTGGACAGTGAGAGAGACAGAGAGAAAGGTCTTCCTTTGCCGTTGGTTCACCCTCCAATGGCTGCCGCAGTTGGCGCACTGCGGCCGGCGCACCGCGCCGATCCGATGGCAGGAGCCAGGTGCTTCTCCTGGTCTCCCATGGGGTGCAGGGCCCAAGCACTTGGGCCATCCTCCACTGCACTCCCTGGCCACAGCAGAGAGCTGGCCTGGAAGAGGGGCATCCGGGACAGAATCCGGTGCCCCGACCGGGACTAGAACCCGGTGTGCCGGCGCCGCAAGGCGGAGGATTAGCCTAGTGAGCCGCGGCGCCGGCGATTTATTGTTCTCTTGACTGTGGGTCCTGTTTTCCCCTGCCTTTGCATTCCTGGTAATTTTATCTGGATGCCAGACATTGTGAGTTTTACCATGGGGGCTGGGTATTTGTGTATTCTTGTTGATGTTTGTGAGCTTTGTTCTGTGATGCAGTGGTTTGCCTTCTGAGGTCTTGTTTTTCTGGCTTGTTATGTGGGTCTGGGCTCCTTGTCCCACTGCTGAGTGACTTAGGAGGTCTGTTTTTTCCAATCACTGAAATCCTTTCTTTCTGTATTGTTGGTTCTCGCGTATTTCATCACCATGTGCAGACCTCTGGGGTGGGGGTCCTCTCTCAGTGCATCCCTGTCCTCTCTGGGGCTCTGCCTGTGACCCGTAGTCACCTTGATTTCCCTGGACTCTCAGCACTGACTCAGCTCAAGGAGTCTCCTGGCTTTTTCTTGGTCCCCCCTCATTGCATTGTGGGCACTTGTGAGAGACTCCCAAGGCCCTTGTTGCATCCCGTACCCCATGGTGGTGGTGTTTCGTTGTCCAAAGTCCAGGGTCTTGAAAACCACTGTTTATTCTTTTGTGGTTATTTCGGGGGGAGGGTAAACATGGCTGCCATTACTCCAGCTTGGCTTAAAGCAGGCATCTTCCACGTCTTCTGTCCCCACCCCCTTTTCTCTTGGTCACAAACCATTCTTTTTTTGGTGGGAGCTTCAGATTTGCATGCAGTGTGTGCATTGCTGCACGACAGCATGGATGTAAAGTCATGGGTCATTCTGACCCCTGCTCACCTGCTTGCCAGCCCTGTGGTCTTGAGCAAATTGCCTATTTCTTCTACTCCTTTGTTCCTTCTTTAATAAAACCAGGATGATAACAGTATCTACCTACCTCATAGGGTTGTTGTGGGCTTTAAATGAGTTAACAGACAAAGTTTCTAGAACATTTCTTGGCACCTAGTAAGCATCTAAGCATTGCCTGTTTGTCATTAATATTTAGATGCACTGTCTGCTGTCTTGCCATTACATCAGCATTTAGTTACTAAAGCATTGTCACATATTTTATTATTTTCTGGGCAAACGTCCTTCCCTGGGCATTTTTCTTCCACTCTGGAATTCTTATTTCTCTTCTAGATCTTTGCCAGAGTGTGGCATGGTGTCGCAGTGCTGGCATCATGGATCCTGTTGGAAATGCAACCTCAGGTTCACTGAGCCTGGGTCAGAATCCACGTTGTAACAGCTCCCTAGGGGCTCCCCATTCACATTCATGAGTGAGGAGCCCTGGTACAGATGAACAAGAGGATAATTTTCTCTGACTTCCTCTCACAAAGAACTCCTAATGAAGCTTTGATTCAGCTGAAATTATTTAACCGAATTGATTAATCTTAGGAGAATTGGCAGCTTCATGTCATCGCTTCCAATCCAGGAACATAATGTGTCTCTTTTCATCTGCTTCCTGCTCCACTCCTCCAGTTTCCTGTTCAATGAGCCTCACGCATTGATTGAAATGTTGTTGTTATTGTTTGCGGGATCTTTTTTCTCACGTTGCCTATTTTTTTTCTTAAATAGGAAAAAACATTTAAAACGCAGGAAAAACAGTGATCACAACACATACATCAAACATATCCACCAGCAGCATGAACCAGTAGTAGCATTTCAGCATGTTTAGCTTTTCTAGTTCAACGAAATAAAGCCTTAGAGTTGACACTTCCTCCATTTTCATTTTTTTATTAAGATTCATTCATTTACCAGAAAGGCAGAGGTACAGATGGAGAGAGAGAGAGAGATCGAGAGATTGAGAGAGAGAGAACGAGAGAGAGGGAGAGGTCTTCCATCCACTGATTCACTCCCCAAATGCCTGCAGCGGCCGGGGCTGGGGCACTGTGCCACACGCCAGTTTCTCCTACGTTTTCCTTCCTAGTCACTGCCTTTGCTTCTCAGAGGTAACTGCTTCCGACGTCTACGTGAGTACATAGGAGGGTCTGTCAGTCGTATACAGCGTTGTTTATGTATTTCCATTTTTATGTAAATGATAGATATTGTATATGTCACCCTGCAACTTTTGTTTTTGCACTCGTGTATTTCTTGAAATCTATTTTTTATATCAGATCTTTTATTGCATTATTAAAATACTACAATTAGACTTATAATCCAGGTTCTTGTTTCTGTAGCTGGACAACTCACAGATCTTACTCATCGGCCTGCTGAACCATTCTCTCTCTCTCTTTTCTTAAAGATTTATTTATTTGTTTATTTATTTATTTGAAAGGTAGAGTTACAGAGAGAAAAGGACAGAGAGAGAGAGAGAGAGAGAGAGAGGAGAGAGAGAGAGAGAGAGAGAGAGAGAGAGAAGAGAGAGATCTTCCACCCTCAGGTTCACTCCCGTTGGTCCCAGGGCTGGGTCAGACTGGAGCCAGGAGCCAGGAGCTTCACCTGAGTCTCCCGTATGGACTACAGGGACTCAAGCACTTGGCTCATCCTTTCCCAGGCACATTAGCAGGGAGCTGGATCTTTTCCAAATGGTGCATCAGCAGGGAGCTGGATTGGAAGTGGAACAGCCAGGACTGGAACTCGTGCCTGTATGCTGGCTCAACCCTCTGTACAACAGCACCAGCCTGAACTGTTCCTTTTTCAGAGACGTGGATGCCATCCACAGGTCTTTCTGACATCATTGTTTTTGACTGTTGTTGCCTGCTGACTCAAAGCTGCTGAATTTGAAACAAATTCAAGGTCAGTTCCTTCAAAGACTAATTCATCTCTCTGGGCTTTGGGGTGCTGAACAGGCAGCTCCTGGGCCATGTGAACCCGGCAGGTGTACTTTTCACCCAAGAAACTTTGGATTTCATCAAGGGACCTGTTCTCCCACTTGACCAGGTGGGTGGGGAAGTGACCATCACAGACCTCATCTAAGGGAAGCCGGCGTAACCCCTCGGTCCTGTCCGTGTGCCCCCAGACAGGGCACGCGGTCACCAGGTCCTTCCCAGTTCCCCAGCCCGAGCCCCTTCCTTTTCTTTCCAAGGAGGCTGAGTCCCGCCTTCCGTGTAGGCTCCTCTGGGGACCCTCACTGTAACCGCGCACCCCTTCGGTTCTGTGGAACACCGGCAGTCCGAGTGCAGGGTTCTTCGTCCTCGCAGTAGATGTGGCAACCAGGGCGTGTAGCCTGTTCTCACTGATGCGCGACTTAGATGCTGCGCTCACGTGTAGTCAATAAGCATCGGCTCACTTGATGAGTGCACTACCTTCTGTCTGTCCTACGGAGAGACCCTTCAGTTTTCCATTTCCCCCTATTATAACCAAGGCTAGGATAAGTGCTTTCTTGTAGGTCCTCCTCATGGACACCTACAGAAAAGTCTGTTGGGATACATCTCTTCACTAGAAATTCCCAGTGCCTAGAGAAGTGATGAAATAGTGGATGGGTGAATGGATTAGGCCAAAAGGAAAACCATTAACTCTGTTTATGAGAAACACACCCTCGGGGCCGGCGCTGTGCTGTCGCGGTTTCAGGCTGTGGCCTGCAGCGCCGGTATTGCATGTGGGTGCCGGTTCGAGTCCCGGCTGCTCCACTTCTGATCCAGCTCTCTCCTATGGCCCGGGGAAAGCAATGGAATACGGCCCAAGTCCTTGGCCTCTGCACCCGTGTGGGAGACCCAGAAGAAGCTCCTGGCTCCTGGCTCTGGCCGTTGCAGCCAACTGGGGAATGAACCAGTGGATGGAAGACCTCTCTCTCTCTGTCTCTGCCTCTTTGTAACTCTGCCTTTCAAATAAATAAATAAATCTTTTTTTTTTTTTTTTTAAAGAAACACACCCTCATCTGTGTTCTAGATACCATTCCAGGTGCTTCTCCACGTTGGGTTCCGATTTTTTTGTTGTCGTTCTCAGTTGAATTGAGAGTGTCATTCTTGCTCACCACATGCTGTCCTTTCTCCCATCGACATCCGAAGGCCAGCAAACCAGAACCCCTGTAGGTTCTTCTGATCCTTGTTCATGCTGTTTTTGTTGTTTGATTATCATGGAGGTCATTGCCAAGTCAGTGGCTGCTTGAAACCATTTCAGACCCAAGAGGATAAAACACACAAGAGAGATGGAGAGCACCACTGTCAGGACGCTTATGCCGAGGGTGCAGGGTGATGCCCAAAGGCACCGTGCCTGCCCGGCCAGGCTCAGCCAGCTGAAAAGACCAAGTGGGTGGGTCGTAATCGGGTCCAGGTCTTACTTTTCCAGTCCGATCTGTATGGTTTTTCTGGGTAGCCTGTAATTGGGTTTCAGTTTTCCCAAGTTATTTACACGGCTGCAGCAGCTGTTTTAAGTAATAACACAGATTCCTCCTTGATCAGCCAGTACATACATAGTGCAAGGCTGTGTGATGGTCTACTGCGACTCTGGCTAATGAGTTTATCGATTCTTGCTGTAATTGTAGAGGTTTTGCAGTAGCTAAGGTGCCTTCTGTGGAGGCTCAAGTGCAATCTTTCATTAGTGTCTTTCTCAGTAACCTAAGTCTCCAGGTTCTAACGTATAGGGGGCTTTGCTGTCCTCTGGAAGTAGATTGGGGAAGGCTTGTTAGACCTGGTGGAAATATATCTTGCATGCTGCATTAGTGCCTATGTATTGATCCACGCCAGGGTTACTTAGGCCAAGATAAGCAGGAGCCCATTTCCTTTCCGGAGGCAGCGTTATCTGTAAGCTTCCATGTATGGTGGGTCTCTTATGGTGTTAGGTAGCTAATACAAGGCAGTGTGTGTGTGTGTGTGTGTATGTAAACAAAAGAAAGCAAATTATTAGCTCAGTTTAATTCACTTGTTTGTAACAATTATGCTTGGACTATTCATGAAAATTCTATGAGACACTAAGTTAACCGTCACCTTATGTTGCTTTTCTTGCTGAGAAATTTTGTACCGTGGAGATAGCGTGAGCTGACTTGACTGATAAGCCTAGGCAAAATGGAAGTGGTGTGTCTGCATTATAATTTCTGCTGACAAGTCTGAAGGCATGGCCTTTTATTTTTAACTAAACCGGCAATATCTACACAAGTTTACCCAAGGCACGGGAACTTGAAAAGGATTTATGTTAATAGTATTTTTCTGAGAGTTTTAGAAATTCTTATATAAATACTTGTTTTTCCTTACATCTATTTAACATATAAATATACAGAAACATACAGGCAGACACCAAGAGAAAGCTTGCAGCTTTCTTTCCAAGTCAGCCGTGTGTCAGGTACGGTAATACAAAGCTTAGTAGTTTACAAGGGAAGCCGAGTCCAAGCAGAGCCTTGCAGACGGGGCCAGTCGAGGTCACCCCGGTTGGTCAAGTCTGTCACATGGGTGGCACGACACTCAGCCACCTGGGCCAGCACCACTGCCTTCCAGGGCCTGCACTGGCAGGAGGCCGGAGCCAGGAGCCAGAGCGATGGAGCCAACCGTCCAGGTACTCTGATGCGGGACGTGGGCATTCACCTGGCGGGATAAATGCTGCTGGATCTGCGTGTTTTATCCTCTGAGCGACCTTGACTTTGAGGGGACTTTTCAACAGCTGCTCTCAAACCCAGGAAGTCACAGGTTTCTCCTGATCTCCTTTAGAACAGAAGAGAGTGACCACAGAGATGCTTCGACAGAGGCCACTCAGCAGAGCCAGAGAGCGGCTTCTCTTCAACACACTGCTGCTCTGCTTTGATCCATGTCCTCGGCGCGGTGCCTCTCCTTTATCTTTTAGTTGTTCCCAGCTCTGAAAGTAAGAATTACATGTGCATAGCTTAATTCTGAGAAATATATAAAAATACAGAGAAGAAAAAAATGCCATTGAGTGGGCATTTGGCCAAGTGGCTGAGATGCCTCTGTCCCACATCAGAGTGCCTGGGTTCAGTTCCCGACTCTGGCTCCTGGCTCCAGCCCCCCAACAAACTCTGGTCCCAATGCAGACCTTGGGAGGCAGCGGTGATAGCTCAAGTAATTGGGTCTTTTCCATCGATGTGAGAAACCTGGGTTGAGTTTCCTGTTCTGGGTGGTAGCCTGACCCCTGCCCTGGCCTTTGTGAGCATTTCAGGAGTGACCCAGCAGATGCCTGTGTCTCAAATAAAAAATTACAAAAAACCACATGAATCTTACTACTTTTTTTTTAAAAAAAGATTTATTTATTTGAGAAACATAATAAATAAATGAATGTATTTATTAGAGAGAAGGGGGAAGGAGAGAAGGAGGGAGGGAGGGAGGGAGGAGACAGACAGAGAGAGATAAATAGATCTTAATCCACTGATTCATTCCCCAATTGGCTGCAACAACCGGAGCTGGGCCAAGCCAAAGCAAGGAACCTGGAGCTTCTTCCAGGTCTCCCAAGTGGGCGCAGGGGCCCAAGCACTTGGGCCATCTTCTGCTGCTTTCCCAAGCACATTAGCAGAGAGCTGGATTGGAAGTGGAACAGCCAGGACTTGAACAGGAGTCCATATGAGAGGCCAGCCCTGCAGGCAGAGGCTTAACCTATGCCACAGCACTGCAACTCACTGTTGAGCTCAGATTGGAATGACATACTTGTGTAGTAAGATGCAGTGAGTTATCTTAGTGAAGAGGTCTAACAGAAACTTTGGAGACCAACTGGGCATCTGCCCCACTTTTGGCACCTAGTTGTGTGACTTTGTATCATTTTGTCTGAGCTTTGATTTCCTCTTAGGCAAAGGGAGACGAACCCCTGCCATCTAAGGCGTAGGTGAGAGCTCTCAGAGTGTTTGCTGCATTGGGAGTGCTCAGCAAATGTTAGCTCCCTAATGTTTCTCTTTTTAGGTCCTTCTTGTCTCTATTCCCTGCCTGTTTTGATTGTTCAAGACAACAGAATCTTGTTTTCTTTTCTTTGTTTTATTTCCTTCACAAGTCATTCTCTTTTTTTTCCCTCTAGTCATAGAACAATATCTATTTTTTCTTTAAATCACAAGGAAGACGTTTTAAGAACTATTTAGCTCACATGTTCAGTGTTTTTGCTAATACAGCTTCCACAGTAACCCAGACATGTTGTCCGTGGGCTTCTTTCACTGGCATGTTGTGAGATGTTACTTCTTTTATTTAGGTATTTATTGTCGGAGTAGCATTTCCCCTCAGGTTTCCTCGCTCGTTTCTTGTGGAACTTTGGGAAACTGCAGAGAAGTAGCAAGGACATTTAACGTCCACAAGTGTGGGGTGGATGCTTGCCTGGTGGCTCAGATGCTGGTGAAGATGCCCACATCCCACACCGGAGTGCCTGGGTTCCGTAACTCGCCACACCGCCTCGGTCTCGCTTCTCGATAATGAAGACTCTGGGAGGCGGTGGTGCTGGCTGCCAAGGATTGGGTCTGTGCCACCCACATGGGAGACCTGGAGTGAGGTCCTGGCTCCTGGCTTCAGCCCAGCCCAGCCCCTTGTGGTGGGCATCCGGGGAGAGAACCAGTGATTGGGAATGCTCTCTGTTTATCTGTTTCTCTCTCTCTCTGGTACTCTTGCTACTTGGGCATATTTGTGTTTTCATGTTCTGTTAATCATATGTGTGAATCTGCTATTGAAGATGTGTGTTTTGAGAGGCCAGAATGTCAGTAAAACTTGACAAAAGCTTTCTGTGTCTTAGAAGTAATGCTGGAAAGATATAGGATCTGCGATCTGTGTACTTGCATTTGTTTTCCTCTACTTTTTTATTTTTTTGGCAGGCAGAGTTAGACAGTGAGAGAGAGGGAGACAGAGAGAAAGGTCTTCCTTCCATTGATTCACTCCCCAAATGGCTGCTACGGCCAGCGCTTTGCAGCCAGCATGCTGCGCCGATCTGAAGCCAGGAGCCAGGTGCTTCTCCTGGTTTCCCATTGCGAGTGCAGGGCCCAAGCACTTGGGCCATCCTCCACTGCCTTCCCGGGCCATAGCAGAGAGCTGGACTGGAAGAGGAGCAACTGGGACAGAATCAGCACCCCAACTGGGACTAGAACCCGGGGTGCCGGCGCTGCAGGCAGAGGATTAGCCCAGTGAGCTGTGGCGCTCTAAAATAAAATGTAACCAATGCGTGGAAATCTCATGGTCACAGTCATTGAGACACTCCTCATTTCTGAGGGTCCCAGCTTTGGTTTGAGAATTGCTTAAGGTGAACCTACTTTTTCCAGAACCTGAAAGTATTTGCACCCCTTGAGCCTTGATCTTAGTGCTGATTATTTTCAGCATATATTTTCTTAAAGCTTTAATTCACGGGGCTGGCGCTGTGGTGCAGCAGATTAATGCCCTGGCCTGAAATGCCGGCATCCCATGTGGGCGCCGGTTTGAATCCTGGCTTTGGATCAGCACAGCTCCGGCCGTTGTGGTCACCTGGGGAGTGAACCAGCGGATGGAAGATCCCCCCCTCTCCTGCTCTGTGTAGCTCTGACTTTCAAATAAATAAATAAATAGATAGATAGATAAATCTTAAAAAAATCCAAAAAAAAACCCCCAAAGCTTTAATTCACATTTTTTTTTTTTAAATCTCCAACAGAGTTCTCTTTCTTTGATCCTAACGATGCCTCGTGCCAGGAGATCCTCTTCGATCCCAAGACGTCGGTCTCAGAATTGTTTGCCATTTTAAGACAGTGGGTCCCTCAGGTCCAGCAAAACATTGACGTTATCGGAAATGAGGTGAGGAGTCGCGGCAGCTTGGGTTCTGCGCTGTCAGAGCGCGGTGGAGCAGAGCGTCTGCTGTTGGCGTCTGTGCGTCCCGGCTTTTCGTGGGGCTGGGCGTTCAGGCTGTGCGTTCTGCTTGCTGTTTCCTCTTGCGCCGTGCGTTCTTGCACCTGGAGTTCTGACCTTGCAGGCTTGCTAGGAGCAGGGCGAGCTGTTTGGCCCTGTGAAATGGGGAGAAAGAACACTCCCCTTGGGTCGTGTGCCTCAGTGCAGAGAGCCCCCAGCGTTCTCAAATCTGAGGCAGCGACACCTGCCCTGCTTCCTGCTCTGTGTCAATTCATTTGCTAACCATCTGTGCACTTGGTGAAGGGGTTTGATTGCCATCACATTATATCCACACTTTGGGGTGGCTTCATAAAGATCGCGACATCAGTATCATTTTAAAACAATATTTGGTTTTTGAGAGGGAAGCTTCCCCGACGAGGGTGCTATCAAACTGTGTGAAGAGAGCACTAAGCCCTTCTCCCTAATAGCATGGCACTCAGGAGAAAGAATACCGGGCTCGCGTTTGGGACGAGCGTACAATTTGGCTTGCCAGATTACCTTGGAGTAATCCTTAAGAATTTCCTGCGTGCGGTGACAAGTGCAATTTTCATTACCGTTGCTGAGTGCAGATTTAAAATTCACCCTAAAGGGAAGTCAGTCCCGTCTGTAGCGACCGCTGAGAAGTAAAACAATTCAGACAAGTAGACTGGCTTGATTCTCAGCGCTGCATGGAAGGTAGTTGGTGCTTGGGTGGTCTCACTGTGATTCTGTTTTCCTTGGCTTCCTCAGATTCTTAAGAGAGGCTGCAACGTGAACGATAGAGACGGGTTGACAGATATGACTCTTCTCCACTATACCTGCAAATCTGGAGCTCACGGTATTGGTAAGTGTGGGGCGAGTCTGTTCGCGGCTTAGCTCACCTCCGTCTGTGCTTGTGTAGTCTCCCTGTGTGCCAGTCCGAGTCCCTGGGAGGGCACCCAGCTGCCTACGAGAACAGTGTCCCAACAGGCGAGGATTCAGAGCCTTCTAAGACCTTGTTCCCTTTCTCAGGGAGGGATTTGTACCCTCCTGGTCCCTCCCAAGTTTCCCAGAGCAGGCTCCGTGCCGGATTGCTCACTGGGGGAGAGTGACTGACAGACGGCACCCCAGAAACATCCCGAGGTGGACAGCGGGTTGGCAGCCCAGGCTCAGGGTTCCCAGCAGACTGGAGGCCTCTGTGGTGCACGTGTGTCTTGTACGTGGGATTCCTCCTGAGCTCTGCCACCTGAGAAGCCCTCCCCTCATGCGTTCCTGTGTTCTGATTTTCTCTCCGTGTCCATCGTCTGATACAGTGCTTCTTAAACCATTGATGGTGATGGCGTCCTGTTTTTTCCTTTTGTTGTTTCTTTTTCTTTTTTTAATTTTAAAGTCAGAGTTAGGGAGAAGGAGAGGCAGAGAGAGAGAGAGAGAGACAGACAGACAGAGAAATCTTCCATCTGCTGGTTTACTCCCCAGATGGCTACAATGGCCAGGGCTGGGCCAGGCTGAAGCCGGGAGTCAGGAGCTTCTTCCGGGTCTCTTATGTGGATGCAGGGGCCCACACACTCAGGCCGTCCTCCACTGCTTGCCCAGGCACATCAGCAGGGAGCTGCATCAGGAGTGGAGCAGGCGGGACTTGAACCAGCACCCATATGGGATGCTGGCATCACGGGCGGAGGCTTAACCTGCTGTGCTGTGATGCCAGCCCCTGTTATGTCTTCACAATCCATCAAGGACCAGTGGTCTTAGTAAGCAATAATAAATTTGTAAGACAAAAATGAAACAAAGACATAAAATATAAGCCCCAGATTTTTTCAAAAGGCATAAAATGACATTTAAATTAGCATAACAAAAAGAAACATTAGATAGGGGAAAAAGAGCAGTCCAGACGACAGGTTGCGGCTGACACTGACACGCCGGGTCAGCGGCTCATAGTAGGCCCTGCTAGGGCGTCACTGTATTCCACCAGCTGTGAGCAGTGTGCTTCCAGGCTGCTTGAGAATTTTATTCACAGCAAACCGTGGGTGATGAACAACTTCCCGGCTCAGTGTCTGCACCTCTGAGAGGGATCATTTTCTGGGAGTCGGCTCCTCAGCGGGGAATTTTTGAGGCGTAGGTGTAAACTCAGGGTGCGGCAAGAAGCCTGATCCAGGAACTCTCCTTTAGGTGACGTTGAGACAGCCGTGAAGTTTGCCGCCCGGCTTCTGGAGCTGGGGGCAGACGTCAGCTTGCGGAGCCGCTGGACCGACATGAACGCCTTGCACTACGCTGCGTATTTTGACGTCCCCGAGCTGATCAGAGTGGTGCTGAAGGCGTCGGGCCCGAAAGGCAAGTACTTCTCCGAACGCCGTGCCAGGCCAGGCCTCAGCCGCGCCGGCCGCCACGTGCAAACCCAGGTCCCAGGGGGCTCTTCTTCCGGTCCATCTTGTTTCATGTGTCTTCCCATCCCATTTTACGTCTGAGACAGTTTAAACTTTTCTTTATTGGAGAGGAATTACTCTCCTTTCCCAGAAGACTTAGTACAAAGATAACAAAAATACGAAAGGGTTCTCGGAGTTCGCACGTTCTGCGGTCCTCCAGCATTCACACAGATCTTACGTGTCACTGATTCTGTAGTTCTCTGGGCTTGCTGGGTGGCCGGGAGCAGGGCGGTGCAGCCTCGCGAGCTGGGCAGGGAAGCGCTGCCGAGGCCTTTGGCTATGGAATTCCAGGACGAGCTGGCAGGCGGAGCTGGTGCTGGTTTCCCCATCTCAGCGGGGACAGCCCAAGGTGAAGCTCAAAATGTCGGAAGCGCCAGCCTGGCGTTTGGGCTTTCTCTGTAGTTCCTCTCTTTTCTTTCTTTTTTTTTTTTTTGACAGGCAGAGTGGACAGTGAGAGAGACAGAGAGAAAGATCTTCCTTTGCCGTTGGTTCACCCTCCAATGGCCGCGGCGGCGCACCGCGCTGATCCGATGGCAGGAGCCAGGTGCTTCTCCTGGTCTCCCATGGGGTGCAGGGCCCAAGCACTTGGGCCATCCTCCACTGCACTCCCTGGCCACAGCAGAGAGCTGGCCTGGAAGAGGGGCAACAGGGACAGGATCGGTGCCCCGACTGGGACTAGAACCCGGTGTGCCAGTGCCGCAGGTGGAGGAATAGCCTAGTGAGCTGTGGTGCCGGCCTGTAGTTCCTTGCTTGAGGGTCAGTTTTCTTTTGAGAAAAATATGAGAGCGAGGGAATAGTACGGCTTTTAGTTAAGATAGTGTGGTACTTCCTCCACTGTGGGAGACACGTTGTAGAGTCAGTAGATAATTTCCCAGAGTGTTCACTCCTAACCTCTGATTTTCTTGTGTGTCTATTTTCTCTTTTAACTCCTACCTTTTCCCTTTCTGAATGATGTTGGGAAGAAAGCTTCTGTTGATGGTACCTGGTTTTAGTAATTCAAGACAGTTTGCTGTGAGTGTGTCTGGGTTGTTTCCAGTTCTTGGTAGGGTGTGTGTGTGTGGTATGTGTGGTGTATGTGTGAGTATGGTGTGTGTGTGTGTTGAGTGTGGTATGTGTGTGTGTAAGTGTGGTGTGAATGTGGTGTGTGAGTGTGGTGTGAGTGTGTGAATGTGAGTGTGTGAAGTGTGTGAATGTGTGGGAGTGTGGTATGTGAGTGTGAATGTGTGTGTGAGTGTGGTATGTGTGTGAGTGTGAGTGTGGTTGTGTGTATGAATTTGGTGAGTGTGGTGTGTGTGTGGATGTGGTGTGTGTGTGGTGTGTGTGTTGTGTATGTGTGATTGGTATGTGTGTGAGTGGTATGTGTGTGTATGCAGTGTGTGAGTGTGGTGTGTGTTTGAGTGTGGTTTGTGTGAATGTGTGTGGTGTGTGTGTGAATGTGGTGTGTGTGTGAGTGTGGTGTGTATGTGTGTGGTGTGTGTGAGTGTGGTGTGTGTGTGTGAATGTGGTGTGTGAGTGGTTTGTGTGAATGTGTGGTGTGTGTGTGAGTGTGGTATGTGTGAATGTGGTGTGTGTGGTGTAGTGTGTGTGTTAATGTGTATGTATGTGTGTGTGTGAATGTGTATGTGGTGTGTGTGTGTGGTGTGTGTTTGGTATGTGTGGTCTATTGTGTGTGTGAGTGTGGTGTGTGTGTGGTTTGTGTGAATGTGTGTGTGGTGTAGTGTGTGTGGGTGTGTGGTATGTGAGTGTGGTTTGAGTGAATGCATGTGGTATGTGTGTGAGTGTGGTATGTGTGTGTGTGAATGTGGTGTGTGAATGTGTGTGAGTGTGGTGTGTGTGTGTGGTGTTGTGTGTGTGTGATCTGTGTGAATGTGTGTGGTATGTGTGTGAGTGGTGTGTGTGTGAGTGTGGTGTGTGTGTGTGGTGTAGTGTGTGTGTGGGTGTGAGTGTGGTGTGTGAGTGTGGTGTGTATGTGTGGTGTTGTGTGTGTGTGATTTGTGTGAATGTGTGTGGTGTGTGTGTGAGTGTGGTGTGTGTGTGTAGTGTAGTGTGTGTGTGTGGTATGTGTGTGTGCGTGAATGTGGTGTGTGAATGTGTGTGTGTATGGTGTGTATGTGTGTGTGGTGTTGTGTGTGTGTGATCTGTGTGAATGTGTGAGTGTGGTGTGTGTGTGTGTGGTATAGTGTGTGTGTGGGTGTGAGTGTGGTGTGGTGTGTGGATGTGTGTGTGGTGTTGTGTGTGTGTGATCTGTGTGAATGTGTGGTATGTGTGTGAGTGTGGTGTAGTGTGTGGTGTGTGTATGTGTGTATGGTGTCCTTTAGGGAAAAGTCAGGTTTGTGAGATCAGGGGAATAGTAAAGCCTTGTTATAGAAAGCATTCAAAGTGGGATTCCCAGATCTGGGGGAGTTCTTGTGTTTAAGTATGACATGATAATGACTTATTGAAAGTTATTAAAGTATCCTTAGAAAATTGCAAAAGATCCCTTTTCTTACTGTGAAGTCCGAATTCATTGAGTGGAATCTATCTATCTATCTATCTATCTATCTTTCTATCTTTCGTGTTTATATGTTTAATTAATCTTCAACTGGTTTGGACATTCTGATTTACCAACCAGAGACTGTCAGCCTTTCTCTGCACAAGACCAGATAGTAGATATTTTAGGGGTTTTGGACTATTGGTCAATTTTGTAACTTCTCAGTCCCCTCATGGTGGCATTAAATAGCCATAGAGGCCGTCAGTGAATGGCTGTGCCCGTGTCCTGGGAACACTTTCCAGAAACAGACTGTGGGTCACCTTTGGCCAGTGGGTCACAGTGTGCTGATCTCTGGCCTAAACCCCACTGCTTCACCATAGATGTCATGGCAAGTGTGTAAAATATGCAAGAGATTCAGCAAGGTCCTGGTAAGCCGGTTATTGCAAATATAAATTATTGCCATCACTTGCTTTTCATATGGCTTTGTCTGTGATAGTGGAAAAGCCATGGTATCACTCCATTTTACAAAGAATTTTATTGTGTTATGAATATAGATGGATTCTTTTACCAGGGTTAAAAATCTAAGGATTTTGTCTTATTGTGAAATAGTGCTGCTAGTGGGTTGATTTATGTCTTACCCATGGCTAAAAATAAATCCCTCCCCTCCCTCCAAAAAAACCCCTTGTCTCCTTTTAGATTATAAGGGTTACATTTGAACTTTTAGTTGACGTTCTTGTGATGTTTGATTGCAGATGTGGATGCCACTTGCAGTGACTCTAATTTTGGAACGGCTCTGCATATTGCCGCATATAATTTGTGTGCAGGTGCTGTGAGATGCTTATTGGAGCACGGAGCAAATCCCGCATTTAGGGTAAGAGGTTTCATTAAGACTGCAAAATATTGAAAAGTCTTGTCTCCTGGTAGAGAGCTGGACTTGGATATTGTCGCCATGTCGGGTCAGCAGCGGTAGCCATTGGACCACACTTTGATAGCCCCTACCCTACTTCAAAAGAAAATGGAATGCCACAGCTAATCACGAAAAGCCTGCCTATGTGATCATCATTGTTGTTGTTTTTATTATGATTACTGTTTTTTAGGTTCCTTAATAGAAGTTTTGGTTTCTGAATTTTAGGAGATTAGTAGAAACTGGCTCTAAAACCTGAGGACATAACACGAGTCTGAAATCAAATACCAATTGCAGATACAGCTTGCAGCTTATCCAAGCAGGTTTAAAAGAATTTTTTAAGAAAATTTTTCCCTTATCTCTCTTCTCTGTTCTCTAGAGAATATACATTAGTGCTGAACATTTGTTTATTATATTTTGTATTTTTTCTTTGAAATATGGGATTAAAATAGTCCACCATCACTCCCGAAACCTGATTACCTGTCTTCCTACCATGTTTTTACTTGGAACCAACTGAGTTGAATTCTGAAACAAAAAATGTGAGGCAGTGGCAAGCCGTGGGTAGAGCCCTCACTGATCGCATGGGGCACTTAAGGGTTAATCAGCAGTGGAGAAGGAAAGAGAAAAATGTCTCTGGGTTAGCAAAGGAACCTCAGTTTATCATGTTCAAGAAGGTGCAAACCCTGGACTCTGTCCTGAAGTCTGAGGTTTTTGGCTAAGGGGCATAAGAAGGAAGCCAACCTTTGGGAAGGCTAGTGTGGGACAGTAGGGGGGTGGGTCCAGTGGGCGTAGGTAGCAGGTGGATGGCTCGGGCTGTCACACTCTGCCAGCAGCCCTGGAAGTGGCTTTGTGTAGTGATCGGTGTCTACTGGCCTCATTTTCCTAATTAGCTTTTGGAAATATTAGTAGTATTTTACTTTTTATTTATTTATTTATTTATTTATTTTTCTTTCTTTTTTTTTTTTTTTTTTGACAGGCAGAGTGGACAGTGAGAGAGAGACAGAGAGAAAGGTCTTCCTTTGCCATTGGTTCACCCTCCAATGGCCGCCGTGGTTGGCGCGCTGCGGCCGGCGCACCGCGCTGATCCGATGGCAGGAGCCAGGTGCTTCTCCTGGTCTCCCATGGGGTGCAGGGCCCAAGGACTTGGGCCATCCTCCACTGCACTCCCAGGCCACAGCAGAGAGCTGGCCTGGAAGAGGAGCAACCGGGACAGAATCTGGTGCCCCGACCGGGACTAGAACCCGGTGTGCCGGCGCCGCAAGGTGGAGGATTAGCCTATTGAGCCGCGGCGCCGCCGGCCTATTTATTTTTTTAAAGATGTGTTTTTTTTTTTTTTTTTTTAATCTGAGAGGTAGTGTTGCAGAGAAAGAAGATAGACAGAAAAGTCTTCTATCCTCTTGTTCAGTCCCCAAATGGCCACAAAGTCTGGAGCTGAGCTGAGCTGAAGCCAGGAGCCAGGAGCTTCTTCCGGTTTTCCCATGCAGGTGCAGGGGCCCAAGCACTTGGGCTGTCTTCCATTGCTTTCCCAGGCCACAGCAGAGAGCAGGATTGGAAGAGGCACAGCCAGGACAAGAACTGGTGCCCCATACTGTGCTGTTTAGATTGGGTATTGTGTGTCCTCTCCAGTGCAAACTCTTAAAGGGCAAGGACTTTCTTGTCTTTTTGGCTTCTGGGCCCTTTCTCAGTGGGAGAACCCAGGGAGACAGTCTCTGTGACAGGGTTCCGATGACGTAAACACCCCGGGGATGACAGCGGGTCTGTAACTGGCCCTGTTGCCTCGTCACAGGATGAGTCGCAGCAGGCTCTGTCTCCTTCACGGTGACGCAGGGCTGACTTCCTAACTGTAGCCCCAGAGGCGGAAGTAGCAGAATTCGAGTTTATGTTTCGGAAATCTGAGCCACTCCTGGAGCGGCGGCAGGGGCCGAGGCCCCGGCAGCCAGGGCGGCAGCTGTGGGGTGCCTGGGTCTGGGGTGGGGAAGCGAGTAGGCCCCTGGTCTTCTGTTTCTGCCCTGCACCGGTGCAGCCAGGCAGCTCCCAGCCAGCGCCCAGCCTTGCCCTTCCCGCCGAATGGCTGCCCTCCTGTCGGTGAGCCGTGTTGTCAGGAGCCCTCCTTGTGCCCGGGCTTTCCGCTTTCTTCCCGCGAAAGCTTTGGCACCCAGCAAGCATCTGGCATGGAGGACGCGTCGAGTAACTGTTTTCGAGTGGCTGGATGCTGGCGACTTTCACCAGTGATTTTTGTGTCCCTGCCCCGTGTTTCCTCTTCATTTGCAGAATGACAAAGGACAGATGGCCGCCGATGTTGTCCCGGACCCAGTGGACATGCCCCTGGAGATGGCCGATGCGGCGGCCACTGCCAAGGAGATCCGGCAGATGCTCTTGGCGGCGGTGCCGCTGTCCTGTAGCGTCCCCAAGGCCTTGCTTCCCAACGGTGCCCCCGCCCCTGGCAAGGCGATGCTCACATCACTCGGCCTGAAGTTGGGGGATCGTGTGGTCATCGCAGGACAGAAGGTACTGGAGTAGCTGCGGCCTAGTCCGAGGGCTACTTGAAGCACGGTCAGAGTTTTGAGTGCTTTTTCCTTTCTTTCTTTATCTTAAAAGCTTAACAAGCAGGTGGAAAGTTACTCAACAGAAAATGCGAAATTTTGACGTGAGTTTATTATAAAGTATGGTTTGAGAGTATAAACTCTCTGAACGTGGAGGAGAGGAGCAGGTGGCGCGAGTTCCTGGCATGGGGCTGAAAACGTGGCCGGGCTGGGGGGTTCCCCAGGGCAGGGCCCCCACACGGCCAGGGCTGATCATGGTCGCGGGGTCATGGCTTCAAGAGCCACAAACAGGGACCCCTCGGGTAGTGTAGAGACCAGGTGTTGGAGATGTGGGTGGAGGAGGGGGCTCCTGGTACCCCCCCCCATGTCCCGCCCTGCCACAAACACCTCGTGCAAGGCTTCAGTTTCCACGTACGGTTCCCTTGCAGCCACTTTGCTCCTCTTAACACCTCATGTGGGCTTTTGTGTCTGTCCTTACTGTCGAGGGTAACAGGTGGCCTGGAGCTGAGCAGGGGGTTCCTGCTTGGATATTGAATTTCCCTGCGTGGTTGTGTCTCGATAGTTGGGTGAGTTTGTGGGGAAGTTGATGAGATTTGTCAGAAAACACTGAGATCTAGAGCAGTGATTGATTGAGAAAATTGCTTCCAAAAGGAAACAGAGCGAAAAGCGAGCATGTTCAGAATGCATTCCTAGGACATTTGTGAGTTTTCCATTCTCCGTCTGTGGAGTTAAAATACCAAGAAATTATAAATGTTCCCCCCAACCCTTTTCTTTAAATTTAGGATTAACAGTCAACTTCTGTAGTTTTCCTGTATGTGTCTAAGAATGGACTTTTAAGAGTTATTGTGTTGTTTTTATTTTATTTTGTATTTTGAGTAATTTTAGCTAAATACAAGTAGTAGAAACACATGTAATCAATATGCATAAACTAATCAGTTAGGTTTCACTTTATCAATTTACGACCAATCTTGTTTCCTTTGTATTTGCTCTCAGTCTGTTGCTTGTCTTTTAATTCTCTTAAAAGTATTTTTTTAAAGTGTATAAGTTTTAAATTTTGGTGAAGTTCAATTTATCAACATTTTTCTTCTGTGGATTATGTATTTAGTTCATATCTAAGAAATATACTTGTTTAAGGTTTAGATTTACATTTAATTTCCATTTACTTTTGAGTAGTTTATGCATAGAGTATTAGATGGAGATTGAGGGATTTTATTTTGCATGTGGTCCTCTATTTTTCAGCACCGTTCTTTGAAAAGACTATTTGTTTTCCATTGACTGGCCCTTGTACCTTTTTCAAAATTCAGTACGCCAGGTGTGTGTCGGTCTATTTCTGTATTCTGTGTTGCTCCATTGATTTTATGACTGTCATTTCTTCAGCACTGCCATGATTTCTGTTGCTTTGCAGTTAAGTCTTAAAGTCAAACAGCATCAGGCCTGTCGTTTTCTTTTTCAAAAATTGTTTTGACTATTCTAGTTCCTTTGCCTTTCCTTGTGTGTTTAAAAATCGGTCTGTAGATTTTTGTACAAAACCCTACTGGGATTCTGACTTGTGCTGGGTTGAATCTGTAGACCAGGTTGGGGAGAATTGCTGCCCTAAAAGTACCAGGTGTTTTGAATCATAAACATAGTATGTCTCTACACTTCTTTGGCTTATTTCACCAGGATCTCGTGGTTTTACACACACAGATATTGCACATGCTATGTTAGATTTATCCCTACAATTCTCATGACTTTTGGGGGTCCAAGTAAATGGTGATGTTGAAATGTCAATTTCCAGTTGTTCATTGCTCGTATATAGAAATATGGCTGATCTTTTTATATTGATCATGTGCCCTGAAACTTTGATAGATTTATTAGTCTGTTGGCTTTTTTCTTTTGTGTACTCACTGGGATATCCTGTGTAAACTCTCATGGCGTCTGTGAAGTGAGGCAGATTTAAGTCTTTCTTTTCCATCTCTATGTGCTTTATGCATTTTTCTTGCCTTATTTCATTATCTCCAGCATGACACTGAGTACGAGACCCGAGAGCTGGCATGCTGGCCTGGTCCCCATCCTCATGACTGATATTTGTGAGCTGTAGGTTTTGTACAGGCGTCCTTGACCAAGTCGAGGACGTTCCCAACTAGTTCTTCTTATTTTTTAAAGATTTATGTATTTATTCGAAAGTCAGAGTTACATAGAGAGAGGAGAGGCAGAATGAGAGAAGAGAGAGAGAGAGAGAGAGAGAGAGAGAGAGAGAGGTCTTCCATCCGCTGGTTCACTCCCCAATTGGCCACAATGGCCAGAGCTGTGCCAATCTGAAGCCAGGAGCCAGGAGCTTCCTCCGGGTTTCCCATGCGGGTGCAGGGGCCCAAGGACCAGGGCCATCTTCTACTGCTTTCCCAGGCTATAGCAGAGAGCTTGATGGGAATTAGGGCAGCCGGGACTCGAACCGGCGCTCATATGGGATGCTGGTGCTTCAGACCAGGGGTTTAACCCACTGCGCCACAGTGCCGGCCCCTCAACTAGTTCTGGTTTGCTGAGAGAAATTTAAAAAATTATCGTGGGATCCAGCGCTGCAGCTCTGTCTCTCCCTCTCTCTCTGTAACTCTGCCTTTCAGATGAAATAAATACAAAATGTATTTCTGTAAAAAAAGAAAGAATGTTAGAATTGCTAAAGACTTTAGTGAGTCCTTCCCCCCTTCAGTCTGTTGATAGGACAAATTGCATCTAGCCTTGCAGCCCCATTTTAAACCTTACTTAGTCATGTTGTGTTATCCTCTCTATGTGTTGCTGGCTTTGACTTGCTGTATTTTGGGAAGACTTGTTTCTGTATTCGTGAGTGATAACTGGTCTTTAGTTTTCTTTTTTTTATAATGTCTTTGGTGTTGGTATCAAGGTGATACTGATTTCATAAAATAAGTTGGGAATCAATCTCTCTGCTTTTATGTTCTAGAAGAGTTTGTATAGAATTGATACCATTTTTCCCTTAAATTCCTTGATAGACTTCATTGGTGAAACCATCTGGGCCTGGAGTTTTAGTTTTTGAGATTTTTTAATATTCAATTCAGCTGTGAGCTTTGACAGTTTGATCTTTGAAGGAATTGGAATGCTTCATCCCATTTGTCAAATTTATGCAGAGAATTTTTCATTTTAATTTCATTAAAAATATTTGAGAGGCAGCGAGGGCGAGGGTGAGAGGGCGAGGGTGACAGGGAGAGAGAGAGAGAGAGAAGAGGGAAGCATGTGAGTGTTCCTGTCCACTGGATCACTTCCCAGATGCCTGCAGCAGTTGGGGCCGGGATGGGGCTGAAGCCGGCAGCTGGGAGCACAGCCCAGGTCTCCTTTGTGGGTGGCAGGAGCCCAGTGACTTGAGCCATCACTGATACCTCCCAGAATCTGCATTAACAGGAAGCTGGAGTGAAGAGTCGGAGCTGGGAATTGAACTCAGGCATTCTGATGTTGGGCATGGATGTTTTAACCCCTAGGCTAAATGCCTACTCCCATTCATAGTGTTTTCTTACTGACTTTTGAAATGACTGAAGTCTACAATAATGGTCCCCTTTCATTCACGATATTAGATTTGTGTCTTTCTTCCTTTTATTTTTCCTCCGTGGTCTCCAGCTGGAAGTGTATGTATCTTTATTCTGGTGAAAGAATCTGTTTTTGGTTTCATTGCTTTTTCTCTACTCTTCCTGTTTTTCTGTTACAACTTCTTTATTATTTATCTCCTTTTGCTTCACTTTCTAGTTTCTTTTCCTTTTTTTAATAAATATTTATTTATTTATTTAAAAGGCAGAGAGGCAGAGAGAGAGAGGAGAGAGAGTCAGACTTCCATCCACTGCTTCACTCTTCAGATGGTTGCAACCGCAGGAGCTGGGCTGATCCAAAGCCAGGAGCCAAGAGCTTCTTCTTGGTCTCCCACATGGGCACAGAGGCCGAAGGACTTGGGCCATCTTCTACTGCTTTCTCGGGCCATAGCAGAGAGCTGGATCAGAAGTGGAGCAGCCGGGACTTGAACTGGTGCCCGTATGGGATGCTGGCACTGCAGGCAACAGCTTTACCCACTATTCC
Source organism: Lepus europaeus (assembly GCF_033115175.1). Lineage (NCBI taxonomy): Eukaryota > Metazoa > Chordata > Mammalia > Lagomorpha > Leporidae > Lepus > Lepus europaeus. The sequence continues at coordinate 25,851,608 of NC_084839.1, forward strand.
ACAGTGCCGGCCCCAACTTTCCGGTTTCTTTAGGTGGACACTTAGGTCATTGATTTGAGATCTTTTCTAATACAAACATTTAATGTTATAAATTTGTCTCTAAACATTTCTTTTTCTGCATCCCACAGATTTTGACACGCTACCATTCTCACTGAATTGAAAATATTTTCTAATTTCCCTTATGATTTTTTTCTTTTTCACCCATGGGTTATTTAGAATTGTATTAATTTACAATATTTGGAAGCTTTCCCTATATTTCTGTTAATGACTTCTGGTTTAATTTTAGTATGACTGAGAACACATGTTTGGTATGATTTTTATTGTTTGACGCTTTTATTCCATGTTGGGTGGAGTGTCACCATTTGTAGAATGGGTAACACTCTATTAATGACAGGTCAAGTGGGTTTCTGATGGTTTCAGTTTTTCTATATCCTCACTGATTTTCTGTCTCCTTGGTCTGTCAATTACTGAGAGAAGCTGTATTGAAATCTCCACGGTAATCTATGGATTTGTTTATTTCTCCTTTCAGTTCTATGGGTTTTACTCCATGTATTTTGAGGCTCACTTGTTGAGTGCATACACATTTAGGATCCTTTTGTCCTGATGAATTGTTCCTTTATCATTATCTGATGTCCTTTTTTATTCTTGCTAATGTTCCTCCTTCTGATGTCTACTTTGGGAGAATAAGTTTTTTTTTTTTTTTTTTTTTTAAGCTTCCATGGTAAAGTTGTAAGAATAGGACACTTGGAATTACTAATAATCTAAAAAGCTATTCTGGTATGTTTTCTTTAGGTTGGGACATTAAGATTTTGTGGAAAAACTGAGTTTGCAAGTGGGCAGTGGGCAGGCATTGAACTGGATGAACCAGAAGGAAAAAATAATGGAAGTGTTGGAAAAGTCCAGTACTTTAAATGTGCCCCCAAATATGGTAAGGCGGCTACTTTTTGACTTAATAAGAATTCATTGAAAATATCCACATTGTACTCTGTTTATGGTTCTTGAAATAAAATTCTTCTCCTGGTTGCTTATGTGATCAGTGAGGGTATATGGATCTAGGGAGGGTGTTTTCCAGACAGGAAGTGTTATGGCATGTTTCTCCATGCTGCTGAGAGTGAGGAGAGAGGGAGGGAGAGGAGGGAGAGAGAGGGAGGGAGAGGGAGGGAGGGAGAGGGAGAGAGAGGGAGGGAAGGAGGAGGGAGAGAGAGGGAGGGAGAGGGAGGGAGGGAGGAGAGGGAGGGAGAGGGAGAGAGAGGGAGGGAAGGAGGAGAGGGAGAGGGAGGGAGAGAGAGGGAGGGAGGGAGGGAGGGAGGAGAGGGAGAGGGAGGGAGAGAGGGGGAGGGAGGGAGGGAAGGCGGGCATGGAACTCTGGGTCCAGGCTAGCCTTGGTTAGGGCTCACCCACCACAAGGAGAGACGTGATGGGGAGGTGTGGAATTCCCTTTTGATGGTTTGTAGTTTCTCAGCAGCTGAGAAGTGAGGTCCTGAGGTTGCCAGCTGACATTAGGGGAGGGAAGGGTGGTTGGGGGTTTGGGGAGAAGCAGGTGTGAGGTGCTCTGTGAGGGCAGTGTGAACAGAACAGGGCCAGCTCAGAAGGCGGTAGGAGGGGGGCAGTGATGACGACAGCGGGGACGGATGTCCGGTCAGGGAAGCCCTCCCTCGCTGGGGGCCGCCCGAGGTCCCTGCCGTGAGCAAGGTGGTGACTGGGAGAAGGCGTCTGTCCGCCGCCCTCAGCCACGGTAGCTCCAGAGGCAGAGGCTTTGCCACCATGGAAATGCTCGGCTCTGGACGTTGCACAGAAGTTGACAAATCCTGAGTGAAGCTGCCTTCGTGACTGCCGGGCTGGGGCGAGGCTCTCGCTGTCCAGAGGAACTCATCCTCACACGCAGCCACACCCTGATAGATGCATTCCAGTCTGCCCCTGTCCCTTACTCTGCTGTGTCCCCTGGGGATGAACCGTCTCCTGGAGCCCTCCTTTCCCTGGTTGCACATCTTCCAGCCCGGAGGGCAGCAGTGAGGGGAAGGGTGTGAGCCTTGCTCTGACTGCTCGGGCAGAAGCAGCTCTGCCAACCCCCAGCTGTGGGTCCCACATTTTTAAAAAGCTGGGGGGCCAGGAACTCCATCTAGGACTCCCACTGGGTGGCAGGGACCCAGCCATGCGAGCCATCAGCTGCTGCCTCCCAGGGTGCATGTTAGGAGGAAGCTGGCATTGGGAGTGGAGCTGGGACTCGAACCCAGGTACTTGGATGTGGGATGCAGGTGCCCCAAACTGTGCCCACCCCTTGCTCAGTGCTCTGAAGGTGACAGGCTGACAGGCTGTTGCCTGCCCCAGAGTTTGGCGAAGCTGCTCTGGGAAGGGCCTGAGGGGGACTGTGTTAGGCTTGGGAGGCTCTGAGTCTGTGCGGTGCCCGCCCCACTGGGTGCAGTGGTGCTGAGCAGCCACAGGGCGTGCGCGTGCGAGCAGCGGGAAATGTCTCTCGGCACTGCCACCTTGTTGGTCTTCCCAGCGTTGCTAGCCCTCCTTGAAAGCTTTTAGCATTTTTCTTCTTTTTTTATTACTGTTTTTTTTCTTTAGAGCATATACCATTTTTATTGCTTCTTTCAGTGACATTCTGGGGCGAATTGGAGTGGAACCCGTATGTTAAAATGGGCCCTGTTTATCTGGAAAGTCATTGCTCTCTTAAAAGTAATTCATCCTTGTGTGTTTATTTTTAGTTAAGGCACACAGGTGTTTGTTAGGATCTGAGAAAAGTGCTGTCAGCTCTTGGATTAGCACGAATAATGGAGCAGCCAGGTGCCCTGCGCACCACCCAGTCTTAAACAGATACAGCAGATACATGGGGTCACGGGGGAATTTTCTGGATAGGCCTTGCAATAAATACCACCCCTTCCCCTCAGATTAGGAAAATAATATCTCGTTGAACATCATTGTTCATTAATGACCAAAGTCAAGCAAAACTCATAGTGTGACCATCCTCAGAAAAGTGTAGTTTTCAGTTTTTGAGCATGTCTCCATATGTCCACACGTACCATTTTCCACAGATGTAACAACGCCATCCCATGTCTAACTGAAATTTTATTTTCTAGATTCACTTTCCACGCCTTTCTATATTGCTCTGTAACCTTTATTGCTTTGCTCATCAGTAGTGGTACAGTAGTTCGTAGATGCCGATAATTCACCCATCCGCTGCCACACCGTGATGTTTTCTTCACACGTAGGAGCAGGGTGGCGCTGGTGCCCCGTTCAGGTGTGCCGCCTTTTCCTTCCGCTTGGATCGCTTTCTGATCATCAGTTTCCAGAAGTATGACAGTGGCATAGCAGTAAGATAGACACTGGGACATTCTGATAAATCAGAAATTGCTTTGGCTCTTGAAATCTGTTTTTTCTTTTTAATCAATTGGAAACTTACAAGCTTTGTGTGTACCTCTCAGCATAATTCTTTCCTTATAATTAATTGATTGCATAAAGGGGATTGGGTGAGGAGTTCCATGTTGCAGCAAGGCTATGCAAATTTATGTTCCCAGAATATAGAATAATCTCTTTTTTCAAACCTGCAACAGCAGGCATTATCACTGTCACCTCACTACCACTGCCATCAAGCTGGAGAGAGAGAGAGAGAGAGAGAGAGAGAGTGTGTGTGTGTGTGTGTGTGTGGCTGTCCAAAGAATTTAGGGAAAAGAATAGAAAGTCAAGGAGAGCCTCCTAGAGAGGAGCCAGGAGAGAAAAGAACATTGCACGTAAGTCAGATAGCAGAGGGAGGAGAATGGGCTACAGTCGGGAGGGAAGCACCCCTGGATGAGCAGGCAGAGGCTGTAGCCAGTACGGTTCAGCTAAACGAAGCACTCCCTTTCAGTGGAGCCTTGAGCGTTTCTGTCCTGCTCCGAAGCAAGCTGTTTTTAACGTGTTAAGCTTTGGCCGTGACGTGTGCGTGCTGTTTGTACACACTCAGTGCAGGAGTGTGGTAGCAGGACACTTCAAGACATCCATGGAAAAATGGAATGAACAGAGGGTGTGCATTTTCCATCAGTTTTTGGGAGACTCCTTGTTTGCTTATTACCGCTTCATTTTCTATTTTTAGATGTCTTAGCCAGACAGGCTTGGTGTTTACAGTGCACACTTACTCTCTAATGTCTGTCTGTCCTAATGGATACTGCATGTTCTGCTGCCTGGATAAGTTCTTTTTCCGTGGAACCGTGTCCTCCCAGCTGCCGTGGGCAACCACTTCCCTCTGTCCCAGCATGCGCTGTGTTGCTTCTGATCCTCAGGCACTGAGGGCGAGGCCCTTTGGAAGTGTTAGATTTTGTGGTCACAGAGCTTGCTGTGTCTCTGTGTCGTATAAGGTGCTGTGTTAGAGTGGCAGAGGACAGTGATGGGCGGTGTTTGCATTCTGCCTCTGAAAGGCATGCAGTCTGGAAGGGAGAGAGAAGACACGGATATAGAAATCTATAGCATGGGGGAAAACCCAAGTCCTGAAGGAGACATAAAGTGATGTAGAAGACTGGGCTTTTAACTATGTGGGACGTTGCTGTTTGCCAGTAGCTTGGAAAGAATAGAGATCTGTTACCTCGAATCTTTTCTGTGGTTCCTGGACTATTGCCTATGTTATATTGACAGATTGTAAGCTCTGTGAAGGCAAGCACAGGAGACACTAAAAAAAGAACTTGAAAATGTATATATCACAAAGCGATTGTGCTTGCCCTTTTATTTGAAATGCTTTAGTTGTCCAACACTAACTCAAATTCTGTGTTCCCCCTTAGGTATTTTTGCACCTCTTTCAAAGATAAGTAAAGCAAAAGATCGAAGGAAGAATGCGCTGCATGGTCCTTCCACCAAAGCCATCCCTCTCATCCGGTCCCAGAAGGTTGAAGTCGCTCATGTCACATCCAAAGTGAATACTGGTGGGTCACCCCCCAGGGTTCCCCGTCTTCTTCGGGGTCTCTGCTTGCTTTGGTGGCATTTCCAACACGGGATTGCCTCGTTCTTCCTTCTCCTGACCGGTGTGAGACCTGAGTGTATGCAGGCGCTTGTGTCTCGTGTTCTGAACCTCTGTGTTGGTGACCGGCCTGTCTGTGACAAGGGTCCTTGCAGAGGACTTGTGCCTTCCCATTCTCCCCTCCTGTCTCTGTGTCTTATCGCCCCACAGTCCGACCTTATGGCTGGGTTCTGTGTCTCCAGTAAATCTTGTGAAACGCAGCCAGCTTCCTTCATTCGAGGACGTTTGGTGAGACTTTTCCTTTTCTAATCAGACGGAGTCCTGCCTGCCGTCACCGGAGTCACAGGCCTTTCTTCGATGCAGTCACCTCCTGCCTCCACCACTAAACTGTGGGTCTGAGGGTGGCCCCCGTGTTTGCCTCCGTTGTTCTTTCTCTTCCCTCCACACTTTGTCTCGTGGCCTTTCTCTGGGCGCAGAATTCGACTTCTGCCTCTGGTGGCGCTGCCACTCTGTGCTGGGATCCTGTCTCTTCCTGAACGCGCCCCTGATTACCCCACTCATTTTAATTTCTTCACTCTCTAACTTTCTGTATATTAAAAAAAAAAAAAAAATCCATGCCACTCAGTTGTTATCTTGGGCTTTGTCCTCGGCTTTATTTGTGCAAATCTTTCATTCTCTCAGCAAACTTTTAAACTTTACATGGGGCCGGCGCCGTGGCTCAACAGGCTAATCCTCTGCCTTGCGGCGCCGGCACACCAGGTTTAGTCCCAGTCGGGGCACCGGATTCTATCCCGGTTGCCTCTCTTCCAGGCCAGCTCTCTGCTGTGGCCCAGGAAGACAGTGGAGGATGGCCCAAGTGCTTGGGCCCTGCACCCCATGGGAGACCAGGAGAAGCACCTGGCTCCTGGCTTCGGATCAGCGCTGTGCACTGGCCACAGCGCGCCAGCCACAGCGGCCATTGGAGGGTGAACCAATGGCAAAGGAAGACCTTTCTCTCTGTCTCTCTCTCTCTCTCACTGTCCACTCTGCCTGTCAAAAATTAATAAATAAATAAATAAATAAATAAAATAAACTTTACATGAGCTGTGAGAATGTTTTCTGCTTTGGAACTCGCTGTAGCACATAGCACAAAACAGATTCTCAACAAACACTTGTTAACTCATCGGTAATCGAAGCAGACAGGTCTCTGGCACTATGAAAGGATTGTGTCCAAAAATTGGTTGGCGTTTCTCTTCTGTTCCTTTGGGCTGTTTGAATATCCATGTATCAACTTTGCAGTCCATAATTTCTATAGATTAAAAAAAATAAATCTTGCTATCAAGGAAAACTTCCTGCCTCATTCATGAAAATTGTCTTGCTTGCTCCTTCAGCCTGGATAAATCACACTCCCATATAAATTTTAGAATAAGCTGTTAAGTGTCTTTCTAAAAACTTTGTTGAGGTTTTAATTGGCACTGCGTTTAAACCTTAAATCATTCTGGAAAGAACTGACATCTTTATCATAGTCAGTCTTTAATTATGAACTTTACGTAGCTTTCGTTTAATTCGATCCTTCAAAAATGTCTCAAGACAGGGTGATTTTTTTTTCTAGAGGAATTTACAGCAGTGCCTGTGTGGTTAGGTCTCTCTCCAGGTGCAGTATTGCTTTTATCCTTTTAACCTGAAGCCTGGGTGTGCCCAGTGGGTTTGGACAGAAAGCTTCCCCAAGAAGCTGTTTCTGGTCTGAGAAGCGGGAGAAGGGCCTCTCATGAGAGACCGCGAGGAGGAAACCCTGGTTCCTTTCTTGCCTGCCCCCTCCCCACCCCCAGCTGCCAGGCAGTCCTGTTGGTGCAACAGCAGCAGAGGGGGGCAGGCACCTCAAACCCTGAGTTTGGGGAACTCTTGTCCTTGGGCAGAGAGTATGGGCACATGGGTGGAGTCCCTGGTGGATTTCCTTCTGTGTTCTCAACGTGCGGCCCCCGGGGGTTGTGTGCCAGAGCAGGAAGCTAAAGCCCCCAGGAACTCCGGGAAGGGGCGTCTTCTCCCTGATGAACGTCTCAGCAGATCACCAAGCAGGCAGGGGGCTCAAGAAAGGGACCCCGACATGCTGGCTGTGCACTTCCAGACAGTGCTGTTGCAGGAGCGTGCTGAACCGGAACTGTCGGTCCCTCTCCGCCCCCTCAGCGCCGCAGAGGGCTCTGATCCGGCTCTGTGGACCTGTGGTGTCACCATCACCTGTCTGTGTCGTTCGACCTCCCTCCCATCCCCAGGGGCCCTGTTCCAGGGAAGCCACGCGTCACTGTTCTCTGCATCCTTGTTTACGGCTCTCTTTGATCCACCCAGAATCCCTACCCTCCCCCGTTCCCTGGACGACCCCGAGGATCCAGCCTGGAGGGCCATCTTGATCTGTCTTGTCACTGTTACCACCTCGTCCTGCTATGCTTGAGTTCCCTGTGCGCCTGTGATTCTAAACTGAAAAGGCCTGCCGTTAGGGCAAGCGTTAAATCTGTTCATGCTTGGTGCACCAAGCACAGTTCTTTACCCCAAATGCTTTGTAAGTGAGTAGGATCAGAATGGGTGGTCAGTGGGATTTATAATTGGGTGTAGTCCATCATAGTTCTCATGTAGCTAATGTAGTTCTGTACAACTGAAAGTAGAATTCTTAGGAAGGCTGACAATGGTTCAAAACCTTTTTTCTTTTCCTTGTGAGATTTTTTTGGGAGTTGGGAATGCCCAGAGAGATGGTCACACCACTGGCTGTCCCCATGGCAGACCGTGCAGGACCTCTCACTGCCTGAACTTTCCCTTAAAATGAACAGTAGCTGTACCAGTAGGCAAACAGTTTTACTGCGCATTCATTGTCTACATAGAGAATTTGCTGAAATGTGGTGGCGTGCACACACCAGTGCAATCCTATAAATTATTCACAGTTCCTAGAGAGTGTACGGCAGCTCTATCTCAGCTGTAATAGGGTTTACCGTACCTGCTGTGATGGTGCAAACACACTCACTAATGAATGCAATTAGCGAGTGTCAAACAATTAGGCAAGGTGCTTTAAAAGTCTCATATTATTTAGAAATCCTTCGTGGACTGTTACATAAGTTAAAAATGTGGTGATGTTTGGAGAAATGGAGATTTTCAGATGGGAGCGCGTTCCTTGCTTTTTCCTTTAAGTAAAATGTTGACCCCTGCTGTGAATTTACTATCCAGCTTGTCTTCAGAAGTGGGTACAATTTTGATAATGAGGGATGCATGCACTTAAATTTTTTTTTTTTATGTTTAATGTCAAACAAAATTGTCTCTTGGAAAAAGTATTTTTGCTTCTGTGTCCTAGGATTGATGACATCAAAGAAAGATATTACTTCTGAATCCACACTCTCATTGCCTCCTGGTGAAGAATTGAAAACCGTAATAGAGAAAGATGGTAATACAGTTTATAACATCTATTTCTCAAAATATGATTCACTGCTAGGACTTTAAAATGAATAGTAGAAAAGCAGCTTATTTGGAGGTTAAATTGATAGGAGAAACTCATTCTAGTAGCGATTACCTTTGGGAATCCCTTAAGAAGCTGGTAATAGCATATATACATTATTTAAAAAAATATTCTACTTTGCTTTTTTTTTTTTAAAGATTTTTATTTATTTATTTATTTGAAAGGCAAAATTACAGAGAGGTAGAGAGGTAGAGAGAGAGAGAGAAAGAAGTCTTCCATCTGCTGGTTCAATTCCCAGTTGGCTACAACAGCCGAAGCTGCACCCATCCGAAGCCAGGAGCCAGGAGCTTCCTCCGGGTCTCCCACGTGGGTGCAGGGCCCAAGGGCTTGGACCATCTTCTACTGCTTTCCCAGGCCATAGAAGAAAGCTGGATCAGAAGTGGACCAGCTGGGTCTCAAACTGGTGCCCATGTGGGATGCCAGCACTGCAGGCAGTGGCTCCACCCGCCACACCCTTGCCCCTACTTTGATTCTTAAGTACACATGAGAACTACTGGGCTAGATGAAAAGAAGGAATAAAAGAAAATTCTGTAGTCCAGATGCCTTGGCGAAAATATGCAGGCTGCCTTTAGCTGTGAGGTTGTTAGGTGAATCTAACATGACTGTTCTTGTTTGCCTTAAGTTTATCCACAAGCATTTTTTTTTTAAAGATTTTATTTATTTATTTGAGAGGTAGAGTTACAGACAGTGAAAGGGAGAAACAGAGAGAGGTCTTTCCTCCCACTGGTTCGCTCCCCAGATGGCTGCAACGGCTGAAGCTGCACCGATCCGAAGCCAGGAGCCAGGTGCTTCTTCCCAATCTCCTATGCAGGTGCAGGGGTTCAAGCACTTGGGCCATCCTCCACTGCTTTCCCAGGCCACAGCAGAGAGCTAGATCAGAAGAGGATCAGCCAGGACTAGAACTGATTCCCATATAGGATGCCAGCGCCACAGGTGGAGGATTAACCTACTGCGCCATGGCGCCCGCCCCGCAAGCATTTTAATACTAAAGTTTTGTTACCTTAGGACCTAGCAATAGCAAGCATTTTGGTTTCTGTGTGAATCAGATGGGACTCCACTGTCCCATCTGCTGTGGGAGGTGAGTGATCGGTGGTGAGATTAGAATTCAGCTTACATGGTTTGCCATGGCAGCGCCTCCTGTACGAGATCCTGACCTCAGAGTGCCATTGCCTGCATTGTAAAATCATGCACGTGTAAGCTATGTTGCATTTGGGTGAGCTCAGGCATTTAACCTGGCACAAAGATAATCCGCAGCCACGGAAACCGAGTGGAGCGTTCCGGGAGGACTTGCCTGGAACCGCCCCGTACCGTGCACCGGCTCTTTTCCGTGCTCTGATGCGTCCTTTCTCCTTGCCTGTGGCAGGTCCCACGCTCGGATCCGCCAGCAGCTCCTCCTCCACTTCTTCTCTGGAGCACAAACAGAGCAACGCCAAGAAACTGAGTGCCAGTGGCAGCACCAAGAAGACAATGAGCAAAAGCCCTTCTCTGTCCTCGCGAGCCAGTGCTGGTATCTATGGCTTTTTCAACCTGGCTTTCTTGGTGTTTTTTATCTTGGTTTCTTTGTAAGTAGATTTGCTGTTTTTAAATGTGTAGAAGGAACCCTTTACTGCAGTCAGACTGAGCTGCGTGCTCTCTTCCCCACCTCCCTGGGCCAGGAGCCGGGAGCCAGGGTGCTGCCTGTCGCTCTCAGGCGCAAGGCTCGCTACTGATTGTCCCCAGGCTCACTCTTGGTGGTTTTAGCCCATCTTAACTCCATCTCCTGCACACAAACTCTTCCCATGCCTTTGTGTCATCTCCATATTTAAAAAGCACACTTTGCTTTTGCTCGAGTCACTGTTTAAGGCCACATAGGAGGGCGACCAGTTCCAGATGGTCGCTGGTGGCCTGCCCGCTGTGGCCCCCAGGTCTGTGGTTCCATGGGAGGGTGCACCGAACACTCCCAGGCTTCTGCTGAAATCCACATGTGCTCACGCAGGAATGAAGGCATGCAGGCAGAAATGGTTCAGAATAAACCTCATATTAACTACCGGGTTCTCTTACTCACATTTCTAATAATTGTATGAACCAATATTTTACCATAAAAAATGTTCAGGGCAGGAATTTTTCCTTTGTCAAAATACTCTTCCAGAAGGCATGAGGGAAACCCATGCCCTCAGCCACGACAATGATGTAATCAGTGTAAATTTAGGGAACCTAAAAGTAGGAGACCTGGAAATCATGCCTGAAATGGTTGAGCTGGGGTGTTTAGTCTCTGAACGACCCCCTCCCCCCAACACACACACCCTAGTTCTCCTTAATGCAGTGAGGAGCATGTGTGGGGCAGGTGCAGTGAGGCAGCAAGCCTTTTTTTTTTTTACATTTTTAAAAATTGAAGTTATACAATTTTATATATACAGATTTAGGAACATAATAGCACTCCTCTTCTCCCCCCCCCCCCACAGTCCAATCCTTCCTTCCCCTCCCTCTCAGATTCTCACTCTTAATTTTTACAAAGATCTATTTTCAGTATACTTAATGATCATATAGTGAACGCTACTCCCAATAAAAGAGTTCAACAAATAGTATGAAGAGGAAAAACACACTGTTCCTCAATGGAAGAGACAAGGGCTGTAAACAATCATTGAATCTCAAAATGTCCATTTCATTCCAATACATTACATTTCAGGTACTATGTTAGTTACCTTGGATCAGGGGAAACATGATAGCTGTTTTTTCTAAAAATATTGTTATTTATTTATTGGAAAGACAGAGTTACAGAGAGGCAGAAAGAGAGAGAGAGAGAGGTCTTCCATCCGCTGGTTCACTCCCCAAATGGCTGCAATGGCCGGAGCTGAGCTGATATGAAGCCAGGAGCCAAGAGCTTCCTCCAGGTCTTTCATGCAGGTGTAGGGGCCCAAGAACTTGGGCCATCTTCCACTGCTATCCCAGGCCATAGTAGAGAGCTAGATCGGAAGTGGAGCAGCTGGGACTCGCCCATATGGGATGCTGGCACTGCAGATGGCAGCTCTACCTGCTATGCCACTGTGCTGCCCCTGATATCTGTCTTTTTGGGATGCAGCAGTCCTTTTTATCCTCATTTTATTTCTGTTTTAAGGGCTGCTGTTTTAACATTTGGACTTTTGACATTGACTTGATTTAAAAGTTTATAGGTAGGCATGGGATTATCTTTTTTTAAAATTTTTATGAGAAATAGTTATGTGTGGCTACATACATCCCCTGTTTTCCTTTCGTAAACGTGAGGGCTGCGTAGCCATACTAGTTTGGGTGACGAGGGTTCTGGGAGCAGGGAAGGCGGAGGATGGGAGGCGTGCAGGAGGGAGACCTTGTCTGCAGCCCTAGACATTTCCCCGGGACGTTGTCCTGGAGTGAGTAGACACCGGCCTTCCCCGTAGATGATGCGTTTGAGGACGCTGTGGATGGTGACTGAGCATCGGGTTAAAGAATTAGAGACGGAGGAAGAAAGTCAGTCTCAGGGGAATGGGAGAGATGGGGAGCACACCTACGTTCAGGGCCTCGGCCCGCTCGGATCCCCCCGGTGAACTTGCTGTCTGTGGGCCGCTATCGGCTGGCAGCATGGGGACAGACGGGGAATTTCTGGCCACAGGTTGTGGGTTTCAGTCTTGGTTTGCCACCTGCCAGCCGTGAGTACAGCACCATAGGAGTTCCCGAGTTATTATTTATGAGTCTAATTTTTATGAAAAGCACTTTGTGGGGTGTGAAATGATGGGAATACAAGTATTAGTGACTTTGGGGGCCAAGGACTTGGCGAGTGGCGCCCTCGACCCAGACATCCCACCGCTGTGAGCTGGGGCCCCTTCACTCTTGGCCGTGTAGACCTCGGCAGATGGTTCTGTCAATCCCATGGGGGTCCCGATGGGCCAGGGCTCCAGGCCACCTCTTTTCCTGCAGGTGTGCTCGCCTAACAGCTGTCTCAACAGGGTTTCTCTGGGACTTGTGATGTTTACTGTTGGGCATTCCACAGTTTAGTTTGGATCAAGCTGAGTGGGCAGTAATCCTGTTTAATAAGGAAGTCATTTTGGGGTAATTGGCACCTTACAGCAATTTCATCCTTCAAATCACAGTCCTGTATGTATTATATACACTAAGTCCAGGGGAACTATAGCGTTGTAGAATTTTACAAGAAAAGGAATTACCCACCCACTTTTGTCAATAAAGTTTTATTGGCACACAGTCGTGCACATTTTTTAATGTATTGTCTGTGTCCGCTTCATGCTGGTGACAGCAGAGCAGAGTAGTTGTGATCCTTATGGCATGACTTGCAAAGTCGAAAGTACTTCCTAGCCCTTTACAAAGAAGCCTGCTGGCCCGTCCTAGGTACCAGGCAGTCCTGGTAGAGTCGGATGTCCCATGGCAATCATTTCTCGGGGTCCTTCACCTTCCTTGTCACCATCTTGACCTCACGTGAGAGAAACAACTGCAGGTGCCATATAAAATAAGTCGCCAAATACCAAAACGTCCAACTAACTACACTAGTTAGAATATGCAATGATTTTTTTTTTTGCTAATGTGCTTTTTGAGTCTTTTCCTCCTTTCTTTTCTTTCCTCTCTCCTTGTCCCCACCCCCCCCTCCACCCCCCCCTCCACCCCCCCCCCCCGCCCCCACCTCTGCAGGTTTGAACTCCTCAGCAACATCTGTAGCAAATAGTTCCTGCCGAGAGGGGGAGCTCCAGCCTGGGGACAGAGTGTTGGTGGTTGGCCAGAGAGTCGGTACCGTCCGGTTCTTCGGAACAACAAACTTTGCTCCAGGTAGCTCAACTCTCCGTTCTTTGCTGCATCCGGGTGCTTCAGGATACAGGAGGGGTTGCAGCTCTACGTGTAAAGGAAACCTGATTGCAGAGAACTCCTGGTGCACTGCTTCTGTGCACGGTGGCCGTGGCCCAGACGCTGTGAAAGGATGGTTAAAACGCAGCTGTGTCCCCCCAGGGTGACTCCTGCTGCTCCTGTGCCGCCTGCTGTAAGTTGTCCCGTGTTAGCGCGAGCTGTCGCGAGCTGTCACACTGCGCGTCTTCTCTCACCTGCCGCCAGTGAGCTCAGTGACAGAGGACATCTCAGGATTGGAGTTTTGCCAAGGGTAATCTTTAAGATGAGCCGATAATGAGTGAACTCTTTAGATTTCATCAGACTGGTATAGAGAAAAAAAAGCAAAAGGGTTCAGAGGACGACGAGAAAGCTTCTGTGTGCCCTGGAGCCTTGAAAGTACATCTTTGTGTTTACGTCTTCGTGTCCAATCAGTGGTCAGTATTGTGTTCCCTAAAGTAAAAAGATTATTTCCTTTTGCATTTTCAGCGCTTATCATTTTAATTATTTTTAAAAAATTATTTAAAAATTTATTTTCAAGATGAAAAAATAGAAGCAGAAAGCAGTCTCTTCTACTCGCTCACTTGCCACACTCTCACAACAGCTCCAGGAGCCTGGGACTCAGTCTGGCTCTCCCTCGTGGGTGGCAGGGACCCAAGCACTTGAGCCGTCACCTGCTGCCTCCCAGGAAGCTGGAATCGGAGACAGAGCTGGGGCTCCAAGCTGGCTGGGATGCAGGAGTTCCGAGTGGCCTGGACTCCCAGCCCCTGTAATTTTCAGTAGAAGCCAGCTGAATGGAATCTCGCTTATGTGTTTCTGAAAGCAATATCCTGCTTTTAACACTTGGTGGCATTGCAGTGTTGTAGGAAGATTAGCTAGAACATTGATTTTTTTTTTTTAAAGAAAAGTTTGTAATAATCTGAGAACTACACAAAGATTGTGAGACTTTACTGAGTTTCAAGCCAACAAGGTAGCCGGCCAGTTTCCTAGGTGTTGGTGGAAGAGTGTGAGAATCCTGGGTCAGAGATGAAGTACTCCACAATTCCTGGTAACAGCAGTGACCAGAGTCCCCACACTGTTCCCTGAGCCCCAGTCCCCAGGCTAAGGCTGCCAGGGCCAGTGATACCCACACTCCCATTGGTGTTCTTGGAGAGGAGCCTGGGGAAGGAGTCTGCACCGGCACACTGAGCGTTTGCTCCTGGGGGAGACTCTCTCCCCCAAGGCTGTCCCCCTACACAACGTCTGTGCAGAGTCTGGAACCAAGGCAGCCAGTGCCTCTGCTCACCAGATGGGCAGAAGCAGGGCTCTGGGGGGCACTGGCTCCCAGCACATGCTTATTTCATTACTACCACTTTAAAAAATTTTATTTACCCATAAAGGCAGAGAGAGAGAGAGAGAGAGAATATCTTCCATTTACTGGTTCACTCCTCAAATGGCTGCGATAGCTGGGACTGAGCCAGGTTGAAACCAGGAGACCAGGACCCAGGAAGTGCCTCCAGATCTCCCACATGGGTAGCAGGGCTGGAGCGCTCGGGCCATCCTCCACTGCCGTCCCGGGCACATTAGCAGGGAGCTGGATCAGAAGTGGAGCAGCCGGGACTCAGAGCAGAGCTCTGATCTGGGCAGTCAGCATTGCGTGCACTGGCCTCACTTGCTGCCCCATGATGCTGGCCGCTCACGAACGCCACTCTCCGTGGCCGGCCAACTAGCCGATTTGAGATGGGTGCTATGTCTTTATCACGCCTGGCTCCATTAGGTCTCCAGGGAGTAATAGAAATTAGTTACATTGTGCCCAATGCAGTCACCCAATAAAAGCTTAGGAATTCCAGGGCAGGTTGTTTTTCACCGTTACCTGTGTCTCCGAGTTCTCCTTGATTATGTTACTTCAGTTCTTCGGCTACAGTTCATTGTTTTGGGTAGACTTTTGATTTTAAAATGCTTAATGTAAAGCAATTTGAAACTCGGGAGTAAAAGCCAGTATTAAAAATCTTGGAAACTTTGTTGTTAAAGTCATCCTGCCTATCAGGAAGTGTGTGTGTGGGGGGGTGTATTTCTTGTGGCATCGAAAGTTTAGATCAGATCAGTGCTTTCGGCACAACAGCAGCAGACTTTTCTAAGGCCTGGAGCTGAGAGCAAGCCCATTTTAGCCTCTTCAGGATTTTTATCTGTGCTACCCTTGCAAAGAGAATTGGCATTTAGACGGGAAGCTCTCCACACACACCGCTTCTAGGGAGCGCGCAGTCCCTGCTGCGAGGCTTGGCTCAATGTATTTCTGCTGTAATGTGCGCTTTCCAGTTATATGTAAGCATGCAGCAGTCACGTGGCAAATTAAAGTAGGAAATGCAAAAGCTAAAGGGGAAAGCACAGGAGGCAGAAGGAGTAAAATCTGGCAAATTCCTACTGTGGGGTTTGGGGAAGTAGCATGGCGGCCCGGCTGACCCGACTCAGCACGCTCAGAAGCGTGCCGGCCTGGTTCTGAGCCTTTGTGTGGCCAAATGTCACGTGTGTAGGCGTTTCTTTTCCTTTCTTTTTATTTGAAAGACAGGCCTAGAGAGAGGAAGGGAGGGAAAATGATAGGGAGGAAGAGAGAGAGAAAGAGAGCGAGCTTCCATCTGCTGGTTCACTCCCCAGACATCTGCAACAGCTGGGGCTGGGCCAGGCTGAAACCAGGAGCCCAGAGCTTCACCTGGATCTCCCACACGGGTGGGGGGACCCAGTCACCTGAGCCATCACCTGCTGCCTCCCAGGATCTTACCAGCAAGAAGCTGGATTGGAAGTGGAGTAGCTGGGACTTGAACCGGGCACTCGGATGTGGAATGCAGCTTATTAACTCACTGCACCACCATATCTGCCCACTCACCACCCCCCCCTTTGAAAAATTCTGAATTATTTTGCATTTTAATTTATCTGCTTTATTTGAGAAAGAGAAGGAGACCTCTCATCTGCTGGTTCACTCCCCAGGTGCCAGCAATAACCCTGGCTGGACCAAGCTGAAACCAGGAACCCAGAACTCCACCTGGGTCTCCTACATGGGTGACAGGGACCCAAATACTTGAGCCGTCACTCGTTATCTCCCAGTACACATGAGCAGGAAGCTGAACTGGCACTGGAACCCCGGGCAGCACAAGTGGCATCTTAGCTGCCGTGCCCCAGGCCCACCCCTAGCCAGTCCTCACGTTGTGTCGCAGGACCCTGTGAGTGTCAGAGGTTCTGGTCACACAGGGACCTTTTCAACAGCTCGGACCCTGATCTCTGCAGGTAGACGCACGTGTGCCATCTGTGTGAGCGTGAGGGAGGAGCAAACATCAAGCACTTCTAGGCTGACTTAGCAGTCGGCTCTGCGCTCGGAAGCTGGGAGAACAGTGCTTTTGTGTTCTGTCATTTGCTATGTGCTTCTTGATGCCTACGTGTTTGTTTTTTACTTGACAACTGATGGTGCGAGATCAAATCCCATTCCTGCCGTTCTCCCCTTTTAAATCACAGAGAAGTGGTCTCCCGGCATCCTCAGAGAGGGACAGTCCTTGCTCCAGGGTTGTGTGTCCTTTTTCCTTATATAGGAGGGGACATATTAAAATCCATTTCCCAACTTTAATTTTAGGCTCTACAGTTGAGGAAATCCCACTATTTCCCTCAGAAAGGGCCCTTTTAAATACTGAAAGCATTTGAAAAAATTCTCATCAGTCAGCCTAAGTCTTCATCTAGGTTAAAAGTAATTTTTCTTTTCATCTTGGGTTGAAAAAAGAGAAAGCAGAGTCACCGTGGAGTCTGGTGGCATTCCCTGTATTCTTTTTGTCCTCTAATTATTCCAGAGCTGCTGTGATGTTCTCATGTTGGGAGAGTGAGGTGAGAGGGTCGCGTGCCCTTTTCTGATTTATACGTCTCACTATTGTGCTGCGCGTCGGTCACCGGGACACACTCTGCCACTGAGTCAGGGACACTTTATTACTCATTATAATTTTGATATATTTCAGGCGTCTACTTCTTGCATAATACCCAGTCCTTGCCAAGTTTGTGTTTATTTTATTTCATTTTCCTCCCTTAATGCACTGCTGTGCAATTAGGCTTGTGTGATGATTCTCCCCACTTTTCCAATTTTATCATTTTATCATCCGAAACCCTAACAATCATGATATTCCATCATTTTGGTCATTTGTGAAAATGTTAAGCCATCCAGACTTTGGGCTCCTATAATATAATATAGCATAATGATTTTGAACAAAGCGCGGATGCTTCTAAAATGCAATGTTCACATTCCAGGATATTGGTACGGAATAGAGCTGGAAAAACCTCACGGCAAGAATGACGGCTCCGTCGGAGGTGTGCAGTATTTTAGTTGTTCTCCAAGATATGGAATATTTGCTCCCCCATCCAGGGTGCAAAGGTGAGACAAAGGGAATGTGCATTTATTGCCAGGAACCTGTTGTGATTTGCCGTGATACACAGTGAATCTCATTTAACACTGGAGACGCGCGTCGGCTGCAGCTCCTGTCTCCTTTCAAGGGGTTAACCGGCCACCTTCTTCAGAGCGAAGGCTCGTGGAAAGCTAAATTTGCTTTGCTGAGGATTTGCAATTTTATAAACCTCCTGTATCCCTCATTTGCAAACCCTGTGAGTATGTGGAGGCTATTAGCAGTGGCACTTGCCGCGGAGAACAGCGAGAGCAGCGAGCTTAATCTGTCGTGCAAACAAAAGTAAAAATGCTCTCTGATTGCCTCAGTCACATCCTAACTACATTAAATTTCCTGCCAGCAGGCACCCCATTCATTCTCCTGCAAACCTAATGGAACCAAAATGGCTTTTTCCCTCTGATTTCTTTAGTTTTCAAAAATAGATAGGCAGCCGACGTTGGAGGAACGCAGAGCCTCCAGGGTTTATATTTGTAACACACCTCCTCGCTGTTCTCCCCTAACGTAGCACACTTGTGTCCCACCTCGCTCTGCCTTCCCAGACGAACTCGAGCAGAAGCACATCCTCGTGCAGTTCCAAGCGGAAGGGCTTCTCTTGCGTGCTGGGAGTGCTGGCGGGGTCTGCCTTTCAGTGGACAGGACACGAGACAGTCCTCCTCAGATGAGAGAGAACGTGTATGGTGTAATCACATTTGTGAGCGGAGCTGCCGTCTGGTTCCCCGACTGCTAGCCTGAGTCTGCGCCTGCCTCTTGGCAAATTGAGCTTTTTATATCCACTTTCTTCCTCCGTGTATTTTTCTTACTATATAGTTCCATTATGATTTTTGTGTCGATCTCCTTCTATGATGTAATTCTGCTCTTTCTATTTATGGTCATAGAGCATTTAGCACACATTCCCTGGCAGTTTATGCAGCGTTTTCACGTAAATGTCATTTCGTTTCATCCTGGTCAGTATGTGGCCACGGGAGCCGGGCAGCAGGCAGCAATGGCTGCAGACACGTGTTGAGCACTGAGTAAGTGGTGGGCTCCGTGGCGCCTCTCCCCTTAGTCCCCTGAGCCCACGTTGCTGTAGGCTCTTAGGATCTTTCCCGTTTGGCAGGTGAAGTAAGTATCAAGAGATGAAGTGGTTTAGCCACACAGAGCTGGTTAGTTCACAGTAGAACTGAACGCAGCCTGCTGTGTTATTTTGTTGTTGTTTTTCCTGAGCTCCTGCTTGGCAGGTTGCTGTTTTGTGTAGTCACCCTGTGAACAGAGAACACTTGATAGCCGTGACTGGACTCTGTCCGCAGTGCTCCCCCCGCTGCTGCCTCTACAGCAGCTCTGCGGGTGTCCCTGTTTCACAGAGTGGTGGCGTGGGGAGCTGAGCACAGGCCATCTGGCACCAGCACCTGGGCACCTGCTATAGCAGCCCCAGCGACCGTCCCCAGGACAGGACCTCTGTCTCGCAAATGACTGATCTCTGCTGAGTCATCGTCATAGTCCCTGTCCTCCTAGTGCTTTGGGTGCGTCTTCACTGACCCACTGCTGCCGTCTCTGTCTCTTTTAGATTTATTTATTTACTTGAAAGGCAGAGTTACAAAGAGAGAGAGAGAGAGAGAGAGAGATCTTCCATCCACTGGTTCACTTCCCAGGTGGCTGCACCAACTTGGGCAGAGCAAGGCTGAAGCCAGAAGCTTGTTCCAGGTCTCCCACGTGGGTGCAGGGGTCCAAACACTCGGGGCATCTTCCACTGCTTTCCCAGGTGCATTAGCAGGGAGCTGGATCAGAAGTGGAGCAGCCAGGACTCGAACTGGCACCTGTATGGGATGCCAGTGTCGCAGCCAGCGGCTTTACCTTCTATGCCACAATGCCAGCCCCATGCTGGCATCTCTTAGAGTGTTGTCTGTCTCCGAGTCCCAAGGACTGGGACTTCTCATGTTTGGTTACCCCGGGGACACGGTTCAGCATATTTTAGGCACAGTGACAAGCAGAGTTAGAGAGAGAGAGACAGAGAGAAAGGTCTTCCTTTTTCCATTGGTTCATCCCCCAAATGGCCGCTACGGCCTGCGCACTGCACCGATCCGAAGCCAGGAGCCAGGTGCTTCCTCCTGGTCTCCCATGCGGGTGTAGGGCCCAAGGACCTGGGCCATCCTCCACTGACTTCCAGGGCCATAGCAGAGAGCTGGACTGGAAGAGGAGCGACTGGGACAGAACCAGCGCCCCAACTGGGACTAGAACCTGGGGTGCCGGTGCTGCAGGCGGAGGATTAGCCTAGTGAGCCGTGGCACCGGCCAGGCACAGTGAATATTGATCACATCTGATTCCTGGGTTCATTGCTTTTCACGCTGCTATGGCTGTTCCCTCTGCTTACCAGGGTGCAGCCACTTCCTTACAGCTTCTGTGTTTTCCTCGCTTTGTGGATGGAGCATGGGGCTTGTGCTTTGTTTTCCTGCTTGCCTTCGGTTTGGTCTTCTGTAAGGTGGTGTGTTTCAAAGCAGCCCCCTCTTCTTAAAAGAACCAGGGCTCTGTGTGAATGAACTGCTGCCTCCATCCAGCTGTCTTCCTGTCTTCCTTTGATTGTCTCATTCACCACCATAAATACTATTAAGTGTCTTTTAGCGCTTTGTGCTGTGCTAGGCATTCTGTAAAACAGACGTAGTCCCTGATTCGGAGGCGTTCCTGATCTAAACCAGCTTGGAGCTCTCTGCAGACCCGCTGTTCTTCACATGGGGAATTTTGTGCTCAGGGTGACTTGTGGACCACTTGAACCAGGTGGCGACCTGTCCCAACCCCAGCTCGCATGGCCTCGGGACTGGAGCTGGCCTCCCTGGCCCTCTTTCCGTTTTTTTTTTTTTTTTTTTTTTTTTTAAGACTTATCCATTTATTTGAAAGGCAGAGTTACAGAAAGGCAGAGGCAGATCTATCTATCTATCCAGAGGTCTTTCATCTGCTGGTTCACTTCCTAGCTGGCTGCAACAGCTGGAGCTGCACCAGTCTGAAGCCAGGAGCCAGGAACCAGGAGCTTCCTCTGGGCCTCCTATGTAGGTGCAGGGCCCAAGCACTTGGGCCATTTTCCACTGCTTTCCCAGGCACAGCTGAGAGCCGGATAGGAAGCAGAGCACCCATATGGGATGCCGGCACTGTAGGTGAAGGCTTTACCAGATACACCACAGCACCTGCCCCTCTCTTCCTGTTTTGAAAATGTCACCTCCCATCTTTGCATACGGTATCACTCTGCTTGGATGGCTTTGCAGACCTGCCTGCTGCCACTTCGTTTCCACTTAGCTAATTTCTGCAGTTAGTGTATAAGTCGATCAGTGTTTCTGTAGCAAACTCCAAGACAACTCAGTGGTGAAATCGAACCTAATCTCACATGCCTGTGCCTGTGCGGGTTATTGGCATCGTATTTGTTTGCTGAGTTCTCACCGCCAGGTACTTATTACTCATGAGCTGATCACATCTAGAATCTAGTTCCCCTTAGCTGTCCGTCACCACTTCATTCGCCTCTCTGTCCTGTTCACCGAGCCGTATTGCCTGTGTCCATCAGTCTGTCATTGATTGCTGTGTGTTGCACACCATGGGAAATGAGGCATAGGATTCGGGAGATGAAACAGCAAGTGTTGCAGGAGCTGCAGGATTCCTTGCTGGTAATGAAGTGATTGACAGACGAAGGCCTTGCAGATTTAGGTCAGTAAACAGGTGCAAGAAAATGAGGCTGTCAGAATTAGCTTTTTAAAAGTAATGATTTGAGTATCAAAAAATAAAGAGAAACCCATCAGGAACGGGGCCTTTGTGACTGTGTCGAGTAAGGGACGTTGGATTGTATGAACTGTGCAGCTTTATCAGAAAAGTCACACATTACACAACCAAAAAACACTGTTCCCGACCTAAGAATTAATGATAGTTTTACAACTTTAGCCTAATATTTACTGAATGTAATATAAACAAGCTTATTTTCATAATTTTTAAAATTTATTTATTTGACAGGTAGAGTTATAGACAGTGAGAGAGAGACAGAGAGAAAGGTCTTCCTTCCATTGGTTCACTCCCCAAATGGCCGCCACGGCCGGCGCTGTGTCGATCCGAAGCCGGGAGCTGGGTGCTTCCTCCCAGTCTCCCATGCAGGTGCAGGGGCCCAAGCACTTGGGCCATCCTCCACTGCCCTCCCGGGCCACAGCAGAGAGCTGGACTGGAAGAGGAGCAGCCGGGACTAGAACCCGGCGCCCATATGGGATGCTGGCACCGCAGGCGGAGGATTAACCAAGTGAGCCACGGTGCTGGCCCCTATTTTCATAATTTTTAACTCCATACCTTGAAGTTAAGATCCCTTTTACTTTTTAAATTTATTTTTCACTTTGAAGGACACAGAGAGAGAGACAGACAGACAAGAGACAGAGACACAGACACAGGCATAACTCTTCCATCAGCTGCTTCACTCCTCAAATGCCTACAGCAACCAGGGCTGGACCAGGACAAATTTGGGAGCCCAAAATTCCAGCTGGGTTCCCCACGTTGGTGTCAGGGATCCAAATACTGGAGCCGCCACATGCTGGCTCCCGGAGTGTGCATCAGTAGGAAGCCAGGTGGGAAATGGAGGGACAGGGACTCTAAGCCAGCACTCTGATACGGGTACAGGTGTTCCAAGCAGTTCTACTGCTGTAAGAGACCCACCCCAGGTCCCTATTTAAAGTGAATTCACTTTAAGTTGAATTTTTCCATGCTAGTGCTCCTTAGATAGTGAGTAATTCTTTTATTTGATTATTACCTATCTCCCATGCTAGACTAAAGCTCATGCCTGGCTCATAGGTGCTAAGTAAATGTTGAATGAATGACAAATAACAGTTGTGAAAAGCTTAGCTGAGAGCCAGTCTTAGGTCTGAAGACCAGCTGTGTCTAATGAGGTGCACTTTGTTTGTTTTATTCACAGAATAACTGATTCCCTGGATACTCTTTCAGAAATTTCTTCAAATAAACAGAATCATTCTTATCCTGGTAAGATCACACAATTTTGCTTTTTTAATAATTATTCCTTTGCTTTCCACTTACTGAAAAAATTTTTTATTATGGAGCATGTGTGTGTATCAAAGAGTAGACTTGGGTATGTAAGAAAGCAAGTGGGAAAAATGAATTAAAGATAACATTTATTTTGATGCAAAAAAATTGAAATCCGTGCATAGTTTCCATAGTATCAATTTTCTGAAGTATTTGTATAGTTTGAGGACTTACAGAGCAAACACCTGTCACCTGCCTCATCTGAAGAGTATAACTTACTGTGCCATGGAAAGCCCTGATCCCCACTCGCCATCATCTGCCTCCCTCTTCATACACCTAATTCAAAGATTATGAGTTTTGAGTTTTATATTAATTATTCCTTGTCTTTATATTTTTGTCACCCATATATATACACCCATAAATAATATATGTTTAGTTCTTATTTAGCATTCCATTGAACATGATTTGTGTACAGTTAATGGTTCTTTGCATCCTATCCCATTTTTTCCTATTACTGACTCTACTAGTGCACCCAAGTGCAGCCGTTTCTGCAGTGGGATGTGCACCTCTTCCCCTTCCTGTAACACCAGCCCCTTGCAATGCACATTCCCATCTACAGAGTACACCTCAAAGCTAGTCCTGTTTGACTTAAATGATATCTCTTGGTGCCCATGGGCTCTGTACCTTTCCTCTTGTATGAAGTGCCTGTTCAAGTTTCTTGCCTATTTCTCTTTTGGGTGGCTTGTCTTTATGTGTGTGTTAAGATATCTTGCTCAGTTTGTCACTTGTTCCACCTCCCCTGATTTTTGTGGGTATCTGTCGATGAACACAAGTTTTATGTAGTCAGAATAGCAAACCAGATTTGGTATTGTTTATCTTAAGAAATCTTCTCCTAAAATAGGAATCATAAGGATATCTTCCTGTATTGCTTTCAGAAAGGTTTCTGTTCTTGAGTTTGCCGTGTGTCTGTTTACCTGGAGGTAATTTCATGTCCTGTAAGGCTCTCATTTTCATTGCCATGTGGATGGCCATCCGTGAAAGACTGATTTCCATAATGCCTGTCCTTAGATATTTGTTGAGGTTAACTTTATGACCCATGGATTTCCAATATTCTGATAGGGTACTGTTCTAATTAGGACCTCCTTGGTGATGATGTATGATGCTGTGTTCATTTGCTAAGTCTGGGGAGTTGAAGCAATAGAAAGTTACTGTCTTGCAGTTCCACAGGCCCTGTCCTTGGCCTGCAGGTTGCAGCCCCCTCTGTTGTCTTCGTGGGTCTTTCCCACTGTGTGTGTCTTTGTCCCAGTCTCCTCTTACAGTCCCATTGGATTGGCCACTCATATGACCTCCCTTAGTGACCTCTCTGGAGACCCTGTTTCCAAACACAGTCACATTCTGAGGGGTTAGGACTTCAGTGTGTGACTTTTGTGGGGACACAATTCAGCTCATAACAGATGTGGAGCACCTTTCTTGTGTTTATTTGCGATCTGTGAATTTTTTCAAAAAAATTGTTTATTTTAATCTACTTGAGAGAGAGAGAGAGAGAGAGAAAGATTGCTAGTTCACTCCCACATGCCTGCGGACAGTCGGGGCTGGGCCAGGCTGAAGCCAGGAGCCCCAGACTCCATCAGGTGGAGGGGAGTGGTGGTTTCCCCTTTGCACGTGGCACTTTGGTTTGCACTGGCTTGGTGTTCCGCCAAGGTGCCAGTGAGGTTCTTTCTATGGTGGTCTTGCCCACCTCCACCAACCAGGGATGGTCACGTGCAGTCACACTGGGCTGCTCTGAGGGAGCATGCATGCAGGTTGGGGAAGTCCCTGCCGGGGTCTGGGAGCTCCTTGCTCCTGATGGTTTTGGAGCTGGAGCTGGATGATGTCAGGTCTGGAGGGGTTTGATTGATGAGTTCTATTTCTGTCCTGTCCCCTGGTGTGTTTTGTGTTTTACTCATTTTAATATTGTACTTGTTGCTTTCTTATTATTGAGTTCTTAATATATTTGATTCCCAGACCTTTTCAGGTATGTGGTTTTTTTTTTTTTTTAAGATTTATTTATTTATTTGAGAAGCAGAGTTACAGAGAGAGGGAGGGAGGGAGAGAGATATCTTCTATCCACTGGTTCACTCCCCAGATGGCCACAACGTCTGGAGCTGGGTCCATCAGGAGCCAGGAGTTTCTTCCAGGTCTCCCATGCAGGTGTGAGGGCCCAAGCACTGGGGCCATCTTCCACTGCTTTCCCAGGCTGTTGGCAGGGAGCTGGAATGGAAATGGAGCAACTGGGACTCGAACCAGTGTCCATATGGGATGCCAGCACTCCAGGCAGAGGTTAAACTACTACGCCAAAAAGCGCCAGCTCCCAGATTCATGTTTTGAAAACATTTTTTTTTTCTCAGTCTGTGACTTGTCTTTTTGTTCTCTTCACAGTGCCTTTCACAGACCAGTTTTTAATTTTAATGAAGTCCCACGTTAATCAGTGTTTTTCTTTCATGGATCATGCTGTTGGTGTTGTATCTAAAAAACATTTCCAACCCCAAGGTCACCCTGAGTTTTGGCCCCCAGGTTATCTTCTAGGAGTTGTGTAATTTTGTACTTTACAAGCAGGTCTGTGTTCTGTTTTGAGTTACTTTTTGTGAAAGATGGAAGGTCTGTGTTGTTTGAATGTGCGTGTTTGGTTGTTCCCTGTTGGAAGGACCACCCTTGCCCTGTTGAACTACCTTTGCTCCTTCATCAGAGGTCAGTCAACCGTATCTGTGGGTCTCTTTTGGGGCTCTGTTCTGCTTGTTGCTTTGCCAGCATCCCAGTGTCTGGATCATTGTGGTTCTTCCGTAGCTCTTCCAGTTGAGTAACGTCCAGCCTCCGACTTAGAGCCTCTCCTTTGCCATGGCACTGGATATTCTAGGCCTGTTTCCTTTCCATGTGTGCTCTACTGTTTGTTGATATCCGCAAAATAACCAGCTGGGAGTTTGATTGGGATTGCCCGGGATGTACAGGTCGAGCTGGGGAGGAACTGACATGTTCACACTGAGTCTCTCCGTTAATGAACTTGGACTGTCTCTCCATTTATTTACAGTACTCCCCCCCATTTCTGTTTTTTTTTTTTTTTTTAATTTCAATTGTCTGCAGTGAGCTGTGGGTCCAAAAAATATTAAATGGAAAATTCCAGAAATAATTCATAGGTTTTAGATCGCCTGCTGTCCTGAGTAGTATGATGAATTAGCTCGTGGTCCTGCTCCATCTCTTGAGGGATGAAATCATCCCGTTCCCAGCATTTCCACACCGCATATGCGTGTTTGTCTCCAGGAGCTGTCTGGGTTATTAGGTCGGCTGTCGTCGTATTGCTTGTGGTCAAGTAACCCTTATTTTACTTAGCAATGGCCCCAAAGCACAGAGTAGTGATGCTGACAACTCAGATGCACCAAAGAGAAGTTGCTGAGTGCCTCCTGTAAGTGGAAAGGTGAAAATGTATCACAGTGTGCATGATCAGAACAGACAAGTAGGGGTATGGTTGGGTGCTGTCCTCGTTTCAGGCAGCCATCAGGAACGCATCCCTTGCAGCTAAGGGGTGACTATTTCTTTTTTTATCTCTTTCATCAGAAGTTTGCAGGTTTCCTCAGATATTTTGTATGTGTATTGTGAGATTTGTAACTATATATTTACATACTTGGTGGCATAACTTTTTTGTTGTTTTTTAAGGATTTATTTACTTATTTGAAAGGCAGTTACAAGAGTAGTTGGGTGGAGAGACAGAGAATCTTCCATCCGCTGGTTCATTCCCAAAGGGCCACAATGGTTGTAGCTGGGCTTATCCAAAGCCAGGAGCCAGGAGCTTCTTCTGGGTCTCTCATGTGGGTGCAGGGCCCCAAGCACGTGGGCCACCTTCTGCTGCTTTTCCCGGGCCGTTAGCAGGGAACTGGATCAGAAGCGGAGCAGCCGGGATGTGCACTGGCGCCCCTGTGGGATGCTGCTGTTGCAGGCAGTGGTGTTACCCGCTTCGCCACAACGCCGACCCCTAGTTCTCTCCTTAGATCCTCTCTTTTTTCCATTCGACTTGCCCCCTCTGTTTGTGTGGAAGACACGCTCTGTGAATACACGTCTTAAATTGCTGTTTTGAAATTACTTAAATTGCATGCTTAGAAAAGCCTAAAGTCGCTAGCTTTTACCAGAAAGTTCTTGGAGGCTGAGGCGCCGGCCTCTGTGCTCGCCTCTGCAGGGTGGGCCCCTCACGTGTTTACTCACAGATCCCCAGGACCTGCACTCGGCCGGCTGTTTCCTTCTTACCCGTGCTCAGCCTTTCTGGTGTCTGGAGGGAGGCTGTGGGTGGCAAACCCCCTCCGCGTCCTTCGTCCCTTCCTGAGCCTAAGGTTTCAGGCGAAGGCGCCGCTTCCTTTCTTGTCTGGGTGGAGATGCCCCTGTGTGGCTGCGGTCCGGGGTCCCCGGGGGATCGGGGACTGGTGTGTATGGTGGGCTCTGTGACACTCTGCCTTCAGCTCCTTGGCTCGGCTGGCTGCTCTCGCTTTCCCTTGCACGGCTGGGCCCCTCACCGCTGTCCCTGGGCACCGTCCGCTCGGCCTGCAGGTTTCCTGGTTCTCTCTCCAGCTCTCTCGAGCCTGGCGCTTTACCTAGCCCTGTGCAGATCTGCATGGTGGTCACTCACGGTGCTTATACCGTCCCCGGGTTTTCAAGTTTTCCCCTGATGTCTTTCACCGTTTGAAATCCTGTGTTAAATGGCTGAGCAGCTCGCTTCTGTGAGTCTGATTTTTGTTGAGCCTGCGTGGTGGTGCCTCCTTCCTTGTGAGTTTCGTAACTTGCGAGGTGCTTGTTTTACTCGGATAGGTCCTGGGTCGTTTCCTCTTCAAATCCTGGGTTGCAGCCTTGGGGAAGATTCAGTTTAGTTCTGCCAGGTGCTTGCAGGTGCTGTTCCCGGGGACTGCTTTACCTTGTAACCCCTGCCGTGTCTTCCTGTGCCCGGGGACAAGATGAGGGTGACTCCTGGGCACAGATGCTGTGAGGGTAAAATGCTGCCTTCCCAGAGCAGGGCGGTCACACAGGCCGCGTTGCCCTGTCCCCCCCAACAGCGTCCCCTTCCGCTCTGGGTGGACCTCGCCCTGAGCGTGGGCTGTGCAGGCTCCTCCTTTTGGCCAGGAGAATCCTCGTTCGGCCACTTCCAGGCCGTCTCCTTCCACATCTCCTTGCAGCCAGTTAGGTGGGAGCCCCTGTTCTCTGGGAGTCTGTGGAGATCCTTGTGGGACAAGGTGGTGGATTCTTGGGGTGATTGGTAACCTCTTGTAGTTCCCCTTTTTGTGAGAGCGACTATATTTTAACAATAAATTATGGGACAGGTGCGATGGCACCACGGGGTAAGCTGCTGCCTGGAACACCTGCATCCATACAGAGCGCAGGTAGAGGCCCGGCTGCGCCACTTCCGGTCCAGCTCCCTGCTAATGGCCTGGGACAGCAGTGGAGGGTGGCCCAAGTGCTTGGACCCCTGCACCTATGTGAGAGACCCAGATGGAGCTCTGGGCTTCCAGCTTTGGCCTGGTCCAGCCCTGGCCATTGTGGGCATTTGGGGAGTGAGCCAGCGGATGGAAGATCTCTCTCTCTCTTTCTCTCTCTCTCTCTCTCTGTCTGTCTCTTAGTTGCTCTTTCAAGTAGATGAAAACATTTATAAAAAAAATTACAGTTGTTTTAAACTAGAGTTGCTTTAGTCAAGAGGTTGATTCAGCACATCTGATTTGACAGAACGACCAGAACTGGAAATCCTGTTCCTTTTGAGAGCATATTTTTTATGTCTTTATGAAGACTTAGTGTTTTTTTTTTTTTACTCTGTTATTTGGAGGTACTGATGGTCAAAAGGTCTGAAGCACTTTTCAATGTTTATAAATAGAATATCTTTAATAATAAGATTTTGAACCATTTTCTTTTTATTATGACTATCCAGATGATAACATTGATAGTAAAAAGCGTCAGTCTTATCAATGAGTAATTCTTGTGTTTTTTTTAAGTAATCTTGTAATAAAAACCTCCAGAGGAAAGGTCACAATCTTACCTTACTTTTATATGTGCATGGTTTGAGCAGGAAAATAAAGATAACAATTAGTGAATTCTAAACTCCGATCATATTCTGAATATATATACACACATATATATTTAAAGATTTATTTATTTACTTATTTATTTATTTGAAAGGCAGAGATACAGAGAAGGAGAAGCAGAGAAAGAGAGAGAGAGAGAGAGAGATCCTCCATCCACTGAATCACTCCCCAGATGGCTACAATAGCCAGGGCTGGGCCAGGCCAAAGCCAGGAACGTCTTCCAGGTCTCCCATGTGGCTGCAGGGACCCAAGCCCTTGGGCCATCCTCCACTGCCTTCCCGGGTGCATTAGCAGGGAGCTGGATCAGAAATGGAACAGCTGGGACTCAGACCTGTATGAGCTTAACCCGCCACGCCACAGCGCTGGCCCCTGTATTCTGGATTTATTTACGTTTGCTTTGTTTGCTACAGTAGACGTTTGTAACAGAAGCGGCGGAAGAGAGCGTGTAGCGAGGACTGGAAGTGTGTGATTGACTCCCTCCTCTGCTCTTCACTTCCCCATTCAGGTTTCAGGAGAAGCTTCAGCACAACTTCCGCTTCTTCCCAGAAAGAGATCAGCAGAAGAAATGCTTTTGCCAAGTGAGTATGAAGAAGATCTAGAAAAACACCGTTCACGATGAACGTGCCGGGGACTCTGTGAAGGAAGAGCAGTGGAGTTTTGTATCTTATGCACCGCTTGGTAGAATCTTAGCACTTAAGAGGGAAGGCGTGGCTGGGTGCCCTGAGTTTTTTTCTCCCTCCTTTGCAAGCTCAATTAAAAATGTCATCAGTGGCGAGAAACAGTACGCTGCATAACCTCTCTTCAAAGAGGTTAGTACTGTTAATAAAAGTTGGAGGGATTCACATTTTTGTGTTTTTATTTGAGTAGGGTGGGTTGATTTAAAATTCTTATTTAGAGATTTTTTTGGTAAGATTTATTTGAGAGGCAGAGTTACAGAGAGAGGGAGAGCCAGAGACAGAGAGAGGTCTTCCATTTGCTGGCTCTCTCCCCAAATGGCCTCAACGGCCAGAGCTGGGCCGATCCGAAGCTGGGAGCCAGGAGCTTCTGGGTTTCCCATGTGAGTGCAGGGCCCAAAGACTTGGGCCATCTTCTGCTGCTTTCCCAGGCACATTAGCAGGAAGCTGGGTGGGAAGTGGAGCAGCTGGGGCTTGAATCAGTGCTGTATGGGATGCTGGTGTTGCAAGTGGCAGCTTTACCTGCTGTCCACAATGCAGGCCCCATAGGCAGTTATTTTGATTGGGTTCCCGCATCCCCTTGTTGAATATGCTGCTCAAAACGCTTTTCAAAAAATGTCTTTGTAGAGAGAATGCCCTTTTCTGTTTCTCACTTGCATTTATTTCTCCATATGGGTTTCACTGCCGCTAACAGTTCTCAGAAAGTTCCCGAAGCTATTGTCCCTTTGGAGGAGTGCGAGGCTCTCCGAGACCGAGTGAGCGAAGAGGTGATTCCTTTGTAGAAGTCCTGCCAGTTAGGCTGTGCCCAAGGCCCTGGGAAGGAGGGCCGGGCAGGTGCTTGTCTCGGCAGCGGGAGCCCAGCACTGCGCTTGGTGCTCCGCTGAGCACGGGCGCAGGGAATCCGCACAGCGCTGTGCACGGGCGGAGAGACCCCTGAGCGCTCCGACTTGTCCTGAGAGCCCACGAGGTGCCGTTTACAGAGCTGGCTGAGGTTTTGTTTTTGTGGTTTGTTTTTTTTTTTCCATTTTTCTTCCTCCAAATCATCACCAATTTTGAGCATTTTGAAATCGGTCTCCTTGCTTGCGGAGCTGAAAGAGTTCGAGGGCAGTCACTTTATGCTCCAACATCATGAAGCCTTAGGCAGACTGGAGGAAGTCACCAAGCAGAGACCACCAGGAAATACAGGGGTCAGGCTCAGTGTGGCGCTGTCGGAGAGTGGAAGAACAGGACCCAGACAGCCAGGGAAGGAGTGAGAGCCGGCCCTGGGAGTGACACAGTAGGTGTGGCCACGCCCGGCGAGACAGGAATCTTACTGATACTTGAGGGACCCACGCAGGCAGGCCCTGCTTAAAAGAAATGGACTTTTATCACGAATATGTAATCCATGTTTTACACTGCTGATTTAGCTTTACTTACAGAATACACAAGCGAAATACTTGGCGATTGCTGTTTTTTTTTGAAAAGATCAGACTTTGAGGTGCTGGCGGGTGCTGGGAAAGCAGGCCTGAACTCAGGGGTTGCAGAGAGAGTGCAGTGCCTGGGCCGCTGTGTGCCTGGGGGCAGGGCTGGTGGCGTGGTCCAGGAGCAGGGTGTGCTGGAGAACGTGAGGAGAGACAGGGTGCTGAGACACACCTGGCTTGTTTATATGGAAACAGACTTCCAGAAGGGCGTGGAAAGTCTTGGGTGAGAAACCGGAAGGACCCAGGGCAGGGGCCACACTGGCTTGCGTGAGTGTGTAAGCGCCGGGAAGGGTGGCAGCCACCTGCTGTGGCACTGTTGTAGAACAGGATCTGTTTTTCCAGGTCAGGCATGGGGATGGTGGTGACACGTGCATTTCATTCAGAAAGACAGGCAGTGATCGCTCCGTCTTCCAGCTTGGTCTCCGTCTAATACCCGGAATGGGAGCAATGAAGAAAATGAACTTGAGGTTTCTACCCAGCTGTGACCGAGAGCCGACGGGAGCAAGGAGCCCACCCTCCCTGCCTGGCTGACCTGGGGGCTGCCTCTGGCCCCATCGTAAGGAGCTTAGCACAGCTTCCCCCACGACAGCCCGAGTCTCCCCTGGGCCCATCTGTGGAACCTGTGCCGTGGGCACATTTGGTGGGCTCCCATTGGCTGTCTTCAGGCAGAACTCCGGCAGTGTGGTTTGCACAGGTTCCGTTGTTTCAGGTCACCTGGTGGTTTTCTGCCTGTGCTAAAAGATTTTCAGTTTCCCCCAACACAGGATGCAGTGTCCGTGCGTGGGCACGCACAGAAAGGCCTGTGTGAGCGGCTGCTGTGTTTCTCCAGCCTTAGCCTTGTGTCAGGAGACTCACACGTGGCTGCGCGTCTCCAGACTCTCGGTGTCTGTCTGTCTGTCTGTCTCTCTCTTTCTTTCTTAGATTTCTTTCTTTATTTGAAAATCAGAGTTACACAAAGAGAGAAGGAGAGGCACAGAGAGAGAGAGAGAGAGAGAGAGAGAGAGGTCTTCCATCTGCTGCTTCACTCCCCAGATAGCCACAATGGTTGGAGCTGCGCCAGGAACCTGGAGCTTCTTCTGGGTTTCCCACATCCGGTGCAGGAGCTCAAGAAGTTGGGCCATCTTCTACTGCTTTCCCAGGCCATAGCAGGGAGCTGGATCAGAAGTGGAGCAGCTGGAATTCGAACCGGCGCCCATATGGGATGCCAGCACTGCAAGTGGCGGCTTTACCCGCTATACCACAGTGCCAGCCTCTCTCTGTGTCTTTCAAAACAATAAGTAATAAATGCCCTTTGCTCCCAAGAGGACCTGTGTCTGCAACTCCCGTGTGCTGATCCCTTGGGTTAGCTCGAGGGTCATTTCCACACTGCAATGGCTTTCCCGCACCGTATACACTTTATTGCAGTATTTACCACATCATACTCACTGTGATGTGCAGGTTCCCAGGGCCCAGCCCACTCCTGCCATTTCCTAGGTGGCTAAGACATGGATGCGTGAACAGATGTCGCTCATACAGCAACTTTCTCCGTTTTCTGGGCTTTTGAGTTGTAACATAACTTGAATCATATCATTCTTTGTTTTTTATAAAGATTTATTTATTTACTTGAAAGTCAGACTTACACAGAGAGAGGAGAGGTAGAGAGAGAGACAGAGAGAGAGGTCTTTCATCTGATGGTTCACTCCCCAGATGGATACAATGGCTGGAGCTGCGCCGATCAGGAGCCAGGAGCTTCCTCCAGGTCTCCCACGTGGGTGCAGGGGCCCAAGGACTTGGGCCATCCTCCACTGCTTTCCCAGGCCATAGCAGAGAGCTGGATTGGAAGAGGAGCAGCCAGGACTAGAACCGGTGCCCATATGGGATGCCGGCGCTTCAGGCCAGGGCTTTAACCCACTGCGCCACAGTGCCAGCCCTGAATCAGATCATTCTTAACTAGAATGTTTACTTAAACCACTAATCTTTTAAAGTAAAATTTTATAAAGTAATTTTGTCTGAGAGGCAGAGAGAGAGAGGTTCTTCTGGTTCATTCCCCGAATAGCTGCGATGGGTAGGGCTGGGCCAGGTAGAAACCAGGAGCCAGAAACCCAAAGCAGGTTTCCCATGTGGGTGGCAGGGACCCAAGCACCTGAGCTGTCACTTGCTGCCTTCCCAGGGTCTGCGTTAGCAGGAAGCTGGAATTCAGAACACAGCCAGGATTCAAACCCAGGAACCCCAATATGGGATACAGGTGTCTTGGATGCACCAAATGCCTGCCCTTAAATTATTAATTTTTGGGGTAGATATTGAATTCATTTAGTACTCATTTCTTCCTTAACCACATTCATCCTGAAAAACGATTGTGTAATATATATTTTAATAATGAAGAAAAACTAAATGCAGGTGAAGGTGCGCACTCCCGTCATCAGGTGAGATGGTCACCGTGAGCACCTCTGGTGTTCGCGTTTCCGGTTTCTTGCGTGCGTGGGTCAGGGTGTTTGAGCGGTAGACTCATCTACTCTTCTGTGCTTCCACTCGGGCACGTCCTGAGCCCATTGCCGTGTTCTCTGAGCAGCTTTCCTCGTGAAGACTTTCTGCTGTGTTTTCAAAGACTGTAATGTAAAATGGAAGCTTAAAACAAACTTGAATGGCAGAGCGGCTCACAGGGAGAAGGGGAGACAGAGAGAATGAATCTTCCATCTGCAGGCTCTCTCCCCAAATCCTGAAGACCTCAGCTGGGGCTAGGGCAGGCTGAGGCCAGGAGCCCAGGACTCCATCCAGGTCACCCCGGGGGTGGGGGGTTGGGGTGAGGGACAGGAACTCAAGTGCTTGAGCCGTCATCTGCTACCTTCCAGGGTGCGCACTAGCAGGAAGCTTGATTGAAAGCAGAGTAGCTGGCACTCGGACCAAGCACTCCAATATGGGATGTGGGCAACCCGAGAGGCGGCTAAACGTGCTGTGCCACAGCACCCACCCTGGAAGTACTTTTATGTCATAATATTAAGTGAGAAAGAGCCACGGTTGTAATTTAATAGATACAAACTTTTTAGCGAGTGTCTTTGTTTTTCCCGTTCTTACTCATCCCCACATTCCTTCCTTCCCTGTTCCCCAGGAGTGTGTGATCAGGTGCATACCCGTCTTTATTTTCTTCTGGTTCTTTCATGTCCTCCCCCATTTCTTCACTAACTAATCTACGTGGAGTTTACTTTAATACATGTGGCTGGTAATCATTATTCTTTCTCCCACATAATTAACTGTTACAGCATCTCTAGCTCAATGTCTAGACTTTCCTTCTGCCTTGAAGTTTTACTTCATAATATAAAGTTTCTGTGTCCCTTTAAAGTTCTTGTAGCATTAGTGTCAGTGGAAGTCTTGCACTACTATTTTTTTTTTAAAAGATTTTTTATTTGAAATGCTGTGAGCGTGAGAGAGAGAGAGAGAGAGAGAGAGAGAGAGAGAGAGAGGACTTATCCACAGTTGTACATTAATATTTTTATATAAATATTTTAAAAATGATTAACAGGTAGCTTTAATTCACCACAGCCAAAACGCTAGCTTCTCTTCCTTCTACTTTATTTGATAAAACTGGCAGCAGTAAAATAGGATTGTGTATTCTTCCCTGAAATATTTTTTATTTGCATGGCAGAGACTCCCCAAATGCTTGCAGCAGCCAGGGCTGGGCCAGGCAAAGCCAGGTCCCTGGGACTCAGTGTGGTCTGCTGCCTCCCAGGGTGCACATCAGTGGGAAGCTGGGGTTGGGAGGGGAACTGGGACTCAAGCCCAGGCTCGCCCAGGCTCGCCCAGGCAGCAGCGTCTCGACCGCCACACCAGACACCCCACTCCTATTATTTTAAAAAAGATGTGTTTATTTAACAGGGAGAGAGGGAGAGAGGGAAAGACACAGAAAGAGATCTTCCATCTGCTGGTTCACTCCCCAGGTGGCCACAACAGCTGGGGCTGGGCCAGGCCTAAAGCCAGGAGCCTGGAACTGTATCCAGGTCCTCCATATTGGTGGCAGGGGCCCAAGCACTTGGGCCATCTCCCCTTGCTTTGCACATTAGCAGGGAGCTGGATCAGAAGCAGAGTAGCTGGGGCTTGAACTGGCGCTGTGATATGGGATGCCAGGGTAACCCATTGTGCCACAACACTGGTCCCTCGCCGCCATGTTCTGTCAGTGTTATTTTACTGGAAGCACGTGTGTGCATTGCAACACATACATCCTTATAAATTGTCAGGGGAATCTTAAATCCATATCAGGACAGCACCGCGATAGCCGACAGCAAACACCACCTTTACATGTGCGAAGTATCTAATGGTTCCCTTTCGCCGATGAAGATGATGCCTCCCGAGCGCAGCCGTGGGGATGAGCGTGAGACCTCGTGCTGTGTGGCCCTCAGCCTGAGCCTTTTTCTTCCTCTCTCCCCCCGCCGGAACAGGTCCAAGACGGGTCTGCGCCGCAGCTGGAGCACGTCCACCTCCACGGGTGGCCTGGAAGGGAGCGTGAGGCTGCATGAGGGGTCCCAGGTCCTGCTCACGAGCTCCAACGAGATGTGCACGGTTAGGTACGTGGGCCCCACGGACTTTGCCTCTGGCATGTGGCTCGGCCTGGAGCTCCGAAGCGCCAGGGGCAAGAATGACGGAGCGGTGGGTGACAGGCGCTACTTCACCTGCAAGCCGAACCACGGCGTCCTGGTGAGGCCCAGCCGAGTGACCTACCGGGGCATAAACGGCTCAAAGCTTGTGGGTGAAAACTGTTGAACGAAGCTCCTCGAGCCCTCGGTGAGCTCCTAGACACACCGCGCACATATACGGCATACAATAAAGCGTCCACAGCAAATGGTTTACTTTACGTAGCCATTCTTGAAATCTTGACAGTACGCTGTAGTGACCTCCATACAGTCCATTAGAGCCATTCAAGAGACTTCTTTAAAAAGCCACGGGCGCGAACGCTGGGGATCGTGGTCAAAATAAGTCCTTGGGGAAGCTCTCGGTTCCGAGGAGCCGCGGGACTGACCAGAAAGTGTGTCCTTAGGTGAGCAGCGGCTGTGTGGCTTGGCTTGTCCTGGCCTGTTCCCAGTGGATTTCCCACGGCGCCATGATTGTGAGCAGCTTGGGAGTTTCCCTTTCTTCCTGTGCTTTGTTACTTCTAGGCACAGCCAGAGAAGCGTGGCTAGATGACTAGTGTATTTCTTATATTTTGGGGCGAAGCTCTTTGCCCTTTGGGCAGCGCCTCCTCTGGAGCTATGGCAGCACTCTGCAGCTGGACAGACCCCCGGGCCACGCGTGGAACCAGCAGTCTCTCCCACGAAGGGCTGCTGGTCTGGGGGCCGGCAGGGGCAGGAGTGGACCCTGGGTCTCCTGACCTGTGCCTCAGTGCCCTCTCCTCTCTGCAAAGCGTGGGCTCTCAGATGTTGCTCCTGTGGCTTGGCTGCCTCACGGGGATGAGCTGAAACGTGGCCCATGATTAAGGTTTATGAATTTTAGTCATCATTGGAATTTTTTGCACATCCCTGCTTAGCTTCTGTTTTTGGGTACATATGCCACCCCCCCCTCCCCCGGCCCCGCCACACACACAAAGCACTTTTAAAACACAATGCACTTTCATGTTTGTGGACGGTTTGCCGTCTTTTCCTCCTGGAATGTGAAAGATTATGAGAATGTGTTTAACCGAAGAGAGCAAGTCAAGATGTGTTAGGAGAAGTGTGTGACTCACTTACACGTTTCCGACTTGTGGGTTTTTGTTTGTTCGTTTGTTTTCTTTTACTCCCCAGAGCTGGTGTTGCGTTTGCTATGGTTACAGTTTGCGTATTTCCAGTTGTTTTAGTTACAAAGCTGCAGAATTGTATGATTTTATTTCCCTTCTGTGGCCCAAATTAACAAACAGCTTCATAAGCGTCTGAGGCAACAATGGAAAACATTTGTATTGTGGGCACACATTGAAATTGATGTCCTACAGGTGTAAAGGGGTATCACTTATTGTAAGTATTTAAACTACTACAGAAATACTGGAACGGTTTGCTTCCTAAGATTAAAAGTATCCTTTAGAATGGGGCTTGCTTTGTGCTTAGAAATAATATTGAACTATTTTGCAATGTACTATTTTAAACCTAACTTCTGTCACTTTGCTGCCTTTAAAAAAAAGTATGGTATTTAAAATATTGCTAGAGCTATTTTCCTGAAAGACGTTTGCAAAATAAGGCTGCTTTATAATCAAGGAATATTTTTATTGATTGAAGAAAATGATTGTACTGCAATTCAAAAAGTAAACTTATTTTACTATATAGATTATTTCTCCAAAATCTGTTTATATCTTAACATGAAATCCATTACCACGCTGAACTTGGGTGTCTATAATTCATTGTTAATTATAAAACACTCTAAGACAGTCATGCCAACACTGGATTTATTTTTGAAGTCGAAGAATTGTGTCTTTTAAACCCATACAACATGTTAAGCTTACAGGTTACATACAAATTGGGTGTTTTTACTTGTGTTTTGCTTACTGAGTGTCATTCAAAGTTCACTTGCGCATTAATAAAAAGGGAAGCTGTCTGGTTTTGGAATCTTGTTATTTATCTCACCTGCAACTCCCCTCCTCAGAGACTCAGGGGGCCTAAGCTTTGCGTTTTGTTTGTCCTCAGAGTACTGGCTTGGATTTGTCTCATCCTGTCCCTGTAGAATCTATAAAGGTTCATGCATTGTCCTCAACAAGTGAAGGTAGGTTTTTTTTTTTTTTTTAAGATTTATTTATTTATTTGAAAGAGTTACAGAGTGAGGGGAGACAGACAGAGAGAGAGAGAGAGAGAGAAAGGAGAGAGAGACAGAGAGAAAGGGATACTGACTTCCATCTGCTGGTTTACTCCCCAGTTGGCCGCAATGGCCGGAGCTGTGCTGATCTGAAGCCAAGAGCCAGGAGCTTCCTCCGGGTCTCCCATGTGGGTGCAGGGGCCCAAGGACTTGGGCCATCATCCACTGCGTTCCCAGGCCATAGCAGAGAGCTGGATTGGAA
This sequence comes from Lepus europaeus, assembly GCF_033115175.1. NCBI lineage: Eukaryota > Metazoa > Chordata > Mammalia > Lagomorpha > Leporidae > Lepus > Lepus europaeus. The sequence goes on from NC_084839.1 coordinate 25,889,410, forward strand.
GTGGAGCAGCCAGGACTCAAACCGGCGCCCATATGGGATGCCGGCACTGCAGGCGGCAACTTTACCCACAGCACTGGCCCCTACATTTATTTTTAAATACAAATACAACGGCTAATAGAAAACTCGCACCAGCATACCTATTTTTAGCAGCAGTTTGCCGGTCTCCCTGGGCACAGAGGCCCTTATTTACAAATGCTGTCACACAGCGGCCAGGAGAAACCACGCTGGTTCCTGATGAGGGCTGGGTACAGGCTGGGCAAGTCTCAGCTTGCGGGCGTGACGCGATTGCGTCACAGGCGAGAGGTGCTGCCTTCGCACGGGCAGGCAGCGTTCTCCCTGCTGGAGTTTGGCTGCTGACCCTTTCCCAGGAGGGAGGGCGTCTGTGGCAGAAGGGAGCAGTGGCACACCTTGCTGACGTGGATCCATCTCCTTGTGCCTGATGCAAATGCTGCTGCTGGGATCCCCAGCCCTCCCCAGCAGGTTCGGGAGAGCCCTGCTTCCTCTCTCTTTTTCACAGGGTCTTCTAGTGACCAGCCTTGGCATCGGCTCTGTCAAATAGCATCCCGTGACAGCCGGGCGGCGCTGAAGAGGACCAGGGACGGATATTTGAAGTGTTCTAAGTGATGCTGTTCGCTAAAAATACAGCCGGTTCCCAAGGATCACTGGTGTCTTAATCTGGCTTAAGTCAGCCCTGGAATCCTGAGTGAACCCACAGACGCGAGCGTGTTACTCCCGCAGACACTGGCACGCACGCACACCCCAGCAGCTCCTCGCCAGGAGGAGTTTGATCTTAGGGCTGTTTTTCTAGTCCTAGTCGCTGAGAGGAATCAAACAGGGGAGCCTCAGAAATCTACCTTCGCCCTCCTGAACCGGACGGAGGAGGCGTTTCTAGAGCATAGACAGTGTACCCCTCCGAATGCCGTGTCCTCCCCAGTGTCCATGTCCTCCCCAGCCTGTGTCAGTCTCACAGAGGTTAGGTTCTCTCGGCTGCAGCCCAGCAGGCTTTTCTAGGTTTGCTCTCAGCAGAGCTCACCTACTGAAGACTGAACTCATGATTGTTTTGCACGTGACAGATCAGACTGGCGGGGCAACGAGTTGTGTTAAAGTCATATGCACAGACTCACGTCCTTTTTCATTCTTTCTCTAAGAGAACTTCTGAGATTCCACTGCAAACTCAGCCAGCTGTGTTACGACACTGGCCGCCCCTGCCAACTCTAAGGGTATAGGTGACCATCCAGTGTCTCTGGGGAAAACATTGTATGGTGGATTTTAAATTGAGTTTTAATAGTCATAATGTCTCAGATTGGTGGCAGGGGAAGTGGGTTTTGCACTGTAGGCAATGCCCAGGTAAGAGCATCATCAAAGAGCAAAGGGAGAAGTTACGGTCACTTTTATTGAACCTGCTAATAAAAATGGGTTTCCAATAAGAATTCCGATGGATTATACACATCCGTTAACAACACTGTCATTTCCTCAATTGCTCTCAGGTGTGACAAAGGGGAACCCTGGGGTGTGTTCTGCTTTGGTTTCTTATTTGTTAATGAAACAGCACGAGCTGCTCGCTGGTACATGCGGGGGCCGGGGGGAGCGCTTCCGTCTGTACAGTTACTTTATTTCTGAGGACCGAGAAATAATGCAGAATCAACTCCTCCCCACAGCTATCAGATGCAGGAAAATCACCTCCAGTTCTCACAGTGTTATCTTTGCGGGATGCCTGCATTTGCTGTCCTTTGGATTCCCTGTTCCTAGATAAGCCGAAAAGCTGTATGTTCACAAGAGGCTTCGCCAAATTGCCAGCCAGCGGCAGTGGCTAGCTCCCTGGTCTCCTGTTCTGTGGGGATTGGTAGAGAAGACTATGGATTCTCCCTGGTAATGGCACCTGGACACACTTGTGGAGGAGGGCCAGAATCACAGACACTTCCTGGTCCCCAGCATCGGGCGCGTTCTTGGCCTTGCTACTTTGCTTCGGCAGTGGATTCTGAGAGGTGCAAACTGACAACCAAGAGAGAGCGCATCAGATACATCGCCCGGAATGAGGTGGGGGAGAGAGGCTTCGTGGTTCTCCTGTGCCGTGAGCCTGCCCTGGTCTGAGTGGAGGCACCGAGGGTGCTGAATGGACCTGACCCGGTCCTGTTGCCAGGAAACCATCCCTTGCTAATCCCACTTTGCTGTGGGAACGACTTTGGGTTAAGGCCATCATTGGTCATGGCCATGGTTTTATGATTCGCTAAGGAGCTTTTCAAACAGAAAGGGTTAAACTGAACTGATGCTAAACTTTCTAGTGTACTTCTGCATACAGATTACATATAATTTGGCTCACTGGGATGTGCACTGGATTAATTGGCTTTGGCTCTAAATGAATTAAGAGCCGGGGTCAGGGGAACACTCCCCCCGCACCCCCTCCCCCCATATACACCCCAGTCACGTTCTGGGTGACGTCATACAGGCCACACACTTCCGAGGTGGAAGGGGACTTGGAGACCAAAGCCTTCATTTTCTACAGTGAGGACATGAGAGTCTCAGTAACTTGCCTGAGCCACTTCTGCTGTACCTGCAGCCTGATTCCTGGGTCTCAGCTCCTGCCCAGGCTGCTTGCTGTTTCCCAAGGAAGTGAAGAGTGCGGAACCATGCCGGCTGATGTCAGAAATCCTGCCAGCCTGCTATTTATCCGTGTTGGCAAAGGACCTCTCTTAAAACATACACGCGAGTAGTGGAGGGAGAGTTAACTCCCTGCTTGCCGAGGCTTCGAGGCTTAGTGTGGGTTAGTGTAGTAAGACCAGCTTTCCACTAGCGGTGGCTGCCGTGAGCCTGCCATGTGAGTGACGACGGTGGGGAGGGTACCCGTGGGTGGTACTCGCTGCAGAGTGCAGGGAAGGGAGGCTTGAGGGTGTGTCAAACGTTGGTACTTGCAGTCCAAGTGGGCTTAGACCGGTGGTGCCATCTAGCCGTGGGAAGGGTAGCCCGTTTGTTTCCCATTGGCCAAATGCTGGGGAGAGGGAAGTTGTCCGTTAATTTTGTGGTTGGAGTTCATTTAACTTCCTGCCCTTACCCTCCACTAGTGGGATGTAACTGTTCTTTTTTTTTTTTTTTTTTTAAGATTTATTTATTCATTTGAAAGGCAGAGTCACAGAGAGGCAGAGGCAGAGCGGTAGAGAGAGAGGTCTTCCATCTGCTGGTTCACTCCCCAGATGGCTGCAACAGCCGGAGCTGCGCCGATCCAAAGCCAGGAGTCAGGAGCTTCTTCCTGGTCTCCCACATGGGTTCAAGGGCCCAAGGACTTGGGCCATCTTCTACTGCTTTTTCAGGCCATAGCAGAGAGCTGGATTGGAAGTGGAGCAACCGGGACTCGAACCAGCGCTCATATGGGATGCCAGCAATGCAGCACTGCAGGTGGTGGCTTTACCCACTATGCCATAGCATGGGTCCCAAGGGACATAACTGTTCTTAAACCTTCCCAGTGTTTTCATGTTGCTGAGCTAGAGCTAAAAAATAGGGTTGTACTTGAGCAGCGCATTAAAAACTGTAACACCTACTCAAGATACCGAACGAAAATCCAACCCTGGTCGAGACCTTACTGTCTGTGCTCAGTAATTGTCGCCTATTGTAGGGTACTGGAATGCACGTTTTGTTTTGCATGTTCACACAGCCACAGGGAGCCATCTGCTGCAGTGAAGCTAGGAGTCAAATTGTGTGTCCTCTTGGGACCAACTGGGAAAAATATCAGTGTAAATAGACTGACAACACACTGCGCCCACTTTGATGAATCTCGTCATGTTTGGAGGAGTCTGAATTCACAGGTGTCATATTTTAGGTCTGCAGAGCTCATTATGAGTTTTCATGCTGCTGTTGCGGGAGAAAATGCATTAGGATAACCCAGTCATGACAGTTCCTTTGTGATGTGCCCTGTGAACTTGGAAGTGAAGGTCCCGCATTTTACAGCAGGAAGTCAATCTGTGGTTATATAATACAGCCATAGGGTGTACCAAGCACTGGATGGAGATGACGAAATGTAAAAAAAAAAAAAAAAAAAAAAAAAAAAAAATGAGTAAATGGCTTTTTGTTTCTGGTGCTTTTTAACACTTAGAATTTAGTTTTGCTAGAGTCTTTATTCTTTTGAGCTGGAAAGGGTCCCAGGAGGATTTTTGCTACTGTCATTAAGGCAGTGACAGATGAAGTAAAATGAGGCCATGGGAGACCTAAGAGGGTGACAAAGGAGCCACACACAGCTGAGCCTGGGCACCGATGTCCACACCCAGCGCACCTTCCCTCGGGCTACTGAGGTGAATGGGGGCTCCGTGGGCAGAGGGTGAAAGCACAGGAAAGAGAGCTGTTGTCCCCGCATCGAGGTACCAGCAAGTCAGACAACCCAAGGTAGCAGGGGCTCAGGGAACCCGGCCTTTTAACTACTGAGTAGAGCATACTCCTAAAACAATCAAGCTTATGCCTGCTGTTCGGATTCACTGGGATGGTGAGCTGCCACATGTTAACTGATCGTTTCCCACAAATGGACGCTTTCCCAGTGGAATCCGTGTGCACCTTTGATAGGCTTTTTATAGACATGGGATAGAAATGATCATAGTAGCGCGGCTTCATTCACAGCGCTTCTGCACACTTTACCTGTGAGTGGTCACCTTCTCGGCAGGAGCTTCTGGCAGAGTTGGTTAAGTCACTGGAGTCCGCAGCATCTATGTGAGCTGCTGGAGCCACACGGCTGGAGCAGCAGTTGAGTGGACATCAGCCGAGTTTGATACACAGACCCCTGAGGGCTATGCCGACTGAAATGAAAACACCTTGAGGTCATCATATCTCAGTGTGGAGTTGTTTATTTACTTATCCTTGGATACAGGCTTTTATGATTTGACTATCATTTACATGAAAATTGATACCAGTAAAGACGATTGGAGAATATCGACAAACCAATCTTAGTGGTAGTAAGGCACAACCTGAAAAATGTAATGGATTTGTAGTTTTGTGTTTTTTTTTTTTTTTTAATGGAAAGGGGTTAGATTTCCCTCTATGAATGACAATAAAGAGTTGGCCATTTAACCGTGTTCCATGCTCCCTGCTTAACTGGTTACCGATGTGACAAAGATGAGAGTGTCGTCACAGCTCCTCTGTCTGCATCTTTTAGGGGAGTGCGTCCCACAGGGAGACTCGAGTCCCTTGGTGGTTTGGGAGTTGGAATAGTGCTTGTGTCACTAGGGCAATACTGGGACGGCTATTCAGAGATCAGTTCACTGAAGAAACAGAGATGTTTCTTCTGCTTGTGTGTCTGATGAGAGCACTACCGGCCACCAAGGACATGAAGCAACACAGTCCCCAGGGTACCAGGGAATCTGCAGGTGCACAGAACTTCCAATCTAGGATAAGGCAACCGCCTCGGAGGAGTGAACCACTGTCTAGAGCCGGCTTACAACGTAGTGGCTCTCCTTCCTTCAAAGCGATGCTCTGGACCTAGGTGGAACTGAGAAGTTGGGCAGAAACACACACGTGTCGACACACACGTGTGCATGTGCACACAGCCCTTTTGCTTGGGAACGCTTAATACCTCGCGAGCGCTAAAAATGCTTTCTCCTAAAGAGAAAGACACCTTGGTACGGCGACCACCAGGAAAGAAATGGGCCATGAGAACAGTGGAGACGCAGAAAGAGAGAACCAAGTGGAAACGTGCCGGCAGAACAGCATTGCCTAAACATGCGTGTGTAAAATCTGACCGATTCCTGACTTGGTTAGGTGGAATACATTTCATCGGGGAAAACCGAGCTCGGCACTCCCACTGTGACGCATCAGTCCACCTGGACTCTCCATGCTGTCCTGGGTTTCCTGCTGCATTGCCACCTAGAGGAAAACCTCTTCATTGTGTGTGCCATAGCCTACCAGTGATGCTGTGACCGTTTTCAGCAGATCTGTCCCCCCCCCCCCCCCCGGGGGGCATGGCGGGATCCCAGGATCAAGGGAGCGAAACCTCAGGTGAATGGTGGAAGGAGGAGCCTGCACTTGAGCCTCCCCTGAGGAGCACTGGGGGCTGTGGTCCCCAGAGACCTTTCAGATGGTTGCTCCAGTTCTGTAGGCTCCAGGACGGACACTGTTGGCAAGGTTCTGGCTTAGGACGAGCCACCGCTTAGGCCCACAAACAGAGAGTGTTCTGTGCTGTCTATCCGGCCTCAGCACTGCTGCTTCAAAGTTTTGTTTTGAAATGGATAGAGTTTAGTACCATCAGTGGCAAGTTTTAAGATCAGGCCTTACCTGAATTGAGATTCAACCTCACACTGAGCTTTTCACTTTTAGCAGGCGGATTCTCTTAAGGCATGAGGTATATTAGTAAGATGCTGGAATCTGGATCTACACTGATGTTTTCGAGCCACAGCGCTGGGCATGGAGTATAAACACACCTATGTGTTCTCTCTACCACGACCGGGACTATTCACAACGACGTTAGACCTGCGCCATGGGCAGGTCACCTACAGGGGGCGCTTCCGCTGCCTACGGTTTTTCCTTTCCCAAGTAAAGAATGTCTTTCCCCATGCTGAACCATTCGGAATAACTCCTTTATTTCTGTTCCCTCTCCCCTCCAATGGCTCACGTCCGCATCACCCGGGGAAGGAAACATGTAGGACTCCAACTATGGGACAGAGAGCAGCTAAGCGGGACTACAGTGGAGCTGGGCACGCACAGTTTGGAAGAGGCGAAGGGAGTGTACAACAACCATGCATGGAAGCCTCAGGCAACCCAATCCGGGGCCTCGTGTTTCTGTGTTCTGCTTCGGAATGGATAGGAGACGGGCCCATGCGCAAAAACCTTTCTTAAGCATTTGGAAAGTACAGCTTTTGATGTGGCACTTCAGAACAAGTTGGCACAAGATGAAAAGTGACGTCCGGTCTTTGGGTGGAGGAGCTGCGCGCCCCCCTCGCCGCTCCACGGGCGTGGGGGCGCCCAGGGGAGGGAGAGCGCGCAGGGGCGCGCGCGGCGCGCTCAGGGCCCGGGCTGCTTGCCGCTGCCCTTGGCTTTCAGGATGGTGTCCTCGTAGTGGCCGGCGCCAGGGGCCGCCGTGGCCTCCAGGGGCAGGCCCTGCTGCTGGTAGCCGTAGTTGACGTTCCCGCAGGGGAAGTGGCGCAGCCGGAACAGCGGCACCTCCTTCATGCCGGCGGTGAGCGCCGACGGCTCCAGCAGCAGCGAGGCCCCGGCCAGGCGGCCGGGCGCCACGCCGGGCGGGACAGTACAGCCGGCCGCGCGCCCCACGTGCCCCCTGGTGTCCAGGGGCTCCTTCTTGGCCGGGGCATTGTTCTTTCGGGCGGGCTTCTCCGCGAACCACGAGCCGTACGTCGGGTTCCACAGGCTGGTCGGCTTGTTTCTGGACCCCTGGCCCTTGTGCAGCTCCGATGGCGGGTTGGACTGCGCAAAGGCCACGTTCACGTGTCCCCCTCCCACGGCGGGGCCTCGGCGGGCGCGCGCGGGGGCCTCGGCGGCGGCTGCGGGCTTCTTCACGGCTTTGCCAGACGAAGCGGCGGGCAGGGCGGCGGGCGCGGCTGCGACGGGCGCCTCCTCCCGCTTGGCCTGCGCTGGAGCCACCAGCAGCGGAGGGACCCCCTCGGGGTCCTTGGGCCGCATGGGCACCTTTTCCTCCTCTTCCACCAGGGGCCCGTATTCTATGGGCAGGGCAGTGTTGATTACGTCTGGGTCCTGCGGTGGGAGAAAGGAGTTGATGACAGGTTTGATTCGAGTTGGATCAAGATGCCTGTCTCAGATAATCTCATTTGAATGCATCCTGCAGAGGGGCAACCCAGTGTTCATGAAGACTACATGAACACAGGCCCTGGGGATCAGGAACCCAAAGGGACGGCGTCTCCGTGGGCAGGACCTCGGAGGAGGGGCCGTGCATGGGCGCGTGCCCGGGGCTCTGGCGTCTGGGGCTGGGGTGCACCCAGCCGCCTGGAACAGGGCAGAAGACTTCTGGCTACGTTTTACAGATTAATGGATGAAACAGAAACAATATAAATCCATTTTTATTCCAGTCTATTCCCCAAATCAATTAAAAGAAATAAAGTCTGTGGGTGTTTGATGTTCAGTGTGGAGGTGGGGTGGGTAGGGGGTACCGGTGGAGGGGAAGGCAGGCGTGGGCACAGAGCCTTCCTGGCTGCCTTCATGTCCCCCGTGTGTGGGTGGCTTCCACACGTGTGCAGTCCTGTCACACGACACCCCCACACGTGACATAAGGCACAGGGTCGGGCTCTCCTGTTCGGAGGGGCGAGAACCGCTGGTTGGCTGGGAGGAAAACCATTTACATCAGCCACCGTGCACTCACTCGCTTTTACACGACCGACTGTGAACAGAGGAGCAGGAGCAGTTACTGGAGATTGAAGGAAAGAAACGTGAATGTGGGAAGTTGAGTTAGTATTTTATGCAAACTGGGGAAAGACTCCCATTGCTTGAGTTTAAGAGGAAAAGCACATTGGTCCCGTATTCATCAGTAAAGAGTTTAAGAATAGGGGCCGGTGCTGCCGCAGGTGAGGGAGCAGGGAAAGCCAAGTGGCCACTGCAGGGGCTGGCGAGGGGTCTGCCCAGGGGCCTGCAGGATTGCTGGGCACTGCCACTCGGCTGACGCTCTCCAAGCCCTAACTCCTCACCTGTGAGCTGGGAATATTTTACAGTGCCCAATGAGGATGAACTGAATTATATGAAAAGTGATTCATGTTGTGAAAATGCTATGCAAATGCCGCCGGTGACGTTAGAGTTTCTCCAGATTATCTCACTCTGTAGTCCCTCGATGCCTCTGACGTATACGGTCGGGCACGCACCTTATCCTGTATACTGTTAACTAGTTATAAACTACCAGAGCCAGTGTGCTCCATCCGCTCTGAAGCTCCACTTCTGTTTAATCAGGCACCCAGTAGGGACTGCGTCAACAGTTGTGAACTGAACTGACTCCCAGCTGGCACTGCGTGGCCACGAGTCCCAAGCTGGTGAGGAAGGTGGAAGTTCACCAGTATGGATTTTATGAATGGGTAAACCAAGACGCCACCATTTCACTGTATACACAGTGACAAGTTCATGTATCTTATTCTCCGACCAGTTTAACTTCGTTTCATGGTCTGGTCTTTGCCACCTTGAAGACTTTTCCAGACAGAGTGAGTACTTGTCAAGGGGAGACAATGTTTATACCTGGGTACAATATTCAATCCTCTCCAATATTATGGCGAAGTTGGGCCTGTCTTCTGGTTGATGTTGCCAGCACTGAGTCATTATCCGGTATCTAAAAGAGTAAGCACGTGGATTAAAATCAGAAGCACACAGGTGAAAACTCCATGTCTCCCAGCATTCCACACGGGCCCCGGAGTGGCACCCATCTGTATGGGCCATTAGGCATCCTGGTTGCAGATGCTGCCCCCTGCTGATGGAGCCGGGAATAGCGCTCCAAGGACTGAAGGTATTGTGAGAGTCTTACAAAAGCTCACTAACAGACACGCTGGTGTTCACGTTAAATATTGCTCCCCTCGATCCATTCCCAAATTAAAGCCACTGCTGCCAGTGAATACACTCATTATACCTCCCATCTGCTTTGCTGGAGAGAAGGGAGTGAGGCTGCCAGACCACACAGCAGAAAACTCAGGGAATGGACACATTTAAGGGAGATGCAGGCATATGGCATCTGGTAGCAGGGGCAGTCGGGAACACCAGCTCCCAGGAGGTGCTTGAAGATTATGGACCTGGTGAGAACCCAGCTTCCAGCCAGGCAGCGGGTCCTTTTCTGGGGCGGGGCTGCTAGCCCATCTATGGAAAGGACAGACCACACCCCTGTGTCCGGGGTACTGGCTGAGGGCAGCCATCTGCCCCTGCATTGCCAAGAAGCACTCGTGGCTCCAGACACTTTATGACAAGAGACTCTGCAGGTGGTAACTAGTGGCCATGATCTTGAATGCGTCATACACAGGCCCCGGGCAGTTCTTGGGTGGGTCCATCCGGCCTCCGCTGGTGACAAACTCCAGGACCTCCTGGTTGCTTTTGCTGGGGTATGGCATGTATCCGAGAGAGAATATTTCCCAGAGCAGCACTCCGAAGGACCTGCGCACAGAAGACACGGATTGGGGTGGGGACACACACGTGCGTGCACACACATGCAATTTTCATCTCCCCCCCCCATACCTTTTTCCATAAGAGAGAGCTCTTAACATGCAGAGCAAGAATGAGAAAGTACTAATGTGGTACCCATGAGGAGATAACCACAGTTAGCGTGTTAGTTTTTGTTTCAGGCAAGTTTCTAAGCTTAACTTTTTAATGTAGTCAAGTGTGTAGTCACTAGGTGGTTTTGAATCTGGATTTTTTGGGCACATTCCATTACGGAGTAAAACTTCCTATGCTAACACGTGTTATAAGGAGAACCTGAATTGGCTGCAAACCATTCCATGGAGCAGTTGTGTGATCATTTGTCTTATCATTTCCACATATTTTCAGTTTTCCAAATATTTCAGATACTATGATGAATATTTTTGTGCATTTTTTTCAAATGAGGATTTCCTTTAGCTAGGTTCTCTGGATTACTAGATTAGGATAATCCAGTAAAATCTAGGATAGTTTTAGCAGTATAACTAGATCACGAGAATATGGACATTGAAGGGGGTGGCGCTGTGGCATAGCGAATAAAGCCACTACTTGCAGTGCTGGCATCCCATATGGGCGTCGGTTCGAGTCTTGGCTACTCCACTTCTGATCCAGCTCTCTGCTATGGCCTGGGAAAGCAGTGGAAGATGGCCCAAGTCCTTGGGCCCCTGTACCCATGTGGGAGACCCGGAAGAAGCTCCTGGCTCCTGATTTCAGATCAGCAAAGCTCCAGCCGTTGCGGCCATCTGAGGAGTGAACCAGCAGATGGTTTCTCTCTCTGCCTCTCTGTGACTCTGCCTTTCAAATAAGTAAGTCTTTAAATGAAAAGAATATGGACATTGAAAAATTCTTGGTATATATTATTGGTTTGAGTTCCAAATATATCACTCTATTAATCCAGCGGCATGTGCAAGAGTAGACACACTCTCTCTTTTTTTAAAAATTAGAACTTTTGCTGATTTTAAAACAAAAAATGGTGGAGTACTTATGTTTGTTGAGTTGATAATTAACAAGGTTGAATGTTTTCCTGTTTTTTAGTGCACTTCACTTAAAAACTATTATTTATTTAAGAGGGAGGGATGGAGGGAGAAAGGAAGGGAGACATACACACACGCGCACACACACAGAGAGAGAAAGTGAGAGAGAGAGAGAGAGAGAGAGAGAGAGAGAGAGACGAAGCCTCCATACACTGGTTTACTCCCCAGATGCCTGGAGTGCCTGGGGCTGCACCAGGCCGAAGCCAGGAGCAGGAGCTGGGAACTCAGTCCAGGTCTCCTGTGTGGGTGGCAGGAACCCAGTTACTTGCGCCATCATCATTGCCCCCAGGATCCACACTGGCAGGAAGCTGGAGCCAGGAGCCAGCGCGGCGTCTCAATCCCAGCTGTTCTGATACTGCATGGGGACCTCCTAACCACCAGGCCCAATCTGCCCCTGCCCCTTCAGTTCTTTTCTTCCTATAAATTGCCTGTTCACATTTCTGATTATCTTTAAAAATTTATATAAAGGAAACAAATTTCACGTATGCATTTTTTAAAAAGATTTATTTATTTATTTGAAAGTCAGAGTTACACAGAGAGAGAGGAAAGGCAGAGAGAGAAAGAGGTTTTTCATCCACTGGTTCACTTCCCAGTTGGCCGCAACGGCCAGAACTGCGCCGATCCGAAGCCAAGGAGCTTCTTCCAGGTCTCCCATGTGGGTGCAGGGGCCCAAGGACTTGGGCCATCTTCCACTGCTTTCCCAGGCCATAGCAGAGAGCTGGATCAGAAGTGAGGCAGTCTTGAACCAGTGCCCATATGGGTTGCCGGCACTCAGGGCAGGGCGTTAACCCGCTGCACCACAGCGCCGGCCCCACGTATGCAGTTTTAAGAGCATGATACTTCCCGCCTCACTCTCTCTCCCTCCTCCTTCCTTTATTGTTTTAATTTTCATGATGACACACTTTCAGTTTGCTTTACAACCACAAGTGTAACCCTCCACTAAATAAAGAATTCAACAAGTATTAAGTAGAAAAACCACTGCTCCTCAGGGGTATAGACCAAGGCTACAAACGATAACAAAATCTCAAAATGTCATTCACTCATATACATTTTTAAACTTTTTATATTAGTTCACTTCTTTTGCAGACTTTTTATCCACTGGGGTATATTATTTTGGCATCTATCAATTATCTTTTTGATTTGTAGATACTTTACATATCAAAGATAACTTTTAATAAAAAAAAAAAAAAACCTCAATACTTCCAAAAACTTCCACTAGTTGCTTTGTAATTCTAGTATACCAAAGATTTTTATTTTTAAATAAAATTTTAGGGGCCGGCACTGTGGTGCAGTGGGTTAACGCACTGGCCTGAAGCACCGCCATCCCATATGGGCACCGGTTCTAGTCCTGGCTGTTCCTCTTCTGATCCAGCTCTCTGCTATGGCCTGGGAAAGCAGTAGAAGATGGTCCAAGTGGTTGGGCCCCTGCACCTTTCCAGGGAAAAGAAGCTTCTGGTTTCAGGCTTCGGATCAGTGCAGCTCCAGCTGTTGCAGCCATCTGGAGAGTGAACCAGCAGATGGAAGACCTCTCTCGCTCTCTTTCTCTCTCTGCCTCTCCTCTCTCTGTGTAGCTCTGACTTTCAAATAAACAAATAAATCTTTAAAAAAATTAAAGTGAAATCTATTTTTAAAAAAAATTATGATTACTTCCATTTATTTTATAGCTATGCCATCTTTCTTTAACCAAAGATTAGACAAATATTTGCTATTTCTTTTAGTTATGTTTTTCTCATTTCTCAAATTCACTTGGAATTTAATTTTGTATATAGTGTGAGGTGAGGATCTAAATTGACTTGATTTTTTGAACAACTCTTCTTGCAACATTATTCACAGAATAGTTTTCCACTTACCTATTGATTTATGATTCAAAATGGGTCTATTTTCTGTCTGCCTCTTAAACTGATACCATTCTGTTTAAAATTTGTCTTAATATCTGGTAGTATATTTTCTCTTATTCTTTTAAAAATAAATTTGGTTTCTCATTTTGATTTGCTTTTAAAAATTTTTATTATTTATTTAGAAGACAGAGAACAGGAGAGAGAGAGAGAGAGAGAGAGAGAGAGAGAGAGAGAGAGAAACACCTCCTATTGTTGGTTTACTCCACAAATGTCTGCAATAGCCAGGGCTGGTTCAGGTGGAAGTCAGGGGCCCGGAACTCAGTCTGGGTCCCCCACATGGGTGGCAGGGACCCAAGTACTTGAGTCATCACCTTCTGTCTCCCAAGGTGTGCCTTAGCAGGAAGCTGGATCAGAAGCAGAGCTGGGACCCAAACCCAGGTTCCTTGTGACAGGTGGACGTCCCGAAGGGCAGCTTAACCTGCCATTCAGTTGCTGTAACTGAACTTCAGGATGATTTTCATCATGTACCCAAACAATCTCCCTTGACATTTTAATGAAACCTGAATGTTGAACCCTTAGTGTACTGGTTCGTTTTTCACCAGAGGCGACTGTCTTTGTTTTGGTGCCTGGCTGTGGTTGTCCCATGTTGGCAGAAGCCACCACACAACTCGCAGAGGACGTGTAGCTTCCCCATCTTCTAGAACAGGAGGACTTTCATGCTGAGCACCTTGTGAGAGGAACTGGGCACAGGCATTTTCCATACTTCTCAGTGATGAGGCTGAAGACGTGGTGATTACCTAACTAACCCAACACAGGCTGGAACACAACCGATTTTGCTACCTATAAATTGCCTGGCACACACCATCCCTGTCTTTGGAAGGAATCCAGGTGTTACTACCTTGCTTCATTTAATCAGTACTGCCCCCTCCCCAACTTAAAAAAAAAAAAGATTTATTTTATTGATTTGAAAGGCAAGGTAACAGAGAGGGAGGGCCAGGAGAAAGCCACCCTCCTCTTCTGGCTTACTAACCACATGACCACAACAGCCAGGCTGAAGCCAGGAGCCTAGAATGCCATCTGGATTTCTCATGTGGCTGGCAAGGGCCCAGGTATTTGGGCTATCATCCACTGCTCTCCCAGGTACATGAGCTGGAAGCTGGATTGGAAGCCCAATCCCAGAGCAGCTGGGACTCAAACCAGGATTCCCAGGGGTGCTGGCATCACAAGCAGCAGCTTAAACTGCTGTGCCACACAACACCAGCCCCTCCCTTTGTTTTTGAGGAAATAAAATAGATGCATAAGCCCTACTGCCACGCCTCCCTCCTCTTCTCCTCTCCATTGAAATTAGAATATGTTTTTGTTTGTGAGTTTTCACATTTTAAGATAATACATGAAAGCATAAAAAGCAATAATGAATCTATATTATACTTATTTTTGATAATGTAAAATTATACATAAATGATACCATACTCCTTTCTGTAACTTGCTTTTTTCCCACTTAAATTTTTTTAGATTTATTTTATTTTATTTGAAAGTCAAAGTTAGAGAGGCAGAGGCAGAGAGAGAGAGAGAGAGAGAGAGAGAGAGTCTTCCATCCACTGTTTCACTCCACAATTGGCCTCAATGGCCAGACATGAGCTGATCCGAAGCCATGGGCCAGAAGCTTCCCCCAAGTCTTCCACGTAGGTGCAGGAGCCCAAGGACTTGGACCATCCTCTACTGCTTTCCCATGCCAAAGCATAGAGCTGGATCGGAAGAGGAGCAGCCAGGACTTGAACGGGCACCCCTATGGGATGCCAGCACCTCAGTTGGCAGCTTTACCCACTATGCCACAGCACCTGCCCCTTAATATTTTTTTGAGATTTATCCAAATTGATACATGTAGGCCTAGTGTGTTTTTATACTGTTCATTTCCTATGCTAAAACTAAATCAAAGTATGTTTTCTCATCCCTTACTTGCAGGATAGGCTGGTTTCACTTTTTCTCGACTGTAAAGTGTTGCTGACGAGCATCCTTGCCCACCTGGGTCTGTGTCAGCCTCTCCTGTCTCCTGTGTTGCTGTTAACACATTCCAGTGCTCGGCGCTGTGGCGTAGCGGGTAAAGCTGCCACCTGCAGTGCCGGCATCCCATATGGGTGCCGGTTCAAGTCCTGGCTGCTCCACTTCCGATCCAGCTCTCAGCTAATGTGCCTGCCTGGGAAAGCAGAAGATGGGCCAAGTCCTTGGGCCCCTGGGTGGGCCACACATGGGAGATCTGAGGAGGCTCCTGGCTTCAGACCAGCTCAGCTCCTGCTGTTGAGGCCATTTGGGGAGTGAACCAGTGGATAGAAGACTCTCTCTGCCTCTGCCTCTCTCTAACTCTGCCTTTTGAATGAATAAATCTTTAAAAAAAAATATTCCGTGTGGTCTGGATTCCCTGTCTTTTCTCTCTGACCACTTTTGGACATTGATTATTTCATTTTCTTTTTTTTCTATTTTATTTATTTATATTATTATTATAATATAATATATATTATGTGTATATATTATAATATATAATATAAATATTATAATATATTATTATATTATTTATTTATATTTTCTATTTTATTTTCTATTTTTCTATTTTCTTTTCTTTTTTCTTTTCTTTTCTTTTCTATTTATTATTCGTGTTTCCTCCTTGGAAGCTTGCAGATGTTGCCAGTGGTGTGAAATTTCCTGGTGATGTGCTCCTGCGTGGCTCTTCTTGTCCTTGGTGCTTGCACTTGGAGGCTTTCATCCTGCAGATTTATGTCCTGTTCTGGGAAATCCCGAAATTTCCAGGCTTGCATCCTCTTCATCTCCTCTCTTCTTTCCTCCAAGGACTCGTATTTTGTCACCTAATTAGATCTATTGGTCTAATCACCTTAATTTTCCTACCTTTCCCATATAGCCCATCTCTTTAGAGTTGCTTTATGTTCTTGAAGATTTATTTACCCCTATACTCAAGCCTTTCTATTCCTTTTCCATTTCTGTCATCACTATAACAAAAAAAAAAAAAAAAAAAAAAACCAAAAAAACTGGAGGAATTGTGCATGCAGAGTTCCCGTGCACCCCACACTCGGTTCCTGCTATTTTTAGCATCACATTGCTATGGTGCATTTGCTACAATTAATGCCCCAACACTAGGCATTATTAGCTAGAAAGCCATTCTTTACTCAGACATCCTTAGTTTTTACTGATTTTTCTTTTCTATTCCATAATCCCATTAGAATCTCCCAACGCACCGACTTGTCCTGTTTCCTGAGACTCCTCCTGTCTGTGACAACTGCTCAGACTTCTCCCGTTTTTGATGACCTTGGCGGGTGTGAGAAGGACCGGTCAGGGATTTTGTAGAATATTCCTGGCTTGGGATGTGTCCGTTCCTCTCATGGTTAGGTTGGGGTTGTGGAGCTCTGGGAGGTGAAGTGCCCTTTACTCGCAGCATCGCAAGGGTACAGGCTGTCAACCTGAGTTGACCTTGGTCCCCTGGCCGAGGTCTTGCTTGCCAGCTTTCCCCATTGTCAAGTTTCTTTCCTCTTCTCCCCATGTTTGGCTCTTTGGAAGGGAGTTGCCACACGAGCCCACGTGTGCTTTGGGGGTTACACTCTGTCTCCTTGAGGGCTACTATCATATTTTTATTTCTGTGAGCCTTTTTTTCCCTGCTAAAAGCCTTTTGTTTAAATAACCCATTGTTCTTCATTATGGTTGCAATAGATTTTCTTACCTTTCTGGGGATATTCTAGTCTCTAATTTTCTTTTAATTTTTATTGGCTTACTTTTATTTGAAAGACAGAAAGATACAAGAGAGAGAGAGGCTGAGAATTTCATCTGCTGGTTCACTTCCCAAAGCCCACAGAAGCCAGTGCTGGGCCGGGTCAGAGCCAGGAGGCTGGTGGGCCTTGTGCGGGTGATAGGGATCCGAGCACTTGAGCCCTCACCTGTCGCCTTCCATGCTGCAGGGAGCCAGGTCAGACAGGGGGAGCCGGGACTCAACCCACAATCAGTGCTGTGCCAAACACCTGCCCCGTTATCACAGTTATAGAAAAGGTTTCCTAAGCGATCCACATTTTTCTTCTTCCAAGTTCTTTTCCGTATGTTTGTTTTCTTCAGCTCAGAATCTCTTCTCAAATGTTTGTTGCTTCTTGGTGGTTTGTTCACACATTAAGACTGGGACATGAAAAAGCCACAGGAAGCTCAGCGTAAGTGAGCTTTGCTGGCTGGTGGTCAGCTAACCTGATTGTTTCATGGCACGCATTTTCCATGGCTGCTGTGAAAAATTACCACACACCTGGGGGCTTAAACGATTCTGGAGGTGAGAGTTTTTTTTCCTTGCTGCTTCCAGCTTCTAGTGGCTGCTGGAATCCCATGGCTGGTGGCTGTATCGCTCCGATCTCTGCCTCCTCTTCATGGGAAATCTGCTCCCTCTCCCTTGCAGGCACACGTGTGATGGCATTCAAGGCCCACCCAGAGAATCCAGGATGGCCCCTACCTTCAGATCCTCAACTTGACTACACCTGCAAAGACCTTTTTATTTTTTTCTTAAAAGGTAATACTTACGAGCTTCTGGGATTAGATCTAGTAGTTTTATTTTTTGGGGGAGGCATTATCTAGCCCATATCCTGGGAAATCACACATGTTCTGTTTTATTCTTCATTGATCAGTTCCTCCAGGAGAGGGATTCTCAAATCTCTTGCCTGACTTCTGGGGTTCTTGGTGCTGGAGGGACAGGGTGGGGACCATGCAGTCTTTTTTCTTTTTTTTTAAGATTTATTTTATTTATTTGAAAGACAAGAGTTACAGAGAGAAGTAGAGCCAGAGAGAGAGAGAGAGGTCTTCCATCTGCTGGTTCACTCCCCAAATGACCACAATGGTCAGAGCTGAGCTGATCCAAAGCCAGGGGCTAGGAGCTTCTTCCGGGTCTCCCACGTGGGTGCAGGGGCCCAAGGACTCGCACCATTTTCTACTGCTTTCCCAGGCCACAGCAGAGAGGTAGATTGGAAGTGGAGCAGCCGGGACTCGAACTGGCGCCCCCATGTGATGCTGGAACTGCAAGCCAGGGCTCTAACCCGATGCGCCACAGCGCCGATCCCCCATACAGTCTTAAGTAGGTAGGCTTTAAAAAAATAATCCCTGCTTGTAGCACAGCAGCTCACCCTTGGTGGGGTCTCTGTCCCCAAGACCAGAGTGGCTTTAGTTGGGTGTCTTTATAGAGGAGACTCCGGTCTAGACCCCGGTGGAGAAACAGCCGACAGTACCATGGGGCCAGGCCCAGGGCGGGACTACTCTGTGACTTCCTAAGATCTGCAGCCAAGCCCTGCTGGCTGCACCGACGACGCCTGCACCTCCTGGGCCTCGGGCTCTCAGGCAGAGGGAGCAGCCTGCTTCTGGGCCTCGGCTGTTGATGCAGACAGCAACCTTCTGTCCCCCTAAGGGGCCACTTGGCCACATACCTTCTGGTCTCCTAGACTTTGCCATTGCTGTCTTCTTTTTCCTTGTGGAGTTGAATGCAATGAAAGATGCCTATATTGACATGTGTTCACGTGTGTGTGTGTGTGCACTTGTGAGGGAGCATGCATTCAATCTGCTGTTTAAAATGACACGAGCTGACACGTGCCTCTCAGTGTGTGGTCCCCACCCAGCAATGTCAGCATCACTGGGGAACTTCTCGGCTGGACCCTGGAGCCTCTGGATCATGGACCCTCGGGTGGGGTCTGACGATCTGTGTTTTAAGAAGCCTTGCTGACCATTCTGCTGCTCGCCAACGCTTGAGAACCGCCCTGGGGAGGGATCTGGATTCTTCTCCTCTCCCTCCCTCCCAGCCCAGGCTCTCCCTGCTGCGAGTGCGGGTCACCTGGCTCAGAAGCACCGTCAAGTCCACAGAGCTCCCTGAGGAGGGCAGCAGAGGGCCTTACCACGTGTCTGTTTTAGAGGTAAATATCCCCTCCATGAAGGCCTCCGGGGGCATCCACTTAACTGGCAGCATTGCACAGCCTCCCTTCCTGTAGTAGCTCGCTCTGTGGGGAAGAAGAGGAAACCAAGCTTGGACCTGGGGGTGGCACGAAGCAGAAGCCCGTGGGACACTTGCGAAAGGAGCAACAGCAAAGTCTTCCATGAAAGGGCAGACGGGTCCCCGGTGGCTCAGGAGGCGAGCGGGGGCGGGGGGAGGACAGATCCTGTGGTTAAGAACTTTGGTGTAATTTAACAGGAGACAACACAGCCCGCCGGGGGCATGAAGGGAAAGATCTGTGCGATGACTAAGACACCTGCCAGCAGAGGCTCAGATCTCCCAGCTGGGGTTTGCTTCATTGTAACTCCCCATGAATAACATCACTCCAGCCTTCTGAGGACAGTGTTGCTGGGGACCTGCAGGGACACAAGATCCACAATGGGGACATGGAGAGCCGGGCTCATGTCTTAGTCACTTTGGAGCCTCTGTGGCACTCGTGTGGTCCTCAGTTCCATGCAGGTACTCAGCAAATCATCCAGACAGCTGTGGGAAGCTGCCTCCCCTGACACACAGTGAGCTGCATTAGTGACGGGGCTGATAGAAGCTCATAAATGAACTCAGCCGCCTTGTAAGGGAACGCCACGCCTCACCCTGTATTCTCCCGTCTGGATGGGTTACTGGAGTCAGCTCCCCGCCAGTCGCCTACATTAACTAACTACTTCAATAAATAGGTACTGAGTGTTTCGTATGGATCAGGTACTCAGCCATGTGCCGAGGACATAAATAAGTCAGGGTCTCTGTCTCCCAGGATGCAGTTCGGTGGAGGAAACACACCTGCGGTTGGAGCATGGAAGAGCACTTGCAATAGCATGGGACTGTACACAGCTCAGCAGCGCCCAGAAAGAACCGACCCCCTCCACGCGAGGCAGGGCTGGGAGGTGGGGGAAACTCCACAGAGGGGCACTGATGGGGCTGAGTGACCGACGAGCTCTCTCACAAGACTCCTGCTGACCCCTGAGGTTGGCTGGGTGTGTGGGGAACTGTGTGGGGCCATAGGTATGCTATGGGGGCTGAAGCCTAGAACTGGGGCGCTGTCAGAGCTGAGGCTAGGAAGGAAGGGGCTCCCTAAGTCGTGTTGTGGCTCGTGCACCTTAAATCAGAGGCGGTCTGGGGGATTCTAAGAACGGAGGGTGAGGACGGCTGGGACCTGGACGGCAGAGGGTCAAGTGCAGCACAAGGAGTGACAGTGACGGCAGAAGTGGTAGAGGACTCCAGGAGGCTGGTCCCTAACTCAGTCTTCCAGGTGCTGCTACCCGGTGGCAATGTTTCTCTGGAGACTGACACCAGTTCTGACAAAGCCTTCAAGGTGCCTGCATCAGTCTCACTGATTCTCCAGAGTTAGAGCTCTCCCTAACCATCTCTCCTCACTCTACCCCTGGGGGCTAGGGAAGGGGTCACTAGGGACCATGCCGAGGAGTGACCTGCTCAGCTCACGTAGCAGGTCCCTGTTGGAAATAATTAGAAAAAAGAGGAAACTGGGCACTGGGAAGAGCAGTGTGAGAGAAAGTGCAAGGGAAGCTTTTTGTTTTTTAAATTAAATGGTTTTTTTTTTTCAAATGTATCCTTAAGAATATGACAGGGAAAAAGAAATGAGGCAGAGCTAAGTACCCAGGGCCCTGAGATACCCTTGCACGCATCCTGCTGTGGACAAGGCAGACCCATGAGCTGAGCCACTGTCCACTCGGTTCTGGGGTGCTCATGCCTCGGCTCATGGAAGCTATGGCTGTCCGCCAAGAATTTCTGCCTATTGAGGACAGGGGTTGAGGAAGTTAACATTTATTTCAAGGCTTTTTCCATTTCAAGGGTCCAAATTATTTAGTCTCCGAATATGGCGGGATGAGCGCATTGGAACCAGAAAGACGCCCTAATTAAGAACTTGGTGTCAATTATTGCGGGCAGTGTGATCCTAGAAGTAGACAGACCTTCAGGCAGGGGAACTGATTAAGGCTCCCTATATTCTGGAGTGAACTGAATGGAATTCCAGGTTGAAAGCTGGCAAGGGGCCAGGAGCGATAAGGTTCGTAAGGTTCCTAGAGTGGCCACATCCCATTCACTCGAGGGGACGAGGCTGGGAGACGGGCTTCCACGGGCGACAGCAGCCTCACCTGTAGATGTCTCGGGCCATTCCAAAGTCTCCGATCTTGGCCACTCTTCCCGTGCCTGGACAGGTCAAGAGGCAGTTCCTGGCAGCAATGTCCCTGGGGAGAGAGAAAATGAGAGATTGCATTTGCTAATCTTGTCCTGGGAAGAGAAAGGTATAACATCCATCAGTAGGAATTTCACCTCCAATCTGAAGTTCACATAGGTCCCTCTTCTACTTGATATTTCTTCTGTTACATTATACTTTAGTGTGAAATAGCTATGCCAATTCTAGACCTCAGACCTATCAGGACAATGGAAAAGGATTAGGGGAAATGATTGACAATGCTTAATGGGACAGTAATAGTGAAAATGACTATAATAGCAACTAGAATTTATTGGCTTTTTTTTTTTTTTTTACTATGTGCGAAGCATTTTTCTAAGTGCTTCAAATCTAACTCTCACAACAACTCTATAAGAAACAGGGAGCTATTACCATCCTCATTTTATTAAAAAATTAAGGCAAAAGCAGATCTAATACAAGGAAGGGTGTAAGAAATATAGTTTGAGTTTTGGCTGTTGTTTTAAAAAATTAGAAATTATTCCAGAAGGGGGGAGGCAGAGAGAGAGAGAGAGAGAGAGAGAGGAGAGAGAACGCCCTCATCCATTGGTTTATTTCCCAAGGGCTCACAGCAGAGCCAGGGTTGGCCAGGCTGAAGCCAGGAAGCCAGGAGCTGGGAACTCGATGCAGGACTCCTGTGTGGGTGGCAGGGACCTGAATCCTTGAGCCATCACTACACCTCCTGGAGTCTGCGTTAGCAGGAGCTGGAATTGGGAGTGGAACTGAGACCCCAATGCATGCACTCTGACGTGGGTGTCTTAACCAGCATCTTCATTGCTAGGCCATATGCCCACCCAGCTGCTGTCCTGAACAGACTACTGGCTGGTTTCTGCCAGCTGTTTGAAGGAATGTTCTAGAACCATATGGCTTCCATGATAACCAGTTAAAGTCAGTTAAGATAGTCCCCAATATTTTTAGTTGTCTTTTTTCATTTGTTTTTTAAGAAATTGCCATCATGGCTCCTACAGCCATGATTTTGTTAAACCGTGTGCTATGGTGCATGGCTGAAGAGTCGCTTCTTTCCGGCTATACAGCTGTTTTCTGTGCTGTGAGGCTGCAGGTGCCCTGTGCCTGGGAGGCAAGATCCACAGCTTCCCACGACCCATCCGCTGCTCACCCACTGACATGCATGTGGGGCTGGAGGCCGCGGCAGGAGTCTGGAACAGGTCTCTAGTCACACTCCAGTCTTGTGCAGAAAAACAAGCACTTAGGGAGCACCGGTGGTGTTTTCACATTTGTAGCTAATATCATCAAGGTTCTGAGCCTTGGCTAAGAAAGATTTTGCAGAATACACAACTGGCTGTTAAGATGATATTTAAAAAAAAAAAAAAAAAAAAAGCGCAAGACTGGGGATTGTGGCTTAAAGTTCCAGAACAACAGGCTCAGATGTGATTAGAGCCACTGACCTGATTCAGAGGTTTAAGTTGAATTTTGAGGGGCAGTGGTACATAAAATGCCTCAAAGAAACCACAAAAATGGGGGCTGGTGCTCTGGTGTAGTAGGCCAAGCCCCAGTCTGCAGTACCAGCATCCTATATGGGCACCGGTTCAAGTCCTGGCTGCTCCACTTCCTATCTGGCTTCCTGCTAATGTCCCTGGCAGGATGGCCTGGGTCCTTGGGCCCCTGCACCTACGTGGGGTTCCAGAAAAAGCTCCTGGCTCCTGGCTTTGGATCAGCCCAGCTCTGGCTGTTGTGGCTATCTGGGGAGTGAACCAGGGATGGAAGATCTCTCTCTGTCTCTCCCTCTCTGTACCTGTGCCTCTCACATAAATAAATAAATCTTAAAAAAAAAAAAACATAAAATGTATGACATCAAAATGAAGAAAAACAGTTGCATACATAGTCATTAATTCTCAAGAGAAATAGACTGCGCAGGCCAGGAACAGTATTTATGGCTCCAGAAAGGCCTTTAGGTATGGAGTGGTTGTTGAAAAAAGTCATCTTGAATTTAACGGCAAGAAAGTAAATGTCGTATCACAGAACACACCACGAACTGGTGGCGTGTCGCGTAATTCTTAAGGCGGCAGTAAGCCCTGTCCAAGGGAGACAGATGGAATGACAAAGAGTGGGAATGCATGGCTCTGGTGAGGGGCTGTGTACGGGGCGGGCGACTGTGGCTCTCCCGGGCAGGGCAGGGCGGGGCAGGGCGGGGCGGGGCCGGGGACAGCGGGGACAGTAGGAGGGGACTAGAGGGGCTTGCACTATGGCCAGCGTACTTCCTGATCGCATTTCTGCATTGTTATTAGGGAGAGCGTGTGGCTTGCTGTGCACTCACAGACTTGCCGTTTCTAACCTCATGTGGCATCTCTCATTTTCTACTCTGTACTGCTAATTATCATGAACATGCCTTATACTGTTTGAAGACACGGGCTAAAAAAGGAGGGTGAGCTCCACAAGTTATTATCTATTACTAAATTAGAAGCAAATCACTAGGAAGAACTTTGCAAAGAGCCTAACTTTTTTTTTTTTTCACTTTTCAGGTTTTGCAATCAAGAATGTAAGCTGAGACAGTCACGGATATCCCCAAGGACAGAACAGAATCCAGGGTGGACATGGCGCCTTGTCCGGTGTCTCGCCACAAATATATAGTGGAAGAAACAATGTATAAAAGTAGAAAAAATACTCATTTTATGAAGAAAATTCTGGAAAACACTAATTTATCCTGCATTTATTGTGCCCTCCTTATATGTCAGGGATCAGAAGATACATTAACAGGGTCCTTGTCTTCAAATTACTTATTGCTGAACATGTGGAAGTGTGAACTCCTCTAACTTCCCACACGGGAGTCCCGTGTTCTAGGTGGGAGAACCTTAGTGACCCAGGACTTCAATGTCCAGAACAACTTCTAGGTGCCCCACACACTGGCAGTGCATAGTCTCACGTACCCATTTGACTGATGGGGCAAGTGGAGCCCCAGTAGAGTTAAGTGAGGACAAACAAGGCTGCATCTTCCCGACAGCTGTGGGGAGACCTGGGCCCTTGAGACACGCAGGGACGCAGACAGAAGGCAGTGGGCAGGGCAGGGCCCCGGGGACTCACCGGTGGATGAAGTGGTTTTCCTCTAGATACTGACAGCCACAGGCAATGTCCCGAGCCACGTGCAGCAGGTCCAGCATGGCCAGGGAGGAGGGCTGATTCTGTGGGAGACAGAAGCCGTCACTGCCCCGAAGCTCTCGGGCGGGAGGGCAAGGTGGGAAAGCCTGGCTTCAAGTGCCCGCCCGCAAGAGGGCGCTGCTCCTGCAGGGGTCGCAGCCCTGGCTGCAGCGACCTGGAGGCACAGAAAAGACCTCACCTGGGCCCCAACCCAGACCAAGGATTGCTCTCTGGGGGTGGGCACTGCGGCTTGCCCGAGAGCTTCAATTGGAACAAGCAGCCGGGGCTGGAAGGCCCGAATGACAGGATCTAGGACGGGCCAGGGCTCCCTGGCCTGATTTCTTCTGCAGCCTCCCTGAGCCGCTGACTACCCCCAAGTGATAAACAAACCAAGGGGACCAACCGGGAATATTGTTGCTTCACAAGTCCTCTCTTTAGGGTGGCCCTGTGGCGTGGTGGGTTAAGCCTCTGCCTGCCGTGCTGGCATCCCATATGGGTGCCGGTTCGAGTCCCGGCTGCTCCACTTCCAATCCAGCTCTGTGCTATGGCCTGGGAAAGCAGTAGAGGATGGCCCAAGTGCTTGGGCCCCTGCCCCCATAGGGGAGACCCCAAAGAAGCTCCTGGCTCCTGGCCATTGCGGCCATTTGGGAAGTGAATTAGCAGATGGAAGACCTTTCCCTCTGTCTCTCCTTCTCTGTCTGTAACTCTACCCCCCTCTTTAAATGTATGAACGGTTTTGTAAAGATGCACGTTTCTCCAGGAAAATCCAAGCGGAAGGTGAGCTGAGAAAGACAGGCTTCTGGAGAGGGCTGGGCAGGGGAGTGACTTGGCTGTCAGAGTAGGTGTTTCTCACGCAACAGCCATGCCCACCTCTGGGGCACCCGTGGCCTGGATCCTGGGTCAGCCTCTCTGGGCGCCCGGGTGATGTCTTTTCCGAAGGCCTCATCCCGTGTCCGGCTCTCCTTTGATCCCTGAATCCCCGGTGTGCGGCAGCGCTGAATTCTTCCTGCTGCTCTGGGAGCCCCTGTGTCCCCAGGGAGCTCTGAAAACCCTGAGACAAGGACCTCATCTTTTCCTTTCTCAGTAGCTAGCACTGCGCTTGTGCACACTCTGGGTGGTCGGGAAGTGCCAGGGGCTGGCTTGCTCACTGGAGCTGTGGACCAGGATTTATCTAAAGGTTGCGTTTCAAGACGGCGCAGCTGGGCGGGCAAACAGCCTCCCGTGGGTGGTGTGGGATGGCGTCAGCCCCAGGAAGGGGAGCAGATGGTGACTTAACCACACTTCCTGCAGGAGACGGGTGCCTGCGGCTCTCCTGTTTTGCCGTGCCTTCTAAGAAATCCAGAGCTCTGTACCCTTGAGTGCACTGCCTTCCGGGTGACCCAAGATCTGGGTTCCCTCGTTCTGAGTGCCCACAGGGAAGCCACTCCCCCAGGTGACAGCAGCGTCACCAAGGCTCAGCCTGCTGGGGCCTTCTGGGCTCGAGATCAGGGCTCCGGACCCTTCACGGCAATGACATGGGTCTGGGGAGGCAGGAAGGGTCCTGCTTCTCCAGGCCAGGCACCCACTCTGGGGGCGAGTGCTCCGGGAGGGCCGTGTCCCGTGCCGGCACCTCACTTCCAAAGGCGTGGTGCCCTGTGATGCCATGGGCTGTGAGAGACAATTATCTCCACATTAAAACTGGAAATGCTGAGGGCTCAGAGAGACTAAGTGACTCTCCCCAGGTCACACAGCTGAAACGGGGGAGCCAACACTGCCCAGAACTTGTCTGTTTTTTTTTAAGATTTAGTTATTTATTTGAAAGTCAGAGTTACACAGAGAGAGAAGGAGAGGCAGAGAGAGAGAGAGAGAGAGGTCTTCCATCCACTGGTTCACTCCACAGATGACTGTATTGGCCGGAGCTAGGCCGGCCGATCTGAAGCCAGGACCCAGGAGCTTCCTCTGGGTCTCCTACGCGGGTGCAGGGGCCCAAGGACTTGGGTCATCCTCTACTGCTTTCCTAGGCCATAGCAGAGAGCTAGATGGGAAGTGGAGCAGCCAGGACTCTAACTGGCACCCATACGGGATGCTGGCACTGCAGGCGGTGGCTTTACCTGCTACACCAAACGCCAGCCCCCAGAACTGGTCTTGAGGAATCCGGATCGGGGGGGTGAGGGGAGGTATGGTTCACGTAGTCAGAGTTGAGCTTCATAGGTGTATCCATGGACACACTGCACACTATGCCAGGGAAACAGAAGCCAGCACCGCCCATCAACGCAGTGGCTGGCTGCACTGACACGTGTGGGTCCACACGTATGTCACACGGCCCTGGCCTGGGGCTGGCTGCTCGGCCGCTGTTGGCACCACAGCTCCCCCTGGTCTGTGCACGTGGCTTGCTGCCATCGGCCTCACAGGCCTGGCAGGGGCCTCACCAAGAAGCAGCACGCCAACACTTCGAAGGGGGCCACAGCCATTGCTGGGCCATGGTGTGGGAGGCTGCGGGGGTCTCAGAGGCGGATGCTGGGTTTGATTTCTCCCAAGGCTCTGAGGGAGGCTGCCCAGTGTCTGGGAACAGCAGCGAGGGATTCTTGAGGGAAGCGGTCACTCATTTTGCCATGGTGTCACGGTGTCCTCTTGTTTTCTGCTTCTGCCCAGGAGGACCAAGTCCTCTTCCCACGAGTCTCTGTGTCCTGGTTCTGCCCCTCGGGGCTGCATTTCTCTGGCCTCCCCATCTGGCCACTCACAGCAAACCCATGCTCCGAGTCCAGAAGTGGGCAGTCGGCAACCTTAGGTGTGCAGTGTGCGTGCTGTGGGGTGTGTGGGTGGAGTGTGCAGTGCGCTAGGTACACGTGGTGCCTGTCTGGTATGTGTGAGTGTGTATGTGTGTGTGCTGAGTGTGGTGTGGGGTGTGTATAAGTGGTGCATCTGGGGGTTCGGTGCCTGCATGTCTGGTGTATTTGCGTGTGTGGGGGTCTGGTATGTGTGCAGTGTGTATGTCTATGTGTGGTGTGTGTCTTTTGAGTGTAGTGTGTGGTACATATATGTGGTGTGTCTGGGTGCTTGGTGCATGCATTTGCGTGTGGGGTCTGCCTGGCACGTGTGCACGGTATGTATGTATGTGTGTGTGTGTGTGCAGTGTTTGTGTGGAGGATGTATGTATGAGGGGATAGGATTAGGTGTGGACACTGTGGCAAAGCCGACACTTACACAGCAGTGGAGGTGTAGCTGGCCACGTGCCCGGTGCCGTGTGTATCTGTTCTGGGGCACAGAATGAGATTCTGGAATCAGAATTTCACCCTCACCTGCCCTGTAGTGTGGGGCTTCCTCTGTCTTCCTGATATTCTGCCCATGGCCATGGCCACAGACACCTGCTGCGGGCACTGGGAGAGGGTCCAGCATGCCCCAGGCGGGGCTGTGGGATGGGTGTGGGAGGTCAGGCAGGCGTGGGGATCCTGGTTAGGCAGGTTTCTCTGTGACAGCAATAACCTGAGTCTGCATGCTAATGTGCTGAGAATCAGGAAGAGGGGAGTGGGTACAGGCACTGAGGGTGGGGACCCCCACTGTCTTTCTGGGGTGTGGGTGTGGAG
This sequence comes from Lepus europaeus, assembly GCF_033115175.1. Lineage (NCBI taxonomy): Eukaryota > Metazoa > Chordata > Mammalia > Lagomorpha > Leporidae > Lepus > Lepus europaeus. The sequence continues at coordinate 25,917,243 of NC_084839.1, forward strand.
CAACGTAGGGTGCTGGTGTTCCTCTAGGGAACCTGCTCAGGCCGGTGTCCTGCTTGTACAGAACTGTGTGGTGTCTGGCGTCGGAGGGGCTGTTCCTAAAAGATAATGATCCTAACATAAAAGGTGGAATGAGATCTCCCTCCCTCTCTCTCTCTCTCTCTCTCTCCCTCTCCCTCTCTCTCTCCCTCTCTCCCTTACTGAGGTGGCTTCTCCTCAGCTATTTGGAGATGAGGGATCATGGGACAAGGATAGAGACTGACTGGGGAGCAACAGAAGAGGGAGATTTTGTAGTCCAGTGCTTAGAGAGACGACAGGGAAAGGCTGCAGACAGGAATCACAAAACCTAAGAAGGCAGCCAAAGCCATCGTGAAAGTGGCGAGAGGTAAGGGCCCTGGACCCTTGAAGCTCCTGCCTCCCGACGAGGAGCCAGGAGCTTCTCCCAAGGTCTCCCATGAGGGTGCAGGGGCCCAAGGACTTGGGCCATCTTCTACTGCTTTCCCAGGCGCCAGCACTGGTGCTGTCAAAGCCAGAGCCAAGGACGTAAAGCTGAGTATTAGTCCCACCGGGATGGCCTCACCCATAGAATGCAGGTCTCTGGGATCCAAGAAGCAACCTGTGCACTGAGTACCGTCAGTGGAGCCATCACCCACGGCGGCACCATCTCCAAGTAGGTGCAGGCCCCTTTAAAAGAGAGGTGACTGACTCCTCAGTGGCTTTTGTCATTATGGCCTGCATCATTGGTGGGTACTGGAAGACAGCTATCACCTGCCCCTGGCACCTCGAAGCTCTCGACACAAATCTGCTGAATTAACGTTGCAGCTGCGAAAATTATTTTGACATTAAGAGAGGATGTTCTTCAAGAGACGAAGTCCTAAGGGTGAGCTGTGTTTTCAACCTGCACCCGTGAATTTCATTTCCGGGGCAGTTGAGGTTGGTGTGGGCTTCTGTGCCGCTCGGCGTGTCTGCACCTGTCCTCCATGCCACGTCTGCGTACCTGTGACCCGAGGCCATGTCCAGGGGCCTCTGATCCTTGTCTATGGTCTGTGGGTGCCAGGGCTGGCGGGAAGGGAGGACCGCGCCCTTGCGACTCTGCACACAGGAGGTAGCCCCTGGGAGTCTGCAGGTGATTGCAACAGGAGACCCAGGGGGATTCCACGCCTTTGGAGCCAGTGCCTCTCAGAACCTGGAAGCACAATTCTACCCACCCTCTCCCGGGGGCATGGGCTTCCCCCTTCCTGCTGTCCCTTGGCCAACTCCCTCCTCACTGTTCTTTATTCGCCCCCTCTGTCCCCTGGGAATGACATTCCAACCTCATCTCGCCAGATTGGATTTTATGGCTCAGAGAATCCATGTGGGAAGCTCAACAATATGCCCCCTCCCCTCCCCCGGAAGCTGCCACCACAAACACATTAGAACGAGTCACCAGAGGGCCCTTGTCTGGCATGAGAAATCACCCCCTCCTGTGCCAGGCATCTGAGGAAGGACTGGCTCACCCGGGACAGGTGGGTGTCTGGGGAGGCAAGGAGGATGACTGGGGTGCTACTGGTGTGGGCTCAGGGAGACATGGGTGCACGGCTGGCACAGGTAGGGTCAAGAGAAGAGCTGACTTGGGGGGTGGGGCCCTGCCCCTGCCGCTCTCCCAAGGGTGGGCCACCTCCCTGTTGTGGGCATCCCTTCCAGGGGTGGGGAACTTCCGGCCCAGGATTCATTAGGTCTGGCACTGCCAAGGTAACCGCAGGCAACACTCGTGATTTGGTAGATCCAAAGCAGCCTAATTCTTGAAGCTGACAATTTTGTGTGGCCTGCGCATGGTGGCATAAATATCCAAGTTGCCTTCAGCGGAAAGGAAGGTTCCCTGGCCCTGTGGTCAGTGCTGGCTGAGAGCGGTTGGAGCTGGGCCGCAGGGACTCTGTTTGCAAGGTCTCACTCCTGTGCACGCATAGCACTTTTCTTGCCTCGCGCCTCATCAAAACACATGTTGATTTTCTTGGGATTCCTGGGCCCACGCTAGGTCTGGTTTCTTCCCAAGCTGTACCCTCTTAACCAAAACGTGTATGCAGCATCTTCCTAAAAATATTTCAGCCCTTCGGTTTCATAGCCAAACCACAAGGGCGGGATGTCTGAGTGTTAATTACTTGTATTTCAGAGAGGAGGCCACCCGAGTGTCACCTGAGTTTGCGCCGTGGCCAGCATGGAGGTCCCTTTTCATTCAGCTTTGCAGAGTCAGCGCCCAGGGAAATGGAGTCAGAATGATGAGTGCATTGCACCAAGCCTCACACAAGCTCCTTGGGGCTGGGGAGCGCCCTCGCTTCTGTCCACTCTCTCCTGGGCATTCCCCCCTCCCGCAGCCTAGCAGCTACCTCCTCGGGTCCCAGGCTGCCCCTCCTGCTCGTCCTGGCCCCTGCTCCCGTCCTTGGCGCAAACGCTGGAGCAAGGCTGGCTGCCACTCACCGGGCGAGGGCGGGTCTCCCGCAGGAAGGACTTGAGGTCTCCTCCCGCCATGAGCTCCAGCAGGATGAACCGGGGCAGGGCCTGCAGACTGACGCCGATGCAGCGCACGATGTTCTGGTGGTTGAATTTGCTGCAGAGCAGAGGGGTGTGACTGAGCCGAGTGGAGTCCGGGACAGCTTAAGTCGGGAGCAGGATGCAAAGGCACGTTTTCAGCTGCCTTCTCATGTCAGTGCGTACTGTGAATGTGGGCACCTGAGAATCTCCCTGCTGAGCAGCTGGGCAGGAGGGCAGGCTCAGTGGGCAGGGAGGCAGGCTCAGTGGGTGGGGGACAGGCTCAGTGGGTGGGGGGCAGGCTCAGTGGGCGGGGGGGACAGGCTCAGTGGATGGGGGGACAGGCTCAGTGGGTGGGGGGGCAGGCTCAGTGGGTGGGGGGACAGGCTCAGTGGGTGGGGGGCAGGCTCAGTGGATGGGGGCACAGGCTCAGTGGGTGGGGGGCAGGCTCAGTGGATGGGGGGCAGGCTCACTGGATGGGGGGCAGGCTCAGTGGGCGGGGGGACAGGCTCAGTGGGTGGGGGGCAGGCTCAGTGGGCGGGGGGCAGGCTCAGTGGATGGGGGGACAGGCTCAGTGGGCGGGGGGGCAGGCTCAGTGGGTGGGGGGACAGGCTCAGTGGGCGGGGGGACAGGCTCAGTGGGTGGGGGGACAGGCTCAGTGGGTGGGGGGCAGGTTCAGTGGATGGGGGGACAGGCTCAGTGGGCGGGGGGACAGGCTCAGTGGGTGGGGGGCAGGCTCAGTGGGTGGGGGGACAGGCTCAGTGGGTGGGGGGCAGGCTCAGTGGATGGGGGGACAGGTTCAGTGGGTGGGGGGCAGGCTCAGTGGGTGGGGGACAGGCTCAGTGGGTGGGGGGCAGGCTCAGTGGGCGGGGGGACAGGCTCAGTGGGTGGGGGGCAGGCTCAGTGGATGGGGGGACAGGCTCAGTGGGTGGGGGGGCAGGTTCAGTGGATGGGGGGACAGGCTCAGTGGGCGGGGGGACAGGCTCAGTGGGCGGGGGGGCAGGCTCAGTGGGTGGGGGGCAGGCTCAGTGGGTGGGGGGCAGGCTCAGTGGGTGGGGGGACAGGCTCAGTGGGTGGGGGGCAGGCTCAGTGGGTGGGGGGCAGGCTCAGTGTGCGGGGGGACAGGCTCAGTGGGTGGGGGGCAGGCTCAGTGGGTGGGGGACAGGCTCACTGGGTGGGGGGCAGGCTCAGTGGGCAGTGACAGGCTCAGTGGGCTGGGGGCAGGCTCAGTGGGCAGCAGGGCACTGGATTGGAGGTGGTAAGAAGCTGCCCTGGCGCGCGACCAAAATAGCAGAATGGGTGCGGGCAGGAGAGTGGGTGCATGGACTGGGTGCTGGAACCAGGTCGAGTACTCTGAGGAAGGTCTGAGGGCAGAAGTTGAAGGAACCCTCAAGAGGGGCTGAGTGAGACCTGCCAGGTGACAGGGTGAGAATGAGAGGCAGGAACAGGGCATATGCAGTCTCCTGCGGACTTCTTTGTGGGCACAGACTGAGTTGGGGCAAAAGGCCCGCGACTTGGGTTTGCTTGTTAATGTGATCCTATTAGGACACACGGGGTTGTGGGGCTAGAGAACGTCACATGGGCACACACACACACACACAGAATTGAAATACAGGGGAACCACGCACTGAAATACAACGGTTAATTATCACCCAGTAGTGAGATGGAGAGATTTGGGTCTCTGATTTCCACGTTCCACGTTTCATTCAATACTTGTATTATATGCATGATCAGAAAATATGTGTTATTTTTAAAGCAAGGTGCTGACCTCGCTGCGTGTCGTCCTGTGGCTGCAGAACCCCAGGCACACCATGCACACCTCCTTGACTCTTCTCCCCCATCACTTCCACCACAGCACAACCCCTCGGGACTGTTGGAGGCCTCCAGGGCAACAGGCGACCAGGAGGGGTGCTGTTGTCAGGGCACTGAGACCCCCAGCTTAAGCCCAGGCCCTGGAGCTATCAGTTAAGAGGTGCAGGCCAGCTGGGGCCCTGGCTCTGCTTAGGAGAACCCAGGGAGGGGCAGCCTCCCAGCCCCAGAGAGGCACGTTCCCTTTTGTACCAGCATCCCATATGGATACTGGTTTGAATCCCAGCTGCTCTTCTTCCAATCCAGCTCCCTGCTAATACACCTGGGAAAGCAGCAGAAGATGGCCCTGCACCCATGTGGGAGACCCGGAAGAAGCTCCTGGCTGCTGGTTCAGACTGGCCCATCCTTGGCCATTGTGGCCATTTAGGGAGTGAACCAGCAGATGGAAGATCTCTCTCTCTCTCTCTCTCTGTCTCTCCCTCTCCCTGTGTAACTCTGCCCTTCAAATAAATAAATCTTTAAGAATAAAAGTGTGGAGAGTGCTTGAGAGGCTCCCCCTGGGGAGGAGGGGATGTGCTGGGGACACCTGACTGCTGGAAGGGTCTCCGCCTTGTTTGCAGGGGTGGGAGGGTGGGGTCTCTGCGGCTTTACCTGATGATCAGGGCCTCCATGAGGAAATCCAGCTCGTCCTGTTCTGAACACACCTCAGGCAGGGTCTGTGCACAGAGGGAGAGGGCAAGAAGGAGGACAAGACCGTGGGCCAAGGGCTGCAGCCCACACCACCGGCCGGCTGAGGTCAGCCTCCAGGCAGAGCCACCTCTTACCTTCACAGCCACCTGCAGGGGGCTCGGGTCATTGGGCATTCCAGACACCTGGCCTTCATACACCTCCCCAAACGCGCCGTGGCCCAGGCCCCTGCACAGAGGAGACAAGCTGATGCAGAGGCAAGGGGACCAGGACAGAGGGGGGGGGTCCCCGGGGCGAGCACCATGCTGAATGGGTGATGCACACACATGCCAGAGGGACGCTCACAACCCCCCCCCCCGCGCCCCCGCAGTGGATATGAGCTCCTTGAATGGAAGGGGTGATGAAGCAAGCAAACACCTCCCAGGGCCCTAAGCATCAGGCCTTCTGCCTGTGAGGGCTGGGGGACCCCAGGGGTGGCCCCGCTGGCCTCGTGTGTGGGACGACACCCAGCCTCTCCACCCGCCCAGGACGCAGCAGCACTGACCGGATGAGGGTGATGTTCTTCCGGGGCACCTCCTTTAGGTCGCTGATGGAGGAGGTCTTGCCAGCGAAGCAGTAGTTGGGGTTGTAGTCGGTCATGATGGTCGCGGTGCGGAGCTTGCTCAGCTTGTACTCGGGGCTCTGCAGCTCCATCTGCATGGCCTGCAGCTCCTGGTGCTTCCGGCGGTACACTGAGGACAGACGGGAGAGCCGCAACGTGGCCCAGAGCAGGGATGCCCAGCCCAGGCCGCCTCCTGTAGGAAGCCCCTCTGGATCGCCACCTCCCCTCCTCGGCCTGAGATGCTGCTCAGTTCCCCCAGACCCACATCCCACTTCCCCCAGAAACCCCAGGGAGCTCTGGGGCACTCACCAACCATGATGCCTGAGAAAGCCAGGACAAGGGCGGCCACTAGGGCAGAGGTGACCACGGAGAGGATCAGTGACAGTGGCAGGTGGGGCTCCGCGGTGGGTGACACTGGAAGACAGTTCCCCATGGGGCATGACAACCACGCTTGCTCTCCTTGGGGCTGGTCCCACATCAGAAGCACCCTCCCCAGCTAGGACAATAGCTGCCTTCTCCCTTCCACCCCCAGAGACCCTGTCACAGCCTCCCTTTCAGGGAAGCGGGCTCATCCCGGTTTTACAGCCTTGTAGCTTTTGGGTGGGGGTGGGGGACTGAACAGAGATGTGTGGCAGATTCTGGATGCTGAGACACAACATCGCTGTACCTAGAGGATGAGGACAGATGTGAAACCACAGTGGGGATGGCAGAGGCTTCGAGGCCTTGGGCTCTGTATGACGGAACAGAGCATGCGGCCAGTGACAACCTCTGGGTACCAGGAGCAGGGCCCACAGGAGGGTGCAGTCCTACGTGCCCCCTGCTGGCCAGACTGCCTGGTGCTGGTATTCCAGACACCACACTTCAAAAGGGGCCCAGGCAGCTAAACCACACCCAGAGGAGGGGCTGTAGGATGGGGAGGAGAACAATCGCGTGACTCAGTCCGGGGAAGACTTGGAGGAGACAGAAGCAGTGCAGGTGCATGTCTGAGACCAGCAGGGAAACCTGTGAGAGGAACAGGGTCCTGGCTCTGAGCAGACTGCCTTAGGATCCTGAGGTCCCTGTCACCGGGGTGTTCCGGCGGAGGTGGGATGAGCAGGGAGATGGCGGGGGGCTCAGGCCCTGGGCTAGGAGCGGGGCCAGATGATGTTTCCAAGTCTTCAACACATTTCCTGCTCAGCCCCTCCCGCCCCCGTCCTCAGAACACCACACTGCACAGGCCAGGCAGGGACAGCATGCTCACAAAACCGAGTCCTAGAACCAACTGGAGCGGTGCGCAAAGCTCCAGCTCGGGGCCCTCCCCTCCCCTGGCCCCACCCTCTTACCAACGCAGGAGACACCGTCCTGGGCCAGCACCGTTCCATGGTCACAGAAGCAGATGACCTTGTGGGTCTCGGGGTCCATGTGACACTCGTCTACCTCACAGTGACTGCAGTTTAGGTAATGTTTAATGTTCACTTCCCCATGGCCCTCCATCACTGTGACAAGGAGGCAGGGTCAGTCTTGGCTGAACCTGGGGAGTGCACCTTGCACCCATGCCCAGCCCTGGGCTCTGTCTCTAGGGGGCCTTGGGGGGTGGGGTTCTTTGGTTCCCAGTCTGAGTCCCACTGCCGCTGGGAGCACCGCTCTGTGTGGGGCAGTCTTCCGGTGCATCTGGAGTGTGGCGCTTGGACGGAGGGCAGGTGGGTGTCCAGGGACACGAGTAGTTTTATGTGTACATGGGAGAGTCCTCATGCGTGCCTCTGAGGTGGGCTGGGACAGGGACATGGGCTGTCCCCGCTGCATTTTCTGGGAGTGTCTACAGGACAGTATTCTGCTTCCCCGTCTGCATTAAACCACACAGTCTGACCCCCAGAAGCCCAGGGCAGGAAGGCTTGTCTGTGAGGGACACTTGTTGTCCTTTGTATCCTGGGTTCGGGTCAGGGACCCTGGGGTGTCACCTAGCTGGGGGACCCACACAGAGGGGTACCTTTCAAAGCTGGGGTGTACAGGATGCCCAGTGGACTGATAAATGAAATCCCATCTTCCCCATCCATCTCAGGGTCATTGTTTGAGGCTGCGTTGCCGCCTGTGGCAAACCAGGGCAGAGTTTAACACAATGGGGCGGGAATCACAACCTCCACACACATGCGCAGAAGCAGGGCGTGCAGCTTTGCCCAGGCCAGGGGTCCCTTGGGGCTCAGGGGAGAGTGAGGTGGGAGGGAAGGGAGGCTCAGGGCACAGATGCCGCACTTGGGACGAGGGCTGGGAGAGGCTGGGAGAGGTTTGGAGAAGCATGGACCACGTTTCCCGCCAGGCTGTGGCCTGCTCCAATGGGGGTGGGGAGGGTCTCCACCACTCTGCTGGGGTCCCCCTAGGAAGGAGTCAGTGTGACTAGCAATCCAGAAAGCTCTCGAGTGCCCAGGTGGGGATGCACCCTTGGCACCCACTCTAGGCTGGGGCAGGAGAGAATTGCTAAGGGGCTGCTCTCCAGTCTCAGGGGGTCAGGGTTTGGACATGGGGCCATGAGCTCTGTGCCTGGAGGCTCCCGTCCCTCCATTCATCTGGGGTTGGGTGATCTTGGGACTCCCCCCCCCGGGGACTCCCTCCCGCCCTCCCTCTGGGGCTTGGAGAGGAACAGCATGTGGGTAAGACAGCGTCAAAGCCAAACACAGACACGAACGTCACAGTGCGGGCATGCATTGTGTCCTAGTCTGGGGGGCGGGGCTCGGCCTCCCAGCCTCTCAGCTCTGGAAGGCGCTAGGACACAGCTGGGCCAGTGGCCGGCTGCTTGCCTGGGGCTGGGCTGCGGCTGCCCGCAGTGGCCCACAGAGTAGCTCTCTTTGGCTGGCGATCGAGCTGCGCCTTCCTGGCAGCTGGTGGCTGGAGCGGGGGAGGGAGAAGGAGGGGTCTGGGCCACCGCAGCCGGTCCCTGAAGGAGCTGGCATGGCCCGGCCATCCAGAGGGAGGCCTGGGGCTGGGCCGTCTGGGCTCCGAGGTGCTCAGGCCAGCGAGTCCTTACAGGTGGCTCTGAGAAGCATCCAGGAAGCCAAAGCCCCTTGATGGTTGGCTTTGGGGGAGATCAAGGATCCTGAGGGATCTTGATGCTGACGCTAGGGTAGCCTGGAGGCAGGGTGCTCGCTTGCAAGCCAACACGCTGCCTCTGGCTGGGGGTGGCGTGCAGTGACATCATGGCCCACACCCACCGGGGCGGGGCGGCCGGGGAGGGGGGGAGGGCGGGAGCAGACAGGGAGGTGAGGTGCCTAGGACTAAGAGGGGGAGGGAGTGACACCTTGAACACGAATCATCTTTACCTATGTATCCTCCGCCTCCTCCACCGGAGGAGCACCCCCCTCCACCCCCTCCGAAACCCCCTCTTGTCTCCCACCCCCACTTCTTCATGGCCTGGGGGCAGGAATGTCCTCCGGTGGCTCCCTCCAGCAAAGACTTTCCAGCCCAGAGCAAGGAAGTGTTATCATTCCAGCCACCTCCGCCACCTGTGGGGAGAGACCAGAGGACACCTTGAGGTTGCTGGTGGCTTGGCTCGGCCACCCTGGGGAAGGCAGCAGGACAGGTGCACTTTGAGGGGAGCCCCCACCCGTGCCAGTGCCCAGGCCCCTCTCCGGGGGGAGGGCAGGGACTTTGGAACCCACATCTGGATAGCCAGGGGTGTGCCATTGGCCCCAGGGAGGACAGCGTGCCTTGTGCCTCTGCTGCCTGTCTGCTCCCTGGCGCAGAAGCAGGGATGGGGTAGGGGACCAGGCAGCAGGATGCTGAGTTGGCTCCTCTGCTTCTCTTCGTGCCTGCCTGCCCCTGAAAGCACTGGGCCTCCGTTCTCATTGTTTCCTCAAACCTCTTCCTGTCCCAGCAAGAACTGGACCTGCCAATCTTGGGGCAGCCTCTGCACTCAAGCTCCCGGCGAGAATCCTGGCCCAGCGGGCGTTACTGTTAGTGACTGCACAACCACGGGCGGAGCCTCAGCTTCTTCATCTGTCTCTTGGGGATAATGAAGACCATCCTTGGGGTTGACGTTAGGGTCAAAGGAGACAGTGAGTGTGTGACATGCTGCCCACCCAGCCACATGTAAGGATCACGGGAGCTGGTCAGGCAGGACGCAGGCACGTGGACGGCCTCACACTTGGCTTGCGCTGCTCTGGGCTGCTCAGAGGTCAGGAGCAGAGGAGAGGCCGGGGTGGGGGACATCGGGGCAACCATGGCAGCCACTGGGGAGGGGCTTCCCCATGCGTGGGGCGCTCTGAGCTCTTGCAAAGCAGATGTCTGCAGAGCTGAGGTTGGATGTGGCCATGGGAGGACCCCAGGGATTCTCCCCCTGCCGCTCTGCCCCTGCTGGCCCTCGAGAATCCAGGATTATCCACCACTCCAACATTGTTCCCTATGACCTTGCAACAAGCATCCACCCCCAACACCCTCCCGGGAGGCCTTCCTGCTTCAGCAGATGACTGGGGGTGAGGGGGGCCCTGGAGGCCGACACAGAAGGAACCGAAACAGCAGTGTGCCGGACAGCTGGACCTGAGTTAACCGGGCCTGGGAAGAATCTTCAGCTGCTGTTTCCCCCAACCCAGAGGGGGTTAGCAGAGGGACACGGGGGTGGTGGGAGCTCTGGGTGGAGGTGGCTACTCCGCTAGGGTTCAAATCCACGCTGAGATCAGGATCAAGCTCGGTCGTACGACAGGGACAGGCAGAGCTGGGCCTGCAGGCAGGTGGCGGGGACTCTGTCATCTCAGGGCTGGGGTGACAGATGTGGGTTCCACAGGGCTGGGTCTGTGAAGGCTGTTGATGGCATGGCAGGGGGACGCCTCTCTGCTGTGATAGGGACCTGATGTGGCCTCTGGTGGCTGGGCAGGACATGAGCATAGTGAGCGTGTAAGCGCATTCAGCGACGTAGGGGCAAGGGGCACTGCGTGGCTCACTAGTATGGCTGGCATGAGGTTTGGCCCCAGCAAAGCTTCTGCTGAAACTTGGATGCCAAAGGAGTGGTGTTGGGAGGTGGGGCCCCCATGGGGTTAGCTCACTCTGGGGAAGTCTTCCTGGGAGAACCAGCCGTGAGGCAGTGGGCTAGCTTCTCCGCCTCCCCCTCCTCGCCTGTGCCTGCCTCCCTTCTGCTTTCCTGGTGGGCACGGAGCAGCCTGAGGCCTCACCAGAAGCTGAGAAGATGCCAGTGCCATGCTCTTGACGCTCAGAAACACGTGAGCCAAAATAAATCCTCTACGTTGTGCACGGTGGCCTCACAGAAGTCACTGGGCACCCTGGGACGGTTTCTACTCTTTCTTCTCTCTCTAGCCATCTCTCCACTGGAGGGAAAGTTTGAGCATTTGTTTAAATTAAGTCCAGATCCTAAATGTTTTCAAAGATGCTCCCTCAGGCTGGTTGTGGAGAGAAGCAGATGCAAAAGGGAATCGCATTTGCTCTCTCTAGTAACGGCTGACTTCTGAGGCTTCACTGCCTTCCCCTGGTTTGGTCACTGGCTCCCATCAAGGGCGCGGGGGCCCATGGGTATGTTTGTGGCCGGCAGCCTGGGGCTGGGGGTCCATAGCATAGGGAGTCTGGGAGGCCCGACCTGGCTCAGATTTCTTTCATTCATTCACCCCTAAGTAGGGGGCCCTACGCCCCTGGAGGAAGGGGGTGCCTCAGGGGAGGCCTTAGCAATTGCTGAGGGCCAGGCTGGCTGACCCTGTGCCTTTTTCTCAGGGACCTTGTGCAAGTCCAAGCCCCAGGTCAGCCAAGTGGCCTCCGGGGACTCCAGGATGCCACCTGTTCTCCCTGCCTCCATCTTGGCACCGAACTCAGAGCTCCCAGCTGTGGGCCCCGTGACCAAGCCACGTTCCGGTGTGGAATGGCCCGGGCCTGCGCTGAAGCCCAGACAGTCCCTGTGAGCCAGTCTGGTGGGGGGAGGGGAAGGGGAGGGGCGGGCTCAGGGGGCTTTACCTGCGGCTCCGGAGTTGCCGTTCAGCCCCAGGACCGAGGAGTTATTTTCCAGTCTCTCTGGGTGGAAGGTGTCTGTCTTGGCCCCGTAGGCCCTGCCGCCACCGCCGGCCGCAATGATCAGGGGCACGGGCACACCATCCTTCATCTGGCCGGGGCACACAGTCGGAAACTGAGACACGGAGCCGGCCTTCCTCCCGGGGGGCCCCGAGCCCGGGTCTCGGTGTGGACGCCTGGCTCAGCGTCGGGCAGTGGGCTGACCTCTTGGTGGTCGGAGTGCTCTGCACTGCCGTGGCGAGGACCCATGGGGCCCCCCTCTGACCATCTTCTCTGCCAGCCCGGGGTTCAGCCAGAGGCACAAAACCACCAGGGCATGTGTTTGTATACATATGCTAACATATGCCGTAAATAATACATGAGTGATGCATAAATTATACATACGAGGGGACTTCCAAAAGTTCAGGAAAATAGAATAAAAGATGTCTATTTTGGTGCAAAAAAATTGAAATCCATGCATAGCTTTTTCACGATGCACATTTCCCATGAACTTGTTGAAGACCCCTCCTCTGTCAATACTAGGAGGTGGGGATCGATCTTAGTGGCTGCCCGCCTCGGCCCCTTTCCCAAAGCTCCTGAGATGAGCCTGGGTGAGGGGGTCTTGTATGCGGGTGATTGGAGAGGTCTCTCTGCTCTCTCCTCCCTCCCCACGCTTGGGTTCAAGGTGAAGCCTTGAGCATCACTGTTGCTGGAGGAAGACTTAGCAGGAGGCCTCTGCCTTTAGTTTCTGGCCTGGCTGCGACAATGTCAGAAGAGTCCATGCAGCCCCAAGAGCTGACCCAGGGGGCACAGGAGGCCTCTGGAGCTGGACACCTGGATGGCAAAGGCCCAGCGCGGGGGAACCGAGCGGCCAATCAGCAAGAGAAGGGCCACCCTTCCTGGGCCACGCTGACCCTGCTTCCCGCTGGCTCTGTTTGCTCACTTTAGAATAGGGTAAGGGGAGGGGCGGTTTCTATCCCAGGCTCCAATGCACAGAAATCTCCGCCCTTGGAAACCCAGCAGAGCAGACCTTACCTTAAACACATAGGTGGCTCCACCCCCCCCTCCTCCTCCTCCTGCCCACTCGTGCACGCTTCTGTTCACACGGATCTCTTCCTCTATCACGTTATTCTCGCCAATGCAGACTTTCTGAATTAACTGGTTTGTCTGTAGAAACAATAAGCACATTGGGTTTGTGCCCAAGCTGGAGTTCTCCACATCCCAGCGGACAGACTTTCTACACCTAAAGGCGGGATCTGACTATTTATTTCTCAAATAGCTTACAATTGATGTTAGAAGGCCAGAAATGCACACAAATAATGGTTTTGGGGAAGAACCACAGGAATGCCATAGGTACTAATGCTCAGAGAAGCTAAGAGAGGGAGAGTGGGCCTTTATTGCTGACTAGTGATCAGGGAGGACTGCCTGCAGGAGGTGGCGTTTAGTTGGGCTCCAAAGGCTAGGGATACATTTTAGCATGGAGTGGGGGAAGGTGAATACACTACGAAGAGAGCAGCATGAGCCCAGAGGGAAAGTGAGTCAGGTTTTGGGGAAAAGTACCAGTCTCTTTGGCTTGGAAAAATCCATTGTAGGACAGAGGGGTGGTCCAGGAGGAGCTGTTAGGGTCCTGTGGACTCAGAAGTGGAGGGGACAAGGTTGTGTGTGCTGAGACAGGGCTGGAGGGTGCCCACCAGGGCAGGCGGAGGGAGTTCTCCTGGACAGCCAGCTCGCGGCTGGAGCAGGACTTCATCACCCAGGCAGTGGAGGGCCGTGAGTGCTCTGGGCACGTCGCAGTTCTGAGCATCATGGGCAAAACAAGCAGAACAGAGAGAGACCAGATTCTGATCTTCCCAGCTCCGCTGTTTGGGCGTCTCACTCCTCCCATTCACGTCCCATTTCTTGCCTCTGGGAATCTCTGGTAGAGCCCCAAGCAGAGCTCCAGGGTCTGCCATGGGGACCCTGGAATCAGAGGGTCTGGCTGCCCTGCCTGCCCTGGGGTGAGTGTGGAGGGGACACTCATTCCTGGCCCCCCAGTGGGGAGTGGGAGTGGCGACCACAGGCTGCGGGGCAGGCCGAGGGTGTGTCCGGCTCCAGGTCTCACTCTTGCCAGGTAGCAAGCGGGCGGCTGCTGGCATTCTGAGCTCACGCCTAGGAGATGACTTCGAGGAGTTTGTGGAAAATGGAATGAAAAGATGAGCTTGTTTTAGTGCAAAATCATTTCTGAAATTCACATCTATGAGGGCTGTTCGAAAAGTTCAGGAAAACATGCTTATTACAAAAAAGCTCCACGTGGATCTCAAAATCTTTGTGCACAAAAATATGAATCAGCTTGCTTTTCAAATTTCAATTTCCCAAGGACCTTTTCGAGGTGCTCTTGTACTCCCGGTGGGGAGTCAGGGGTCTCAGCGCCTCTGGACCAGGCTGGAGCTTCTGTTTCAGAATCCTGCCAGCCCCAGACAAGGAGGGCAGTACATCAAGAACAGCCACGCCCACCTGTCAGTCACCACAGCTTCGAAAAATTCTCCAAACAGAAGCCTGACCTCAGAGGAAAATGACTTCTCTTTCACTCAACAGAAAAAAAAAAAAGTCAATAAAACACCACATTTCCATTGAATACTGCTGTGTAACCAGCCAGTGGACACGGCAATTCATCTTGAGCCCCTTCTTACGCTAACGCATTCAGGGGTATTGGCAGTGAGTACTGGAGAAATTTCCAGATAAATAGCTAAGATGCAATCTGTTTTATGGCATTTTGGATTTAATGATGGAAATAATTTGATATTTTTTAGAGTGGATTTAGTGTGGGTGGAAGGCTGTAAGTCGCTCTTGTAGCGAGCTGCCATTTTTCACCGGTTAGTGCAGTGTTGCTCTCTGCTGGGAGGGAACCCTGCCCCCAGCTGCCTGGGCCATTAGGAGCCGCGAGGGGCATGCCCTGGGACCTGTCTGGTGGGCCCAGGGAGGCTGTGGGCTATCAGCTGGGCAGAGCACAGGGTATGGGATCCAGGCAGGGGTCCTGCTGGCTCTGCCAGAGATCTGCTGGGCCACGCTGGGTGAGGCAGCTCACCCCGCTGGCCTTGCCCCCTTGTCAGATCCTCACAGCGGCCCAATCCCACCCATCCTCTCTGCTCCCTCCACTGGTGCTGCTGTGAGCACACATGCACACCCCCCCCACCTTGGGGACGTGGCCTTTACCTGGTCACTCTTTCCCCAGATAGTGTCCTGGTTCATTCACTCAACTCATTTAGGACTTGACACAGCTATCACTTTTTCAATAGGCTTCCCTTGAGCAGCCTACTTAAAGCTGCCTGCTCGGCCAGCGCAATGGTGTAGTGAGCTAAGCCTCTGCCTGTGGCACCGGCACCCCATATGGGCACCTGTTCTACTCCCAGCTGCTTCTTTTCCAATTCAGCTCTCTTCTTGGGCCCCTGCACCCACGTGGGAGACCTGGAAGAAGCTCCTGGCTCCTGGCTTTGGATTAGCCCAGCTCTTGCCGTTGTGGCCATCTGGGAAGTGAGCCAGTGGATAGAAGACCTCTCTATGTGTCTCTCTCTCTGTAATTCTACCTCTCAGATCAATAAGTAAATAAAATCCTTTTTTAAAAAAGCCACTTGCTGCCCAAGTCCAGCCTCCCTTCTGCAGATAGAGTTTCTCCTCTGAACATTCTCAGGACTTACGCTTACTTCTTACGGTCTGTCCATCCTCCTTCCCCTGCTCAGAAGTAATCACCATTGAGAGCAAAGACCTACCTTTCTTTCTTTCTTTCTTTCTTTTTTTCTTTCTTTCTTTCTTCCTTCCTTCCTTCCTTTTTTTTCATGGATACATCCCAACTTCCCAGGACAGTGATGCCATGTAGCAGGTACTCAGTAAACATTTGCTGAATCAATCTGAGTCAGTGGCAAGCAGTGTGGGTTGTGGGCTGGCCCTTCAGGGTACTGGCCCTGAGGGTGAGAGTGTTGCTCTCCCTGGGGACATGTGGAGCTGTCTGGAGGCATTTCTGATTGTCCTTCCTTGGAGGAAGGGGGTGATACTACACAGACACAGACAGGGACACAGACAGGGACACTGCCAACCGCCCTGCAATGCACAGCACAGCCACGGGGAGTTATCTGCTGCACATGCGTGTAGAGGCACAGTCGAGAGGCCTTGATTTAGACCCACACCACCAGGACAGGTCTGGGCTGAGAGGTGTGGACTTCCAGCATCCGGAGCCCACTCCAGGCACCAGGAGCTGACATGTTGTGGCCAGGCACACAGGAAGAGCAACTGGCCACAAAAGGGCAGAGTCCACTCTGTTCTCTTGCAGATTGTCCTTAGACTTCGTTTTTCCAAACAGGGACAGCTGGCGGGGGGGAGGGTGCCTGACCACGGTCTGTTCTCCCTGTGCTGGTGACTCCTCATGGGGGAGGTGCCGAGCAAACTGTAGAAGACCAGTTCCTTTCCCCATGCGCCCGAGCTATGCTCGGTCCCACCAGCAGAGGGGGCTGTCCTCACCCCTGGCTGAGAATTACTTCTCTCGCTGGCTGTGGGATTCTACAACCCATCTACAAACTTGGAGAGTAAGTAGGTTGATTAATAAAAATGATAAAGTGCAGCAACCCAGAGGAACAAGTAGATTACAATTGAATTAAAAAAAAAACACACGTGGTCCTGTGAAAAGACATAACTGATTACAATCCAATCAAGTAAAAGTCCTCTGTAGAAGTCGATGCAACCGTTCTGCTTAGATGAAAGAATTACATTAGCACTCAATAAATTCCTGGGAAATTACAGCAGCCTGTAATTTAATGACTTAATATATTAGAACAGGTTGGAAAGTCCTGATTATTGTTACTAAATAAAAGTTGGAGTGGAGACATCTCTCTCACAGAAGGCTATGCTTTTGAAGTGTATTGCTGTTGCCTAGCCCTGGAAGGGGGTGGGGTGAGGGAGGAGGCCCAAACTTTATTCTTGCTGTTTCCTGGGCTCCCCAGTCTGGCTGTTAGGAGCCAAAGTTTATTTTGTGGATCTGAACTGCTTCCTCGGTAGCCCTGGTTCCCACATCTGACCTCCAAGGCAATCAATACCTCAAAGATGTGCTCAGAGGAGGAGCTGTCCTGGGTGCTGAACACAGCTCCTAGGGCAGCCAGCCTTGCTTTGGGCAAAAGCTGTGCTCAGGTGACCTGGAGACCAGCCCCCCGGGGACAGCCAGCAGTGCCAGGGCCCTGAACCCCCTGTCGCAGGCAAGATGCAATCACTGGGGTGTGTGGAATTGGTCCGGCTGCTGCAGAATTAGTCCCCACTGTCTCATTCTCCTGGTAGTGTCAGGCCAGTCTGGGCTTTCTCGACACTGCAGCTGGAGGTCTCCCTCTGACAGCTGGACACTCCAGAGGGGTCAGAAAAGGGGGGCTTTTGGGGGGCTGCAGAGCCTTGCCCAGTAATGGCTGCAAGCAGAACTGGGGAAGAGGCAGCTGAAACAAGGCCCAGTGAAGTGCAGGGTGCAGAGAGTCTCTGCTTTGCACTACGTTGTGAGTGACCTTGGCCACGCCCCTTTCCACTGTGGTCTCCATTTTCCTCATCGGTGAAGTGCGCAAGGAGGGCCACAAGGAATTCCAGTTATCAATCTATGCCTTATTAATATTATTATTGTTTAGTTTAATCGCACAAATGATGACTAGTGTACAGATACACTCTTTGTAACAGCCACAGGCATTACTGATAAAGCCCTCCCAATTGGTTATCTGTATAATTCAGTCATCTGCATCTTCCAGAACTTTCTCTGGGCTTTGATCTACATCTGCACATAGCCGTGAGTCTGACTTTCGAGCCAAACAAGAAATGTTCAAGCTGGCATTTTCCTGTTGATAGTAAGACAGCTAAAGAAGACAGCACCCCTGGGTGAATGTTCAGCACCTGGGCTCTCACACTAGTGCCGAGAAGAATGACCACTGACCACATACAAGCAGGATTTAGTCTTTCAGTGTTGAAGGTCACTCAGCAAACCCAGCCTGGGCCATGGTCCCCATGGGGACGTGGGCCTCCCAGGCCACATGGCATCTGCCCAGGAAGGGAGGGGCACTGGCAGGCAGACCCAGGGGAGCAGGTCAGGTATAGGTGCCCTCCGAGGAGTGGCCCCCAGTCCTGGTGAGTGTTAGGGAGAAACCCCCACTTGGGACACTTACGCTGGGGCAGGCGTCCTCGCCCTGCTGCCCGACCAGGATGTAGAGCGTGTCGTCCTTCTCCAGGTTGAAGATGCCCAACACAGACACACCGTGGGACCGCATCATGGTGTTCTTCCCGCCTTTCCCGCCAGCGGCTCCGTAGCCCGAGATGCTGCAATGGGACAAAGCACATGGGCCCCCGCCACTGAGTGGAGATGACAGAGATGGAGACAGCCCCCCTTCCTGCTGACCCAGCGGCTTCCGGGGCATCATGTCATCCCACCATGTCTGAGGGTCCTCGCCCGCAGTGGCCCTGGGAGCCAGCAGGAGAGGACGCTGTCAGCAGAGGACTGGCCAGTTCAGAGGGGGACAGGGAGTGTCTCAGCCTAGTAAGGACTAGTAAGGGGTGCAGGAGAGAGGAGGAGGGAGAGAGAGGGGAGATTTCGCATTAATAGAGAGTGATGGGATGACAGTGTCGTGAATACCTAGGTTTTCCCAGTGTGGGTTTTCCTGTCCAAGACCAAAGGACTCACGTGATCTCAGATACGTGACCCTCCCCTCCCCTGCCACCCCACGTGTGCACGCTGGGGATAAGGGAACATGTGTAGGACGAGGAAGGGAATTCAGATATGCAGCATTAGATTGTGGCTGGCACGTAATAAGCACTCAGGAAGGATTTATGTCCATCATCATCATCATCATCATCATCACCATCATCATCAGTGGAAGCCACAGCCGTGAGGTCCAGAGGCAGGCTTGATGGAGGACAGCAGGGTTTCCCAGCACAGACTGCCTCTCCCACCCCACCAGCCACGCCTTCTGGAGCAGTGTGTGTGCAGACAACAAACAGCCCATCACGATGCAGACAGAAACAGGCTGTGTGGTTGAGGCAGGGCTTCTGCTGTGCTGGAGGCTGTCAGGATGAAATCAAGCAAGGATTGGGAAGAACAGAACTCAATTTGTGAACCGTGTCGGAAGCATGGCATGCTTTGAAGACAGCTTGCGTCCCAGCTAACAAATGCTTCTCCAGAGACCAGCTGCCAGGGAGAGGCACTCTGGGGGATTTCCATGTCCTTTGTACTCACATCAAGGTCCTTTATGAAGAACTAGCAAGAGCAGCAAGACAGCTTTGCCCATGTGCACGCACAGTGGCTTCTCATCTGTAGTTCCAGGAAACATCCCATGTTGCGCTCACATGCTTTCTGCAGATTCAAGCCCGGGAGTGGGGGAGAGACTTGCGGTTTTCTCACGTGACTGGGAAGGGACTGAGTTCTCTGTGGAAGCCAAATGGAGAATCCGGTGCCCACTGCCCTGGTGCAGGTGCCCAGGGTGCTGACTTGAGCTATCAAGCATCCGAATGGCCTCAGGCTGTGTAGGCAAGAGGAGACTGAGACAGGCTCCAGGACCTGGAGGGGCTTCCGAAGAAACCAGGGAGACGCTCGGAATAACGAGAGAAACCTCATTGCTACCCAGAGGAGGCAAAGTGGAGGAGATTCTGGGGTCCCCCGGTTAGAGTGCACGGTTTCCTGCCTGCTCACCCTCTCAGAGGCCCAGCTGCTTCCAAGAGTGCAACGAAGAACCAAGTCTTCCTTTCTGAACTCCTAGAGGAGACTGGGGCGAGCACCCCAGAAAAGCTGCAAGTCTCTGCCCTAAGCGAGGGTCACCAGGTGCTCAGGGCCAGCAGGGAGGTGCGGGGCAGGGGCATGCCAGCAGCTGGAGGCCACAGCTGGCTCTGGGGTGTGGAGGTGATGGCAGTCACCATGGAGGTCAGCCTCATGGTGCAGCTGACAGGTGTCTCTCTCCAAGACAGGCAGACAGCAGTGAAGGGTGGGAGTCAGGGCTTATGTGACCAGAAGAGAAGTGGCAGGAAGTCCAAGGGGTGCTTGACTGGAGCGAGTGGCAGGGGTGACACCTGGAGGTGTGGACAGGGAAGGAGGGGCCCATCATCGAGCATCTTCCCACATCCCCAGCATGGTGCTCGCTGACATGCATATGAGTAACCCCAGGAGCCATAAAGAGTCGATGCAACTCATCCCATTTGACAGATGAAGAAACTGAGGCACACAGGATGAAGCCAGCATGTGAGGCCTCATAGCTGGCCAGTGGCAGCCTGTGCTTCAACCCCACCCATCTCCCCCTCCGACAGGCCGTGTCCCCTTCTCTGCACTGCTGGGAAGCTTACACGGATGCACAAACAGGAAGTCCTGGTCCATCCCGGTTCCCTCAGGCCCTTAGCCACTCTCATTCCTGACCCAGCAGACATGGACAAGGGGATGAGAACCATTACAAGGCCCAGGAAGAGGAAGAGCTGGCTATTTAGCTCAGAAGAGTGAGGGTGTTGGGGACTGGGGCTGCCCTCCCGAGACAGTAGTCAAGGGATAGCAATGTGGACAGACCCTACCTCTGCCAGCTCATGGCTCCAGGCTGCTGGGGCTTGGTCAGGCTGCACAGAAGAGCCACTTCAACCTGGACTTGTGGTTTACTTGGGCAACTTCTTCCTGCTCCTGCTCGTGTGGGTCTGCCTTGTGCGTGTCTTTGCAGCCTTTACACAGTAATTCATTTGCCCCAGTCTACAGCCATTCCGAGTCACTCTGAACACTTTCCCATGTTGAAGTGTAGCTCGGTAACTATGGTTTGCAAACCATCTGCTCTTGCCTTGTTTTATTTTTTTCCCCTCTCTAAGCCTTTTTTCTAATTCTCCTGTCCCTCAACCCAATCTGAACGCCAGCTCCCTCCATGTCTTGACCTTGTTCTTGGCGCTGAGATGGGATGGAAAGAGCCCGAGCTCTAAGTCCCGTGCTGGCTCTGGTCCTTGCTCTGGCGGCTGTGCATCTCGAGGCGACTTGTCAACCTCTCGGGGCCTCAGCTTCCACGATGGAGGCGGAAAATGAGCAACGGACCCCTGCCCTCATGGGGATCAAGACAGGATCTGAACAGATTACAAACTGATGGCAAAGCATGGGGCAGGGCTCTGGGCTGCGTTCGGCTCCAAGTTACAAACTAGATGGCAACCCAGCGACAGTAGCCAGGCTGACTCCCCCGCATGGTGGCCTCGGCCCCACGTTTCCAACCTGAACTAGGGAGTGGCCTGAAGTGGTGGGGAGAAGGCAGCTGCCTGCCTGGGCTATTTGTTGTGGGGCGGGCCTGAGATTCCACTCTTAGTGCTTCACTCCTTTGGAAGTATCTAGTGGCCACTACAAGGCTGATGAGTTGGCTTGGGTGTGCTGTAGAAAACAAAGCAAGGCTTAATGCAGGCAGACCTGGATCCAAACCCAGCTCTGCTACCCAGGGCCAGGTGCCTCCCTCCAGATGCTGACCGTTCATTGCGCCGACCCTGAGAGCCAGCACGCCCTTGAATGGTGTGCCCACGGTGCTGAGGCAGCCCCGCTCTCTCCTGGTCCTGCCAACACTCCTCACCAGCCGCATCGCTCACCCTCTCTGAGCCCATTTCCTCATTTGCGCTGCGCAAGGGCAGCAACCCACATGTGCATGCCTTGAAAAGCTGCTGTGAGAATTCACTGAGACACTGTCTAGGAAGGGACCTAATTCAGTGACCGGACGCCAGAGACGCACTTGCACTCCTTTCCCGGGAGTGACTTCTGGAGTCAGGAGGAGGAGAATGAATGAGAACAGGGTCACAGGTGGATCAGGGCATGGCCCGAGGCACATGGGGTAGAGAGTGCCCTGTCCCACGAAGGGCCCATCTCTGCAGGGAGCCAGTGGGCGCGCCAGGCAGCTGCGGCACGTCTGAGGCCCCCGGGCCCTGTGGATCCCACCAGAATATCACCCTCAGACTGACTCTCAAACCTTCTCCCCATCTCGTGTAAACAATTTATTTTTGATGGTTGACAAATGACAAGAAATTAATATACCTGCCACTCAAGTGGGGAAAATGACTCGCTGCGACTCCAATTTACTGGAAATTACAAGATACCGTTCTCGACGAGCTGATGCTGTAATTTTTTTGTTTTTCCTCATCTAAATCCATGTCCCCTGGTCAGAATGGATGTTTATTGGGTTTGCGTTTTGTATTATTGACTGTGAGCTATTGTTACCTGATGTAATTGAGTTGTGAATCTTTTTTAAATAAAGAATTAGCAGCAAATCAAAGCGGCTGCCTGCTGGATCTTGAAACGACAGCACAGCTGGTGTGCAGCCTTGCTGGCGGCATCCACACCCGCCTGGGAGGGGCAGGAGAGCACGGGCCCCCTGCTCGGAGAAACACAGAGCACCCCACTTCTCGCCTGTACCACACAGAAGAGGGAGACCAGCAGCCTCTCTGTGCTCTGCCTCTCACTCCCACTGGGACTTTGGCTACGGTCCCTCCTTTCTCCGGGCCTCAGCTTCTTCATCTGTGATATGGGGATAGTAAGATCCAGCTTGCCCATCTTGCAGGGCTACTGTGAGAACATTTGGAGTGTATGAGGGTGTGCGGGGCTTGGTCAGTAGGAAATCTCATCCAGATGGGTCCCTGGAGTCCTCAGGTGGCATCCCTGGGGGCAGCATCCACGGGGCAGTTGCAGTCCCAGGTTCCATCCCTGTTGCCTCAATGAGCAGGGTTCACGGTCCAGATCCTCCCCCAGTGCCTGCCTGGCCAGTACAGCCGAGGTGCCTGGCACAGCAGAATTGGCAGGGATCTCAGCGACCTCACTCTGCAGACAGAGCCATGGAGAGCAGCGGCGGCAGCTTCCAAGGTCACACGGTGCCCTGGTGGCAGAAGCTAACCCCACGCCGCATTCTGCCTGCAGCCTAACCCCCTGGCTTGCATCCCGCTTCCCTTCTGAGGGCCAGCTCTCTGTGCACTGCGTGGCCATCCACCTGCCCGTGGCATCTCTTGCTGTGCTCTGCACCTTGATGGGCGCTGGAGACTGCTGGACATCCCTGACCTCTGTCCAGTCTCCACCCTTTGCACAAGTCCTGCGGCCCCTCCCAGGTGATGGAGCACAGTGGGGACGCCAGCGGTTTGCACGCTGGGTTGAATGACAGTGCCATCCAGTGGCACGCACTGCTCCCCCGAGCCAGGCGAGAAAATGAGTGCTACTGATGGAGGTTGTCCGCAACAGATGGGGCCCAGGTCAGCGGCTCCAGCTGGGGCCTGGGCCCCTGGCGCATTGTGTCTGAAGAGCGAGTGACCCGCGGGAGATCGGCCATCAGGAGCCCCGGGCGGTGTGTGACAAGTGTCTTTCTGTGTCATCTCCGGTGTGTGTGTAGTGGGGGTGAGGGCTGGGAAGGACACAGAGGCTGCAGGGGCAGATGAAGAAGGGGAGAGGTTGGGGAGAGCGAGAAGTGGAGGCCGATACCCACTGCGCGCTGGCTCTGCTGACAGGGGTGCCTTGCACACTGGGGTCTCAGTCCCCCAGTGGTGCTCACCGTGGCCTCCCCACCCAGCATGGACCCCATAATCCATGCTCTCTTGGTGACAATGATCTCCCACCCTCCCACGTCCACCATGGCCACCCCTCCGAGCACACTCTAGATGTTGTCGTCACACAGAAGCATGGCTCAGAGATGCCCCTCCCTACTGCCCTAATCATTGCCTTTCCTTCTCAGTCCAGCTCCTAAGAGAGCATCTGCCACTCACTGTCCCTGCTTCCCCAGCCCTTCAAGCCAGGGGCGTCCTGGGAATTGTCGGTCTGACCTCCTCCCAAACCCTACTTGGCCCCGCAGCCCCCTCTCCCTCTGCTCCGCCCTCCACCCCCAGCCCTGGGCTCTCCCTGCCTGCAGCCATGTTTCCATTACTCCCAGCCTCACGCTGTCAGCAGAGGGAGCTAAAGGCATTTGGGAGGTGAGGCTTCAGCCCTGGCCTGGGGCCTGCCACTTGCAGCCTGAGCTGTACAGGCTGTCCTTGGCCTTGTCCCTGGGTGGCGTTCTGGCTGCCCTGACTTGTGCCAGCAGCAGGTGCTGGCCCCTGTGCTACTCCCATCAGGAAGGCCCTCCACCCCCCGCCTCTGTGCAGGTGACTCTCAGCTCAGCTGTCTGTCGGCTGAGTGAGACGCCTTTCTCCTGGCCACAGACAGCAGCACACTGGGTGTCAGGCACCTTGCAGGTGGGAGAAATGCTTCTCTGAGCTTTGCAAAACAGGAGAGGGGCAAGTCCAGACAAATCCAGGTCACATGGACGTGGAGGCAGGGACCTTGTCAGCTGTCATTGTTTTTTTTTTTTTTTTTTTTTTTTTTTTTTTGACAGGCAGAGTGGACAGTGAGAGAGAGAGACAGAGAGAAAGGTCTTCCCTTGCCGTTGGTTCACCCTCCAATGGCCGCCGCGGTAGCGCGCTGCGGCCGGCGCACCGCGCTGTTCCGATGGCAGGAGCCAGGTGCTTCTCCTGGTCTCCCATGGGGTGCAGAGCCCAAACACTTGGGCCATCCTCCACTGCACTCCCTGGCCACAGCAGAGAGCTGGCCTGGAAGAGGGGCAACCGGGAGCTGTCATTGTTGACGGAGGAAGTGGCTGGGAAAGTGGAGGGGGAGATGTGGAGTTTGGAGGTGCAGCTGGGCCCCAGGTCCCCCTTTCTGTCTCTGTTTTCTGAGCCTCCTCCGAGGTGGTGAGAGGAGCAGAGCATGGGAGATCAGCCCAGGACAATGACCAGCTAGGAGTTGGGAGTGCTTCCAACAGTCTACACCCCATGGAAGTCCATGCTGGCATCTGAGAGGTGCTGTCTTTCACTCCCTGAGCAGCACGCAGAGAGGCCAGTGGCAGTCATGGTCCCAGGCCACGGGTGGCAGCCAGACAGTGCTAGCTGAGCACCACCTGGCGGGATGAATGCCCCAGGGTGGGGCTCCCACCCTTTCTGCTTCCCAGGCCTTTTCCCTCACATTCTTTGCTGGTCCCTTGCCTTCCTCACCATAGGAACTGCATGTAGGAAAAATAATGCAGAGAAAACATCCTCCAGCAAGGGGCACCTGACTTGGGGACATCCTGACATGGTCTCAAAGGCAAATCACTAACATCTGTCTCTGTGATTACTAAGTTATGTGACTGACATTGCCACCCCAGTCCCGAGTCTCCTCCAGGGTCAAGGCTGAGGTCAGGATCAGATCTGTCGGGGCCTTTATATGGTTACAACACAAGGAGCCAACAACAAAACCCAAACTCAGTGTTCTCCGGCTTTGATTCTTCCCTTTTGATAGGGTGCTTTTGTGGGCCTGGTCGGAATGTCCCTGTTAGCAGCCTGGATGCTGCGTCCTGTTTCAACAGGAACATGGCTCTTTGTGTAAGCTTCTGACAAGGCCACCGCCAGGCAGAGCCGAGGGCCGTGAGACAGACCCCGAATCTCTAAGGGTCGCATGGAGCCGGTGCTCCCATCTTGGCTGAGATTACAATGCAGTATGGTAACACCAGGGCACGCCATGCAGATCAGAAACCTGCATGACTCTGATACGGCTGTGGCGAATAGTAAATGGGAAAATGAATTAAATAGTCTCTAATAAGTGTAGTTCTTTTTTTTTTTTCTTTTTTGACAGGCAGAGTGGACAGTGAGAGAGAGAGACAGATAGGTCTTCCTTTGCCGTTGGTTCACCCCCCAATGGCTGCTGCGGCTGGTGCACTGCGCTGATCCGAAGCTGGGAGTCAGCTACTTCCTCCCGGTCTCCCATGCGGGTGCAGGGCCCAAGCACTTGGGCCATCCTCCACTGCACTCCCGGGCCACAGCAGAGAGCTGGACATGAAAAGGAGCCACCGGGACAGAATCTGGCGCCCCGACCGGGACTAGAACCCCTGTGTGCCGGCGCCGCAGGCAGAGGATTAGCCTAGTGAGCCATGGTGCCGGCCATAAGTGTAGTTCTTGAGGCGGGCCAAGTCTCTCACAACACAGGGCCCATCTGAGGAAGCGAGAAAAAAGTTCCTGGAAACAGAGGAGTCAGGAACTGCTGGCGGGAGTCTCTGCTCCTGCAGGTGCTGCTGCTGTGGTGGACGCGGCTTTAGATTCCGTAGATTCCGACACTGACCACGCCCAGGCGTGGTGCTGGCCCTTGTGTGTCACCTGGCTTGGTGCCAGGGATGAACTATGCCCCGCTCCTGGTGCCTTCGGGGACGGCAGCCCACGAGGGCCCCTCCAGGGCACCTTGTGACTTGGTCCTTTATGTATTTACTAGTTAATTTCCAGCGAATGTTTATGGAGCACCTGCAGGTATTAGAGGGCGCCAATGGAAGAATGGAGCCAAAAGACCTGTTCAATTCAGCACCACCTTCTTTACATTGCTCTCCCCACGTGGGGTGTGCTGGGCTGGCTCCTGTCAGGTGGTTGGGCCACCCCTCCTGGGCTCTCATTTCCAGAGGCTTCTAGGAGGTGGTGGTGAATGTGTCCTCCCCTTCTGCCCACTCCCCGCCTCTCCAGAGTCCAGCTGTGGGTGTCAGCGGTAAAAGCACAGATTCTGAGCCAGAGGGCCCTGGGCTGAAATCCCAGCTCTGTCATTGGCTGTGCGGCTCCAGACCTGTGACTAAGCTTCTCTGACTCTGGTTTTCTCGCAGGAAAGCACAGTGGTATCTAGTGCCACCCCCTCACTGCTCAAAGCGGGAGAAACGCCTGCTGGGCCCTCGCCAAGCTGTCATCCCCTTGCCCTGGGAGTCCTCTCCTCCCTGCTCTGGGAGCCAATCAGCAACAAGGGCAGCTCTGCCTTGCCCCCAGTGGGGGGTTGGGGGGGCGGGTGTCCTTGGGGCATTGACATTGGAGTGGAGCGGGACCTGGAGCAGCTGATCTGATTGCAGCCAAACCTTGTTACTGCATTGCTGCCCAGAATGTCACTTAGGAAGCACTTAGGGCTCTCCCGGCACATGTCCGCCCCGGGAGGGGGCTGCCCCAGGAAACCTTACGCTGGGCAGGGAGACCAGGGCAACCTGAGAACCCCATCCAGTGGGGAAGGAGTGTGGCTGAGGCCTTGGTGGGGGCTGGGGTGGGGAAGGAGACCACATGTGCCCCGTGTTTGGGCCCTGGGAGCACTCACACCAACCACTGCGTCCTGGCCAGGAACCCCGTTAAACAGCCCGACCGCCCTGTGCTCTGTGTCTGAGCTGTGGGGTGGGGAGGCCTCGGCCACAGGGTGGGAAGTGGTCTCTGCGGGGTAGGGTGGCCTCGGCCACAGGGTGGGAAGTGGTCTCTGCGGGGTGGGGAGGCATCGGCCGCGGGGTGGGAAGTGGTCTCTGCGGGGTGGGGAGGCCTCAGATACGGGGTAGGAAGTGGTCTCTGCGGGGTGGGGTGGACTCGGCCACAGGGTGGGAAGTGGTCTCTGCGGGGTGGGGAGGCCTCGGCCACGGGGTGGGAAGTGGTCTCTGCGGGGTGGGGTGGCCTCGGCCACGGGGTGGGAAGTGGTCTCTGCGGGGTGGGGAGGCCTCGGCCACGGGGTGGGAAGTGGTCTCTGCGGGGTAGGGTGGCCTCGGCCACGGGGTGGGAAGTGGTCTCTGCGGGGTGGGGAGGCCTCGGCCACGGGGTGGGAAATAGTCTCTGCGGGGTAGGGTGGCCTCGGCCACGGGGTGGGAAGTGGTCTCTGCGGGGTGGGAAGTGGTCTCTGCGGGGTGGGGAGGCCTCGGCCACGGGGTGGGAAATGGTCTCTGGATTGTGTGACTGCAGGGGTTCTAGGCTCTCCGGGCCTCAGTTTCCTTGCTGGTAAAATGAGGATGGCAGCAGTGGCCTGGCTGCCACACTGTAGAGGACCTCCCAGGCGCATCTGCACTCAGGGTTCCATGAAGCTCAGCGTTCTCAGAGGCTGTGTCAGCATCCCTGGGAGCTTGCTAGAAATCCACATTCTCTTGGGGCTGGCGCTGTGGTGTAGCAGGTAAAGCCACTGCCTGCACTGCTGGCATCCCATATGGGTGCCAGTTCAAGTCCCAGCTGCTCCACTTGCGATCCAGCTCTCTGCTATGGCCTGGGAAAGCAGTGTAAGATGGCCCAAGTCCTTGGGTTCCCTGCAACTGTGTGGGAGACCTGGAAGAAGCTCCTGGCTCCTGGCTTTGGGTCAGCCCAGCTCCAACCATTGAGGCCATTTGGAGAGTGAACCAGCTGATGGAAGACCTCTCTCTCTCTCTGTCTCTGTAACACTGCCTTTCAAATACATACATACATACATAAATAAATAAGTCTTTAAAAAACTGCATTCCAAAAATAAAAATATCTAGTGAAAAATCAAAAGACGACCTCTATTAAAAAAAAAAAAAGAAGAAATCCACATTCTCAGACACCCCGGCCCTGCAGATGAGGTGGCCCGGGGCTTGGCAATCTGTGTTGAACCAGCCCTCCTCCCTTCATTTAGTACCCTGGCCTCCAGGTGGCACAGTGGAGTCAGGCCTTGTTCTATTTACTGGCATATGCGAGGCTGGGGTTGGGTTGGATGAGTGTTTGAGAACAGCTGCTTTACTTGTGAGTGGTGAAGGCCCCAAGGAGAAGGACATCAGCTTTGGTGTGCATCCAACTCTTGTTTCCCAAACATTTTTACATGCACCGCCTCATTTGAAGAGTATCGAGTAATAGAGAACAGTCCGACATAATTATCATTACTAGTAACAATCCAGACGCTTCCTTATGCATGCCTCCTTGAAGACAAAGGACACATCTTCCTCGGTTACTGTGTCTCCCCATCTCCAGCCCTTACACCCTCCTATGGTCTAGAGTCTTCACCCTTGAACCTGGGCAGGCTTGGGCACCCTGGGGTCATGCACCCCAGGCTGAACTCCAGTCCCCTTCTGGAAGGCATTTCTGTCCCTCGGCCTCCCCTTGCCCATACGCACCTGTAGGTGTCGGTGGCTGGCACTGTCCAGATCTGGATGCCCTTCAGGGGGCCTTCGCTCCCCACCACCACACTCTGGTTGGAATTCTGGTAGGCGTTGTTGCACTGGGCCTGCGTGGGGCCATGGGGCCCGCTGGCCCCGCACGTTGTGAACAGCCAGTGAACTGTGGCAGAAGAGGAGAGGCAGTCACTCACTTGGCCGGGCCCTCCCTCTCCACAGCCTCTCTGGGCTGCCTCCAAGTTGTGTGCACCGTGGCCTCAAATCTCCACTCTATGATGGCACCAAGGTTGGGAGAGTCACCAGAAGCCTGTGTTGAGAATCTACCATGCACCACTCTCTGTGTCGGAGACTAGGGGAAAGACACTCTCAGCTCCAGAAGCGTATAGCTCCTGAGAAGAAACCAATAGGGATGCAACCACCCACAGTACAGGACGGGGTGGGGAACAAGCCATAGGAGGTAGGGGAGTTCTGAGAAGGGAGAGGGGCCCCTTTCAGGTGGGAAAGGCACGTGCAGCCGCTGAGGCTCTTGGCCTCTCACAGTCCAGCACAGGTGCTCAACTGTGCTACTGGGAGGGCATCTAACCAGCTCCCAAAGGTGTGATACTGGCATATAGGAGCCTCTGAGTTTAGCGAAGACTGGAAGAGTACATTGGACACATATCAGCTTCATGACCCCATTATTGGCCCAGGGACGCAGAGAAGAAGTTGGAGCAGGAAGCCTTGCACCTGCTGTCCATGGTTCTGTTAATCAGGCACTCCTTCATAGCCTGTACAGTGGGCAGGCATCCGTCTCCCTATTTAGGTTGTGGTTGGAAATGCAATGAAAGCAGCTTTTAGGTTCTTTATGCAACTGAGAGGAACAAAAATGGAACAGAGCAACTTTGCCGTTAGTCAACATCCCTCCCTTTCCTAGGCCCTCAGCTCTTTGCGGTGTGTTCTGGCCTGCTCAGTGGCCTTAGGCGGCCTTCCTGGGACCCCACCGAACACTAAGTGCAGCTGCTTCCTTATCCCCTTCTCCTCACTGGACTTCTTCCTTCAAAACTTTCTGTGCTTGGGTCAGGCCATCCCTTTGGGAGTTGTCAGCTCTGTTTTTGGCCAGAATTCTAATAGTTTCTTAACCAGTAGAAACCTAACAGCATATTATTGATTATTTACTTTTACTTAAAAAGCAAAAAAACCTCATTGGGTTGTAGAAATTATTTCTTTTTAAGGAGAGATTAACTTGAATTCTACCTGCAGAAAATGATAGAAGTGTTTATTTGCATGTACATAGCTTTGTTCACTGAAACATTAAGCTGAAACATTTTGGAAGAACCCAGACTAATTTAATGATTCAAATGTGAGAGGTTAATTTGGGTTGCCAATTATAAGCAATAAGATGGAGACTTGGGGGGAGGCAGCTTGATAATCTGAACACTGGGTCACTTGTGGAGGCTTGCTGGCATTGTCCTGGCCCTGGGGGCCAGGAGTTAGAAGTTCTATTCTATTGGGTTCCATGGCATACAGGTGCTCAACATTGAGTTTCACTGTTCTCAGAGGAAGATGTGGAGTTCCATTTGTTTTCTGAAGGACATTTCAAGGGCCCGAAGGTAAGGAATTGCTTCACCTTTGGTGTGAGTGGCTGATGGTGAATTTTTGGATCTATTTGTGTTATTGATTCAAAGAACTAACTCGGCACAGAAGGTATTTTAGCAGAGCTGTTTGGCCAGGTGCCCTTTTACCTGTTCCACAGCCTACATCATACACATGTGGGCTGTGCCTGAGGGGTGATGTGGAAAGAACATAGGTTTGGAAATCAATAAAACATGTGCATTTGGGGGAGCCTCATCAGTGATGGATTATCAGACCTTAACCTACTTCCTTCGTCTGTAACAGGGGCTGGGTTGGAAAATTAAAAGAAGCCAGTGTGTACAAGTTCTCAATGCAAAGCCCCAAACTCTCAGACTGTGAGTGGTGCCTACAGTGTCTGCCTATACTCAAGGCTGGTGCTGTCCCTAACCAGGGGGACGTGTGGCCAGGGAAATTTCTGTTAACACGATCCCGGGTCAGCAGCACTTGGGAATTTAAACTCAGTGAGGGTGGCAATGAGGATGGGGGCAGGGAGAACAGGAAAAACTCAGACAGGGAGCTGAAAAACCCACTCCTCCCACTATGTCCAGCACGAGGCTGACTCTGCACACCCAGTCTGTGCCTAAGCAGGCAGCTGAGGTTTGGAGCAGCCTGGTCCACCTGGGGGCAGATGCACGGGTGTTCATTTAGTGAATTCAAGCCTGAAAATGAAATAAGAGTTCTGTAGTCTTCCCTTGAGAGTGTGCTGGGGCAGAGAGCTGACCGTGTGTGCTTGGCACCCTACCTGAGCTTCCCGCCTTCAGGGGGGCCTCACTTCTAACTGCGGCCAAGGTCGACAGTGTTCTGAAGGGTCTGAGTCCTTCCCAGAGATTTGGACTTCTCCTTCCTGGCCACTGGCCACCTGGTGAAGTAGGAGGAAGGCACGGGCTTTGGATTCAGATGGGCCAGGTTTTCCTCATCCTAGAATGTGCTCCCGATTTAGCCGTGGCACACAGGTTAGAGTCGATAGCCTCTCTGGACCTCCATTTTTTAACATGAACAAATGGAGATTAAAAAAACCTACTATTTAGACTTTCTGCAAAAATAAGATGGCGATCCAAGGAAAATGCTTAGCACAAAAGCTGGCTTTAGAGATGCATGGTGAATATAGTTTAAAAAGGGTGTGACTTCATATTCATTTTCTCCCTGCGGGAAGCACATACCCCATCTCAAGATTTATTTCCGCTACTCCATACAGGAAGGACTCTAGGGCCATTTCTCAATAAAGGGACTGGTATTTCCCCAATTCAGTGGACAGATATTAGTCTCAGGTGGTTTCTCTACTCAAAATTTTGTTTTCATTTGCAGCAGTTTCAGACGGCAAGGTCCAGAGAGGGAACTGTTTCTAAAGTGGACTCCGTGGGAACAGAGAATTTGCCGTCCTAGGTCAGACCCGTGAGTCATCCAACCATAATTCATGCTCATAGAAGCCTTTGAGGCATGGTGGTCCCCCCACTCCCTTGGATGGGTCTGACCCTCATAAATCTGCCCCACTTTGTTTGGAATCAATTTATGCTTCCCCCAAGCACCACCTCTTGGGGCATGGAGCTCTCAGCTCATTGCTCACCAGGCAAGGGCTGGCCATGTCCCATGTGTGTGCACTTGCCTTCCTCGAGTTTTGGCCTGCTGGTTCTTGTTGTGCGTGCTGAATGGAATCTCCTGGACTCATAGCATGTCACAGCAAGATGGGACCTTGGAGATCACCAAACTCAGTGGGTCCCAAGCCATCTGAGGACTTCAAAACACAGATCCCAGGGCCCTGGGGACTGAGATTCAGTAGCTTCCGAGTGGAGACAGGGAGGCCGTACTTGCATGATGTGAAACTTTTCCCAAGAGAACCTGATACTCAGACTTGTATCCTAGCCCCACCTACCTCAGTGTCCAAATGAGCAAAAAAGCATTCTAAAGAGAGGAAGATCCTCTCTCCCGCTTAATGTTGTATGATTGTTCAGAATTTCTCTTCAGACAAACCCCTCTACCCACAAAAGATGAGTGGCCTTTCTCCCAGTCTTGGTTGATATCAGTTTAAACCACATCCATCAAACAGTCTTTACAAGGGTCCAGAGGACCCCTTCATTTCCTTTCCTATATGAAATCCTCTCATTACTTGATGAATGCCACTCTTAGCATCATTAGTTGCTATTCTCACACTGCCTTTTATACTACTATGTCTGTTTAAGTGTTTACAGGAGTTGATAATGGAATGAACCAAGGCCTTCACCCACCATGTGGTCAACCAAATGCTGCTACAGGGATATACTCAGCTCCTGACCCAGGAGACAGCGGCTTGAGACAACACCCCATGCCAGCAGAGTACCTCATCGCCCCATGTCAGCAGGGAGTAGCTCTAAGACAGATGATTGCCCCTCTACCCCTCCTGGACTTTTGAGGCTAATGTAATCCCATAGAACACCTGCCTTATAAAAACAAAAGGAACAAAAGGGGGGGGGGGAATGTTAGTATAATGGTGCGGTCTTACCTATGGTGCAATCTACACCCTGGACACCATCCTAGGCTCTAGCCTCCCACCATGGCTGGAAGCCAGGTGACCCCGTGGCCCAACCACCAGCGTCAGCTCCACCCCCACCCTAATGGGATTCACTGCTCCTACTTCCCTGCCCGCCCCCCCAGCAAAGGTTTAACAGGACCTGTTCCTGAACATGCGGCTCTCTCTCTCGATCTCCCTATCACTCTCCCTCTCTCTGTCTCTTGATCTCTCTCTCCCTTGCTCTCTCGATCTGTCTTGATCTCTCTCTTATGCTCTCCTTCTGCCTCTCTATTCCTTCTTTGCCCCTTCTCTCTGCTCTTTTGGGTTTCCCCCAATAAGCCCTTTCCCTCAAAAAAAAAAAAAAAAAAGAGAGAGGAAGAAGATACTTTTCTGAGCCTATCAACACCGGAAGAGGAAAAATATGGAAGGTTCCTCTTTCTCTGTCCAGGAGTTCTTTGGCGTGATCAAACACCCCCAGCTTTCCGCCTTGAAGGCTTGCAGCTTTTCCATACTGTGCCTAAATGAGTCCCTGATCCCCTGTGTCCTTTTCAGAATCCCCTCTAGTGCTAGAATCTGCTTCTGAAGATGGACCTGAGGGTGCCTGTGCCTCTGTCGAGGGAACACCTGCCATTCTGCTTTACTTCTCGTGTCCTTCTGAAGGTGCTGGCTGCTAACAGACGCCAACAATTTCTAGATCCTAGGTTATTGCTCTGAGCCTGGTAGTATTGCCTCTGGGGAGCCTGGAGGGGCCTGCAGGACATATCTTGGTGTGTGTGTGTGTTGGGGGGAGGGTTTGCTTCTTTTCTGGAAGCAGGAAGGATCTGATAAGGTAATACAGGCTTGGTGGGCATGAGATCAGTTCTAGCTAAGGCAGGCAGAGTTAGAGCCAGGTGAGTGTGACCTTCAGGGGTGTCACTGTAGCAGAAGGCACTGGGCACAGCCTTGTAGATCAAAGATGTGGTGGGTCCAGAAATGGAGAAGAAGGGAAGTTAGCACAGTGGCTCCCAGGGGCAGGGGAAGTCACAGTGAGTTTTGAACCTCACATAGAAGCTCTTTGCTTCCTGAGCTGCTTTATCCTCCCTTCTGAGCGACAGTGCTTGTGGTGGAGGGGCTGGGCCTTAGATACCTGAGAGGTAAACTCCACTCACAAAGCGGGAAAAACCTTCTCAGTATCTTGCGCACCCACTGCAAGTCAGGCGGTGTGCCTCTATACATGCATTAAATGTTTTAAAACCTGCTGAAGGCAGAGCTGCAGTTTCCCCCTGAAAGTCAGGAGATTCAAGTTCAGAGGAGCTGAGTGATTCGTCTGCAGCATACACAATGGATAATTGGTCAAGCCGGGAATTAAACACAGTTCTTCTGTCAAGCCAAGTTCAAAGCCTGAAAAGGATCCAGAATCACTAAGAAATTCCCTTGGACTTTTTCAGAGTGTTAGTTTTCTTCTAGATCTGAACATAGGGCTCAGTTAAAGCCAGGGGCAGGCCATTCTAAAGTTGCTCAGAATCTTAGGGTCCCAGGTGAGAGTCTGATCAGGCCCACAGTCCTGGAACAGTGGCCTCCAAGTAGTTTAGCCTAGTGGAGTGTGGACTTTCCAGGGTCATGGGGCACCTGCCAAAGAAAGCAGGTGCTCAGTCAGGGCTCTGGTCCCCAGAAAGACCACGGGAAACCAGGTGATGTCAAAAGGGAAATCCAGGAGCGAGGATACTTACAAGGCCAGGAGGCAGAGATGTAAAAGAGAGGGACTACGTCTCAAGCAACAAGGCAAAACTTGGGTTTATGGAGAGAAGATCAAGGTCACAGTGAACTGGTAGTGATGCTGAGTTTGATGTTGAGCCACCAGTCTGAGGGTACAAAGGTCCTCATGTTCCCTTACTACAGGTTTTTATTGGAGGATGGGGAGTAGGGCAAAGAGGAAGCCTTTTCTTACATAAAAAGCAAATATGCAAACGGAATAAACCCATTTTACTAAAAGTCATTTATGAAGGAAAAAAGAGAACAGTTTCATCTTGCTCTTGCACACACCACACACTTGGAACACAGTTTAATATTCATTCCGATCTAAATTGTATATGGAACCCACAAACATCAAAATGCTGACTGGTTATAAACAGTGAGTCAAGAAAAACCCATTGAGCACTGGGTTTCATTTTAAGTATATGGCAGAATACTTCATGAAGAAACAAATCAATTAGTAATATATAGCTCAATGCAAAAAAAAAATAAGCTAGATGGTGATTGTGCTGGTTTTATGATTGTTGCTAAGCCTTATCGTCTGCTCAATTCAAGGCAAGAAATAAAGCATGATGCAAAATAAAATAAGCTCCCAACCATCATTATTAATCACAATAATATGGACCTGCCTAGGGGGGATGACCGATGTGTGCTATACCATAGGATCAACTGTGCCATTGCGATTCTGATCCATAGAACTGAATTTTATCCATATGCACTGACTGAGCTAAACTTCATGGAAGCTGTGGCATACTGAAACTTTTTTTTTTGAGAAGAAGAGACAAAGAGAAGGGGAGATAGAGCTGGAGAGGGAGAGAGAGGGAGAGGGAAAAGAAGAGGGAGGGGGGAGAGAGAGAGAGAGAGAGAGAGAGCGAGAGCCAATTTATTGGTTCATTCCTCAAATGCTGGGCTCCAAGACAAAGTCGGGAGCCAAGAACTCAATCCAGGTTTCTATAGGGGTGGCAGGAATCCAATTACTTGGGCTATTCTGGCTGTCTCTCAGTGCTTGCATTAACAGACAGCCAGAGACAGGAGCCAGAGCCAGATATCCAACCCAGGGACTCTGATATGGGTCTTGGACATCTTAACCAGCTCCTTAGCCACTAGGCTGAATATCCTCTCCTGTAACATTGTGAGAAGCACTGTAAATCCCATTAAATAAGAATTATGACCAATATTGAAGTATATCTAATCATTTACCCATCCATAAATGCATATAACACCATTCTTTAATATATTGGAAAAAGTAAACTTTTTCTTGCATACTTGAAACAAATAAGTTATTTTCTTATGAGAGCAAAATGAAAATAAAGTGCATATTGTAGCTACTGTGAAATTAAAACATTTCTACCACTTATTTCAGCTCTTTGAACAATGGAGCAACGTCCCCATATAGACATATAATCAGACTGATACTGGCACTGCAGTTACCTAGGCAACTCACCAACAACTGAAGATGAAATATGGACTTACTGAGAGATCACTTGGTATATATTATTATAAAAATACTTTTGGTTTAAAGTCCTGGCTTATTTTTTGATCTGTTGTACATGGAAAAAAAAACCAAAAAACAAAAACCAAGACCAAAACAAACAAAGAACCAAAAACAAACAAAAGATCAGAAAACCTTTTTGTGCACCAGCCAATTCAACAAATCCACTGTCTAATGGTATGATTACCTGAGACCCTTCAACAATGAGAAAACAATAAAGATTCTTAGCACAGATATAAAAGCCCCACATGGCAAATGTATACCTAACGACTCAGTATAAAGCAAAGGTTCGCCACTGGCCAGGCCAAGAAATACGATCCTGCCAGCCATGTCAGGAGGCCTTCAATGGCCTCTCCAATCTCACCTGTTCCATCAGTCCTACAAGGAATAGTTATCTTGGATTGCATAATAACTACTTCCTCACAGTTAATAGTTTCATCATTCCAGTGCACACCACCCTAGGCACTGTTCTCTACTCTTGCCCATCAGAATGCTTTGGTTTGCTTGTTTAAATCTACAGAATCTTCTACTCCTTCTTGCTCCTTATTTTATCTTTTGGAGAACCTGAACCATCTGTCCTGTGGCAGTCCCCAGAGTCTAGAGCTTGCTGGCTGCATCTCTCGGGTGCACCTCAACATGTTCATTTGTCCTCCCAATTGCTGATGAGATCCTTCTGCGAGGCTACAGCTGAAATCTTTCATGAGGAATCACTTAATGTCTGACTATTGGTCCTTTTGTTTTCTGTTTGCTGAAGCTACATACCTATATCCATGTATTTATCAGGAGCTGTGGAAACAATGCTATTCTAATTGTATCATTATTTCATTTATTAGCTGGAATACAATAAAAATAAATACAAAAAGTTTCAGTATGCCACAGCTTCCACGAAGTTTAGCTCAGTCAGTGCATATGGATAAAATCCCCTCATGTGGGATTTGATTAGTCAGTAACATAAGCCAAATAGGGAAGGCAGAGTAAATGCTCAGTTCTTCTTCCTTTGCAACTTTCAAGACACTGAACTGGTTCTCTATCATCTTCTGAAGAGGTCGACTAATTATTTGCATATTATAAGTCATTGAGAATTCTGAGTTTTATTTACTCATAATTATTATCCTTGGGAAGCTGACACTGTTCCATCTTTGCCCTGAGCCCGTCTGTAATGAGCTGAGTAGACTTTAAAGCTTCCTTGCTAAATGGTCTGACAAAAAGTTGCTTCCCCAGACCTGGAATCACACATTCCCCCAAAGCTCTGGTTTCTTTTAGAAGTTAAAGGAATTTTAATTACAAAATTGGAGTGTAATGGAAGCTCATTGCTACTGGGTCGGTGACTGTTTCTAGTCTCTTTAGGGAACAGAGCTAGAAATTATATGTTCACACATGTCTGTTAGTGTCAACATAGACACATATGAAATACATATACTTAGGTGTCTGATAAAATCACTCATGTAGTCCAATTCAAATTTGAGACTACAGAGATTTTTATGTAACTTCTTCTATATTACACCTGTATTTCTTTTTCCACAGTGAGAATCATTTTCTCAAGAACACAGGCGATAATGGAATTAGAGTCCCTATAATTACAAACTTACATTATCTTTCCTTATACATACAACCGCATCAGAGTGACAGTACTTATACATTAGCACCATTATGAATATAAAAATGAGA
Source organism: Lepus europaeus (assembly GCF_033115175.1). Classification (NCBI taxonomy): domain Eukaryota; kingdom Metazoa; phylum Chordata; class Mammalia; order Lagomorpha; family Leporidae; genus Lepus; species Lepus europaeus. The sequence continues at coordinate 25,954,637 of NC_084839.1, forward strand.
AGTAAGTACTTTGTAGCATTTCTTGTACTATATCTACACTGGGTAGACAGACATTACATATCCTCTCCTCTCCCAACCCCCATGGAGTCTTAGTTTTGTAGCTGTAGCTACAGTGTGTTTAATGCTCACTCTAATCGTTATGTTGATAGTTCTCGAGTTATTTTTGTTGTCTGAAGCTTGTTTTAAAGTATGCTTTCTAAGGGCAGAAAGGGCTCAAAGGGGTAATATTCCTTGGATTCTTGGATGCTGATAATATATTGTTCTCCAGATTCTATTAAATGTGCAATTTCATTTTCTTCTGATATAAATTACTACTCTAAAAATTCTGATGATCTAAATTTACTTCTCTAATAGATCAGTTAATGTTTTCCTTAGGTGCTCAAAGTGTTTTTTTCTTGAAAGTTCAGCAGTTTTACCAGAACATGCTTTTTTATTGTTCATTTTGGGTCAATATTCTCAGGTGTACAGTGTACTCCTTTAATAAGTAGTTTTGATAGAGAAATTTTTCTTGGTTTATAGCTTTAAGTATTCATTTTGCTCCAGCTCTTTGCTTCTCTCTTTCCGGTATCAGTGCTGTCTTACGTCGGATATCCTCTGTGTGTCTTTGACTCCTGCTTTCTTTCTCATTTTTAAGAACGCCCTGTTTTCATCTCCAGTTTCTCATGAGGCATTAATCCTCATTTGTCCTTCATTCCTTCGGTTTTAAGTTCATTTCTGAAAATATGTTTAAGATTCTTTTCTGAGTTCTATGATCTATTTTCTGAGCTTATTCTGCTTTTTCATGTCTTATATTATTGTCCTCATGCCTCTTAGCTTATTTTGGAATAGAAGTTTGCCATTTGGACCTACTGTGTGCACACATCTTTCAGGCCTGCCTTCGTCTTCTGCAGAGGGGCTGGGCTGCCTTCCATGCCATCGGTCCCCTCACTGTAAAACTGCATGAGCTTTGTTTTCGATAGCTGCGCATTCCTTTGTGAAATTAGTTTTGCCTGAATTTTTAGGGTTCAGGAGTTTTTCTAACTGCACACAGCTTCTTTTACTCTTTTAAAAAATGTGTTTAGAAATAGGGCAGTTTTCTCTCTAAAGTTTCTCCTCCCTGCTTTTACCTGGAAATTCTCTTATTTATTTATTTTCTTGTCTCCGTTATCCTCGTCCTACACCACATTGGTTTCACTCCCAGGAATTTCTTCTCTGTGTGAGTGCCTTCCCGGAAAGGAGGGCTGGTGAGACACTATTCTAGGTCGTCCGGTTCACTGCACAGGCCCCTGGCATGCACACACCACCGCAGTGGGCAGTGCCTCTCCCAGCGTCGCAGCTGTTCTCAGAGTGACACTGTGTTCCTCCCAGTGCCGTCTCTTGGTTGTCGTGGGCTCTCCTGTGCTCATCCTCACAAGAGCAGCTTGCTGCGTTCCTCCCCTCCTTTTGCACAGAAGTGAACACAGGACAGGTCTGTGCTTGTGGGTGCTTGGTCCTCACTTGTATTTTGGGGCTTGGAGGGGAACATCTCATCATGAGATTTTATTGTAAATGTTACCCGTGGGTTTTCCGTTTTGTTATACAGATGTACTGTTTTTATACAGGGACTCGGAGAGATTTAAAGAATGGTGCTGGTACCACAATTGCTGCCATCTTCCCAGGATTTTTAAAATAAATGCTGGGCAAGAATCACTTGTGCTCACTGGCTGTGATGGGCCCCTTTGCACCAGCTGCTGGCCCGGGTCCCTCCCCTGCATTATGACTCCTCCGAGGTAGCTCCAATGATGCTGGTGTAGAAGCTGCTGCCACATCACGTTCTACGTTTGCAGGGTGCAGCCTGCTAAGCAGGATTCAGCCTTTTCGTGTAGTGTCGCAGGACTCGCGGCGTTCTTCAGGGACATGTGGGCCTTCGTGAAAAGGTCCCATGTGTTCTACTGAGCCAGTTCTCCTTCTGCTGCTCGTCTGCTTTCCCAGCACTTCAGCATGTTCTCCTCTGTGCAATCTTATTTTATACCTGGTGTCAGTTAAGGGCATGGGGGGGGGGTGGTGTATTAGGCTGAAGGGCAGCTAGCCTTTACTTCACAGTTTTGGAACCTATTTATATTTTGGTATTCCCACTTGGTGGCTGGTGGAAAGTACTGGAAGTCCACCCTCAGATAAATGGATGTTACTATGATTCTGAATGAGCAGGGCTTCAACTTCAATGTATATAATTACTGTAGCATCTGCATTCTTCAATGAGATTAGCTCTTTACAATCGTGTTAGGTCGGTAGATGGGGACTGGGAAAGAATTGTTACTTTTATCTCATAATACAGTCAATCATGTAGAAAACTTAAACAATTGGCTCATGATTACAGAGCAAACCTGAGGCTAAAAGGGATTGCATTTACTCTTTGTACAACACAAATTGCTTTCAGTTGATGAATTTTCCGTGCTGTTCTTCTAGTTAGTTTCTCACATTGAGTTTATTTTTCACGTATGGGTGGGCACACACACACACACACACGTGTATGTCCCATATACGTGCATATATACATACACATACACATTTTCTTCATACAACGTTTTATGATCATATTTCTCTCTCTTTCTCTTTCTCTCTTGCTCTCTCTCTCCCCCTTTGTTGTTGAGAGTATGAGAGAGAGGAAGACAGAGAGAGCTCCCATTCACTCTTTCAAATGCCTGCAATGGCCGGAATTAGGCTGGGCCAAAGCTAGGAGCTGGGAACTCAATCCAGGGTGGCAGAGACCCAACTACTTGACTCATCCCTGTTGCCTCCTAAGGTCTGTACTAACAGGAAGCTAGAATTTGAGAGCAGTGCTTGGACCTGAACCCAGGAACTCCAGTGTGGGACATGGGCATGCTATTCTCTTTCGATGATGAGAAATTACGATAGTGACACTCACAGTTAAAACATCAGCTCTGCCTTGCACTAGTTATGCTCACTCACACCATCTCATTTTTACTTTGACATTTTAGTCTCCTTTGTTTCTCACATAGTTCCCCTTGACGGGCAGGCGTCCCAGGGAACAAAGAACAGAGAGGGGCCCATGTCCCTTCCTGCCGGCAGGGAGGACCCCGTGTCTCAGAAGGGACCTCCCACGAGGAAGCGAGCTCTCCACCCGCGGGGCAGTGAGTCAGGGCTACCGAGATAAAAGCTGCTTTCACGACCGAATTTCCCTAAGCAGCTTTGACGCCCAGCAATTGGAGGGAGCTTTAATGGCCCCTGCAATGGCTGCTGTGCTGTGTTCTCAATCACCCCCGGCTCCCCAAGGGAAAGGCAGTAACACATGGGAGAAGGGAAAGGTCACCGGGAAACACAGTCCCGAAAGCAGAGCTGTCAAAATTAAGTTAAGGGAGGCCTCAGGGCTAATTTGGTTATTCCCAAGCTGGCTTCAGGCCAGAGCTGTGCTAATAAAGTATTTGTTATTGACATGGGTACTGAGGCCTCACCCATCTGCGGGTTACACATAATGGATCTGGTGGCTTAAGTGGGAAGTGGTGGTGGTTCATGTACCAGCCCCGCCACACTCAGGTCCCAAGAGTCAAGGATCTCTTCCAGGAGGGAGGACTTGTTGGAGCGCATCAATGTAGGGGTAGGGGTTGTGGTATTAGGATTTGCCGCCTCCCGCTGTAAATTCACCAGCTCCTGAGAGCGAGGCAACAGAGCAGGAGGCCACAGCCCCTCACTGCTCTATTCTTAGTTTGCTTCTTCATTACCAGTGAAATCCTTTCAAGGCCCTTGGCATGGTTAACAGCTAAAAGATGGGCAGACGGAAGTGCAGGCAGCCCAACGAGGCAGGAGATTTGGAGTCACGAGGGACACGTGTCCCGGCTACTGGGACTGGGTCCCGGACCCTCTGAGATGAGTTGAGAACATGACAGGGTGAACATCCAAACATCAGAGTTAGAGAGGAAGCAGCCAGTGAGCGTTAGGACCAGTGGGAGAAGGCAAAGAACGCAGGACTGGAGGGTCGGAAGAAGGGAGCGAAGGGACACTTCTCTTTGCAGTGCAGTCGTGATGGCTGGAGATGCAGCAGCATTTTGTGAGCACGAGGCAACAAGCGTGAGGGGAAGGCCAAGAGGTTACAGAGACGTGAGTCCTGACAACCACAGGCACCGGACCTATGACAGGATCACCCACAGGGCCGCTGATTTAGTCTCAGCAGTCACCTATAAAATAAATCTTTGTCATAGAAGTGGACTCCACGGGGTCCTGCTTCGACCATGACGGAGACCCTCACCTACTTGTAAAGCAAACACCCATGACCTGGAGAATCCTGATGCTGTCCCTCAAACAGCCCTGTGCTTGGATCTGCAGCAGGTTTAGATGCTGCAGGGGCCTCCTGCCAGGACAGCCAGGCGCCTGAGTTACTTTCCCTGGCCCCGAGTGCTCAGCTGAGGTATGCTCCTCTTTCGTCACCCACTTGCGCTGTACCTCAGCACATTTCACGGTCAGAGCCTTAGCACTGTGTTTGCTGCACCTGCGTTGTGAAGGTGTCCCCAGGCCACGCCACCCTGAGAGTAAAAAGTTGGGTCTTGAGGTTAGGCACCATTGTGTTTTCCTGGTTCTGTTCTGACACACTGGAACCCTGAAGTTTTCTGGCTCTGCACCCCATCATCACAGAACATGTTTGCACTCCACACCGGCTCTGCCATGGTCTCTTCTGGCCCCTTAACTTGCTTCCGTTCTTGCATTGTCCATCCCTGCTTGGCAGTGTGTGTACCATCTGCATACTTGCTTGCTGTCTGTCTCCCCACTAGCGCCTATGCTCATGAGGGAGGACTTCATCTATTTGGTTCACCCTTTTGTGTCCGGGATCCCAAATGTGTGTCAGTCACACAAATGGTGGTAAATAAATCTTTGTGAAATGCAAAACAAGACCTCAGCTAAAAAGAAGAATAGGCCAGGTAGTCTCCAACCCCCTGGAGCAGTCAGAAAGGGGAGGTCCTGCGTCCTGGGGGTTCTGTGCGTGGCCAGGGGGACACTTTTGACCCTTTGGGGCTTGGGCATTAGCACTAAAGCAACACAGGATGGGGTTCACCAGAGGAGCTCTGGTAGAATATATGGATATGTGCTGAAAGCTATTTCACTTCTTCTTCTTCTTCTTCTTTTTTTTTTTTGGACAGGCAGAGTTAGACAGTGAGAGAGAGAGAGAGAGAGAGAGAGAGAGAGAGAGAGGAAGGTCTTCCTTCCGTTGGTTCACCCCCCAAGTGGCCACTACGGCCGGCGCGCTGTGCTGATCCAAAGCCAGGAGCCAGGTGCTATTTCACTTCTTACCCATAACTGAAAGGGAGTAAGCCCCAGGGGAGCTGGAACACACGTGCACTTACTCATTCACTGGAACACATACAACACATTTGCACACTTACACATGCCCACACAACACTGAAATGCAGCAAGCCCTGCAGCCTTCAAGAAAACACTAGAGTCCCACTCCTTAGTGGTGTGGACAACCCACTGATCTGATGGATGATGGAAGTGAATGGATGACAGACCAGACTAGCTAGTAGCATCAAAATCATGCAATCAGTTGAGGGCCAGTGTCGTGGCACAGAGGGTTAAGCCACTGCCTGTGATGCTGTCATTCCATATCAGAGCGCCTGTTTGAATCTTGGCTGCCCCACTTCTGATCTAGTTCTCTGCTAATGTGCCTGGGAGGCAGCAGAAGCTAGCTCAAGTACTTGGGCCCTGGACACTCATGGGGGAGACCCAGATGGAGTCCCCGGCTTCTGGCTCCAGCCTGGCCCAGCCTATGCTGTTGTGGCTATTTGGGGAGAGAATCAGTGGAAGATCTTTCTGTCTGTGTCTCCCCATGGCCACCCCCACCATCCCTCTCACTTTCAAATAAATAAAATAAGCCTTTTAAAAAAAATCATAAAGCTGGCTGAGAGGAAAGTGATTGTTTTCCAGGTAGCTATTCTGTGGCCCAGGTATTTCTGATTCTCAGGTAAGTTGCTGGACAAACCTAGGCTGTACTTTATTATCCTCACCTTGCTACCGTAATTCTGGAACGTCATTATTAAACCTATCAGCCACTTACTAAATAATAGTAGCAATTAGATGCTTAAAATTTGCTATCACCTTACATGAAGTCACTTTCACTATTCTCTAGAAAAACAAGGCCTCTCTAATCACATGAGATTTGTTTGAAAAAGTTTCCATGGAGAAGATTCTGGAACCTCCAGCTTTGAGACCTTGATAAACTTTAGAAACTAAAGCCCCTCTTTCAATGGATATTGATGAGTGGGGACATTCTCTGCATCCACACACGTCATTTATTTATCCCAAGTGAGTGGAGTTTGAGGGATTCACTTGCAAAGAGCTGATGGATTGCATTGGGGAAACTGATTGAGAGGATCCCAAATGCAAAATACTATCCTTCCTCCTTCTGTAACATGTCTAGGCCATAAACTAGAATTTGCTTGGCACTTTTGCAAAAAAATTGAGGAAAGTATACCCAAACGTATGCTTGTGTGCATGCATAAAACAATGAGCAGCTCAGAGGAGGGGGCCCACCACAGTTTTGTTGAATATTTACAGAAGCCTACATATGAGAGTGAGTGGCTTTGTCTAATCTCTTTGGTTACATATTTTAGCCATATCACAACAGTTTCTATCAGTATACCGTTCTGTACCTTTAAAGAATATTGGAAAAGATCTCACTTGCTCACAGTAGCCAGCTCTGAGAAAGAACTGTGGCAAGTAACTATTACCCCTGCTTTATGGATTCACGAACTGAGGCCCAGCCTGACTCTCCTTAGGTGCACAGGGAGAACGTTGGTCTCTGGGATTCTCTGCCGACCCCTTACCATCACCCTATTGCCTGGCACTTAGAAGTTGCTTTGTGAATATTTACATCTTTGTGGAATATTGAACAGATGAGCTTAAGATTGATTCAAGGACTTCTGCTCATCAGAGTCTGTGGTAGGCTCCCAGAGCTTCCTGGTGATAGGCTGATTACTGGCACCCCAAAGCCATTGCCAGTTGGCTCTCACATGGCCTGGTGATGCCCATTTCCTGATACCCATGCCCTTGTGTAATGCCCTGCCTCTGAGTATGGGTGACACCTGGGAGCTGCTTCTAACCCACAGTACCTAGCCAAGGTGATGAGAGGCATCTTCATGACTGTAAGACCATAACTTCTGTCCTGCTAGTGGACTGTGTCTCTCTTGACTGGCTTTGATAACTCAAGCTGCTATGGAGAAGGAGAACTGAGGGTGACCTCCAGCCACTCAGGAACAGAGGCCCTCAGCCCACCACTCTTCAAGAATTGTCAGTGACCATGAGGGCTTAGCAATGAATGATACTCCAACCAACCTTTTGGACGAGACCTTGACCTTGGCTGGCAGCTTGCCTGTCACCTTCTGGGAGACTATGAGACAGGACAAGCAGCTGAACTGTGCCCGGAGGAGCTGCTACAACAAACATGTGTTGCTTGGAGCCACCATACTACTGTGCAAGAGATAACTACCAGCCACCCAGAGCCCAATCCTGTGGCAAGCGCTTTCCTTGGCCTCCTCATCTTCTGTGTGAACACTCAGAGGGAGGGACCTGTCTGGGCTGGGTTCAGCCCTGTGCTTTCTCTCCTCCCTGAGTCAGTGGCATCCGAGGCAGTTCCAACTCTTGCTTTCCTTTCTCCCGGTAGGGAAGAGGGGCAGGCAGGAAAGACCCCTTTTGTGGTTGAGTTGGCATGTTCGCCTTTCTCCTGCTTTCTCCTCTGTCCAGCTCTGGGCTCGGGTGATTAAAAAACAAACAAAGCAAAACACTTCTCTGTCCAAGATCCCCAAGCTTCGCTGCGGCAAGCAGAGAGCTGAACAGGCTCAGAGGGGATGCAGGGTTATTTTACAGGCAGGAGGAGCAAGTCTGGGAGAAGAGGGATAATTAAAAGTGGTCTTCCCAAACAACAAGTGCTTAATGTGCTTGCCCTGATGGAGGGGCCTTCTGTGTCCCGCTAGTCTTTGAGCTAAATGATCTTAATCAAGCCATGCTGAGCCCAGAGAGCCTGGATCATTTATTGTCTCCCACTTATGTAACCTTCCACCGAAACAAATGGGAAAAAACAACATGTTTTCTCAGGCCAGCGGGCAGAAAGAAAGGCCATGGCTCTTGTCTGCTCCTCGGGGGAGCTCCAGTATCAGCATGGCACTAAGGTGCCCCGTTGGCAGCTTTGCCATAATCCCAGCCATCACATGGTGTAAGTGGTTGTGGGCGGGGGTCACAAGGCAATTTTGAGTCCATCCAAGCTGAGTGGGGAGATCTGGAGCACCAATGCCCAGGACTCCGGGTTTCTTCCCCCAAATGAGGATGAGTTCAGTGCATTTTACAACGCGCCATCTCATGCAGGGCCCCGTTCTCATTCCAGGTGTGATCAGAACTGGAAACTGAAAAGGGAGCCGGCATAACAGGGGCTTCATCTGGGGCTGATACAGGCAAAGCTCAGCAGGAGGCATTTCCCAAGGCAAGCAGTTTGGTTTGTTCACAGCTGCAGGCCGTGGGGTGGCCAGCACAGACTTTGGCACAGACAAGGCACCCAAACACATGCTTGGTAAATGGAACTGACGCCATATGAGTGTTTTCCCTAAAGACTGGGATTCGGGGAAGGAAGCCATGTGGCCTGTCTTGAGCACTAAGCTGAACCTCCTGGGTGGAAAGAGAAAACAGCTGATCTGGAGGCAGCAAGAATTGCAGCCTTGACGCTGGGCGGTATTTGGTGGTGTCCCTACTTTGGAGTGAGCCGGCTTGGCTTTGAACCCTGGCTCTGTACTGGGTTGGGGCAAATCACACAACCTTTCTGATCCTTTACTTTCTCAACTCTAAAGTGGGGAGAATTGATAATCCACCATGTATCACAGGCCTCTTCCAGCCCTGGACACGCATTAACTTGTGCGCCCCTTACCTGTGTGGTGTGAGCATTAATCAGATAAGCCCTAGTTCTGATGTGAGGAAGCAAAGGCACAGAGAGGGGAGGGGTGATGCTGAAAGTGAGCAGTGGAGCTGGGATTTGGACACGGGTCATCTGCATTTGTTAAGACCATGCTGAGAACTCCAGTTACCCCAATCTGATTATTACAATCGTGTGCATGGATTGAAATATCACACTCTGCCCCATAAATACGTGCAATTATTATAGGTCAATTAAAAATTTAAGAATAGTTTAAAAAAAGACACTGCATGGCTTCCTCGTGGTGATGTCTAAACTCAGGAGGTCTGCAGGAAATCAAATGCGAGAGACTGAATGTGCTTAGCACCTGCCGTCCCATGTACAACTGGAAGGAGGTGACCTACAAGTGCTGGGACACACACTGGGGAGCTCTGTAGCCGGTGGGCATTCTGCCCTCAACCCCGGCTTCACTTCCGCTCTGTCACTGCCCCTGGGGTTACTGGGGGAAGTGCTTTCTCCCCCTTAGCTGGTCCTCAGTGGTGGCCACCTCTGGGGGGTGCTGACTGGCTCTCCTATGGACAAAGCCACTTCCACTGGAAGGGACCCTGCACTGTCAGTGATGGGGATCATGAATCATGAATTAGTTCCACAGCCTGCTTGCTCCCAGTGAGGGCAGGCACACCCAAATGAAGACTGACAACCTAACTGGGAGGAGGCCAACCTGTGGCAGTGCCTGGGGGTCCGCGAGCCTTGTCACGGCTCATGCTTCATGCGTCATCACTAGTGTGCCGGCCATCAATAGGCGATAACCTGAGACTAGTAAGAGCGACCACGCAGCAGTGCAGTGAGCAGGAAATGGCAGTGCAGTCTCTGGCTCCCCCAATTTGTACCTAGGGCTACAAGCCAGCCACCCTCTAAAGAACTGTTCTCTCCAGTTGTTGGGCACCAAGAGAATTGCTTTCCAACTGCATCTGTGAACGCTGGGGAGCAAGGGGGAATGCCGATTAGTTGCGATTATCAGCTTTCTTACAAGTGCATGGGGGCACTGGCCTGCCTCGTGCACTGTCTTGAATGTCAGTGAAGATGCAGATGTGCCCTTGAAGCAAAAACTAACATAAGAAGCAGGGTGTTCAGAGGAGAGATTCCTTCAGAGGACCCATCCAACACTGGGATCCCTCTAAGGTGCCTCTGTCCTAGGTGGTGCTTGCAGATGCTACCTGGCTGAGAAGAGTACCTTCTGTGTGATTGGTAAGAAGCGCACTCTGGCCGGCGCCGCGGCTTACTAGGCTAATCCTCCGCTGCGGCACCGGCACCCGGGGTTCTAGTCCCGGCCGGGGCGCCAGATTCTGTCCCGGTTGCCCCTCTTCCAGTCCAGCTCTCTGCTGTGGCCCGGGAAGGCAGTGGAGGATGGCCCAAGTGCTTGGGCCCTGCACCCGCATGGGAGACCAGGAGAAGCACCTGGCTCCTGGCTTCGGATCAGCGCGGTGCGCCGGCCGCAGCGGCCATTGGTGGGTGAACCAACGGCAAAGGAAGACCTTTCTCTCTGTCTCTCTCTCTCACTGTCCACTCTGCCTGTCAAAAAAAAAAAAAAAAGAGTGCACTCTTTAGCTTCTTACACAAGGCGTATAACTTAGGCAAGTTACTGTCTGGGCCTCATTCTCCTCCTCTGGAAAAGCGGACTCATACTGCAGCCCCCAGAGATGAGATCATGCCACTGAGAGCGCAGCATCTCTCCTGGCGCACAGTAACGTGCAGTGAGGGCGGCAAGAATGCAACTCAAGGCTTTGCACGTGCTGTCTGCACGGTGGAAGCTCAGGAGAGGCTGTGTGGCTCTGAGCGTCACTCAGCACCTTCCCAGGCCCCGGGCTCCTCGTCTGTAATGAGGAGCTGGCACTGTAGTTCTGGCTCCCCAAGCTTTGGTGCTAATCAGACTTTCCCGACAGCTTGTTAGAGGGGCCCATGAATCTGCATTGTTCATGAGCAGCACTCCCAGGCGCCCCTCCCCCAGCCTGGGACCCAGCCACACAGGGGACACTCTGAGCTGTGTCCAGTGTTCCCAGGGGGCTGAGCAGCTTCCGGCTACCTTCTGAAGTCCTGGATTAGGTACATGCTGAGCAGTTCTGGGGAAAGCTGCTGATGGCATGATTAACCCTGGAGTTTGATCCAAGCCCCCAGGAAACGTGGGCCTTCTGGTTACCCTGCCTTGTCCCCTAACCTCTCACATCTTGGGCGCCCCTGCCTCCCAGGCTGCCATGCTTAAGAGCGACAGCTAAGAAGGGGTCTGGGTTTCCTCCCACTCCCAGCCTGGCATGGGGCTGTCTGCAGCCCCAGTGAGCAATAAGATGACAGGTTTCTGGGGGCGGGGCTGAGAAGGTGCTATTTATTTTGGGTGAATTCAAGGCAAAGAGGTCAGCAAAGAAGTGGGCGTGGCTAGGCCTGCAGGGCCTGAGCGTGGAAGGGTGGAGGGACACAAAGGTCCCCAGCGAGTGGGAGGACAAATGTGAGCAGGGGCCGGGGCCCTGGAGAAGCCTGCCTTCCAGCCATGCCATCATCCCAGAAGGGTGTGCCTGGAGTATAATGGCTCTAGCTACAAATTCTATTAACTCTAATAGTTGTTCTGTGGTGAATGGATAATGCATTTAGCAGAAATAGACTCAATCAATTTATACGAAACACATAAAACTTTCTCATTGGAGTTGGCATCTGTTCTTGAGTCATGTGTGGCAATGGACCGTCTGCCAGCCTCACTCCTGGGCACACGAGCTCTGCCACGGGCTAACTGGAGAGATGGGCCACAGAAGTGCGGGCTCCCTAATGCCACATCCCTTTAGACCTTAGGATCATGGAGCTGGGCACGGCAGGGGACTTGGAGACTGCCGGCTTCCCCATCTAGACTTTTTCCAAACAGCATTTCTCTGCCTGGGTCTGTGTTACCCTCCTAACACAAGTGCTGTGACAGGTTTGCTAACTTGTCCCAGAAGGGAGGACCAGTCCCAGAACAGCCCAGCACCAAGGCTTGCTGGTGCAAGGTTTTCTGACTCCTTATTCAGTCAACTGCCCACGATTCTACATATTTTAAACGACTTTTACTTCCCTGACCCCTACCCCCAGCAGAAATGCACACTCAAAAACTAGCAAACCAACTTGTTCCCATAAAAAATATCAGAGGCAAGGCTGTGGTTTTGATGCCATGACCCACAAAGTGGGACCGTGGGATTGGGCCCTGTGTTTGGGCCTGAGCTGCATCCCTCTGGCCCTTCTCTCCTGCATCTGAACTCCAAGCAGACATGGGCTAAGGCAGGAAGAACCACTGCGCTGTGGGGGCCTGGTTCCCTCGCCAGGGCTTCCCTGAGAAGGTGGCAGAGCCGGCTTGCATCCCCTCACCCCAATCTCACCCCAATCTTCACTATTGCTGAGAGGGAGCTGAGAGAGAGAGAGAGACAGAGAGAGAGACAGAGAGAGAGAGAGACAGCTCCGTTGCCCTGTGATTGCATTATTCCAACCATTTGGTTAGCGTAATTGTATGTGCAAAGCTGACAAATGTAATTTCCCTGGACTTAATACTTGCCCCGTTTTCTCTTTCAGCCTCTTCATCTGATTAGCTAAAGTGACTCACGGCTTCCGAGAATGTGGCGTGCGGGATGCACCTGCACAGCCCTGCCTGGATGCTTCGCGATTCCACTCTGCCCCATGGGCCGGGAGGAGAGGGTACCCCTAGGGCGGGACGGACTGGCTGGAGGGACCCAGGGAGTAGCTATTTTCTGAAGACCCGATTTGGCCTTTGTGTTGCTCAGAGTTGCTCTCAGGCTTGCTTGCTGCGGAGCTGAAATGCCACCAGCCACCCCTGTTCCAACCCAGTAGAAACTGACAGCCCTGAACTTTGCAAAGAAAATCTTATTATCTTGTCTCCTCAATTCTTTGTCAAAGCGTTGGGAGCTGATTTGTTTGCTGTTCATGCAGGGGCTCTGGTCTGGGACGCTCTCCCTGCCGCTCTTCTATTTTTAGTGTTTATCTCGGATTGGAGACTTTGATCCTTCCAAGTAGCTTAGCTGGGGAAAAATGTAGACTTCAGGTTCATATCCTGGACTGCTCCCCACCAGCTGCAAGATTCTTAACTTCTCCTCCCACCAAGGGCAGCCACAGTGACTGTCCTGGGGCCAGTGCGAAGGCTGGTCCACTCCTGAGACAGGAGTCAGACTTATTCCTTGTCCGTTTCCTTTCCCTTCCCACTAGTCACCTCCAGGGGGCGCTCTCATATAGAGGCTCTGAGCTCTGGCTTGGTTTCTCTATTGCGCACAGGCCCTAGTGGGTCACCGCCACTTTCCTCCCCTGGGCCAGCAGCTCCAGCACAGTGAGGACTGGGTCATCCCTCCCTGCAGTAGCCACAGGGGAGGGGCTGGGCCCACGTTGGCTGGGTGACTATTGCTGAGTGAGTGCAGCCATGGCCTTGGCCTACCTGAGTCCCCATAAACCTCTCTTGCTGCAGGGACATCATGCTAACTGTTTACATGACCCTCATCTACATGGGAAGTTCTTTTGAGTTCTTGACCTGGGTCTTGTATTGCCTAGCATCACTGAGCACAGAACTGGGCACAGAGGAAATGTGCAAGGACTGGGGGTGGGTCTACCTGAAAGCCAGGTGAGGTCAGGGCCAGGGTGTGGCCTGTTCTCCCTGAGCAGAAGCTGAGTCTAGGGTCTGGGGTTGTGGCATCAGTTCAAGTCCTGGCTGCTCCACTTCTTATCCAGCTCCCTGCTAATGTGCCTTGGAAAGCAGCAGAGGATGGCCCATGTCCTTGGGCCCCTGCACCTATATGAGAAGCCTGGATGAAGCTCCTGGCTCCTGGCTTTGGCTGACCCAGCCCGGGCTATTGTGGCCACTTGGGGAGTGAACCAGTGGATGGAAGATCTCTTTCTCTGCATCTCTCTTTCTCCCTCTCTCTAACTCTGCCTTCCAAAGAAATACAATAAATCTTAAAAAAAAAAAAAAAAAAAAAAAAAAGGAGCTGAGCCCAGGGGCTCGGGGGATACTGCTGTGGGTGATGGGGAAGGATGGTTCTGCTCCCAGGGAGACCCTCCCAGAGGAAACAGAGACACTCCCGCCATGTACTCGGAGGGGTCTGCAGCAAGGCAGGTCTGGGGGACCTGATCAGGACCCGAGGTGCCCCCTGCTTGGGTCCCAGGAGGAGAAGCGGTATTGGAAGCCTGGCCCAGCTTCTTCCTCACTGGAGCTTCTCTTCCCTGCACCAGGGGGCTCCTGGGCAAGCTGAGGGTCCCTTTTGGTGTTCTAGAGCTTTCCCAGAGTGCCAGGTGGCTGGTACACTCCTGAGGCTGCCCAGGGACATGCTGGGCCCACCCACGTCCAGGTCATTCGGGAAGGGAGAGGGAACACCGACACACAGACCCTTGCAGATAGGGGTGGGGAATGTCTGGCCCATGGGCTGTGGAAGGCCCGGGAAATCATGTGGTCTGGCCCTGCCGAGGCAACCGCAGGCAGGACACGAAAGTCAATACATCTATAGCAGGCGAATTTGGATAATTTTGTAGGGCCTGCAAATGTTATAAATATCTGAATGGCCCTGGGCAGAAAAAAGGTTCCCCAGCCCTGAATTAGGAGTACAGCTGCTCAGTGCGGGAGGCTGGTGTTCCAGCTGCCGTGGTCTCCTGCCTCCTGGGCGGCCCCTCGCTTCCAGGGTGAGTCAGCAACGGCTTGTGAGCAGCCACGTGACCTCATCAGAGTGGCCACTGGGCAGGCCCTCGCCGAGCAGCCTTTTAGGGGCTGTGGGAGTTGGGTGGCAATAAACCTGGAGTCAGGCAGGGTGAGTGGCTGTTTCCTAAATGCTGCTGCCCAGGAGGCAGCTCCAGCCTGCTGCTGCCTGCCAGTCGATCGATCGGCAGGTGCTTCTTGTGTCTCTGCTATATCGCCAGCGTTGGTGCTTGGGGCCAGGGCAGGGAGCTGCAGCCACATTCAGTTTGCACATCAGAAGGGGAAGCCTCACCTCTCTCCTGAATTTATAACTTTGTCAATTTCCTGACTTTCACACAAGGAGGTGGTAGCTGACCAAGGGCCAAGAAGTCAAAGGTGGTGGATCAGTGGGGCTTTCGGTGGGGGGCAGGCAGGGCTGCCCCTTCAGGCTAGATCGGTTCAGGAGCCATGAGGCTAATGAGGGAAGTGGAGAGCCATTGCAACAGGCCAGGTTCCCCTCCAGATGGAAAAGTGGGCGTGAGCAGGTGTCCTGAAGTCCTAAGTAAGGGAAGAGGTGGGGAGAGGAGAAAAGCAACTGTCTCTCTTCATGTTTAATGAGTTGCGAGCCAATGAATTCAATGTCAAAAAAAAAAAAGCCTCTACTTTTTTGGACTTTGCACAAGGATTTTACAAGTAGCAATGAGAGATTTATCATTTATCTCTGCCTCTTTGTTTATAAAGGCTTAACTTCTATAATAAACAGCATGGGCAGACTGTGTGCTGTGTATCAGCCTCTCTGGATTACTCGTGTCAGGAGCAGCGCCAAGTGCCCAGGCCCCGAGGCCCACCTGGGGAGCCCCTTGGCTTGTGGGAGTGGGAGACACAGGCAGGCCCATTAGTGTCTCTGACCTGTAACCACCAGGAAGATCACATTGGGTTCTGAGAGCCTCGCCCTGGCATGATCAGTGGTTGAGAAACCACACCTACAGTTGATGGCCAGAGGCTGGAGGCCAACAGCTCTGTGAGAAGTCTTCCACTGTGAAATGTGTTGAACAGAAGTGTTTGAGGGCAGCTCTGGAGAGAATCTGTCCAACTGGAAGCTCTGGGGCTTTGGGGTAGCCCTGCTTTGTGCAACAGTAACCTTGGCCTTGGGCCCAAACCCTTTCCATGAGAAGAAGAAATCTGTGTAAGATTTGCTTTGTTCAGGAGCTGGGGAGAGAATATCAGAGTGGTTCTCTGGCGTGTGGGGGGCCTGAGCCTTGCCAAGACACAGAGAGAAGCTTCTCCTTGGCACAGCTTTTGGAAGCTTTCTTTGTCCAGGTCGTGAAAACCAAAAAGCCTTCTCTTGGAGCCCCAGAAGCCAGAGTGTAGGAGATGCCCCTTCTACAGGTCGTTTCCTTGTTTAAATGCAACTTCACACCCCACTCGCAGCATGGAGCCTCCTGCCTTTTGCAACGAGAAATCAGCCTGCTTGGATCTGGGGGCTGAGCCCTTACCTGTAGGGTCAAAGGTGGGGGTCCTTGGTGTGGCCTCCCTGGGTTTCGACTCCTTGTTTGGGCTACCATCAAACAGATTTCTTGATCTGGGTTCCGCGCTCTGTAGAGTTTTGTCCTCTCCACTGACTGGAATAGAGAAAAGCCCAGGGGCTGGGTTAGCTGGGTCTCAGGTTCAGGCAGCTGAGTTCACTCTCGGGCAGGTGGGAGAGACAGCTGGGCACAGGTTAGAGGGGACAGTGAGGCTGTGGGGGGTTGAGTGGCAGGGGCAGGGTGAACTCACTGGTGAGGTAGCAGTCCAGGCTGATGGAGATGTTGTCGAAGGCCACGGTAGCTCTGGATCCTTGTTCCCACCATGCGACCATCTGGAGCCAGAACCTGCATGCATTGAGAAAAATGCATGTGAGGACCAGACGGGATGGCTGGTGTCCCAGGCAGCAGAATCCAGCAGATGTGTGCTCATCACCGGCTTTTCAGTCTCAGCTAACTCCAGAGCGACAGCAAGAGGATGGAGGACAGCCTCTCCCCAACCTCACCCACACAGAGGACTTGTCTTTCTGAAGGCACCTGACATCTGGCCCTTAAACTCGATGCGGCACGTGGGCCTGGGACCAGGGCTCTCTGCTCCTCTGGGAGGATCTCTTTTGCTTTCCGGGTGTAAAGGATGGGAATGGTCAGGCCGGAAATACAGTGGGTGCTCACCCGAGGGGCTGACATCATTGGAATGCGTCTGTGCCGGCTCGCACAGAACTGCTGTCCTGGAGTGCCTCGGGCTTGCTGCTTCAGACAATCTGGCTCCTTCCTAGCACCCCTGCATTGCCCCATTACAGCAACCAGTGGATTAATCTCTTACCCAGCGGGGTCTCAAGCATCCCAGGTCTTGTCCAGCAGCAGCTGTGGTTGCCTGATTGGTTGTGAAGGATTAAATGACTTGACCGTGAGCCCTGGGAGTGTTTGTAACCATCTCAGAGTGGGTTGTAGAGTGCTAACAGTAAATCCATTGACATAGTGTTTCTTCTAGGCTCTTTCAGAGTCTTGGAGGCCCAGGTCCTCAGACTGTGGCTAGGAAAGGCTTTAGAATGAGACAAACCAGACAAAAAAAATATCTTTGGCTCATTTGTTTCCTGGGAAATATCTTCCTGGAATGCTATCCATCCACTCTTTGCTGCTATAAGGGGGAGGGTTTCCTGGAGACCTTAAAAACCCTTCCACCATTCAGAATGCCACTTAGGAGTGACCTGAAGAACAGTGCACCTGCTCCAATGTGGATGTTAAAACACTGATGGAGAACCCATGTCCATCAGTGAGTGACTGGATGAACCACATGCTCCCCAGCCATATAGCAGGATGCTACTCTGCAATGAGACAGAATGGACCAGGAGATAAGATAGCAGGTGAGTGAACCTCAGAAATAGTATGCTAAGTTCAGGAAGCCCGACAATAAACAAGAGAAGACTTCTTGCTGAATGAGTCCAGGTACGGGAAATATCTAGAATAGGCAAGTCTGTGGGTGATGAAGATGGCCTCACACGGGACCGTGATGCTCTTTGCAGCACTCTGCAGATCTGCTAACAGTAAGTGACTTACAACAGGTGAGCTTTATGCAAGGTAAACAATAACTTGATAAAGCTGTTAGAGGAGAGACAATGGAGAAGGAGAGAGAGAGATAAAGAAGAGAAGAGGAGAGGAGAGAGGAGGAAGAAGGAATGTGAACCCACTGATCACTGGCAGCATGGAGCAGCCAGGGCAGAACTGAGACTGGAGAAAGCAGCGTGGAGGGTGCATGGATGACAAGAGCAGAAGCTGACTGAGAGGGAAAGGCATATGTAGAAACAAGCAGGGAAAGAACATGTGCTCAGCTGGGTTTGCAGAGAGGCGGCCAGGCTCCAGCCAGGGAGCCCATTAGGCATGAGAAGGAGACCTCTGGTAGCACGTAGAAGAGGCAGACGCTGGCTGAGCTATCTGTGGTCAGAGAACAATGACTCTCTGTGGAGGAAAGCCTTGAAATCAAAGGCAAACTTATCTGGACAGCATGCCTGGCATTGATTCTTCTCAACTGAACTACTCTAAATCTTCCTGTGCATTCACCCGGCTTGTGAAATCTGGTCATTCACAAATAATCCTTTCTGTCTGAGGATCCGAATCTGGCTTTAAAGAAGGAATGCCTGACTCTGGCGAGGCCGTGGCCAAGCCCAGCCACATTCCCCATGATAGGGTCCACATGGTCTCTCAGTCCAGCACAGAGGACTGGTGGTTGGCTGGATAGGCAAGGGGTGGCAGCAGAGAAGCCACAGGGCCTGGGTGGGGGGACACCTGGGCATGCTGGGTGTGTATGTGTGAGGCGATGGACAACACACGAATTTAGCCACCCATGACCCTGGGCATACACTTGCGAGATATCTTTCTTCATGGCCCCGATAAGCACCGGTTTCTATTTCACATCAAGTTGTCAGATATTGGGGCCTGCCTTAGGCCTAGGGGTGAAGGGAGGGTTCTAGGGGGAATCAGAGGGGAAAACTGCATTCACACTGCTTATTGCCCAGTGGAGAGATGGGGCGTGTCTATGTCAGTGTCCAATAGAGCAGAAGGGGGTTGGTGCCACAGGAGGGTGCCCCCAAGTGCTGTCAGAGCCCAGGGAAGAAGAATGACAGCAGCCTGGGAGACGGTGCCTCAGGAGCAAGTGGCTTTTTCATTGGTTTTGAAGGCAGAGGAGGACTCAGGGATGTGGGTGTGGGGGTGGAGCCGAGCGAGGAGGAGGAGGAGCTAGTGTGAGTGATGCACTGGCAGGGACAGGACCCATTTGGTGTGAGAGGCAGGGGAGCAAGTCAGGATGGTGGGGTCACGTGAGGGCCAGGCTGAAGAATTTCTACTGCCATTTCATTGAAAACGGGGAGCCACAGCAGGTTGCCAACACGACAGTGGCCAAATGAAATACTTGTTTTAGGATAATTACAGTGGAACCGGTAAGCAGATCTGGGAAAATGGAGGAAGCAGAGACAGGGCAGGGGTGACTGTGTGAGATGGCCTTCTCCATGTGATTCTTACCCGGGTGCCCCATGCCTTCACTAGGTTGCTCTGTGAGTCTTGGCTGTCTCCAAGGTCCCCGCAGGGGACACCATATATAGATGAGCTCCTGGTTGGAGCCTGTGTAACCCAGGACAAAACCTAGGCTGGGATTCTCAACTGGACTGGCAGACCCTGTTCTTTTTAAAGGAGATGGAAAGGTTGGAGAAATGCCACTCCCCAAAGTGCTTGGAGCTACAGCAAGGTGAAACCAAGCCTCTACTCAAGGGTCCCTAAAAGCATAGGGAAGATATCACTGGACCCAGCCTCCCACCCTTAGCCCAAAGTGTCCTTGCTTGACCTTTAAGACCAAAAGGAATTCACTGAATTAAGGAGGTGGTACAGCTGGCTGGACACAGTTCTAATCACTGCACTCAAGAAGTCATTTGCTTCTTCGATGCAAAACCCTGATGGCCAGTGTTGTCTGGAAGGGTTTGTTTAGGGAATTTCAGGTCTGGACAGAGAAATTCCAGGTCTGTAGCAGAAGATAGCTGCCACTTACATGTAACTCTCCCAGGACAACTGAAGCCCATTTGGCCATCATAAAAACTCCCCAAAGAGCATGGCATCACTGACCCATCAAGAAGGTCTTGAGCAACACTGAGCAACTGGGAGCTTGGACAGCAGCCGAGCATGCACCTCTTGGCCCCAGTTTCAATCTAGAAGAACCTTTACCCCCGACTCCTCCAGGAGCCAGGGCATTAAGCCATAGCTGCCTGGCTCCTTGCTCTGCACTTTGCAAATACACACCTACTTTCTTCTACCACCCTGAAGTCAGTGACTGGCTTTCTGCACACTGGGTGAGCTGATCCAAATTTGGGGGTTCGATACCAACAACTCCAACTCGTTGGGGGTGTTCTGCAATAAGAGGGTGGCTAGAGAGAACCCTGTTTCTGGGTGGAAGCAGCAGGAAGGCCCAGCGACCCGATGATCGTGCACCACAGCCGGCAAGGGTCCAAAGCTGCCCATGTTTCCCATTCTCCACCCCAGTTTACACCTCCCAATCCATCCTCCACAGGCGGAGGAGCCAGATGGGGTGCTGATTTCCACGCTGGGCCGCATCCAGGGTGTACATTCCAGGAGGGCCTGCAGTGCCTGAGCAGGTAAATGAGGGCCAGGGTCCCTGCTGTTCCCTGAAGGAGTCCTTCCAGGAAAGCCACAGGAAGCCCCCCCCCCCCCCCCCCCCCCGCTCTGCCCTCCCCGTCTCTGCCTTCCTTCTTCACTCCTGAGAGCCTAGAGCCACAAAGTTCTCTCACAGCCATGGTGCCTCTTAGCATGGATGGGATGATGCAAGCTGGGCCTGGAACGGTTTCTAAATAGAAGAGTTTCTAAAGTGCTCTGCGAGGCGACGGCAGTGGCAGCTGCTGCTTAAAAGACTTTGATTGACACTGGGAATTGCACATATTTTGAGTCAGGAACACGCACAACAATCAGTGGAGACTTAAGCAGAAGGCAACATGAAAACCCATGATGCCACCTTGGTCCAACAGGGGCCGCACGGCCTACCCTTTCCCAAGTGCACCAGACTCGCTCCAGAGGTGCATGGAAGGGACAGGTGTGGCAAAGGTGGCATGAAGGTGGCCCATGGCAGGGTGTGGAAGGCGGGGGTGACGTGCAGGCATTTTGGGGGTGGGGTCTGGGGCAGCCGGCAATGGGGCAGAGAAGGTGCAGCAGGCTCAGTCTTGGAGTTTATTTTCTGTGGGGTACCAGCCAAGGGAGCAGCTGGGCACTGGGACCATCTAAATTCAGGCTCCTCTACTCTGGACAGTACCTGGCTGTGTGCCTTTACCCGAGCCTCAGGTGAAGAGGTTGCTCCTGGTGTCCCTCACACTCTGCTAGACACAAGCGAGATCAAGTCTCTGTCTTTCTGGCCAACCTCTCTTTTCTTCTGAGTCCCTCAAAAGTGCAGATCCCAAGTCACTGTCCAGAGTCAGCCGTGGCCCCAGGTCTTGCTTTCTACCATTCAGCAGGTGGCTTACTCTGGACCTGAGGGGAAGTTCTGGCATGGACCAGGTGGGCCAATCGAGGGCTGAAGGAACCTTCCAGCACTCACCGGGTGGACTCTTCTGGGCCTGAGGGGAAGCAAGGTCCATGTCACGTGGCTGCCCGGATTGTAGGTGATTCTGATGAACACAGCGGTTCTTATTCTTCCCCTAGCCTAGAACCTTTGCCTGGCTGGGGAAGGATTGAGTCTTCCCCTTCCTGTCTGTGTACAGCCCAGCCAAGGATCAGGAATGAATTAGCTCTCTGGGGCTCCTCCCCCTCTCTCGCTGATCTGTGTTATTGAAGAACAAGGCAGGTGCACTTCTTTACTTAGCAGCGGGGACTTTGCTCCCTGCTTCTACTTGCTCAGCTCTGCTCCTCCAAAGTCGATGCTTTTGATGGCATGGGTTGTTGTCACTTTTTCTAGCCAGTGGGGTTTGGAGCTTGTTGCTCAAACAGACTTGGCTAGAGATCTTGGCTGGAGCCTGGCTTTGCATAATGAATGCGTCCACCCTGCCTTGCCTTGCTCAGTTTTCCAGAGAAGCCTGTTGAAAACTGGCCCAGGAGACACTGGGTGGTGGCCATCTGGGCTATGGACCAAGTGGAGAGGGGGCAGCTTTGGAACTGGGTGCCTCCTAGACCCGTGGGCAGATCCCTGCTCAGGAAATGCTGATGCCATTGGTGCACCACTTCGCGCAGGCAGCAGACTGTTAACGGGCAGTGGATAGAATGCCTTCCTTGCCGTCCTGCCAGCCTTAGGGATTGACAAACCTAACTAAGCTCACTTAATGATTTTAAGTAGCTCACAAAAAGGTGTCTGTCTGAATGTGGACCAGGGGATAGCAACGCCTTGGAGAGAGAGCAGGACGGAAAGGCTGCACTGCGTCAGAGCATTTAATGACGGACGGTGTCTGAGACTCCGTGGACTTGGGAGCGGCGAGCTCTGCATCCCTTCTTGCAGCTGGGGCTCACGAGGGCTCTGGCTGCTTAGGATGGAGCTGGCAGATACTGCCGAGGGAAAACACTCTCTCCAATTTCTCACTGTGCGGTTGATTTGCTCGGCAAAAATCTTCTAAAATGGACTGTCAGGAGGCTCGGGTCGCGGTGTGCATTTCTATTCAAATAACGTATGTGATGAAAAAGCCCGGCCACCTCCGTCCTACTGTCCACGTAACTGACTTCAGCTACCGGCTGAAGATGAAGGGCTCGTGGACAGCTTTGGGTTCGTGGGAGCAGATCCGGCTGGGGTGGACGCGGCCAAGGCTGGCCATGTGCGTCCCGACTCTGGGGGTCTTTGGCTTCTGTTCAGTGAAGTGGGGGCGAGGTGATATTCATAGCCACCTTCAGGAGTGGGAAGCACCACTCTGCACTCAATCTGACTCTCAGAGGTAATTTACCACCTCCTGACTTGATTTCCCCTCTGGGCTCTGAGAACATCCTGGAGCTCGCTCACGATGGCTCTGGCTTCATGAGGGAGGCCCCCTGGAACCAGGAGAGGAAATGAATTTTCACAGAGGCTGAGAAGGCCTGGAGAACTACTCAGGCCCTTGGATATTCCAGGAGCTGGCTGTGGGGCTTACTGTTGGGGGCTGCAAGCAGAGGCTCCCAGCCCGAGCGTGGGCTCCGGCACATCACACACTGCAAAGGTGTGCCACAAGGATGCGCCACCAGGCTGTGGAGCAGGGGAAGCCCATCCCTAGCAAGTTCCCGGTTTACTCTTTCATTCTTTCTATCTGTGTCTATTCAGCTCTTTCTGGGCCCCGGGCTTTGAGGGGGAAAGGCTTCTATGTAGCCCTGGCCCAGCACGGGAGGTGCTTGTGCCCATAAAGACCTGACCAGCAGGCTTGAATTGCCCAGTGCACTGGAAGGATTGGTGGTGGTGTTGGGGGGTGGAAGGAGGAGGAGGAAGGAGATAAAGGGAGAGAGAAAGGAAGAGGAGCACCCAAGATGCAAGTTGCACAGTTACCTGGAGAAGGAGCAGAGCTGGGAACTCAGACTCCTGCTGTCCAGGCCAGTTTTTCTGCCACCCCTTGCAGAGTCATGTGACTTCCCTACTCTGCTTCAATCTCATACGCAGTACACAACAAGCACCTTGGGACAACCAGGGACAGGGAGGACTGCCTAGAGCCAGACCGCCCCCGCCTCCATTCTTCTCGGGAGACTGGGATGCCCCCTCCCTGTTTCTCAGAACATGCAGCTTCCCCACTGCTGGCCTTTTCCTCTGCCCTCTGTGGCGGTGCTGGCTTGTGGTTTGCAGGGCTGAGATGGCACCGGGGATGGGGGCACCCCCAGCAGTGAGAAGACCCAGAAACAGGGTGGCTTCCAGCTCCTTTCTCCCCTGACAAGACCATCCTCATGAGCTGCCTTTTCTGCGTGGTGAGGCTGGGTCTCAAACAGCAGCAAGGAGTAACGACTGGGCTACGGATTAATGGCACAAGTCACTGAAACTTTTTAGGTGCCATCTTCGTTTTTAAAAATGAGTGTTTTCACAGGGGAAGCTTTCCGTTAGCATGAGAGATTCAAATTCATTGTTCTCACTTTATAGTATATTTTTATTAGAAACCTGAACTTCCTCAGACACTGTTATAAATTACATATCTCCTTCTCTTTCAGCAATGATTATGGGAGCTCCTAACACAAGGCAGAAACTTATGCCTGCTGTTAGCACAGCAATGGCTAAGGCATGGACCTTGCCTTTGAGGATTCTGAACAGGAGTGTAATTCCCATTATTTACTGAGTAAGGGGTCTCTGAAGTTCCTTTTGTTCTTCTGCCTACAGAGCTAGAACATATATAACATAGGCTGGGGAAACACTAACTCTGGGCAGTGAGAGAGGTGAAGCCAAGAAAGACCTTGAAGAACTGCAGGTCCAGAATGGTAGAGCTATGGTAGAAGCATCACTCTTCAGGCTGCGCTGGTGGGGGCCATACTGAAGGTGGGGATGGGATACCAATTAGGCAGCCAGAAAGCCAGCTACAGGACTCAGGGGGGAAATAAAGATGTGTGAGTCATTGGCGTGGAAGAGAGGGTGGGAGTCGAGGGTTGATGAGGTTCCTGGAGGGCAGCATGGGGAGAAACGGATTCTGTTATGCTTCAAATATCAGAAGCTCAGTTATCCCCTAAACTGCAGACTTTGTGCCTAGGGAGAGAAGGGGCTGAGAACAAAGGGCTGCATTTTCAGAAGCATTAAGAGTTAAGAAAAACATGCGCATCCATTGCCTTGTAAACCGAGCCATGGATGTTAGCAAGAAAATCTTGATCATGTCCGAACATCCTGTTATTTAAAGGGGTTCACTTAGTGCCATTATGAGCCACTGCTTCTTACACCAGACTCACGGGCTGGACCTGTCACTGCTTTGCACTCTTGATTGTGGAAACGTAGCAATCAAAGGCAAAACCTTGTCCTAAACGTCACAGTAAATCAGTGTTAGAAATAGGATTTAAAGCTCAGAATTGCTAATCTACTTCTCGCTGCAATGATCTGAGCTGTTTTGTGAGAAAGAAACAGGGCCAGATCCTGGCAGAGTCACAGTGTTCCATCTGCATATATTGGTGCCTGGTTGCCCACTGCACACTCGGCCATTACCACATTTCTTCCCCTCTTCTTTCAGGGCTGCTCCACAGCTGTCCTGGGCTAATGGTGCCACTGAGAAGGCAGTGGAGGAAGGGGCCTCTACTCCAGATCCCCCATTCTTCCTTTCTGACCCTTCCTCGGAGGCTTTCATCATTTTACAGCCGGTCCCTCATAAGAGCCCCAGCAGTCTGCAAGCTCTGTTTCCCCCATGCCCATCTCCCTGACCCACAGCTCAACATCCACAACACTTGGTCTGATGCTCACATTCACCCTCTCCCAAGTAGAGGGCTTCAAGCTCTCTGGCACAGCTTAGTAATTCTTGGACCCCCAGAAAACATCTCTGTCTCTAAGCCTTTGCTTACCCTCATGGTTTTTTCTGAGTGCCTTGTCCCTTGTCTCTTTCCCTAGAACCCAAATTTTTCCTAAGGTCCATCTGGTAATAAGCCCACTGTCTCCATACTGACCCCCTACTACTCTGGTACAGGGGGCTCACTGCACCATCTGAACACTGGCTGAGTCTGTCAGATCCTGCATGAAGCTAGTGTGTTAATGGTTGCCTCTCTACATCTGTGCCGTGTGTCCTCACCAACATGCAAACCCTGGGACCCAGCAACAGGCTGGTCATACCTCTCTTTCCTTCCTCTATGTTTAACTGGAGCTTAAGACATGTTTGCTGACAACATGATGGCCAATGACACTTCTCCAGGCACTTCTTGATTCCCCATTTTACCCGTAAATGACTTGGCTCAGCCATTTGATGTCAGTGACT
This sequence comes from Lepus europaeus, assembly GCF_033115175.1. Classification (NCBI taxonomy): domain Eukaryota; kingdom Metazoa; phylum Chordata; class Mammalia; order Lagomorpha; family Leporidae; genus Lepus; species Lepus europaeus. Next base: position 25,980,065 of record NC_084839.1, read on the forward strand.
TCCAAACATAGTTGCATATCAAAGTCACCTGAGACTTTTTAAAAAATACAGGTTCTTGGGCTGAACATGTTATTAACTGAATCAGAATCTCTGTGTAAGGGCTCTAGGTCTTTGCATTAAAAAGATCAAAAAGTTTACCAGGTTATCATCATATTCAGACAAGTTTGTGAACTATTGTAGTATGCTATCTGGTAGTTTTGAGTCTTTACAAAAGTACTTTTCCCTGTTTATTTATTTATTTAATTAGTTTTTATTTATTTATTTTAGAAAGGAAAAATTCCAGGAGAAAAACTCTAGGGTGATTTCTGACAGAAAATAGCTTAGCTTTTTCTGTATAATAAAATTTGGGGAATGAAGCAGTCAAACCTCAGCTTAGATCCGGGAATTGAGTTTAGTGTTGGATTCTGGAGAAGAGTTATCAATGCCCAGAGAGGCTAAGGAGGAAGCAGGATTCCCAAGCGACTCTCAGATGCATTGAGATAGGACAAATATCCCTTGGCTTCTTCCACCACATGACATCTTATTTTTTCCCCCATCTAATCTACTGCTTTTATTTGGGCTCGTGGATGGACTACATTCCCCAGCAACCCTTGCTGCACTTGCTGTAGGTGTGGTCATGTGACCAAGTTCTAACCAATGGAAAGTGATTAGAGGTGATGACTCACAAAAATCTTCTTATGCGAGATCCCTCATACCCTTTCTCTACTGTCTGGCTGGAGAAAAGGATGGAGCCACGGGCTGGAAGGTGCTTGGGGCTCTGAGTGACTGGGCAGAAGGCCACCCATGAACCAGCACACTCGTTTTTTATTTCATGATCATTCATTTCATTTTCATACAGCTCTGAGGACTGGAGGTTTACTGTTAATTTCAGGTAATGTTACTTCAATAACATAGAGTGTACCATAAGCTTAGGTCCTTAGGTGTGTTCAAGGCATCTGGTGTGGTTGGGCTGACAACTACCCTACTCGTGGCATTGGCGGTGGTGGGTAAACTGTGCCCTAGGCTGACTGCAGGACTCTGCAAACCCCCTCCTCACCATTACCACCTTTCTGACTGTTCCAGGACCAGGGGAAGGGCTGAGCGAGTGCATTGAGGGAGAGTGGTCTAGTGCTCCACTGTGCTGCATATCCATGCTTTGGGGTCACTGTCATGCTCTGGAGGCCTAGACGCTCCTGCTGGCCCCAGCCCTTTACTCATGTCCTGCCACTTGCCCATGGTCATGTCTGGATGACCCATCTGGCAGTCCAGTTCTACCAAGGTCATGCCTGGCCAGAGTTCTCTGGATATCACTGAGTGGATGGGCTCTGGTGGTGCTGGCTGGCATCCCTCTGGCAGAGTGTCCAGGTAGCCCTGGTCCAGGCTCTGTTGTCAGAGCTCTCTCATATCAGCAGCTGTTGTGAGCTCCCACGCATCAGCCTGTCGTCACTGAGATTCAGAGAAGCTTTTTGATCATGACGGTGCTGTCTTCTGAAGAGGGTGCTACAACGTTGCGCCTGAAATCGTGACTCTGCTGCTCCCTAATTGTGAGCCACTATCTCTCATTGACAACTTGAGAGTACCGGAATCTAACCTAGGATGATGAGGACAAATGGACACCTATGCTTGGCTTGGTGACGACACATTCCCTCTTTCTCTTGCCTCCTGTCAAAGGCCCAAAAAGCACAGGACAAAGGCTCAAGGAGAGTCCAGCCTTGCCCACGTCCCCTCAGCCTTGTAGGCCACCAAAGAAGCTGGGACTCTGCTTCCACCTCCTTTGGAGGGTACAGTTGAGTGTGCTCTTGGAGGGCTTTATCCAAGTTGGCCTAAAATTCACCCTGAAACCACCATTTTTCCCCAAAGTACCAACCCAGTCTAATGTCAACAAGCAGTAAAAACCCAGCCTCTAGAACTCTGGGAAGGGACACTTGCATGGAGAGCAGGTTTGGAGTGGACAACACCTCTCACGTTCTTCACTGACTGAGTAGAAGGAATGGACTCAGGGAATTCAGACTCGCTGCAGGAGGGGCAGGTGAGATGATCCCCTTTCTGCTGCCCCACCTCCCACTTTGCAGCCTGTGGGGCTATTCGGGGTGAAGTTCCCACTGTGTGTCTGCTGACAGTGGATGAATGCACAAATGTAGGCTCACCTAGGGGAGAGCCTAGAAGAGGAGGATCCCAGAGAGGAGCCTGTTGGAATGCGAGGAGCCCGACAGCTGTGGCTTCCCTGGGCCTCATGCTGCTTGGTATTCTGAACCTCTCTCCTCCTAAGCATTCAGGCTCTGGGAGGCCACAGGCTTGCCTTCCTGCCAGCCCCTGCCTGTAAGATGGCCTTCCTTAATTGCCGGGGCTGCATCACTTACCCAGGTAAGCCAGTGACCTGGCATGAAATAGTGCAGTAAATGTAGGCTGGATAAACACGTACAGAATGCCTGGATGACTTCGAAGATTAGTACCATTTCATGCTTGAGAATCTTCACTGGATGCTGCCTGGCAAGTGGAAGGATATGGAAGCAGGACCTCTCCCGAGGGGCCTCTGTGTTGAATGACCTATAGGAACCTGAGTGCGTTAACTGAACCCTTCAGGGCTTCAGTCTTCTCACCCGAAAACAGGGGATGACGTCTGCCCTTACTGTCCAGAGGTGTGAGGCAGAGTGGGTGCCCTGTGTTGTGAAGGAGTAAAGCAGGCTCAGGGGCAGGTGCATGGCTGCCGTGTGTGTGGAGAGTGCTGGAGGTGTACAAGCCTCTATGGCGGCGGCAGCAGCCTGTCCAGCAAAGCAGCGGCAGGCGCTGGCTTGTGGGGGCTTCCAAGGGTGTGACACCCCTGCCTCATGACTCCCTGGGGAATCGCCAGTGGAGGCACAGCAGTTATAAATAGACACTTGCAAAAGGGGCAGACAAACAGCAGGGGAAGAAGGGACACAGAACCTGCACCTTCAGCCATGTCCTCCTAGGGTTGGGGAAGGGCTCTATCGAGTACTGTGCCCCAATCCTCGGGCTGGATTGCCTGTGTCACTAAACCTTCATTCTCAGCTACAGTGCAATCTGTTACATGAATAACTAAATGTCTTATCTCTATGCCTTTGTTAGATGTGACATATTAACACATTTGCTAAGAAAGAAATGTTTATCAGAACCCATGCCCAGGTTTTGAATGAGGACACATGGCATAGAGACAGACACAGGAATGCTAAAGCAGTGATCTGAAAAGCCACCATGGCCTGGAAGGAACAGGGTGAATCCCCCTGTGTGGCACGCAGTCCCCATTGGGGGCATGAGAGCACGACCAGCAGGCAGAGTGGGGCGGGGCCACCAGTGACTTTTTGTAGGAGGTGGTGGTGGTAAAGAAGATGATGGATTTCAGGGGGGTAGATGAAGCTAAAGAAAAACAGTAAATTAATTCAACATGAACAAGAGATATGGCCTAAAAATAGTCCAGAACCGAAATATTTTGTTAAGAACAATGGCTACCATTTATCAAGTTTCCTACAGGCCTAGCACTATGCATCACTTCCTCAGGCAGTACAGAGGAAGCAGACTAGCCTGAGGGCTGAGGGAAAGTTATTCAGCCTCCTTAGCCCTCGGAGGCCTCATGTAAGAAAGAGCCTTAATTATAGTATCGACTCCAAGGGACTCTCCTATGTATTTAATTTTATAATAAGTTTTATAATAATAATGTTGTTTATTTAATTTTATATTATAAATTTAATTTATTTATCTTCATCTACTTAAAAGGCAGAGTGACACAACGAGAGAGATCTTCCACCTGCTGGTTTGCTTCCTCCGATGCCTGCAGGAATGGGTATAGGCCAGGCTGAAGCCAGGAGTCTGGAAATCCATCCTGGTCTCCCACATGGGTGGCTGGGGTCTGCATACTTGGGCCACCCTCTTCTGGCCCCCAGGATGTATTAGCACAGAGCTGGATTGGAAGCAGGGTAGCTGGGACTTGACCTAGCACTCCAGTGTGGGAAGTGGTGCCTCAGACAGCAGCTCAGCCCCATACGCTGCCCGTATTTTTAGGATGAAGAGACACACTGCACGTTATGTGCTTGTTGCAGTGGCTGGCACACAGTTTGCACTCAGCAAATGCCAGCCCTACTTACTATCATTTTAAACTCCTCCATGGCTCTAAGAAGTTGTGATTCAGTTTCTAAAATTGTGAATTAAACAATTTTTTTGAGGGTTGTCTAGTCCTGAAATCTCTGGGTTTCCACTCACTAGGATTTACTTTTCTACACAGGTAAGGACAAGTGGAAACACCACTCTAATGCCTTCCTCATCACGGAAAGATGCCACACAAAGGGAGAGCATTGTTACTGATAGAACCCAAACAAAACAGGGATTCTTTGGATGATGAGCTGACTAGGGGAAAATATCTTGGCTCTCTGGGGTTTCTGGTCTAATCTGTGAAGACATAACCGTCAATTTAACTGATCTCACTTAAAAGATCACACAACTCTTGTTGAGGACAAAGAAGACATAGGAACAGGAAATCTAAGTGTCTCTAGAGGGAACGTTTTTTCCTAGTAGACTAAAAGTATACGGTTAAAAGCCTTTCTAATGACAGTGCTGGGGAGTGGAGCCTACACAGGTGTGATAAGCTATGCACTTTCTATCTGCACAATTGCAGTGGTTTGAGGGACATGATTTGTTTGAGCCATGTGGTTTCCAAATCCATCTCATAATAGTTAACTTAGCACTGCTTCGGTTCACTAAGCATGTCAAGGCTTAGGATGGTGGGGGAACTTGTGTTTCATTGAATGAGATATATGATTATAAAGAGGAAAACTAGGGCTCTATCCCTGCAAGGCTGACAATTAGAATACAGACGAGAGGACTTGCCTTTCTTTTACTTGGGGAAAAGGTAGAATTAATTCCAATAGAAAGAGTAGCAACTGGAAAGTGGAGGGGGCCGATGAGTTGGGCAGAGTGAGAAAAGTTGTTACCTGAATATAAGTAAAGAGCTAACTTTTAAGCATGTGTCTCGCCAATATATGAATCAATGTCCTTCAAAATTACCTTGAGAGTGCATATCTGTATTCCAGGGATGTAGCTAATGCTCAGAACATCTTGGGCATGGCTGCTGCAGATTTTTCTTGTTATTCTTTACAGCATGACTGCACAGTTAACTTAATTTCATAATGATGAAGACCATTACATTACGCCCAGAACTTCACATGTTTGTAACCAGACAGAATCAACATCATTCTGTGGGTCAATGTCTCACTGTCACCAGCCTTTTTATACCTATGGCACTTCCCCAAGTCTTTGTAGGACTACGGTGTGGCAAGAGCTCTTTTGTCTCAAGTGCTCAGCTCTAGCTCTCTCTGCTCACAAGGACCAGGGCACACAGTTAAGATCAAAGTCTTTCTTACAAAATGATTTTGACAGGACAGTGACCATACACAAAGAAAGCATGGGCACAAGGAAAGTCTATAAAGAGAATTCCTCATCACAAGAGTAACAAACGCTGTTTTGGTTCATCTGATGGGACACAGGTGTTGCTTTGATTACAGAACACTTTGCAGTAGTATTTATTAAAAAGTGATTTTATCTGTTTTGTTAGACACAGGTTGAACAGTGATAGAATGTTAGATGGATTTCAAGTCAAATTCTCAGTTCATTCAGCTGGAATTTGGAAATACATGCAATTTACCTCAATACTTCATTCTGTGAACACATATTTAGTGGGCATACTATGTGTTAGGCATGGTACAAGATTCAGGAAAGTACATAGTTATCAGACTTAATCACCTCTCCATCACTGTGTATGTTAAGATACTAAAAACATAAATAAAATTTAAAAAGATAGTAAAGAGCTACAAATTACTACAGGAATGTTTTAAGAGCCATAGGATTATACTGTAGGTCCATACACAGTCCATACGTATGGACAGATTTCTTTAAAAACCAGAGGAAGGGGGGCGTATATAGAGAGAAGGCGAAAGAAGAGCACGGAGATGAAGAGGATGGCAGATACAACAGCCTGGAGGTAAGAATTTAGCTTGGAACAACTAAGCAGTGTGGGTATTGGGTAGATTAGAGAGGAAGAAAGGGCTGGCAAAGTGTGAGTTGCTCAATAAATGACTATTGAGATCACGTAACTAAAGATGAGTATAGAAGAGGAAGGCAATAGAACTCATTGGTAGGCTACTATGCAGAGTTTCTTTTGAGCCACTTTAGTTTCATAGCAATCCTGTGAAGCTGTACTATGATAATCCTCATTTTACAGTTTCAGATGCCATGGCTCAGAGAGGTCAAATAATTGGTGGAGGTGACACAATTAGTAAGTGGCTGAGCCAGTTTATAGATTTGGGACAGATTCGGAAGCCCATGCTCTTTCGTCTGGAGAGCGTCTTCAGTTTTCTGAGCCACTTACTTCACATCTACATTCCTGTCTAAATTTAGCAGGGGCAAACTCATTCTTCTGCAGATCTACCTGCCTCGAGTCTTGCTGTCTCCTATGCTTCTCTAGCTCTGGGAGGGTAGCTTCCAACACCAGAGCATGCTAGGGTGTGCAGGTCTCAGAGAACGGTGGCATTCTTGTTGGCTGTAATTGCACTCTTATTAGGTCATAAGTTGTCATCAAACTGACCTGGCCTTTGTCTGAATCCCACTGGACAGTTTTGGTCTCAGTATCAGTGTTGGAAATGTCAGTGTGGTAAATGGCCTTCAATAGGGAGGAGGGAGGCTGAGAACAAAGTCTCCTTCAAATGAATTGCTAGTGGATGGCAGTTAACAGAGTCAACACCTCACTTGCTTTAAATCTGGAGTGGCTGTGAAAGAGAATCTGCTGGATTGAAGAGGAAGCGATCTGATTCATTCGAATTAATTTTTATCTCCAGGTGGAGGGCTCTGGCATCACCCTCGCATTCTCTGATCCCTGTGCACAGCCCCCATAACCCCAAAGGACAAAACACTAGTCCATGGTGGGCAGTGCCTACACTTCCTCTTCCTCTAGTTTAATTAAAACTACTTGTCCTGGGGTCACTGAGCCTCAGAATATCCGTGGACTGAGATCTTTAATCCACCCACACCTGAAGGAGTTGCTAGCTGGCGCTCAGAGTGAGGCCAACACCTCCTTTCTGTGACAGCAAACTCCAGTTATGAGCTCTTATAAACGGCAGACTCAGAGGTCTGGGTGAAGAACCTGAAGCCCCAGGTTAATGCTTACAAAGCCGCATGCCAACTGGCATCACCGTTCATCTTACCTCGAGCCTCTGGCCCTTGTTTTTCAGAAGTGGATCCACCAAGACGGCAATTTAAATATGTGTGAGGAGAATGTGCATTGTAGAGTTTGACATTTAGTCTATAAAAGGTAGCCTTTCTGCTCCAGATCCATTTGTCTGCCCCCCTTAAGAAACAATTCCTGTTCCCTTTTGGTCTGGGACAGATCGCACCAACCACTGAAAGCTCAGTACACGTGGCAGATTCACTGCTGTGCTCAGTACACACTGCAGGATCACCTGCTGCTGCTGAGCCAGGCCGGCATTCAAGCACTGCCTGCTTCAGGCCGACGGCAGGTGGCAGAGTGGAGCCATCCTGGGAAGACCAGTGGCAGTCGAACTCCAGGGGCTACTGCTCTATTTCAGAGCCAGGCAGAGTTAGCGAGCTGCTGGGCCAGCACTCTCAGCTTAAAGGTGAGGAAACCGAGGACAAACCAAGGTCACAGAGGCCACTGGTGCAGACTCCAAATAGGAACCAGACTCCTCTGTTTACCGAAGGATTTGTCATCCACTATATCAACTTGCTTCGGGATTACCCTCAATAGAGAACTGGGTATGAGTGGGCCTGGGCACCAGTCCTGATGGATACCATTTTGCCAGCATTTACCTCTTTGATTTTCAATTTCTACCCTTGTAAAAACCAGGAATGGAGGATGATGATAATGAGTCCCATCTTACCCATCCTGCAGATTTTCTTGTTAATAAGCAAAAATAAATGTCAAATGAGAAGGTAAGGCAAAATCCATCAAGAGGAAATGCTATAGACATATAAAGCCTGGGCTGGCACCGTGGCTCACTAGGCTAATCCTCCACCTGCGGCACTGGCTCCCGGGTTCTAGTCCCGGTTGGGGTGCCGGATTCTGTCCCGGTTGCTCCTCTTCCAGTTCGGCTCTCTGCTGTAGCCCGGGAAGGCAGTGGAGGATGGCCCAAGTGCTTGGGCGCCTGCACCCGCATGGGAGACCAGGAGGAAGTACCTGGCTCCTGGCTTTGGATCGGCACAGCGTGCCGGCCGTGGCAGCCATTTGGGGGGTGAACCAACAGAAGGAAGACCTTTCTCTCTGTCTCTCTCTCTCTCTCTCTCTCTCTCTAACTCTGCCTGTCAGAAAAAACAAACCAAAAAAACATATAAAGTCTGACTGTTATTCAGGGCTAATGTGGGTTGTTGTACTTTCTTGCTATGGATAACAGAGACAGTCAATTGGACCAGAGCAGAGAGGTAGGAGATGAGTACTCATGAGCATCAAAAACCTGTGGAGACTTCTCATGCTCCTGGTAACCTGCAGAAGGCGTGTGCATGTGAACATGTGTGTGCACACGTATGGGCATGCACATCTGTAGAGGTGCCTCGGGTAAAGGGCTAGGGAGGAGGAAAATCAGAGCCCTTTTCTGCATTCTGGTGACAGGGGTTAAGGGAGGGGTAGGGATGGTAGAGGCCCACCTGTCGGACACGTCGAGGAGCGGCAACACTGCCCACTGCCACAGGCTCAGGCCATCACTGGGAGCACCGTGCCAGAGGATCCTGCTTTGTTCCCTCCCAGTCTTATTCTCCACCAGCACCAAGGACACGTTTCCCCTCAAGACTCCACGGATGAGCCAGGCCATTCGGAGCTGTGGAGGAGAGAGGAGCCAGAGGACAAGTGTTAGTGGTGAAAGGAAACATCAGGTTCCTTTCCCGGAACTCTCAACTGAAGCCTAAAGATTTTGTGGGAGACTCAGCCAAGGTTGGCTCAGTGAGGCCAGCTGGACACCTGCTCACTCACTGTCTCCCACAGTGGCTTTCATTAAAGTTCAAGGAGCTGAGCAAGAACAACCAAGGGACAGTTTTGGAACTTTGTTGAGGTTTGATAATGTCATCCTAAATTTTACAAGATTCTGCCTCCAAGGGGATACCAAGATCAATGGGGTATTAAATGAACTTATGAAAGAGTAGCTGGAGAGCATTGTCTGAGGCCACAATTCACTTTGTGACCTTGGGCAAGTGATTTTGTGACTTACTTTCTTTTAGGTGTACTATATATTTATTCCTTCCCACAAGAATCTAGAATCTTATTTGAATGGTGCCGTGTCATGAGTAAGCTAACTGAAGATCCTATGACTTGATATTTGTGGTCACTCGTAGACAAAAGTCAGACAAAAACTATCTACCCAGACCTTTTATTATGGTTGTCATTTAGAATGATTAGGCCCACTTTGCTACAATCACCATGTTTCCATTTGTGTCTTTATTCAAGGTTTCTATGGCATTGTTCCCTAGACATTTGAAAGTACAGTCACGGCCAGAAGTGGTTATACCATAAATAAGGTCTCTGATCTTTGTGTTGAAAACAATAGAGGTTGTAGATTTGGTAGGAACACTCTACAATCTACAACACTTAAATAACTTAACACTTAAGTAATACTTATAACAACTTCATCATATCATTGCCCAAAATATTCCTGTACAGCTCTGGTAATGAAATGCCCATTGTAGAAGGGTAAAACGGGTTCTAGAACAAACATTTTTCATCAGCCATGCATCTCCTTTGATATTCTTTTATCTCACAACCTCTCACAATTTGATTAAAGAGGCTAAGTGCTGTGAGGCACGACAGCCAGTGCTCTCTTAGCTTCAAACCCTTCTCTCACAAGGTTGGGTTCCATAGGAATGATCTACCAAGTAAGCCTGGTCTATACCCACAGCCTCTTCACCTACGCCTTGCCCATTTCCCTATAACCAAGGCAGCAAATACTTGTCTCCACGGAGACCTCCCAGGAGAATTGAATGGATTTAATTTGTTTTCCTGTCTCCAATTGATTTTCTTACTTTCTTGTGCCAGCTACCCTTGCTAACTCTAAACTGTCCCAGTCCTCAGTCCATGCCACGCGATGTCTCGGGATCATGACAGACACATGATTTCTATCTTCTTGCTCCTTGACCACGTAATATCGCTGACTTGGATTTCTACGAATTCAGGCTACTGAACCCCCAGGCTCTAGATGATAGGCTGGTGGGACTTATTCATTCTCTTTGGATTTCCACAGTTGATTTCTGGATGCACGTAGCATAACGGGTATTTCAAACTCTCCCTCAGTGCTGATGCTGTCACCTGCTGCTTCCCCACTCCTGATCCACTAACTTGGACTACTTTACTAGGAATGGACTACCGCCTCGGGGACGACCTCCTTCAGTGCCTGCCCCTCCCCGCCCTGTTGCAGCGTGTCTATTAAGTATTTACCCATAGTTCCTCTTCCTTTCCTGTCCTACAGGATGACGTATCCTTCATTCAATCCTGTGAACCCTGTCCCATTCACTGTTCCCTGGCCCTTGCTTTTTAGTCACTGCCCTTCCTCCAGCAACTTCAGTCTCCCTGCCTTCTGGCTCCTCTGTCTATAAAGATCAGATTTCACCCATGATGAAAAAAAAAAAAAATCCTCCGATTCTGCTGGTTCCTCTGGCTTGCCACCCATTTCTGTGCCTCCATTCAGCTGTTAACAACTTGTAACCTCTGCTTTATTTACCTTGCTCTTTATATTCTTTCAACCTGGCTTCTATCCTCATGTCATCATTACTCTAACAAAGGGACTCTCAACATATCCTTTAACACCTACTCTTGCATTCTTCCCATAGTCTCCTGAATTGCCTCTCCCTCTCCTATTCTCCCATAGATCTCTGCCACAGTTTCCTGTTTATCATGACATCTGTAACTCGGAGTTCAACAACTTTCAACGGCTTCTCATTCCATATAGAAAAAAAAGGGCTCAGATTCCTCTATAATCTAAGAAAATCAACTTTCAAATCATTCAAAAGCTAAGCCGCATGGATCCTCCAATTCAGAATGGTCAAAGAGCTCTAGAATCAGAAGGATCTGGATTGAAAACCTGTCCCTGTCACTTTGGTCACATTGTTTAATCATTTTGAAGCTCAGTTACCTATTCTACAAGATGGCAATAGTTCTATCTATTTGATAGGCTGACAGCGACCATTGTGAGATAACAACGTAACAAAATGTTAAGAAGGAACTGTGGCTGAACCAGGGAGGCAGCAGATAGTACATGCCTCGGGGAAGTGGGCGAGCACAGGGATGCAATACGTGACTTTGGAGAGAAGTGAATGAGAAGGGGTGACATGATTTTAACCTCTCACTCACACGCTGGATATAAAAAAAGCTGGTGGTTGTCGATTAGCAGAGGGTTTTTGGATTCAGCATTTGGCACGTCATGAGTTCTACCTCCCCTTCTAAGGAGGAGGGAAGGGGAAGGTTCTCTCTTCATCTAAAGTCAGAAGGAGAGGTTTTCATACCACAAGGAACCCTCAATCTTAACCCCATGTTGTTTGGGATGTGCAGTAGATTAGGGTCTGTCTCCTACCTGCGAAACCTAAAGTTTGAACTAGGGGCTGGTTAGCAGCTCTGATGTGGCAGAACATGAGAGAAAGTGGTTGCATTGGATGGCTTGTACTCCCTGAGTTTACTGGGAGAGTGACTGTGGCATGAAAACTAGAGGGGAACTGTACACAAGGGAGCCATGCGGGGTTTTAGATCTTGCTTAAGAGGGCTGTGTGGAAGAGTACACAGATCACAGCAGAAACGAAGCTGCCAGTATCTTGAGATGCGAAGGGCAGAGGGAGGCAGAAGCGACCACTTGAAATAGAGAGCCAGTAGCCCCAGTCAAGAGGAAAGCTTCCCAGCCATGGTGGAGGAAGCCAGCAAAAGGTAGATCTGCAAGGGAACTAGCAAATGTCTATAAGCCTCAAGCACTCGTCACACTCAGAGAATGCCAATGCCAGCTCCTTGCAACCAACCCCGTGAAGCAAGAACATTCTTCACCTTCTGCCTCTCCCTATTCTCACAACCCCAAAGGGTCATAAGTCAGCAAGATGGCAGGAGAGAAGTTCGGTGGAGAGCCAGAGAGGCCACTGACCTTCCCCCTCATTTTGGGCTCTCCATCTGAAATAGATCCAAGGGAAGTGGGGGAAGGGGAGAAAAAGCAGCCCTGGCTTTCAAGCCGGGCTGGAGTTTCGCCTGATTGGGCATTTGGATTACCACAGAAGCCTGTGCTTTTGCTTTGAGGTGATGGAAGAATGGCTGCAGGAGTACGGGGCCTGCCAGAGGTTTCACCCAGTAGCCTGTACCTGGGAGCTCAGTGGACAAGGCTCCCAGACACCCTCACACCAGTCTACCCGCCAGGTTCACATCTGCCTTGCATTTTTTCTCATCTGTGCTTTTCATCTGCTCATTGCACCTACCAGCTCTTTCCTCCTTTCTACTTCAATGGAATCCGTTTGCTTTCCAAGAAGCCTTTTCTTATCACCCCTCTCAGAAATGATCTCCCCCTGCTCTGAAATCTTATCACTGAGCCGATTGGGGCCACCGTGGGCTGCAGCCCTGCTGTCTTGCCCTCTCTCTCTCCTGCCCCTCCACGCCCCTTGTACTTCAAGTGCCTTCAGGCAGGGTCTATCTTACTTATCTTGTATTCACAGTAGTTGCCAAGGGAGGGCACATGGTAGGAGCCAATCCATGTCAGAATGAATAAAAATGTTCCTGTGTACAGGCAGCCACTCCTGTTTTTGCCAGGTCCCCCTTCCAGAGATAGCAAATCAGCTTTCTACTCCATGAAGCTCCTTCACTTACCTGCACCCTAGCGGTCAGGTTCCAAGACCGGGGAGAGAGGATGGCCCATTTCCCAGCTACATGGCTATATTCTAAACTGCCCAGTTCTGCTATCTTTGGACATTGTGAGTTTGAAGAAGATGCTGCTGGTGACGTAAGCATGTCAGTGAGACACAGCCCTGTCACATCTGCACTGGAGCCATGGGCCAGCTGGCTGCTGAGCTTTGTCCATCTTCCTGCACTGTATTTTAGCCAATCAGGGCAAGAGACATGGAACTTCACTAGCCACCAAGGGACAATGGTAAGGCTATGGCATCCTTAGCCTTTTGGGATCTGTCTTGGTATCGATCCTTGAGGGGGTAATCATCTATCCCTTTACAAATACTTGCTACCTACCTGGATACTGTGCATATCTTCCGTGCCTCAGGGACCTTATTGTATAGCCAGGGAGTCAGAATTTAAGCGAACGATTACATGTGTGCTGAGTGTAGCCGAAGGTGAAGTTATTGGAGCTAAGATGCAAGAGGGTCCAGGCAAGTTCTCTGTAATCACACAACCAAGGCTTAGGCTGAGACAGCTGCTTGACCCAGCTGTTCAGAGTTATGAATAAACTGGGGAATTTTAAGATGAAATTTTCTTTCACCTTATAATGATATCACTTATGTTACAGACAGCAGAAAACACCTATATAGAGTGACAACTCAAGCCAAAGCATACACTGTCTGACATTCAACAATGTCCAGTTCAGGAACTGATGGTAAGGCCTCAGAATAAGACTAAATTGGCAGCCAGTGAGCAGCTAGCAGATGTGTTTTGGGCCCTTGACTTTAGTAGGGTGTCAGATCCAGGCAAATTTCTTTTTCTGCAAGATACAAGCAGTCCAGAGCCTACTGTCCTGCCTGTGCCCTACTTCTCCCCAGTAGTGACAGCCTCAGGGACTTCAGAATCTGCCCCTAAGAGTCGGCAGTGCTTGACTGCTTAGTGTGCAGTCCTCAGACTGGTCTATCAGTATCACTGGGAACTTGTTAGAGTGCAGAATCTGGCCCAACCCCAGACCAAGTGAATCTGCAGAGAAGCAGTAAGATAGACAGCAGCTTCCCGGACCCTGCCCCTGGGCGTCTCTGACTTATCCCACTGCCTTTCCGGAATGCCCTGGAAGCAACTACCTGTGAATCAGCATGCATCCTCCGGTGGCTTCTCACACTATCCTTGCTTCCTTACTTACCGACCACGGCATACCTGGGAAGCTGTGCTCCAAAGTCTAAGCGTATTTACCGTGTGTCCTTGAAGCTAACCTCTTACCTTACTTCTTCTTACCCACGGCATACCTGGGAAGCTGTGCTCCAAAGTCTAAGCGTATTTACCGTGTGTCCTTGAAGCTAACCTCTTACCTCTTCTGGGACTCTGTTTTTTTTTTTTTTTTTTTTTTAATTTTTTAAATTAGAAGACCAGGTGATAATAACCATCCCTTCCCTGCCTACCTTAAAAGGTGGTTATAAACAATGAGTGCCATAAAGGATGTAGAGATGGAGTCCACATGATGTGAAAGGCCTGGGGAAAATGGTGGTTTTCAACCCGTGCTGATAACTAGAATCAGCTGGGAAGCTTTCCAAACTACCAACGTCTGGGCTGCTTCCCAGAGATTCTGATTTAAGTAGCCTCAGGTAGGTCCTGGGCATCAGCAGGCTTTAACATCTCTCCAGGTGACTGTAAAGTGCAGCCTGGGTTGAGACCACTGGGGAGATGGGGCTACTTAGGGCAGGAAGCAGCCTGGTCCTCTCAGTGAGGGGCCCATCTTCATCTTGGACTTTGAGTAAGAGCCAATTCTCAATCACGAAAAAAAAAAAATACCTTAAAATGTGCCCACCATCACCACGGTGCAGAGGGAGGACACAGCTCTCAGCACAGGGCCTTCCTGGGGCGGCCACATCCCTCCAGGCAAAGGCTGATTGTGAAGCAGGAATGACCTGAGGATGCAAATGGGGCCAGCACTCCCCTCTGGGCCCTGCAGGGAGGTTCTCACCAGTTTCTCAGAACTGGAGGACTGAGGTCACCTCTTCCTGAATATTCTTATTATGGCCGCGTCTAGGAGTATAGAGCACTGTGCGTGGTTCCCAGAGCAGAGCGCAGACTCGCTCCCTCTCAAAGACTTCCATTTCTCCTGCCTAGTTCTACGTTGGAGAACCCACCCGGCCCCCCTCAGAGACCACTGCATGCAGATACTTGACAGCCTAGTTCTGGTGCCCAGAATGGGTAAAAATCACTCTTGGAATTTGAGCTTAAGGCCTATTGCTATTTGAGTGGCCTGTGTGGTTGGCAGTCATTTGTGAATTGACTTTTCACTGAGTCCCTGAAAGCCGCCCTGGGCACCTGCTTGGCTGCTGTCACCTTTTCTATTTCCAGCACTGCATTCGGGCAGGCATTATTTCACCCATTTTTCAGACACAGAGTCTGAGGCTTAGAGGGGTTAAGTCATGGGCTCCGTGGAGTCCACACTCAGCGCTGTGCTCTTTCTACCACACCTCCGGTGCTACGTACATGTAAAATGTCATGGCCGTCCCTCAAGCTTTGGGGACATATTGTGAAGGTTTTCTACATCTTTGTTGCTCAGAGTGTGGGTCTGTGATCAGCCGTGTGGGCACCACCAGGGAGCTTGTTAGAAAGGCAGAGTCCCAGGCCCCCTCCCCATGTCCACTCTATGAATCAGAATTTATAGTTATCCCTGGCAGACAGCTAGCAGGGTGTGTGTGTGTGTGTGTATGTGTGTTCATACAAATCAAGCTTCTCTTACATATGGGAAATCACATTTATGGGAAATAACACTTGTTAGATCCTGTAACAATAAACTTTTTGATCCTTCTGGATGCATCCTAATAGATATAGGTTTTAAATGGCAGCTTTTGACTAATAAACTCTTTTATATGCAGACAGCAAATGAAACCAGTGAAAAGAGACAACACCAGGAGCACGCCACGAGCAATTATGTCTGCAGGCTCCAGCCGCCCTCTCACCGGGGCCTTTTTCCCTGCCTCTTGGTGGGGCCTGATAGACTTCCCAATTATGTGGTACCAGTGTTTGTCACTTTATTAATTAAAGTCCTGTATGTAAAGCAGGAGCAGCGCTGTGGCCAGGCCTAATGTTATTAGTTCTCTCATGGCCCTTTCCTCCTCCAGAGGTAATTACTGCAATTTTGTGCCTAGAATATGCCCCATGTTTGCTATGCATACCTCGTGGCAGCTTCAGAACAGTCTCTTGAACTCATATTAAAAAAAAAAAAAACCCACAATAATGAAATTCAGGCTGAAGAGGGACAAAAAAGACACAATAATACCACATGATGTCCACTCCGCATGCAACATCCCCAAAGGTAGGCAAGGCTACAGCGGGAGGTATTATCGTTCTCTAAACTTCTGAAGGACTGTATGAATCCAGTAGTGGGGACAAAACCAAAGAGGGATGCTTCGGTGTGTATTTCACTTCTGCTGCAGGAAACGTTTTAATAGACAGAGATGCTCCATGATAAAGGGACTTGGCGGGGTGTGCCCTCCCCAGTCTCCCCCACGCTGGGGTCATCCAGCAAACTCCTGATGGGGGTTCGGGTCTTCCTTAACCTAAGGGGCCACATGGTTGTGATTCTGGGTGTGAACTTGCAGTTTTAAGAGTTTCTCATTTTTAACACCCTATCTCATTAACTCCAGCAGGGAGTATCGACACATTGCAAAATCCAGTGTTTTTGTTCACCATCTTCTAATTCACCTGGAAAAATAAACAGCAACTCTCCGGCTATAAATAGCTGAATGAAAAAATCAGCCAAATGCAGCAAGAAGCTGGCCAGATGCAGATTTCTGGTAACAAGCAAATAAAATGAGCTGCTGGCAAGTACCTGCCATTACAGAGACTTATGGAACGCTGGATTCCTGGTCATGCAGGAGACGTCCATGACCGGGATCCCGCCTGAAGCCACCACGTCTGTCTGTCTTTCTGAGGGATCACGTCAAAGCCAGTGAGTGACACCCACCCAGGGACACCCATATGTCCTCTTTGTGAGAACGTGGGTGGACAATGTGAAGGTTACATGTAAAAATCATAACCTTGGGATCCCTGCCTGGTGACATTACGCAGTTACAAGCATTTGTTTTTCGCTTCCTTGGTCTTTTCTTTCTTTTCCATGTATTCCCCCCTTGGACACCTGTGACTTCTGATAACTAAAAGATAAACAGTAAGAGTCTGTGGGTATTAAAAGCATGTCTATGAAGAACAATTTTGATCTAGGAAAATATAACATCAACTAAAGAAAGAAGGCACCGAGACTTAGACGGTGTGATGCCAAGTCCGCGCCAGCCTCTATCGACAGCTGTGCTCAAGTCTCCGTCTCTGTCTGGAAGGAGGTGCACAGGGCTGCTCTCGGGGCTGGTGCAGGGGTGAGAGCAACTCCAGTTGTCTCCGTCACACTTTACTGTATCTTCCTAGTGCTCCACAAGGAACACAGAGTACTTTTATAATCAATAAAAGCCAAAAAATCCTTATTAAAGAAGGCAGCAAGGAGGGTCCTGACGTCACGGGAACGGAGGAGGAAAAGGTAGGGAGGATCCAGTTCTCTCATATGCACTGTGGGCTTTGCCAGGGAGGCCAGGGAACGAGGCGGTAGAGTGCTGTGGACGGAGCTCTGGAGTAAGAGTGGTCTGTGTTTTACTTCTTACACAACATCTCAAGCCTCAGTGCATTAATCTGTAAAATGGGGCCAACAGGACTCTCCTTAGAGATTTACTGTGGGGCTTTAACAAGATTGTGTGAGCCCAGGGCCTAGTTTAGCAATGATATCTGATAATGTTAGTTCCATGTTAGAAAGAAATGCACACACACACACACGTACCAGGAGAGTAAAGGGGGAAGGGCAATGTGTTCAAAAGCTCAGGCTAGTTTTTCTTATTTTCCAGGTTCCCCAGAGAATTATCTTTCCTTTCTTAGGGGAGGGAAAAGATCTTTTCGTCACACGGTAACGGTGTGACCAGGAGCACACAGCCTCCTCTGTGCCTCAGTTTCTCTGCATGGAGTGGAGATGATGTTGCAGAGTCGCTCTGTGCGCCTCTTGCTGGGGAACAGGACCGACTCTGCAGTGAAATTCCTACGGTCTTCCTGGACGGCCGCTGGAGGCAGAATGGGCTGGTGGCACGGAGTGTGTGCAGGGGGCGGGAGTGTTTGTCCCCCGGTAGCTGGGCAGAGCCTGCACGCTCACAGACTGCTCAGTGTGGTAGATTGATCACCCCGGGGAGCCACGGGGAGAGCCTGTGATTAACATACACGGCTTTTGATTGGGACCCCAATCTGTGCCAAATGCCTAGGAAGATTTTACTCGACAGCAATTGTTCATATGCCTCAGTTTCATCACGTAATGGGCGAGGCACTCAGTTTGAATGGCTCAAAGGTATTCAATTAATTATGTCCGACAGCAATTACATTGCTGTTGACTCCTTTAGCCGGTGAGCACGTAATCCTGCAGGGTCAGTCACAACACGAGTGGTGACAAGGCGCTGGGCTCCAGCCGCCTATAGCTCTAGGGGCTCAGGCAAGGATGATTTCAGCTTAGAAGTCTCACTAGGGTGTCATTTGTTAAATTCGGCTTAGAAACCTCACTAGGGCATCATTTGTTAAATTCGGCTTAGAAACCTCACCAGGGCATCATTTGTTAGGTGCTTCTGATTGAAGGAAGAGTCTGGTTTTCATGGTTTATCCTGGACCTGCCTACAGCTAAGGCATTATACAATCAAGGAATTATTCACTGGGTGGGTTTACTGAGTGAGTCCTCCTGGTGCTACTGCTGGGTGCTGCACGAGACCGGGTTCCGACCTGCCCAGGTGAGACAAGAACACACACAATGGCTGAATTCATGTGACAGCGACTTCCTCACACCTGAGCAGAGTAAGAGGGCTGCCCTTCGTGAAGTACTGCAGCCCTAACACAGGGTTTTCATCACATTTCCAGTTGATGCTGCTCACAAGTTCACACAGCAAGTACTACAGGCGCTGTCACCCCAATTAGAGGATGCAACTTGTTTTGAGCCATCTTGCTCATAAGGAGGGTACAGTCTGAACTTAAAACTCAGGTGGCCCATGTCAAATCCAGCGACCTGTGAGTGCTGACAGATGGTTTTAGAATTGGAAGACCTGGTTGATTTGTGGCTTTGCCACTTACGAGCAGGGGGACCTTTGGCAAACCACATAAGCTCCCCAGGCCCCAGTTTCTGCATTGGTCAACAGGGTAACAACTCCTGACACGTCTGTGTTGAGGAGGTAACGAAGGGGAAACGCTCAGCTCAGCCAGTCTCATATTAGGGGATCAACATTTTAACATGGGCCCTGCCGGTCCCTTCCCAGAGCCCCAGCCTAAGGGGAAGCTCTTTCTTCTGGGGAACAAAGGGTTAGTTAGGGTGCTGGAAAGGTCTAGTGAAAATGACTTTTGGCTGGGAAAATGTCTCACTGTCATTTCACGTAAATGATCCGAAGACTAGAGCCTTTCATACAGAAAGTAAGTTCAAAAAACCTCAACAAGATCCCAACTTCCTGTGGTCCGTCCCACCCACCCCCACCCCTCAAACCCCCCCCCCCCCCGCCCCGCCAGCCTGGACCTGCTGGTTCATCATCCTCCTGAGGCCTCTCTGTGGCTCTTCTGCCAAGCACTGGTGGGCTCATCCCAGATAGTCCAGGCCCGGGTTTAAGATGACTGGACGGGTGAGGTAGAGTGGCTGGCTCTGTAATCTTTGGCATATGGGGGATTCTTTTTTTAAAACTATTAACAGTAATTGCAGGTGTTTATGGGCTTAATTATACTATCTTAATGCATGTACACAGTATGAATGATCAAAGCAGGGTACAGCTGGATGGGGTGGCTGTCCTTAGGACCTGAGGCAGGGAGCAGGTGCCTCACTCATGCAGTAGGTCTTTGTAAAAAACCACTGGATGGGGCCGGCACCTGGGAAAGCAGTAGAAGATGGCCCAAATCCTTGGGCCCCTGCTCCCACAGGGGAGACCCAAAAGAAGCTCCTGGCTCCTGGCTTTGGATCGGCACAGCTCTGGCTGTTGGGACCAATTGGAGAGTGAACCATCAGATGGAAGACCTTTCTCTCTCTCTGCCTTTCCTCTCTCTGTGTAACTCTTTCAAATAAATAAATGAATCTTTAAAAAAGAACTCACTTGGAAAAGCAATGTCTTCAGAACTCCTCCTGCTGCCCTTCCAGTGTCAAGTGGCACAAGCCCGGCCCCCGTTAAAGGTGTTTTTGTGTTTATTGTCTCCATCACTGGAGTGCCGGAGGCCGCCACAGCTCTGCTGGGGTTTCAGACGTGCTGTCAGCCTCAGGGTGATTTGCAGGACAAGATAGGGACAGCCACAGTCAAGGCTGGCTTCAGGGATGACAGGGGTAGCACAGGTGCTCTAGAAGGTAGTCCATAGACCCAGTCACCATTGTTGGAGGAGGGCGGCCCTAGGGTTTCAGGAAAAGGCAGTGGGGGCTGCAGCTCTTCCTCTTGTTTCTTAAACTGGGTCCTGCTTCCTCCCAGGTCTGTTCAGGGGTCCCAAAGCCTCAAGATAACGGGGTGCATCTTTCCAAAGCCCTAACCATGGACTAGTAAGTCATGAGTCACGATTTTGTATCCAAACAAACAGGCACGTGAGGGAACAATACAGAACTGGTAAAAAAAAGATTTTAAAAAGCAAAGTGGAGCTTGTGTTGTTCGGCTCAGGCTGCTCTGTTGGATTTCCTCCCCGCCTTGGTCCCTGCTGTCTGGGCTTCCACTCCTTTCTTGCGGCCAGCGCCTCGGTTCCTGCAGCTCTCCAAGCCGCAGGCCACCTCCTGGGGAAAGCAGGGCCAGCCTGCATCATCGGGCCAGCCATGCAAGATCAAGGCTCCCTCCTTGAGCCTTCCTCTCCCCATGTGTGAAAGGGCGACAGTACTGTCTCCTCTCAAGGGCACACCCTGGGCTCTGTAAGGGTGGGGGTCACTGTTCTCTTTGGGCACCTGCTGCGGGTGTTAGGGTAGGGGGAATGCCCGCTGCCAGACTGGAAGAATGTACTCCATCCACCCACACTGCTGCTGGGGCTGGTGGAGATGGTGCCTGGGGCCCATCTTCCGCTTCCTCAGACCCCAGCCATCGAGCAGGGCATCACCTCCCAGCCCTGGTGTTGCCAGGTTATTCCGTGGGCAGAGGGAGGCCATATTCTTCAGATTCAGCCTCCCTGGAGAGGGCAGGCCTCAGGCTTGATCTTGGCATTGTCACTGAAGTCAGATAATCAGAGTAACGGCAGCAGCACAGTCGCAGAAGCCACCTGCGCCTTAATTAAGCACTGGTTGTGTCTGGGTCCAGGCCGGGCACCTTGATGCCTTGCGTCACCGGCTTCTCCTGCTGGTCCCCAAGGGCGTCTAGTCTGCAGTGGAGCACGGGGCACATGCAATGGACAAACGGTGTGAGTCCCGTGGGTCAGCAACAATGTTGCCTTGGTGACTCAGGGACTAGTCCCACCCGAAGAGAGTCTAAGTGGAATACTGGGGTGGTCTTCTTTTCCACGTCCGAAGGTGAGGGAGTCATGGTGGGTGGTGGGGTTTGAGTCAGGTGAGAGCCAGGCCAGCCTTGATGCTTTGGAGGCTCACAGCAGTCCCCCCGAAGAGGAGAAGGCACCGCTCGTCTGGGCAGAGTGGTGTGAGAGAAGGAGCGTGAGGCTGGGGTTTGGTCTTGCATTTACCGGGTGGTCTTCAGGTGCATTCCTTTCCTGCCAGCTTGAGAAAGGTGACTCCCCTTTCCTAGGCAGCCCTGCAGGCCCCCAACCCAGTTCATGGGCAGGGAGGCCCCTGACACTCAGGATCTGCTCCATCACATAGGCCGAACAGAACTTTCCCGAACCATGAACTCCCTATCTTGATGAGGACTGGGTGGGGGGGGGGGGGGGACTTCTGTGTTTGTCATTTCCTCCACCTCAAGACTTCTCATATTAATTATCGCCCTTACCCCCGTGTCTTGTCTCTCCACAGGTGACGGTGCCATCGAGCCTAAGAAACTCGAAAACCACTGCAATCAGAAGAGTTCCTCTCTTCCCCACCCTGACGGTTCCACGGATCTGTCTGCAGGGTAGAGGCGGGGGAGTGTTTGAATAAGCTCCATCAACACAGCCAAGAGCCTCGCCTGATAGTCTGACCTCCAGGGTGAGGCTGGAGGCAAAGGACAGTTGCTTGCAATCACCAGCGCCCTGAAGTCTTGCAGAATCCACTGGGGAGTAATTTGCTGAGGAATCCCCTGGCCTCAAGCCTTCGGGGCCCTGCCTGCCTCAGCGTGGCACTGAGCAGGCCTTGATGGACAGCAGAGGGCAACTCCAGAGGTCAGTCTCCTTCCCCACAACTCCCGGGACCACGTGGGCTGTTTCTAAGGTCACCCAGTGTGGATCTCCTTCCCTGCAGGCCAGCCCACCCAGGGAGACCGGGAAATCCCCTCTGGTCATCTCTTGCCCTGATCTCAGTAGCCCCGGGCAGCATCTCACAGCCAACTCCTCATCACTAGGTCCCAGCTTGTATTCCAGGATCCTGGCATGTGCATGTTTGTGTGTGTGTGTGTGCGTGTGCACGTAGGTGTGTGCGTAGGGAGGGGAGCGAGGTGCAGCCACAGGAAAGCCAGAAACCCAGTAGCCAGGAAGTGACCAGTCCAAACTGGAGGGTGGGCCACACCCTCTCCCAGTGGCCCTTGGCCCTCCTGCAGCTCACAGAAGGAAAGCTGCATCCACGATTCAGATGGTCAAGACAACAAGGGAAGCCCACTTTTTTTTTTTTTCCTGCCAGGCCTTGCTCTAAATTATTCTAGTCACAGGCAGGCTATTCAAATAAAATAGAATTTCAAACCACACGGGGCTTGTTGAGACATTCAGGCTGCTAGGATGTGTGAAGGCAGGGGGAGGGGCGGAGACCAGCCTTGCCGCGCTCCCGTCCGCTTTATTAGCCGCAGCTGCTGTGCCAGACACATCCGTGAGCGCCTCAGAGCCAAGGAGGACAGGGAGGCAGCACACGCAAGCCACCGCAAGGCTCCCCTCCCCCACGGCAGCTTGCATTATTTGAACTGGAGCCCAGCAAAATGAAAATAAATAAAAATAAAGTAATGTCAGTTTGATGCTGTCAGTGACTCCCCTGGTTTCCTGCAAAGAATGGCTTGTGGCAGGGAGGGGGCACCGGGAAAACCATGAGGCTCTCTCTTGTTTGTGGCTGTGCCACGCAGAGATCTTGAAATATCCACGGTCCCCTGAGCAACTGTGCAGAGAGTGAGGAGGCAGTGCCTGCAGCCAAGGCTCCCCAGTGAGAGGTGGCGCTGGTGGCTGCAGGCGTCTGGAGAGGGGTGGTGGGAGCTGGTGTGGTTCTGGAATGCCCTGGAGGTTGGATCGGCACAAAGGTGGTGCCCGGCTATGTCTCCATCATTGGTGGGCATCTCACCTGTGCCACAAACTCTCCCAACTCCTCCCATCCCTCTGTCTCTGTTGCCAGGGTTTCACTTCTCGCCCCTTCTCCGACTCATCTAATATGCGAGTTGCATCACGCCCAGGGCAGCAGAGGGAAACTCTCTGCGTGGGCTTAGGATGAATTTCAGGCACAACTGGCTGCACACCTCTGATCAGCGACTCCCAAGTTTCAGTGAGAATCCAGATGACTGCGGGTAGGGCTTGAAATCACAGAGTTCCAGGCTCCACTCAAGGGGTCCAGGGTAGGGTCCAAGAATCTACATTTATTACATCCCCAGGTGACTGCCGGTGGGGAAACACAGACCTCCTAGTTAGCTCATTTCTCATTCTTGAAGGAAATCCATCAGAGACGGGAGCCGTTCTCCCGTGAGAATCCACGGGTGGCTGTGGAGTTTTTGAGGGAGCATTTCCAGACACTGCAGTCACTCAACTTCCTGCAGATCAGGATTGCCTGGGCTTAGAGAAAATGCTGTTGAGGGTGGTGGGCCTGACACTCATCCGGGACCGTCCCTGGTGGCTCCGTGCGTGGAGGCCGCACGGCCAATGCAGGTCCCTCTAGGACTCTGAGGGTTTGAAGGCCCCAGTGATCATCTCACAGTCTCCCTGAGCAGTGCACTTTCCGTTTCCCTGCCCCCGGAGCTCAGCCAGCCTGGGAGAAGGAAATCAACTTCCAGCCCCGGCACCAAGGGTGAGAGTACGATAAACAGTAGGGCTTGCAAAGCTGCAAATGTATATTTCTAGGTTGCTTATTTGTGTTTCACATCAAAACATTTCTCCTGACATTGGGGATTCGAAGACTTCCTGCCCTCACCCCTGCCCCGCCAGTGTTAGACAGATGGCCTGAAAATCTGGTTCTGAAATAATGTGAATACATTTAATATGTATTAGTTATATAAGTATAAATAAGGTGAATGTGGAATGGACCCACTCATTTCCCTCCATGACGCCTCCCGAGCCGGTTTGGGAAAAGGGCAGGAAATAGCAGAAATCGCCCAGAGCACATTCGACTGGAGGAAAAGTAAAACAGACCAGTAAACAAAGCAGCTGTTTAGGCTATTGATCAACTCAAAGGTTATTAGAGAAATGATGAAATATTAGAAAAAGATCGCTTTCACCTTGACATTTCTGTTTCTGAAAGCGGGCTTGGGTAACAGCCAGCGAAGAGCGAATTAAAAGAGCCCAGGCTCTTGAGGCTCCTCCGTCCTCTCAGGTGGGCCAACCATCTGTCCCCATTTAGGTCGTCTGTTAGGAAGCCTGCCTTTCTCGGTGCCGCTCGGAGGCATCTGAGCAACACCAGAAATGACCGTGCAGTTCCACCATCTGCATCAGACAGCATGGTTTCCCAAATACAATTTAATTGACTGCATCTCTTTATTTGTGCCCAGACTTCTTCCAGAAAGGATTTCAAGTGGCTCACAGAGAGGCATAAAATCTAGAAAGAGGACGTAAACTAGATGAGCTCCAGAGAGATGGGGCAAAGGTGGAGTGATAAAACCAGACCGCTACAAACCACGCATCACAGAGTCCTATCTGTTCACCAGGCCGGGAGCCTAGGATCCAGGTAAACCACTCCTCCAACTGAAAGAAATCATCGTTTTTCCATTCTCTCCTGTCCCATGTTTTATGTCAGTGAGTTTTTATTGTACAAGAAACATGGAAGACTCGAACTGCCTCCCTTAATGGGGGGAATCCCACTGTCCATTCCTCCTCCAGCCAGAGCTCCTCCTCCCAGGAACTGCTCTCAGTCAAAAGAGGGGCTGTGAACCTGGTCAGTTGCAAAACATCCACAACTTGAAATAAGTTGCTCAGAGGGTGCATAGCTATTCCTGAAACTAAGCCAGATAGGATTTTTTCCTGTGAATTTCCAGGAAGAGAACACTGGCCAGATCTCAACTCTCCGTTGGCTTTCTCCTCTGTGCAAGGTGTCAGCACAGATGCCACCAGGAGTGCGATGCAGCACAAGGCATGGCGGAGCACAAGGCAGAGCTCAGGGTCTGGGTTTTGGCTGCAGTCCCTCCCTCTTCCTGCCATCTCCTTTCGAACGTTGGTATGCACTGTTGGCTTCCTACTACAGTGCCTCCTCTGCTGGGTGCCTGCCGAGCCCTCTCCATCACTATATCACTAACCTACATAAACCTTACTGCTTTGTAGCAGGTTCAAATACAGTGTCTCCACTTTCCAGGTGAGGAAATTGAAGCCCTGTGAGTCTAAACAACTCAATCGCAAAGGCATTGTGCAGCCAGTCAGTGGCAGAACCTGGCTTGTACTCAGGTAGTTGACTCCAGAGTCCATGAGCTTAATCATGCGCCATGCTGGGGTCTGAAGCCCTTCCCTTCACCCCCTGGAGACTATGACTGTGCGCTAAGGAACATGGTGCCAGTCCTTCAGTCCTCAGAAGGAGATAACAGCTTCAAGAGCCATTTGGGTAAGTGGCTTTGGAGGCACGTCACTAAATGCCGTTGCTGTCTCATTGAAATTTACATAAATCAAATTGTTGACAAGATTCTAAGAGTTGTATTGTTCTGAAAAGGATTTCCCTGGAAAATAGTTTCTTGGCTTTGCTTAAATGCAGGTCCTACTGCAAACAGTTCAGTGCAGCTGAATAAGATTCTCTGCAGATGGGGCTTTACCAGGCTGGTGATGCACTCTGTCTACATGACGGCAAACATGGCCTTCTTTTCCTCCTCGCAGTGGAACAACCAGCCTGGCCATCCAGACTATTTCCTTAATCTGTGTGGGTTTATCTGGAGGTGACCAAGGAGTGGGAGGAGAGGAGAGAGAGCCGGAGGGTCCCCGAGACTCACCTCACAGGGAGAGTTCTTCATTGGCGCGGGAAACGTAACACTGGTCATTGTAGCGCTTTCAGATGAGGGGGCGTCGGTGGTGCTGAGCAGCAGGGCGTGGCCTGGGGAGAGAGGACCAGAGTGGCAAACACCATCAGCGTGAAATGAGGGGTCTAAGGTGGGGCAGGGTTAGTGGACAATGCACAGTTCTTATCTGGCCTCTAACATCTTTCAAGACTTTGGTTTCTGGCCTGCAAGGGATAAGAAAGCACCCTTGTCATTGTCACCAAAAGCTGGCTCTGGCAAAGGATTTCATTGCAAACTGCCTGCTAGGTTCCAGCACCACACATCTGGCTACTACACCCCCTATCTCCCCAGGTCACCAGCCTTAGCACATAGCCCAGGAGCTAAACCCACGGCCACATGTGCCAGCACTCTGCCCTCCAATGGTCTCTATGATCTTCACTCCTTTTTCTTTGCTCTGGAGCCCACGTAAACCTGTACCCAGACTCTACGCAGGGAGACTCATTTTGTGTTTTCCCAGCACCGTTCTGCCAGGGAACCTAGCAGGCCACAAGTCCGCACCCCTACGTGGTGGTGAGAAGAGGCATCTATAAGCGTTCAAGAACTGCACAGCATTTGGAGATGGTCAATGCAGTGGAGAAGAAAGCCAAGGTGAGCTCTCAACTTTGTAGGGGCCTACAGAGTCTCAAGCATGAAGTAGCCATTTATTTCCACCTCTCTTCATCGCTTGGTCAAGTCTGTTACCGAGTTACAGCCAAGGAACAAATCCAAGTGCAGGGTGCAGTCAGCAGGGCAGGCCAGAGAGCTGGGCAAGCTCAGGGCAGATTCAAGGAGCTGTACTATGTGACTGGGGACAGTCAAACCCCCAAGTGGTTCAATGGGTCACAATTTTTGTTCATAAGTACTCGAAGGGCTGCTTTTGTGGGGTAGGGGGTGGTTTGGTTCTCTGGGCCCCAGAAGACAAAATACATGGTCAATTTGTGAAGAGCTGCAGCTTTTCTCATAGGGACTCAGGTCTGGGATTCGGAGCTGTGAGACACGGACATGAGCCACTCCAGGAGGCAGCCGAGAGCCCTGTAACTAGAGGATTTCAACAAGGCCATAGCTACTGTGAGTGGAATGACGACCCCAGGAGCAGGGACATCCAGAGCAGACCTTTCTTCACTTCCGTTGCTTCTACAGACAGGGGGCTCAGGAGGATGCTGTGAGCGAGGAGGCCAGCACGAGGAGCCCCGCGTCCTCCATATAGGAATGGGGGGGTCCCTGCAGAACCCTCTCTGGCTTCAGTAACTCAGCCTTCTCTCCCAAGGGGCCCTGGGAGAGTGTCCTAGCCCAGTGGTGAGTCACTGTAATGCAGCGAGCTCTGAAGACCAAGAACAGAGCTGCCCGGGCTCTGGGGTCCTTCACAGTCGATCTGGTTGTTGTCTTCTCTATTAATTATTATTGTTATTTCTTTAAGTGATTCATATAATGCCTAATATTTGCTTGGAAAGAGAGGGATTTGGGGATGCAGGTCTCTGGTTGCAGAAAGAGAAGGCAAGTGAAGGGGAGAAAAGAAGGAGAGCGACGCCTCCACTAGCCCTGACCTGCAGAGAGCTGGGAACCAGGGCCTGCCGAGGTGTAACCCTGGGATGGAGCCATGGCTGAGGGCCCAGCCTCCCTGGCAGCCTGGCCTTGGCATCCTGCTCATTTCTCAGACCTTCTCTGCTCCCATGCCCTGCCTGGAACAGGGTCTCTGAGTCCAGAGGTGGCTCCCTCTGGCCTCAATGGCCGTCTCCTGGGTGTATGGAGGCCCCTACCTCCTCTGCCAGTCAAGCAGGGGTTATGGGGAGGGCAGGGGTTGCCAACATCTTTGGGATGGACGTGGGAACAGGGCTGAGAAGGCTGGGCTACAGGAAGTAGGCAGATGTGGGCCAAGGTTCCCAGGGCACAAAGTGGGACAACTGACACAAGGCCTCCCCCTGCTTCAGTCTCCCCAGTCATAAAAGGGGCTGTGGCTTTTCCTGCCTACAATGGATTATGTGCCTGCCACACAGTCGGACCTCAGCCGACCATGTTCAAAGAGTGGATTATCACTGCTGTGGCTGTAACTGCAGCCAGTCCTTCCTCAAGGTCCTCATTTTAGGCAGTAAAAGGTGCCATCGACCTTGACCAGGTTTCATTGCTCTGAAGCTCCAGAAAGTCTGAAGAGGGAATTGTGGGTGAGCACCGTGCAAGGTTTGGGCAGGCACCCGGGCTTGCACTGCAGCATGGAGTGAGGCCCACTTGTTCCGGGGTGGGACCCTAAGTCTCTCATCTGTCCACCTGGGCATCAGAATGGGCATCAGGGAGAAGGGATGGGGGTTAGTACCTTGGTGGTCCTGGGACCGGGCATCCTTGAGGGTCCTGACCTGCCACCGAGGCACACGGGACGAGAGTATGCCTTGGGTCCAGCCACACAAGCCATCCTCGAAGTTGCAGTAAAAGCCAGCAGGGAGTTTACCTGTGGAGAGGGCACAGGGGTGCAATCATTTCCACTATAGGCAAAATTTGCCAACATCACAGCAAATTAGCCAGGTATGGCTACACCGTCCTCATTGGCCGGAACAACTGAGGTCCTGAGGATCCTGCCTGTAAGGGTGAGAAGCCCCGCCTCCCACACAGCCCTAATGCGTGCACATGCTGCTGTACCATTTTCTGAGCTTTGGAAAACAAAGCAGTGACACTAATAACCCTGCAGCATGGGTACTGCTAGCCTAGGTCGATAGATGACAAAGCAGAGCCTCAGAAAGGTCAACCTGATCAAGGTCACACAGCCAGCAGGGACTCCAGCCCAGATCTTCTGCTTCTAAATTCTGTGGGTGTGGCCCCAGGAACAGTCAACGTGTAACTCAGTAGCACACGTTTCCAGCAGTGTGCATAATGGCAAGAGTGTGATGGGGGCGGGGGCGGGGGCGGTGGCGGGATGGGCAGGGGTCGGTTGGGTCCCTCAGCTCCCTATGTGCAGACACATCCTGTTCTTGGCACGTTCTGCCGCCTCCCCTTTATTTCCCTGCTCCTTTGCAGTTAGGTGAAGCCATCCGCTGGTTCTGGTGAGAGAAGCTGGCGTGGAAGTGGTGCTGTCTCACTGGAATGGAGGCTGCGGAAAGCCCTGTGGAAGTCGCAGTCTCCTTCCTTGCTTGCTGGAGCAGCCAAGGAGAGTTCTTCCTCCTGAGGGCACTGCCGTACAGACGCTGGAGCCCCTGCCAGCCTGCATCCCTGACAGAGCCTCTCTCCCTCCAGCCCTTACGGAAGATGATGCAAGTGCAACCCCAGTGCCCTGACACGGCGGGACGGTCCACACTGCAGCCTATCCAGCCTAACGTGATCAAACAACCCCAGCCACTCGGGCCTCCTAGTAGCCTATGTTGGCCCGGCAGAAAGGGCCCACAATGCTTTTCTGCACACCAGCAGACCTTGGTCAGCTTTCTAGACCATGTACTTCCCAGCTTCCCACAGAAAGAGGAGGGAAGGAGAAGAGGGCTGGACAGGACTCACTTTCTCCAGCTGACTCTGAGAATGTCCCCAGGAAGACTCAGCTCCAAGGAGTTAGCAGGCTGCCCCGGGCCAAGCCCCGAGGAGGCAGGGGGCTCTGCAGCCCTGACCCCAGCACTTTGCTCCTTCCTCTGCCAGTCTTCCTGGCAGCAGCAGGCTGACAAAGAGGGCCCAGCTGCTTCCTGGCTGTGACAGCGCCTCGGTGACTGATTCCTCACCTCCCCGATTCGCTGCGTGTTTCACACAGAGGCAGAATTATAAATTAAAGCAGCCCATCACCGACTTTGAGCCTCTCTTCCCATTTATACCCCCCTAAAGAAATCATTTCCCTCAAGCCCCACGTGTGCCTCTGATTAAAAATCCAAAAGCCAAGGAGATCTGTTTCATTTTTCACTCGCCCCTCGAGGGATTCCACATTTTCCTTCTGCACAAACCAGCTGGTGGCTGCAAGTGGACCCTGTGGGGCATTCTTCACGTGCATGCCTTGGAAACCACGGACCCCAGTGGAGGGCTCCTGGCAGACGAGGGAGGGGCAGGGCTGGGCTGATCCTGCTCAGCCTGCCACGCCCTCCTGACCTTTTCAGGAAGTGGAGGAAGACAGCTGAGCCTTGCTTGAGGGTACTGGTGCCTGGACAGCACTGGAAGCTGGAACCCTGTGCTTGGGGCCTGCTGTGTGACCTTAGGCAAGTCACTTCTTTCCTGCTTGCCTCAGGCTCCTCATCTTCAAAATGGGTAACTGCCGATTTCACAGGGTCTGTCTGAGGACCCAGCGAGGGAGAGGGCATGGAAACACTTTGCACGCAGCCAGAGTTGTGCAAATAAAAAGTGGGGACACGGTGTGAGCTGGGATTGGAAGCCCTATTTCTTTTTGCCTTGTCAAGTAAGGGAGAAGAGGCAGTAAAACAGCAAGACAGGTCAGTGGACAATTCATATAAAGATTAAAACTTCTAAGGGAGGAAGGGGAGCTATGAGGATTTCCATGATTGTAAGCACATCAGGGCAGTGTGCCCAGAAAGAAGTCACTCCCAGGGAAGCCAGGGTGGGGAGAGGGGTGCTGTGGGCACCAGAACAAAGCCCTCAGGGGGTTGACTGCTGGGGGCAGGGTGGAAAATGCTTGCTGAGGCCACCTGCTGAGCAAAAGGTTGGCTCTCAGGGCTTGCATCTAACGGTGTCACCCACCCTTTTCTCTTCCCATCACCTCAAGCACCTCCTGAGCACTTGGCACAAGGCAGGATGTTAACATTTATTTGCTGAACAAAATGGGAGCAGGTTCTCTCCTCCAACTTCTTGCTATTCAAAACGAGGTCTGGGGACAACTACCTGTACGTGCATCACCTGTGCCACTGCTACATGTGCAGACTCTCTGGCTCCAGCCCAGCCCACTGAGTCAGGATTGGCATTTTTCACAAGCTCTCCAGGTAAGTCCTGTGCATCTCAACGTCTGAGAAGATTGTTCTACTGGTCCCCTTCTTGGGCTGCAGCCAGCCGTTTCCCTGGCTGGCTGGTCACCTAGGGCCCAGTGTGGGTCAATCAATCCTGCAACGTTTGGCAATTATGACAACTGATTCCACTCTAAGAGAGACAGATTGGCACAGTCACAGAGATGTGACCTCAGCCCCAACCACAGGAGCTGCCAAGCACAAACTCCAGGCCAAATGACACTACTTTTTTTTTTTCCTTCCTGTGACAACTCTGTTAACATTTTTGATAAATAAGTGCTATATATTTTCTTGAAAATATGGAGTCATGGGAAAAATGCTAGAGGAAATACATCAAAATATTATGGTTATCTCTGAATGCCTGAGAAGCGGGATTACAGGCAACAGTTATTTTCTCCTGCACCTGTTTCTAGATTTTCCAAGTATTTTACAGACAGCATGTTTTTTTTTATGATAAAGAAATAAACTTTCCAAAAACTCTTTGCCTGGCAGCAAGAGGATTGCCCTCCCTCAATAGAGGAGATCATTGATTTGGTGGAGGGGAAGTGGTCAGCATGCAACACCCAGTGGGTGAGTGACCCACAGAGGGAACAGAGTGGGGGACCACATGCCATGGAGGCCATTGGCTGGGACACACAGGAAGTGAATCAGACACTCTGCAATGCAATATAGCATCTGGGGATGGCTCACTTGGGTGTGGCAATGTTTCCTTGGAAATGTGGGGGTGGCAGTGTTGGAGGAGGGAGGAGAAGGGCTTGCAGGAGTGTGGGTTTGGAGGAAGGGGTATCAATGGGCAGGTGTGTGCCAGGATTGGCCAGAGAAGGGCAAGGGGTGCCACCCCCATCTTAGGCAATGGAGACAGCTCCTAGAAGTTTTGAGGGCTACAGAACGAAGATCCAGTAGTGGTGCATGTGGCTAGCCTGAGAGTTTGCCTGCAAGCCTGGAGTGTGCACGAGATTCCCTTGGAGGGAGGTGTGGGGAGTTGAGCTGCCTCTTCAGTAGGAAGAGCTGACTGAATACAGCCTACCTTCCTCCTCCAAATTCCAATCATGACAGGGTTTGGCCAACTATGCTGGCCCAAGATTAGTGACCCTCATGAGGCTTCCTTAGAGAACTTGGCCATCCCCGACAGAGATGCCACCTGGAAACACTAGCTCAGAGAAAATGCTTGATTAGGTCCCAGGTCAACTGGGAAAGGTGAAGTGTAGTCAAGAGCACTTCCCTATCACATGGGTGTGGGTTGTGCTGCTTGAAGACACCACCACCACCACTACGAAGGCTGGCTGACATGACCATGTGCTTCTCAGACGTCAGCAGGTATCATGCTAGAGATGTGAAAGCTGAGACCCAGAGGGCGGAGGCCGGCGGGCCAACTCCCCCCTCCTCAGAGGGTGCAGGCAGAGCCCCATACCTCCTTAACTTCTCCTAGGTGCAGGGCTTAACACAACCAAATGCTAGAACCCCATAAAACAAGTGAGTTCTGTCTTAGGGGTTCACGGTATGGGCTCTGGAGTCAGACAGAGTCTGAGTCACTGCTTAGTCCCTGGCTAGTAGGGCTCATTTTAAAAAATCTTTCTTTCTCTATTTATTTGAGGGATGGAGGAGGGTGAGCACTGCCATCCACGAATTTCCTTTCCAAATGCCCACAACGGCCCCTGGAAACCCATCATGGAAAGCTCTGGAGTGGTGGAAAAATGCCCTGGGCTTGGTGCTCTGGCCACAGCTGTGTCCCTGAGAGGCTGTGTGACCCTGAACAAATCAATGACCGTTTCTGCACCTTCATTTTCCCAGTTGTAAATCAGGGCACAGCCTGCTCAACCTGCATCCCATCTGGGATGCAGGCATCAGAAAACTTCACAAAGGCACTTGGAAGCCACACAGACGAGTGATGTTGCTGGAGCAGGGGCACACAGAAGACGGGGAGGAGGAGAGAGGCAGGTGGGTCATGAAAGACAAGGCTTGGAAAGGAAGAGGAGTCCCAGCATGCAGAGCTTCTAACATCATGTTACGCAGGTGGGCTGTGTCCTGCACAGTTTCTCTGTGCCCCAGGATGCTGACAGCATAGCTTACGAGAGCTTTGGTTTTTAACGCACGGAAGACCGTGCTGTTCTAGTGCAGTCACAAATGCCCCTGGGGTCAGGAGGGCTGTCCAAGCTTGTGTGCCTGGGGTAATGGGGCAGCAGGGTACGAGCTGGGCTGGGGCATCTTGGCAGCAGCCCCTGCTACTCACTGCACAGCTGGCCCTCGTCTTCTCCCTGGGCGCAGTCCTGGTGGAAGTCGCAGGCCCGCCCAAGCTGGAGAACTGTCCCGTTCCAACAAGTGAAGGAACTCTGCAGCGCCATCTTGGAGCCGGGGGATGTCCCTGGAGAGCACAAAGACACACACCATGGTCAGTCTGGGTGGCTCTAGGCACCCTCTGGCTTGACTGATCAGCCCTGTGGGAAGGCTACAGGGACAGCATTAACCTGCCCTGCTGTGTCCATCCCGAGGGATGACCGAAGCAAGCTCCTCTCAACCTGGCAGCAACCAGGGCCAACTCCAGCAGGCTGAGAGCAAGCCCAAGCCCTTCTTCTGCCCTTACCCTGCTGGAGATCTCACACTCTCACGATGGTGGGTAACAGGCAGAGCAGCTGAGGTTTGGTCCACATTCCCCAAACATTCAGGGGTTCCCAAACCCATGGCTTTAGTGTGCCAGGTGGACAGCCTACAGGTGGAGTCTCGTTTGCACAGACAACTCTATCCTCAGGGTCACTTCTGGGGTACCGCTAGCATATGTTGTCCAATACACCCTACCAACCATGTTCTGGACCTCAGATTCTACCATTCGTTGAGTAGATTCTAGAAACATATAGCA
This sequence comes from Lepus europaeus, assembly GCF_033115175.1. Taxonomy (NCBI): domain Eukaryota; kingdom Metazoa; phylum Chordata; class Mammalia; order Lagomorpha; family Leporidae; genus Lepus; species Lepus europaeus. The sequence continues at coordinate 26,013,953 of NC_084839.1, forward strand.
CTTCCTGTTGTGAAGAACAGCACTGTTTAAGAGCCTGGGCCCTGGCCCCAGACCTGGCTCCTCCAAGACTGGCTGTGTGAGGCTGACCATGTCCCACCTCTGTCTGGAGGGATTTTGACTATATCTCTAACATCTGCTCCAGTTCTGAAATTCTTAGAGAAATCACAGTATTGAGTGGGAGAAGGGGCAGTTTACAGTGAACACATTAGCAGTATTAGTTTCTGTACTCAGAATGAAGCACTATGATATGGAATTAACCTATGACCACTCAAGTATCTGTAGGCCCCAGAGATTCAGACTACAGGGAGAGGGCTGGCCTGGCCTAGCCTCCCTTATGGATGAATGGCTTTGCCTGGGATCCTCCAGCAAGGCCTGGGGCTGTCTTCTGCTACTTGGGATTCTCTGGTCCCTGCAGAGATGAGCAGGCAGAGCCCACCGGGGTTGACCCCCAAGTGTGGCTGCCCTGCCTTCTGCCTGGCTTTCTGGCCCCATCACCATGGTACCTGGTGCCACAACAGTTTCCCATTTCCATCCCTGCATAGCTCAGTGCTCAGCTGGAAGGGCAGAGGATGAACCAGGAAGGGCAAATCCCCAGTGTCTCTGAGCCTCACATCTGTGTGGGCTTCTCCAGCCCCGGCTGCGTGACTCAGCTGATTCTGACGTGGGGCTCTTCAAGTTAGATAACCTTCAATCCCTAAAAATCGCATGAAGCTTGAAGCAAGACCCATACCTTTCACCTTACACAAAAATTCACTCAACATGGATTAAAGACTTAAATCTACGACCCGAAACCATCAAATTATTAGAGAGCATTGGAGAAACCTTGCAAGATATAGGTACAGGCAAAGACTTCTTGGCTAGCCCAGACAAGGCTCAGCTTGTCAGATGACAGCAGGTAGGCACCTGATGCTGTCAGACTGGCCTCCAGCCTGGCCAGGTATTCTGCTCCAGGGCATGAGAAAACAGTCCCACTTCCTTCCAGAAAATCACATCTGAGCTCTTTGGCTTGCTATTCAAGGCCTCCTGTGGTCCGGGCCCAATTGCCTTTGCTGTCTCACTGCTTCTGTCTCCGTGTATACCCAGGCTGCAGGGCCATGCGACATTCATGTGATGGTACACCTGCTATCCGTCCAGGTCCACAGACACAGCCTATGACAATCTTCACAGCTCCCCACCCTCACTTGGCCATGGTTCCAGACTACCTGGCTGTAGAACATGTGCACAAGTCCGCATCCTCTCCAACTGGTTGTTTGAGCCTCTGGAGGTTCCTCCAGCTCTAGCCAGTGTCTATCCCACCAGGGTTCATGAATAGTCTGAACATTCGGTTACCTATCCATGGCTGAATAATGGACCCCCAAACAGCGACATCCTGCCTCCTGGAACCCAGTAATAACATCTTGCCTTACATGGTTAAAGGGACTTTGCTGATGTGATTCAGGGTCTTCAGAGGAAAGATTCTCCTGGATTACCCAGGTGGGTCCAAGATGACCACAAAGATCCTCATGAAAATGAAGCAAGAAAGTGAAAGGAAGAAGGAAGAGATGTGTGGGGCGGATGTTGTGGCATAGCGGGTTGAATCTCTGCCTAAGACACCCGCATCTCAAATGGGAGTGCTGGTCTGAGTTCCACTGCTCCATGCTTCTGATCCAGCTTCCTGCTGATGTTCCTGGATAGGGAGCAGGTGACGGCTCAAGAACTTGAATCCCTGCCTTCCACGGGGTAGAGCTGGATGGGGTTCCAGGCTCCTGGCTTTGGTTTGGCCCAGGCCTGGCTGTGGCAGGCATTTGCAAAGTGAATTTGTGGATGGAAGAGCTCTGTCTCTCTATTACTGTGCCTTTCACATAAATTAATTTTAAAAAGCAGATACTGAATTCTTTAAAAAAAATAAATATGATGATGGAAGCAAGAATATGGAATAATGGGAGGAAGGGGCCAGGCCCAAAGGAGAGCAGGCAGCCATGAGGAGCTGGGAAAAGCAAGGGAACAGATTCTCTCTTGGAGCCTCTGGGAGGAACCAGCCCCGCCCAACAGAATGGCTTCAGCCCAGAGAAATGGATTTCAGACTTCTGCCCTCCAGAACCATAAAAGTGAATAAATTTGGCTGTTTTAAGCCATTAAGTTTGTGGTAGTTTGTTACAGCAGCCACGGAAGATTAATGCACATCCAAACCCAATTCCAGCTGAAATCGGAGGCTGCGTCAGCTGGGCTCTGGTCATCAGAAACCCGCCACAGCTTAAGGTCAATGGCTCAGTTCTTTGGCTTGTTTTTTTGTGACAAAATGTTTGTGGTTCCCTGGCCGAGTTACCTCTACCTCATTCTTCCTTACAGAGAAGGGGAAGAAAGGCCACCCCATCTGTTCCTGGGCCTCAGACAAGGCTTCTCCCAAATACCTTCTGCATTCCAAGTGAAGGGCAACACAAAACCCACCCCTGCCCATCAAACCCTCCCCAGTCCCAGATATTCTCAGAGAAACCCCCAGGGCCAAAACACCAAGGGAAAGGCAGAACGAGACACAATGCTCATTTTAAAAGGTAAATGCCAAATTCACCTCGGAGCTTTCATTCTGTGCATCAGCTCTTCACTTGTCAATCACGTCCTCCTGGGAGCTGGCAAGTGAAACGCTTTTGCAGCAAAGGGGTGCAGGTCTGTGGCAGGTGCAGTCTCCCCCACAGAGAGGAGGGGGTGGGAGTCACTGCACTGACCGCAGGGTTGATGGGGGCAGCTGCGGGGTGCCCCAGGAACAGGTTCACTGTACCTGTCGGCTCACATGGCCTTGTAACAACCAGGACAGAGTGGTGCCTGGATTTCTAAGTCTCATGACACTGTCTGCTCTCTCTGCCACTCTTGCAGGGCGAGACAATTCAGATAATAAGAAAAGTTCTTCCCCTGTGCTTGGTGATTTCATTTCCAAAGCACTTTTCCCCTATGTCTTATCATGGGTGATCATTAAATACAGTTAGGATCTATTACTGTCATTCTTAGCCCTATCACAGACAACATTAGCAAACTCAACAACCTGTGAGGTCTCCCTCATCTCTGGCACCCATCTAAGCTGGGTTGTGCTTGTGCACTCCTTGCATCTCAGTGTGTGCCTCCGTGAACCCTCGAGTGCTTCACACACCAGTTACCTGCCATTCCCTGAACAGGGCTTGCAGCTTCTTTTACTTTCCTTCCTTCTAAAAATACCGGCATATGCCCATTGTCTGAAGTTGGAAAGAAGGGTCAAAGGAACAAAAAATAACACCCAGGACCCCGCCACCCAGAGGCCACCATTTTTTAACAGCTTTGTAGATTTTTTTCTTTAGCTTAGTTTTTTTTTCCACCTATGCTTCAAAAGTGTGTGAATTCATGTCATATGTAAACAGGTCTTAAAATAATTAAGCTGACAACACAAGGTTTTCCGAAGGCCTTAAAAATTCCCATAAGAATGTTTTTAATGGTTACAATGCTACGTGATATGTTGCATCATTTATCTCAACATTATTTAACGATTGGCCTGCTAGTGTGTTTATAATAACACTTTGAAGAATATCTTTGAGCATAAACCTTTGCAGGCATTTCAGATTATTTTCGTAGGCTAGATTCCCAGAAGTGGAATTACTGAATCAAAAGGTATAAACATTTTAAAGGCTCTTTATACATATTGCCAAATTGGTTTCTAGAAGTTAATCCAATTTACCTTCCTCCACAGCTGTGTTCATACATGCATGTCCATCCTACCACTTCCTGGCCAACCCTGAGCACTACCATAATTTTTAACTGAAGGCATCTCCCTGTTTTATTTATTTATTTATTTATTTATTTTTGACAGGCAGAGTGGACAGTAAGAGAGAGAGACAGAGAGAAAGGTCTTCCTTTGCCGTTGGTTCACCCTCCAATGGCTGCTGCGGCCGGCGCACCGCACTGATCCGAAGCCAGGAGCCAGGTGCTTCTCCTGGTCTCCCATGCGGGTGCAGGGCCCAAGGACTTGGGCCATCCTCCACTGCACTCCCGGGCCATAGCAGAGAGCTGGCCTGGAAGAGGGCAACCGGGACAGAATCCGGCGCCCCAACGGGGACTAGAACCTGGTGTGCCGGCGCCGCTAGGCGGAGGATTAGTCTGATGAGCCACGGCGCCGGCCCTGTTTTATTTATTTTTAAGATTTATTTATTTATTTGAAAGTCAAAGTTACATAGAGAGAAGGGAGAGAAAAAGAGAGAGAGAGAGGTCTTCCATCCGCTGGTTCACTCCCCAATTGGCTGCAATGGCCAGAACTGCACAGATCTGAAGCCAGGAGCCAGGAGCTTCTTCCAGGTCTCCCACGTGGGTGCAAGGGTCCAGGACTTAGGCCATCTTCTACTGCTTTCCCAGCCATAGCAGAGAGCTGGATCAGAAGTGAGGCAGCTGGGACTTGAACGGGCGCCCACATGGGATGCTGACACTGCAGGTGGCAACTTTACCCACTAAGCCACAGCGCTGGCCCCTGCTGTTTTATTTTGAATTTCTTTGATAGGGAGGTTGTTTTTTTTTTCCCCCCACAAATTACCAGCTTTATTTTGTTCTTTCCAACTTCAGTTTTTAGGGAATTGGCCACTTCCTTTTGCTAACTTGTCTGTTAAGTGGTGGTTTCACACGGAGTTGCATGAGATCATTAACAGGGTGTAAAACTTTTGTTATGGGTTTGTCAGATTTCCCCAGTAACTCCTGTATATTTTCATTCTATTTATAATGTATGTCTATATACCAGCATTTTATATTTCAGGCAATCCAAGCCCATCCATATTTTCCTTGGTGGTTTCTTCCTTTTCTTTGGTGCTCGGAGAGTTTGCTCCCTGTGGGCTTAGAAGGTGACATGGAGGTCACTCTTCATGGTGCTGCCTGTCCTCTCCCCTGAGAATGCCTGCCACCAATTCCTCACTTGTCTGTGACGTCTGTGTAGATTCTACCATTCTCCCCCTCCACAGATGGTCCTTTCACCTGGGCTTCTATGGCATGTTACCACCCACGGTAAACATGGTAGACCTGCCCCTCCCATGTTACTAGCTACTTGCATGCCTGTCTTCCTCATAAAATCGCCAGGCCCATGAAAGGAGGGACCCAGCTTTATCTTCCTGAGCCTGCAACCATGCCTGTACATACAGATCCTTCGAGCCCAACAGTTGGGAAACTGAACGGATCCTGTGTATCAGCTGAGGCAGGTATTATTACGCTCATTTTATGGTTGAGAATACGAAGGCTGGGAGCAATCAAAAGGCTTGCAGAAGGGCTGGTAGAAACCCACCGTGTTTGACACTTTGCTCTCTGTCCTTTGCGCCCTTTCTGTGGGGATCATCCAAGTGGACAGTGGGGATGCAGGGCGGAAGTTGACCCACAAGCCTGACCAAGGAAGGCGTCCAAGAGGGAGGGCACGGCTGCTCTCACTCTCCAGGGGATGGGTTTTATCCCAGGACCTCTCCTCCTGCCTGAAGCACAGCTGTAGCCCATACCTCACCTCTACCAACTCCTCCCCATCTCCTTTCCCTAGCTGGAGACTTCCAAGCTCCCCAGCAGAGCCTCCTGTGTACCACGGGGAGCTTTCTGCTTAAGAGAGATTCAATTAGACAGACGCGTGGTACTCTGATCTTCACGGCCAGCCCAAACTCAAAACTAATGAGGCGCAACCAAAACAACTGCTCTGTCTTCTCAAGTTCTTTTTTTATGGGGCCCATAAATTCCAAGGTGGGAAGTACCCTTGGTGAGTGGTTCTAATCGAGGGCTTGAGTTTCCCGAACAGCATCCTCTCTGTAGTTGTGCAGTGACTCTTCTGGTCTGCAGGCAGGGGAGGCCGAGGCATGCACTGTCACAGTCGGCCTCCAGAGCAGCTGGGAAGGGACTGGGGTGGGCGTGGACAGCCAGCCCTTGCCCCGCATGCACTTCTGGCACATCCTGCCCATGGGTGCTGGGGGTTCCCGGTCACCCCTCAAACACCCACGAGCCCTAATTGCAGGAAGGTAAGAGAGTGTTGGTACCAAGTTGCTCTGGGTGGAGCTGGGGCTTGGGAGCTTTTATTCCATAAAGGTTTTCTCTGTGGAAATTTGCTTATTAATCTTTAAACAGCAGCTCTTCCCAGACCCAGGATGCAAGTCACCGGGGATGGCAAGCTGTCCTCATTCCTTACCTCCACATAGCATCCTAACAGCTTCCAATGCGCCTTCCTAATCCTTCCGTGCTCAAACCTCATAAAAAACAGGCAGAACAGTTATTATTCCCACTTGACTAATCAGAAGACTGAGGATTCAAGAGCCTAAACTAAGTACAGAGAAATACTCTCTAAACAGCCGGCGACCTAACCATGTGCTGGGCCTGAGGTCTGGCCAGGGGATCCCAGGGGCAACACGTGTCCTCCGACACACAGACCAGACGGAGACAAGCCCTGACTGTCCACGGGGGGCCCTGGGGACGGGACAGTCAGCGGGCTCTACTTGGACCAAAGAAGTCAGCATCTCTGGAGGACAGGCCCGGGGCACTGGCAGTTTTCATAGCTTCCCCGTGATTCTCGGCACGCACAATCGAGTATCACTTCCTTGGAGGGCTGAGGATCTGCTGAAGATCTGAGTCCTGCGTCGCCACTGCTGCTGGATACAGTGAGGACGTTCACTTCAAATCCTATCTCCAAGAACCCTTCCACCTCCGATGGCCTGATGCTGGGGCTCTGGGCAGTGGCTGTTGGCGGCTATGTTTGTGAAGTTGATACAGTCAGTACCAACTTTTAAAAATGACTTTTTAAGATTTATTTATTTGAAAGGCAGAGTGACAGAGAGAGAGAGAGAGAGAGAGAGAGGGAAAGGAGAGAGAGAGAGAGAGAGAGAGAGAGAGAATCTTTCCATTGGTTCACTCCTCAGATGGCTGCAACAGCCCAGACGGGTCAGGCTGAAGCCAGGAGTCAGGTACTCCAAGCTGGTCTTCCACATGGGTAGCATGATCCCAAGCACCTAGGCCATCTTCTGCTGCTTTCCCAGGTACATTAGCAGGCAGCTGGATCGGAAGCAGAGCAGCCAGGACTTGAGCCAGTGCTCTGATGATGGGATGCCTGCAGAGCAAGTGGCAGCTTAACCTGCAGCACCACAATGCTGCCCCAGTCAGGGCCAAGTTTGCGAGTTCTGGCCATTGTTAATGAGTCTCTCCTGAAGCCCTCTGGCTTCTTAGGCCTCTTTATTGAGCCACTCACCAGCAAGCTTGCCTCACGCTGGCATCTTCTGTCTCTGTCACCTGTCACTTTGCATCCTGGAACACAGCTCCTCAAACAGCATGCCACACCTGCTTGCCTATTTATCTCCTCTCCAGATGCAACAGAAATTAGCTCAGATTGGCACTGGAGACCTGTGCAGCCCAGGTAAGCTACCTGAGTCGCTGTTCTACTCTGCAGGTGACTTGCTGGGTTTCCTGGCTGAGAAGGGTTCCATTTCCCTAATTGTGCATTCCAGACAGGAACCCATCCATGCCTTCCTCCTTTGATTGTGTCTTGGAGATCTGATGCTACAGAATCCACACCACTCTCCAAACTCAAATCTCTTTTTTAAAATGAATGTCAAATTTTAGGGCATTTAATTAATTTTTAATTAAAGTGATTTATGTGGCCTTAAAAAAGGCACATTTGTCTCAGCTTTCTGGCTGTCTCCCACCTGCTTGCTCTTGCCGAACCGATGACGCTCGTTAAAGGCGGGGAAATTGAGTACCGCTTCAGTGAGAAGGGGGTCTTGCTCTTAAATGAAAGCTTAGGGGAGACGACGCAGGGAGGAGCCTGGCATCTAGGGGAGACGGTGGGGTCAGGCCTGGGCTGGGATCCTGAGGCTGATTGGAAACCTAATATTTCCTGGGACTGGGAGAATCAGGTGCTCAAGGGTAAACAAGCCAGAGACATGAAAATGGATGGTGACATGATGAGGATGTAGTCCAGCAGCGAACACAGGCTAACAGCCACACTTGCCTTGCTGACGTTAATGGGGGTGTTGGAAGGCCTGGGAACTGTATAAATTAAGCCTGGCAGAGACCAGCCCTGCCGAGGGCTTTGGGTCTCATAAATTGTAGTGTGGACAACCTCATTAAACAGCTGGCACCCTGGTTTCCTACTCAAAATGTAAATCGGTGAGGAGAGAGCCGTGGGTGGCTTCTGGAGGGCTGGGTAGGAAAGGACCTTTCTGGGTACCTGGAGGGCTGGCTCCAGCCCTGCACCTACCACTAGTGCTCTGGGACTGTGAGCGAGTCCCAGCTCTGCCGGGCCTCAGTTTCCTGATTTCCACCACAAGTGCTCTAAATGGAGGCTTTGCACGTGTGGCACGGGCCACTTCTCCAACCTTCTCAAACCTATCTGGCTGCATCGTCAGCTAAGGAACTCAGACACCACTTTCCCCAATTACCGGCTCTTCTCCCTTGAAGAGAGACAAGCATTTCCCTTGCGGGTGGCGGGTGGGGTCCTGGAATTGGCCACAGGCCTTTACCTGTGCCCTCACTTACTCTGTGGAGTCTTTCTGTTCACATTGTAGCTTCTCCCCTAAATTCCAAGTTCCTTGAGACAGAGGGTCCACCTCACACGTTTCATCTAGAGCGTCGAGCACACAGCAAGTGCTCATGAGTCTGCATGGGAGGAGTTAGAAAACAGATCACTGAGTTTACCTGGAAGAAGGCTGTCAGGTGGAGTTTCCTGGTGTTGCTAGAATTGCAAGCTCCTTTGGGTTATACTGCGGGAATGCCATCCATTCCACCCCCACCCCATTCAATCTTTGGTTTCCTGAATGGCTACTTTCAGAGTTTCTGCCATGTGCCTGGCACTGGCTGCCACTGGGGTGAGCAGTGAAGACAGAGTAACACGGGAGGCCTAGCTCGGGAGGAGCTAGGAGGTGAGCGATTAGTGGAGGAGGAAGAGATGGCTGTGGACGAGCAGGAACTGTGAGGCTTGGTGTGGGACAGGATGCTCCCGGGAAACAGAGAAGAGGCCAGCAGGGCTCAGGAGCGTCACAGAGGGTCACAAGGTCACGACGCGGTGGAAGGCGACAGAGGCCCGAGCAGGCAGGACCCCAAGGGCTGTGGTAAGGCACATGGATTGTATTTAAGGAGTTTAGATGAGAGACTGAAAAGACTCAGTAAGTTGTTAAAGAGATCATTCTGGGTGCTTCAGGGAGACGGACCGGAGAGGGCACCGGAAGTGGGCAAAGCAGTCGGTGGGGAGTGGCAGAGGCAGCTGGGATGAGGCTGGGGACACTGGAGCTGGGGGCAGTGAGCAGGGGTCTTGGAAGTGACCCCAACAGGATGGACTGGTAGCCTGGAGGTGAGGGTGAGAGAGCAGCGAGAAGACAGCGCTAGGCTGTGACCAAGGCTGCCAGCTGACATGACAGAGCCACTCGGGGCTTGTTCTGAAATCCCGGTTCCCCGGACAAAGCCAGTCTCCACATGTGTTCACTGAGAACCACAGATTTCGCAGGAAGGCAGAATGTGTTTCATTTTCGCGGTTGAGCTCTCTGAAGAAATTAATTTTTTCTTATTCCTTTGTATCCCCAACAGCTCCTTAATTTTGTTGCATGGTCTTTTTCCTAAGGTTTCCCTATTCAACATTAATCTTCATTGCTTTTGCTGAAAAGACACACCAATAATTTTTATTTTTAATATTATAAATGACCTCCATGTACATTTTCCCATTAATCTCCTTGAAAAGTGGTGACATTTAACCATTCTGCACTGGAGCGCCCCATAAACTATGTCGCTTTCTTCTCTTGTTTGTTCAGTAAATAAGGAGCAATTCCAATTGTACCTTGGAGAATTAATACTAATCACAAACAAATTACAGCCAAAGCTGAGCCTGCTGCAGGCACCGGGCCTGGGGCTGCCACAGAGCAGGCTGCTGGGAGGGGGACAGTCAAGGCAGGCAGGGATCTTTCAGCCTGGAGGGACAGGGACAGGACTGCCTGCTGGCCGGGCCCCGTGCTGCCCTCCTGAGGCGTCTCCAGTGGAGGGAGCTGGAGCATCGAGGAGAGATGAGAGGTCATCCTGCCCCCACTGGATCTACGTAGCCATGGCGGAAGGGCTGCCTGCTTGCTGAACAGACAAGGTAGCCACTGGGTGCTGCTGCACACGTCCATCACAGTGACAATCACCATCCCCTCACCACGGACTGAGTGCTCATGCTCTAGGCGCTGTCCTACAACGTACTGCACCGTGTGAAGTTCTTGTTCATATCTCTTTTGACTGAGAAGGAAACTAGGACCCCCCATGGTCAAAGGGCTTTGGCAGAGCTAGGATTTCATGTCTGCTTGACGTGGATTCCCGTGGTCGTTAATAACATGCAGAGCCACCAGGGTGGAAAAGGCCATTCTCAGAGCCCCAGGAATACAAGAAGGAGGCCTGTGAACCTGGACGTGGCAGGGACAGAGAGACAAAGCATGGCAGGCAAGCTGGCGGAGCCGGGGGAAGGATGGGCTGGAGGCTGAGGCTGGCTGGGATTCTGGAGCGAGATTCCAGTCTCTCAAAGGGCTGGCAAGAACAGTTTTAGAAAAATGATGTCCCAAGGAGGTACTAAATCCAGGCCCAGGCCAGGGGAACAAGACGGGACCTGAACACCAGCATTTACACAGATGGCAACAATCTTGTCTCCATCGGAGTTTGCCGGGGTCAAAGCAGATAATCATGGAAAAGTGCTTTTAAAATCACCTAGTGCCAGCACATAATTAGGATTTTATTTTTAAAATTAACCACCTGATAGTCATACCCAGTTCACTACGTCCAGAGGAAGCTAGCTCCCCCATCTCTGTATCTTTACTAAAACGTTACCTTCACACTGGAGAGTTCCCTGGTGACTTCGTGTGACATCGTTCCCCTGCCCCAGCCTGAATCACAGACACTGCTGGCTCCCTTCTCTGCTGTTTACCGCTGGGCAAGACACAGAGTTTCCTGACCAGTCCTGTGGCTGGTCTTACCCAGGACATGCAGTCAGGGGCCGACAGCCTGGTGTGCTTTCGCTGCTGGCTCCTCAGGGCCTAGAACAAAGCCTGGCACAGAGTGGGGGCTCAATAAAAGTTTGTTGAAAGAGTAAGTGAATAATGCCCTTCAATAAGTAACTTTGGGTAATGGATTCAGAAACAGGATTTGTGCTTTAGTCACGATTTAGAATTGCGAGTTCAGAGAAAAGGCATTTCACTGAGGAGGACTTGATTCCTGTGGCTGCATGTGCACAGCGCTGGGATGTGTCCACATTAAGAGCAAAGCACATAGGCCGGTGCCGTGGCTCAACAGGTTAATCCTCCGCCTAGCGGCGCCAGCACACCGGGTTCTAGTCCCGGTCGGGGCGCTGGATTCTGTTCCGGCTGCCCTTCTTCCAGGCCAGCTCTCTGCTATGGCCCGGGAGTACAGTGGAGGATGGCCCAAGTCCTTGGGCCCTGCACCCCATGGGAGACCAGGATAAGCACCTGGCTCCTGCCTTTGGATCAGTGTGGTGCGCCGGCTGCAGTGCGCCAGCCGCGGTGGCCATTAGAGGGTGAACCAATGGCAAAGGAAGACCTTTCTCTCTGTCTCTCTCTCACTGTCCACTCTGCCTGTCCAAAAAAAAAAAAAAAAAAAAGAGCAAAGCACGTAAGAGGGGCATTGCATTCGCTAAAGACCTCGCTCAGTGCCACCAACTCCCTCACTCAGTGCCACCAACTCCATTCATGATGACAGCTATACCGCATACCTGTGAGCACTGACTGGGGGTCAATGCAGTTATTGCTGCTGAAGCTGCAGCTGCTGCGAACCACAGCACACACAGGGGAGTGATGGCCAAGTCACAGGAAGTCATGAGAGGCTAGGAGACTGTCAGAAAGTGCCTCCCACTCCAGGCCCCAAACCAGGAGGCCCCAGGCCCCAGGCTAGCAGTGTGTCTGGATGGGCCATCCTTCCATCCAGGGTCAAGAGGAGGCAAGGTTTCCTTGGAGGGGATGTGAAGAATTTCAGTGTCATTCAATGCAATGGGCACAGCCAGGGGCAAAGGCATCCAGAAAGAGGCCAAGTGTCTCCTGTGGAAATGTCAAGGTTGTGTGGTTTGGCTGGGAGCCAAGACCCTCACTGCACTAGGAAGACGCATGGGAGGGTGTGACCTCAGAACCACACAACTGGGAGAGACCTAATGAGAAAGAAATGGGTGGGTGACAGGCAGGGAGGAAGGGTAAACAACAAGAGTGAGAAGGAATAATATTCAGTGGGAACTTAGAGTGTATCAGCCATTTCCCCGTGTGTCAGCTTTCACTTGATTCCTTGAATGAACAAAGTAGTGAAAAACAGCAAGTGTTGCTGAGGATGGGGAGAAATTGGTGCTTCTGCATTGCTGGTGGGAATGTAAGACGGAGCTGCTTTGGAAAATAGTTTGGTAATCCCTGGGAAAATTAAAAACAGAATTATATGATCCAACAATTCTACTTCCAGTGATATAGGCAGAAGTAGAAAGCAGAGGCTTGAAGAGATATTTGTGCACTCCTGTTTACAGCAGCATCATTCACGATTGCCAAAGGTGGAGGCGACCGACATTCCCACCAGTGGAAGGACGTGGTGCCTGCCCACAGTGGAGTTCTACTTAGCCTTAAAAAGGAAGGGAGTTCTGCTATGCGCTGCAGCACAGATGAATCTCGAGGCTGTAAGGCCAAGTTAAAAAAGCCAGCAGCAGGCTGGCGCCATGGCTTAACAGGCTAATCCTCCGCTTTGCGGCGCCGGCACACTGGGTTCTAGTCCCGGTCGGGACGCTGGTTCTGTCCCGGTTGCCCCTCTTCCAGGCCAGCTCTCTGCTATGGCCCAGGAAGGCAGTGGAGGATGGCCCAAGTGCTTGGGCCCTGCACCCGCATGGGAGACCAGGAGAAGCACCTGGCTCCTGGTTTCGGATCAGCGAGATGCGCCGGCCGCAGTGGCCATTGGAGGGTGAACCAACGGCAAAAAGGAAGACCTTTCTCTCTCTCTCTCTCTCACTATCCACTCTGCCTGTCAAAAAAAAAAAAAAAAAAAAAAAGCCAGCAGCAAAAAGACAAATGGATGATTTCACAGTAGGGGCTACTGAGAACAGTCAAATTCATAGAGACAGGAAGTGGAATGGTAGCTGCAGGGTCTGAAGAATGGGGGCACTGAGGAATTGTTTAATGAGTGTGGAGTTTGGGTTTGGGAAGATGAAAAAGTTCTGAAAATTAGTTGCACTATGCTGCTGAATACATTTAAATATTCCTGAGCTCTATGCTTAGAAATGGTTATTATAGTAAATTTTAAGTTATATGCATTTTGCTTCATTTTTTTTTAAATGACTGCTTATATTGGCCTTGAAAATAAGCCTTAATTTAGATGACTACTGAGAAAAGCCTGTTGCTGTGACTGTGGAAGGCATTCAAGCTCTTTTTTATTTCTTCTCTTTCTTCTACCAAAACCCCCTCTGGTTGCCTTCAGTGGAATGTGCTGGCACACAAGGCAGTGGCTGGGACTGGCAGTGAGGAGGCCTCAGGATAACCTGATGCTGTCATGTGACCTTGGACTAAGTATTTGTTGCTCTCAGCCCAAGTCTGCTTATCTGTGGAATGACAGAGTTGGAGCAGGTGGGCTCCAAAGTGTCTGTCTTCTCCTATTGTGGGTCACGGTCTCAGCCAACAGGGAACAGTGAAGAGAGCTCAGATGGTGGAGGAGTGGGCTGGCCATGGTGATTCGTGTGGATTATAAGAGAGGCTCCAGCTTAGCTGGAGTCTTCTTGGTCCTGATCTCTCTGTTAGATATGGGGCATGTCATGCACAGGGCTGCTTCGGACCCAGCGGGTCCCCCAGGCTCCCAGGGCTCCATCCCCACTTCCATGAGAACTTCCCAAACACCCAGGTACGCAATGCTTAAGAGTACAGTGCTACCAAACAGCAGTTACAATTTCCTTTGGAGAAAACAGACAAGACTCGCTGCGCCAGGTCTGTGAGGACACCGCAGGGAGTTTTCCTGCCCGCAGGGGTCAGGCAGGTCTGCTGAGTTTCAGGGGCAAGGACACGTGTGTCCTCTCCATTTGGGAAGGGTCCTGGGAGGAGAGCTGAAGGACAATGAATCTGAAGTGGACCTGACATAGATGTACCACTCGATCTTGAACAAAGCACTCAGCTGCCTTGAGCCTTGGCATCTATCTCAGATGGTTGTTTCAAGGTTTAGAAAAACTACAAGTGAGTCCCAGTGCCCAGAACATAGTAGGTGTTCAATAAGTGACAGATGATGAAGAAACCCATTCACAGTCTAGAGACCATCTCCTGTGCTGGGGCAGACACGTGGGCAAACAGGGAAAATATGGTTAGTACCACAACAGGCGCGCGTGCCGTGGCTGTTGTAAGCCTCACCTGCGAGCTCCTGAGAGAGTACTGACAGGTGGGACTCTCTGACTACTCCCCTGGAGTGTGGGCGGGTTTGTGAGCACGTGGATGAGTTGTGTATGATGGACACCACCACGTGCCTTGAGGTTGGATCATCAGAGGACATGCAGCTTCCACCTCGCTCATGGCTACATTTGGCTCAGGCACCTGCAGCATCGATACACAAAGTCTGACTTCCCCAAGACTGTTGTGCTGGAGAGATCAAGCGCAGGTCCTCTGGTGGGAGTCCCAGCTGAGCCTGGCCTTCCTTCCATCATTGCCAAGGCAATGGACATAAAGCAAAGTCATCCTGGATCCTCCCCAGGGTGACCTCTGACTGCGCCCTGTGGTTACAAAAAACTTATCTAGCTGACCCCTGTCCCAACTCTTGCCCTACGCTGCTGTGAGCTGTGGTGAAATGGGGCTGTTTTAAGCCACGGTGCTTTGGAGTGCTTCTTAGTCAGATGTTGTAACCCGGGTGTATGCCTCACAGGTTCCCGGGAAGAGGGTGGAACAACAGGGCAAAGGAAGGCTCTAGAAAAGGGGCAACACATGAGTGACCTGCAAGGAATGGATAGGAGTTCATTAAGCAAGGGGGAGGAACAAGTGGCCCCAGGGACAGAGGATAGCATGCCCAGGAAGGAGCAAATTGTCCATGTGACCATAGGATGAGCAGGGCAGGGATGCAAAACAAGCTGGAAACACATGCATGAACCCATTCACAAAAGCCACGGAGGACTGACCAACAAGCTCAGACTTCAGACTTGACGTCAACCATCTTAGTTACACAGCACAGCAACTCTATTAGGAAGTTGTCTCTAACTCCATTTTACTGAGAAAGGAACTGTGATCCAGGCTTTGTGAAGTCATTCCCAAGATCACAGAGTACCCTTGGCAGAGCCAGAGCCTTAACAGATCTCCCTGACGTGGAAGCACATGCTCTTAGCAAAATGCTGCACCCAGCAGGGTGGGAAAGGCCAGGTAAGAAGCTGCAGGAGGGCCTGCACTGGGGAGTAGTGGTAGAGCCACTGCCTGCAGTGCTGTGCCAACATCCCACGGGGGTTCGGGTTCCAGTACTGGCTGCTTCTCTTCTGATCCATCTTCCTGCTAATGCATCTGGGAAAACAGCAGAAGATGGCCCAAGAGCTTGGGGCCCTGCACCCACGTGGGAGAGCCAGAAGAGGCTCCTGGCTCCTGGCTTCGGCCTGGCCTAGCCCTTGCTGTTGTGGCCATTTGAAGAGTGAACCTATGGATGGAAGATCTCTATCTCCTTCTCTCTCTCTATAACTCTGCCTTTCAAACAAATAAATACATCTTAAAAAAAAAAACTATAATGAAAAGAAGCCCCAAGATAAACGAGAGGGAGTGTTATGGACCGGAAGTCCCATCCAGGGCCAGTGGAATCTACATTTCTTTCAGAAAGGACAGGATCGGAGCAGGAACCAGGATTAGGAGCTGTCTTGGAGGGTACAGAGGGAAGGGGATGGAGATGCTGGTGGCTGAGCATGGCAGGCATCCAGGGAGGCCCAAGGCAGCTCACGGCTCTGAGCGGGGCAGGGGCCTGCTGGTAAGAGGTGTTCCTAGGGTAGAAGTAAGGACAGGACTGTGAGATGCCGGCGGCAGAAGGACAGGATGACATGAGACTTAAGCAGCTGGGCTGCGGGGCACCTCTACCTGTTGTGTTGACCTGGGGCGTGCCCCATCTTTGAGACTGAATTTCCCTCTCTGTGGAGTGGGGCGAGTATCTTTTTTTTTCCTCTGCATGTAATTGTAAAGATTAAATGCAGTTTAGGAAGGCAGCCACGCGAGAGAAGCTGTGTCCAGTCTTCCTGCCTCGGCTGCTATCTTACCAACAAGGAGAATGGGCGGGCAGCTCTCTCCTGCACTCTGACTAGCAGCCACTGGCTTGCCTTCTTGGCTGAGCTCTTTGGGCGGATGGCAGACCCCTCCGTCCTCTCCCTGGCACACACCTGCCTCTTGTTGGACAGCTGTGGGCCCTGGCTTCCGAGGGGGCTGCCTCCATGCTGACTCCCCTTCATGGTTCTCTGCTGACATGCTTGGCATGCCGAAGGGGCACAGGCACATGGCAAGGTGGAGCAGGATGCTGGCTCAGACCATCGGGTGTGGGCTACTCTGCAGTCTGAGCCCTGAACAAGAATCAGTAGCAGAGCCATTGGTGGACCGATGTGCTGGCAGAGGCAGTCTCCTTGCCTGTCGGAGACTCCATGCCATAGACCAGCACTGCCAGTGTCACTGACTGGGAAACATTGAAGCCATCGGCAAGGCCAGATCTGCCAGCCTGGATGTCTCACGTCAAGAGGAGGCTCTGTGAAGAAGACGCCTGGGCACAGATTGGCCTTGGACCAAGAGCGTCCTGCAATGGTCACATAAAACTCTGAGGTCTCCTGCCAATGGAGGCTGGGAATGGGAGAGGTCAGGCCACTGCAGCCATCTGGGGAATGAACCAGTGGATGGAAGATCTCTCTGTATCTCTCTGTCTCTGTTTCTGTCTCTCTCTCTCTGTGTGTGTGTCTACTCCCCTCTTTGTAACTCTGACTTTCAAAGTAAAAATCTTTTTAAAAGTCCAACAGTAATCTTTAAAACAAAAACAATGACATGTTCATTTAGCTGTTTATTACAAGGCAATATCTGAGATACATGAGTCAACTGAGAATTAGAATTTAGAATCTTTAAAAAGATTGTTCTGCATCAGATTTGCAGAGAGTTGAAAGCCATACACAGTGCTACAAAGGATGTAGTGAGCTAGGGATTTTTATATATAAATAGTCCTTGGCTTATTGTGTTGGGGCTAGATCCTGAGATTGGCAATTGAAAATCTGCCAATCATCGTGGCATAGCACACAGTTCCCAGGGAGTACCAGTTGTTTGCCCATAGGATCACATGGCTGGCTGGGAGCTGTGGCTCCCAGCTGCTGCTCAGCACTGGGAGAGGGAACGGACTGCGTACTGCTAGCTGGAGAAAGGATCCAAATTCCAAGCAGAGCCGGTATTGAATGTGCACTGCTTTTGCACCATCATAAATTTTTAAAAATAGTAAGTCGAATCTCCTTAAGTTAGGGGACCATCTGTACTATTAGTGAAGATGCGAACTCATAGAACATTTCTGGAAAAGTTTAGCAACATATTTTCAAAATCTTACACTTCATTCTGACTCTTAGACAGCCTCGAGGAAACAGAGATTTACCCACAGCAGATCAGAAGAGTGTGAAAGCAAAAACAGAGACAAGAAGTCCCACGACAGGGAAAGAGTGTAAGCCAAGCTGGCACGCGTGTATCACACAAAGACCTGTTGGTGAGGAGATGGTACTAAGATGAGCAAATTTCTGTGCTATATTCACTGACAGCATCCCAAAGCCCACCGGTATATAAGCCTGTTGGAACAGCCTAGCAGAATCCATTTCTATGCCCAGAAGAAGTAGAAAGAATAAACAGAATTGTTGGCCAAAGCTACCTCTGAGCTGGAGAGTTACAAGTGCTTTTGAGTTTTCCTTCTTGTGCTTTTCTGAATCTGAGTGCATCTATAATGGGCACACGTATTTGTATAATCAGAAAAAGGCAGCAAGGTTATTCTCAAGGAAGCATGAACAAGTTGCTCCTTCACTCTCCCTTCTAAAACTCATGCTTATGTTCTAAGGACACCAATTCACCACTGGGTTTCTTTCCCTGAAACCCTTCAGACCACTCTCATGTCCTCCACCTCATGAGATTCTCAATCCAAGAGGCAGGCAGGGCAAGGATCCCCAGGAAAGCACCATTTGAGGGGAGTCTCTGCTTTATTTCCAGGACTCCACACCATATTCACATTCTGGATCTGTTCCTGAGAGCAACCTGCAGCATCAGAGTGGGTACAGTAAGGGCAGCCACGTCGATGGGGAGACGGCTCTGACCCTGTCTGGACCGCCAAGCCCGCAGCGTCTCCCAGGGCCACAGCAGCCCCGAAACGCCCGTGGTGCTGGGCTGAGGTTTCTAAATCACAGCGCAGACCAGAACTTTGGACAGAGGCACAAATTGCTACTTCACTCCGCAGTGAATCTCTACATCTGATTTCCATTGACAGCTAAATTAACAAATCAACTAAACACCGATATGTTTTATGTCCCATCTTCTGCCAGATTTAATGCGTTCCAGGCACAACACAATGCAGAGGAGCTCGGATTTACTGGCTCAGGGGGAAACTGTAAACTATGCGTGGCGTCCATTTTGCCGGCTGAACTCAGAGGCAATTCCTGTGTCCATCTGTCAGAGTCTCTGAACTGGGAGGAGACGAACGCAGCAGAGGCAGCTGAACTGGCTGGGCAGTCCCCGGGAGCTGGCCATTCATTCTGCAGCGCGCTTCCTGGGTCCCTGTTCCAATCTCTGGGACGATTTCACTCATAATTTCTTGCCCTGATAGTCTCCATCTGCTTCCCTGATCTCACTTGTCTTCCTTGCGGAGCAGCGACTCGGAATAATAAAGATCTCATTTGCTCAGCATTCTCTGTTTCTTAAGTTCAATAACACAAAGCGACTTCATTGACTCCTGACAATAACCCTGTGGCAAGATTCTACCACCTCCCGCCCCCACCCACTTTACAGATGAGGAAACCGGCTCAAGGTCAGACAGGTGGTCAGGGGTCAAAAGGGCCTAGAATCATGGTTCCCTGGTGCCAGTCTAGTGCTCCTTCCAGAACATTCTAAGGGGGTGTCTCTGACGCTGCACTTTCCTCTGAAGCCCTGGTACCTCCCTCTGCTTAGAAGCTGGGTTTCCTGGTGAGTACCTGTGCTGGTGCAGGGGGCACTGACCAGGTCCTGTGACTCCTTGCCGGGCAGCTGGTGCTTCCTCCTCCTTGTGAACACTGAAATAGTTCTTAACTACGGGAAAATTCTAGACTCCTACATAAGTGAAATCCTACATTGTTTGCCTTCCTGTGTCTGGCTTACTTCCTTAGCCTAGTAGCATCTTCAGGGTCTCACCCTGTGCCTCTGATGGGTAGAAAGGCTTGGGTAAATGATGGACATGGCGAGGACAGCAATGGGTTCTTTCCTGTGGCCCATGCCCTCCCCAGTTACAGCTACACGCACACACACTCACACACACATGCACACACACTTCATAGCTATGCCGAAAACACAGTTCTGGCCCTACCCTCTCATCAGAGAAAACAAGAGAGGCCAGGGATGCTCCATAGCTCTGTGAGTCCTGGGCCCTCCACTGAATGTTCTTAGGGTCCCCGGCATGAGGCCTCTGGACTGAAGGGCCCCCTGGGCATCTAGCGTCTCAACGAGGGCAAGTTAATGTGGCACAAGCTCCCCTAGGTCCCCTCGTCGAGTGTGAGGTCTGTACTCCACAGATGCACCAGATTTTGCATCTCTCACCTTCCCCTTCGGTCCTTTAGACTCTGCTCCAACCAACCCGGTTTCCTTGGTAGCATTTTCTGCTTGTCCCAGGCCCCAGGCCAGTCTCAGGCTGCTATCTGAATCTGATTCCTGTTCGCCTTGACCTGCATCAGGAGTCAGCTCCCTGTGCCCCCCGGCAAACCCCAACCCTTCCGGGGCTGCTGCCCACCAGTCATGGGGTTGCATGTGTAGTGTGGCACCAGCTGCACTCCTTTGCCCCTCACCCCAGCTCTGCTGATGTCAATCCCAGGGGATCCCAGGCATCTTCCCCCCAGTTCTGAACAATGACAGAGCACCCTCTGTATACCATGTGGGAGTAGTGAGGTAAATGGCCCCCGAGGTTCTCAAATCATGTGTGCCACCATACCAGGGGATGCCAGGCACACAGGCACTCTTGCCTGGTGGTTTCTGAGCACAGCATGGCTGTCCACTCACCTAGGGCCACCTGCTTAGCGATGGGAGTTGCAGCATTTCCACCAGACTGGGGAGGACTGCTACAATCACGTGGTTTGGATGGAAGGGGTGTGAGTGAGGAGGGAGCGAGAGGATGGATGCTCTGAGCTGCTGAGGTCAACCTCTAGCTGAGACCTCCAGCCCTTTATTAGAGGACAGGGTGCAGATTTGCACTTTCAACTCTAGGCTGTCAAAGAATGTGGGATGTGTGTTTCCTTTCATATCTTTTTGATTAGGAAAGAACTGGCTGTGTGGCCCTATCCGCTCCTAAGGTGTTGGGGCTCCTTGGGCAGTGAAGTGGAAGGCTGGGGAGGTACCAGGTGGGGACTTTAACCTCCACTGTCTTTTGGGCTCCAGCCTGGAACTAAGGCCTGCTCAGGAAATGTGCTGCCGCGGAGTTAACCCTCCCTCCACAGCTGCAGCAAGTGTCTTCTTTGAGCCACAGAGGTCCCTGGCACCTGTAACTGGGAGTACTCTAAGGGTGGGCTTCTTCCAGTTCAGCATGCATCAAAGGCCTCTTTAAATGCCTGGATTTTCTGATTCCACAGGTCTAGGGTCCAGTCTGGTGATCTGCATTTCCAATTATGCAAATCCTGACAGTGCAGTGCTTGTCCTGGGCCTGCACCTTGAGAGACCCTGCTGTGAGGGCCTGAAGGTCACAGACAGCTGGAGGGGTTGGCTATATCTCCATGGAGCCTTCCTGTCAACTTGATATGGGTGGAGGAACTGGTCCCTAGCAACAAGGCAAACTGTGGGGCTGGAGGAGTTGTTTCCTTCTCTCCAAGGCACCACGGGTCTGTGCCCACCTGCTTGGACAGGGGTTACAAGTGTGAGTTGAGAGATTCTGCTCCTACCCCAGGGAGCCTAAGTGTCTCTCTAGCTCTCCCAGGCAGACTCAGCATAGTCTACCAGGCCAGATGGTCCTCCAGGGTGGTCCATCTGGGTCTGCTTCTGAGGATGAATGAACTGTGTCTGCAAAGTTCTGGCAGCTCTCTGGAGAGGACATCTCACCACAATTACTGTCATCATAAATGCGTGCCTCTCACATGGTGTGCTGGGCCTCTTGGGGCACGCAGGCTCCCTGGGGCTCCACCCACACTTGGACAAACAAGTCAGTGGGCAAGTGCAAGGTGAGAAGGCAGCCAGGTGTTAAGTGTATCATTTTGTGTTGTAAAAGCTGAAGCAGAGACACCAGTTTGCGATGTCCATTGGGCTGTCTGAACTAGCTAGTGAGTGGCAGGACCGGGTGGGAGTACTCCTAGTGGCCCCCCAGTAAGTGTCACAGCTTAGAAAGCACTCTGGCACATATGAGGACACGTAATCTCTGCGAGAGTTCTGGGAGGTCGCCATGAAGCCACTGAGAGGTTTGGTTCTTGTCCAGATCCCAAGGAAGCAGCAGGCAGGACTGAAGGCTGCCCGGGTCCTTCTGCGGACCACCTCTGTGGCTTATCAGCAGGGCTCCTAAACAAAGGCTCGGCTGTGCTGATGGTTCTCCTGGGGAGCCTCCGTGAATGGGACCCAGATTCAAACGGGCTCTTCAGTGCTTCGAGACAGCCTGACTTTAGACAGGACTCTGGCGCACTGCCTGAGTTAGACTCTTGGCCCCACCACACACTGTTCTGTAAGCCTGGGCAAGGACTTTATCCTCTCCAGACTCAATTTCTGTCTAATGGGGATAATGAGAGCACTCTTTTTAACTGGTCTTCTGAGTCCATGTCCATCAAGCTCCCAGGGGTGCCGAGAGAGCAAGGCTGGAGGAACGCTAGTCACGTGACCCTCACCGCCCTGCTGGCACGGCTGGTGGGCACCCCCTCTTCACAGGCTGACAATAGACAGCAGCAGAGCCAGCCCTCTTTATGGCACTTGCTGGGTCCTGAGGGCTGGAAGGCAGTGATCTCCCTGGCCTGTGGGGTGGCCTGGCCTGTCATTCTTGATCTCTCTCTGGCTACTGCTCCTGATGATAAGCCTTAGCCTGGGTTTTGGCCCCTGTTTGTTTGCAGCCTCATCCCCAGAAAGTTGTTTCAAATTGTGATGGATGCCTTGTAGGCTGAGATGCATGGGGCAACACTGGCTTAATAGTCCGTGACGAATCTCAGTGGGAAAATCACAGGGCATCAAGCTACGGCAATTGGCAGGGCATCCACCAGGGTAGGCGGCCGTGGCTGGAGAGAGAGAGAGGCTTATTCAGACACAAAATGCCTCTGCATCCAGGAAGCAGCTTTCCTCGGCACCTGGGCCATTTCGAAGCCTCAGCCCCAAATCAGGGGGCAGCCTCGACCCTGGGGTGGGGGGGCTCCCCTTTCATTATTTCCAGCTCTTGAGGAGCACCCTGCAGGGGGCAGGAAGGATGTGCAGAGGGTGGTCGTGTGACAGCTCATGGCGAGGGGCCCTGTGAGCTGGCAGGGAGGCGGGGTCATGGATCACACATTCAATGCCTGGGAATAAACCACGTTCAGGAAAGAACAGCCGGCATGTACAGTGTGACCGGTGGGGAAGGCTCTGGACTGGGCACACCAAACCAAGGTCTTTTGGGTCCCTGTCACAGATGGACAGAGAGGGCTCCACAGGGGGCTGCTCAGGAGGTACCTGGCTAGGAAGTGTGGCCCAGGCAAGGGAGAAGTCACTCTCCATTCAAGGTGGAAGGAAGCACCTAGGACCCTGGAGAGCGACTGACAATCACCAAGAGCGCCTTCAGCAGGCAGGCTGATGAACTGTTCTTGGGCAAAGGCTCAGGCAGCCAGCTTAGTTTTTCCAGGTCTTACTTTTCTCTCTGTAAACTGGGTATAAATGATTCCTGTCCTGTCTAGCCTGCCAGGATATTGGGATCAGAACAATCCTGTTATGTAACTCCAGGGCACTCTGTACGAGGTCTGTGGGACACGGGGAAGTAACGAGATGGGAGTCATAAAGAAGAGCTCCACGTGAACCTGCAGGCACCGGCACATGTGGGTTTGGCACACTGGGTGAAAACGGCATCAGGACTGAGAGGGGCTGATGGTCCCTTTGGTGATTCCAGTGGGCCACTGGATCTGGAGGGGATAGGCAGGGGTGGACATCCTGGGAAGGAGATCCCTCCACTCAGCTGAATGTCTGGGTCGGCTTGTCCCATGAGGCTAGCTGCCTTGGCCTTGGCCCTGATGGGTTCTATTGCTACCAGGTGCCTTCCAGGCTTCCCATGGTGCAATGCTTCTGACTGGCACCTGCTGAATACCTGCTCTGGGGTAAACTTGGCCATGGACGGGCACTGAGAAATCAACAGGGACTACTTAGTGAGCCTCTGCTCACTTCCAGTCACTTTGGATACAGTCTCATTTGTCTCTTTACCAACACTATGTTATCTTATTTGCTTAAGGATGGAGAAACCCTGGCACAGAGAGGGTGGGTGGCTTGCCTGGGGCTGCCGAGCCAAGTTTAATCGATGGCTTAGCCACACCTGGGTCTAAGCAGCTTCGGCTACATTGGTGTCTCCTGAGTTGTTTTCTGCCAAAAGCAGATTGGCTCTGGGAGCTGATTATGGTGCCTCCTGAGAGGGTGATATCATGGCAGTGGGTACAGAAAGGCTACACGTCGGCTTTTCTCTTGGGAAGTGACACTACGTGTCAGCAGGCTCTGAGAAGCCCCGCCCTGGACAGACTGAGGCAACTTTCTCAAACCCAGTGCCCACTACGCTCACTAGAACATGGTGCACCTTCTCACCACACAACGGCGCCGGGAAATACCGAGTGACCTCATGGGCTCCATTTTGGATTAACTATGAAATTATTGAAGACAGGTGAAAACCACTTTTGGTATTCTGCTTATTTTGTGAGGCGCCTGGCCTATGTGGAAACTGAGGAGAGACATCTGGAAGCTTTGAGGGAGGAGTGGCTCACTCTCACTGACGGCATCACCAGGGAGTCTACACTGGATGGGGCCGTACGGGTCAGCAGGGACCACTTGATGATGGCATGCCAGGCAAAGGTGGGCTGGGAGTAACAGTGCCCACACTGGATGCCCTCATTGTCCAGAGTCCCTGCATCCCGGACGGACATCTCTGTACAACACTGGCTCTCACCACAACTGACCAAGCCAGGGACAAACAATTCCTAGACTGGCCACAACCCATCACTTGTGTGGTCCTGCCCCAAGGGATGAATGACAGCAATCAGATTCTCCACTTGATAAATCTTATCAGACACAAGGCCAGATGATTTATAGTGACAATAAAGTGTTCAAGGCAGAGAGAGGCCTTGAACTGGAGTCAGGCGGCGAGGTCATGGTGGGCGAGGTGTGATTTGGTTAGCTGAGTAGGAGCTTGGGGGTGAGGCAGGGGCCAGACAGTTCTAAGCACAGGACACCAGTGGAAGAAGAACCCAAAACAGGAGTAGCTCTCAACTGGGGCTGAGCCACAGGAAGGGCAGGATGTTGGCTATAAGCCCAAGAACTTTGCTGTGGGGTACTGGCCTCAGTGAAGTCAACTCTACCATCACCCCTAGTCTCGGAAGCCACTGTCTCTTCCTGCTGCTGCCCTGGTGTGAGGAGTAGGAAATGAGGACCGTCTCGGAGGGGGAGGTGCACTACTGTGGAGAGGGCCTTGGGCTGGGAGCAGCAGTCTGGGCTCTGCTTCCTTCCAGTTGTGCTAATGGTTAGTCCCCCCACTTCCCATCCATGCTGCACCCTCTCCTTTGCTGCTGAACTGGAGAGAACAGAGATTGCGAGCAAGAGCAAATGAGATATGGTGTGTGAAAGCCCTTTGTAAACTGTCATGGGTGGCACAGATTTATTACCGCTATTAGCTGTGGGAAAGGAGGTGAGGAGGAGAGGTGGAGATGCCTTTAGGAGCTGTTGTGGGAGCCAGTGAGGTTGGGGGGGACCCCGGGCCAGGCCTCAGTTGATGAGGATTGTGTGGCCATGAAGGAAGTACACTTGTAGGGCCACTGCCCAAGGCCCTCCCCAGCCTTGCTGTCCTACACCACCTACTGAACGTCACATCACTGCCTGGTGCTGGTAGTGAACTTGCTGAAGCCGAGGTGCCAAGGACAGACTCTCAGAGCTCAGGGGCCTTTAGAGACTTAACTTCCAGTTCTCACACTTGGCAGACGGGAAAACCAAGGCCCAGAGGATCCACGTGACATTGTGGTGTGGATGCATTCCTTAGTGGTCAGCAAGTCAGGACCTGCGGCTCTGGCTACAGATGAGGGACCCCAAGACAAGTAGACTGTGATGGGAGAGAGGAAAGGAGGGGCAGAGGGTGAGGCCGAGGGGTAGTCAGGAAGAGAGTGTGGGGAGAGGACAGAGTCCAGGAGGGCTCAGGGGAATGGGAGGGAATAGGCAGGGACCACTCATTTCCCATTACAGCTGGCTCAAGGCGCTCCTGGGCTGCCCCTTCTCATTCTAAGGCTATCTGGGCTGTGGACACCCACATCCCAGGGATCTATGGTGCTAAATGGCAGTGGGAGGACCCCTGACTGATTTTTCATTTTGCAAATGAAGATCCTGAGGCCCAGCGAGAGAAGGGACCGGTCTAGAGTCCCCAGGTGCTGGTGGCTGATTCAGCTTCCAGGCCAACGTCCTCTGGGTTCTGCCTCACCCCCTTCCCATTTCTCCTTCCCCACCTTGTCCTCTGGGCCCCACAGAACTGCCATGGGCTTCTCCATGAGAGGATAATAAGCTTGGTGCATTGTTCTTCCCTACCCATCACCACCCATTTTCACTTTTTGCATATTTAGATTTCGCAATGATTGCAATTTCCAAGGAAGAGAAAAAAAATTCTCTTTCGCTGGAACTCAAGAGTCTTCTCTGGAATTTCCAGCCTGAGAACAGAGTTTCTGTTGTGTTACCAAGTCTGGGTCTGGCCCCGTGCACAAGTCTCCCTCTCTCTAGGGCAGAGGCCAGGGAAACTGCAAGGTGGTGTCAGAGCTAACACCTGCTCCTATCTGTGTACCTGGGAGAGGTGTTTTATCCATTACCCTTGTGTTGAGCTGTAAATGACCCAGAGGCAGTGTGTTGAGGTTTCAATATTTCCTACCGGAGCAGGTCACGGAGGAGCGATGGGCTAGAGGAAAAGTATTTATTGAAAGCTTCCTATTAGGTTGAACCAGATGAAACTGGAGACATGCGACTATTTTGGACCTGCAAAAATGGCTGTTTCATGTGAGTCAACCTAATGCACTTGGTCTCTGCGGAATTGCTCAGGGACGCGCTACAGGGGAGCCTGAGTGCGAGGATAAGGAGACTCAAGGGACAGATGGCATAATGCTGACACTTACAACACGGGACAGCCCACTAGGGCCCTACTTATGGAGAGACCTAACTCTGACACTTACAACACGGGACAGCCCACTAGGGCCCTACTTATGGAGAGACCTAACTCTGCCACCGAGGCACTTCCATCACTTCGCAGCTCAGCGCCACAGATTGTCGCCTCGCCAGCCTTTGTATCTTTTGTATGACCTTCCATGTGGCCTTCTGCACTGGCCACAGGTCTTCAGGAAAGACCAGACACTTGTCCAGAGAAGACAGGGGTTCCAGGGACCAGTGCCATGGCGCAGTAGGTTAATCCTCTGCCTGTGGCACCAGCATCCCATATGGGCACCAGTTCTAGTCCTGGCTGCTCCTCTTCCAATCCAGCTCTCTGGTATGGCCTGGGAAAGCAGAAGATGGCCCAAGTCCTTGGGCCCCTGCACCCCATGGGAGACCAGGAAGAAGCTCCTGGCTCCTGGCTTCGGATTGGCATAGCTCCGACCATTGCGACCGTTGTGGCCATTTGGGCAGTGAACCAATGGAAGGAAGACCTTTCTCTCTGTCTCTTCCTCTCACTGTCTGTAACTCTAACTCTCAAATAAATAAATAATCTTAAAAAAAAAAAAAGAAGAAGAAGACAGGAGTTCCAAGGAGGCCAGCTCCAGCCTGCTCCCTGCTGCTCCCTGTCCTGGCTCTAAAGGAGTCTGTCCTGTTCCCTCTGTGCCGTGAGGCTCTTTCCTGGCTGTGAGCAAAGGGTAGCTCCTTCAGGTTGGCCAGTGGCCCATGAGGTATGTGACTTGGCTCCAAAGTCTGGTCTGGGTCAATCAAAATTCCTTCCTTTAGAGTTTGAAACTGAGACAGCGCTGGCCGGCTGCGGGGACTGTGCTGAGAGGTCCTGGGTGGATTTGGGGGTGAGATGGCCACTATGGGCCAAGTGCTCGTTGAAGTTCAGAGGCAGTGCACTAACACAGGGTCGTAACGCTGAGCGGCACCCAACAGAAGCCAAACCCCATGCATGGGGGACCGTGCTTACTCTCCATCCCTATCCTCATTACTGCAGTTAGAGAGACAGAGAGGCTAAAACTCGGCAGCTTTAATTAATACCCTAACACACAAAAGCAGATATGACTGCTCCACCTCTCCCTTGAGGAACAGAATGAAGAGCTGCTTCCTCGGTGCCCAAGGCTTTCTGGTTCTAGTGCCAGGCCACGGACAGCCTTACGACGTGCCTACTTTTCTTAGTCCGAAACTGAGATCAGTGCTGACACCTGCCCTAGCAACGGCTTGGTTTTGGAGGCCTTTGGCCAACTCACAAGTGCTAAGCCACTTCTCTGTCGAGTATGGCTTAACCACTGACCGCTTTATGGGGCTGCCACAGATATGAACTCTCTTGATCCTGTAACATCACTGCAGAGAAGCCACAATGGGCACCACAACTTCCATATTCCCAGAGGGGTAAACAAAGTCACACAGCACTGGTCCCCTGAATTCCCAGTCCAGTGATTTTTCTTTGTAAGCTCTGTGGCTCTTGTCTACCTTCTACAAGGAAAACTCCTGGGTTTCTAAATAAGCCGAGCACTCTCAGCCCATTCTGGACAGTTCTTCCCCACATCATCTCTCTCTCTCTCTCTCTTCCCCCTGCCCCCCACTCACCCCTGAAGGTCTCTACTATGCACGTCCTTAGGCCACTAACCCACCCCTCAGCTGAGGCGTATTGCCCAATGGGCCCTAGCAGTAATTGAACATCTGCCCTCCAAGGGAAAGCCTTTTAGCCATAGGAAGCAGTTCTGCTGATTCAATCTCATCTAATTAAGAGTCACTGAACTGTCAGACGTGCTGCCTTGTGGATTAGGCATTCAAACATTAATACCCTGAAGTCTCCAAACTCTTTCCTTCTTGCTCCATACTCTGCCTGTTAGCTTATGTCTGCCCAATATCAGCAGGAGTTCAACTTCAAAGTCAAGGCTACACCGAGTTGTGCTCTACAGAGCCAGGGCTCCAGGATACTCTGGATCTGCACTAGGCTCTTAGGGCCAATGGCACACTGGAGTCAGTTGTGTACGCTGCTTCCCAATTCCAATTTCAGTGCCCTCACAGTGCTAGTGATGGTAAAATCAAGTCTCCCTCCTCCCCCCAGGAGAGCCACTTGTTAAACACCTGCCAGCACACCACTGCCCAGGGGCCCTAGAAGACTGCCTGGGGAGTGTGGGTGAAGGTTGAAAGGGCAAGACCACAGGTCCTTTAGTCGTGATGTAACCTGGACAACCCTGCTTTCGCCTGTCCCAAAGAGTACTAACAGCTGACCTTCACAAAGCACTAAATATGTGCCAAATTCTGGGCCAAGGCTTTCCAAGTATTAACTCGTTTTATTTCCTTATAGCTGTAAGAGTAGGCAGTAGTACTAACTGCCTTTTTTTTTTGTAGATGAAGAGAATGAGGGTCAGAAAGGTTAAGTCACTCATCCCAGGTCACACAGCTAGTGAGGGCGGCACGGGGATTTGAATTCAGGCAGCCTGACTCTTCACCCACGGTCTGAGCCTCCTCCCTCACCATTTCTCCATATCAGACTGAATTTGGAACAAAAGTTCTCGGGCGTAAGAAGGCTAGAAGATGAAGTAACATTGCACTACAGTACTATTCCAGGGAGCTGGGTGTTCCCTGCGGCTGCTGCTTCTGAAATGTAGTTGGGGCTGCTCACTCGGACTTGACTCAATCAGCAGTTGAGGACTACACTTCAGGAATCTCAGACTTGTTCCACCCCTCCTGTCTGATTCTGGGACAAGAGACGGAGCAGACCCAATCACTCAATCACGCTGACAACGACATCTAAATCAATCGAGAAATCAAGGGCGCCATCTGGGCCATTCCCACAGCATGGGTTCCGTGCGGCTGTTGGGCGTGCTGTTTATTCTGGGCTGAGGAGGAGAGAGCCGAGTTCGGCTGAGGTTACAGCATCCTGCAGGGCCCTGGGTAGGAACTGAAACCCATCGGTGGCTGGCACCTTCCCCACCCAGATCTGTGTTTCCTCAATGACTCCCAGGTTGCCTCTCTGGAGCTTCGGCCACACCACACTACTCAGAGTTTCCTGCACACATCCCAGGCTTTTCCCCCTGAGGTTGGGTGAAAAGATTCAGTCTGGCCATGGCTCTCACGGATGCGCTAGAACCAAAGGCAGTGGACTGGGACAAGAGCTCCCACATGTGTGTGGTTTGAGACCACCCATTTCCAGTGCTGAGCAAGAAGCCTGGCACCTGACCGGAATCAATGTGTGTCAGCAATGGTCAGGGGCGAGTATGCAGATGTTACTTAGGGCCTTGCCACCGCTTGCTCCTCACCACTGTTCTCAGGGCCCCAATATCTGAACCGCACCCTAAGTCCCTCTGTGCAAATTCCAGCCTCCCACAAGGACCTGTGTCTTCGAACATTTTGTGCTACAGTAACAGAAAACCTAAGACTGGGTAATTTAGAAAGAACAGAAGTTTATTTCTCCCATTTCTGCAAGCTGGGAGGTCCGAGAACATGGAGAGGGCTTTCCTACTGTGTCCTCACATGATGGACAGCCGAAGCGAAAGAAGGGATGGGGCCGGCGCTGTGGCATAGCGGGTGGAGCTGCCGCCTGCAGTGCTAGCATCCCATATGGGTGCCGGTTTGAGACCCAGCTGCTCCACTTCTGATCCAGCTCTCTGCTATCGCCTGGGAAAGCAGTGGAAGATGGCCCAAGTCCTTGGGCCCCTGCACTTGTGTGGGAGACCGGGAAGAGGCTCCTGGCTCCTGGCTTCGGATCTGTGCAGCTCAGGCCATTGCGGCCAACTGGGGAGTGAACCATTGGATGGAAGACCTCTCTCTCTGCCTCTCCTTCTCTCTTTGTGTAACTCTGACTTTCAAATAAATAAATAATTTTTTTGAAAGGAGGCAAGAATGGATAAACTCCCTGTGTAAGGGTGCCTTACTCCATTCATGAGGTCAGGTGCCTTTATGGCCTAGTCAGCTCTTGGGTGTATCTCAACAATTGGACTCACGGTTTCTGAGATGCTCAGTGTTATCTCAATGGCTAGGTCCGTTCCTAGCCCCAAAGTGCAATCTACCTGTGTACACATACTGATCTTATTTAGCCCACCTGTTAAGAAAAGCAAAGGGCTTGGCTAAGCTCACACTGCTGTAAACAGTGGGGTGGAGACTTGTGCCCAGAAGATCAGAGTCCAGAGCATTGAATGTTGCCAGTTTGTGTAATGAGAAATCCATCCAAGGAAAACTGCAAATGTATCAAAAGAAAACAATGAGTACACTGAGATAGGCACTGCTCTTGGGAATAAGCAATGATGTCCTCCTAAGATATTTTATCTTATTTATTTGGAAATATAACTCTCTGAATGTTGATTGATAGGACTGATCAAATTCTATATTTTTTAACAAATAGTCTGGTCTCAGGTGAGAAGATGAAGAAAACATCAGATAAAAGGAAAGATGGGGAAAATATCAGACAAATGTCTGAGCCTTGCCCAGAGTGCTAGGGATTCAGCCTACTTCTGTCTAGATCTACCATCCTGCTTGTCTCTAATCTCTCCTGGCACACGGCCCCCAGGACACAGGCTGGTTCACAGCAGATTCTCCAAGTGCTCCCGAGGAAGCTTTTCGTGCTAAGTTTACTCGGGCTTCAGGAAGGTTGACGGTTCCCCAGTTCTACCTGAATGTGGATTTACTCCACCCGTGGGTGTCCACCTTCCTGTACAGCTTCTCATCTGATCTCCAGAAAACAAGCTGTGGGCTCAGAGAGTAGCAGGCACCGCCGCAGCGTCTCCCACTTGTATCACCTGCCCATTTCCGTGCTTCCTCATCGTCCTCCATGGGGGCCCTTAATTTCCCTATAATGAGTTGTCATACATCCTTCTCCTTTACCACCTCATCAGCTCTGCGAGGGCTGGCCATTCCTTCCTATGCACATTTGTACACTATTAAATGTGTTTAGTGGATTAATCAATAACTGGCTCTGGTATGGGGCTTTTCCCACTAAGGATGTGCAATTAAGAATATTCTGCCATGATCTTTCTCACGTGAGGAATCTAAAAACGTTCATCTTGCGGAATAGAGAGTAGAATAGGGGTTACCAGAGGCTGGGGAGGGTAAGGGAAGTGGGGCAGGTGGGCAGAATGTGGTCACGGGTCCAAAGTTACAGTTGGAGAGGAGGAACGAGTTCTGGTGTTCTGCACTTTCGGTGGCCATCATTAACAATGTCAGGCACAAGGGCACTTCAGAAAGTCTGTGGAAATGGAGTTAAAAGATAACGCAGAAGAGGGCATTTAGCCCAGCCACGAATACCTGCATTCCACGCCAGAGTACCTGGGTTTGACTCCCAGCTCCGGTTAACGACTTCAGCTTTCTGCTACACAGAGCCTGGGAGGTAGCAGTGATGGCTCAAGTACCTGGGTTCCTGCCACCAGCCTGGGAGATCTTGTTTGCATTGCTGGCTCCTGACTTTACTTTGGAGTGAACCAATGAATGACAGCTCGCTCGCTCTCTGTCTCTCTGCTCCTCAAACAAACCGAAAATGATAATGTAAATTTCCAATGAACTTTTTGAAGTACTCTCATGTATTTCCAAACACTTACAAGAGAAGATTTGAATGTTGTCGCCATAAAGAAATGATGAATGTTTGGAGTAGGTGCTTGGCATAATGACTAAGATACCTCTTGGGACACCAGCATCCCATATCAGAGGGTTGGGGCTTGAGTTCAGCTTTTTTTTTTTTTTTTAAGATTTATTTATTTTAAAGAGTTAGAGCGAGAGCGAGAGCGAGAGCAAGAGAGAGAGAGAGAGAGAGAGTCTTCTATCTGCTGGTTCAGTTCCCAACTGGCCACAATGACCAGAGCTGGGCCAATCCAAAGCCAGGAGCCAGGAGCATAGGAGCATCCTCTGGGTCTCCCATGTGGGTGCAGGGGCCCAAGCACTTGGGCCATCTTCCGTTGCTTTCCCAGGCACATTAGCAGGGAGCTGGATCATAAGTGGAGCAGCTAGGACTCAAACTGGTGCCTATGTGGGATGCCAGCACTGCAGGCAGTAACTTAACCCACTATGCCACAGCATTGGCCCCACCAGCTCTGCTTTTAATTCCAGCTTCCCTTTAATGCACACCCTAGGAGACAGCAGTAATGGCTCAAGTACTCTGGGTCCCTGTTACCTATATGGGAAACCACGATTGAGTTCTGGACTCATTTTGGGCTGGCTCAGCTTAGCTGTTGTGGCCATTTGGGGAGTTAACCAGCAGATGGAAGAAGACCTCTCTCTCTCTCTCTGTGTGTGTGTGTGTGCACTTCCTTCTCAAATAAATAAAAAATATGAAAAACATTTAGAAAAAAATGAGAAATATTTGAAGTGATGGATATGCTAATTATCTTGATTTGATCACTACACGATTTATACATGTGTCAAAACATCATACTGTATGCTATAAATAAGTCCAATTATTATGTATCAATCAAAAAAATAAAGAATGTTCTAGGTATACCTAGAGATCTGCTGTACACCACTGCGTATGGTTAATGGTACTACACCATACAATAAACATTCTGTTAAGAAGGTATATCTCCTGTTAAGTGTGAGGCAAAAACAATACAAAATAAAGGGTTATGCCAGGTGTATCTAGAAAGGTGACCAAACTGGAAATTCAAAGACGCCTTCCATCTGGCACAGCAGCATTCGTGCACATCCCAACCCGGACTGGTGTCATCCCCCATCAAGACAATGTCTGCACCGCAGCCGACTCCCTGCCCTTGAAGAAGGCATTGTGGAGGCTGGCCTAGTTCACCTCTGCCCATCTCCTCCTCCGCCTCTCCCGCTCTGCAAGCTCCACGGAAGCCATGCCGCTCTGCTTTCAGGTCGTCCCCCGCCCAGGGGAGCTTCCTGCCTTCCCAGTGAGGAGCTCAGTGAACCTGCTCAGAAATCCTGTTCCTCCTTCACTCGGGTGCTTTCCTGAGACCGGGCCAGCTCACGTGCTTCAGTAGGACAATACAGGGAGCAAGCTGGACTCTCAGAAGGCGAAGGTCTCCCACATGCTGCAGGCTGACTCTGATTTATGGCTGTCCCGCCTGAGGGTGACTTTGGGATCCATATACGCTCTAGTTGGACTTCCGGACATGCAGTCCAGAAAGGCTCTCAACATCCCATTGGTGGACTGCTTCAGCCAGTTCGCCCCCTGCAAGTGGCAGCAGCACCATCCAGTTGTCTCCAAACTGAAACGCTCATGAGCAGGGGCCTGGCTTGGTGGTCCCCCCTCCTCTTCACCTCCATCTTGAAGATAATTCTGCCTAACAGTATGGCCCTTTGGTGGGCCTCAGGCTTGGTGGTCTTGCTCCCAATGCTCCACCCCCACTGTGAGGAAGAAGCCCTGCACAGCACCTTCCTGCTCATATCCAGGACATAATTCATGGCTCTTCAGGCTTAGCTGGCCTTTCTGGAGCATGGCTTCCTGGTCCCAGGCTCTCTTGGTTTGAGCGGGCTCTGTTCTCTTTCTTTTTGGACCATACACCACTGTGAGTTCCTCTGCTCTCTCCTGAGCTTGGCCAGTCATTCCTCCCCATCCCAGGTCTCACCCTCTGGGTCACCTTGTGGCCTCCAGAGAGCAGGATGTACAAAGGGAAGACAGCAGCCTCAGAGCTTCCTCCACAAGCCACACAATGGACACCTTCCTCAGTACCACACGGTAAACATGCTTGTCAACTGCCTCACGCTGAGGTTTTATTTCTTGGGCATCTTCTGTGTGTAAGGCCCTGTGCTAGGCATCAGGTGTTGTGCAACACAGAAATGATTCATCGACCCTTGTCCTCAAAGAGCTGCGATCTTAGGGCAGCAGTGACAGGAGCACAAATAACTAGGAATTGTGGCAAAACCTAAGTGCCATAATGGCGTTCAAAATAAAAGCCTACAGATGTTGAAAGGAGAAGCTCTTCCTAGGTTGATGAGATGAATGAATTATGCTTAATTTACGTGCTTTAAAATTAATGCTTGTATATGAGCTTTCTTTAAAGATGAGTGATGGGGACGTCTTGCTGTTCCTGGGTCATCTGAAAATGGGGCATCTTTCTTTCTAGAGCCTCACCCACCCCCACCCTGGCCCTGGTCCCTTGCTCCCAGTCACTGGGAGCCTGGAATCAAACAGGCTGCTGGGGGCTCAGGAGGAGAGGCAGGGAAGAGCAGCCACATCTGAGGCAGTCCCCCGTGGCCACACTGACAGCAGCTCAGCACTCAAGTTCCCCCCGGTCCTTCCTTTCGGACAGACTCTCAGGGGCCCTCAGGAAGCTGATGAGTCCGTGGGCCCATCTCCAAGGCAGTCTCAAATCGATACCCCTGATTGGCAAAACAGGTCCCCGTGCTATTAGGAGTGGTGACAGCTTTCAGATGGGGGCATAAACCAATTGTTAAAGACCCCTCGGCATTATTCACCAGAGTGGGAGAATTTGTTTTGGTATCCGGGAAAAACAGCGGTCGGGTAATTACATTCTGTCTCCCCTCGTCTCCTCTGACGCCTTGGCAGGAGATAATACTCCACAGTGGAAGTCCTGAACCATCCCACGGAGCTGCTATTAAACAGCTGTCACCCCCCTCCCCAGGACTGGATGCCGTTCTCAGCAGGAAGAACGGCTCCCTGTGTGTTAACCGCATCAGTCCGGGCAGCAGGAGACGGCTTGCCGGAGCTGGAAGCGGTGCATTAGAGCGTGGGAAACACTGCGCAAGCAGGCGAGAGGCCCGGCTCTGGTTTTGACTCAGCCATGACTTGCTGTGTGACCTTGGGTAAGTCACTGAATCTCTCTGGTGCCTTCCTCTCCGAAGCTGTAAAGTGAGGAGGCTGGGATAGGTGATCCCCGTGGGATCTGCTATTTAAGGTCACTGTGCAGCCTCTTTTTCTTCAGGGCATGGGTTGGAAACTCTCAGAGCTGATTGGCCACAGGCTCCTTGTATAAAGTGGCCTATTATCCACTGCCTGTTTGGAGACATTGGGCCCTTTGCTCATCATTGACCTAAGGCCCAAGGAGATTGTCTGCCTTTGAAACAAACGATCATTTGCCTGTCCTTTCCTACACTTCACTGTTCCTCATTAGCCATCGCAGACCCCTGACCTGCTAGGAGGAATGGGAAACTAGGGAGATAAAGATGGAGAAAGGACCCAAGGACCTGGCTAGTAAAATAGGAAGTGGGAAGAGGGCAGGGAATGGAGGGGAAACAAAGAGAGGAAGACTTGCCCCAAGGCAGGGTGGAAGGGGAGGGAAAGGCAGGAGTCAGGCACCTGCTAGCAGGCAGTGATGGCGGTGGTGCTGGTGCGGGGTGGGGGGTGGGAGGGGAATTGACGAGAATAGAAGGGAAGAGGGGCAGAATTGGAGAAAGAGCTATTGCAAGGAAGAAAGGGGGCCCAATATTGGAAGAAAAACAGGAAGTTATATAAATAAGTGCTGCAATTTCAAGGAACCCCTCCCTCCTTCCCTCCCTCTCTTCCTCCCTCTCTCCTCCCTCCCTTTTTGCCTCCCTCCCTCTTTGTCTCCCTCTCTCCCTCCAACAAACAATTATCAGCAACCCACAATCTGACACACAATATTCAACACCCATATTCTAGGTGCTAAAGAGGCAAACATGAATAAAACATGGTCCTTGCAAGCCACTGGTTGACAGTACATGAGAAGCAGGCAGTGTATAATGTGTGTAAAAGGTGTGGAAAACAATCCCATAGCGGGGCTGTGCATAGTCAGGAGGATGGATCAAGCCTGCTGGGGAGAGGAAGGGGCTCAGGAGACGTGGAATTCCTGGGCTTTTCTATTCATCTGCAACTCACTCTCTGGAGCTTGGCTGTGTTATCCTCCTCCCAGGGGCCACTTCCTCCTGCACGGCTCCACAGCCCCTGACCCAGCGTTATCTACATTATTTATCTCACTGTATTGTAACTCCTCCCTCACTGGGTTGAGCTATTTATGGAAAGGAAACATGCTTTAATTGCCTCTGGTTAGATTGTCTGGGACCTAGCACAGTGTCAACAAATAGCCAGATACAAAAAAACACCCCTTGATAAACAAACAAAAATAACAGCATTGAACAAAGTGTGGGCCATGCATAATTCCTCTTCTGCTGACACGGGTTACTACTACAAGTAACTACCTACCCAGGAGTTCCCTCGCATCCCTACCACTTTGTATGAAAGAAGGGGAAGCTGATTCTCTGAATGCATTTATCAGTACTCATGTCTGGCCTGGCCTGGCCTGGCCTGTCTTCCTTTTCCATTTTCTTTCCCTTCCCTTTCCTTTGTACCTGAGTCCTCCACTTTCCAAGGGTCCTTGGGAGGGCTGGATTAACCTCATTTTCCTTCTAAAAATGGCTGTCTACAACCCCTTCCTAGGAATGTGGGGTCTCAGGAATCTATTCTCAGGCAGAGCCTGAGGTCCACACTACGGAATCAACCCGGGGGCTCCTGGGAATGTCTTCCTTGTGAGCACAGGATCACTTTGGCCCTTCATCCAGGACTGCTGGGTTCTCTCCTGGGTAACAGCACATGCAGGGCATGGGAGCCACGCCCCTTTCCATGGAGTGGTATGTCTCTGCTGTTACACCACCCAGTCCCAAAGAGCTGTGTCTCTTGACTGAAAAGTGCAGATGCAAATCCACTGGCCTCATCTCTTACACCCGTGTGAAGCTTTCACTTGTTCTGAGATGCGTCTCTAGTTATGCAAGCTTGCTGGACTCAAAGGGCAGGACTACACAGTTGTCTGGCGTGCAGTTGGCTTGGCCTCCTTACAGGTTGCTCGGTCTATTTTTCTCAGGGAATTGTGTCTTTTAATCTTTGTACACACGCACAGGGGCCTCGTGATGGACACATTTTTAAAATCCAAACAAATAACTCTTTAATTCATCATTCCTCCTGCTGAAAGCAGGATTCTTGGAAAGCTGGTACAACTTGAGTCAACAATTCAGGCGCTTTTGTCTCTTCAGAAAAGTTATTAAGAAGTGTACTGAGGAGTTCAGACTGCAACCTGTGAAAGGCACGAGGCGAGTATAAAACCTTATCTGGAGAGTGGGGTGATGCTGGCATGAAGTCGTACCTGTCCCCTATGAGGCTTCCTTCTGCCTCCCATTTTGGGAGTGAGATTATGAAACTCTCCAGCGGTCTCGCTGAAATAAATCTTAGGCCTTGAACATGTCACCCACCCTCCAAGTCTCTCATTCTTATGGGCTATAAACACAGATTCAGAATGGGAAAGACGCTGCTGTAAGAAGTGCTCATGGGTGGCCGGTGCCGCGGCTCAATAGGCTAATCCTCCACCTGCGGCACTGGCACCCTGGTTCTAGCCCTGGTTGGGGCGTCAGATTCTGTCCCTGTTGCCCCTCTTCCAGGCCAGCTCTCTGCTGTGGCCCGGGAGTGCAGTGGAGGAAGGCCCAGGTCCTTGGGCCCTGCACCCGCATGGGAGATCAGGAGAGGCACCTGGCCATTGAGGGGTGAACCAACGGAAAAAGGAAGACCTTTCTCTCTGTCTCTCTCTCTCTCATTGTCCACTCTGCCTGTCAAAAAAAAAAAAAAAAAAAAAAAAAAGAAGTGCTCATGGGTGCCGCTAGGGGAATGGGGAGGTTTAAGTGAGCTTTGGGATGGTCCTTGGTGAACAGACGGGATTCGGATGAGCAGGACTGCCATCTCGGCCTGTTCACTGACCTGGCTGGGCTTCTGCGAGAGGTCATGGGGAAGGGTGAGCAGGTAGGTTGAGGCCAGGCAAAGAAGGC
Organism: Lepus europaeus; assembly: GCF_033115175.1. Lineage (NCBI taxonomy): Eukaryota > Metazoa > Chordata > Mammalia > Lagomorpha > Leporidae > Lepus > Lepus europaeus. The sequence goes on from NC_084839.1 coordinate 26,052,103, forward strand.
CTGGCTGGAAGGCCTTTGAGCTTTACTCTGTTGGTGATAGGACCCTCGAGAAGGAAAAGACCTAAGTGGTGCTTCCAAACAATAAATCTGGCTATAACAACACAGGCTGGATCCTGTCTTAGTTATTCATCTTTTGCCAGGGCAGAATACAGTATAAGCAAAAAAAAAAAAGTTTTACATATAATTCTATGGGCTCTAAACCTGACCAATGACTAAAATTTATACCCCAAAGGAGTGGGTATTTGATGGAATATCTTACAACTTCAAAATATTTTGAGTCTGTCACTCATCATAATTGTTTAAGATCTTTAAAAAGAGGCAATGATACCTGTCTCCAGTGATTAGCTACAGGCATAGATGTACAGCTGTAGTCAGGAGATGTGAAATATGATCATGTTATCATAATTATGACAATTATGATTCAAAATATAATATTCGGATATCATCTGAGGTAGCTTGCTTTTCTTTCTCCTTCGTCTTTCCCTTCCAGTCTAGTTTTCTACCTCTCACAAAAAGGAAGGACAAAGTAGAGGAGTGAATGAGTTAATTGATAAGCAAAAAGACAAAGACATCTAGAATCTGGGAGAGAAACACCAGTGGGAGGCTGAGGGTAGGGAGATGCAGGGAAAGGTTATCCATGAAATGACAAAACAGCTGAGATGGAAAATGATCTGTCTGCATTTGTTTATTATCAAACAGAGTGAACAAGTGAAATGACTTGAATGAGTGGATGCTTTGGGATTATAGTCACAGATAAAGGAACGGGGAGAAAGTAATGGAGAGAAAAGGTCACATCAGGGGCCAATGACAGAGAATGGCAGGAGGACAGCCCTCACACATTGGTATGTACACATGTACTGTGGACATACTAGAGAGAATGTACACAAGTGATCAGGTGTGAATTTGTTTCTGTGCATGAAACAATGAAGACACAGGTCCCAAGAGAGTAAGAAGGAGCACACAGACCATCTCTTTGTAACTTTCTACATTCTACTTCAATTCACATAAATGTAATTCTAGGAATTCCTTACCCCATGCTCATGCCCAAGTCTAGAGGACTGAGGCGCTGAGCCACTGGAGGGGTCTCCTCTACCTCTGGGCAATGGGGTACAAAGGGCTAGCATGCTTGCCAGCCCTCCCAGGGACAAATTGGCCCTCTCTCCAGGACTGTCCTGCTGTTGTTCCCACCCACAGCAGCTTGCGTGGTTCTCAACTATAAGCCTACAATAGTCTACAATGGCAGATAGGCTGCCTTCCTGGTCCTGGATTTGGGCTGCCTGTTCCTATACAGCACTGGGGAGCAGATCAGAGCCATGGTGCTGCTTTCATTAAGTTTCACAAATAATTGAGATGATCACTCATAAAAGTGAAAGAAAGTTGAGGTGTTCAAACTCTCTGGGCCTTTTAAGACAATGGACGTATTACATCCCTGTGAATTTTCAGGAAGAAGCCTCTCATTAAAGCTTATTGCCTTTCGGCTGCCATTGGCCAGCCCTCCTGCTTGTCCTTCCTGTTAATCAGAGCAGAAAAAAAGGCATCTGAGTGGGGTTACAGTCTCCTGGTGCCAGTGTCCATCTTCCGGCAGACTCCCCCAGTGAGCTCGGGAGGATCCCAGGCTGCCATGATGGCCCCACACCTCCCACGCATGGGACTTGGAATCTAGAAAGGATATTACAGTCTTGTTCTTGAAGGAACTGATAAGACCTGGTTCTACCAGTTGCATGAATGATTAATGAGAGGTAATTAGTCAAAGTTTGTTAATCATTTTATAGACACAAAATGCTGAATAAGTGCTAAGAGAAGACACAGAAGCAGCAAAAGCCAAACGCTTCTACATGCACCTAGAGATGCTGATCACAGACTTCCAGAATGTTGGAGCCAGGGGAAGAAGAGACCTCAGAGACCATGTGCTCTGTGGTTTGCAAACTGCATGAAGGACCTTCTGGGCAGCTGCCCAGCCACTATCTTCTAGTGTTTCCTCCCAAACCAAACTGCAACAAGAAGGGCAAAATGAAGTTCCACAAAGACCATGCTCTCAGCAAACTTGAAAACAGAGAAGGCCAAAACTTTAAAATAACTGTAAATAAAAGGAGAAAAATTCTCAAAACCCAGCAGCTCACTCTCTAAGCTCCCAGGCTATGTCTATCAGCTAGCAAAAGGCTCTCTCCCTCCTTGCACAAAGGTCCTCCACTCTGGAAGACTTTAATGTATAGTTCCCATTGCTACTGATACGAAGAACAATGTCCAGGTGCTTGGGAAGAAAGGAAACAAAACACCTCCATACCTTTAGATAAAGGTTTAGACCATCCTCCCCCACCTCGACCAACCAACCAGTCAACCCATCATCCATCCACCAAATCAGCAGTCAACTAACCATCCAACCAACCTGTCAACCAAACCAGCAACAAGATAAATTCTGTTGTTGGGGAAATTTAAGACTTTAGACCAAAACACTTTAAAATCAAATATTCAGTGAGTCACTCTGACCTGATATGCCAGTTTTAGGAACTTTCCTGCCTGATTTAGGAGCCTAGGTTCCACTGCTAGTCTTCAGTGTCATCTTGGGATACTGTCCAATGTCTACCCACTATACTCTGCACAAGAGGACACCTTGCCCTCTGGCGCTGCACCAATCAGAAGCCAGGAGCCAGGTGCTTCTTCCTGGTCTCCCATGCGGGTGCAGGGGCCCAAGCACTTGGGCCATCCTCCACTACCCTCCCGGACCACAGCAGAGAGCTGGACTGGAAGAGGAGCAACCAGGACTAGAACTGGAGCCCATATGGGATGCTGGCGCCGCAGGCGGAGGATTAACCAAGTGAGCCATGGCACTGGCCCTGGTCTACTTTTTCTTGATGACAAATACCTAGTAAGAGATGCAAACACCACTAGGTCAACAGTACCACAGTAAGCTCTTTTGAAATAGGCAGGAGTGGAACTAACCTAGTTTGATTTTCTACTAGGTTTCAGGAACTGTAAGTGTTTGTGTGTGTTGGGGGGGGGGGCACACATTTAATTCTTACATAGACCCTGGGGTAGTTATCACTATCTTCATCTCACACACAAATTATCTAGTACTGTCTGATACAATGGACACAAAGCATCCAAATGAGTTAGGATTCAAATCCTTGTTTTTCTTATTCACTGCCCAAACTGCTGTGCCCCCTGCTTTTTTTTCTGTTGCCATCTTTTTGGCCGTTTTTGGCCATTTCACTCATGACCCCTATCAGAGAAACAGAGAGAGGAGGTAGGGTTGGAATGTTTGAATTCTACTATCAGTTGTTTCAGGGAGATGGAGTGTAGGAGAGGTGGTAGATTGGAACCAATGTCTAAAGTGACATTTCCTTTATCATCTCTGGGATTAATTCATCTGAGTCCACCCTTTTTGCCTTACAGTCACTGATTTTAAGGAATGGCTCCAAAGGGTCTTGAGCAATCCAAGGAGAAAGCAACTTCCCATGCTTTGAGTTCATTACCAGTTGGAGCACTGGTCTCATTAATAACTGGACCTTAATTCTCCACATTCAATGAAACTTCCATTACTCTAAATAACAATTTTTCTAATTACCCAGGCAGAGTGGCAATTGCATATTGAATACTAAGGATGATTTAAAACTAATAAATACTTTTGGAAATTCCTTGAACATTTTAATGAATTAAAAGTTATGAAATATTTATAAGCACTAACAACACCATTTAGTACCATTAATAAAATAAATACATTAGTCAGAGAATGAAATTCATTACTATTTTACTACTAGACATTGATGTCAATGACTGAATATTGCACCAAATTACTTGTAAAATAGACCTATTATTTGAGTGTGATTAATCTTTTCAATTATTTCTTTTATGTAGTTGTAATTTGGAAGTAATTTTCTTCTGGGAGTACAATGACCTCAGCACACTCATTTCTTATTTATTTATATTTGAAAACCTTTTGTGTGTGCCCTCATTTCCAGAATTCCAGTGGCCAAATATTTAAAACAGTCACCCAAACAGTCTTGATTGCTGCTAAGCACTCTGCAGGGCATTTTTAATTGGTATTATTAGTGATTATGAATTAGCCATTCCAAATAAGTAAATTTCTGGGCAAATTCTGGGGAGGAGAGGTCACCAAAAGTCCTTCCTGGTTCTACTGCTCAGGTCTGGTTGTTTTGGATTCCAGTCTGCCTGGAGGAAGGAGGAGGGCTCAGTATGCCAGTGGACACTGTGGCTCATCCCAACCCACAACCACGGCCACAGGATTACACGGTGTCACCCCTTTGTGGCACAAAGAACTCTGTGCACCCTGTCCCGAAGACAGAAAATGATTTCATCAGGGGTAAAAGCACAGATTGAGTGGGGAAGAGAAGCAGCCATTGTCTGTATCAGAAAGAAGACCTGGACTATCAGAGTCACTGCTGGAAATGTGGTAACCTCTCCCTGCAACCCACTGCTTAGACAAAGTGCAGATGGAAAGTGAAAGGTGGGTATGATTCTGTGATATCCTGGGATAGTGGTGCAGAATTATTCAGCTGTGGTTCCAATAAGGAGATTCAGCTTAGTCAAGGGACACACACACACACACACACAACAGAGAGAGAGAGAAAGAGAGAGAGACAGAGACAGAGAGACAGAGAGGTGGAGATAGTATTTATCAGGCCAGGCACTGTGCTAGGGGCTCTGCACACATCTTTTTTAATTTCTAAAAACTCCCTGTAAGTATGTATCAGTAGCCTATTTACTAATGAGAAAACAAAACTCATAGATTTAGGAAACTCCTTCAACTTAAAAAATTGATAAGCATTGGAGCTGGAATACCACACTCATTCAGCCAGATTTTAAAGCCCACACTTTGTCTACTACATGAGAATGAGCAAACCTTTATTGAGTGCGTGCCATGGAAAATACACTCTTAGTTGTTAATTGGGCTACAGAGATAAAGAAAAGACAGTCTTTGATGCTAGGACTTAGCATCTACTGAGTAAGTCAGATAAACAGCTGTAGAGAAGGAGAGAGTCCTAGAAGAGATATATATATAGAAACATCATTCTGAATGGCGGCTTCTCAGGGAAAATAGAATTTGGGCTGAGATTTGAATGAAGCATGGGACTTTGAAACATCGTGCACCTCAAGGGGCCCAAATGGAAAGGAAGCCCGAGCTGGGGAGGTGTGTTTGGAGGAAGAGCAACAGATCTCAGTGGTTGGATGAAACCATCCTTTTAATGCTCATCTTTTTGAAGGTTCATTTCACAGATAAATTAAGGGCCGGGAACAGGGAGTTAAGAAGAGGGTTTGGAAATTGGAGCTTGCCATCCTCAGCCGGAGTTAAGCACAGGCGTGAGTGAGGATACCCAGGTTGTGACTGCCATTTCTTCCCAGCCTTCACTTCCAAGCAACGTCCCTTAAAGTGACTGAACCGCACGGTGGGTAACACCACTCAGGTTGGCCTGCATGGCTCTCATCACCCACTTGGCTTTTGGCCACTAATCAACATTACACAGCTTTGCAGGAGGCATCCCAGGGGTGGGTCTGTTTCCACGAATGGTTGTTTTTCCATGAGAAAGTGAGCAGCTCAAGGGAACAGCTTAGGTTTAAAAAGGCTTCATCAGGCACGGTGAGGCCCAGAGACGTGAGGTGGCCCATAGCACCATCCACATTCCACAACGCAGCTCCAGCAGCCATCTTCTTGTTGACCCTCACAATGAGGTCAAATCCAGGACAACCACTAACCAAGGGCTATCCCTATCTTAAACTAAAAAGCAGATATTTCTTGGGAAAGCCTGTGATATCCTTTCTGATCCAAAGAATTACCTTCCCTATATTAAGGGGAGGAGAGAGGCCTTAAATCTGGAGTTTTCTGGGCAGCTCAGTGCTCGTTCTGTGCTTCTTTTGAGAAATGAACTTTAGAATTTGGAGGAAATTTGGAAGAAGACATATCTGTGAATGGAGCATTTACTCCACACCTCTGGTGCAAATCAAACACAAGTCAGGAATGCCCTCTAGGGAGCAATTTCTGTGCAAAGCGGAGTGCAGCTCTTAAAGCCACCACACCAAAATTCAGTCCTAAGACAGACACAATTTCATAGTAGTGTCAGGATGTGCTCGGCTTGGTGTCTCCTTGGTACGTGTCTGTTGAATGAACGGGCGGGTAGATGGGTGTGCCGCATAAAGAGGGTTTTCTACTGGCATTCCACAAGCAGAGTGCCACTGTAATCTCCACTTACAGGCACAGACCGAGGGTCCCGCTGGGGCACTACTTGCCGTTGGAACAGGAAATGCCAGCTGGGGCCAGGCTGCCAAGAGCCCATGAAGTAATCCTTCATTTTACCCAGCTGGATTCTGAGACTACTCTGGATAATGATTGGTTCCACATGGCTGGTCAAGGATTACACTCTGTTTGGCATCTCTCATTTCTTCTTGTTCTCTCTCAGCCTCAAAGGGAGATGTCCCACTGCCCATCACTGTCTTAGGTGGAATAGGAGAGAGAAGGGACGTGTCTGGGATATGCTACCCCTTTTGTACTGGGAATACTCTAACTTCATACCCAGCATCTCAAGACCAGGGCCCAGCTGGACAAGAATTTGCCCTGTGAAAATGGCCCATATTCAAAGTAGAATAGTTGTGCTTAGTCTGAATATTTTAAAGAAGGTGGAGTTAACGTAATTATTTTTGGCTTTCACTTTTTAAGTGAATCACAGGATCAAACATATTGATGAACAGGTGAGCTGAAAATCAGACTGTGGCTCCCAATCGGTAGTTCTCAAACTGTATCTCACAAAGCCCTGCTGTGGGAAAATGTGAAGTGAGTGCAGCAATGGGTTCTGGGCTCCCCATCCTCACTTCTTTAAGGCAGTCTTTAAGGAGTCTTCAGAAATTCATGGAAAATTCATATCATGAAAAAACTACATGGATTACAAAATTCTTTTGGTACCAACATCTATTTCATTCCATTTTTTCATGTGCTTTTTGAAGTCTCCTGGTACTTGTATAATTTTATATCCTTGACTGCTACATAAGACTCTGTATTATGTGTATAACCTCTAAACACCCCCGTTTTGGTTCCAGAGAGGGGCTGAAAGTGCATCTCCAATCTTGGGAACACGCACACCAAGGCTTTAGTGGTCGTGGCACTGCATTGGACACGGTGGGTTCTTCCCTCTTCTGCAGCCACAGAAGTCAGTGAAACCACTCCTTATGGGGAATCCTAGGATTATGACGCCCTCTGTGATGGAAGATGGATCAGAGGTAATGTGTATGGCAGCACTTCACTAGCATAAGGGACCAAATTACTTCTTGTTGAGAAATCTGTTAGGTGAGCTGCATGTGGGCCTGGCAAATCTCAGATGTGGTTCTTACAGGTTCATGAAAGAGAAAGGAAACTATGGCTGTCTGTGATAACACACATTTGTGCTCACACAGGTCACTCAAAGCTCCTTGTTTTTATGCTGGCCAGCAGGCAGTGGTCCATCTCAGCTGCCTTTGATCAACTTGTTCAAGCAAAGGGAAATACTGAATTGGTCTCTTAGAAAAACTGAGGACTTGACAACCACAGGAGGGATGGTCAGAAATTTAGTACGCTGTTTTTCAAGGAAAAATTGTGTCATTAATCATCACATTTCCATGTGGTGCGGGAGGCAGCGGAGACACCTGCTGGGGTCCCTTGCCTTCGACAGAAGGCATCAATGGGTGATAGACAGGAGCATAGATTCCAATATCAGCTGTGAGATATCACTCAGATCTCTGTGTCCTGATTACCACATCCATACAGTGAGATGGTGGCAACTATATATACCTCATACCACTGCTACAAAGATGAAGTGAGTTAATCAGAGCAGGTTTGGGCCATGGAAGGACTGGAGAGGGTTTGCGGTGACACGCACTATCATGAGCTGCTCAGAGGCATACTGACTATTTCAGGTCTTTCTGAAGAAGCCAGTCTTGCTCATTCTGGCTTTGTTTCTCCATCAGCATCCCTGAACCTGTGGGGTCTTGATGAGTGTTCTGCATGATCCCATTGCTCCGAGCTGTCTGCTGAAGAAAGTTTTTGTGAATGGACTCAGGGTTCCCGGGGAGCCCAGGCACATGTGTCTCTGGGGCTGACATTCCTTCCGTATGTGTTGAAGTACAAACTTCTTTTTCACTGGATTTTCAGGGAAAAACCTATTCCAAAGCAATTTCCACTCACAGCTACTTTCTTTTTGGAAGGAGTAGGGTAATAGCCCAAAGCTATACAAGCAGAAGCAGCATTTATCAATTGATTGATTAACCAATCAGTCAGCAAGTATTTATGTGATGTTGCCTTATGTGTTTAGCACTGTGCTAACTGCTCCCTGGAGAAATAAGAGAAATATAAAACAAGATCCCAAACCTCAAGTAAGGGTCTCAGGATGACTAATTGGGAACTGACCATAAGACAGTTGCTAAATTTAGATGCACAGAGCCACATCTTCCCAAGCAGAATTTCTGTAGTGCAAATGAAGTTTCTTGACCACAGCAAATGAATGAGGTGGTCCCACTGAGACCCCATATTTCATAATCTTCTGATGTGAGGACTGATAGAAGTTACACCTCAAGAAAGTGCCATAAGGAAAGGAGATATGGGGAGAATTGTCTGGTAATGTATATAAGATGGGCATGCTGTCAGGGAGACCAGCTGGTTGCTGCCAAAGTCCAAGTCTTCACGTATGAATAATATCAGAAGAATAAGGCACATGGCTAAGAAACTGAAGTCATAAGAGTGAATTCTAGAGACAGTATTGGATAGGCTCCCAGGCAGCAATGAGTCCAGGTTTAAAGGTTCTGGGAATTTGGGAGTAGGGAGAAGAGGAGTGGAAGAGTCAAAGATGATTCTAATGTTTTCAATAATAAATAAAACCTCAGTCTCTGTACATTCCCTAGAATCAGTAGAGTGTGGTTGACAGAAATGCTGGGTTTGTGGTCTGCTCAACTGGGGACAGATTTTGGCTCCATCTTTATCTTTCAGTAGCTGGTCAACTTCAGTGAGTTTAGAAATTTTCTGTAAGCTTCAGTTCTACCATCTGTAAAATAAGGATGACAGTCACTGCTTTATAGCAGAATTGCAAAGCTTGTGTGAGATACCAAATGCAACCAGGTGAACACTTGTATTTGCACATAATGAGTGATCCATCAACATTAGCTTTGACTGGGGCTATGAGCTCCCATGAACTGAGCATCTACTGAGTGTTACTGTGATAGGTGTAAGGATTTGAAGAGATCAAGAGGCATGTTTCTATAACACTCACAGATAGATACTGTCTCTCTGCAGGGAGAATTGTTCTAGCATTCTCTAGAAGACTTCCCCAGATGAACTAATTGGCGCCTTTCTTCATATGGACCAAGGAAGAGCTGTAGAGTTCTCCAGTTGTGTTTTTCCTCATGTTCTATATGTGTCTTTTCATGAGAGGACTGAATTGCTCTCACAAATAGACCAGGTACCCTACAGACCTATCTGTTATGCTGGCTAGAATGTCATCAGCTAGCATGTTCACCATTCAAAGACATCACATCTTCCCCCTTTTATCTTTGCCTTCATAACCTAACCATAGCATTGGCCCCAGCAAACACAGATACTTACTTATATAAAATAGACCTTGAGTATTTCTACAACAACAGCAATGACAAAAACCAAAGAAACTCCTTCTCTTTAAATATGTAAGTGTAGTTTCAGGATGCTTTCTATCATTGGAACTTTCCTATATCAACTGATGTTGCCTGAATTTGTTCTGCTATGGGAGGGTGCTATGGTTTGGATGTGATTTGCCCCAAGAGAGTCATGTGTTGGAAGCCTGGTCCATAATATGGTGGCATTAAGAAGTGGTGGAACCTTTAAATGGTGGGGCTTAGTGGAAGATAATTAGGTTCCTGGAGGAGCTGCCCTTGGAAGGGATTAATGCTGGTCTTGTGGGATGAGTTTGTTCTTGAAAGGAGGAACTGTTATAAAAGAGCAAGACTGGTCCTTCCCTGGTCTCTGGCTTCCTCCCTCACTTGTTTCTGGCAGGGTGATGGCATCTGCTGAGGTGTTTACCAGAGGCCAAATCAACAGAGTCACCCGATCCTGGTCTTTTTAGCCTTCAAAACTATAAGGTCAACGAATTACTTTTCTTTGTAAGGTACCCAGCTTCAGGTTTTTTGTTATGGCAACAGAAAGCAGGCTTACACAGAAGAAGAGCTGGCAATTTTAAGAAAATTCTGAAGTTAATTTGTTCTTCTGTGATTGCTTTCTTACACATTCCACCAACTCCTCCACACTCTTTGGTGGCTACAGGTGGTCTGAGCAAGAGAAGGAGTCGGGAGGGACATCTGCTTTCCCATGGAGACCATCTGTTCTTGGAACTGCAGCCTCTGAAGGAAGCTGGCCAGGCCATGTGGATTTCCCCAGGCCACCTTCCCTAGGGATTCAGTGGGAGACTTGTCTTCTTTCTCTTGTAAGAAGGTATCCAGCTGACAGAAACTTTCTGGATCATCAGAGAAAGGTTAAGGAGGTCAACCATACTGGTTTCATTGAGGGTAGAGAAGACAAGAAACAGCCCCTTCAATTGTGCAACAGACTCACTACAAATGCAGCAAAAGCTACAAGAATTTTGTAGGTGAGATGGGGAGCTGCATGGTAATGGGGGAAACATCTGTGCCATTAGTTAGATCCTTGACTTGAATCTGTAAAGAATTCTCGTAGGTAAGACAATTTTGTAGTAGTAGTGCTAGACCAGATAGCTGGTGTTTTCTGGTCTCTTACTCCTGTTTCCTGATGTTGTTCTAGTGAGATGAGGCCAATTCTGGGAACTGAATCCTCCCTCGTATTAACTGGTTCCCTCTCAACAGATGCCTCTTTTGGACAGCACATAGACCCCTGACATCTGTGAGGATTGATGATGTCCACAGACGTTCACAAATCCCTCACTTCATGAGTGTGGAAATAGTTGTACAAGCTCCTGGCTTGCTCCCAAACCACACGTTTCTTGTATATTGCCTCAAACCACAGGTTAGCCACATTTTCAACTTGAACTGAAGTTCAATCTATCACATTATGGTGATTTTTCTTTTCTCGCACACATAAACCAGTTTTGATTAAAACGACAAAAACGACAACAAAACACACTTTGGGAAGGTTCTTGCAAGGCTAACAATGCATAAAGAGCCATAGCAGCCTAACGATCTGGGTGGTCCCTGGAGCTCCCTACCCGAGGGAGTGACTGTCATATGGTACCTTGCAAAGGCACAAGGTTAAGAATTAGGCCTCTATGTGCAACAGATGACTGGTGTTACACGGGCCTTCATGGCCATTCATGGAAAGCCTAAATGGAGAATTTAGGCCTGGGAGTGCTCCAGACTTCTTTCCTGTCTACACTTCATTCTTAGGCCTCTCAGACCACAAAATCCATGGCACAGATGAAGAGTGGGCTTTCCAGTGAGCCTCAGTGCAGTCAGGTACAACAGAGAACAGCAGCAATGAAAGAAATTTCTTCTTTAAGTTTTGTACAGATCAAACCCATCTCTACACCCTCTCCATTGGAGAAATAATAAAGAATGCTTATAACTATAATCCTGGGCCTTCTGAAGAATCAAGAAAAGGCCAACCTCATATATCTATTTAAAAAAATCACTTTTGTCTATTTATTTGTCTATTTTAGTTTGCTTGGTTCCCTCTCCAAAGCCTCTGATGGCCAGGGTTGGGCCAGGCTGAAACCATGAGCCTGGAACTCAATTTGGGTTCCCCACGGGGTGCAGGGCCCCAGGTACTGTGTTATCACCTGCTGCCTCCCAGGATATGCATTAGTAGGAAGATGGAGTAGGAAGCAGAGAAAGGACATGAACTCAGAACTCCGACATGGGATGTGAACATTCCAGTAGCATCTTTTTTTTTTTTTTTTGGACAGGCAGAGTTAGACAGTGAAAGAGAGAGAGACAGAGAGAAAGGTCCTCCTTTTTCTGCTGGTTCACCCCCAAAATGGCCGCCACAGCTGGCGCGCTGCGCCGATGCGAAGCCAGGAGCCAGATGCTTCTCCTGGTCTCCCATGCGGGTGCAGGGCCCAAGGACTTGGGCCATCCTCCACTGCCTTCCCGTGCCACAGCAGAGAGCTGGCCTGGAAGAGGAGCAACCGGGACAGAATCCAGCGCCCCAACCAGGACTAGAACCCGGGATGCTGGCGCCGCAGGTGGAGGATTAGCCAAGTGAGCCACGGCACCAGCCCCAGTAGCATCTTAAGTGTGGCATCTTAACTGCTGTATCAAACACCTACTCCAACCTCACAAATCTGTTGAGGATCTACTTCATCTTCACAGCAATCAGTTTTAAGGCAAAGTTTGGAAGGAGGGGGAAAGCTTATCAAAAATCAGCACAGACATAATTATTATGATGGAGTACTGTGTTTAATTCAGAGTTTCCTAGCAGCAAAGGCAAAAAGGAAAATAACTTTGTTCTCCAGGAAAGATAGGGAGATACAATTTTATGACAATCAATATTAAAATAAATTTATAATGTGGGACTTTCTACAAAAGGAACTATACCCTAAAGGATTTTACAAAATAAAATAAAAATTTTATATATAACTATTTCCTATGTTGTCCCTAAATAATAACCTAAATAAAATCAGTAATAGTACTTAACTGAAAATTGTACCTCAGGAAAAAAAAAAGTTAAGCAATGATCACCATCAACTTGGGAGGAGGGTGAGGAGTGGGTAAAGAAGTGGGTGAAACCGAAATGGTGGAATACTGACAATTACTGAAGTTGGGGTAAAGGCACATAAGGTTTCATTCTCTTATTCTATTTGCTTTGTATGAACTTGAAATTTTCAATAAATATATTTTTTAAAAAAAATAGCTTAAAGCATTTAATAGCCAGGAAAGCTAAGTCAAAGTGTTTTCTCACAAAGACTATTTCCTATTTGACAAAGTTTTGCTAAGTAGATATAGCTAGATATGATTGTATTGTTAAGTAGATGCAGTTTTACACTGGGTCTTTGGAACTTGATTGCCTGGGCCAGGCAGCTCTTGATAGCATCTTGAATCAAGCCCTGAGCGCTGTAGACTCTTCTAGAGGAGTCTGCACATTCCTTGCTAAGTATGGTGGCCAGTTGTTGACACCCAACACAGCAAGTGACCAGGGAGGGAGCAGGCAAAGCCGGAGTCAGATACCTTCACTGCAGTTCTTCAGGGCGAAGAAGTCCACCGCAGACAAGCTTCGGTTCCCACTGGAGATGTATTCCAGGGCCACTCGGAACGGGTTCTCTGGGCGCCCAATTCTTCCCTGCAGCACTGTCCACCTGGTGGAAAGCACAGAAAAACAGTGGTGAGAACTGCTGCACAGAGGGTCACGGCCTGCACTGACTCCAGGGCTCCTTCTTTCCGGGCACCAGGAGTGGCCTGAGCAAGAGGCAAACACTGTTCCCTTCTCAGCAGACTCAGAGTCAACTCTCAAACCCACTCTGGCCACGGCATTCCCTTTTCTCTTTCTTTCTTTCTTTGAGGCAACTGCAGATCTTTGGACCATTTCAGTAGCTAGTATTCATAGGATATGAATATCAATATGTGAGAAAACTTGGAAGCAGAATCCAGGAAAAGTCGTCAAAAACATTTATCACTCTATTTATAATTACTTCTGGAAAGAATGCTTGGTTTTGGAATTTTATCTGATATCAAAGTCTCAGAACCCTCTGGCTTGCTACAGAGTTACTTCAGGGAAACTAGCAAGAGCTATTTATTTACTTCAGGAAAATTAAAGTGCACTGAAGCATGTATTTTGGGGTAAAAGGTACCTAAGATTGACGTGGACTTTGCAAAAAAAGTACAAACAGAAGACGATGGAAGCAGGTCAAATGGTGAGCTCTGTGTCCATCTATACTCAGGGACACTGACACCGCGAGAGACCAGAGAATAAGCTAAATGAACATTTTTACACCTTGCTCATGCTATTAACCTCTTGGAATAGCCTCCTGTCATTGATTGGAACATCAAATTTACTTTCCAACATTGATTCAGATGTGTGTGTGTGTGTGTGTGTGTAGAATGGAAATTACCTGGACTATTTCATATTTTCTTTCCTTTTAAGCCCAATTTAATTGAAGTATAATGAATATATGATAAGTTGCATGTACTAAAACTTATCATTGGATGAATTAAAGTATATATATTGGTTAGTTTTGATTTACAGATAACACCCTGAAACCATCACAATATTCTACATTTTCTTATTTCTAGGTTGTGCTTGCATATGACATTGTAAGTGACAAAACATTTAGATAAAAATATAGCTTTTTTTCTTTTTTTTTGGTTTTGGTTTATCTCTTTGTTGGTATCCATGAGTCTTTTTCACCTGTTTTCTCTCTTTTTAAAATTTTCTAAAATTTTCATTTTATTAGAGGGAGATCTTCCAACTGCTGGTTTACTACTCAAATGGCTGCAACAGCTGGGACTAGGCTAGGCTGAAGCCAGGAGCCTGGAACTCCATTTGTGTTTCTCACTTGGGTGGCAGGGCCTTGAGCCATCATCTGCTGCCTCCCAGGACGAGCTGGATGGGGACCTGAGTAGCCAGCACTTGCACCAGAACACCACTGTTCAGTGACAATGAGTGGGGATACTTTTCAGCTGTCACTTACACAAGTGAGGGCAGAGTAAATGTGCTGCTCTGTGATGGCATGTGCCCAGGGGCATGTCACCAGGCCTGAAACACAGATTGCAAGGTCATTTCAATACTAGAATGTTAACAATTTCTGCATTACTTCTGATTTTCTCGGTATCATTATCATGTTGAAAGAAGAACTCCATAGACTTATCAAAATGCTGCCTTGAGTCAAATTCTTAGACTCCAAGCCAATGTAGTTGCATATCTAAAACTCTGTGACACAGCGCTCATCCTTCCACAGTGAGTCAGGGACAGCATTTCTACGTTTGCTTGCGCTGGATCCTATTGAATCTTTTCTGTCTTTTCTAGCTTTCGGAGCAGAAGGCGCTGCTAAAGGCAGTGAACAACCTTTTTCAAGAGAGTGCTCCTGTTTTGTATCTCTGGGCCCTGGCATGTGGCTTGGGCATGCAGTCGGTGTCTACTGAATGAAGGGCTTAGTTTTATTCCCTACCTATGCTCTTCTGTAGTTAATCCAGATCACTGGAGCCAATTCCTCAGCCGTTTAATAAAAGTGTATTACATTCCCTCACAATAGATGCTGTGGCAGGGATTATTGCTGCTGTAAAGTTTGTTCTGTTACTGTACCCAGCAGGATTTCCGTCCAAAATAAAACTGGTGCAATTGAATAAGGAAAAGGAGGCCTTTTGGTTTAAATGTGAGTCTGTCAAAGAAAGAAATATTTGGAAAGAAAATGCAAATGAGGGACTCTTAAGGGAAACAACAACAACAACAACAGAGAGAGCAGAATCTTTCTGTTTCTTCTGAAAAACAAAGCATCCTATTTCGGAGGGAGGATGGTGATGAAAGGCACGAGCATTCATATTCTGCCAACACCGTGGTTCTGTGCGCTGAGGAATGAGGGATTTTAATTCCAGGTACACAGTGGCCCTGGACAATGATTTCCACTTCTATGTTGGCACTGGCCCTCTGGATGAATGTGTCAAGAGTTTTAGGAATTAGTTTCTGAGTTACTGATGCAATAACTTTTGTCTGAAATTCTCTGGCCTCCCATAGTTTACTGCTGCAACTTTAATAACTTTCGGGGCAGTTGCCAAATATGTATTTTATATTCAGGGAAGTTGGGACCAGCAAAGGGCAAACTTATACCTAGGGTCAGATTTGTTTAAGAGACAGCCAAAAAACCCAACGAAAAACAAATCCAACCTCTCCTCTCTGTCTGCCTCCATTTTCTTTGCTTACATCCCAGTGGTCACAAAGCTCGCTCATTAGGGTCCTGTTTTCGTTGCTTTGGCTGGTGGCTACTCTGGCTGTTCTTGCAAGGGTGAAGGTTATGTTCTGACCTACAGCCTCCTAGAAGCAAACGTGCAGCTCTATCCATGTGCTGGGGATTCGTGACTTCCTAGCACTGGGGCTTCAATCAATCAATTTGACAGTGTGGGGTGTCCATCTGGACTTTAGGAAGCCAGAAGGCCTGTCTGGTCAGCCTGTCACAATCCATTATCTTCCTGGTGTCTCTCTGGAGCTCTCCAGTTCTCCGGCTGGCTCTGTTCCTCATTTGCCTGATGACTTTGAACAAGGCACTTTTCTACAAATGCCTGAAATTGTGGATGTTTTTTGATCAATTCTATTCTCAACTAGAGAAAGTGTTTCTGAAAGAAAAAGACACTAACCACCCACCTTTGCTGAGTGACTACACCATAATAAATAAATTAAAATGTACCAAAAAAGGCAGAGAGTTGGTTTGCGAATACTAATATTATGACCTAGAGATAGTGCATAGAAAGTTCACTGAATTGGAAACTGTGTTCTGGGACCTGTTCCTGGATTTGCATGAGCTTGGGCAAGCACAGCTTTTTTTTTTTTTTTTTTTTTTTTTGACAGGCAGAGTGGACAGTGAGAGAGAGAGAGAGAGAGACAGAGACAGAGAGAAAGGTCTTTCTTTGCTGTTGGTTCACCCTCCAATGGCCGCCACGGCCGGCGCGCTGCGGCCGGTGCACCGCGCTGATCCGAAGTCAGGAGCCAGGCGCTTCTCCTGGTCTCCCATGGGGTGCAGGGCCCAAGCACCTGGGCCATCCTCCACTGCACTCCAAGGGCACAGCAGAGAGCTGGCCTGGAAGAGGGGCAACCGGGACAGAATCCGGCGCGGGACTAGAACCTGGTGTGCCGGCGCCGCTAGGCAGAGGATTAGCCTGTTGAGCCGCAGCGCTGGCCGCTTTGGGTTTTAATTCTTCATTAGCAAAGTATGGACATTGTAGTAAAAGTTCTCTAAGGACATGTATTGATCTGATGCCTATACGTCTCTAGGAGATGGCAGAAGTCCTAGTGACAAACTATTTTATGAAAGCCCTGAAAGCTGAAATTGACAGATAATTTCCCATAGTGGTGGCAGCACAGTGATTAGTCATACAATCTTGGATCTGTTTTTGCAGAGCCTCAGGCTCACCCTTCTTGGAGAAATGGAGATTTGTCCAAGGTCACACATTGGGTTATTTGCAGACCCAAGATTAAACTACAGCATTTCTCTTAGACTGCAAGAACCAGAGATAATGCAGTCTAGGGATCAGTCTATACAGTCAGTTGCATTTCAAATTGCTAAAATCACAGAGATGGCAAAGGATATGTCTCCTTAGCATCACTGGAGGGACCAGGGATCTGGGTTTTGAGCACAGACACTGTCAGAGAATCCACAAAAAATGTGTAAGAAGTGTTGACATGGAAACAAAAGGAATTTCTAAGGTTCCCACTGCTCCCCGACCAGGTTGGTCTTGAAGGTTTAAAGGAATCTGGCATGTCTGATGCAGGGCGAGCTGCTGATGAGACTGAAGGGTTGACAGCTGTGACTCAAGAGGGTGAAGGCATCAAGTTATTTTAAACCCAGAGTGGAGGGCTCTTTGTGACAGCATGTGAGGGCCATGGATAGCAGTTGCTGTTATGCAATATCCCAGTAGGCAAACTAGTGATGCAGGGCTGGCTTACAGAATGAACCTTCAATCGCTATGAGCAATGCAAGAGGGTGCACTACTGAGATGGTTTTAGCAGCCGCAAAGGCATGAGGCGAGATCTACACTCAGCTCTCGAAGCTCCACCATCTACTCAGCTAAGCAACCTAAGGCAATAGCACCAGCCTCCCTGAGCTTCAGTTTCTTGACTTTTAAGACAGAGGTTGTAATGTCTAGCCTGCTGGATTGTAAGAAGGGTGTATACAAAGTAAGTAGAAGAGCTCTTAGCACACAGCAGGGGCTCAATAAAGAGAGCTAATTACAAAAGACCACAGCTTTCTTCAGGGAGTGGCAGGGATCCATGCAAATATCTTTATCTCAATTCATTTAGGCGATGGGGATGTAGGTAAAAGAGAGTGGGAATGGCATGTGCAATTTATGAGTAGCAGCTACCATATCTGTCTAAACAAACAAAAATGAAATTTAGTTATATGGAACTTCCCATGAGAAACACAATGCCAGGAAATCATGTTGGCACGCCACCACCAGATATACAAGTCAGGACTGGACTACTGATAGCAGATCAACCTTCTACTCAGAACCTTCCAACAGCCCCATCACCATCTATACTTTTGCATCTTCCTGTAGCATGTGCAAAGATGCCTGCGTCAAGTTCTCAGTTAAAATGTGTTGGGTTACATTGCATTTCCCAAGTAATTTCTGCTGTTTAGTTGCACACTAGATATTGTATTAAATATTCTAGGCATACTGAGGGTTTAGGATTTAGCACTGCTCCCAGGAGCTTACAGACTGGAGAGAAAGAATGAGAACATGTACTGAAACATGTACTGGAGTATGTGGGAGCTAGGTGAGTGATGCAGGCACTGTGTGCTGTTGCCACGTAGAGGGCAAAGTGTTGCCTCAGATTGGATGATCAGGACACGTGCAACTTGACGCTGAATTGTGAAGAGGGAGAACTGGGAAAAGGGCAATGCAAAAAGAGATGGGCATGAGCACATGAGTAGGGGTTGAGTCATTGTTTTTCACTGGCTTCTACAAGGTAGGATAAGTTCTGTGTCTCACCTCCTCCTTCCTTAATGCTAGGGTAGTGAGTCATTCATCATTGTGTCTCCAGTGCCTTATTGTCGTAGATGCATAACAAATATTTGCTGCATGAGAAAATAAATGCATGAAGAGGTTTCTATTAAATCAGACAAGATGTCTGGCATTCTTGGCTAAAATTATGGGACAGTGGAGTTGGGTTAACGTAAAAGTTCATGCGAATTCATTAACTTTGGCTGCCATCCATTTAAGGGGTAATGATGCCTTCCCTGTTAGGAGGAATTGAAAGACTGGGAAAGTGTGGCTGTTGCAGGAAGCAGGTAGTATTAGCACATGGCTCATCACAAAGCTCTTGGCTCTCCACTTGCCAAAAGTGAATCAGAAGGAACCAGAGGATTATGGTAATTGGGAACCAGAGGGCACCTGAGTTCTCAGCTGGAGGAGTTGTCAGCTGATGTGTAAATCTTCTTTACAATGCAGGTGAGGCTTGGACCAAGTCAATATGAATATTACCACACCAACACCAATACGAACCCTAATAGCAGGATCAACAACAGCA
This sequence comes from Lepus europaeus, assembly GCF_033115175.1. NCBI lineage: Eukaryota > Metazoa > Chordata > Mammalia > Lagomorpha > Leporidae > Lepus > Lepus europaeus. The sequence goes on from NC_084839.1 coordinate 26,071,247, forward strand.
GCTAACATCCATCGAAGGTCTATTCTAAACCCAGGTTAGTGTGACTCCACAGTGACTGAACACCATCTTACTCTTGCTCTTTTGAGCTTCTTGAGGTTAGAAACTGTCTTCGTGGGGCTTCATTTCAATTTCTGGTTCTGGTGGACAGAGCTGGGGGCCTGAAGCCACAATATGTGGCCACTCTCACATTCCGTACTGGTCGTGACAGCCAAGTCATCCAGGTGCTCCCTAACCCCCGAGCTGGGACAGTCAGACTCTTGGGTCACATTGAGGATGACAGAAGCTACACAAATCAGCCAGCCAGCCAAGTCCCTGTCACTTAGAATTCAGACACGTGATTACTACTATTATCAAATGTCCCCCGTCAAGGCTCAGGGTGCACGGCTGACATTCCTCCAGAGTGTCCTTCCTAAGACTCCCCCTTGACAAGTGTCTGCACGAGGTGTGAAGGTGTGAAGATTTGCTAGAAACAAAAAACTGAGCCTGTGGCAGCTTGAACAGATGAATACCGCAAAAAAGATAAAAGTCAACTGGACCTCTCTCCCTAATCTTATTCCTATAGGATGAAAACACACATGACTTTTAAGTTTTCCTTAAAATATACTTTGTAGTAATTCTGCAGCAAATATAAACCATTCAGCACAATTTTTTTTTATCGTTTCCACTAAATCAGCCTGCATTTAAAGCATTTTTATGAGAGGTAGCAGGGGGAGAAACGCCAGATCAATGTAAATGTTAGAGTGAAGCCCTTTGTTGCTTGTTAATTTCTTGTAACAACACATGGCCAGGGGCACAGGGTCTTCAGGGTCTTTTCATCCAAATGGTCTATGCTTTGTTACTCATTTGCCCTTCAGGTTTCCCGCAAGCCAGATGGATGTGCCCTATTAGATCTGGATGGACATGAGGTTTGGGGTTGAGTCAGGCTCTGACTTCCACTCACCCCCCTGGTGCAGGAGAGCTGCTTTAAGGCTGGGGGTGGCTGAGCAAGGTGGTGCCCAGGCAGGATGGGCTCTCGGGGGCCACAGGGTGACTGCATTGAAATCTTTGTTTCACCAGAGATGTTGTGTGAGTGATGGACCTGGGAGGTGGCCTCGCTTTCCTGGGGTGGGGCTGAGAAGATGTTTCAAACTGCACTTTCTGGATCCTCTCTCACGCTGTGTCGAAGAGGAAAAATGAACAGTCTTCAGCTCTTTCTTGACATCTCTTCATCTACTTCCTGTTATCTCCTCTCTCTGTCCCTCCCCTCTTTCTTCTTTTTTCCTTCCTGTCTACAAGAGAAACATGAGTATCCTGATTAAGAGCAGAAGCTTTGGGACCAGAATTAGTGTCATCTTATCTCAGTTCTGCCTGTTAAATGGCTGTGTGACCTCCGGTGAGCCACCTAACCTAACCTCTCTGTGCCTGAATTCCATAGCCATTGTTGTAAGGAAAAATTATGGAAGTGTTTTAAATTGGCCTTCAGCTGACAATTTCTTTGATTTATTTATTTTAAAGTCAGAGTTACAGAGAGAGAGGGAGAGACAGAGAAAGAAACATTCCATTCGCTGGTTCACTGGATCTCTAGATGGCTGAAGCCAGGAACCAGGAAACTCACCTGGATCTCCCATGTGGGTGCAGGGGCCCATGTACATGGGCCATTTCCCACTGCCTTTCCCAGGCCATCAGAAAGCAGCTAGATGGGAAGTGGAACAGCTAGGACACGAACTGGAGCCCAAATGGGATGCCGGTACCACATGTGGCAGCTTTACCTGTTATGCCACAATGCCAGCCCCCAAACTTTTCATTTTACATTGAATGAAACACTTTGTGCTATCTGAATGTTCATGGTTACAGAGTCTCCAAGGTTACTCTTTAGTACCCCTGGTACCCTCTACTCTCATCACTTGAGTTAGATACCCATGGAGAGTAAGTTATGCTGCCTCCAAACTTGTTTATGCCACTTATACTCATCAAGATAAAACAACATAACTGTTAGTTCTTTGGAAGGGTAGTGGTAAATTACCATGAATAACTGCTGTTGAATTAGGTGTGAATGGGGCAAAAGGAAAGACCAGACAATAAATTTAAAAATTCAGAAAGCCTCCAGAAAACTTCTCACATTTAAAAAAAATTATTTTCTACTTTAGACAAAGTGCAACTGAACATTATGGACAAGGTGTCATGAATGTGATTTGTGTGCAAGACAATGCAGATATCCAATCAAAAGACTACACTGGAAGCAAAGGCCTTGGCCCTACATCAAGAAGTGGAGAATGAGTATGCATTTGTGTTAGGATGTAAATTGATACCCAGGCAACTGCTGGTGCTTGTCTTACTTTCTGAGAGGGATTTTTCTTTGCTCTGGTTTGTATAAAGAAATGCATAGAGGATTTACTGGCATTTTATTCCTTTTCAAGAAGGAACACTGATTATCCATGTGAAAAATCAGTGAGAAAATGTCTTCCAATCAAGAGTAGCAGTCTTGAGAATCCTGACGTTCCTCTTCCCATCTTTCTAACTTTTGGATTAGGTCCCATGCAAGCTACCTCCTCCGGCATTTGGTGAACATTCTTCATCAGAGAGCTGGGGAGCAGACTCAGCTGGGTTCTGGGCCCAGGAAGTGAGAGGAGAGTTAGTTTGGGGCTGGCATCCCAGAAACCACTTAGAATTACAGAAAGGAACACAAGAGGGGATCCCAGTGGGGTTTTCCACTCCACAAACTTGCCAGCCAATGTTTCTGGCAGGTGGGTGATGGATTTTCCCTGATTAGAGTCCCAGCTGATCACTTTGCCTTTCTAACTCTTTCTGTGAGGAGGTGCAGGCATATCACCCACCAGTGGCCAGTGGGAATCTCAATTTGGTTTCCCAACCTTCTCTTCCTTCCAATAACTTTTTAGCACCATCTGTTCATTTCAGATACACAATTCTTTTTATGAGCCAAATCAGCACTGTAGGTTCTTTTAGCTTACACATATATTTATTTTAAAATCCATCATCACCCGAAAGGATAAAGACAACATTGAAACCTGAAAGGTAGCCATTCCAAAGGGTTCCTCCTTCAGTCCGATCTGGCTCCAGGTTGAGTCCTGTATCCTAAGTGGGCCCCGGCCACCAAGCTTGACTCCCAGGACTTCCCTAGCCTGGAAGCAGCCCTCCCTGTCCATGTTCAGATGGTACCCAGAGGCCCATCACACTCCCTAGAGAGGCAGCTTAAATGCCACTTAATGCTTTAGTGTATCAATTGGTTTTAATTCGAAAGCAAGCCTCAGAGTCAAGTAAAATGCCGACACCCAAGCTCAGAATCTCCATTTCAATGAGAAATATCTGGCCATGGCAAGTCCCCGTGGTGAGACTTTATAAGGCCGCTTGGCCCTGGCCATTAGCTGTGGTCCTGTAAGCAAATCCTGGGGCCAGGATAAGTGGTCAGCCCGAAAAGACTAGAGGGGCCTGGTGAAATGGGGTGTGGACAGCCCACAAACTTGACCCTGCCAGGACGATCCCTCCTTCCACACATTGCTGCTGCCCTGTCACTTCACTGAGGCGGCCATCCAGGATGGGCCGTCATTGCCAGGGTCTTGGATACCTAGTGGTTGCAGTGCCTTGGTAGAGATGGATGCACGAGCTCTGCTACAGCACCTGTGGGTACCAAGGTAAGGATGTGGATGCTGACATAATTGCAGGTGTTGGGGCTCAGAAAATCATGCCCCAGAGGCTGGCGCTCTGACAGGATGAGAGGCCTCACAGCCAACCTGAGAATCCAGGTCCCTCCAACCATCCTTTGACCCTTCCCAGAGCAATGAGATGCTTCCTGGAAGGGTCCCTTATCTACCTGACCAGATTTGCCTATGGGAGAACACAATTACCTTCAGTTTTCCTTTGGAAATGTCATTAGCCAGAGAAGACTAAAGTCACGTCCTGGGAGGACACACTGAAATCTGTCACACTCCTGAACAGACTTTTGCCACACACCATTGTTCTCTATTTCAATCCCATGGAGAATCATTTATAATCCATTGTTTATTCTGAGGGCCCAAGGGAATTTGACCCAGGCCACTTTATGTTCTCCAAACCCACTGAGTTCCCCTAAAATCATTTACTATCCCCCTGACATTCCCCAGTGCACCTCTCTTGTGGGGAATGGTTTTGGTACCATGGTGTGCTTGCTGCTGGGTAACCACACTTCCATGGCTCTCCCCTGCGCTGTGGTCTTCTTTCTCTTTTGCTCATTAATAAGCTTGTATACCTTCCCTCATACTCAATCTGTCTTTGTCATTTATTCCAGCGAACCTTCAGAGGGTACAGAGGACATTTTTCTTCTTCCCTACACAGGGCTGACAGCTGTTGACTGGCGTGAATCTTGGAAGTCACCTGTCTAATCCTCTCATGTGCCACAGAAAGACTAAGCCCCAGTTCCACTTCCACTTCCACTCTGCAGCCAGAGGAGGGTTCCATTCTATTCCTTGTATCTGGAATGATATCTTCAAAATTCAGACATGCCCTTGGGTCCTGCCTCTGGCTCCCTGTACGCACCACCACGGCCCTTTCACGCCTCTCCATTTAGCCCATGGTGTTCCCTACGCTCAGAATCCTTTCCTCTGTTTTCTCTACTGTGCTGCTCTTCATCAGTCAAAGTTCAACTTGGAATCCTCCAGGAATACAATCCCAAGGTTGGAGCAGAAGAGTGATGTATGGCAGTAAGGGCAGGAAGTGTCACCTGCCTGATAAGTTTTTGGAAAAGCTTCCTGGAGGAGCTTACATTTGATCTCATTGGTTGGCTTCCCTTACTTCTAATAAGGTGGATGGGAGGGTGGTGTCATTAGTTGAATTATTTCACGTCCCCCTACCCCAAACAAGGAAGTCTTAACCCCTAGAGCCTTGGAAGGTGATCTTATTTGGAAAGAGGATATTTATAAAGGTAATCAGAACAGAATGTGGTCATAAGGGTGTACCCTAATACAAAATGACTACGTTCTTACAATCAGGGGAGTCTGGTGGCAGAGTCACGCATGCAGGGAGAACACCATGAAGGCATGGCCGGGGCAATGCCTGTGTGAGCCAAGGAATGCCAAACATTGCCAGCGAGCCGCCAGACGCTGGGAGGGAGGAATGGAATGGACTCTTGCTCACGGGCCTCAGAAGCAATCAACCCTGCAGACTCCTGGGTCTCCGGCTTCTAACTTACAGAACTGTGTGATGGTGAAGGTCAGTCATGTAAGGCACCCGATGGTGGCACCTGTTACGGCAGCCCTCATGAGACTTACACAGGTGGATGGTTCAAACCATCCCCACTTACTGGAGAAACACACTGGAAAGTACTTTAGCAGCCTGTGGATGGATGATGTCACCTGAAACCTACCTCTTTTTCCTTAGGGCCAGAGATGGCACAGGACATTTCCCTGTGCCTCCCAGATGACCAGCATGTTACCACTGGCTTCAGGGAGGCCACTCTGTTGTACAAGGACACGGGAAAGCCCTAGCTAATAACCCAGGAATCACGAACCTATTAGATCCGCTTGGGGTAGTGCTCACACCTTTAAGCCATGCTTAAAGAAACTAATGGAATTTGGACTCTAGGCTTCTACCAAGTCAGCCACATGGGACCTGCCCAGCACACCACAAACACAACTGCTTGAGAGGCCCCGGGATTGCACCAACAGTGTGTTCACCTGGGAGCCAATTTCTGGATTGGAACTGCCACAACCAATTTTCCTAGGACTTTACAGGGTCAGCTTACAGTTGTGACCTGGATCTTTTAAGGGATGCTGAGCCTGCACTAGAAGCAGAGGCACACGAAGGAGCCAGAAAGATCTGGACTGCGGCTGGGATGGGCGGGAATCCCCAGGCATGGGGCCAGCCTTTCCGCCTGTCTTCTGATCCTTGCAGACTTTGAATATTTACAGTAATAAAACCACGGACACTCAGACTCCTCTGACACTGTCCCTGGCCCTATAAACTGGAAGCTGCAATTTTCCGGAAAGGGCAGACTCCTGGGTTTCTGCTGGTTCAGTCCTCCAGTAAGAATTAATTGACAGTGGCTTGGGGAATGTTCAGCTACAAACCTGGAATAGCCCATCTTCCTTTACCTGCCTCTCAAGAGGCATGCACATTGAGAGGGGACTGACTGGATCCCCACTGTCTCAGAAATGTCACCACAGTCACTGGTGAGCCCAAATGCAGTTTGTCAAACAAACCAAGCAGAAACCTACAAGGAGGCCATAAAAACTGGCTCCTGGGATGAGGCTGCACAACCCATCTCTCTGCCCAGGACTTTTACTGCTGCATCATGGAGGATGGTGTCCATCCGGTCATTTGGTACATTTCTCATGGAAGCCGAGAGGGACAGCAGATGCCCCCTCCCCTTCCCAGTCTATGGAATCCTCAGAGAACCCAGGATGAGCCATGACAAGGACCAGGAAGACAGAGTCTGAGACATGAGCTCCTGCCTCCTGTGAGCTCTGTGGGCAGCTCCAGAGCTCTGGTAGTAGCGTGCAACAGGTTCTCCTACCCTTCAGAACAGTGCTGAGTCTTCGGCTCAAAGGGCCAGGGACCTCTGCACCAAGGCAGGCAGTTGATACCCAGCTCAGGCTCCTCATGGTCACAGGGTGGGTTTTGTGTAGCAGATGCTACTGTGGGTGGATCTGAAAGCTGTGGAAGGGATCTTTGGTCTACAAGAGTGTCTGGCTTTGAAAACCTGCTGGTGCTGCTGTCCAACTAGTGATGGTATTAAATGTTACATCAATAGTAGATGAGAACCACCATGGTGTCTCCCACTCTTTGGATACTAACTCTGGTTCAGGTATTGTGGTGGAATTCTTCACAGTGAGATCTTAGTTTTTACTTTTTTAAATTTATTTGAAGTGAGGGAGGGGAGACAGAGATAGAGACAGAAATAGAGGTAGCGATAGAGATAGATATAGAGACAGAGACAGACAGAGACAGAGATAGAGATAGATATATACATCTTCCATATGCTAGTTCACTCCCCAGATGACCGTAACAGTCAGGGCTGGTTCAGGCCTAAGCCAGGAGCCCAGAACTCAATCAAGGTCTCCCACCAGAAGCTGGAATTGGGAATGGGCTGGGATGTAGCATTCAAAGTGACATTTTAACCCCTGTGCCAAACACCCACTCCCTTCACAGTTATCCTGTAAGAGGTATTACCTGTTGCCCTCATTTTGTAGATAAGAAAACAGATCCCAAGTGATGAATTGTCTTGTTCTAGGTTTAGTAAGTAACAGAGCTGAGAAGCCAACCTAGACCTGTCAGACTCCACATCCCAGCTTCCCACAGAAGCAGACTGCCACCTGAGATGGGAGAAGGATGTGCCCTGAGCATGACCTCAGCTACTCAGAGATTCTAGGAGGGATCCCAGAGATGGCTGGGATAGCAGTAGCTTCTTGAGCCCCACAGTGTACAGATCACAGTCCTTGCTGTGGGTATCAGTGGTTTTTAGCCTGAGATAGGCTGAAGGCAGAGGAGGAGCCCCTGTTTCAAATGCAGTTTCACAGTGCTCCCTAGGACAGCCATGGGACCCTCAGGTGGGCACACTCACTCCCATCTGAGTGGGTTCTGTGTTTCTTCACTTAACACTACTCTCTCTGATTCTCACAGCCATTCTGGGAGTCAGGTACAAGGGTGCCCTTTAACCTCCCTGGTCACATAGCTAGGACTGGATGCTGCATTGTCTGTCTGGTGTTGGTGCAGAGCCTGATCAGTGATGTCTGATCAGGGACATCCCCTGATAGGGAGATGACAGGAGTATGTGTGGGAGCAAGGGGCGGGGGCTGAGCCAAGGGTCTCCTTCTTCCTTGGCACTTTCACATGGGTGAAAACAGACCTTGGGTTCTTGCAGGACGGGGATGATGCATGCCTCTTCCCATTTTGCAGAAGAGAAAATAGCATGGAAAATAGAAGGGATGGAACTCAGGGAAAGAACCCAGCCACAAGGATCCTAGGGCCAGCATCTGGTGCCGGGTCTTCATAGCCTCCTACTGCACTTAGAAAAGTCACCTGAGGGTCCTTCAGTCCTCACAGGTGACAACTTGGTTCTGTGTATGCTCGTGGGTATGCACACTCGCGGGTGGGCCACGGGCTGTAGCCTCACGTTGAGCTGAATCACATGTCTCTGACTCCTTTGGTGTCGAGTGTACCATCTAATTTAAAAGATGTTATTGGTTGCTTTCCTCTGTAATAAAAATCTTTTGAGCATCCACATGGACTCCTGTGAGTCTGATATTAAATATTAGTAAAGTGCAATATTTTATTTTAAAAGAAGTAATCAATATTCCTATAAGAAGCTACATTAATAGTACCAAGTGAGCAGTTTTGCAGGTTCCCAGGTGGCTAAGCTCTGTTTCAAGCTGTACCAGCTTATTCCACTGCCATAGTAGAAGATCCATGCTCCTGTGTGACAAAACCCTTCTTGCTTTTGTCCAGTCCATTGATGGCCAGGGGCAGTCCCTCATGTCACTACGCAGGAGTGCTTCTCAGGAGCCTGTGGACCCCTCCTCACCAAGGCTGGGCAATCTCATTCCCTCTTGGCTGCCTCGACCCAAGGGCAGGACTTGGTTATGAACGTGCATGAGTCCTTGCTTCTGGTTTGCCTTTTTTCCCCCTAGCCTCACTGATGGGGTTCCCTTTCCATGCCTGGGCTCCGTCCACTGCAGTCCACTCTCCCCACAGCAGCAGATGGTTTGGGCCCACAATTAGACCTTCTGTCAGTCATAAGCGACTCTGGATACATTTCTGCCATATAAATTGCTGTCACCTGATACAAAGCCCTAAATGACACCCGTGAGGAGGCTCTCTGGCTACTCCAACCCCCAGAATCCTGTCTTAGCCTCCTCCCCACACCCTGATCCAGTTGGGTCTTCAGGGAACAGAAACACAGCTTGCTGTCACTCAAACACTTCTCCCTTTCCCCCCACCTGGGACACAGCTACCTTCTGCAAGCTGTTCCTGCTCCTGTGACCTCTTTGTGTCCTTGGGGGTGGCGGAGGTGTTGTCGTTTCCCAATACTCTACAGGCCCCTCAGAGAGCACCTGCTTTTACTCTCCAAGAGCATGATGGGGCTCTCAAGTGCTCAGCTGAAGGATCTGTCTTCTCCCTGCCTCCTTGCATCATATTCCTTGAAGCTACTTCCCATGGAAGGATTCCCAACATGCATTTGCATGTTCACAGAACTGCGCAGCTTTCAAAATAAGCACGGACAAGCATGCACATCTTAACGCATCTGTTTCTTGCCTCCTACTGGGGAGTGGGAAGGTTGGGGTAGATGGGCGCTACATCCCTAAAGTTACTACTCATTATTTTTATTTTTTATTTTATTTTATTTTTTTTTATTTTTGACAGGCAGAGTGGACAGTGAGAGAGAGAGAGAGACAGAGAGAAAGGTCTTCCTTTTTGCCGTTGGTTCACCCTCCAATGGCCGCCGCGGTAGCGCGCTGCGGCTGGCGCACCGTGCTGATCCGATGGCAGGAGCCAGGTGCTTATCCTGGTCTCCCATGGGGTGCAGGGCCCAAGCACTTGGGCCATCCTCCACTGCACTCCTTGGCCACAGCAGAGAGCTGGCCTGGAAGAGGGGCAACCGGGACAGGATCGGTGCCCCGACTGGGACTAGAACCCGGTGTGCTGGCGCCGCAAGGCGGAGGATTAGCCTAGTGAGCCGCGGCGCCGGCCTAAAGTTACTACTCATAAGGGGAGACTCTTTTCCCAAAATTTCTGAGGCACCTCAGTGGGGTTTGCACAACAGACCTGGTATCTCCAAACCAGGCTGCAGGCTAGAGCCTCACATGCTGGCCTCCAAATGGAGGTGAGACAAGTTGTGTATTCAGATTGGCCAAGTCCCAGGGGCCGTTGTGTAGAAATAATTGAAGTCTTTTAACAGAGGTGTCTAAGAGAGCGATTAAGAGGGAATTGCAATTATTGAGCCCAGAGGTAAAATTTCAGAACTGGCCCATAAATCCTGGACTGACATGAAATTTAAAACTCCCCAATGATCTTCAATGCCATATTAAAAAGGCTTTAATACTAAGAAGTAGAAATAATGAATGATAATCAGGGTATTGTTTCTGGGAGCAGGGGCAGCTCTGAGGGACGAGAGGGGAATGCAGGTTAGCATTTGCTTGTGTTTTACATCCCTCACTTCACAAGAGATCAGGAGAGGAGGGGAAAACAGACTTGGCAGGGGCTGTTGAAGGAAAGGCTGACCCAGCCATTCCCTAGCAAACCCCAGTACAAGCTCTGCTGAAAGCCAGAGGCGTAGACAGACTGTGCCAATTACACAGCTCCTCTGGCCAGTCTTCAGGGAGCTGGAAACTGGCTGAGGCGTGGGCAGTCCATGGGATGTGGGAACCTCCAGCCCCTTGGCTTCCTCTGGGCTTCTGTGGGCCTCCAGATCAACTTCCCCACAGCCCTGAAGCCTCCTGGCACCTGCCCCAGGGTGAGCACAGAGGAACAGATGGCACAGAAGAGCACTGGACTGAGAATCTAGAGTGCCAGCCTAGGGGCCAGCCTCTCTACTGCCTGGTGGCTTCGGGCAAGTCACTCCACTTCTTTTCTCACGGTGCTTCTGTTTTATCTACTTTCTCCCAGGAATGCTGGCAGGATAATGGTAGAATGAGGAGATTGTTTTGAAAATATATGTTGCAGTAGGTTTTTATCATTTTGGTTTCCAGGGCGCACTTTGATAGAGTCATTCTCTGGGCTTATTTTAAGTCTGCTGCCTCAAACTTTGGTGACAAGACACAGAGCTAGAAGGCTCCTAGAAGCTCCTTTCTGCTTCTGGCTGTCTTTTCCTAGTCTGGCCAGTGCAGGGAGTGTTAGGACCAGTTCTCCACGGGATTTGGGCCCTGCCAATGGGGCCTCTTAGAGCCCTGGCTTTCCAGGCATGTCCGATACACCATCATCTCTTTATGCTCACTTGTCATGACTTCACATCCTTCCTTCTCCCCATTCCTCTCCACATTTCTTCCAATTCTTTCCCCACAAACTGTTACCAAATCAGATTGTCTAGGTCCCACAGGCTGTGGCTGAAAGCAGCTGGTTGTTTTGAACCTGCAATGGGGGACCATGACACTTCCTGCAGCAAATGTTCACTGGAATGGCTTCCAGAATTTACAGCCCATCGTCTGCAGTACTAGCTCTCTTCTCCCAAGCTTTGAGTCACCAACAGACTGGGCCTCCTAGCAAATAATGGACCTACTGCCTCTAGTGTCATGCCTGGAAAGTGGGAGGTGCTGAACAAACGTCAGCTTCCTTCTCTGCCACCACCTTAGCCACATGTTAAAAACACAACGAACCGAGGGCCAAGGTAGAGTTGTTATTGGAGATGGTTTCCAGATGGACAAGACTCATTCTCTAAGCCTCTGTGAATTAAAAGTACTCAATTGGCTGCACATCTATGTATCAGAGTACCAAGGAGAACATTTGTCACATGCATTGTCTAGATCAGGGGACTCTGCATCTGTCCCAGTCCCCTGTCCTACCAAGCTCATTACCCTACTGAAAAAGGCATTGGCAAAGGACATCTTCTGGGTGAACCTATGTGGACTCTCCCAGTCTTTCATATTCTTTTTTAAAGGTTCAAAACCTACTTCTTCAGCAATTTGTTTGGAATTTTACTGGGGGATAATATTTTTAAATTAAAAAAAATATTTTTGATTGACTCCTGAAGTAAATAGAACCCTACAAATATAGCACTGAGATCCTTTCATTTAAATCTAAAAATAAAAACGTCTATAATAGGAAATCTAATCATGCTAGCGCAGTTTCCTCTTAAATTGAGAACATATAAATATTTACTCAAACACAACACCTCATGATGCACATTGGGTTGACATTTTAAGAAAATGACTTTAAACAACAATTAACAAGGCCATCCAGGGCTGGCGTTGTGGCATGGCAGATGAAGCCTCTGCCTGCAAGGTCGGCATCTCATATGGGCAAAAGTTCATGTCCCAGCTGCTCCACTTCTGATCTAGCTCCCTGTTAGTGGCCTTTAAAAGCAGCAGAAGATGGCCCAAGTCCTTGGGTCCCTGCCACCCAAGTGGGAGAGCCAGAAGAAGATCCTGGTTCCTGGCTTTGCCCTGGCTCAGCCCTGGCTGTTGTGGACACTTGGAGAGTGAATCAGTGGATAGAATGTCTCTCTCTCTCTCTTTGTAACTCTGACCTTGAAATAAATAAATAAATAATTTTATTTTTTAGAAAAATTGCCCATCCAGCATGTGGGGGAACCTGTTACATAAATCTCAAGACAGTATTCTAGCAGGAGGACAAAGGACAAATGAAAGAACTATTCCCGCTAGGAATTTTGAGTTGTTAGGACTGAAGAGTAGTGTGACACAAAGCAGGTGAGCCCAAGGTGCACAGAAGCAATTTCATTCAATTAGGGATACATCTCTCAAGCACAATGTGTGCCCGGCTCGGTGTGTGTGTGGTGGCAATGGGGTGTAGGTGATGAGACACAGCCCTGCCCTTGGGGAGTTAAGTTTCAGCAGTTTCCACATAGAGGCTGCTTAAAAAGCTGAGAAAAATCTAAGAAAGGGAGACCCAGACCAGCATGGACAGGGTTAACTCATTCCCTAGGGAAAGAGGACACTGAAAAAGTAGAGGCAGGGGAAGGTTCGGGCAGGCACCAGGACAGGAAGGAGAGCAGCCAGGAGTTTTCCACCAGCTCCAGAGACCAGAGATGGGGGCATGAGAATTTCCTGGGGGGGAGGGAGGCACACATGTGGGATTCCACCATGTCCCTGCTCCAGACCTTCAAAGTTCAAATGCCCCAGATAGAGACACTGGTACTCTTCTCAAGAGACAGAAGAGTAGTTCAAGCTCAAAAGAAACAGAGAATGTTACAGGTCAGAGGATCTGTTTCAAAATAAGACTTCTTCTTTGACAGTATCCCTTTAAATGATGGGACTCTAGGGACTCTTCCTTGCTAAGCATCTGCCACCTTACACAATAATTAGCTAGCGACACATTTTCTTTGTTGTTTATTAAAGATTAATGAGAGGCAGTGCTTAAGGCCTGGTTAGATGGAGAAAGCCTGAAGGGGTCATTTGAACCTTTCATATCTGTTCTTTCAGCGACTCTGATGAGCAGGTTTGCAGTACAACAGCAGCCGGCTGCCTTCTAACCCACAATACGTCTTAGGTGGAAACTTAAGACGTTTCTGGCATGCTGTCTCCCCCCAGCAGCTGAAAAGCACATGCATGAAAGGAGGCAGAGCAGCTGTTTGGAGCTCTGCAGTGGGCTGAGCACGGCTCATGCTGGGGTGACGGGCATTTTCAGCAAAGTGTGTCTCCCCACTTTGTGTTGAGTTCCTAAGCTACCATCAAGTAGAAGCACCAGGTATCAAGGCGTCACTGTGCAGACACAGCGAGGTCTGGCCAATTTGGAGGCAAGTCCTTTTTAGTCTATTTATTTTGTTCTAACATATTTCTGCTAGTTGTCTACCCTGCAGATAGCCACATGGGGATAACGAGAGGCGATAACGAGAAAGTTTACTTAAGAAAAGGGATAAAAGGAAAACGAATGGAAGTTTAAATACTTCTAGTTAAAATAGACAGCTGAAATAATGAAGACAGGATTGATAAAGAAGACCCAGGAATAATTAATGTCCTTCTGGAACTTAGGGGCCCCGGCCCTTTAAGACTAGCTCACACAGATGGATTCAGGCTGATTTAGATCTTGCTACTCATTTGGTTCGCTTTCTGCCCTTTTTTCCCTTTCATCTTCTGAGTCTGCATTTGGCACCTTTTAGCATCTTGTACAATGCTGTAAACCCAAAGGAGTTCAAAGCCCAATAATAGATGATGTTGACGCTGCCAATAATGAGAACAAGGAGCTGTGATTGTATAATAAGCAAAGCATTTGAATTCTGCAGAGCCAACAAGGCCCAGAGTGGCATTTCCCCATCCCTGTCACTGATGAGCGTGACCTTGGGACAAGTCAACCCCTAGTGTTCCCCTTGGATGCAGTGCAGGGAAGGCCGGGGCATCTACAGAAAGACCAAAGGTGTGCATCATCCCACCAGCTCTGCCACCCCGTGGCTTCCCTAGGGATTTTTGGCTCCCAAAGCCTCTTTTCTCCCATTCTAGGCCTGTCCATCTCTATTCCTTCTCCCTGGAAATGCTCTGCATAAGGATTCGTTAGGATTTGAGGTGGATTGAGAATCTGTGAGACGATGAGAGGAGTTACTCCCAGCCTCGCTTCAGATTTGCCTTCAGCACACACGAGGTCCCTCTTAGGCTCAGAAGCCTCAGCCTGAGAGACCTCACTCTGCTGAATTCAAACTTACTAATTATTGGTGGCACCTGCACTTGTTTGCAGGGTCTATCTGGAATTGAGAAACGCCCAGTTCATGGGCCCTCTATATCAGGAAGTTAAAGCAGTCAGAATTTCCAGGAAAGAATTAGCCTGAGTAATGATCTGGAGGCAGAGAGTACATTCCAGTTCTGTCCATCCCCATCAGCGGCAATCTTATCGTATGCATTAAATCCATGCACATCTCTTGTGATCTGCCCTGCATCTTGGGCTGATAGAACTGTCCCTCAACTCTCCAGCAAACACACTAACTGCCTAGAATTTGTAGCTCCCCGATCTGATCTTCATCTTCTTAGTAAAGCATGTTTTCCACCAGCTTCAATCATGAAATTAAAAGAAACAAAGAATTCATGAATGGATTTGTTTCCTATACATGAGATGTACAACATCTGGATGAAGGCTTCAGGCAACCTGGATTTCTAATTCCATCTTTGTTGCTAGTCACAGCTAACATTTACCCGGCTCTTACTATGTGTCAGGCACTGTGTTAAGCACTTCATAGTCATCATTGCATTCAACTTCCTTCACAACCACAGGAAGTAGGTCTGTCATGATAAGGATACAGGAGGCTGGAAAAGTTAGGTGACTTGCTCAGGCTCAAATAGCTAGTAATAGAGCTGGAGTTCGCACTCAAGTCCTGGGCCTGTCTCACTTCACAACCACTGCTTTTGGCTATGGTCTTGTACTGTCTCCTAATCCACACTGAATCAGGGTAATCCCCTTTGGGGTCTGGAACTCTCTTTATATATAAAATAAGGGCAAGTCTCACATGCTGTGGAGCAATTCCCCACATACTCTTTGGCTCTTCTAAGATTTATTTATTATTTATTTGACAGAGTTACAGAAAGGGAGACAAGAGTTACAGAGAGAGAAAGAGAGAGAGAGAGAGAGAGAGAGAGAGAGATCTTCCATCTGCGAGTTCACTCCCACAAATGGCCACAAGGCCAGGGCTGGGTCAGGCCGAAGACAGGAGCCAAGAGCTTCTTCTGGGTCTCCCATGTGGGTGCAGGGGCCCAAGCACTTGGGCCATCTTCCAATGCTTTCCTAGGTGCATTAGCAGGGAGCTGAACTGGAAGTGGAGCAGCCAGGACTCAAACAGGCACCCATGTAGGATGCTGGCGATGCAGATGGCAGCTTTACCCACTAGGCCACAGTGCTGTACTGTCTTCGGCCCTTTTCTACCTCACAATCCATCCCAAGCTTCCTGGGACTGAGCCCTCTTCCTACTGGACCACATACATTTCCTCCATGCATCAAGTCCTAGTGGTCTAGCCAGCCATCATAACCTGGAAAACTCCTCTATATTTTCCTGTCTTTCCTTCTGGATGAGTAGGGATATGAGAGAGGAAGTAAGCCAAAGGCCATTTCTTAGGGAGTGGCTTTGTAAGCTAAGAGATGCTGGAGACCCTGTGAGTCGAAGCAGAGAAAGAAATATCACCAAGGTCAAAGGAGAAAAGATGAGTAGGACACTAGGTAGGGCTTGGGAGATTCCTGAAGGCAAAATAAGGCAGAGGAAATTCCTTTCTATTGGGCCTGCCAGGAGCTCACGATGGGAGTGGGCCCTGAAGGTCACTGATCCCCTGTGGAGCTTAGGCTGCTGACAAGTGGCTGAGAGGCTTGTTAGACACAACAGCTGGGCCCTCCAGGAAATGATTTCTTCTCTCCAGATTCTTAACCTGGAGCCTGGGATTTTCTGGAGGCCTAAGAGAACGTTCCAGGGACTCAAAACACCCTTTCCTATTTTGAAAGAAGCTCATATAATATGATTTGAGAAAGGTTGTCTACTCCATTATATGCACTAATGACCTTGAGCAAGCCCATTTCACCTCTACACACTGGTTCTTCTTGCTTACCAAAGAGGAGGGGAGTAGATGAGGATTTTTAGTTTTGTGAAGTTCAGGCTGAGAAGGGAGCCATGTGTGAGGCAGGCGGACCTCTCTGGAGTTGCCGTCCCGGCTGGCAGCCTCAAGGCCACAAGGTCTCAAGCTTGAGAATGCCCAGTTAGAAAGCCCAATCAAGAAAAGAGCAGGAAGTGCTGATTTTTCTCTGGATCAGAATTGCCCAGAGAAAGCATACATATACAAACATACATACCCAGAGGCTGATTTATTGGTGTGGCTTCCACACCCAACCCACACTTCTCTAAAGAGAAGAAAACAGAAGACTGGCTTTGTGGTAGTTTGCATTCCGGAGACAACGGAGATGCCATCTCATCAGGGAACAGTACAGTAAGTGGAGCCGAGACGCAGATGGGTGACTGATAACACGGAAGCCAAGGAGGTAAGCCCAGATTTATCCTTGTCTCCTCTAACATGCCGCACGTCCTGTCCCCAGCTGTCCTCAATATATACTTCACAGTTAGCTTCCAGTAAGGTCAAAGGACAGGTCATGCTTAAATTTATTTACCCATCCAGAAGTGGGGAATGTTCTTTAAAATAGTCTTTGACCTTTCTGTTTCTTTCCCGGGCTTTCTCTGCAGATGGCTCGTCCATTCTCACAGGCTCGGTGCTGCCTTCTGTGAGAGGATTCTCAAATCTGCTCCAGCTCTCGTCTGAAGGCTTACTCACTGCATTTCCTGTCGCTCTGTGCCATTTCTACCTGGATTCCCTGCTGTCCTGCCAAGCTCCCTTCTGTCAGTGAGTTAGTCCCTCTATCCACGACTCTTCTTGTTTCTAGCTGGGAGGAAGCAATTCACAAGCTCAGGGTTTCCCTGATCACCTTCAATCAGACTTGATGCCTTTGGACATCCAGGCTTATCATTATCACCTTGAAGCCTCTCCATCACACCTCATTGCTTTCTTTGATGAACTGGGGCCCTGGCACAATATCTTTGCCAGGTTTTGCTTTTCTTTGCTAAGACTCTTAACTGTGTCCTCAATTTCTATTGGGCTTCCCACTTGTCTTCTTCCACCACTGATGACCCCAGAACCATTTTACTTTTTGAACTTTGGGTTTTTCTGCCTGCTTCTCTACTCCATTGCCCATAGTGCCCATGTCGGGCTTTCCTGGTTGCTCACTCCCAGTGTGCCATGCTGGCTGTTCATCTGTTTTCTGCTTGGACATTTTGAACAGGGTCAAGTTCTTCCAGTTCCCTAGCTTGAGCCTTCTCTCAATCACATACATTACTAAACACATCAATTCTCATATGTTCAGGAATCTCAGAGGAGCATAGTATTGGAAGTATTTACCATCTCTCAGATAGATCAAGAGGGCTGAATTGGATGATTTCTAGGATCTCTTACGGCTCTGAAATGTTATGATTTAAAAACACTGGAACACCATTTTGCTAAATTCTTTCATTGAGAGAAACAGACCCATGAAAGATAAAGCCGACAGCCTGGGGACTGAGCCAGGATAAGAATTTAGATCTTTTGCCTTCTGCCTTTTACCCAAAGTCCCTGCCTTGACTTTATTGCCTCTTCTCTCCCTGTAATTAGACCCTAGTTCAATCCCCACTCCCATACCAGCGATCTGCAAGATGGTTTTTCATTTGTTAGTAAGGAAGTAAAGCAAGGACCTTGCTCCCAGGTCATTCCTTGCATTAGCATTAATGTTGGAAAGGTGCAACCCACTTAGCAGAACAAACTGTTTTTAAGAACTTGAGCACATTGATTGTTTGTGTGCTAGTGGCTCCACTAATTACAAATAAGTCCTGTCTATTTATTAAAGCCAGCCCCTTTCCTGCATGCAAATGATCCTTCCCCACAATTAGGGTAAATTAGCAAGGTTTTACTGCACTAATGAGACAATGTTTGTGAGACTTGTCTTTATGTTTTCCAGGCTGCTCTGAGATCAGAGTCTATAATTGGGATCCTCAAACTGCCACATTCAAGGGAGATTGCTCAAGACGGGAGGTTGTCAGAACTCCCAGTCACTCTGGGAAATGTCACGTGATGGTGTAGTTCCAGGCCGAGGAGTATGCACATGCATGCAAAGATGCACAGCACATGTGTACACACGCATACATGTACATATATACAGATACACAGCCACACATGTAACACACACACGCTTCTGTCCACAGTTAACCTTTCCTTTCCTCATTAATAATGTGCATCTAGAAGGTCCTGATCTGAAGTCTTGTATTCATGATGGTTAATGCAAATAAAGCAAAAATAACAGCAGGTACCCTTTATTAGAAACCAGTCTTTTGGTTTGTATTAGCAATTATCTTCCAAAGGAGGCATTATTATCCCCATTCCATGGAGGAAGACATGATGCCTGGAGACCAAGGTTCATGGTCAGCAGGCAGAGCTGGCACTCAAGCCATTCTCTTTCCTTTCTGTACCCACAGCACATTCTTTGCTCCCATCCAGTTTTTTTGGCCGATGTTCTATTTGGACCCCTAGCTTGGTGACCTTTACTCAAGAACTCTTCTTATCCTTTCAACACAACCAGAATCTAGGCTCAGATCATTAGCCTTGTTCTGGTCACTGTGTGATTTGTTTGATCCTTCAAATCTCTGTCCCTCCAGCTCTCCAGGAGAGAGTGGGTAGTAGAGTTACCTTAGATTTGGAATCAGCAGCCTTCCTAGTGAGAACCACTGTGTTAAGGTCTCTGGTGGCTGATTTTATGTGGCAGTTTGACTGGGCTAAGTGATGCCCTGGGAGCTGGTAAAACACTATATCTGGTATGAGGGTGCTTTTGAAAGACATTCACATTTGAGTCAGTAGACTGAGTGAAGGTCTGCCCTCGCTGATATGGGCAGGCATCTTCCAATCTATTGAGGACCAGAACTGAATAAGAAGGCAGAAGAAGGGAAAATGTTCTCTTTTCTTGAACTGGAACATCCATCTTCTCCTACCTTTCGAGATCGAAGCTCCAAGGGGGCTTTGGACCTCAAAACTTAAGCCAACAGTAACCCCCACCCACCCCTCACATGATTTTCAGGTGCTCAGCCTTGAACAAGTGGTTATACCAACACTTCCCTGGTTACCAGGCCTTCAGACCCCAAGTGAACTTGTACTACCATCATTCCTGGCTTTCCAGCTTGCAGACATCATATTATGGGACTTCTCTATAATCATGTGATCCAATTTCCACAATAAAATTTCTCTCTCCTTTTCTCTTTTTTTAAAACATTTATTTATGGGTCGGGGGGAGAGAGAGAGAGAGAGAGAGAGAGAGAGAGAGAGAGAGAGAGAGCACACGCTGGATCAGAAGCAGAGTAGCTGGGACTTAACTGTTACTCCAATATGGTATGTCAGTGTCTCAAGTGGTATCTTAACCCACTGTGCCACAATGCTAGCCCCTGTCTCTCCCATGAGTTCTACTCTGGATAAACTGGATTCATACAATGACACTGGCCTGGAGGCTGCAGGTCAGAAGGGGCTGGAGGATGGCATGAGCACAGAAACATTTCAGTGGGTCTTCCTTATCCCTATCACTCTCTGAATGCCTGCATGCAAATCCAACAAGAAGCCAGGTGTCTGGGAGATTAGGGAATGAAACCCCAAATTGCAGGACAGACATCTTCGCGTACCTGATTCACATTTGAAATTGGATAAGTTCCCTCTTAGCTTCTGGAAATATCAAATATGATATCCAAAACCCAGGCTTTAGAGATCTAGTGTTTTCCAGAATTGACTTTCCAAGGGTTAACATGATTAACAGATGCCATCTACAAAAATAATAAAAGGGAGCAAGGGTTTTCAAAGGCCATCAGACTGTGTGGATAGTTTTAGGAAGCACAACACTTTTCATTCAGTGACTCCAAAAGAAAGAATCCTGAGGTTGGCGTTGTGGTGTAGAGGGTTAGGCCTCCAGCTGCAGTTCCGGTATTCCATATGGGCACTGGTTCAAGCTGCTCCGCTTCCCACCCAGCACCCTGCTAATGCACCTGGGAGGGCAGTGGAGGATGGCCCAAATCACTGGGCCCATGTACCAGGCTAATGCACCTGGGAGACCTGGAGGAAACTTCAGGATCCTGGCTTCTGCCTGGCCCAGCACTGGCTGTTGTAGTAATTTGGGAGTGAGCCAGAGAATGGAAGATTTCTCTCTCTCTCTCTCTCTCGCTCTCACTCTTGCTCTCTTTCTCTCTTTCTGCCTTTCAGTGTGAATGTCTCAAGGATCCAGGCTCAGGCTTCAGACAGCTCTCCTTTTGGCTCCTTTGGCTCAATTCCCAGAAGTACTTCAAAAGGTATGTGGAAAATGAAATTAAAAGATAATCTTATATTGGTAAAAAAAAAAAAAAGTTAAAATTCAGGCTTAATTTTTTCATACTACCCATTTTCCATGAACTTTAGAAAGATCCCTTGTATGCATATATTTCAAAATTTTTTATTTATATAAATTTATTTTGCACCAAAATAAACTTATACCCATTAGTCCTATTTGCCAACATTTTTTGAAGTAACCTAGTATGATGCACAGAGATACAGGTGCAAATCTTGATTACTCACTGATAGCGGCACGACCTGTGCCAACTACATAACCCACTGCACCTCAATGTCTCCATCTGGAAAACAGAATTTGACGGAAAGCTCGTTATACCTCTACCACCTGGCTCAATATCTGCCCTGTGGTATAGACTCAGTAAATATTTGCTTGTAAAGGAAATGACTGAACTGCTTGGGGCATTTTAAACATACTAGCAGGCCAATATATGTTAGCATCCTTTCTTTACTAATAAGTTTATGAAATATTTTCCCCTTCTTATCCTCAAAATTAATGAACCTGTTTTCGAGATGTTCCAAGGGTCAAACTTGTATTTCATGGTAATAGTCCTATAGATGCTCTAAAGAAGAAAGATTCATAGACTCACAGAATTTCATCCATGAGAGAGAGCTGTAGGGTTGAAAGGAGACTTGGGACCCTGTTCTAATCTCTTAATTCACCATGTAGATACTGATGGGGAAGGCAATGACTCTCTCAATATCACACAGTTAGTGAGTGACAGAGTGCTCATTCCAAGGGAGAGCTATTTCTATAGATGACACAGCTTCTAGCCAACTTCCTGTGATCATCAACTGGCTAATCTGTAACTCTAATTTTTTTAAAAAAGAAGATATATGACATCAGGCAGAGATAGTCTTCCACAAGGCTACTCCATCCCTTTTGCTTTAAGTGCATAAGCACCAGAATTGCTGGGTTCTATTCCTGTATATCCAGAGTCTAACTGTCCGGGTACAAGCTTTAGAACAAGCATGTGCTTATCCCCATGGCTGACTTTGTAGACTGTATGCTGTGGTCATATTTGTTATATGGGTTTATTTTTTAACAAGTATAGTTTTCATTCTTTTTGTGAAAATTAACAGAAGAGACAAGATTCACAACCCTGGAGAACAGCAACTCTGGCTGTTTCCTGGCTTCTTTCTCTTAAACTATATTTATAACCTACAAAAAGCAGTTTGCTTTGATTAATCCCTTACTATTTTGATTTGAGGAAAACCACAGAGAGCTAGGGTTCCCATCTGTGACCTCTAAATTCTGAATAAACTCAACAATTAAAAAATATTCAGCTGGAACAGAAAGCAGTCAACCACTTGCATGCTCCCGCTGGTCTCATTTCTGATGTTTTCTGATCTCTGCATCTCAGCACTCTTTGGAGATTCCTAGGACCAGAAAACCTAGCCCTTAGGCCAACTTTGTATGCACTACTCTCATTAAGTATTTTTTGCAATCAATGAATCTAGAGGAAAAGCAAGAATAGTAGCATCTACTAAGAGGTAAGTTTTCCTGTTTGCTTTTTTGTTTTTTTGCATTGGGTAGTATAGGAAAATAGACACTAAAGATTAGGGGAAGCAATGACCATAATAATAAATCAATTTATTGATCACTCATTTACTTATATTTACATTCATCTTTATATGACTAATTTAAAAGTATGTGTGTGTGTGCGTGTGTGTGATATACAAAGCAGTAGGTTTCTAGGTGAGGAGGTAGGATGGAAATACAAAAAATATGGTCCCTGCTGCCAATAACCTATATTCTAGTGGGGAAGACTCAATAAGCCTGTATTATTTACTTATGTGCTTATAGTACAGAGAGTTCCCAAGTAGGAGTTCTCAATGAAGTATTCTTGAAGCATGACTTGGAATATGACAAGCAGAGTTGGGAAGTAAGGGTCTTCCAGGCAGGGGAGCAAGCATCAGGAGAGGCTGCAGGGTTTGGAAGCTGTGGATACTGGTTATAAACAGAGATTGTACCTGCTTGGTTGGAGTGTATCTGCATGGTAGTAAGTCATACTGGTCCTGGTCCTTTAGTAAGGGCCTTAACTAGGAAGGAGTCTGCCTTTTCTTTGAGAGTCATGGGGAAGCTTATAAGTGCTTCTCACAGGAGTGTGATATAAATAAAGTGGTCCACAGGAAAAAGATTTTGGCATTAGCAATAATGGTGTTCAGGGATGACAGAGCCATGACGAATGGCAAGAGAGCCACACTGGAAAGCTACTGTAAAAGTCAAGTTTGAGGAGAGAGGGTTTGAACCACAGTACCAACAATTTCCCTAGGGGGGAGTGGGGACCACATCTGAATGGTCCAAGGCACCACACAAACACAGCAGACACTAAATTTGAACAATAATTCAGTTCCGATCTTCCCGATTTCTGTAATCTAGAGAAAGAGGTAGTCAGTGGATGGAAGGGATGCTATCTCAATACACAAACTTTTACTGGTATCTCAAGGCTTTAGAAGCTGCTTAACATTGGTCAGAAAAATACGTGGGCACCTGGAAGCATCAACTTCAGCCTGGTGGCATTGCCTCCAGGTTCATTACCACCTTAGGGCAGTGGTTATGCTCATTTGAAGAACACATTCCAGCTGAGGCTGATTCTTTCTTCCAGCTTCCCCCATCCCCAGGCCTGTGAAATATCGCTGGTTCAAAGGACAGAAAAATCTTCTCCTGTTTAACATTCTGCAAAAGGCACCAGTGAATCTCCGAAGTCCATCATCATGAATGAAGCCATTTAAGAGGGAGGCCTGCGACTCCTCTGTGCGGGTGAATAACCAGGCAGAGTGAACGGCCAGCAGAAGCAACTGCAGGCAGCTCTCTTTCTGCTTTGTACCCTTTATGACCCTCCTTACAGGCCCAGCGCCCTTCATGGGAACATCCTGCTTTGCAAAAAGAAAGAGATAGCACCCACAGAGAGGAGAAAAGCTAGCTCTGCATCCTATTATTAAGAAAGTCTGGAGACACAGAATGTGGGCCAGGCCTTGCCTTTATGCTCCACACTTGCCAGTGACATGCCCAGAACTGCAGCAGAGGCAGCAGAATCGGCTAGGCAGGCTGGATGCTCTCCGCTGTCACTGTGCTTGGCAGGGGAAGCAACGGCCGAGGGGCCGCTGGTGGCTCATGACCCCTCTTGTCTCCACACTGTTAGTCTGTGTTCAGCCCAGGATGGCTGTGGCACAACAGCACTGCTGGTTCCATCCGTCCTGGCTTCCAAAGGGGAAGCTGGCTCCAGTCCATTCCCTGAGACAACGGATGTCCGCTGCTGGCACTGGGAGCTGCTGGCCCCTTCAAGGCAGAGGTCAGCACAGCAATGAAAGGAAAAGCTGTCCAGATTGAGTGCAGGCAGGAGGCCACCTTTCCCGAGCCTGACTTAAGCTCCAAGCGCCTGTGTTTGAATGTGCAAAATAGTGCTGAGTGCTGCTTGAATGAAAGGGGTAGAAAAGAGTCCCACTTACTAATTGTAGTTCTGCCACTGAGTTACCGTATCATTCAATGTTGTGTACCTATCAGGAGGCATGCTGGTGGCTGAGAACATGAGGATAAAAAAGACCCTTGAGAAACATACCAACAGAAGTGGCGTCTTGAAAGCCATTCCATCTCTGTGGACATGTTTCCTTTAACAGTGTGGTCACAGACGTTATTCCTCAGGCCACTTCCTAGTCTAACAGTCTAAGAAACTCTGATTGGAGGCCAGCGCTGTGGCACAATAGGTTAATTCTCTGCCTGTGGCACCAGAATCCCATATGGGTGCCAGTTCCAGTCCTGGCTGCTCCTCTTCCAATCCAGCTCTCTGCTATGGCCAGGGAAGGCAGTAGAAGATGGCCCAAGTAGTTGGGCCTCTGCACCTGCATGGAAGAAGCACTTGGGTCCTGGCTTCGGATCAGTGCAGCTTTGTCCGTTGCGGCCATATGGGGAGTGAATTAACAGAAGGAAGACCTTTCTCTGTGTCTCCCCCTCTCACTGTAACTAACTCTACTTCTCAAATAAAAAACAAAACAAAAACAAAAAAAAAAAGAAAGAAAAGAAAAGAAACTGTGATTTGTCTCTGACCCCACCACAGATGAGCACCAGATTAGAGAGGTGACTCCCAATTCAGTGTTTCATGTTCAGCTTGGCTGCCTCATATATCTTATAGAGACCAGAGTACCCCTGCCCAGATCACAGAACAGTGAGGCTCAGGAGGAGCCCTTGTATTTGAACCCCATCCTGCAAATCATGAATTATAGTGTACCTCACTGTAATATCTTGAGAAAGAGCCTTTGTTTGGTAGAAATTCCAGACATGCAATTCATTTCATAGCTAACCTCTTTTTCTTAACCTCCAAGAGTGTTTGGGATTAGCTTCTAGGCTGATTCCATTCTGAAATTTCCCCAGACAACTGCATTTTGATAAGACCTCTGGAGGCTCCATGGCCTTTGTTTATGAGAAGCCCAGGAAGAAGAGACTGGAGAGCAAAAAACAAGGTTGTCACATAGGGGCCAGTAGGGAAGGTAGCAGTGGCTCTGCCCTCTGAGCCAGAATCATGGAACCCAGAGTCTGACAAGCACTTGAATGACAGTCAGGTTCTTTTTTGGAAGAACCCAAAGATACTCAGCAGAACTGGGTGAGATCCAAGAGGGTCAATGGGATCTTGACGCACCTGCCAGAGGGATGGGCTTAGGGTTGGCGCCTCGCCAGCGGGGAATCAACTCGCTCAGAGGAAACTTCATCCCTGACCCTGCAAGAGGCCTCCTTGGCCCCAGGTTTCTCACCACAAGTGATGAGGGTTCCTTGGAAGTGAGCAGAGTGCTCCCTGAGGTGCTCAGATGTGCTGCCCACAATCTCTTGTGCAGTTTCTCTGTCACTTAGCTCTGAGATTTGAAATGCTTGGTAAAGCAACATGTAGCTCAAGAATCTGCCCCCCCACACTTTGACTTATTACATATCCTTGTGCACCAAGCTTATCATATGGAAATAAATGCCAACAACATCTCCTGCCAGCTGTTCTGTCTTTTCAAGAGCCTCTGTCGAAAGGATGGCAGCATTTGGCATGGCCCAGGGTTATTGTTCCTCAAGAGACCCAGTTCTTACTCTTCCTACAGAGACTGGAAATCTTTCATCTTAAAAGCTCTTTCAGGAACTGTTTCAGAAGTAGTGTCTGATCTATGACAATGCCAAGCCTCAATCAGAGCTGCACTTGGCATACTGTCTTTTCTTGGTATTTGTATGTATATTTGTTTTTGTTTTTAAAGATTTATTTATTTTATTTGAAAGGCAGAGTTACAGAAGGAGAGAGAGGGAGAGAAAGAGAGAGAGAGGTCTTCCATCTTCTGGTTCACTCCCCAGATGGCTGCAATGGCCGGAGCTGAGCCAATCCAAAGCCAGGAGCCAGGAGCTTCCTCCGGGTCCCCAATGCGGGTGCAGGGGCCCAAGAACCCAAGCTATCCTCCACTGCCCTCCCAGGCCACAGCAGAGAGCTGGATCAGAAGCAGAGCAGCCAGGCCTCAAATGGGTGCCCACATGGGATGTCGGCACCACAGGTGGTGGCTTCACCCACTATGCCACAGCACCAGCCTCATCATACTGTTTTATCTCTGCGGAAACTCCGTTCAGCCTAAGGTACAAGTGTCACCAACAATGGCAGGAAAGATGGGTATAGGTGGGGGATTGCTCCCAATCTTTTAAAATTTTTATTTGTCTACTTATTATTAGAAAGTCAGCGAGAGGGAGAGGGGGAGGGAGAGAGAGATTGATCTTCTATCCAGTAGTTCAATCCTCAAATACCTGCACTAGCCAAGGCTGGACCAGTCTAAAGCCAGGAGCTGGAATCCAATCTAGATATCCCTCATGGATAGCAGGAACCTAACTACTCGGGCCATCACCTATTGCCTCTTAGTATGTGTAGTAGCAGGAAGCTGGAATCGAGAGTGGAGTGAGGACTTCAACCCCGGCATTCCAATATGGGATGCGGGTGTCCCAAGCAGCGTCTTAACTGCTTCATCAAATGACTGCCACTCTTTGCATTTTTTACCGCAGAAGCAAAGGGCACAATAACACTAGAGGAAGTAGAAATATTTTTTTTCCGTCTTGAAAGATGGAAAGCAAACTGGCAGTCAGTCTCAGAACACCTCCCACACGCTTCAGCGATCACAGAACTCAGTTCTTTCCTATGTCATTTCACTTAATTCTAAATGAAAAAGAGGGAGGAGGGTACAGAAGAAGAAATGGAGACTAATGGGAAGAAGCCCATGACTTGTCTGGGAGCCTTTTGACTAAAGTGGGATGAAACTGGGATTTGTACCAGGACTGAAACCCCGAAGTCCTGGCTCTTTCCACCACATCGCATGACCTGGCCAACATGGGGGTCCTTTGAGGACCAATCCCACGCAGCAACCTGTGTCAACTGGGAGACAGTCAGAAGGAATGGCTGCATTGTCCCACAGCTTGAATATTGAAGTGAAGAAGTGACTTGCTACTGGTAACAGAATATGCCTTTAGAAGGCATTTTTCCATTTTCTCTGTTTCCTCATGATCAAGTTGGTGTTTACTGGGAAAATAATCTAAGCAATAAAACTATCATAAAGTGTAACAGACCCAGCTAATAGAAAATGCACAGTGTGCATGAAAAAGGCCGACAGGGAGAGTAATATCCCATCTCTGCCTCTCGAGACAGAAACATTCAGAAGGGGTTGGTGACTCCTCAGGACACTTAGGGAGCCTCCTCATTGGGAGATTCTGAATCAGTCTGCCTTGCACCATGTGGGTCTATACATAGTCTCACGTTTGCAATAAGAATGACACCGAAAAAAAGAAGCACAAAGAGGAAGGCAGATGCTTCTTGAAAATATTAAACATTATAGATAGGCCGAGCATTTTTTTGTCCAGAATCTCTTTCCACATCCCTTTCCATTTCCATCCCAAGAGGTAACCATTATATTAAGTTCAGAATATTTCTTCTCAGGCTTTTTTTTTTCATGGGCCACATACATATAAATATGTATTCATAGACATTTCCACAAGAATAATAAATTTACATGTTACCTGAGTAATGAAAATTTAATTCTAAACAAGAAAGAGGAAAAAAAAGAATGATAAAGTAGGACTTTAAAACTAAAGCTGGCGGGGCTGGTGCTGTGGTATAGTAGGTTAAACATTTGCCTGCGGTGCTGGCATCCCATATGGGTGCTGGTTCTAGTCCCAGCTGCTCCACTTCAGATCCAGGTCTCTGCTGATGGCCTAGGAAGGCAGTAGAAGGTGGCTCAAGTGCTTGGGCCCCTGCATCCACCTAGGGGACCTGGAAGAAGCTCCTGGCTCCTGGCTTCAGATTGGCACAGCTCTGGCCATTGTGGCCATTTTGAGAGTGAACCAGTGGATGGAAGACCTCTCTCTCTCTCTCTCCTTCTTTCTGTCTGTAACTCTATCTCTCAAATAAATAAATAAATATTAAAAAAAAATAAAGCTGGCTTTGGGGATGATGGTATTCATTCAACTTTCATGATGCTCAACAGATCGATCTACTTGTCAGTGATAGACTCAGGCACAAATATGCTATGAATGGCGTATCTGATCTGAGTTCAAGGATACCACATTAACTATAACCAATCTAAAAACAGTCAAACTGACAAATTATGCAAAAGTCAAGTAGCATAAAAAAATCTTACTACAATCTGGCACTGAAATAAACTCAAGGGGAAGACTCCCCCTCCCAAGTTTTAGGGAGGTTAACATGATACTTCCTGAATATGGTGGTTAAATAATATCCACTGATTTAATTAAGTGAGTTCAGGATTAAGGTTGTTCTTAAATATTATAATTACCATTAAGGAAAAAGAACAAATTAGCAAAGTCAAGGAGGTTGCAGTGAAGAAACACCAATCACCCTGAAAGCAAAATATGAAAAGGGTGAGGGTAGCCATGTGCTGATATGCTTGCCCTAAAGCTTCAATTATTTTTTTTTCATTTACTTACAATTTTTTGATTCATTCAGTTAGCACCTGTATCCCAAGCACTATGCCAAATTCTAGAACCACAATGCCAGCTTGGTGGACTAGGAAGACCACGGGCTTTAGAGAGAGAGAGAGAGCCTTAGTTTGGGTTCTTGGCTCCCACATTTACTAATGGTAAGATTCTAGGCAAGTCATTTAACCTCTAAGACACAGTGTCCTTATCTTTGTAATGGTGATCATAACCAACCTTGCTACAGAGCACCTGGCACAGTTCCTGGTACAGAGTAAATGCAGGCAGAAATCCCCCCATTCTGAAGGAGCTTACCCTCTGGTATGGGGGAGAGGAGAGGGGAGAAACAGTCGCAGAGGGCCTCTGCTTTCCGAATGGTGGCATGAGGAGCTCTGCAGACCTGCTTCACTGGAACAAGTGAGGCTAGCAAGCATTATTTTTAAAAACACAATCACTTAAAAGTTTTTGTAAATTATCTTAGGGGAACTCAGCAAATTAAAAACATTTATTCAAGAAAACACATGAAAACTCAGTAAGAAGTGAGAATCTGTGCCGTGTGAACCATGACCTGTTTCTTCCTTCTACTTCCCAGTTCAGTGTGATAGAAACTCCATCCTAGGCAGGTTCAGCCTAGAAGAGAGAGTTCCTTTTCCCTGAGCTCACCATGCATGGTCACCTAGTACCCCTGACAGGCCAACTACTAACATTTCCCATCTTTCCCAGCCACACATGGCAGAGGTAAATTCCAGGTGAGTGTGGCCAAGAGGCCCCTTACTCCATCCACTCAGAGTGGCGGCTCTATCTCAGGCACAAGATGCTGGGAATACTGGAGCCATGATCGCCTTCACCACGGCTCATTTGATAAGATGAAGGTTTTAAACTGGAAAAGGCAAGATGAGAGGAAGAGAGAGCGGGCCCATAACCCCCTGTCCCCAGATCCAGAGCTGTGGCTCACGGGTTTTGCTCAGGGAGAGAGGTAGGTCACAAGAACAGTGATCCCCAAAGTTATCCTCAGAGGAATGGAACTTATCTGAAAAAGACTGTGGAGGAATTCAAGCCTAGGGACACTCTCAAAAATGAGGGTGATTTTGGTGATAAACTATCGAGAGGAGACTGGTAGATCATGACAGCAACACGTTAAACAGTTAGGCCAGATGGTTTTACCTGTGAGAACCATGAGAGACAACCAAGAGGAGCCAGCTTGGGACAAGGAACAAACAAACAAACAAACAAAAAAAACAACTTTGGGGCTGGCACTGTGGTGTAGCAGGTTAAGCCTCTGCCTGCAGTGCCAAATCCCACATGGGTGCCAGTTCAAGTCCCAGCTGCTCCACTTCAGCTCCCTGCTAATGGCCTGGGAAAGCAGCAGAAGATGGCCCAAGTGTTTGGGCCCCTGCACCCACATGAGAAACCTGGAAGAAGCTGCCTCTCAAATAAATAAATAAATCTTTTTTTTTTTTTTTTTTTTTTTTTTTTTTTTTTTTAAAGAACAACTTCAAAAACTGGCTTCACGAACAACCCCTACAAATGGACTCACATTTAACTGGGTCAGACTATGGAGCAATAAATGCCCTGAAGCTTGCCAAAAACAATTGCTGACATTTAGGGGACACCAGCAGCTATGTGTGGTACCAACCATAGCAGGCAATTTAACAGAGAACCCTGTAAAGATGACCCAAGTGTTGACATAACCGAAGCTGTGTTCCTGAGAGACAGTAAAGGCTCTGTGTTTCAGGGGAAATAGACTTCAATAAGCCAAGCAAGGTCACACTCACAGATATTGGGGGCCAGAACTTCAACACATATTTTTGGGAGACACAATTCAACCCATAACATTCATACATACAGAGACTCATCATAGTAAAAATGCTGAATGGCAAAGATAAAAAGAGAATCTTGAAAGCAGCAAGAGAAAAACGACTCATCCCTTACAAAGCAACCTCAAAGATGAACAGCTGTCTTCTCATCCCAACAATGGAGGCCAGAAAGCAATGGGATGGCACATTCAAAATACTGAAGGAGAAACCTCTTCCAGCCGAGAATCTTAGGAGTCTAGACAGTGAGCTATGAGTCACTTCCAAAATGAAGGTTAAATGAACACATTCTCACATCAGTGAGATCAGAGAGACTCTGTTGCTAGCAGATTTGCTTTCCAAGCAATTCTCAAGGGAATTCTTTAGGCTGAGTTTCTAGCACCAGACAGTAATTCCACCCACCACCTCCACCCCACACAGTGTGAAGTGAAACAGTTACTAGTGAAGGTAACTGCTAATGTATTTATTTATTTTCATTGGAAAGGCAGACAGGAGAGACAAAGAGAGGGAGACGGAGAGAGAGAGAGGAGGGAAAGAGAGAAATGCCAAGTTCTGAGTTACTCCCCCAAAATGCCTGCAACACACAGGAACAGGCCAAGCCCAAACCAGGTGCCAAAGATGCAGCTACTTGAGCCATCATCCCAAGGTGCACATTAGCAGGAAGCCAGAGTCAAGAGTAGAGCTATGATGAACTCAGAAGTTCTGATGTGGGACATCAGAGCTCAAGTGGCATCTTAGCAATTATGCTGAATACCTGCTCCTTCTGTAATTATAAAAGATAGCTTCAGTGCATATTTCTTCTCCTTCCTTCTCTTAACAGATTTAAAAGGTAGCTGTATAAAAATGTATATAATTGTACTACTGGGTCCATAATGTATAGAAATATATTTGATAATAACAGCACAAAGGATGTTGAGGCAGCAAAGCTGTACTGCAGAAAGGAAAGGACACAAGATATTAATTTTATTCCATAGGAACAATTAAGAGAAATAGTAAATAAGAAGGATAATATAATCAACACTATAAATATACACTTGCTCTCCTTTGCTTTACTCCCAGCTTAATTTAAAAAAAAACATAAAATTACACAAAGAATTAATTATAATATATTTACTAAAGGGTTTGTTTTATATATACATATAGTTGTAATGTGTACCTATAGTAATAACATTTTAAAATTAAACAGAGAGGAATGGGTGTTTGATGCAACAGTTAAAATGCCACCCAGGATGCCTGCATTCCATATGGGGTACCTGGGTTTGAATCCTGGCACTGCTCCCAATTCTAGCGTCATGCTAATATGAACCCTAGGAGGTAAAAAGTGATGGCTCAAGAAGTTGGATCCCTGCCACTCATGTGGGAGACCCAGACTGAAATCCTGGCTCCTTGCTTTAACTTGGCTCAGCCCTGGCTGTGACAGGCATTTGAGAAGTGAAGAGATATGGATCTCTCCCTCTCCCTCACCACTTCTACCTTTAACTTTCAAACAAAAAAAGTGAAGAATACAGCTATATGAAATTCACATTTCTATATATTACTGGAATGAAATTACTTTAAATCTGAGGCAGATTCTGTTCATTATGATGTATGTGGTAAGTCCTAGAGCAAGTATTAAGAAAATAATTCAAAATAATATAGAGAACGAAATCATCAGATAAATTGTTACTTGAGAAAATATTCACTTAATTAAAAAAAGAAGAAAGTATGAGATAAACAGAACAAAGAAGACATGAGACATATAGAAAAAAGAAAAAATGCTGGTATAAATGTATGCATATCAATATGTTAAATATGAATGTATTAAACATCCAGTAAAAAGATAGAGATCATCAGACTTAAGGGGAAAAAGATATATCAATAAACCTTGGATAAAAGTTATTATCGGGGTACCTAAAACATTCTATAATATAGGCCATATTCTGGGCCATAAACCAAGCCTCTATACATTTTAAAAAATTCATGGAAATAATTTTCTCTGACCACAATAGAATAAAATTAGAAATAGATAGCAGAAACACATTTGGGAAATTCAAATATGTGGAAGAAAATTTTTTGAGAAACACACTTATAAGTCAAAAGGGAAATAACAGAAATATATCAACAGGAATAAAAATGAAGCTACAACACCAATATTTATAGGAAGCAGCTAAAATAATGCTTAGAGGGAAATTCATAGCTGTGAGTGCCTATATTAATAAATAGCAAAGATTTCAAAGGAGTAACCTCAGCCCTCCCTTAAAACATCAGAAATAGAAGTGAAAAAGTACAGGGAGGAAATAACAGAGATTAGAGCTGAAATTAATACAACTGAGATGGGAAAAATGGAGAAAATCAATGAAATCAATGTTGGTTCTTTGCAAAGATTAACAAAATTGATGAACTTAGTTAGGTTGACCAAGAATATGGGGGAAAAGATTTTAATGTCTAAAATCAAAGTGAAATGAAGACTTGACTAACAAATCTACAGGAACAGCATTATAGTGGACTATTATTTTAAAGTGTGCCAATAATTTAGGTGATTTAGATGAACTAGACAAATTCTTCAACACAATACTGAAACCAGCTCAAGAAGAAATAGAGAATCTGAACAGATATATAGCAAGAGGTTAAATTAGTAACTAAAACATTACCTGCAAAGAAAATCCCAGGCCCAGATGCCTTCATTCACTGCTGAATTTTATTAATTCCTAAAGAAATAATACTAATGTTCACTAACTCTGTCAAAAAATATGAGAAGGTAATACTTCTTGAATCATTCTATGAGAGCAGTATTACTCTTATGCCAGTCAAAGACATCACAATGAGGGGGAACGATAGACCAATATTTTATAGATACACACAGTTATCTTCAACAATACACTAACAAACTAAATCCAGCAACATATAAAAAGGATTATATACCATGAAAAAATTGGATTTATTTTGATTGGCTTAATATCTGATAATTATTTAATGTAATATATCATCTCAGTGGAATAAAACTAAAATCACAGGATCATCTCAATAAATACAGAAAGAGCAGTTGACAAAAATCCAATACTCCTTTTCAATATAATACTCAACAAATAGTAATAATCAACTTCCTGAAGTTATATAGGAAATGCATAAAACCCCCACAGCTAAATCATACTTAACTATGAAAGATGGAACATGTTCCTATGAGATCTTGAACAAGATAAGAATATCAGTTCAGGCCACTTAATTCAACATTATACTGGAAGTTTTAATCAGTATAAGAAAAAGATGGGATCAGGATTGGAAAGGCAGAAGAATGACTATCTTTATTTGCAAATGACATGATCTTGTCCATAAAAAGTCCTAAGGAATTCTCTAAAACAGTATTAGAACCAATCTCAAGTTTAGCAAGTTAGCAGGGTACAAAATCCATTGTATTTCTACATAGCTTCAAATGTGAAGTCCAAAAATATAATGAAGGATACAATATTTACAACATTGTCAAAAAAGAATAAAATCATTAGAAATAAATTGTACAAAAGAAGTGCAAAACTTGTACTCTGAAACACTATGAAACATCATTGAGATAAATTAAAGAATATCTAAATAAGCAAAAAAACCCTAGGGTCATGGATCAGAAGACTTAATATTGTTAAGATGGAAATAATCCCCAAGTTGACCTACAGATTAAATGCAACCCCTATGAAAACCCCAGGTCATGTTTTAGTAGAAATTGCTAAAATGATCCTAAAATTCATATGAAATTGCAAGGGAGCCTGAATAGATGAAGAATTTTAAGAAAAAGAAGAAACTAGGAGGACTCACACTTCCCGATTTCAAAATGTACCACAGTGCAGCCACATTCAAGACAATGTGACACTGGCATAAGGATAGACACACAGCTCAATGGAACAGCATTGAAATAAACCCTCACACTATAGCTGACAGACATATTGACAAGGTATCAAGACAACTCAGTGAGAGAAACAACTGTCTTCAAAAAATATTCAAAAGACTGAAGCTGGACTCCTGCCTCATAACATATAAAATTAATTCAAAATTGCCAAAGGCTTAAATATAAAAATTAAAACAATAAAACCCTTTGAAGGAAACAAGGTGTTAAATCTTCATGATCCCAGATGTAGCAATGAATTCTTACATGTGACACAAAAATTATACGTAAGAAAATAAAAAATGATAGGAAAATTGGAATTCATCAAAACTTAAAATTTTGGTACATCAAAGGATACTATGAAGTGAAGACAACTCACAGAATGAGAAAACACATTTTCATTCATGTATCAAGGGATTGTATCTAGAGTATATAAAGAATTCTTACAACTCAGCCGGTGACATGGCTCAATAGGCTAATCCTCTGCCTTGCGGCGCCGGCACACCGGGTTCGAGTCCCAGTCGGGGCTGGCCCCTCTTCCAGGCCAGCTCTCTGCTATGGGCCGGGAGTGCAGTGGAGGATGGCCCAAGTGCTTGGGCCCTGCACCCCATGGGAGACCAGGAGAAGCACCTGGCTCCTGGCTTCGGATCAGCGCGGTGCACTGGCCGCAGCGCGTCAGCCGCAGCGCTCCAGCCGTGGCGGCCACTGGAAGGTAAACCAACGGCAAAGGAAGACCTTTCTCTCTCTGTCTCTCTCTCTCACTGTCCACTCTGCTTGTCAAAAAAAAAAAAAAAAGAATTCTTACAACTCAACAATAAACACAAATAACTAAATCAAATGATGTGCAGGGATTGGCACTGTGGTGCAGCAGGTTAACACCCTGGAGACCTGGCTGCTCCACTTC
The DNA here is from genome assembly GCF_033115175.1 of Lepus europaeus. NCBI lineage: Eukaryota > Metazoa > Chordata > Mammalia > Lagomorpha > Leporidae > Lepus > Lepus europaeus. The sequence goes on from NC_084839.1 coordinate 26,106,219, forward strand.
TGATCCAGCTCTCTGCTGTGGAAGATGGCCCAAGTCCTTGGGCTCCTGCAGCCACATGGGAGACCTAGAAGAAGCTCCTGGCTCCGGATCGGTGCAGCTCGGGCTGTTGCAGTCAACTGGCGAGTGAACCAGTGGATGGAAGACCTCTCTCTCGACCTCTCTCTCTCTCGACCTCTCTTCTGCTTCTCCTCTCTCTGTGTAACTCTGACTTTCGAATAAATAAATAAAATCTTAAAAAAAAAAGCCTCTCTCTACCTGCAGTGCTGGCATCCCATATGGGTATCGGTTTGAGTCCCGGCTGCTCCGCTTCTGATTCAGCTCTTGGTTATACCCTGGGAAAACAGTAGAAGATGGCCCAAGTCCTTGGGTCCCTGCACCAATGTGGGAGATCTGGAAGAAACTCCAGGCTCCTGACTTTTGATTGGCTCAGCTCTGGCCATTGCAGCCATCGGGGGAGTGATCCAGCAGATGGAAGACTCTCTCTCCCTCTCTTTCTCTCTTTCTGCAACTCTGCCTTTCAAATAAATAAATAAATAAATAAATCTTTAAAAAATGTGCAAGGGATACACAATGGTAGGGAGACTTTTTCTGTTAAACATCATATGCTAAGTATTTCAGGTTTGTCTCTAGTGCAGCTACCTTACAGTACCACAGTAGTATAAGAACAACCAAAACATATATGCATGGCCATGTTCCAATAAAAATTCATTTACAAAATGGCTAGTGATCCTGGAAGCCATAGTTTGCCATTGTTTGCCAACCTGTGCCTTGGATTAACTCTATTTTTTTAAAGATTTATTTATTTATTTGAAAGTCAGAGTTATACAGAGAGAGAAGGAGAGGCAAAGAGAGAGAGAGAGAGAGAGAGAGAGAGAGAGAGAGAGGGAGAGGTCTTCCATCTGCTGGTTCACTCCTCAATTTGTCACAACGGCCAGAGCTGAGCTGCTTGGAAGCCAGGAGCCAGGAGCTTCTTCCAGGTCTCCCATGCAGGTGCAGGGGCCTGAGTACTTGGGCCATTTTCTACTGCTTTCCCAGGCCATAAGCAGAGAGCTGGATAGGAAGTGGAGCAGCTGGGACTTGAACTAGTGCCCATTGGGATGTCGGCACTGCAGGCAGCAGCTTTACCTCCTACACCACAGTGCCGGCCCCTGGATTTACTCTTAAAAAGTAAAACAGTGAGGCACAGTTAATAAGCCAATTCTGTAGATGAAATGGAATCAATGGGTATACCTAGACTGTGATAGTTGGTTACTGCCCGGCATGGAGAGAGCAATTAATGAACACCGTTTAATGAATAAACTGAGAAATGAATCGGGCTATGCATAAGCCACATGTTGTGCACAATTTGCTGTGTATTCTCTGGCATTCCAGATTTCACTCAAATATCCTGACACCCTGTGTTTCAGGCAGGGCACCTTGTTTGAGAATTTCAGGAAGAAAACAGCCCCAGCCAGGCAGTCTTGGTTCATTGTATCAACATTCTGGATTGAATGCAGCTGGGCTGAAATGCAAGCTGAGGACAAGGAGGCTGCACTGCCAAAAGGAGCCTTTTTTTTTTTGTCTCTAACTCAGGGATAAGACTAGAGTTCTTGGAAACAGTCACTTCCACGAAAGACAGATTTGCAAATGCCAGACACAAGCCAGAAAGGACAACAGCAAGTTAGATGAAAGTAAAGGAAAATTGATTTAGGTGATTCAATCAAATGATTTCTGATACAGGACACAAAGGGACCCAGGAGGCTGGAAAATCAAACCAAATGATAAATATGGGAAGATAACATGCTCTCAGGTTGTATCCCCCAAGAGTCATTAAAGTGTATTTAAGGCTATGTCTACAAGACAGAAGACAACAGTGTGCAAGGCAGAACATTCGGGATAATGGATTAAGTGGGAGATGGGAGTCAATCTTGACTCCTGTGGCTGGCTGATTCTGAATTTTAGCCAAAACTAAATCACAAGTAAGATCACAGATGTGATTTATTTTCTCATTTATAATGCCTTATTTTCGGCATAAGGACTGACAAATCAATTTGGTCTAGCCTTTCTTTTTGCTCAGGATCCTGTGCAAACTGCCTGCTTTGTTCCCTGACTCGGTGGAGGTCAGGGTGTCAGGTGTATATACCATTGCCAACTTCAACCAAAAATTTCAACAGGGACTACAGAGGCATTCAGGTAGGTCTGCACCTGGGGGATGGCTGTCAGCAGGTTTGGCTTCCTCAAAGTTCCTGCAGTCACTATTACGATGGAGGCTGAGTCAGTGTATGAATTGTGAAAGATCCCTCTCAAAAAACAGGATTGAGAGTCTGCTAGGTAGTAGGCACTTTGGGGACCCAGGTATGGATCAGATGTGCATTCTGAAGCTCCCAGGCCAGTCAAGGAGAGCGTTTCCCATTCCATTCCCAGTATTTTAGCTGAACGTTGGCGTATGGGGCTTGAAGGAGGACATTCTGGCACAAAACCCCCCTCAATCTCTGAGGCCTACATTATAGGTAGGCCTCTGACTTCTGTTACTAGGTGTCATGAGGGGGTGAGTTACCTTGGATTTGTATGATAGCTAGGTCATTTATTTGATGGTTAAACTTGGTCAGTCGCCACACTACCCATGAGTCATGCTGTGACACCAACTTTTAGTGCACATTGGCCATATCTCTATGATCTAATTTTCTCCCTTTGAGAATTTGACTCTAAGCAATGGATCATCCAATGGTAAATTAGATGTAGTCATTTTTTATTGATTGATCTGATGCTTTGCACACTGGTTGATTTGTAAGTGATTCATCTAGACACACCCTTCAGCCTCTGTCTTCATTTCTCAGTGAAATGGAGGAGAAGCAGCACTAGGTAAGAAGTTCAGAAACCTCAGTTCTACCTTCAGCTCTGCTGCTTAGTAGCTATAAGCCATTGATCATACCCTGCCCTGAGTTTCCTTATCTGTATCAGAAGGAAACAAGTAGCCAGGGGAGGCCTCCCAAGCTGGGAACCATGATTCCACATCATTAACAAGGATGTCCTCTTTAAAAGCTTAGAGAATCCCTAATTATTTCCAAAGTGCCCAGGCAATGTTTATTGACACAGAGGGCTGCTAGGGAAATATTGGACATGTGGTAAGGACTTCAAGATACTCCCTGTGAACTCTCTTGATTGGCTAAGTGATTGCTTCTCAGACCCCTGTGGTCTGCAGCCTTGCGTCTCAAACTTAACATGCATGTGAGTGACAGAAGGATTTTGTTAAAATGCAGATTGATTCAGTAGGTCTCAAGTGGGACTGGAGTTTCTATATTTCCAGTAAACTCCAGTTAATATAGATGTTGACCACATTTTGAAAATCATTGTTCTAGGCCGGCGCCGTGGCTCACTTGGCTAATCCTCCGCCTGCGGCGCCGGCACCCCGGTTTCTAGTCCCGATTGCTCCTCTTCCAGTCCAGCTCTCTGCTGTGGCCCGGGAGGGCAGTGGAGGATGGCCCAAGTGCTTGGGTCCCTGCACCCGCAAGGGAGACCGGGAGGGAGTACCCGGCTCTTGGCTTTGGATTGGTGCAGCGCCGGCCGTAGCAGCCATTAGGGGAGTGAACCAACGGAAGGAAGACCTTTCTCTCTGTCTCTCTCTCACTGTCTATAACTCTCTCTCTGTCTCTGTCTCTCAATGCCTGGAAAAAAAAAAAGCATTGTTCTAGAAGGTTTTGAAGAAGAAACAGTATAGGGAGGCTTGATAATATATGAGAAAATATAAAATTTCAACTAATTTGTATTTCATTCCAACTGCTTATTCCCAGAATCTTTGCTCAAAGGAGGTGCATAGTCAAGTGATTGATCACTGATTGATTTTGCTCTTTTGCTAAAAGTTAGAAGAAAAACACATCTATTTCCTTTTAACCACTGAGGGCAATACAGCTCAAATGGTTTCCTCTATCTGTTATATCATACCTCATGCTGCCTACAATTAAAACTTTCTCAATCTTCAGGTTAAGTTTAATATTTTAAACTACAACAAGATATTTGAAAATTCAGAGCTTCTTTTTCCTCAACCTCCCAACAACTGGAGACAGCCACCAAACACTGATAAAGTAAAAACAAAATGCGGAGAAGAGATGGGCAATGCTAGGCATACTTCTGATTGAAATTTTTATAAAAGATGCTTTCCATATCACTTCATCATTTGCACCTGTACAAGAATCCATCCTATGCTATCTTAGGTTAGAAAGGGAGTACATAGGTTTTTAATTGAATAATTCAAAATTCCTTTATCTCAATCTTTTTAAAAAAAAGATTTATTTATTTATTTGAGAGGCAGAGTTACAGAGAGGCAGAGGCATTGGCAGGGTGGGGGGAGGAAGGGAAGAAGAGAGAAAGAGAAAGAGAGAGAGGGAGGGAGGGAGGGAGAGAGAGAGAGAGGGAGGGAGAGAGAGAGGGAGGGAGGGAGGGAGAGAGAGAGAGGGAGGGAGAGAGAGAGGGAGGGAGGGAGGGAGAGAGAGAGAGGGAGGGAGAGAGAGAGGGAGGGAGGGAGAGAGAGAGGGAGGGAGAGAGAGAGGGAGGGAGGGAGGGAGAGAGAGAGAGGCAGGGAGAGAGAGAGGGAGGGAGAGAGGGAGGGAGAGAGGGAGGGAGAGAGAGTCTTCCATATGCTGGCTCATTCCTCAGATAGCAGCAGCAGCCAGAGCTGGGCCAGTCTGAATCCAGGATCCAAGAGCTTCTTCCAGGTCTCCCACATGGGTACAGGGGCCCAAAGACTTAACGGCATCCTCTATTGCTTTCCCAGGCCATAGCAGAGAGCTATACCACAAGTGGAGCAGTCAGGAGTCAAACCAGCACCCATATGGGATGCCGGCACTGCAGGTGGCGGATTTACCCCCTACACCACAGCCAGCCCCATCTTAATCTCAATCTTATGCATCTCTATTACACATGCAAAGGGGGTATAGCATTCTTTTAAAAAGGATGAAAACAGAATTGGGGGTGGGTAGGACACTGGGGCAGCTCATTCTCTTTCTGTAAGTGGGAAAGCAGCATCAGCCCTGAGGCCCACTCCAATCCCGGCTTTGTCTCCTGGGACTATCACATTCATATTGATTACTCTGCGATGAATTATTTGCATAGCTAAAATGGGAACATGTTCATCAATTTAGGCTCTGGCTTGCCATAATGTGTTTCTTTCTGAATATAGTGTGCATTACTTGGAAGCAATGCTAGTTGCATCATAAATATTTCAGCTGCCAATGTTTGGTACTTGTTTCTTTGACCTGGCTCTAAATCAGTCAATAAGCAATAACAATGGTTTGGTCTTTAGAGTTTGAAGAGTGCTGGCTATCCACATGATTTAAATTCACAAGATAGATCTTTATCAAAAATAACACTTTGGCCACAAAGGAAGGCACTAATAAGTTCCGACACGTATGTATATAGGAACCACTTACAATGGAAGCTCAGCTTCCAATTCTAATAGACATTGCTGGGTTCATGGCTGAGTGATGAGGCAATTGTGCCTTTTCCCATTAGGTTAGTAGGGAATGCATTTGCAAGGGAATAGTCAATTTTGGATCACAGATCATTAGGACTGAAAGGAGTAATACAAACCTTCTAGCTCAAAGTTAGAAGAATAAGAATTGTCGTATCTATTAGATAAGCAAATGGAGATCTAGAAAATTGAACTGATTTGCCCAAGGTGCATAATTATTTCAAACACCTACAGCTCCCAATTGTTAGGTCAGTGAAGTTCAAAAAGTAGCTGATCTGTATCAGGCCAAGCCCTTGGGATCTTATAATTTGGTCAGCCATTAAGATTTCTACTGCTATATTCTTGTGTCTTTGACCCAAAACACAGTGTAAATGAACCAATCAATTAAAGGAAACAAGAGTATCCCTTGACATTCATTCATAACACATTCATTCATTGAACCTGCTGCAGGCCAGATACTCAAATGATTAAATCCTCAAGGAATCACAGATCTCTCCTACCTGGAACTTCAAACTTATTTTTCTATAGAAAGACTCACAGGAGTCTTCACACCCCAAGGTCCACTCTGTTGAGTCGACTCAAGTGTAATGCCTTTCTTCATCTGTTAGAACTGGCCTGGCAGATGCTATAAACAAGAGGTTACCTAAGAAAAGCATACTATCAAAACACTTTGTGAACATCCAAGTGCAGTGCCAAGTGCTTTCATATCCATGTTCTCACTAGTTCTGGCAGTTACACAGTGAAGAACTGCACTCTCCCTCCATATTTTCTCGAAAACATAAGAATACAGAAGTTTGGAACTGTTTCCTGAAGTCAGTCCAAAGTCACAGTGGTAATCAAAGCTGGAGCCAAGATTTGAACACAAGTGAATTGAACTTCAGAGGCAGCACAAGCACTTCTCTCTATGCCAATAGAGTATTAGTGAGGAACTGTGTCAAGAGCAGTCAGCTAGACAGACCTCGGCAACCTTAAAGTAGCCTTAAAGTAGCAAATGAGGGAGGGGCAGAGCATTATGGCACAGTGGGTCAAACCACAACCGGTGATGCTGGCATCCCATATGGGTTTGGAGACTGGCTTTGGCCTGGCTTAGTTCTGGCTGTTTTGGCTATTTGGAGAGTGAGCCAATGGTTGGGAGTCTCAGTCTCTCTCTCCCCCTCTCTCCCTCTCCCTTTCTCTATAACTTTGCCTTTCAAATAATGAAATAAAATGAATCTTTTTTAAAAAAAGAAAGAAGGGGCCGGCGCCGTGGCTCAGTAGGCTAATCCTCCGCCTTGCGGCGCCAGCACACCAGGTTCTAGTCCCGGTCGGGGCACCGATCCTGTCCCGGTTGCCCCTCTTCCAGGCCAGCTCTCTGCTGTGGCCAGGGAGTGCAGTGGAGGATGGCCCAAGTCCTTGGGCCCTGCACCCCATGGGAGACCAGGAGAAGCACCTGGCTCCTGCCATCGGAACAGCGTGGTGCGCTGGACGCAGCGCGCCTACTGCGGCAGCCATTGGAGGGTGAACCAACAGCAAAAAGGAAGACCTTTCTCTCTGTCTCCCTCTACTGTCCACTCTGCCTGTCAAAAAAAAAAAAAAAAAAAAAAAAAAAAAGAAAGAAGGTAGTAAAGGTGGAATCCATATGGCCATTCTTTCCCTCCTCTTGCTTACCATGTCATTTTCCACCCTAATCTTAGATGTTTTTGTCTGTATGAGACATGGCCTTGATAACACCAAGATTAACCTTGACTAACTTCAGTCCAAGAACTGACTGGAAGAAACACTTGATAGAATGAAATAAGGAATAGCAGGCACAGCCAGAGAAATTTCCCTGAGAGAAATGCAAGAAATGCATATTATAAAACCATCAGTAGGACTTGAACTCTGTTGAAATCAGATAGTCATTTAAGATGTTACTGATAAATGCCAACTGATTTTGCTACATTTTCCTGTCTGAAGGAGGCATGGGACTGACAGAAAGAGGTAGGAACCTGTAAGAACAGGAACCCTCTGCTTCTGTATCTCTTCCCAGGTCTCTGTCTGTTCCCCAGGGGACTGGTTTTATAATGTCATCATCTTTCCACTGATCTCTCAACATCAAATTATTGCCTTCAAACTCTTCTCCTACATAATTTTCATTAGCCCCTTTAAATTAATCTGATTCAACTAGGGCTATTAACTGAGATATGGCAGGTATCAAGAGTTCATCTTCCACTGGGTATCATGAGGTCTTTGAGAAAAGCCCCTTTCAACAGAAGCCAATTTTGTTGCTATCATGCTGATGTTCACCATCAGCTGATAACTCTCTATTAGCCCATCAAGTTCAGCTTTTAATGGCCAAACCTTATCTGTGACCGCAATTCAATTTCCACTCTGCACTTGTGGTTCCTTGATACCTTGGAATTCTTTAAAGCTGCTTGATTAGCCACCTGAGGCAAATGGCTTAGTCATTTTAAGTTTTATGAAACATCTGTGCACTTTGATCACAGACCAGCCAGAGGAGAAAATGGCTCTGGAGTCCTTTTTCTCAAACCATTTAGGAACCACAGACTCTGAGATCCACGTAAAATGGAATTCACTGAGAGTGGGAGAGGTATTTAGGTTTGCAACAGAGGTCAAATTCATAACCAATCCCAGGATTTGATTAAAGTCATGACCTTAAGGGAATCAGTGTCGGCATTTTTCTCAGCTGACCATTTGATGCTGCCCCCTAATGGTGAAGAAACTTGGTGGACACTCAGACTTTGGACACACAAATTCTCTTCCCCTTTAAGTTTCTTCTTCTCTAATTCATCTTCCTGAGAACGTGTACTTTTGAAACTCCATGTAAGTCCATGGCTCTACAGAGAATCTGCTGATGTAACAAGAGAAAGAAGCAAAAAGCAGCCCCTGGTGTTCAGAAGCTGACTTGGCACTCACAGCATAACCATGTGGTTCTCCTATTAGACACGAGCAGAACATGGAGCTCAGAAAGTGTTACTCTGAGGTCATAATAAAATACAATGCAAGGCCACTTCTAAGTATAGAACAAAACAAGATCACTGTGCTACTTACAAATACCAAACATTGTCTTTTCTCAACAGAGTTATTCCTGTTTCTCTACCAATTACAGCTTTATTCTCATTTTAGGCTGCTCTTCCAAAACAGATTTCTTGAAATACTAATCCTACAATTGCCCCCACTTTTTGAGAATATACAATTTAGAGCAAACCCCTGCTTCCCTAGGATCTCCCCCAAATTTTCCAACCAAAGACCAAATTCCATAGTAAGTTCTAACACCTCCTCACTGAGCCATTCCATGTGTTTATTTTCCTGTGCCATAGCTAGTAATAAACTCAATTTGTCTAACTACATGGGTGTTTCTGGATCACCATTGGCTGAAGGACAATGTTAAGGAGCAAAAATAACTCATATTCAAAGACAACGTGTATTTTAGGAGGTTTCTACACAAATTATCTTAATTTTCATGGAAACATGAACACAGAAAGATTAACAGGGATTATTATACCAATTTTTCAGATTAGGAAACTGATGCTCAACATGGTTAAATGGGTTATGTAAGTTAATCCTCTATTAGAATTTATTAGAATCAGGGTTGGATTCAAGTCATTTTGTTATACATTCAGTATTTTTCATCTTGTCTCTTATTTAGTGCTTAATAAACTGGAGTCTGTAGGTGAGAAGGGAATGAAATTGGTGGTAGGCACCATGATATGAGAGAAACCTGGAATATCTTTCAGAAGCATCATTTTAAATAAAAGACTTTTAAGGGAACAAATTGGTTTAACATTTGTTTAAAACATAAAGTTTAGACATTTTGATACTGATCCAGGACTCAAAGAAATATGACAAAGCAAAGATATTTGCAGTTATTTGTTGCAAGTGGCTTAAGGCTATACTCCTAAATCCCACCCCACCTCTCTGGGGGTCTACATTTAGGGATACATAGATAAAGATCAGAAGTCTCACTAATTTCCATGCATCCATATCTGGATCAAAGGACATGAAGCAAATAATTTGTATTGACTTTCAGGCTATCTTGTTAGGGTGCTAAAGGCAAACTTGTCCTAAGGGCCACAAGGGTCAAAAGAGTGGGTTACAATGACCCCTGGAGTTCTCACTGATTTAGGGAAAAGGGAACCCTAGACTTGTCCTAAATATCCCATAGGGCTTTAGGGACCAGCAAGCTTTCTAGAACTTGCCTATCTCCTGACCAACCATGGAACTCCAGCCCAGAACCTGACCCATTTCTGGCCCAGGGCTTCCTGCTGAATGACATGGGAGTAACGGGTGCTAGCAGTCCCAGAACCAACACTGGCTCCATGCCATTCCAAAGCCCAACATTTACCAGTGGCATTTGCTAGTCATGGAAATATACAGGCCTTTAGGCCACTTGAAATTTGACCATTTGCCCTTCCAAGTTCTATTTAACAGACCTGCTCACACATACCAGCTTTGGAAAGGCATAGTCTCCTCTTACATCTGGGATTCATCTATATCCCCGGAGCTCCAGTACTGAAACAACATGCAGTTACTTTAAATAGAACAGCTGAAAACTGTCAAGGAGTACCTGAGCTGACAAATTATATCGCATGTTATTTTAAAATATGCAGCATAAAAATGGGTATAAACTCCTTATGCTTATAGCTCTTCCACTACGTTAAAACCAAATGATAACAATTCAATAATTACTTAACGTAAAGTCACACATGAATGTACAAAAACTGTGCAGTTCAAATCAACAAATCAATTCAATGCATTGAAATATCATTGCTCACTGGATAAATAGAGTACAGATCATCCCCACTCAGATTCTGTAATGGATTCAACTGTGTCCTCCAAAATGATAAATTGAAATCCTAACTTCTGGTACCTGTGACCACTCTTTGGGTCTTCACAGGGGTAATACAGTTAGTAGGAGGTCATTAGGGTGTTCCCTAGTCCAACATGACTGATGTCCTCATAAGAAAATGATGAGAGACACACTGAGCGAAGGCCCTGCAATGATAGAGGCAGTGATGTGCTGCAAGCTAGGGAATGCCAGCAATAGGAGCTGGGAGGGGCACTGGATCCAAAACCCTTATAGTACTAGGAACTCTGGGGCATTCATTACATAAATTGCCCATCAACTGCACTGTACTTTCTCTCCTCTGATAAATTAAAAGAAAAATAACACTGAGACTTCTAAGTAAGAATGCGATTGAGCCACAAGATGAAAAGAGGTTTTAAAAAAAAGAAGATTCCACCCAGAGTCTTGGTGGAAGCATGGCCTGGCTGACATTTTGGACCTGTGGCCTCCAGGACTGTGACAGCGTAAGCTGGTAGTGTTTGGTTACAGCAGCCCTAGAAAACTCACATGAGCTTTGCAGGTGGACATGCCCATATTACCTGGGTTAAACAGTATGCCAACTGTTGCAGACCCTTACCCCTTCTCCTGTCAGGTCCCTGGCAGGCATCTGGTCTTCAAGGACATGAACCTTCACTAAGTCTCCCTCACTTTTTCATGTATTATGACAATTTTTATTTAGCACTCTTGGGTACCACGCTGACTGAAAACACAAACTCAAAAGCAAAGGTGAAGAATGTCTTTCTTTAGATTATCAACAAAATGAAATCATTTAAACTACTGTAGTGAATTCACAGACCTTGTGTATCTATGGACTCTGACTTGAGAGGCAAAAATATCAGTATTTTATCCATTTTTCATTCCAGCTTTTCTTCCTGAGTTCTCTGTCCGCTGCTTGGCTCTGGATCCTGGCTGGCAATTCATGGATCAAGATCCTCTGAATTTAATAGCTAAGCTTGGACTTCTACTTCCCATCACACTTGACCCAGCTTGACCTTGCAGATAGTACTGCTATCTGGACCACTGTAAGTGGTGTTGCTGGTACACCCAGCTCCAGGTCAGGGCCAAATCTTAGGGCATGCACCATTTTCATAGACACAGGAGTACACTCATCTACATAGGCCCTTTTGCATAGCATGTGTCTCCCTGAATTGCACTAGAAATTCAAAGATGGAATGTGATAGTAAAATTATTTGGCCACCAATCTCTCAGGGACCCTCTTGGGGGAAGCACAGAGTGGGCATTTATTGACCTGCTGGGGGCTGGTTTAACTGTAAGGGTTGCTATCTCCCTCTCAGTAAGACAGGGCCTGATTTGGCTGGGGACATGCAGAAATGGGACAGGCATTCAGTGGCCATGGGGGTCTGACTGGAAGGCTGATGAGTTCTTGGGTGCCAAAGTAGCTCTTGTTAGTGCTTATCTGGGCTCTCTGGGTCTGGGGAAGCTAGGGAAATGACAGGGCATTTGCAAGGCTTGGAGATCCAGCTATTTTCCAACTGTTCTGCAACCATGTCATTGTTTCAATAACCAACATGACTGCAGTAATGTATTCCACCTGAACATCAGCCCTAATATAGTAACCAAAAAAGGGCAAATTATGTGCTTCTAAGAAGTGTTCTGGAAGGGGCTGGACATTTCTCAGTATCTTGATTTGAGTATTACGATTGCACCCAGATTAAGGCATAACAATGCCTTTCCTAACACTGGCAGGAGCAGTCATAGCCATCATTTCTCTGCAGCCCAACAACATCCTTCTAATGCTTCCATCTGGCCCATTGTAAGAAGAGTAAAAAGTTATGGTCACAGGAAAGAAAACAACTTTCAGTTATGCTGTCTTGTAGAGGCACAAATCATTTACAAACAAGCTAAATTAACACTAATTGAGAAACAGATGTCCAACTCCTTCTCTGGACTCACTGGTTTCATCATTCAAATCTTCACAGGGGGCAGTCTCCTAGGTACATGGAGCGTACCTAAGCTCACTAATGACGAACTCAAATCATGCCTGTTTTCTGCTTCACCCTGGCAGGTGTTCCCCCCACTCCATTATAATCCTCATGATAATGCCACTTGACCAGTAAAAGGAGCATCTGTAGAGAGGATGCACTGAATCCAAAAGCCTCATAGAATGAGGAGCTTCGGGGTGTTCATTACACAAATTGCCCATCAAGTCCATTGTTGCTTTCTTTCCTCTGATAAATTAAGAAAAATGTTGAGACTTCTAGGCATGAATGCAGTTGAGCCATAAGTTTCCCTACAAATATGGATGGAATCCTGGTTCCTTCATAACATTCATAACACAAAGCACTGGGAAGCTGGCTCTGAGGCAGTGCAGGGTGATGGAGAGTGCACTGTTGGGCAGTCAGCATTTGGGTTACATACATATCAGCTTTGCTGCAGTGGCCTGGGTTATCTTGAATACTCTCCTTTAGTGTCTCTGTGCCTTATCTTCTTCACTGATAAAAACTGTGGTGCACCAGTCATTTCCCATGCCTTATTAGCACAAAGATGAATAAAATATTGAACGTGAAAGTATACATATACCCATGCACGTGGAAATGGTTACATGCATGCATGTACACACAGTCCTGAAGATTTTGTGTGCTACTGATCACTGGCCTGGGCCCAAGAAGACCTGTGTATTAGTCCTGACTTCTATACTGTGTAAACTCCTTGCTTTCCTCTTTATGTTTTTCTTTAATATATTTTCTTTATTATTTTTTGAGATAACATTTTTATTTACATCATCATCAACCGCTTCTTGGCTCCACTAAATAAAGGGCTCAACAAGTAAAGAGACCATAATCCAGCAGCAAAACAGATCAATGGAAAAGATGTTCGACTTCACTCATAGAAAGTAAATCTTGGGCTGGATTGGATTAAGACGGTGGAGTAGGGAGGGAGCATACTGCTCTAGTCTAAGAGAAGATAGTTTAAAAAAAGTGGCAAGAGTGCACTCTCAGGGGAGACTTAGGGAGAAAATGACAGAGGCAACTCCATTCAAATTAGAGGGATACAGAGGACCTACAAGGAGAGTGTGGACATGCTCAAATCAGACCCCAGCAGCCGAGAGCCCATGCACTAGCTTTGGAGAGAGGTAAGACCAGACTACAGCAACCTGAACCATTGGCAATAAAGCTGCAGGAAAAGCCTGGAGAGAATCCAGCTTGGAGTTCTGTGGGTGATGGTGTACCAGCCAAACTAGAGGAGAAAAAACAAACTGGGGACACGTTTCTCTCTCCCAATCACCCAGCAACAGCATCCTGTCTAATAGACAGCAGGTACCATTTTGGACATATGTAACAGCTGCAGTTGCTCATGTCCATGCCCAGAAATTAGCTGAGCGGAGACTCCTGAGTCTGGCAGGGAGAACTGATGGGGGTGCTGGGTGCTCGTGACTGTGGGTGGCTTGTGTACCAGGACTGTGAAAACACTGAGGCTGTGTGGGGAGGCTCAGGTGTGGCTATGATTTTGGACAGTCACTGTGGGAGGCTCCACAAGCTCAGGGATTCCTGGTTCCCTGGTGAGGGTCATTGTTGGGGTGTCTGCCTACACTGAGGACTGCACAGATCCTTTGTGTAGTCCTCTGGAAGTGCGGGTAAATATTACACCCACTAGGACTAGCGCCCAGGCACTTAAATCCTTTGAGAAGAGGAAATGAGCTGAGTCTACCCCAAGAGAACAGAAAAAACTCCCTTCTGATGAAAAAAAAAAGAGAGGAGATTTACCATGCCCAATCTGGGTGTAACCTTAATACTCCCTTCACCCTGAAGCACTGAACAGAGTGCCCTGGCTACTCCCATCACACTCCTCTAGGTATTCCCTGAAAGCAGATACTCCACTAATCCACACAGACATAGTCCAAACATAAAAGCCACCACAGCAAAAAACAAAGCAAAACAACAACAACAAAAATCAAAGAAGAAACCAATGAGTATCTCCACAAACGCCAAATAATAAATGCACCAATTCAAGAAACAAGAATAAGGAACACAATATGATGCCCCCAAAAGAAGACAACACTTCAATACTAGATTGTGAAGATGAAGAGTTTGAAGAAATGCCACAAATGGAATTCAAAAAATTGATCATAGGATTACTTAGAATCAATCAGAAGCCAATGCACGAAATAATGAAATCCATACAAGAAATGAAAGAAATTTTTTCTCACTAAATTGAGATCTTAGAGAGAAAGCAAAATGAAATCTTAGAAATGAAGAATTCAAAAAAAAAAAGAAATGAAGAATTCAATAGAACAAATAAAAAATGCACTAGAAAGCCTTGACAACACAATTGGTGAAGCAGAAGAAAGAATATCCGACTTACAAGACAAATTGCAGGAAATTATATAGTCAGAAAAAAAATAAGAAGAGGAAATAAGAAACCTAAAAAACACCATTGGGAATCTACAGGATACTATCAAATGACCCAACATACAAGTTCTAGGAGTTTCTGAAGGTGTGGAAAGTGAGAAAGGATTAGAAGACCTTTTTAGTGAAATAATAACAGAAAGCTTCCCTAATTTGGAGAAAGAAAGGGACATCCTTTCAGGAAGCACATAGAATTCCTAATAGACATGACCAGAAAAGATCTTCACCACAACACATTGTAATAAAACTCTCTATAGTAAAACATAAAGAAAAGATTCTAAAATGTGTATGAGAGAAACGCCAGATTACTGTCAGAGGATCTCCAATTAGGCTCACAGCGGACTTCTCATCAGAAACTCTACAGGCTAGGAGAGAATGGCAAGATATATTCCAAATTTTAAGAGGAAAGAACTGTCAACCCAGAATACTGTACCCTGAAAAGCTCTCATTTATGAATTAAGGTAAAATAAAGCCATTTCATAACAAACAGAAATTAAAAGATTTTTGTGACCACCCATCCAGTGTTGCAAAAGATGCTTAAGGATGTGCTGCAGACAGAAACAAAGAAACAGGGCCATCGATACGAAAGAAGGTAAATGAGAGAAATCTCCTAGTAGAAGTACAAAGGAAATCCAATGTAAAAAATAGGAATATTTATGGAAAATGGCAGGGGCAAAGTTGTTACTTATCGATAGTCACTTTGAATGTAAATGGCCTCAACTCTCTAGTTAAAACACACAGTCTGGCTGAATGGATTAAAAAACAAAACCCATCTATTTGCTGCCTACAAGAAACACATCTCACCAACAAAGATCCATGCAGACCGAGAGTGAAAGGATGGAAAAAGATATTCCATACTAACAGAAACCAAAAAAGAACTGCTGTAGCCATCCTAATATCAGCCAAAATAGACTTCAACACAAAAACTGTTAAAAGAGACAAAGAAGGGCATGTAATGATTAAGAGATCAATCCAACTATTATAAATGTATATGCACCTAATTACAGAGCAACTGGCTCTTTAAAAGAAATGTTAAGTGATTAAAGGGAGATATAGACTCAAATACAATAGTAATGGGGGATTTCAAAACCCCACTTTTAGCAATGGTCAGATCAAACAGACAGCAAATCAGCAAGGAAACAACATAGTTAATTGACACTACAGACTAAATGGACCTAACATATCTACAGAACTTCCATCTTACAGTTGCAGAATATACATTCTTCTCTTCAGTGCATGGAACTTTCTTTAGGATTGACCACATGCTAGGCCATAAAGCAAGTCTCAGCAAATTTAAAAAAATTGAAATCATACCATGCATCTTCTTGAACCACAATGGAATGAAGCTAGAAATCAGAATCTCAGTAAATCACTAGAACATATAAAAACTCATGGAGACTGACAACATGCTCCTGAATGAGCAATGGATAACTGAAGAAATCAAAAGAGAAATCAAAAATTTCTGGAAACAAATGAAGATGGCAATACAACACATCAAAACCCATGGGATACAGCAAAAGCAGTGTGAAGAGGAAGGTTTATAGGAATTGGTGCCTATTCAAGAAATTGGAAAGGCACCAAATAAATAAGCTATCAATGCATCTCAAGGATCTAGAAAAACAACAACAACCAAACCCAAAACTAGTAGGAGAAAAGAAATAATTAAAATTAGAGAAAAGTAAATAAAATTGAAACAAACAAACCAAAAACAAAGATCAGCAAAACAAAGAGCTGGTTTTTTGAAAAAATAAACAAAATTTGCACAGAATTAGCCCAACTAACAGAAAAAGGAAAGACCCAAATTAATAGCATTAGGTTTGATAAAAGGAAATGTAAAAATAGACACCACAGAAATAAAGTGAATCATAAGAAATTACTACAAAGAGCTGTATGCCAACAAAATGGGAAACCTAGAAGAAATAGATTCCTATACACATACAACCCATGTAAATTGAGCCATGAAGACACAGAGAACCTAAACAGACCCATAACCAAGATGAGAATTAAATCAGTAATAAAGACCCTCATAACAAAGAAAGCCTAGGACCAGATGGCTTCACTACTGAATTCTACCAGACATTTAAAGAATTAACTCCACTTCTTCTCAAGCTATTCAAAACAACTGAAAGGGACAGAATCCTTGCAAATTCTTTTTATGAGGCCAGCATCACCTTAATTCCTAAACATTAAAAAGATGCAACTGAGAAAGAGAGCTACAGACCATTTTCCCTGATGAACAAAGATCCAAAATTCCTCAATGAAATTCTAGCCAATCAAATCCAAAAGCAATCGGAAAGATCACTCCTTTGGACCAAGTGGGATATATCCTTGGTATGCAGGGATGGTTCAACATTCGCAAATCAATCAATGTGATACATCACATTAGCAAATTGAAGAACAAAAACCATGTTGATTATCCCAATAGATGCTGAAAGCATTTGATAAAATACAACACTCTTTCATGAAGAAAACTCTAAGCAAATTATATAGAAGGAACATTCCTCAACACAATCAAGGCAGTTTAAGACAAGTTCACATCCTATCGAATGGGGAAAAGTTGGAAGCATTCCCACTGAGATCCAGAACCAGACAAGGATGCCCACTCTCACCATTGCTATTCAATATTGTACTGGAAGTTTTATCCAGAATCATTAGGAAAGTAAAAGAAATAAAAAAAATAGAAACTGGGAAGGAGGAAGTCAAACTATCCCTATTTGCAGATGACATGATTCTATAAAGGGGATCCAAAAGATTCCAACAAGAGACTATTGGAACCCATCGGAGAGTTTGATAAAGTTGCAGGATATAAAATCAGTACACAAAAATCAACTACCTTTGTATACACAGACAATGCCATGGCTGAGAAGGAACTTCTAAGATTAATTCCATTCATAATAGCTACAAAAGAATCAAATACTTTGGAATAAATTTTTCAGGGATGTCAAAGATTTCTACCATGAGAATTACAAAACATTACAAAAAGAAATAGAAGAAGACACAAAAAATGGAAAAAGCTTCCATGTTCATGGATTGTAACAATCAATATCATGAAAATATCCATATTTCCAAAAGCAATTTACAGATTCAATGTAATAACAATAAAAATACCAAGGACATTCTTCTCAGATATCAAAAAAATGATGCTGAAATTCATATGGAAACACAGAAGACCTCAAATAGCTAAAGCAATCTTATACAACAAAAACAAAGCCAGAGGCATCACAATACCAGATTTCAAATCATACTACAAGGCAGTTATAATCAAAACAGCATGGTACTGGTACAAAACAGATGGATAGACCAATGGAACAGAATAGAAATGTCAGAAATCAATCCAGGTATCTAAAACCAACTTATATTTGACAAAGGAGTTTAAACCAATCCCTGGAGCAAGGACAGTGTCTTCAACAAATGGTGCCAGGAAAACTGGATTTCCAAATGCAGAAGTATGAAGCAAGACCCTTACCTTACACCTTACACAAAAATCCACTCAAAGTGGATTAAATATCTAAATCTATAACCAGATATTATTAGAGAACACTGGGAAAAGCCTGCAAGACATTGGCATAGGCTAAGAGTTCTTGGAAAAGACTCCAGAGGCACCACCAATCAAAGCCAAAATTCACAAATGGGATTACATTAAATTGAAATGCTTCTTTACTGCAAAAGAAACATTCAGCAAAGTGATGAGGCAATAGACAGAATGGGAGAAATTATTTGCAAACCATGCAACTGATAAAGGATTAAT
This sequence comes from Lepus europaeus, assembly GCF_033115175.1. Taxonomy (NCBI): domain Eukaryota; kingdom Metazoa; phylum Chordata; class Mammalia; order Lagomorpha; family Leporidae; genus Lepus; species Lepus europaeus. Next base: position 26,124,605 of record NC_084839.1, read on the forward strand.
AACCAGAATATATAAAGAGATCAAGAAACTCCACAACAACAAAACAAACAACCTGGTGAAGAAATGGGCAAAGGTCTTAAACAGACATTTTTCAAAAGAGGAAATCCAAATGGCCAACAGACACATGAAAAAATACTCAAGATCACTAGCTGTCAGGGAAATTCAAATCAAAACCACAATGAGTGGTTAAAGTGTTAAAGTGATCATATGGATAGGATTAAGGGTCTGGTAATAATAATAGATGGAATTAAAAAGGAGTCATTCACCTGACCCCAGTTAGAATGGCTTTCATACAGAATTCAACAAACAACAAATGCTAGCGAGGATGTAGGGAAAAAGGTACCCTAATCCACTGTTGGTGGGAATGTAAACTGGTAAAGCCACTATGGAAGACAGAATAGAGATACTTTAGAAATTTGAATATATATCTACCATATGACCCAGCCATCCCACTCCTGGAAATTTACCCAAGGGAAATGAAATCAGCAAATAAAAGAGTTATCTGCTTCCCATATTTATTGCAGCTCAATTCACAATAGCTAAGACATGGAATCAACCTAAATGCCCATCAACTGAAGACTGTATAAAGAAATTATGGGATATGTACACTATGGGATACTACACATCAGTAAAAAATGATATCTGGTCATTTACAACAAAAGGAATGAAACTGGAAACATCATACTTAGTGAAATAAGCCAGTCCCAAAGGGACAAATAGCACATGTTTTTCTTGAGCCGTGATAACTAACAGAGTACCTAAAAGGCAATTTGTAATAGTGAAATTGACAATTTGACTTAAACACTTTTTGTCTTGACTGTTGAGGAACAGATTTTTAATATACTATTTGTTGAACTCTACTTAACCTAGAGTTAAACATGTGTATAAAGTCAATTAAAAATAGATCTCAGTAAGAAATAACAGTGGGAATAAGAGAGGGAGGAGGAAGAGGGGCTGGGAGTATGGGTGGGAGGGTGGGCATGGTGGGAAAAATCAGCATGTTCCTAAAGTTGTAATTATGAAGTTTATAATTGTAAAGCTGTATAGTTGCTCATACATTCCTATGGACTTACTTCAAAGGGTAACAGTTTCATAAGTTGCCATGGGACCCCCAAATCCCTCCAGCGGGGTGGTAAAAATACTACCTCAAGTGTTAAAGTGATCATATGGGTAGGATTAAGGATCTGGTAATAATAATAGATGGAATTAAAAAGGAGTCAATGCTCCAACACAGGAAGCAGTCCATACAGCAGACTCATAGAATGACAATCACTTTAAATATCACTCTGGCCTCAGAATCAACCCTTAAGGCATTCTGGGCTGGCTGAAAAGTCCCGAGAACATTTCAGGCATGGAAAGCCAAGACACCATGGCAAAAAATTTCCCACATGAAGGACCTTGGTGGATGAAACCTCAGTGCAAAGAAGTGGTCATCAAAGAAGGAGGTATTTTTCTCTGAAGGGAGGAGAGAACTTCTACTTTGCCTATGGCCCTGTCTGAATACTGATGGAATTTTTGGATGCAAAAGTTTCCCAATAGCCTAGGCAGCTAATGTCAAGAGCTTTGGGTGATCACTGATATCACACATAAGAGTGTTAGTTGTTAAATTAATAACAAGAGTCACTGTGCACTAACTTCCCATGCAGAACCTCTGTCCTCAAAGAGTTGTATTATAACTATTTCTAAGTGCTCACAAAAGATGTATCATTCTTGGGTGTTTCTTAAGTTAATTTTACAAACAACAACAAAAAAGAAGTGAAATTAACTTCAAGATGCAATGACTTTGAACAGCTCTTGTCTCCACTGTTGAGGAACAGTTTTTATTGTTTTGTTTTGTTTTGTTTTTTCCATGCAAATTGTTAAACTCTTTATTTAGTATAGAGTTGAGTTTCTGTGTATAAAGTTAATCAAAAATGGATCTTAATGGGTAAAGGGACTGAGAATGGGAGAGGGAGGAGGAAGAGTGGGAGAGTTGGTGCAGGTATGGCAGTAAGAATCATTATATTCCTGAAGTTGTACCTATGAAATGCATGAAGTCTAAATAAAAGTTTTCTTTGGGGGGAAATATATAAATAAATTATTTAAAAAAAGGTAAATTTTTTTTAAAAGATTTATTTTATTTATCTGAAAGACAGAGTTACATAGAGAGGTAGAGCCAGAGAGAGAGAGGTCTTCCATCTGCTGGCTCACTCCCCAAATAGCCTCAACAGCCAGAGCTGAACTGATCTGAAGCCAGCAGCCAGGAGCTTCTTCTGGGTCTCCTACACATGTGCAGGGAACCAAGCGCTTAGGCCATCTTCTACTGCCCTCCCAGGCCAAAGCAGAGAGCTGCATTTGAAGTGGAGCAGTCGGGACTTGACTGGCGCCCATATGGGATGCTGGCACTGAAAGCCAGGGCTTTATCCCACTGTGCCACAGTGCTGGCCCCAAGAAAATAAATCTTAACATAGTCACAACTGGCAAACTACAGTGGAATATAATTACTGTCAATTTGTTGGACAAGTATACAAAATAAATTTGTTAAAAAGACTGATTGGCGAATTATTCTCAATGTCCCTCCAAGGCCAATTACCTCTGATTCGAACTCAAAACACGGAAGGACCGAAGTATAACTCTACTACTGGCTAGGTTAATTGTCACACAGTGACTGCAATATGACAAGAGCTTTGGGGCCTGGCAGTGCTTCCTGAGTGTCCTGATGAAAGGACACCCACGGAATGGAGAACAAGAGCAGAGGTCTTGAGTGACACTACATGGCTGAGGGTGTCCTTTCCTGGTGCTGTGACATTCTAACCTATCTGTTCTCTTCTTGTACTTCCCTTCTTTCTCATTGCTTGCCTCCATTTTTTTCCACCCACTGACTTCCCTTCTTGCTTCCATTTCCTCACATGTTAGACTGCAGGTCTGCAGAAGTAACTGGGAATGGGTTAGTCTCTCCCACACTGAACCGAAGGCCCCCCCGCCCCCTGGCCTTTCCTAGGTCGTGAGTGTGGACTGAGAGCAGCGATGACGGTAACTGATGAGGATTCAGGAAGGAAGGAAAGGAGGATGTTAGCCCTATAAACACAGGAAGTCCTTGTGCCCTGGCACTCCAAGAGGCTTAAGTTTATGGAAAATCATGTTAATAAATTCAAGCATAGCTAGAATGTTTCTTCTAAAGGGTATTCTGAACTTTTGCATCCATCATTTTATTCTTCTTTCCATTGCTACTATGAGGCTGCTCTTATTAGATCCAATTTGCAGATGGACAAACTGAGGCAGAGGAAGTCACAACATGAATTGGCATTGGTTCTACTATTTTTCTCAACTATTTATTGCAAATAAGCTATAGTAAAGAACAGTGTAATTGCCAATGAAATCTTTATTTAACCTGGCCCAATAGTTCCCAAATGGAGAGCCTCTGGGAGAGGGGGACACAACAGATGTGCCACATAATATTGAGTTGGAGGCTCTAGTAATGTACCACCTATCTCCTCTCTCCTGTTGTTTGTCTTGAAGTAGTTCAGAGGTGGTAGGCAGGACCATGAGGGAAACAGGAATGTGGAATTATACTGGCAGGTGGCCAATCTGGACCAACCAGAGGTCATCTTGATATAAATGACTTTCTTGGAAGGGTGGGTTGTCTCTGGACATTTGAGGTGTTGGAGGTTAGCTCAGCCCACGGTGGACTGATTTAGATGCTCATGTCTCCATGAGCAGATGAAGACTGGCTGAAGAGTGGGTGTCCAGCAGGTAACAGAGGACTGGATAGGAGCATCCAAGGATGTTGACGACTTTGGGGAGTTCCAGGTACTTTTGTCTTCATGACACCCTTCATCTAAGAAGATACTAAAAATGTCACTTTATAACTGCACTGGTACAAAGACAAATATATTTTATTCTGATTTGAAAAGAAAATTAAAAATCGAGGGGGGAGGGCAGTGCTGTGGTGCAGAGGGTTAATGCCCTGGCTTGAAGTGCCAGCATACCATATGGGCACCAGTTCTAGTCCCAGCTGCTCCTCTTCCAATCCAGCTCTCTGCTATGGCCTGGGAAAGCAGAAGATAGCCCAGGTCCCTGGCCCCTGCACCCATGTGGGAGACACAGAAGAAGCTCCTGGCTCTTGGCTTTGGATCAGTGCAGATCTAGCCATTGTGGCCGTTTGGGGAGTGAACCAGCGGATGGAAGACCTCTCTCTCTGTCTCTACTTCTCTGTGTAACTCTGTCTTTCAAATAAATAAAAAATAAAATCTTTTAAAAAATCAGGATGAGCATTTAGCCTGTTGACCAAGACACCTGAATCCCATATCAGAGTATCTGGATTTGAGTCTCAGTTCCACTCCTGACTTCAACTTCCTGTTAACGTACAACCTTGGGAGGCAGAATGATAGCTCAAATAGTTGGGTCTCTGCCATACTCATGAGAGACTTGGATAGAGTTCCTAGCACCCAACTTGAGCCCCAGCCACTGTGGGCATTTGTAGAGCAAAACAGCAGATGAGATCTTGTCTCTGTCTCTCCCCCTCCCCCACCGTGTGTGTGTATATATGTGTATGTGTGTGTGTGTTTCTCTTTCTATCTGTTTTTATCTCTTATATCTCAAACAAATACTTTAAAAATTTTACTTGGGGCCACAAAAGTAGGGTGGGGCCTGGACACTGTGCCTCTTATTCCTCATGAGCAAATGGCCCCCTCTGTATCCCAGTGCTTCCAGCTGCAGTAGCTGACCCTCCGGTCTGCCCAAGGCTGCCCAGGCTAGACTCACACAAGTTCATATATCAGCCTCAAAACATCCGTTTGAGCATCTGGGAGGTGCAGACACATGACTGCCTTTATAGCTAAGAAACTGAGTATCAGAGAGGCTATGGTCAAGTTGTCAAAGATGGAGGAGCCAAGATTTGCACATATCTCTGTCTGCCTCCAAAGCCAATGCCTGGACTACTACTTCCCATTGTGTATCTCCCCTGGGCTGCCGCTAAATAGCACTTCTCCAGGCCAGACACCTTCCTATCTGGGACTTGTACTAGAAACCTTTATGTGTCTCTGTGCAAATACAGAAATTAATAATTAGGCAAAGATGGATAAGAGACAGTAGATCATAGGGAGAAAAGTCTAAAAATAAATTCCCTATAATGCAATGGAAACGGTGTCACAGAGATGCACAGAGGAAAAAAGAAATCATCTCCAGAGGATTAATGTTCTAGTAAACTCTGAGCTGCTTATATTTTCACCCCATTACCATAACTTCCAAATAACTGTCTCAAACGATAAACGGGCAATTACTTAGGGCCAGATGCCTCTCAGGCTGGGTGACACCCTCCCTGTACCATCCAGGGGTTCCCGCATACTGCTTTGCAATGGCAGTGTGGTATTTAAAGAGGAGAGCCTCAGTGGTCTCCTGGCTCTCAGTGGTCTCCTCATTAGGCGATATATGGGGGCATTTACCTCTTCTCAAAGCAATTCTGGATCAATTCTCAGAGCATCAAGCCTCTGACGTCCAAGAGGACTGGATTTGGAACAGGCTTAGGTTGCACCTAGGCAAGACCATTTACTGGTCTGTAACTGAGCAAGTCACTTAACCTCTCTGTAGCCCCTTTACTCAAATGTTTATAATAATCCCAGTCCCACCAAGCACACAGATTTTTGTGAGGTTTAAAAGAAACGGGGATGTATGTGAGGTTTATGAACTACGGGGTGCTGTCTAGATGCTTGAGATTTTACCTTGCCCAAAGAGTCCCTGTTCTCAGGGTCAGCGGTGTCTGGACACACTGAGCCAGGGGTGGTCAGAGCTTCTTGAAAGTTGCCTCTTGGCTCTTCCATCCATTGGCCCATCCCCACCAGGATCCCCAAGCTGGGCTGCCACACAATAGTAGTAGATTACACTAATTTGTTTTATTTTATTTGACATACTTGGAATTAAGGGTTTTGGAAAGCACTATGCAAATGTATGTAAATGACTACATTTCATGCAAAATAATGTGCAAATAATGTCCCTGTGTTGGCTTAGAAAAATCTGGTGGCCAAAGGCTGTTTATATCGCCACGAGAATCAGGAAGATTATTTTAGATTTCAGTCATCCTTCCAGATGTTCAAAAAATACAGATGTCACGGAACCTGGCGGTTAGCATGTAGCTTATCAGCTATGCACTTGGTATTCTTTTTCAGTTTTCACTGGGCTATCTGACATCAGTTAAGCAAAGTCTTTTATTCATCAATTACCCATCAATGATGCCGTCAGCCACTTATGCATTGGAAGGGAAGGTACAAGCCCTTCCTTAAGGACTTCTCTGGCAAGGTGGCTGCCAGAGGCAGCTGTTAAAACACAGCTGGGGCATCAATCTCCAGGAAAATATTCATAGAGGGAGCCTGATACCATTTTGAACTAAGTTCAAACACCTGGTTGGGATGCCCAAGATCCTCTGTAACCAATACCCAACAGAGTTTTCCAGATTTTCTCCTTCCTCCTCTCATCACCTCTGCTTTCCCGGGTATTCAGTATGCAGTATTGAGCTTTTTTCCAAGCCCACCTGGAAATTTCCCCCCTTCCCCTTCTCTGTGCCTCTGATGTTTCTTATCTCTCAAATACCAAAGAGTATTACATCGTTGTTCCCGGCACGGCTCTCCTGTTAGTAGACAGAGATGTTTAGTTGATTCAATCTTCTGAAGTCATACAAAGTTAAAGCAGGTCGGTTTTCATGATCCATCATGTAATCTAACATCCTTGTTCTACAAATTGTTAAACTGAGGCCTGGAGAAAGGAAGGGACTTGTCCAAGGTGGTAGAGCAAGAGCAAGAACCCCAAGTGTCCTAACCGAACTCCATGACTCCTTATAACAGACTGTGGTTGTGGTTCACAGCCATTGGACCAGGGGACTGGGAAGAAAAAATTAAGTTGATCAGCTTCCTAGGGGTCACTGTAGTAAGTCAGGCTGTGTTCGCTGAGTAGAGTCTACTCTGGGGTGGGGCTAGTTAGGGGACACCAATGGTCTAAGACAGGGTCACTTCCTCTGGGGAATTACAGTTGGACACTACCAGAATGTGCAACCAGCTTTTGGATTAATAATAATTGCTAAGGAGAGTAGCACATTAAGTGCACAAGTTGTCCATGTGAGGCTATGCACAAGCACTTACATTCCTCTAGAGACTGGGCAAGAGGCTGTACCCTAAAATCACCTGGGGAGATCTGAAACAGACCATGCATGGGCTCCATCCTGACCAATTCCATGGGGTGAGGCCCAGGCACCAACACTTTAATACACCCTGGGGGAGCCAGGCTGCACAGAGGTGAGCTGGGCCTCTCTGGCTGTGCCTGAGACCCTCTGTGGCCAATGACTCTGCCACCAAGATGTCCCCTGTTTGGTTCATTCTCCATCTCGATAGCACAGCTGTGGTGCTGAGGCCCCATCTAGCTACCTCCTGCCTCCTGCCCGGGGCTGAAAGAGCAGGAGAGGCACAGAGTGTCGTTGAACTCTGGCTAGGGCAGCTCTCTGACTTCTTCAAGGTTACGTGTTGCTGTTCACCAGTCTCGCCCTGAGGAGTTCTTGCAGAAATCTCCCTGGCAGGTAGAGCAGCACCAGGGCAGGACACATTCAGGGTCAGCCAGCACAGCCTCTGAGTAGGACAGGGACAGAGGGCCCACACAGAGCAGGTCGACTGACATGTCGGGAAAATGATTCTGAGCGGCACAGGAAACAGTAACCAGGAGATGGATCTTACATGTTTATTATCATGCAGTCCAAGATGGCTGCCCCAAATGAACAAAATGTAATAGCATTGGTCCTATCTTGCTGAGCACACATAAAAGAAAAGAAAATGGAGTCAGGGTCCATTCTGCTCTCTGCAGCCTGTTTTTATTAGAGGCTGACACGACTCAGCAGCACCTTGGGTGCTAAAGAGTGGCTGAGGAAGGGGTGGAGGGAATTCACCCTGAACCCAGATGGCCACTTGCAATCTCAGGGTCAGCACACAGGCGCTCTGGGTAAGCTTCTGGCTTTGTATTCTGACCAGAATTGTTTTGGGGTGGGCAGCCTTTCTAGAACTCTCAACTTTCCCGTCTCTTTGCTGCCCGAGTTTTTGTGAATTATTGAGCAAAAGTTTATTGCTTAATGGTGGGGTGGGAGAGAAAGTGATGCTGCTTTGGATTCAATTTCACAATTGGTGAAGTAAAAGGGTGAACAAAAAGTGATAAAGAGTGGAAGCTATCTTTTTAAATGACAAAGGAGAGTAACATTTTTCGTTTCTTGCATTATTGTTTTCTTTATAAATTTAAGGCCAGATGCAGCAATTTATGGTTTATTATTCTTTCTTGTGGCGCTTGCTAAAAAATTTCAAAGCTATACCATACAAACTTTTTTTTCCCTTTTGTACTTCCCCGCTAGCAGGCACAGTTTGAATCAAATCTCTAACAAAGAGAGAAGGCTCAGAGCCTGCTTGTTTGCCGAAACTGCTGGAAACCTTTTTGATTTTTCCAGGAAGCCACAGAGGGTGCAGGGACTCTTGTAGATCGCAGACTTAATACATGCAGTAATTTAGGAGGGAGGCTGGCTTGGTTTTACCCGTAATGTGAGTTCATTTGCAATTCTCTTCTTAACAGACTTGAAAATGAGTGTTGGAATCCAGAAAAGGGTGTGTGTACATCACAGGTGTGTTAAGCCAGAGGGTGTGGGGTGTGTGCTCTCTGTCTACACTCTGGGGAAGGGATGGTTGGCCATGCATCATTTTTTACAGCTGCATTTGCACAGGTGGGGGAAATAACAGTGTCATCTTGGAACAGCAGACACAATGATATACGTGTTTGGGGGTACCTATAGAGCACCGTGAATCATGCAACAAACAAGTCAGCCCCACTATAAGTCAATCCATAGTTCCCACCAAAAGCTCCTTAGGTAAGTGGAGAGGCTGCCTTTGGATTACTCTGGACGATGAAAAATATCCCTATATAAATTCAGACCAATGAAGCAGCCATGCAGGTGAATAAAAACAAATCCTGCAAGCATAGAGTCTCAGGGTTGGAAGAAACCATAGAGGTGTCCATACCCCTCCAAATGCCCATGCTTCAATCCTCTTTGGAGTACCTTTCATATTCTCCTCTAGTTTTTGCTTTAAATCCCATCCACAATGGGGTTCTCACTGCCTCTCTCAAGGCAGTTAGCTGATCTCTATTTTTATGACCAGATTGTTAAAACAAAAAGAAAAACAAGCCCACCTTGGCTTTGCTGCCAAATCCTAACAGCCACTGCTTGAGCCTAGTTTTCTATCCACTGCTGCATAGAGGAAGAAAACAATTCTCTTTGCAGGACAATCTTCTAATAGTTGTAGAAAACAGTCACTCCCTGCCATGCCACGTTCAGTCATTAGCTGAATGTGTATTAAGCACCTTCTATATGTCAGAAACCAGCGACACGCAGTGTGACGTGGACAAGAGCTGGGATGTGCTCCTACAGTATAGTCAAGACTGAGACATCTAACAATTAATTTGAATTCCCTGTAGTGAGTAAAGGTTTATGGGAGGTCCTGTTGGGGTCTAAAGTAAAACATTCCTGTTGCCGAGAGGGGGGATAGGTAGATGAGGGGAAGCAGAGGATGCATCTAGGGTCACTGCTCTTGGACCTTGGGGGCTATGTATTTATTTCCTACCTTTTCTTCAAGTTGCTTGGCAAATTTATCATTATGAGATCTGCAGTGTGTTAGGGTCTCCAGTAATGTAGGCTCTGCTGGATACAACTTCCACCTACAGCTCAGCCCTACCTTGCTTCACCTGGAGGAGGGAAGCTATTGGGAGGGACAAATGCCCCGAAGGGCCTATCTCTGGGAGCAGAAGGCTCAGGAATGTCACTTCCCTCTTTGCTCACTTCCCAGACAGTAAGAACTGTCTAGGGAGAGGCCTCAACCTCAGTCTGTTAGGTGGAGCATTGGTTACCAAAGGAAATCTTTTTTTTTTTAAGTCTTATTTATGTATTTGAAAGTCACAATGAAAGAATGGGAGAGAGAGAGAGAGAGAGAGAGAGAGAGAGAGAGAGAGAGAAATGAATATCTTTCAACCACTGGTTTTCTCCCCAAATGCTTGTAACAGCTGAGGCTGGGCCAAGCCAAATCTGGAAGCTAGGAACTTCATTCAGCTCTCCTACATGGGTGGCAAGCATCCAAGTACTTGGGCCAACATCTGATGCCTCCCAGACACATTAACAGGGAGCAGTATAGGAAGCAAAGGCAAGACTCCAACCCAAGCACTACAATATGAGATACGGGTGCGTCAAGCAGTGGCCTAACCAGCGGCACCAGGACACCCACCGGTAAAGGGAATCTTGAGGCTCCTTCTTCAAGTGTTTGTTGCAGTGTGATACACTTAGGAGAAAGGGGTTGTGAAAAGTGTGGAGGTGGAGGAAAAGTCTGTAATTATTGCTCTCTAGACTCCCCAGGCACCTCTGAATTGGGAACGCTGGTACTGAGGTTGAGCTAAGGGAACTACTGCCTGTTAGTACCAATTAGTGCTGGGCATACAGCAGTGGAGAAGTAGGAACAGAGGGCCAGAGTGGACACCAGCAAGGAAAACCCAAGGGCAAAGGAGGAATTGCTGGCAATTCTTGTTTCTTCCTCAGCAGCAGAGTTGAAGAACAATGCCTGTGGGATGCTGGGTTCTGAGACTGAGTTCTAAAGCCATCAGATATTTCCCATGTACCCATGAGGACGCCACTTAGCACTCGTGAGATCTGGCAGTCTCATCCGCTGAAATGGCTTGGGAGACAACTCCAATTCAGAGGGCCTTCAGCACACTTGGGGTCCCAGTTGAGCAGAGCTCTGAGGAGGGTCATACCAGTGTTAACTGGGGTGTTTCCAGGGCACCTGGTGGAGCCCTGTCAGGACTGTGGCAGGGACTCCAACCAGGGTCTTGTCCTTAGAAACAATTTTCAATTATTCAGGGTAGACAGGGCAAAGCAAAACCAAACATTCTCCCATGTGAATGCAGGGTAGAGACTGTCGGTGTGGTATGTGCATTTTACTCACTACATGGATCAGTGGATGAAGGGTAGGCAGATTAAGCTCTGAATAAAAGAGAAAAGGAAGGAATAATTCTTAAAGCCTACTTTAAGTGGATAAAGAAATTGTAGATGGAAATATGTTATAGTTCTTATAAGTCTACTAATTCATACAGATGAGAGAACTAAGCAAAATGGGAAAGGAACTTTTTTTAAAAACTTGTATTTGCAGGGATAAAGCTAAATAATGAGAAGGGACTCTGTTACCTTGAGGAGAGAAAGCTTAAAAAGACCAAGGGCTGGCCAGTGTTTCTTAGGTGCCTTTCCTCAGATCACTGACCATTCCACTCATGGTATATTCTTCTAGAAATGCAGACTTGTAGGCTTCATCCCCACAGAATTAAGTTAGAGGGGTGGAGCCCAAGACTCTGGTTTGTAGCAGGTTGCCCAAAGTGATTATGATGGGCACTAAAGTTTTTTAAGCTTTAATTGACTTGAGTGAATAAACAGCACTGCTAATCAAATAGCCTAATTAAATCATGTGGTCTGATGTTTGCTTGCTATAAAGAGTAAGAGATGAATTTTCAAGTCTCAAGGTTTGTTTCTGAATGGCATATGTCAAGCAGCCTGCCTTATGCACTGAGGGATGCTTTTAGGTTTCAGAAAAATATACTCAAGGACAGGAATGACCTTCTAGACTTGGATGTGCCAATTCTCCATGGTGTCTCTTTTGACCTTCAATTGTCAGTACTTCATTCAAATCCTATAGCTTGTGTGTGCATGTGTGTGTGCATGTGTGTGTGCCATGCCTATGGCTCTTAACACATGCTGCATGGTGTTGTATTTGCATACTTATCTAGAAACCTTGACGTTATGGAGAACAAGGGCTATGTTCACTCAGACATGTATTTCCCACAGAAACTCACATGATGAATGGCCTTTAGGAGATATGCATAACAGAGCTGTGTCCCATGGAACTTTCTGCTGTGCTGGAGAAGTTCTACATTTTTGTCATCCCGTGGTGTAGCCACTGGCCACAGAGTGATTACTGGTTGCATAAAAATGTGGCTAATGTGACAAAAGAATTGATCTTCAGTGTTAACTAATTAATTTTAGTTAATTAAAATTTATATTTATATTTAAATATATATATTTAAATATATATTTATGTATAAAAATTTATATTTATATTTAAGTAGCATATGTGGCTAATGACCATCCTATTTGCCATTACAGGCAAAGGACGGATTTAACAAAAGAAGCTGAACTTCACTTAGAAAACTTCTCGACTCGACTCTGCCTGATCTGGTTCCGCCCACTCACTGCTGCACCCTCACCTCCTATTACTCGGCTCCTTATTCATCTCACTCTAGTCCTTCCTGGCCCATTTCCTCTCCTCAAACAGGCCTGACTCGTTCTGGCGCCAAGGCTTCTGCTCTTGCCATGTGCTTTTCTGGGAGAGCTCTCCTCTCAGATCTCACTAGGTGGCTTTTTCTGTCATTACAGTCTCAGCTTGCATGTCGCTTCCTTAAAACGGAATTCCCTGAGGTGCCATTGAAAGTAGATATCTCTCTGTCTCTCACTCCGCCATCTTGCACTGTTTTGACAATACTTTCACCATCTAAAACCATCTCATTAATTTCACGACTCTGTCACTGTCTAACTCCTTCTAATAAAAGGTAAGCTTCTTGAGTCAGAAGAGCTCAAAAAACAATGCCTAATAAAAGCAGCGGGTGAAAGCCTGGTGAGAAACAGGATATTCCCTGAGTCTCAAAGTATCTCCTCACCGATACTAATCAATTCTAACAGGGAAATAACTTTTGTATACAGAAGTCAGAATCATCAGACCCCTAGCTCACCAAATGTTAATGTCATCCAGAATCTAATGTCACCAGGAATAGGACATTTGACATCAGGTAGCCCCTTGAGATGATATGCTGCATTTGTGGTTATATGGAGACTCTAAGCAGGAGAAAGTTGTTGGACAATCTCAAATGAGGTGATATTCTACAAAATACCTGGCAGGTCTCTTCAAAAATGTCAAAGACTGAAAAACGCATGGATTCCAGAATTGTCCTAGATGGGAGGAGACTAAGAGGAGACATGATCATTACACGGGATAACAGAACCTGAACTGGCTCCTGAACCAGAAAAAGGAGTAGAGGAATTGGCAAAATTTTAATAAGATCTGTAGGATAGCTAAGAAGAAGTGAATCAATGTTATTTTCATCTTTTCAGTAATTATGCCATGGTTAGTTAGGATTTTGGCATAAGGGGAAGTCATGTGATGAGTTTATAGACACTTTCTCCACTATTTTTGTGACTTTTCTTATTAAAGTCAACATTTGTCTTAAAAGATTTTCTTTAAATGTAAGTTTCTTGTGAGCAGGAAAAGTAGTTATAAATAAATATTTGTGAATTGAAGGCAGGATGAGAAGAGAGAGGTTGGAAAGAGGGAGAGTAACTGATAATGGTGAACAGGAACGGAAGGAGGGAGATAAGAAAGTGTAGGAAGGACAGTGGGACTCCGGGAGACTTGAGTGTCCCCTGAAGACATACAACATAACAGGTTTCTTCAAAGAAAAGGTCCACTCAGAGTATCCAGAGCATGGCATGGACACTCAAAGGCATGGGATCTCACCAAAGCAAGGACTGGGGTTATTTAGTTTTGTGTCCCCAGAACCTAGCACCAATGATAAATTCTAGGTGATTTATTGAGTTCCATTGAATTGCACTGCTGCAGTTAATAACTTCAATTAAATACAGTGGTTGGATTAACACATGCCATGGCATCCTAAGAGAATTCTCTGGCTTTCAGTGGGCAGGCTGATAAGGTTGGGGGTTGAATGGAGTTGGATAGAACTAGCATAATGGAAGACCCAGGTCCTGGGAGCTTGCATAAGTAAGTCTCTATAGACTGCAAGAAATTGGAGCAAGATTAATGCAGTGAAACAGAGCCCACCCTGGGATGGCCGTTAGTACCGTGCTTGTTTTCTACTGCAGGACATAAACAATTATATGCTGAGCCGTCCTCTCATCTGCGAACACAAAAAGGACTCAACGCTTGGGTGTCTTTCTTTTTCCTTTTGGTGTCTTTCTGGTAGAAAGAAGGACATTTCATTGATGAGCATTATTTGAGTTTCCTGTATCCACTACCAGTCATGCACCTAGTATATAGTTATATAGTTATAATAGTATTTAGTTACATATTCCCTTGGTTGTACACCATCAAAACTCCCGCGAGGTTCGGTTGATGTTTCCCAGTTGAGAAAACTGAGGCTCAGAAAGGTGACGTCACTGGCCCTAATCTGAACAACAGGAGTCATGAAACCAGAAACTCAAACCGAGCTCTGTCTCATCCACACTTCTGCAACGAGCCCTGGACATCATTTCACCCGACTCCTCATTTCTTTGCCCCATCTTTCACATTGCTAAGTGAGGTAGACCAGACTTTAAGAGGATGTGTCCCTGGCCATGGCCTCTTGTCACAAGATGCCCAGACAGGAGACTGACAAGAGAAGAGTATAGAAGGCCCAGAGGTACTGCCAGAAGATGAGGGGGTTTCTTGCCTCACATTATTTTAGCTGTGGGATCAGTCAAGGTATTTGCCCTTTCGGAGCCTCAGCTGTGCCATCTGCCAGATAACACAGAGATGGAAGCCCTCTCCTACCCCAGGAGAGTGGTAAGTGAGGGCCGGAAGCCTCGCCCCAGTTTGGAGACTCCTGGTGTCCTGTATACCACAGATCAATGGGTAGGTATTTAATTGGCTGAAACACTGGGCTAATCACATCAATTTCACAATCCTTTCTTTTTCCTCTCCCTTCTCTCTCACTGCTTCTATTTCTGTCTCCTTTTGCCTATGTGTTGCTCTCTCACTCTCAGTTTTCAAATAAGAACTGTTTTGTTAGCTCTACAATCAGACTGATCTAATTGGCTGCAGCAGGGAACATGCACAATGTCCCCGGGGGGAAACCTTGGTCTGGCTGCAAGAAAGAAAAGGTCAAAACCCACTTGCCTGACGGAGAGAAGTCGGAGAAAGGGGAATTCAAAAGGCTCTGTTTATAACTGTGGAATGTGAAGTTCTGAGCTGTGCCCTTGACCAAGCAATTATGCTGTAGAGACAGCCTATGCATCCTTGGGTGGCTCTTGGAAGCGAGAGCAGACTCAGGCCTTTTGAAACTACCTCTCTCCTCTGGTTTTCCCACACAGTCCTATCATGGTCATGCAAGCAAAATGTTTGAGGCCCAACAGCTGTAGATTGGAATAGAGCCTACTCTGCTTAACCAACAGCTTAATGTTGGACAAGTTACTTATCATTTTTGAATCTCAGCTTTGTCACCTATACGATGAGAACACTGCTTTCTACCCATTAGGATGGTGTTACCAAACACTGAGAAAATAACAAGTGTTGGTGAGGTTGTGGAGACTTTGCTGCAGCGGCTATGGAAAACAGGCTGACAGTTCCTTAAAAGATAGAATTAAGACACGATCCAGGAATTCCATTCCCAGGTTGATTCTCAGAATTGAAAATGGAGACTCAAACAGATATCTGTACATCCATGTTCCTAGCAGCATTATTAACAGAAGCCAAAAGGTACAAATCTAAGTGCTCATTAACAGATGAATAATTAAATGAAATGTGGTACATACAAGGTACTTCAAAAAATTCATGGAAAATGGAATTAAAAGATTGTTTATTTTGGTGCAGTTTTTTTTTTCACAATACACATTTCCCAAGAACATTTTGAAGACCCTTTATACATATAATAGAAATTATTTAGTCTTGAAAAGGAAGGGGATTCAGATACATGTTACAGCATGGATGAACACTGAAGACTTTTATACTGAGTAAAATAAAACAGGTACAAAAGACAAATATTATATGACTCCATTTCTATGAGGTATTGGGAGTAGTGAAATTCACAGAAAACAGAAAGAACGATAGTAGTTGGCAGGCGCTGGAGGGAGGTGGAATTAGAAGTTATTGTTCACCCGGTAGAGATGGATGGCAGTGGTGGCTGCACACCACCACAGATGCCCTTAATGTCACTGTAGTGTACTGCACTTAACATAGTAAATTTTATACAATGTATATTTTGCCACAATAAATGGGAGTAGTACCACTTAACTTGTGGGGTTATTTTGAGGATGAAATGAGATATAAAATGGAAAACCTTTAGGATCATGTCCATCACACAGTAGATGCTTGAAACATATTGGTCTCCTTCTCTCTACAGAACGCCCAGTTTACCCAGAGTCCCTCCTTGCCTTCTCAGTCAAGAGCATGTAAGTGAAAAGCAGCCACACACCTGAAAACGGTGCAGAATAACATTTCTACACAAAGAAGGACATATGCAAAGAACGAAGAAATGAATTAGGGGTCACCCTGGAGATCCTGCTTCCTTCCAATACACTGTATTGGTCAGCTTTTTGTTAAGTGGTAATTGAAATGTCTAAAGTAGGCTAACTTTTAAAGACAAGAGGTTTAGTTTGGGTTATGTTTTTGGAGGCTCAAGGTCTAGGGGATGCATCTGGCACTAGCCTTCTTGCTGCCATAGCCCTGGGGCACATACTGCATCACATGGCAAGAGACAACTAGTGTCTGTCTGTACATTTGGTCTCTGTCCTTCAATATTCAATCATGGGGACTCCACTCTAATTACCCAGTCTGATTTAATATAATCCATTTCTGAAGTTCTCACCTCTAAGCACCAGAGTCAGATTAAATTTATACCCTTTTAATAAAACTAACATAAGGCTTTGAGGATTGAAGATGGTGTTGTGGTTCAGTAGGTTAAACTGCTGCTTGGGGTACCAGTGTCCTATGTCAGAGTGCCTGGAAATGAGTCCCTATTTCTGCTTATGATCCAGGTTTTCACTAATGCACACTCTGGTAGGCAGCAAGTGATAATTCAAGCACTTGGGTCCCTGCCTCTCACAGGGGAGACCTGGATGGAGTTCCTGGCTCCTGACTTGGCCTGGTGCAGCCCTGGCATCTGGGGGCTTTTGGGGTATGAACCAGTGGACTGAAGATTTTTCCTCTCTCTTCACTCCCCACCCCATCACTACACCTTCGAAATACAAATAAGTAAAACCTCAGACTTTCAGGATTAAATATCTGCATGAGTTCTAGGAGGACAAATCATATTCAAATCATAGCAAGGGCTTAACAAACAGTCAACTGGAAGTAAAGGCTCATCTTAGGGACCACCACAAATTTCTGTTGAATTCAAAGCAAGAGAGGAAGGGCATTTCTGGAGCTGAAGGATGAAGGCAAGTGTCTTTCTTTACTATCTACCCTACTAGGCCAACAAGCAATTCAACACTAGTTTAAGTTTGGGAGCTGGACTCTACCTACCTGGCCAAATGGTGTTTCTGGACAGGGAATCACTGCATCCAGCCACCTAGGCTCAGAGTGAAGATGTAAACCAGGGGGCACGTTCCTGAGGTGGGATTGGGGATGGGTTCTGTCATTGGCACAAATCAGCTTCTGAGAAGAAGCGTTTGTCTAAGACTTTTCCCAAACCCAATGCTTGGTGCCCCTGTGGCCTCTGTGTGCACAGGTTGCAGCCTGGAGGCCACAGAAAGAACTCTCCCTGAATGAGCCTGTGCCAGGCCCTGAGCCCTCCTGCACACCTGACTAGACAGAGCTGGGACTCTATCCTCCTCCTGACTGTGCTCTTCCTTCTCAGATGGCGCGTTCAAGCACTACAAATAAGATCAGGCTGCTGGAGCTCCAACCATTTCTTCAAACCTATCGCATCTAGGTATAGAGAAGAATAACAGTAAAGATAAATGTGGTTCATGAAGGGCCTCCTCTGCAGTCAATACTCACTAGGTACTTTATATGTAGTATTTAATTCAATTTCTATAATAAGCCTTTGACGTTGGTATTATTATTCCTATCTCATGGAAAAGGAAACTAAAGTCTACAGAGGTTAGGCAGCTTGTCCAAAGTCATGTACTTTCCCCAGGCATAACCAGAACTTTTAGCATCTTGAAAGTACTATCAACACTTTAGAAAGTTACAGAAAGTATCACCAAAAGCCTTGCCCAAGCCTAGTGAGTGCGCTTAGCTCGCAGGGAATAAAACTCAGAGACAAGCAGAGATATACCATCTTTTTTTTTTTTTAAAGATCTGTTTATTTATTTGAGAGGCAGGGTTATGGGGGTTGGGGAGAGACAAAACCTTCCATCCGCTGCTTCATTCAAATCACTGCAACAGCTAGAGCTGGGACAGTCTAAAACCGGGAGCCAGGAGCTTCTTCTGGGTCTCCGGAATGGGTGCAAGGGCCCCGGTGCTTGGGCTATGTACTCCGCTGCTTTCCCAGGCCATTAGCAGGGAGCTAGATGGGAATTAGATCAGCCAGGACTGGAACTGGCATCCACATGGGATGCTGGTGCCGCTGGCGGCGGTTCTACCTGCTATAGCACAGCGCTGGGCCCACAATCTACTTTTTACTCAGAAACATGTTGACCATGTGGCTCCCACAGTGGATGTATAATGCGTATAAACATACACAAACACACGCACACACTCACAAATTGAGAGCCTGTGTGTAAATTTTGCATTTGACGATCATTTTAGGTTCCATGATAAAACTTAGGAAGCATGGCCTGGATCATCTATAACTTGATGAATTTCTTCTAATATCAACCAGGAAGACATCTGCTTAATCAGCCCAGCTGCTTAGCCTCAGACATGTTATGTTGTTACATTACACAGAACTTTTAAACATTCTGTTAATTATCATCTGCCCTTCCTGACCTCTGGGATAAGGAGATGCTACTAATCACATTAATCATTACATCTTCAATCTGTGGTCTTTCTTTTGAAAGGCCCTTTAGAGGTACAGCATCAATCTTGAAAATGCCTTCAAAAACACACTTGAGGCTTGAAATTTCCTACTGACCTACAGAATGCATTGGAAAGTTCCTGTTGCTCCCTGGGGATTGCATTAGGAGACCTCAGTGAAGTCTACCGCAAGCCGACCTGGGTGTCAGGGGCTTCATTTCACAGACAGTAACTGAACAACTGAACCATGGCTGAAGCATCCATTAAGGTCCAGGGCTCCTGGTGCTGGAGAAAATTGTCAATAATCATAAAAGTTGCCAACATTACTGAGTGCTTACTGTGGGTGTGGGGCTGTGCCACACAGAAGGGACTCGACACACTCCCGTCCTGTTTGCTGTTCCCCTCTTTTGTGCTCCAAAATACCCACCATAGGCACATCGCAGCTCTCCTTCAGTGGGTTGTGTCCAGTCATGCAGAGTCAAGGTTTCCATTTTAATGGGCATAAAGATCCCTGGGGCAAAGTTCCCAAATGTTCAGTTCTTGAAACTCACCCAGAGATTCCACTGCAATAGTCTCAGTTTATATTTCACATGATCAGTCTTCCTGGTGCTTTCTAATCTAGGCATCGTGGGGTTGTAATCTGATAATCACTGATGTAGGCCACTCCAAGCCATTCCTATTCTTGGTTTGAATTTTCCCTTTCATTCCTCCTGAACGAAAGTTAACACAGAGAAAAATCTTATTTCTGTGGCACTTATCCATCTCGAAAATCACGTTCACAAACACTCTCATCTGAAGCACAGAGCAGCCTTCCAAACCTCACAGGCAGGTGTGAGGCCACACAGGCCAGAATCGGTGGACATTTCTCCTCTGGTCCTGTCTTCTGACCATGGGACTCTCATGTGCTCAGGGGTAGGGTTGGAGACCCCTGGAAGCTTGGCAAACATGAAAGCTCTTATCCCGTCCTCAGGGGAAAATCTTTGATTGGTCCAAACTCATTACTTCTGGTAATTGACTGGCTAAGGATGAGCCCGTTCTAGCTACAGAGATGTGAAAAGACGTGTGTTAGGGTAGAATTTCCCTAGCTGATTTAAAAATAAAACTTCTGCAGGTAGATGCTTTTGATTCTTCTTTCTTTCTGAGACTTATAAACGAGTAGTTATTTTGTGACTTTGAAGCAACAAGCATAAGGATGAAAGCCAAAATGCTAAATATGGTGGGACAGAAAGATAAAAAGAGCTGAGGCTCCTAATAATATCATTGAACATTTGAGCAACAACAACAAAAACCCCTCAGCAATTGCATAAACGTGAACTTAGTTTTAAGGAGAAAAAGTAAATCTCTCTCTCTCTTTTTAGGTCACTATAAATTAGATTTTCTCTGTTACTTTCAGTGAAAAGCATTCGTAATTGAAATAGGGGTAATATAATTATTAAAACTGTTTTTATACCAAGTTTGCTGTCAATTCCTATGCAAAGAGCTTTGTGCATTTCACACAGGTACAGGAAGAACACAGCAGGAGGCAAAATGTGCATGAGCAGTTGGGAACCACCAGATGGGTCACCTTTTATTTACCATCTTCTGCATCAGTTTTTACCAGTTATATTTGTGTATATATATATATGTATATATATATATATTTGTATACCAGTTATATTTGTATATAATTCATAGGGAAGAAAAGAAGAAAACCCTAAGACTTGTCTAACTTAGTGGCTAATGTTTGTACATTGGGCTTAGGACAGATAGCTAGGTCTTCTTGAACTGTGTTATCTAACTTGTATATAAAAATTGTAATTACAAGTCTGGATTCACCTGTTCTCTTGAAAACAATGGGTAACTGCAAACTCTGGAAACGTGACTGGTATGTGTTCAGGCTGTGGAAGTGAGAGAGCTCTTGCAAGTGCTGAAACTGAAGACTTGCAGTTTTTGGCTCAAATTCAGATAAGCAATGTAGTGGGTCATTTTTCACCCTTGTAGTTATAAAATAAAAATTCTGTAGAACAGAAATAGCTTGTACTACTACATTAACAAAAGTTATCCTAAAGTATCATTTTTTTGATATATATATATATATATATATATATATATATACATATAGACTTAAGCTTGTTGCTGTTACTCCATCTGGATTTGAAAAGTGTGAGCAAACACACACATACCTGCATATATAAAACACACACACACACACATATGCAAATGGCTTAAAGCAGACATCTGTGTAATTACAGTTGCAAAATGAAAACCTTCTGGAAAAAACATTGTATCATAGTTCATTCATTTGCAATGGATCTTTGTTCCTTTTTACTGTGATAACTTTAGGAAGGAGTGTCATCTTGGAAATTAGATCGGCTAAGTTGGGGCTTTGCTGCTTGAACTCTGCACTGGGTCCTCAAATAAACTGATGTGAAAGTAGTTTTTACCCCCTTGTGTGAAGAAGCAGCCACACCCCTGTGGAATAGGAGGGAAAATCTAGAGCTATTTCAAGCTTTATCTTTTTTGTATATGAAAGTAAAATGATGATGATAATAAAAAGAATATTTGTTTTGTAGGAAACAGCCTCTGGAACATCAAGTACTTGCTCAAAATCTCTCAGCAAGTACACAATGGGTCCTGGATTTGAACTCTCATTGACTCTGAATCCTAGCCCATCCACTCTGGAGCCTGTCTTTATAAGAAGGGGCTTTAATGGCCACACTGAATACAAGTAGAAGGAACCTGTGAGTGAGGAGTCTGGACTCCTGATCTCACTTCCACCTGAAGCACTCTTGTTCACTTGTTTTCTAAATTGGGCTTTCATGTATGATATAATTTATTTATTTTTTTAAAGATTTATTTATTTGAAAGTCAGAATTACACAGAGAGAGGAGAGGCAGAGAGAGAGAGAGAGAGAGAGAGAGAGAGAGAGAGAGATCTTCCATCCTCTGATTGACTCTCCAATTGGCTGCAATGGCCAGAGCTGCGCCTATCTGAAGCCAGGAGCCTCTTCCAGGTCTCCCACGTGGGTGCAGGGGCCCAAGGATTTGGTTCATCCTCTACTGCCTTCCCAAGCCACAGCAGAGAGCTGGATTGGAAGTGGAGCAGCCGGATCCCAAAACGGCGCCCATATGGGATGCCGGCGCTTCAGGCCAGGGCGTTAACCCACTGTGCCACAGTGCCGGCCCATTATGATATAATTTAAAGACAAGGTTTTGATATTTAAAAAATAGTTTGAGGGGCCAGTGTTGTGGCACGAGGGGTAAGCCACTCCCTGCAATACTGACATCCCTTACAAGTGCCCCTTCTAGTCCTGGCCGTTTAACTTCCCATTCAACTTTCTGATACTATGTCTGAGGAAGCAGCAGCAGGTGGCTCAAGTGCTTGGGCTTCTGACGCACATGTGGGAGACACAAATGGAGTTCCAGGCTCCTGGCTTCAGCCTGGCCAAGACCCAGCCTTGTTGTCATTTGAGGAGTAAACCAGCAGATGGAACTTCTCTCTGCCTCTCTCTCTCCATATCTCTCCCTCTCTCTCTCTCTAACTCTGCCTATCAAATAATAAAAAAAAAACTTTAAAAACCCACCGTACTTAAGTTTGAAAAATAGTAGCATTATGTCATAGTGTACATTCCACTTATATGTAAAGCACTGTAGGTACTAAGAATACAATACTTGGTTATTGTTCTTAGCACACTTTTTTTATTTTTATTTTTTAATTTTTGACAGGCAGAGTGGATAGTGAGAGAGAGAGACAGAGAGAAAGGTCTTCCTTTTGCCGTTGGTTCACCCTCCAATGGCCGCCGCGACTGGTGCACCGCGCTGATCCAAAGCCAGGAACCAGGTGCTTCTCCTGGTCTCCCATGCGGGTGCAGGGCCCAAGCACTTGGGCCATCCTCCACTGCACTCCCGGGCCACAGCAGAGAGCTGGCCTGGAAGAGGGGCAACCAGGACAGAATCGGTGCCCCGACCGGGACTAGAACCCAGTGTGCCAGCGCTGGAAGGCAGAGGATTAGCCTGTTGAGCCACGGCGCTGGCCAGCACACTTTTTTTTTAAAATACAGTTAAGGAGATAAGGCATATACATCTACCATGCTGAAGAGAAATTCAATAGTTAACTCCTTTTTAAACCAATGGCTACTTTTTGCTATAATATGTCCCTGAAAACAGTGTTACAAAGCAAATCATTATAAAATGATTCCTATCTCTCCCATAGGAATCATGTCATAAAAAGGACTGTACTCCTAGCCAAAGACTTAGGAACAAATTAATTATAAATATAGCCAGAAACAAGGCACAAGAGCAAAATGCAACATCATTTGAAATAATAAAATGATAATCCAAGTCCTATAAAATGGGAATAAATATATTGAACGTATTATAGCACATTTGGGCTTACTGTATAATCAAAGTAGTCATACAACATGTAAACATAAAATTTATGCCATAAATTTGGACTAGACTTACATGCTAAGAACAATGAGCCAAAAACATGTAATGAATGATAATTTGATTTGTTTCTTTTAGACATTAGATGGATTTTTACAGGACAGTATAGGTGCCTGCTTCTCTTGTATGTGTTAAATATCTAAGGAAACTAATACTTATGCACTCTTTTTTTTTTTTGGATTGATTCTTGAAGCTAGCAGAAGTTTCTCAATACTCTGTTCACTTGAAATACCATGGTAAAGGATGACCGTTGTTTAGAGATCCACAATAGTAGGTGTGGTATTTTTCATACTGAAAAAAAAAGGTGCAGTTGTTTTCTTTTTTTCAAAGCTTCTCATAGAGAGATTAACTGCCACAGAGATTGCTCCCCTGTCATAAATAACTAGAAAACTGGGAATCTACATAAAATGGTAGATTTCGTCCACTGACAACAGATAGCATAAGACTGAGATAAGAAATAAATGAGGAGAACCTTGTAATTTTCCTCAGATTATTGTGTGGAAGCAGCGTCCATGCTGCAATATAGAAAAGAAAGCCTCACACAGCAAGGTGACTGTGCCCATTTGATGTGGCAGGGGTGAGGACATCTGGGCAGGGGTGAGGACATCTGCAGAGGAGTCCCCATGAGTCTTTGGCTGAACACTAATTCATACATGCACGAGGGCAAACTACCCCAGGACAAGGAAAGCAGCACCAGAAGGCAGTAAACAGAACAATTCCTACAGCCAAGGCTATGAATACTCTGTGTCCCAATCAGAGCAGACAGATCTAGTAATTCATGGGTCACTCAGCAAAGACTTCGGAAAAATCACACTGAGAAGAGTAGGGTTAAATGGGTACCAGAATAAAGATTACTCTGAAGCTCACACAGAAAACTAAAAAGCAAGCCTTGAAAGAATCAAACTGATCTGCAAGTCACGTAACCACACGCCAGAATAAAATACAATGCTCTTTAAGGGAACATAGCCAAATCCGATGTAAGAGCAGTATCCAGTATCCAATCAAAAGTTGCCTGGCATTCAAAGAAGAAAATAACATCCATAATCACTCAAAGTCAGTCAATGAAAAGAATCAGAAGTGGTAGCAATAGCAGAATTGGTAGACAATTTTTTTAAAACAGCTGTTACAAACCTCATAAATGATAAACAGGTCAGTAAACCATAGAGTAAAAACATGTAAACATTGTTGGCTTTGTAGGTCATAGGCTACTCAAACTCTGCTGTTGCAGCATGATAATACTCATATATTGGCAAATGGGCATTGTTCTGTTCAAATAAAAATTACATTATAGAAAAATAGTAGACCAGTAGCCCCTTTGTTGTAGTTTGTTTACTGCTGTAAAGACAAACATATGAAGAGACAAGTGAAAAAGACCTAAGTGAAAATAGCTGAGGTCAAAGGCATACAGGATGGACCCAAGAGCAGATTAGACTGAATCCAGTGGTTCTCAACAGGGGCATTTCCCCCTCACTCCCCCTCCCTGCCCAGGGGATACTGGTAATGTCTGTACATGGCTTTTGTCACAGATAAGGGGTGGGTGCTATTAAAATGATGAGCCAGGTCCGAAACTAGAGGTCTGAATCCACTCAGTTTCTGGTGTAAATATCTGCCAAGCAGTAAGGCTTGGTGACCTCTGGAGTCCCCTATACCCTTTCAGAGGGCCCCCAAGATAAAAATCATTTTTATAATAATACTATGACAACATTTTCCTCTTCTGTGCACATTCTCTCATGAATGTAAAGTTTTCCAGAGGCTACATGATTTTATATATATATATATATATATATATATATATATATATTAAGCCAGACATCATGAAAATTTACAAAAATATACAAAAGTGTCACTCTTTTCACTAAATTTTCTTTAGTTTTGATAAATATGGTTGCATTTCACCAAAACGGGATATTTATCCTAACATGCTAGTTACCAGATTTATCATTATTTGCAGATGAATTAATAGATTAATATTTCTGCATTTTCCAGTTGAACATTTAACATCATGAAATCATCAGATGGAACAAACATGAACAAAACTCTTAGGGGTCATCAAATAATTTTTAAGAGTACAAAGAAGTTCTGAAATGAACCTAGACCCAGCCCAACACTGAGCTTCTGGGGCCTGACAGATACACTTTGTGGTGGAACTGGAGAGTCCGGAGGTACAGATTAGAACAATGCAGGCTCACTGGAGGTGTGGGCACAAAATAAGTTCATGGGCATTAATTTCTCTTTTATATCTGTCTCCATGGAAAGTTCCTGCTTCAAACCTAATTGACACAAAACTCACCATTTATGGCACAGACCAATTTATCTTAGAAGTAGGCAGTTCTTTTTTTATTTTTATTTTTTATTTTTGACAGGCAGAGTGGATAGTGAGAGAGAGAGAGAGAGAGAGAGAGAGAGAAAGGTCTTCCTTTGCCGTTGGTTCACCCTCCAATGGCCACCGCGGCCGACAAGTAGGCAGTTCTAATGGGGCCTGAGAGGGTAAAGGCGATACATGAAGGTTTCCTAAAGGAAGTTGCTCTTATGGCCAGTGTGAGTGAAGAAGCCAGCACCTGATCAATGAGAGAATTACCAGATGGGTGTTCAGATCTATTCCACATTTGTGCTTATGTTAAGTCAACATAAAAAAAAAATAGCCAAATTGGCAATCACTGGCCATTATCTCATGCCAGATTGACTCTGTCTTACCCTCTGACAATTTCTGAGAAGCAGTGATGTCAACAGTAATATCCAGTTAGGAAGTAGCAGTTGGTCCTGATATTACAGTTTTAGATCTGTAGAGAGGTAATTCAATGTTGTCTTTTCTCAAAAAGGTAGAATCACTGAGTCTGTTCAGCTCCAGCTTCCTTTCACAGGCATGCTCCGCCTCTGTGACATCAAACCCCTTCTCTCTCTGATTTGGTCCTCTCTGTAGCTCTCTTCAGGCGTCCTCATCCTTGTCGCTGAGATCCCGGCTTGAGTGTCTCCCTTCTCCTTCACTCTTGCTATCCCCCTTTCCTTTTTTCTCAGCCTCCAACAGTTTTCGATGTCTCTGATTTCTGCCAATTTTACTGAGTCTTTCATTGAGACGCCACAGCCCTGGCTCATCTAATGCTGACTGTATCATAAGATCTGCCTGCCAAAAGAAAGCGAAGCCTCTCTGAAGGATATTATAATCCAGAGCTTCCGAAATTCGATAGAACATTGCCAGGAATGACAAGAAACAGGGCCAAATGACCCAAAGCCAAGATAAAAGACGAAGAAAAATAGACCTTGATCTGGTACTGCATTTATCAGAAATAGACTTTAATTATTATTTAATAATTTAATGGTTATAAGAAGGCTTGTATATTTAAGAAAATAGGTGAAAATGAATAATTTCATGAGGGAACACAAATCTTTTACTTAGCAATCAAATGGAAACTCTAGAATTGAAAAGTACTACTCCTGAAATTAACAATTCAATAGATGAGTTTAACAGTAAGTTGGACATAGCATGATAGAAAATTATTAAACTGGAAAAGAGGGTCAGTAGAAAATACCCATGTGAATTATGAAGAAGGAAAAAAATGACAGAAAAGGCAGGAAGGTATCCAAGAGACATGTAAGACATAATGCAACAGCTTAAAATACAGGTTTTTTGAAAAAGAAAAAGAAAATAGGAAAGAGACAGGCAATATTTGAAAAAAAATGCTGGCTGAGAATATCTCAAAATCACAAAAATATCAAGCTTCTTTGCATAAACCAAACAGAATAAATATAAAGAAAATCATACTTAGTCACATCAGCATAGAGCTGCTGAAGATCAAAGACAAAAACAAAATCTTTAAAACATTGGCTCTAAAGAAGCAGGAACAGTCTCTTCAAATGGTGCTGAAAAACTGGCTCTTCACATGCAGAAGCATGAAGCAAGACCCCTACCTTACACCTTACACAAAAATCCCCTCAACATGGATTAAAGATCTAAATCTATGACCAGATACTCTCATATTGTTAGAGAACATTGGGAAAACCCTGCAAGACATTGGCATAGGCTAAGAGTTCTTGGAAAAGACTCCAGAGGCACCCCCATCAAAGCCAAAATTCACAAATGGGGTTACATTAAATTGAAACGCTTCTGTAGTACAAAAGAAACACTCAGGAAAGTGAAGAGGCAACTGGCAGAATGGGAGAAATTACTTGAAACTATGCATCTGATAAAGGATTAACAACTAGAATATGTGAAGAGTTCAAGAAACTCCACAACAACAAAACAAACAACCCAGTGAAGAAATGGGCAAAGGACTTTAACTGGTATTTTTCAAAAGAAGAAATCCAAATGGCCAACAGACACATGAAAAAATGTTCAGGAGCACTAGCTGTCAGGAAAATGCAAATCAAAACCATAATGAAGTTTCACCTCATCCCCATTAGAATGCCTTTCATACAGAAATCAACAAACAACAAATGCTGGTGAGTATGTAGGGAAAAAGGTACCCTAATCCACTGTTGGTGAGAATGTAAACTGATACAGCCACTGTGGAAGACTGTATGGAGATACCTCAGAAATCTGAATATAGACCTACCATATGACCCAGTCATCCCAATCCTAGGAATTTATTCAAGGGAAATGAAATCAGCACATGAAAGTGTTTATCTGTACCCCCATGTTTATTGCAGCTCAATTCACAATAGCTACAATATGGAATCAACCCAAATGCCCATCAACTGAAGACTGGATAAAGAAATTATGGGATATGTATACCATGGAATACTATACAGTGGTAAAAAAAAGAAGATGAAATGCAGTCATTTGCAACAAAATGGATGAAACTGGAAAACATCATATTTAGTGAAATAAGCCAGTTGCATGGGGACAAATACCATATGTTCTCCCTGACCTGTGATAACTAATAGAGCACCTAAAAGGTAATCTATAGAAGTGAGATTAACACTTTGAGAAGCAATGACTCTGATCAGTCCTTGTTTCAACTGTTGAGGAACAGTTTTTTTTCCTTACTATTTGTTAAATCTTTACTTAACATAGAGTTAATCATATGTTTATAAATCTAATTGAAAATAGATCTTAGTAAAAAAATAAGAATGGGAATAGGAGAAGGAGGAGGAAGAGGGATGAGGGAGTGGATGGGAGGGCGGGCACAGTGGAAGAATCACCATGTTTCTGAAGTTGTAATTACGGAATGTATGAAGTTTGTATTCCTTAAATAAAAGGTTTCTGGGGAAAAAATAAAAGTAATCTTCAAATGGACTAATTATGAGATGAAAACAAAAATGATTAAAAAAGGCTATTAATAAATTATATTAGAATAAAATTAATATTATAATTTTTTAAAAAGCATCCAGAAAGCTGGGAAGTGACTCTTCAACAGAGGCAGTGAGGGCCAGAAGAGCGCACGGGATGTACTTAACGTGCTGGAAGAAAACCACTGCCAGCAAGAATTATTTACTAAGCAAAAATATGACTCAGCAATGCAGGTGAAAGAACGCGTTCCAGACAAAACGGCTGAGAACCCTGGTGCCAGCAGACCTTTGCTGGAAGAAATACCACAGGGGGCACCTGAAGCCAGAGGAAACCGGTCCCACATGGAGACAGCCATGTGAGACGGAATGGAGAGCAGTGGAGAGGAAAACTGCGGGGGCATTTAACACCCTTTTGGCGAGCTAATGTAATAATCGTCAGCTGCTGACATGCTTCAGACTTGTGGAGCAGTAAAATGCACGGTAACAAAAGAACAGGGAGTGGATGGAGGTCAAATAAGCTGAGGCCCCTGCCTTGATCAGGAGGGCGTTACCGTGCGCTCTGCTCACCTCCAGGGTGACCATTAACAGAAAAGGAAAAGAACATGTAGCAAACAGTTAACAGGACACACAACCAAATGCCTTCCACAAAGAATATTCCAGGCCAAGATGGCTTTACCAGTGAATTCTTCCAAAACTTTTAAAATGCAGTAAAGTCAATTTCACATGGAATTAGCAATTTCAAATAGAAAAGCATGGAAGATTTCCCATTTGTTTTTATGAAGTTATGATAACTTTGATAACAAAAGCTAAGCTGATCTAGAAGAAGGAAAAATTATGGGCCATCTCTCTCATGAGTATAGATGTGAAATTCCTAAACAAAATATTAGCTAATCAATATGAGTTATATATAAGATAGATAGTAAATAAATTGGCTTTATTCCAGACTATAAGGTGGGTTTAATTATCTGCCAGTATAATTCACTACTTTATCACAAAAGAAACTAACATCACACAATTGTCTTGATAGATATGGAAAAAGCATTTGCTACAATTCATCATTCATTTATCACTCAAACCCTTACCACACTAGGAACAGAAGTTGTGGTAGACCATATATTTCAAAAATGCCACAGCAATAGTCCTGCTCACACATATTCTTCCAGAACCTGTAGGACTTGGTGAACTCCTTTGTTGAACAGAATGCAGTGGTGTGATTTTCAAGGTCAGATTCAAGAAGGGTCTACCTGGCTCTCTCTCAGGATGCTCAGCCTTGGAACTCACTCACCATGCATGAGAGAGTCTGAATTAGCCTGTATGGAGACTAATTAGCCTGAGTGGACAGCACTGGATCAATGGGACCCCTCTATAAAAAAAAATGAGCCTGTACTTTTATTTCATGCTATACACAAAAAATCCATTCCAAATGAAAGAAATCCCTCAACGTCAAGAAAAAAAGCAAGAAAGCTTCTGAGAGATAACATAGAAGAATATATGCATGACATTGAGATAGATAAGGATTTATTGAACAAAAAATTGCTAAATTGGAAAAACTTCTTATCCAAAGATAAAGAAATAGAAAAGCCAGGAGAAAATATTTGCAATATTTACAGTGCATACAGCTATAAAGGACTTCTGTCTGGAATATATAAAGAACTCCTAAAATCAACAAGAAAGATAAAAACAATGCAGCAATTAAAAAAGGGGCAAAATATTTGCACAGGCCCTTCCCAAAAAAAGCCTAATAACCGTATGAAAAGGTGTTCAATATCTTTATTCATCAGGGAAATGCAAACTAACTATAATCAAGTGCCACTTCACAACCACAAGAGTGGCTAAAAACAAGCACCCAAAACAATACAAACAAAACTGACCCCATCAAGTTGTTGAGATACAGAACAGATTCTTTGGCTATCCAAGATGGTATAATCAGTTTGGTAAACTTTCCAGGAATATTTTCTAAAGCTGACTAGGCCCTCCTCTCCAAAAGAGATGCGTGATTATATGCACCGAAGGACATGGGCCGGAACAACCAAATTCACTGGATAAGTTCCGATCTATTCACACAGTGACATATTAAAGAACAATGGAAACTGAATCACCACTACTTACAGCTGAAGGGAAACATAGACACAACAGTTCATACATCTGCATAAAAAATAAGATACAATTTCAATTTCAAAGCAGGAAACCCTAATCCATGGTGAAAGAAGTCAAATAATGATTATCTCAGGGATTCTGACGGCTGGGAGGGGTCCCAGGCATGTGTCATGTGCTGCTAACTTCCATCTCTTGGTCCGGGTGGCCGTTTCAAGAAGAATTTCATTCTATCAAGTTTCATGCACTGATACGTGGCTTTCAGTGTGTGCATATTTCATCAAATGAGCTTAAATAATGAAGAGAAGGAAAAAATGTCAAGGGTGGCTGGGGGTGCTGATGGCTTTCTGATCCGTGGCAGACACGTGGGTCTGGCTTCTTGCAGGTGCCCAAGCGGTGGGCTCTCAGCAGCAGTCAAGTCCGGCGTTCCCATTCCCCCATGCCACTGACTCCACGGTAACAGGATCTGACTACAGAGCCTCTGGGAGAAGATCGTGCATTCAGGAATAGACTTTTTCACAAGACAGAGCTGCAGCACAGATGCTCCTGAATTCATTTCTTATTCTGTTGGATTTGGGCAAGTTTAGTTCAGGTGGGGTTTCTAAAGAAATAAAAGGGTTTTGGGGAAAAAAAGAGACAGGTGTGTGTGTGTGGGAGGGGTGCAGGGGGTGAGTCATCAGATCAAGTTGAAAAGCCAAGACAGAAGAGCACAAAAGCCCCAACTAATTATCTCCTCAAAGTGCTTTGCTGGCTGGGGTCTGTCCACTGTGCCTGCGGCTTGTCAAGGCCCGGGCTCTGGCATCACTTTGAAGACAGGCCTGAGGGGACCCCTTGAAGTTCCCACGGAGGAAGCTGCCCTGGCTCCTCCATCTCATCTGGAGTCCCCTGCTCTCGGTTCCTTCATCTCCTCTCTGCCACCCGGCCATCAGTGTGGCCTCATGAATCTCTGATCCCCTCAGCCTGCGTCCTGCATACGTTTCACATGGGATGACAGCTTCAGCCTGAATGATAGAGAGGAAAAAAAATGATGAGGCCAGGCAGCCAGCGAGGCCAGAGGCCCAGGAGCCAGGCCTAGAGCTTCCTCGTCTCTGGGACAAGCCAGGAAGCCTGGGAGCTCTCCGGGGCTGAGAAAGAAGAGCTTCTCTTTACTGACTGTTACACACACACTTGTCCCCAGGTAACGCTCTTTCCATTTGACAGATGAGGAAATGGGCCGAGAGCAGGTCCCTCACCAAGGCCAGAGTCTGTGGGTGGCAGAATCTGTAACCCCCATGTTATCCCAGAGCCTCTCCCTCCTTCTAGGGGGTCGTCCAGTCTCCAGGTCCACCCACCAGGGAATGCCGCTGGCCATCCAGGCCCTCCCTCACCCTTTCCCCCTTAGTGAGTGGCTGAATCCCTGGTGAGCCCAAGGCCAGTCTCTACACAGCATTGGCTTCTCAGTAAAAGATTTGGAAAATGTGGCTGGAAATTTAAGACAGCCGAGAGCACAGCTGGCTTCCACTGAGTAAAGAGAGCGCCGAGCCCCTGATAAAGGCTCATTCATCTACAGGAGCTTCATGCTTGAAAGGCTCTGAGTGCCCGAAGAGAAATTGTGCAAACTGACATCACAATAAACAGAGAAAGCATGTCTATAAAATCCCAGACAAGCGGCAAACGTGCATGGTGACATCAAGTCCCACAACTGCAGTGAAACCAAAGCCTGGGTTGTCATGCATGGGACTCCTTCAGACCGCTGGCGTGGGGACAGCATGGCAGAGACCCCAGCCACCGCGCAGCATGTCCCGTCAGTGTCCTTATGCTGGGACGGAGGGGACTGTCACAAGGAGACACCCCAGAACACTTTATGATGCTGACACCGCAGGACTTGTTACGCATTTTACAGCTAATGAGACTGAGGTCAGACCCACACCTTTAGTTGCCAACTCAAATCCGCCCTCTTCTCTCTACGCACTCATTTGTTCACTCATTTGTTCATGTGACGTACAATGAGCACACCATAGTTTCTAAATTCCCACTCAGCTCTGAAGGTAAAACAGAAAAGACCTGGATTCTGACCCTGGTGATCCTGCAGTGTGGCAGTGAGGCATGAGGGGGCACATGAGAGACAAAATCGCCACCACGTCTTAAAATCTCAACTTTCCCCCCCATTTATAGAGATAACTGTAGGAAGGATACATTACAGGAAAAAAAAAAAAAAACCAGAAAATGTATGAAAGTACCAAGAAAGAAATAAAAAGCACACAAAACCCACCTCCGGAGATAATCACCATGTGTGTTTCAGTGCATGGACAAAGCTCTTTCTCCCCCACGTGATGGCTGCTGGGGAGGAGACGCGAGGTGGGTAGAAGCACTGAAGAGAGAGGAGGGATTCTGGGGTGGGGAAGGAGGGTCGTGCACCCCAGGTAGCCTCGCATGCGTGCTGAGATCAGGATATGTGGGGATGCTGAGGCAGGAGCTGAGAGGAGAGACTGAGAAGACAGGTCAGGCAGAGTGTGAAGGAGCCGTGGGCCCTGCGAAGAGCTCAGGCTCTGTCCTGCCCATTTCCTGCTGGGGTGTCGCACTGCAGAAATCAGCTGTGAGATGCTGCTAATAAGTTGCTGCTGCTGACTCTCCCGGCACTGGCTGACTCGCCTTTTCCAGGTGGATAACTCTGGAGCAGAGAAGATACGCATCTTGCGTTCACTCCTGGGCACAGCAGAAGAGGGTGGAGCCAGGTCCCATCGGTCACAACCTGCTGCCCTTCCTGCTCAGATGAACTCTTTCCAAGGCCAAGGCCAAGGCCAAACTATCCTGGTGTCTGTCATATCCTCAGCCCCTAGCACATGCCATACCACATGTTAAGCAATCAACATGCTTTCACTGTGGAGAACACACTTTCCCTGCCCTCATGGAGCCGGCAGTCTAATTGGGGTGACAAATAATTACATATGGTGACAAATATTGAAAGAACCGTCACAGGGTTTCAGCATGGGGAGGGATAATTAGACTGGGATCAGTGAAGAAATTGCTGGGACATTACTGTTCAGTCAATTCTTAAAGGGGCTGCAATGTAGTGAGCACTAAACAATTATTTATTGCTTGGAAGAAACGTCAAAATCTGCCCATGTCAATGGGCACGGGTCATGGATGAGACTGGTGCTTGTTGAGATAGAGGCCTGACTGCTGTGGCCAAGAGCACTGAAGAGTGTAGCATAGGGGTGACAACCAGATTCGTGTTTAAAAAGACAATGGCAGCCCCTTGTGGACTGTGGGTGTTGTCCTGTAGTTTTTGGGAACAGGCCTAGAAGGCTCCCAGGAACTCTTTACTTTTCCCATTGTAGAATTCTTGTCCAAACAGTCAATGACTGCCTGGCCCACGGGGGCCAACCTAACACACACACAAAGTCACCCTTGGCCTTTCTCACCTTTCCCTCTTCTTCTTCTTCTAAAAATTGATTTGAAAGAGAAAATGCAAGAGAGAGAGAGAGAAGAGAGAAAGAGAGATAGCTTCCATCTGTTCTTTCATTCCCCAAACACCTGTACAACAGCTACGGCTGGGCCAGGCTGAAGCCAGGAACCTGGAACTCTATCTGCGTCTCCCATGTGAGTGGCAGGGGCCCAAGAACTTCAGACATCATCTGCTGCTGCCCCAGATGCATTATTAGGAAGCTGCATTGGAAGTGTAGTAACCATGGAACAAACCAGAACTCAGATATATAGGATGGGGGCATCCCAAGTCATGGCTTAACCCACTGTGTCCTGATGCCCACCCTATTATTCCTTTAATCGTTCTGGAGCAACTGTGATGGGCCTCATACTGATTCTTCCTTTCCTTATGGGAACTGCTTCCATGAGGTGGAATCAAAGAATGATGTAAAGCCTGAAAAAGCTGAGTGACCCTGTTGGTCATGATAAACTCTTGGGCCAAATAAATAAATGCCAACAGAGAAATCCCAGCCAATTAGAGGGCCTGATGGCTGTTACCAGGTCCCACCCTTGAAGTTTCTTCCAGGCCCTGTGCTCTGCATTCAGGCACTGCTCTGTGTATGTGTATGGGAAGATGGGCTCCACTATCCCCCGGTAGGCAGAACATGCAGCAGGGTCAAGGTTTGAGCAGTGCAGAGTGGGCAAGGTTTGTGTACGTGAAGAGGAACAGGGAGATGACTCCTTGTTGGGTTGTTGAGACTCGACTGAACCTGGAGACCTGGAAATGACAAAGTTG
This sequence comes from Lepus europaeus, assembly GCF_033115175.1. Classification (NCBI taxonomy): domain Eukaryota; kingdom Metazoa; phylum Chordata; class Mammalia; order Lagomorpha; family Leporidae; genus Lepus; species Lepus europaeus. The sequence continues at coordinate 26,159,299 of NC_084839.1, forward strand.
TCATTAACATGCTTAATCCCACCCCACATCACTCCTCAGAGGCAACATCATGCAAAAGAGAAAATCACCACTGTGGTCTGGGCACATATATTTAATTTTCCTGGGATCCCCTATCATGAAATGCAATCTGTACTTAGTGTGACTGAAACCACGCACCTGCCTAGTGGGGTGGCTGGCACACATGTGTGTTCAAGGGATGCTAATGTTCCTTCCTTCCCAGCTAAGCAAGGCAGTGAGGCCCCACCCTCTGGTTGGCTAGCCGTATCGCTGCCTGGGCTTCGTAACAACTCTGAGTGGTGCGCAGGGATGGCTACTCAAAGTTCCTTCCTCCTCCTGCTCTGGGGTTAGGCAGTTCTGAGGGTGAGAGGCCCTCCTCAGTGGCTGCCAATTTCAGGGCTGCATGCTGGCAGGCACAGCGGGTGGAGAGGAACATATGACAAAGTGGAGGCTCTTTGTGTTTGGGGCCAACCAGAAGAGCAGGGACTTCATATGTGGCTGGGTGACTGGGGCCAGATTTTGTGCCCAGCTGGCACAAGCCTGACATCCAGGAAAGGTGAACTGAATTTGAATCTGAACCAAAGCTTGGGTTCTAGCTGGAGGTGCTGTGTGGGAGCAAACAGACAAGGCAAAAAAAAAAAGATCTTTTGTCAGCAGATAACACATTGATTTTAAACCAGAAGAAAAAATACTATTTTCCTGAGTCTGAATTCAACATTGATAAGCTGTGCAAAGCACGGCCCCTCTTGATGTATGCTTCTCCATCCATAAAAAATGAGGAGACAGTCTTCACTTTCAGATGCTCGGAGCTCCCTGAGTGCTCTGCATCTCGCTCCAGCCCCCCAAAATATAAATAGGAGCATCCATGGACGCACAACATGAATACGAACACAAACACACAAGTGGATAGCAACATGCATATGAGTACAGTCCACGTCTCGCCTCCGTGATTTCTGGGGGGAGATAGCTCTCGCTCTGTGTTCTATTTAAAGTCAATCGACAAAACCTCTCTGACTGTACACAGGACTACAGTGGTCCTTATTTCTTATAAAGTGCTTTGTGGCCTCAAAGCAGCCTGCAATCCGTCGTCTCCCATGAGTCACTCAGGTTCCCTCCAGGGAAGGTCGATGCACGCATCTCCGTGTGCCGGTGAACACAGACCGTTGGCCAGGAGGAGGACCCACCTCCCTGGTGGCTGATGTCTCCTTTCCTCTGCCCTCTTACCTTGGGCTGAACCCGAGGGAAGTTCTGAGGAAACAACTGATTCTGTGCTTTCAAGGCGCCTATGGACTGACTAGGAATGAGTCCTTTGCATATGCAAATTCATCTGCACCACAAGGTTATCCAGGGTAGATGTTTAATGAGCATTAACTATGAGCTCCAGAAACAAGCAAAGGAAGGGGGCAAAGTTTGGGTGGTCTGAGAAGGGGCTTTGAGGAGGACCTAAGCATTTAAGCTGGTCTATTTGAAGAGCAGTCAGGGAGAAGGACGTGTCCAGCATGCTGGCAGGGCATGGGCAAATGACACCTGGCTTGTGACTCTGTTTATCCTTGATGCAGGCTCCCAGAGATGGATCTGTTTTAAGAACACTGAAAGGAGCCTTGTTTCTGGCCCTGCAAAATATAGGAACCTAGACTCAGGGGACTCCCCAGGCGAATGAGGCCCTGCCTGTGATGCTGTGCTTCCTTATCAGAGTGCTAATGCCCCAGGGTGTGATGAAAGAAAGAAAGGCTCATCTACTGTCTAAGAGGAAGTCTGGTCACACTGGGGAGGAAGCAGGTACCTTAGGAAGTGCTCCAGGGCCTGGGGCCACCCAGAGGTCCCTGTGAAGGCTCCTGAGTGGGGAGATGGCTCCATAGCGGGCAGCCCAACACTGTGCTGCACGAAGGACTTCCCCGTGCTTGCTAGGCTTGTGGCAGCAGAGACAGAGTCGCAGGCTCTGAGCACTTCACCGCAGCCTCAGTTTTTCCTGGGGCACCGCTCTGTGGCCAAGACCTTGGAGGGAGCTAAGATGTGAGCCCATGGGATGCTTGAACACACAGGCCTGAAATTCACTCTTTACTCGCTTGGTGATTTTGGAATTAATTAAATAGCCCATTTTACCAAAGCTTTAGGGTGTTTTTGCTCTAGAAAGCTTCTTTTCTCTTAACTAAATTGAAGCCCATAAATGAGAAATACAGTGCATGAAATCTCTGGTTGTCACACCGTAAATCTCAGGCATGCGGCTTTGCAAATCTCCTTTAGGATAAATTGTAGCAATAAAGTGTTTGCATTTTCTCCGCATGTTGCTGGGTGCAGGGAGTGGAGCCTATTCCAGTTTTGGACACTTTGACTGAAGACTACAGGCTCATTCAGGGGGACATGAGGCAGCTTGTCTTTGGGTCCTGGGGGTGGCGGGTCCCTGTGCTCCCACCACCACATGGAAGTACGTGTGGTCTCTGATGTGGCAATGACTTGGGGAGAAGTCAGGAAAATCTGGAGGACAGCATTGTTCTAGGTAGAAATGAGGGTTTTAGATCCAGAAAAGGGCAATGGACTCTTGGAATACAGTACAGGAACTCTACCTAAAATGGACTAGACACAAAACTAAAATTAGTTTTTTTTTAAAACAACCCTTCTTACTCCCTTCAACCTAGCTGGTACTCAGTGTTTCCTTCATTCAGCAGTTTAAAAAGAATACATGAACTCCACGTATTTCAACACAGAAAAATCCCAAAACATAATGTGAAATAAGAAACAGAAGTTTCCAAATGCAGTGTGATATAAACAAGGATATGCATTGACTAGGGACACATACATTTACAGGAAAAGCACAAAGTGTCATGTGGAATAACAGCCAGCAACCTTGGGAAAGTGGCAGGAGAAGGTGACAGGAGAAGGAGACAGGAGAAAGGCCTGATCCTTTTACCTTTGTCTCTGAAAAAAGAGGGAAAAGAGCCAATAGGGCATGATATTAACGGCTATTAGTTCTAAGCAGTGGGTATGTAGGTGTTTGCTTTTACTCTTTATGTATGTTTATGACACAATTAAAACTATTTTAAAAGGATAAAAATGAAATACAGTTTTGCCGAGCAGAGGTGTGAAATTTTTCAGAGCTTGCTGAGTTGTCTAGAACTGTTTATTGCTAAACTATATGGTCCTAGGTGGTTGTCTGTTTATATTTCTTGTTTCTGCTGTTTATTGTCACCTGCCCCAGGGACATGTTGACATTTCTTGCAGTTGTCAGTCAATCTACCCACTCACTTTCCATAGCAGCCAAGGGGAGAGACTAGACACAGGAAGGAAGCAATCTGGCTCTTGGGAGCTGGCTGTCTTGGACAAGAGCCCGACAGGCACTTTCTGGCAACACACAGGCAGGTACGAAAGTGGGACCTGGGAAATCTCAGAGAAAAATCATCGATCATCTGGGAAACTGGGTGAGGTATCCTCAGCCAGTACTCGCAGATTAAATACATGACTCTCCTAGAGACCTAGGTTCTGATGCAGCAAATCTGAGAGGCCTAACATTCGCCATTCTAACGAACTCCCAGGTGATGCCAATTTTGCTGGTCCAGGGATCACACTGAGTTGTGAGGTCCAAAAAGAGATTCAGTGTGGTCCTTTGTGCTAGACCACACATTACATGTGTGTACTCCTCCAACAGGGGTCCACATTCCTATGTTCAAACTTAGTGAAAGGAGGCTTGAGTTATCATTCTAGAATAGCAAGTGAGGCAGAAGATGCCCTTGGAGGTTCAGCCACCCTACCCCATCCAGAGAGCTGGTTAGTGGCAGATCTGGACTTGTATTTGGGTCCCTGGTCTGTAGTTCAGTGCTTTAACTATTTCATCATCTTCATCTTAGCAAGAAAAGAAGCTGAACAATATGAATTCATCAAATTGCCACTTTCAGAAATTCCCCTGCAGACAAATCCAAATTTAAACTAGAAAAAGCAATGGCGGAAGGGGAGAAAATTTGTTTTCAGGCTTTATCATAGGATCCCTGTAAACTACAAGCTTCCGTAATAGACTTTACATATAATTCGATTTTACAAAAAAAAAAAAAAATCAACTTACACAGACTATTCTTATCAGCACATGCAGCATGAATACAAGTTCACCTTATCTGGTTAATCTGCCCTGCCGGACCCTAGCTTCCTGTCTTTCCTGAGCTTTCTGACATCTCTTGACTATGGCAAATTCTCTTCTCTGGGCTTCAATCTTTCTCTTCTAAAAATGGTGTTGGACTCATTGTCTTCAAGGTCTTTTCAGTTTTAATAGTTTCAGAGTATGAAGTTTTCTTCTTTGTATGCCTTAAATATGGCTTTCTGGATCCCTCTCGCCAGCTGTCAGTTCTCTCTTTACATGGTTCACAGCTCTCCTGCCCAGGAAAGTGATAAGTGAAAAACATGACTATTGATACAGTTGCTACTTTATATTCAGCGAAGAGGGTCAAGGTACTATTTAAAACTCAACAACACAATGACTTTCTGTTTGATTTTCAAAGGCCCATAATCCTCCGTTCTCCCCACAAAGAAAGTAATTAATTGTGCCATGTTCTATCTTGGCTTGAAAGAAAGAATATGGTCAGTGCGGTGGACCTGTCAGAAAACCCAGTGAAGCCAACTGTGGCCTTCCCTTCCTGCCTTGTGACCAGAGGGCTCAGCAGACAAAACATAAAACTTTAGTCTACCCCCTGGATAAATTCTGCCTACCATCGCCTCCTCCCCCAGTCATGCCTGGTTTGAGACCTGTATTGGGAGTTGAATCTCAGTTGTGTTGGAGAAGAAAACCTCTCTCTGGACTTGGGAAGGTATTTCTGGAGTAGGGTCCAATTGCTCAGGGTGACCTACACTAGTGGACAGCGTGCCATGTGCTGGGGGAAGTTATTCCACCACTCAGGGTTAAGATTTCATAACACAGAGGCTAAACTGCAGGATGCTCCATCCTCTTTAGCAGACTAGGATTAGTCTAGTGTAGTTCTAGGATTCTGAAGGTTGGACTTGGAAAGCAACCATAAGTGCCACTTCTTCAAGGTAAAGAAGAACTAAGGGGGAAACTATATCTGAGGGAGGAGGTATCAAGTGAGGGTAGATTATTGAGGCCAAGCCTACAAGAGAAGTGTGACAGCTGGTACCATCTGGGAAAAGTCACCTAATGCTTTAAATCTGACCCACCTGACGGTGTGATATGAGGCCTTGCACTTGGCTTTCTTCAGCTATTGGCGGCACGTAGCTCATGAGTCCTTTGCACCGAAATGAGAATTGATGGTGCAATGGAAAGAGCTACAAATGTCTTGGACTGAAGAGAGAACAAGAGAGTGCCGTGGAGGAGAGAGAGGAGGGGAATTGGCAGGGGGAGAAGCAGCAACAACTTAAAAAAATACTCCAAGAATTGATCTTTGGAAAATGAAGTTCTTTGGATTCCACGATGAGTTCGTGGAATACTCAAATGAGTGGCAGGAACTTTCCAAGAGAGCTGTGAGCGAACGGGCAAAAGAAGAAAAGGAAGCGACTTGAGAGCACCAATGGCAGCCTGCCGTCAGGGAGTCCTGCACTGGATCTGCGCGTTACCTTTCACTAAAGCACTGCCTATACTGTGGGCAACAGGTGCCCTAGAACAGGCAACCCAAAAGGCAGGAACCTGGGAAAGACTGTAGTAAAAATCTGCACTCGAAAGACAGCGGGGATGGAAGTTGCAAGGGTAGGTTCCAGCCCCCAGTATGATGTGGGTCATTAGGACCTATCCTGGGGTTTTCATTTTCTTGGCTACAAAATGAGAGAATAGTTTAGTTCATTGGTTTTAAACCATGTCTGGTTTAGTAGTATCACTTGCTAAGCCTTCAAAAACACCAGTGTTGAGGTGCCACCTCAGACCAACTGAATTGGAACCTTTGGGGGTGGGACATAGGTGACAGAGTCTTGTTAAAGCTCCCCAGCTAATTCTAGTATTTACCCAGGCTCGAGAACCACTCTCACTTCTCAAAGTGCACTCCACACAGCAGTAGAAGCAGCAGTATCACCTAAGGTCTTTCGAGAAATGCAGAATCTCAGGTCCTGCTCTTGCATTTTTAACACGATTATCAAATGATTCATGTGCACATCCAAATTTGAGAAGTTCCAGAACAGATGATCGCTAAATAACATCTGGTTTTTAGTTGTAAAATACTTTTAACATACAGAAACACACGGAGAATAATGTAATTACCACTTGGGTACCCAATCTGGCCTTATCAAATCATTTGCTTTCTCTATTTTCGCTTTAATGAAATAACACATTTTTAAGTAGACACCTCCCTAAATATGCCTCCTGGATCCTATGCTTTTTACTTTATTCATAGATGCAATTACAATTCTGACTTTGGCATTTTTCCATCTCATCTATGTCTTACACTGCTATTACACAGGTAGGTAATTAGATCTAGAATGACTACCTATTTAATAGGTTTTCTACTGTTGACCCATTCTTTAATTCTTGGCATAAATTCTAAGGGATCATGATGTACATATGTATGTATACCTATATTAAAGCATTGCCGGGTATGGCTGCTAGCATTTTACTTAGGACTTATAATGTGAAATGGTCAAGAGTATGCTGGCCATATTAAGGGAGTTGGGAAGTTTTACGTTCTTCCCCCTCTCTGAAGTAGTTTGTAAAAGGATTTATGAACTGTTTCTTGGAGGATTAGTAAAGGTTGCCTATAAAACCATCTGGGTCTTGTGTTTTTTGCAGGGCACTGACGATGATTGGCTAGTGATTCTTTTCTCATTAGAGGTTATCAGTTATTCAGATTTCTATTTCATCCTGAGGCATTGTTACAATTTATATTTCTAGCGAATTATGTATTTCATCTGTTCTCAAAATTTTTGACATGAAGTCATTATGTTAATTCATTCATTAAAAAAATTCTATGACTGTAGTTACTGTCTTTTCATTGTCTGATCTACTCACTTTTCTTTTTTTCAAAGAACTAGTTTTGCAAACAACTCTTTATTACTTTTTCTTTATGCTTTTTTAAGTTTAGTTAGGTTTTATGTTTGTAGTTTGTTGAGCTGAATCTTATAAATAGAAAAAAAAGTCTACATAATACTATAAATTTGGCCTTAAAGTTCACTGTAGCTGCAGTTCACCAATTTTGATTAGTGCTTTTATTGTCTGTTGGTTCTAAATATCTAGTAATTTCCATTACAATTGTCTCTTTGATCCATTCGTTATCTAGAAGGGCATTTTTATGTTTCCAAACATATGTTGTTATTGTTTTAAACTACCTTTTATTACTATTATTACTTTTAATTTAATTGCCCTGTGGTCTGAGACTATGATTTCTATGGCATCAGTGCTGTGACGTATGACTTCCTTCAGATGGAGAATGTGACCAATTTTTATAACTATTCAGAGTATCTGTGGACTTCTTGGGTTCATAATAAGATGCTGCAGATTAACTTTGTTGTTCAAATTTTCCATATCCCTACTAATGATTATTCTATTTGATCTTCAAATCTCTGTTACAGTGACTTTATCAGCAACTCTGCTTTCCGTCAGCTTTTACTTGATATATATGTAACAAGGCCGTATCATTAAGTACATGAAAGTTTGTTATTGCTAGATCTTCATGCTGGATTCTTTATTACTTTGCTGCATCCCTCATCCTTATTAGTTTTAGCTGCTAAATTCTATTTTAATTCAGAGTAACCATTTCTTTTGGTCAAATGCTAAACCTTTCCCCATCTCCTTGTTTTCATTCTTTCTGCACAGTTTCATTTTAGGTACATTTCATGTTAGAAGTTGCTAACTCAATTCTGTTAATCTTTTTAATTCAAGCTGATAATCTATCTTTTCAAGGGTAAATTTAGTTGTTTTACATTGTGGTGTGATTACCAGGATTTTGAACTATTTCTACCAATTGCTATCATAATTTTTTGAAATTCCTTACAATTTTCCTTCTGTTTTGCTTTCTTTTAGAGAAATATATTTTTTATTCCCTGTATTCATAGCTTATTTGGAAACTACAGATTATCTTTCTAGTCTTCAACATCTATAACATACTTAACTATAGTTCGTTTTGAAGAGAAAGTAAATTCAATCTTTTTAGCATTTCTATGCTTCTTTATACAAAACATAAAACTTAGAAAGCTTTCATACTCACTGAGCACTATCATCAATCTTGCTTTTTGCTAGAGTTTTAGTTTTACTTTTTAAAGACACCCTAAATTAGCTCTTAGAATCAATAGCCAATTGTAATATTTTAGTACTTACTGACATATTCTGTGAATTTCTGTTCTGTAATTTCTTGTATTGCATACTTTCCCTCTAGATTTATTTTCTTTCTTGAGGAATTGTGACCTTTAATATTCTCTCATGAGATTCATGCACTGTAAACTCTCTTACTCCTCCTAAGTCTGCACATGTCTTTATTTTTATCTGCTTCCTTAAAGATATTTTAAATAGCTATAAAATCCTAGGTTGACATCACCTTTCCTCAGCACTTGGAAAGTATTAGTCTACTATTTTCTGGTTTTTGTTTTTCTAAATTGGATGTTGTTCTGATTATAGATAATCCCTTGTAAAAATAGTCTGTAGTCCACTAGCTTTGAAATGTTTTCTCTTTGTTATCTTTGATAATCTGAAGTTTCAATAAAATTGTCTAAGAGTAGCTATGCTAACTCTGTTACAAACTTAGTGTGAACTTTTTTATCTAAATAACTTTGCTTTGCTTCAGTTCTCCAAAATCCTCATCCTTTATTTCCTAATTATTGATTTGTCTCAACTTCCTCCATTCTCTTTTTTTTGACACCGGCTGGACTATGTAGGAACCTGCCTATCTTCTATGTCTCCAAACCACTTTTTCAAAAGTTTAGAAAATCCCATTGTCTCTGTTGCATTCTGTCTGAATCCCTGAATGCAACATCTAATCCATTTAATTTCCCATTTGAACTAGATCATTTCACAGTTCATCTCATCCACCAGGATGTTAAATTTTATCTTAAAATCTATTTACAATTTATTTTAATGGCTATCTTTTTACTTCTAATATTTATAAATTGGCGATGATTTTGTCTACCTGTTCCTGTTTCATCTCAGCCAGGTCATAACTCTGGTTCCTTTTTAAAACACAAATGCTCCTTCATGCAGCTATTTGATTATATCTTATACTCATTTTAAAATCTGTTCAGAGTGGTAAGAAAATTTCTTTGAATACGAAGAAGATTCCTATTTTAATAACTGCTGTTTGGCTCTCTTCCTTGGCATGTTTTCCCATGTTAGAATTTTGTATTGATGGCTAGGCTCATTTTGTGTGGTAAGTGCAGGTTTATGTATCCTCCCCTTCCCAGCCAGCCTCACCCCTCCCTGTCTAGGTGTGTATGGCTCATCTGCTGGCTTCTCCCTCAGGGCCAGGAGTAGACCCCATCCCTGGGCAGTATGGTTAGTATGGTTCTGGTCCAGGTCACTAAATCTTGCTCCTAGAACTGCAGCTTGCTAAAACCACTGGCCTCAGTGATATTTTTCAAAGGCACTTTTTATGATTGGGGAGTTTATTCCATGTAAACGCTGGGCACCAGCAGCGAGCCTGGCCCTGGACTTTGATGGTGACTGGTCACCACTAAAACAATTTACCACACAGGAGCCAAATTCCTGGTTCTGTGGACTGTGTTCCACCCTCCCCTCCCAGCATGGCTACAGCTAGAGCTACTCACCACTTCCCACTTCTGTTCTGGTTTTGAGAGATGGAGGTTGGATACCTGCATTGTTGATCTCAGTTATATCACTCCTACGTTATCTATCATTGTGATATATTTAGAATAGGGTAGCTCAAAGGACACCATTTTGCTCAAAGTCTAGATTCACAGAAAAACAAAAATGACCCAGGCACAGTCACCATCTCAGAGGGAAAATCTTGCTTTCTTGGGGTGGGGGTCAGCGTATGTCTGTTACCTCTTACCCTTTCGAACACAAGTCCTGGAAGGACAAAACGGTGGTTCTCCACCATATGCATTTTCAGGACCCCGGAGGCTGTTTGGCATGAATTGAGTGCTTCATGAAATTACAGAGAAAATGAAATAAGCTCCTCTGAGCATATTGTCGAACCTTTGTGATAATGTTCTGAGACTTAAATTCAAACATCTACCCCCTGGACCATAACTTCACTGTTGTAATAAAGTCAGCACATTCTTAAGATCAATGACGTCTTGAAGTCAGCCATTAGCTGCACAAGTCAGAGCTGCTTACGGGAGATATGGGCATGCCCCATGTTATCAAAAAGGAACAACATGGAAAAATATTTGCTGATAAATACACTGCCAGTAAATTAAAAACAATATGCAAGTGCCTTCAAATTGCTTTCACGGTATGTTTTGTGTGTCTTTCTCTTTGAATATTATTTATGAGGGATAATTTACTGATACTGTTGTTACCTCAAATTATATACCAAAGAAAATTAAAAGCACTACAGAGGAGGAAATAATGAATAGTAGCATTTAATTAAAACCAAAGTGTGTACAATCAATGACTGTCTAATACAATAATGAGCTTAATTTAATTTTCATTTAATGGAAAAAAATGAAGCTTAAATCAACTGCCTATGGAATTAAATGACAACAATTTCAAAAATGCAAGTTTTTCTAAAGTAGAGTCCTAAGAGAATAACAATGACAAAAAACAATGTCAACTAACTGATCTATATTCATTTTCCAGTAGAGTTAGAGGGTTTGGAATCCTTCAGTAAGCAGGAGCATGTGTTTTGAGCTTCTGGAAAGTAGAATTAATTAAAAAGCAATACTCTAACTTTCTGAACTTCAGAGTCATCAAAAAAAGGAGGCATAAATTGGATTCTAAGAATTGCCAGTTTGGGATCATGGCTGAGGAGGGACTAAGATGAACAGATCATTATGGACAGACTTTCCACCAGACCTGTGCTGCAGCCAGCAGCTGAGCCCAAGGTGGGAGGGACAGCAGTGGGGGGGGGGGGACTTCCACACCCCCACACAAGCTATCTGTGACTGTGCAGCAATGACATGGGACTGTTTTTCCAAATCCCCGCTTGAGACTTTGAGGAAAGTTGATCAAGATTGCTTTTTGTATGAACTCCAACATGGATGGCAGAAAGCACTCTTCTTGAGTTCATTAATCCATGAAAATGTGAACTGAGAGGCAACATGGTATAGTATACACAGTACCAGATCCAAGGTTGGAAGTCTTGTCCCTGCAGCTTAACAGGTCTATGGCCTTGGGAAACTCACCTAGTTTCTTCAATTGAAAAATGGGTTTAATGGTATCTATTTGGTTCTACCTCACATGACATATAGATGACATGACAGATGAGAAGATATTTATTTCATTCCCACTCTGCCCACTCATCTTACAAGGTGTTAAACACGACTTCACTTAATTTCCTGCCCATTTAATGACCTACATGTTATTTTACTGAGAAAGAATCAAGGTCACAGACCAAGACCCCATTGTTCATGCGTCTGCCCCTCAAAGCTGCTTGCAATCCCATGCTTGTTCCTGTAGCTCAGCCATGTGAAGAGGCAGAGGTGTTCAGTGTGGATGGAGTTATTTTGGTATTCTCTGCTCAGCTCGTTTTTTCTTTCCTGTCAGAGGCATTCATGATAATTATGTACACATACATGAACACATAGACATTCATGAACACTCCTCCACATTCCTAGTAGACACCACTTCATAGCAGAAGGAAGTAGCTGACATACAATTCTAAGAACTCCAGGACTCATCCCTGGACGATGCAGGTGCTATTAATATGTGCCTGCGTAAACAATTAAATGACTTGGATTCTCTTAGTTTTACAGGCTGTTTTTCAGCTAGTGACACATTCCTGGTATTTGGTCCTTAAGAATCTGTTCACCATCCTCTACCAGGTGCCTACTTCCTATTAACACAAGTAGTGTTTCACCACACCGCTGTAGTCAGCAGACTGCTGCTGCCACTTCCTTACCCCTCCCCGAGCTGAGCCAAAACAGCAATGATTCACCTGCTCTCCTAAACATCCAATGAATCACAGCAGCACTGGAGCAGAACAGTACTAGTTCAAGGTAGGTCAAGCAGATCCCCTGGTATGACTGGTAACATCAGAGAGGTAGAGTTGGCTGGGTCAGATAATGCTCGTCCAACTCCAGATAGCCTTCACGATCTTAATACATTTCACTAGGGGCTGGCGCTGTGGTGTAGTGGGTAAAGCTGCTGCCTGCAGTGCCAGTATCCCATATGGGCGCCGATTCAAGTCTCAGCTTCTCCACTTCTCATCCAGCTCTCTGCTATGGCCTGTGAAAGCAGTAGAAGATGGCCCAAGTCCTTGGGCCCCTGCACCCACGTGGGAGACCTGGAAGAAGCTCCTGGCTTCGGATAGGCGCAGCTCCAGCTATTGTGGCCCGCTAGGGAGAGAACCAGCAGATGGAAGACCTCTCTCTCTTGCTCTCTCTACCTCTCCGTCTCTCTCTATGTAACTCTGACTTTCAAATAAATAAATAAAATATTTAAAAAATAAAAAAATACATTTCACTGAGGTTGGTGAAAAAGCAAAGAATGGGGGAAAATGGTGTCTAGCATTCTTTTCCTTTTATTTAGTAATTTAGTATTTAGTATTTAGTATTTAGTAATGAGTAGAACTTTCAAGAGCTCAGTCCTAGTGGAATTCCATAGTCACATCCCATTTTCAAAGGGAGATGGGGGCACGGGAATTGAGAATACCAGGGAGACTCAGGATACAGTGAAGGGAATCAAGCATGTTTGATCACAGCCTGGTCTTCTTTTGACTGGGAAGACCTCTGTCTTTGTCTACACTCATTACTTTGGTTTCATGGAGCAAAGGATATCACTTGAACAGTAAATTCAGCACCAGAGTCACTGGGGTAGTGAGTATGGTCCCAAGCTTTGAGACAAAAGCAAAAGGACTAAAAATCTGTCAAAGAAAATCGAAACCTGGTCATCAGGTTTTTTTTCAAAAGAGACTACTAGAAGTAGAATTAGAGATGGATTATTAACCACAGCAGTTTTATGGGATATGTAAAGGAGCTGAAAAGAGATCACAATTATTTATTTACATGTTTCTCTCTGTGAATTTCTTTTTTTAAAGATTTATTTATTTATTTGAAAGTCAGAGTTGCACAGAGAGAGGAGAGGCAGAGAGAGAGAGGTCTTCCATCTGATGGTTCATCCCCCATTGGCCGCAATGGCTGTAGCTGCGCCGATCCAAAGCCAGGAGCCAGGAGCCAGGAGCCAGGAGCCAGGAGCCAGGAGCCAGGAGCTTCTTCCAGGTCTCCCAAGCTGGTACAGGGGCCTAAGGACTTGGGCCATCCTCTATTGCTTTCTCAGGCCACAGCAGAGAGCTGGATTGGAAGTGGAACAGCCGGGTCTCAAACCAGAGCCCATATGGGATGCCGGTGCTTCAGGCCAGGGTGTCAACCTGCTGTGCCACAGCACCGGCCCCATCTCTGTGAATTTCTTAAAACAAGGTCCATATCTTAGTTTTCTCTCTTCCTACCCATAAGGCTTAACATTATGTGTAGTACTTAATAAATGCTGAATAAATGATTGAGTTCAATGTTTTACAAATAGGTGCTTTCCCAAAGATGTTAAATGAATCTGATACTTGATACTGCCCCAAATAGCAGAGCATGGCAAACATGTTATCTGCAGCATGATGAGGTATGTTACAGTGAACTCCAGCAGGATGAGCTAAGTGAGAGAAGCTGGGACCTGACCCCAAACCCTTACCAAGGTTGAGAAGCTGTCTCAGGTGCTGCGATAAGAAAGGCCCAGGATCTGGAATCCAAAGGCTTCAGCATTACAGGTATTTTGAAGAGGCAGTGACCTCCAAGAGAAAAAAAAAATAAGTCAACAAGAAGAGGCGATGCTCTTCAGGAAAGTGGAACCTCTGAGGGTAGCAGGACATAGTTCTTGAAAGATATCCTGGCTAAGACTCCAAATCCTGAACACAGTGGAAGGCTCTTGTCTTACAGGCAATAAGGCATGAGTCAAGGTTCATATACCTGGATTAAACAGGGTCCAGGTACCTCCTTTGGGGACGAAGGACAAGAGGTTAGAGTTGGGCCAGGCAGTGAACAGTCCTTGATTCTAAAACCCAGAATTATTCAATGTTCCCTAAACTGCCCCTAAGTCAGAATTAGAACTAATTCCAGGAGAGGGGTTGAAGTGGGAAGCATCAGTGTCACATGACCTTGGCTATGGGCACAGGAGGGGTTAAAGTTCAGTATGGCTTGGCTAGCAGAGTTGACAGGATATTAATGTTACCTCAGATCATTTGTTGACATTCTGGTGACCTGAAAGTTTTCTTGAATCAAGTCTGTGTGTGGGAGAACATTTACGTATATACTAAATACTCAGGGCAGGGTTCTCAAAATGTGGTCTCTGGATCAGCAGCATCAGCACCACCTAAGAACTTGTTAGAAGTGCAAATGATCAGGCCTTGTCCCAGATCTGTTGAGTCAGAAACTTGGTGGTGGTGTTGGGAGGGATGTACAGAGAGAAAGAGAGAGAGAGAGAGAGAGAGAGATGGGGACAAGAGATCTCCCATCTTCCCATCTGCTGGTTTAATACCCAAAGGTCCACAATGGACAGAGCTGAACCAGAGCTGGAGTCAGAAGCCAGAAACACAACTTAGTTCTCCCACATGGGTGGCAGGAATGCAATTAGTTAGCCAATCATTGCAGCTTCTCAGGGTTCCTGATGGCAGGAAGCTGGAGTCCAGAGCTGCCATCAGGAACTGAATTCAAGCACTTGGATGTGGGACTAAGGCATCTCAGCTACTAGGTTAAATGCCAGCTCCAGCACTTTATAGTTTAAGGAACCTTTCAAGTGATTCCAGCACATGCTCAAGTGTGAGAATTGCTGCAGTAGACAGCATCTGAGTCAGGTGTTCTCAGCTTCTGTGGATTCTTGAAGCCCTCCGATAGTTTGATGAAGGATGCAGATTTCTTTCTAGAGTAATGTTTTAAAACACATAGATCTACAAAGGATACGACACTGAATGAAATATGGTTATCTGAAATTATACTGCTGTACAGTTATAAAATGTTATAACAAAGTAACGTATGTGCTTTGTTCTTAATGTATTAAATGACAGCATCTCACTTATAATGTATCAGATATATACAATAATATCTCAGATATAATGACATGCGCAATTCTGAAGGAGTGATGAGCTTAAGCAGTATTTCAAGATGTCTGCAACGGCTGTCATGTGTTTTCTGCAGGTGACAAGATCAAACGTCCCTGTTAAATATAAGAGTGGGAATAAGAGAGGGAGGAGATGTACAATTTGGGACATGCTCAAGCTGACTTGCCCCAAACAGTAGAGTTAGAAACATACCAGGGGATTCCAATTCAATACCATCAAGGTGGCATGTACCAATGCCATCTCACTAGTCCAAGTGATCAGTTTCTGTTCACATTGATCACAATGATAGGTCTAAGAGTCAAAGGGATCACACAAACAAGACTAGTGTCTGAAAATACTAACCAATAGAACAAAAAAGGGAGAGAACAATCCAACATGAGAAGCAGCGCACACAGCAGACTCATAGAATGGCAGATGTCCTAAACAGCACTCTGGCCTCAGAATCAGCCCTGAAGGCATTCGGATCTGGCTGAAAAGCCCGCAAGAGTATTTTAGGCATGGAAAGCCAAGAGACGCTGTCAAGAAAAAAAAAAATGACCTAAATGAAAGATCTCCGTGAGTGAGATCCCAGTGGAAAGAACAGGTCATCAAAGAAGGAGGTACCTTTCTCTGAAGGGAGGAGAGAACTTCCACTCTGACTATGACCTTGTCTAAATATGATAAGAGTCGGTGAACTCAAAAGGCTTCCATAGCTTGGCAACTCATGACTAGAGCCTAGGGAGATTACTGATGCCATAAACAAGAGTGTCAGTTTGTTAAGTCAACAACAGGAGTCACTATGCACTTACTCCTCATTTAGGATCTCTGTCCTTAACGTATTGTCCAATGTGAAGTAATGCTATAACTAGTACTGAAACAGTATTTTACACTTTGTGTTTCTGTGTGAGTGCAAACTGTTGAAATCTTTACTTAATATATACTAAATTGATCTTCTGTATATAAAGAGAATTGAAAATGAATCTTGATGTGAATGGAAGGGGAGAGGGAGCGGGAAAGGGGAGGGTTGCAGGTGGGAGGGAAGTTATGGGAGGGGGAAGCCATTGTAATCCATAAATTGTACATTGGAAATTTATATTCATTAAATATTAAATATTAAATATTCATTAAATAAAAGTTAAAAAAAAAGATCAAACAGATGACTATTTACTACAGGGGTAGCTTTGCTACCTATATTTAAAATTACAGAATTGCTACATTTAAGTAAGACGTAGTCAAAATGAAGTGGAATTTTTTTCCCTCCAAGTCCACAGACTCCTTCAAATCTATCCAGGATCCTCTAAGAACTGATCCATTGACCTAGGATTAAGACTTCTTCTATTGACTTAATAAATATCATCTTAGAATGATTTTATTATTACTATTCTCATTTTATTATGGTGGAAACAGGTTCAGAGAACTGGAAAAACATATCCAGTATCTTACAGTAGGGCCAGTGAGGTAAGGGGTGCAGGTTCAGGGCCCCTGTAGAATTGGAATTTCCTGTCTGACCCATTAGTGTCTCCCGTGCTTAGAACAGAGCTGGGTCCATAGTGTGTACTCAGTAAGTATTTACTGACTAAATTAATGAACAAATTGAACTTGACTGGATGAAAGCCAAGGCTATCTACCTCAAAACTTCACCCTCTGTCCACTCCCCCATCTACCCTATGCTACTATTAAAAGGAGACATTTCTTCTTCATCATCCAGCAGACAGGAAAAGGTACATTCAGCCCCCTGATCTGCTAGACCCAACAGCTGAGCTTTGATTCTAAAACTGATGTTGAACACACATATTATGAGCAACACTGTTCCATCAAAATTGGAAAACAATTCAACAAATTCTGGAGAACAGCGTCTCAGCAAGGAATGCAAGTCCCTCTGGCATCTCTTGGAAACAGCTGAGCTTGTTTATGAAACAGGTTGTTACTTTCACTCAACATGTATCCTTCTTTAATTGACAAATTAGTTAGGGCCAGCAGGAGAGGGAAGAAAACAAAGGACTAAGGCTAAATATAGAGGGGGTACAGAGAAAGGGGAGAAACACAATAAATACAAGGGAACTGAGACATAGGACGCCTCTCTCTTGAGCAAACCAAACTTATCTCAGGGGCTTTCCATAGATGTCTAATGCTCTTAACTAACCACACTTAATTTAATTACTTTAAAGGTGAACTGGATACTGGAAATTCATTTACGTAACAACAATTCTAATGTTTAGACATTGTACAATCAATTAAATCCTTAAGAGCAATTTAGTATGGGCTGTAAATGAAATATCTATCTAGTAGGGTTAATCAAAAGCTAATCATGTAAAATATCACCCTTGGTCTGACTGGAAGAATATGCCATGGTTACTATTTCAAATTACAGCATTGCGAGACCTGCTTTAATAATCATATTATTTGGCAATACTATATTTAATGTGTTTTCACACCCTTTTCTTCTGAATCAGAAATTCATGTATCTTTAGGCTGTGTCTTCTTGTCACAACTCATCATCAACATTATTATCACGGTAATTAGTATGTGTCTGAGTGTCATTCCCTGGAAGACATGGATTAGCCCCTGGGAGTGCAATGAGAAATAAAAAGTAGTCCCGTCCTTGAGTGAAGAGACAAGGTGGAGGTCCTCAATGGTTCAGGTCAGAATCACTTTGAAAGACTAGAAAAAAGCGTTAGAGATAGGAAGAAAGAGAGCATGAAGGTGGGAGTCTATGTTGGCCTGGACCAGACCCTGTTAACTTTTGATAGCTTCAGTGCCTCACTCACTGTTCCCTGCAAGTAGGTACTTAGCCAAGTTTTTATGACTTCGTTTGGGCCAAAGATTCTCCCCAATAAGAATGAAATCCCGAGCACAGACGAGGAATTGACTCCCGCTGTTCATAAAGGTTCTTAAGGATGATTTTCAGCCTAAATGTGGTTGCCAAGGGTGTGGCTGTGTAAGTCAGGGAGGTAACCCAAGGGTATGCAGTTTCGCATACACCAGTTGCAGATCAGATGTAGGTAAGTAAGTGTTCTGATTTTAAAAATCAGCTTCATAGTGGTAACACTGGCATAGATCCTTGGACGAATTTAAAAACAGATTTCCCACCAGATGGTTTCGGAGTGTTCAAAAGAGAATGCAAGGATCACTGAAAAGCCAGTGTGGGTAAACTCAGACTCAGACATGCAAACCAATCTCATTTTCCCTTCCCACAGGCTTGGCACTTGGCCGGCTGCGGATGCAGTGGAGAGCGTGCATCTCATCTCAGCTTTTGATGAAATCTCTCCTGCTATCCTTTCCAGCAATAAGATGGATGTGGATTAGTTGATAACAGTATTAAGTGGATTTACAGTTACTCAAGCTCCAACAGCAAGGAGTGTGGCTTAGAGCCTCTTTGTCCTCTGCCCCATCCTGTCTAACATTCTCATCCAACAGAATAATCAGACTGTCAAATGGCTCCACCTGGGTGGCTCACAGCTGAGGTTTTTGCATTTCCAGTTGCCTTGACGATTCCTCTGTTCCAGACCCTGGTTTCCCCTCAATCCCAAACTGTCTCCCAGTCCCAGGGCCAAAGACATTTACACCAGAGTGATGGACGACATTTTCTCCAGGTGTTTCATGCCAGAACAAGCTGCACAGGAATAGCAGTGAGGGGTTTTCCTAGGTTGTTTCTGAAAAGTTCCTCCGTTAGGGAGAGGTTGTTAGGATGATCTCTGCAGCTTTCCCATCTCAGAAAGCAGCATGCGGTGAGAAGAATATTAGCTTTCAAAAGAGAACGTATTCCCATCGCTGCTCCTTGGCTGGGTCTCAGTTTCCACATCTGTATAATGAGAAAATAATTCCTACTTCTTAACATAGTAGGAGGATTAAGTGCTGTGGCCTTTCTAGTGCACCAAGCACATAGTAAGGCCTTTAAGAAAGGTGAATTCCATTCTGACTCCCAGCACCCAGGTCTAGAGGAGTGCTTTGCAAGCAGGCTGAATAGGCTCCCTAAAAGGTTCCGGGCAAAGCCCATGGGTCTTGGTTAGTGATGCAGCCGGGTGAGGCCCTCTTTGCAAGGCCAAGAATGCCTGGATAAGATGGCCCCAAACATAGTGCAGTAGAATGTCCCTTCTGCCTTCGAAAGCCTGATTCTGCGAGAGCAGAGGGGAGGCATCAGGGTGGGTGGAAGAAGGATACATGCTCTTCCCACTACTTTGTCATGGAACCTTTCGTGGCTTGCTCAGTGTCTAAGGGAGCTAGAACCCACTTGATGGGCTTGGAGAGAGTTAGATGACAAAGTATTAGAGATTGCCTGGACCAGAGCCCGGCACCCAGAAACACTGAATAAATGACAGCTTAATGTTTCTTATCATTTAGATAACAATAGTATCAAGAGGGCAGTCCAAGTCTTGAAGTGTTCACACCACCTGCTGTTAGTGCTGTTTAAGGGTCTCTGTTAATGTCCAGGGAGAGTATAGTTAGAAAGCCTGTGCAGAGGCTGTGGGAGAAAGCCATGACAAGAAGTGGATGCTGATCTCCATAAATCTGAGGACCCTTAGAAGGCCCACTGAGTTGGGGGATTTGAGAGCTTTAACAACAACAACAACTTTTCCATACTCATGAGGTCCAGCATACTAAGAGTGAGGCAGGAGCTGGTGGTGGTGGTGGTGGGGAGCATTTGGCCTAGTGGTTAAGATATTCATATCTCATATCGAAGTGCCTGGGTTCAAGTCCTAGCTCTGATCCCAATCCATCTTCCTGCCAATGCAGACCCTGGGAGACAGCAAGTGATGGCTCAAGAACTTGAGTTCTTGCCATCCACATGGGAGATTTGGACTGAGTTCTGGACTCTGGCCCTCTGGTTGTCATGGGTATGTGAGAAGGGGACAGAAGCTGTCTCTGTGTCTCTGCTTCTCAAGTAAATTTAAAAAAAGGAGCTGGTGGGGGAGCAAGAGTTGGGTGTGGCTCCAACCTCCCATTTGCATGTGTGCCTGGTAAGTCATGCCCCTCTGTGGCTTGAAGTAACACAACGTGGCACCTAAAGGGGTAGGTTTAACTAGCTGCTCCCTCAAGTCATTCCCAGACATGAAATCCTTGGATTCCAGATCCTGAGATCCTTCAGATGCCTCAGTGATTTTTACCTTAAGGCTGAAGTCCCAGGATTGACTCACTAGTAAATTCATAAGAAATTCAATGCTCTTCAGAGACTGTGTGTGTGTGTATGTGTGTGGTATAGAGCCTTATAGGTCTCTGTTGGAACTATTCTTTTTCTCTGGTTATTTTTCATACTATAAATACATTTTGCTCCCACCTCCTGGGAAGACCACACATTGTAATGTATTCCTTCAACTTTCTAGGATGTTTTCTACTCAAAAGAAATTCTAACACAGCTAACATTTGGCATAATGAAGAGGACCAAGTAGTTAATGTATATTTTAAAAGGTAAGAGAGCTGGAGTGGATGTAGAGACTCCGCCAGATATTTCCAGCCCACTCCCAGATCCACTCTCAGCCTTGCTCCTTGCTGCTTCATCCCACAGGAAGCTGAGCGGCGTGGGGCACATCTCCAGCTCCCTTGCTTTATTACCTCTACTTGGGTTTAGCTAACGAGAAGCCTCACAGGAAATCAGAGGGAAGAAGGAAAATGGCAGTGGGGTATTCCTCCAGTTGTCTTCCTGTGACACTACGGAGTTTGCTCCTGAGCCCAAGTCATCGCCCTTCTCAAGGAAGCCTTCTTTTTTTTTTTTTTTTTTTTTTTTTTTCTTTTTTCTTTGACAGGCAGAGTGGACAGTGAGAGAGAGAGAGACAGAGAGAAAGGTCTTCCTTTTGCCGTTGGTTCACCCTCCAATGGCTGCCGCGGTAGCACGCTGCGGCCGGCGCACCGCGCTGTTCCGATGGCAGGAGCCAGGTGCTTCTCCTGGTCTCCCATGGGGTGCAGGGCCCAAGGACTTGGGCCATCCTCCCCTGCACTCCCTAGCCACAGCAGAGAGCTGGCCTGGAAGAGGGGCAACCGGGACAGGATCGGTGCCCCGACCGGGACTAGAACCTGGTGTGCCGGCGCCGCAAGGCGGAGGATTAGCCTAGTGAGCCGCGGCGCCGGCCTCAGGAAGCCTTCTTGATGCGACTGTCTCTCTCCAGATGCTAGCATCTCCTCGTCAGCATGGGCTAGCTATGGCCTCTGCTTACTAGCCTTGGTGTATTGCTCTATCTCTGGTGTTTTCTTTGCTTTTCTTAAAATTTATTTTCAGTTTCTTTTTTATTTGACAGGTAGAGTTATAGACAGTGCGAGAGAGAGACAGAGAGACAGGTCTTCCTTCTGTTGGTTCACTCCCCAAATGGCCGCTACGGCCGGCGCTGCACTGATCTGAAGCCAGGAGCCAGGTGCTTCTTCCTGGTCTCCCATGCGGTTGCAGGCCCAAGGTGTTGGGCCATCCTCCACTGCCCTCCCAGGCCACAGCAGAGAGCTGGACTGGAAGAGGAGCAACTGGGACTAGAACCCAGAGCCCATATAGGATGCTGGCACCACAGGCCGAGGATTAAGCAAGTGAGCTATGACATCAGCCCCTTATTTTCAGTTTTTAAGGTTTATTATTTATCTGCATAAAAATCAGAGAGAGAGAGAGAGAGAGAGAAAGATAGATAGATAGATAGAGAAAGATAGATAATCTTCCATATTGGTTCACTCTTCAAATGTGCATTGCCAGGGCTGGACAGGCAGAATCCAGGAGCCTGTAACTCCATCTGGGACTCCCACATGAGTGGTAGGGGCACAGGCAGTTTCATCATTATCTGTTGTTGCCCAAGATGTTACTAGCAGGAGGCTGGATCAAATGCAGAGTAGCTGGGACTTGAACTAGCACTCTGATTCGGAATGCTGACGTCCCAAACCCTGGATTAACTTGGTTTGCCAAAGGTCCCCTCCCCTGGTGCTTTTCTTACCCTGCCCACACTTTTGTAACAAATCTCCTTAACCAAACTCACTTGAAATCATCCAATCTGAATGTGCCATCATTTTCTTCCTGGGACTTTGAGCAATAAAGAGGATCTATTCCAATTTCCTCATTTTGACAGGGGGAAATCCAGGAAATGACTTGCCCAAGGTTACTCAACTAGAGAGAAAGCCGGAGTGCAAACTGAGAAAGCCCAAGATGGATGTAGAGGAACTGACCCAGATTTTTCTGTTTTCTTATATTTAGTCTCTCTCTACAGCCCATGGAAAATGCTGTCAGGACGTTTCACAGTGTAATTAATTATGCTGGCACATCCAATGAATGGAGCTATGATTTAGCAAGTCTACTCTAGATGCTGATAAATTAAATAATGAAATTCACGTTTCTGTTTCAGTTAAGAGAATCCGAACCCAGTCAAGGAAAAGAGCACACTCTCATGTTCCTTTCTTAATAGGGGAGCTTTAAATAACTTCTCCTCCGAGACCCCATTTCCCTTCTCTGCTCCCCCCAGCTCCCGACGCCAGTCCTTTGCTCAGTTATCAACCACAATTCCACATGCAGGATCGAATGAAATAAGGTATCTGAAGTATTTCTAAAAAGTGAAAAGTGCTTAATAAAATGCAAAACAGCTACTGAACTCATAAATTCCTGATTTATGGAGCTTATGCTTACAAACAGCCTTTTTACTCATTACCTATTACACTGCTTCCTAGCTCTTTAGACAAAGGTACAGGGTCCCACAAAAAACCAAACCAAACCAAAACAAAACACCCCAGCCTTTCCTGTACAATGCTTAGACTTTTTCATTATGGCAGTGTGGGGGTAGTGGGACTAAAACGGACAACCTAGATTCAAATCTTGGTTCGGGGCCACTGCAGGCATTCATGGAGGCTGTGTCCCATACATCTAAGTCATTCAGATGATGGATGTACAGATCTTTATTTTTCATGACAATTTTCCAGAGGGTGGTATTAGACTGGCTCGCTCTGTTGAAATTGGCACACTATGACTATTCTACAACAGCTGAAAATATAAGAACTTGAGGAAGTTATACCAGGGCTTCTCCTAGCTTCACAAAAAGCAACTACATAAGTTTACAAAAAAGTTCCTTATCTCTGGTTTTATAATCTAATTAATGATTATATTAGAATGGAGATGGCAAATATTTGCCATGGGCACCACACTGTCTGCTTGGAAAACCCCAGTAACCATCATCACTCCTTCCTCACTAAGCCTGAATGCAGCTCACATATGCCAGGCAACTATCACCAATCAAATGGGCCTGGCAGGCCAGCTGATCTTCATTGCTGTCACTGCCAAGGAAGGTTACAAGGGTTTGCAGATGGTGAATCTACAGTGCCTGGAATGTGACAATGATTGTTGTTAGGTGAGGAAATCAAACTTTTACCAGAGCTCTGCAAATGTTCTCCATGTCTCTGCATACCATTCCCGCTGTTGGCAAAACCTGGCTCCCTCTCTATCAACCTATGTGTTGCCTCAACTCATTGATCAAATATTAATGGAGCCTTGGTCTATGCAAGCACTGCTTGTAATCAGAATGACTTGGGCCCAGCTCCACTCACGTCTTCACGGAGCTTAGATTACTCACCTCTGTCTCTCCTCTATAAGCTCCCCACATGGTGTGGGTATTTAGGTTGGTGGGTAATGCACCATTTGAGATGCCCACATCCCACACTGGAGTACCTGCCTTTGAATTCCAGTTCCACTCTTGAGTCTGGCTTCCTGTTAATTACATCCTGGAAAGCAGCAGTTACAGCCCAAGTACTTGGGTCTGTCATCCACATGAGAGACTAGGATTGTGTTCCTGACCCCTGACTTTGGCCTGGCCCAGCCACAGCTGTATGCTACATTTGGGGTGGTGAACGAGAAGATAGGAAATCTCTTTCTCTCTCTCTCTCTCAGCTTGTAACAGATCAGAAAAGCTCCACATAGACACATTCTCTTCTACTCTCTACTAATCAGCACTTGATAGTGACTTGTAGATCTTGGTAAAACTTACATAACTCGGCTGCGTGTGGGGGTCCTACATTCCTATCAAGAGGGCAAATCCCTTGAAGACAGACTCTTTTTCTTTCTTTTCGGTTCAATGCCTTTCTCCCATGAGAACTCAACAAACCACATTCTTCTGGTCATGTAGAGCCCTTGAAAACTAAGATATGATCATTTGTTCTAACTAGTCCCTGGTCACCTTTTCCATCTGAGGCTAAGAGAATGAATACAGTAATAAAATGATTATTGCTCTCCTGGTCTAGAAGGTAAATTAATTTTTTTCTTTCTTCTAAGTCTAAAAAAACACAAGACTAATTGAGAGCTCCTAATATCTTTATAATACTACCACTTTTAATATGTAATAATAGTCTAAGTCAAAATGCAATTTCTTATGCCATTACTTATCAACTTCTTTAGAATTCTTTTTTCTCCCCTGCCCCATTTGACCAAGTGCATTTTCCGTAAGTGCATATAGCAGCTAAGAGAATGATAAAGAATTATGGGTTTCAGTATTTATTCCTTGCTCTCTTCATGCTGCAGCTATTTTCTTTCCAGATGAGATGGCATTTCTGACTGTGGGTGATATGATTTATGTCCAAATATGGCTTGAAAAGTGGGAGAGGGGCACGGTGACCAGGTTGGGGGCTGGGGAGCCATCCATCATCAGATGTCAGCTCTTTAGGCATGGAAAGACAATTGCTGATAGAAATGGGCAAAAATGAAAACAGTCTAGTTTTGAAATGTGACCCTTTTCAGGAACCCAAAGCATTCATGGTATGTGAGGTAGAGGGTAGATAGATGTAGGGAGGTTCCTGCAGACTGATGCCCCTGTCAGTGACAGATCTGGTCCATGAGGGTTGCAATCAGGGTGATGGGTGCAGTGGTGCCCGTTGGATCCTCCACTGGAGAGCACCCTGCGAAGGGGAGGGAAAGGGAGGGTCCCAAATCTTGCTGGGCTCCACTTGCCAAGCCATGACCTCTTGCTCATTTGTCTTTGCTCATTTGTCTGCCAAGAGCTGGGGGCTTTTGCTAATTTGCAAGAAGAGCTGTTTGTGCGTGCAGCAGCCCTGATTGAGATAAGCACGTAATGACATTATTATTCAGCCAAGGGCTTTCGCTGTCTCCTAATGAGTGTCTATTCCTCCCACCAGTGGAGAGAATGTAGAGTTGGATCATCGCTTTAATTGAGCACAGTCAGAAACAATGGCAGGAAGAGGCCAAGGACACAGACTCATATGAGCACAGTATTCTGAAGCTAGAAGCCCACCTACTCCAAACATCCCCCACTGTTGCAGAAAGTTGTTCAAAACTTAGAGTAAACTTCTTCTCTGAAAAATGCAAAGGCTTAAAAGTTAAGTTTCTGGACCTGGCTGGGGGCAGTCAGAATGAGAACCCTGGGGTGCTGACAGGCAGGCCTGCTAAGTAGGGAAAGGGCATCCTTGACCCCTGGAACATGCTTGCTGACCTGGTTTTACAGTACTTGAGAATCCAACAGTGGAGCTATCCTCTGGCCTCCTCTCCACTGCCTTCTATGTTCAGAAGTGGGTGACTGGCTGCACAGGCACTTGGAGTTCTGACACTTTCATCTCAACACACTTGTCCAGCAGCCACCCCTCTCTGGAGTCTTCTTATCACCCATCTGTAAGTGGGCAGGTCTCCTATTTTCTGTCTTTTGTTCAGGCCACCAGTAGCCGAACATTGCCATGTTTCAGGGTCCACTGGTTTCCTTATGCACACAGTAGTTCTGTTGCATCTGGGTCCAATGCTTTGTTCATCGCCAATGTGTTCTCCAGCACATTTCATACAGCTCCAGCTCTAAATCCCCCATCTCTCCAGGGGTGTATTTTTGTCTTCCCATTATCAGCATTTAGTCTTGCTTCCTGTCTCTTTAAGGAGACTGGCCTATCTTCCAGGAGTCTTTCAATGCCCTCTTTTCCACTTCATTTTTTTCTAACACCTCCCCCATCTTCCCAGCCATTCTAGTTCCTTCCAGAATGTCCTTCTTTTCTTTCAGTCTCTTCATCCTGCCCTCCCTTCCACTGAATCCTTCAATTTTCTGCTATCATTCTCCTTCATTTACTATCAAATGTCAATATCTTAATTTCCATTCACTTAGCATTTGACTCTGCAGTCTCACCTTATGCCCACAGTTTTCTAAAGATGCTCTATCAGGGCACACTTATCACCTCCCAGTTGTCAAATCCAAAGGACTTTGGTCCATTGCTGTCATCCTCAAAACTCCTTGGAACTCTCTGACCCTTCCTTTCCAGGTTCTTAGCTGGCTTGATCCTCCTGAAAACGATGGCCACTCTTCCTTTGGCTTCCTCTCCTTGGAAGACACCCAGAGTATGTCCTCAGCACATTCCTTGCCCTCCTCCTCCTCCTCCCCTGGGAAAGCTCAGCTCCTCCTAATGGCCTCATCTCTGTAGAAAGCTCCACTGTACCTTTCACCTCAAGCCTTTGCTGGATTTCTTGCTATCTTTTTTTTCCTAAATTTTTTTATCACAATAAAATATATATAACAAAAGTAATCATTTTAAGTGATGGTTCAGTGGCATTAAATATGCTCACATGGTTGTGCAACCATCACCACTGTCTCCACAACATTATTATTTATTTGTTATTTTAAAAATTTTACTTATTTGAGAAACAAAGAGACAGAGAGCTGCAGAGACAAAGAGACAGCTATGGAGGGAGGAAGGGAGGGGGAGAGAGTGGGCTGGCTGGGTCTGGGCCAAGCTGAAGCCAGAAGCCAGGAGCTTCTTCTAAGTCTTCCACATGGGTACAGGAGCCCAAGTAATTGGACCATCCTCTGTTGCTTTCCCAGGCACATTAGCAGGGAGCTGGATAGAAAGCAGAGCAGCCAGGAGTTGAACTGGCACCCAGTATTGGACGCTGGCATTGCAGGCTGTGGTCTAATCCACTGTGGCAGATCACTAGCCCCTGGAATCTCTTAAAGAGCTGGAGTTCAGGATCAAACCCAAGCACTAAGATGTGGAATCCTAACTGCTAGACCAAACACTGGCTACCATCTCCAAAGCTTCTTAAATCTTGTCCTGAAACATCATACCAATTAAGCATCTCCCCATTTTTCCCTTCCCCCAGCTCCTGGCAACCACCATTTCACTACTTCCTACCTCTATGAATTTGACAACTCCAGGTAGAGTGGAATCACACAGTATTAGTCTTAGTGTGACTGGCTCTTTTCACTTAGCATGTTTTCAAGGTTCATCTATGCTGTAGGATGTGTCAGAATCTCCTTCCTTTTTTAAGGCTGAATAGTATTCCACTGTATATTTGTACTACATTTTGTGTATCCACTCATCTGTCAATGGACATTTACATAATAAAATTTCAGTGAGTTTCTCTATGCCAGGCTCTGTAATTGACACAAGCACACATTAGAGACTACAACTGACCCTGGCCCTGCCCATGTGGGCTTTCCTTCCCTGCAGCACCTCCACTATTGGGTATGAGCTGCATCTTCCCTAATGTGAGTCCCCTGAGGAGACAGATAATTTCTGGCTTCTTTGGTGGTTCCCAAATCCCTAACACAGCTCTGGCATAGAGTTGGCATCAGCAAAGATGTGTTGAATGAGTGAATGAGCTAACCCAATGTATATTTGCAAAGAGATCAGCTTTATAAACGTGTAACTTGACATGCTTCTCTTGAAGTTTCATCCCCAGAGAGTGTTTGTAGCAGAAGTTACCTCTAAAAACAGCATGGATCACTCAAGTTTTCATTACTAAGAGGCTCTTGTTACCCTATAAATCTTGAGGTCCCCCCCCCTTCCAATGTAAATTGCCATTGAACAAGCAGAACAATGACATGGCCATTCTTTTGATCAAGGGCCCAGTATTAAGACAGATTAACTTAAAGGGAACAGCACCAGCTTGAGTATCTGCCCCATCCCTCATTGTTATTGTGATTAATGAGATGGGGCACATATTTTTTTCTACTCTGCCTGAAAACATATTGAGTTTATGCCTCATCCTACAATGTTAAATATTGTCTTAGAATTACATTATCTCTTACGCAGATGGATGAGCCCAGTGCTGTGCATAGTGCTGACAGTTTTTCTGAAGTGGAACTAGGATTGCCAAGGAAATCACTCAGCCGTGATTACAGCTGGAAAGCATGCAAAGGCCTCCAGGAACACTAGCGTATACAGGTGTGCAATGAATCCAGAAGCCAAGGTTTACTACAAAGTTGCTGCAGACCAAGAACCAAGACAATAGGAGCTAGGCATGGCTTCATGGTGAGCCAACTAATTAGGAATAATGCCACCTTGAAGAAGCAGGACTCTTCAAAAGAACCTGTCTTCCTGTTTGTAACTTGAATGCCTTAGCAGAAGACTCAGTAAATGTTTTTGAAATGAATGGATTGCTCAGATTGTTCAAACTGATTTTGTTTACTATTTTATCCTTGAGCTAAGCTTATGAGATACATGAATAATGAATTATTCCCATTTTTCAGATGAAGGGACTGGAACATTGGGGTTATGAGTCACTCAGTTTACTCATGACCTGGGGTTAGCAGTGTGTTCTATTGAGTTGATATTCAGCGACTTATCTTCCAGTTAATTCATTCATCTTTTATGCAGTGCATATTGAGCACCTACGCTGTTCCAGGATCTGTACTTGATTGTGAATGCAAATTAGTAGGAGATGAAGAAGGCATGCTCTCCTTCTTCAGGAATAGCACGGTTCACATAGGATGCAGATACAAAGTGAATCACTACAAACAAGCTTCCAAGAGCAAGAATGGAGGCAATGGGGGTCTGAGGATTCATTTTGCTTGGGGAACTTGCAAAGACTTTGGAGAGGAAGGGGATACTGCCATCGGAGATTTCTAGGGAGACACAGTGGCCTAAAGAGTCCCAGCCCAAGGGTATGCACAAAGGCACAAAGATACAAAACAGTGCATTCCGGTGGTAACTCGGATACAGGTGGAGGGGTGAGAAACAGCAGAAGAGGAAGACGAGAAGTATCAGTACTTAGTAGTCAGTCAATAGATTTATGGCACATCTACCAGTTCCTATGAACAGTTTGATATTCTTGATTCCATAGAGATAGGTGGGTTTTTGACCTCTGGAGCTTTCTTTAGAGTAAGAGGAGTCCTACAATAAGCAAGAAACCAAATATATTAATTGTAGATTGCTGGCATTAATGAAAGCAACTGAATGAAGTACTGAGACACAGAAAAGTGGGGAGCATTCCTGAGGAGGTAATTTTTTAGCTGAAATACAAATGCTGTACACAAGATGACAGCATACAATCAAGGAAAGAGTATTCCATGTAGAGTGAGCAGCAAGTGCTAAGGGCCTGTGGCCAGAAGAGACAGGTAGGTGCTGCCTGTAGGGAGAACTGCATGAGAAAAGGTCAGAGAGATAGGCAAATCCACCTCAGACAAGGATTTATGCCATGATTTATTCTGAGGCTAATGGGAAGCCATTTTCAGGTTCCATAGTGAAGTGGCATTCTGGCAGAATCATATATATATATATATATCTATATATATGATTTAAGATATAGTTTATTTAAATGAGAGGCAGAGTTACAGACAGAGAGAAGGAGAGACAAAGAGAAAGAGGTGTTCCATTCACTAGTTCACTCCCCAGATGGCTGCAACAGCTGGAGCTCAGTTGATCTGAGCCAAGAGCCAAGAAGAGCTTCTTCTGGTCTCCCATGGCAGAACAGGGGCCCGAATACGTGGGCCATCTTCCACTGCTTTCCCAGGTCATAGAAGAGAGCTGGATCAGAAAAGGAGCAGCTGGGACAAGAACCGGCACCCATATGGCCTCTGCCACAGTGGGTGGAGGCTTAGCCTACTACGTCACAGAGCCAGCCCCTTGATTTATATTTTTAACATTTACTCTGGCTGCTATGTAAAGAATGAAGTAGAACAGAGCAAAAGTGGAAGCAAGAAGGCTAGTTAGCAAGTAGCTGCTGTATTGGGTGTGAGAGGATTGTGCTGTGTACCTGGGTGGTGGGGAAGAGAATGAGTAAGTGGGTGAATATTATTTTGGAGGTGGGATTGATAGTTTTCTCTCACAGTGGAAATGGTATGGGGAGTGAAGGGAAGGAATGAGGAAGAATTGCAGCCTTGGGTCATTCTTGAATGGCGAAAGGGAAGTTGGGGTGGAGTAACAGGGAGAAACTGGAGAGAGCTGGGGGCTTTTCAGCAAAGTTGAGCTGGATTCCAAAACAGGGAGCCTCTGAATGTGCTGACCAGCTGAGTAACACAGAAAGGCTGGCATTGTTCGTGGCCACTTTGCCAACTGGGCAGAGAGAAGAGGCAAGGAACCTGGAGGCAGGAGGAGCCCAGGGTGGCTACAATAGTAGACAAGAGGTGATGAAAGCCTGTAATAAGGCAGGGACATCAGGCTGCTGGGCCCTGCTCTGAGATTCTGGGGCAGGCAGGCTGATGAATTCCCCAATGAGTAGGGTACCCTGATGACACTTTTCTAACCCTCTGTGTCACTGAGGCATCACACAGCCCTCCAGCATATTTTCCCAAGAATATAAAGGAGGGGAAGGTGGTTAGAGACCTCTATTCATATCCTCTTAGGGCATCAACAGTTCCAGAATGAGTGCACCGTCTATGGATGATTGAACGGTCTTTGGGGACAGTGAGCTCCCTGTCATCCGAGTTCAAATAGAATGATAAATACTCAGCACAGTTCAATACCAGATGGCAGTTGTGTTAGTGGTCCTAAAACTCTCTTCCTTGCTAGAACTTCTAGTTCCCTTCAGTTTCCAGGGAGCTTGGGGGAAGTTCTTTATTGGACCAAGCACTCCTGACATGACTGGAATCCCATTCTGGGTGGAAGAGGTTGAAAAGATACCGGAACTGGGCCATTGGCTGTCCCAGGCCCTGTTTGTGTAGATTTCAAAGAGTTGCCCCATACCATTAAGTGGGTGCAGAGCAGCCCAAGGACCACAGTGGCCACTGCACACACACAAAAGTACTCATGGAATAGCAGAAAAATCATCATCCAAAAGGCCAACACCAACACTCTTCAGCTCTCTCTGTAGTAGAAAGTAGCCAAAGGGTACTATAGGATTCACGAAAAAAAAAAAAAATGAAGAAAGATAATGAAGTTGAGAAGAGTTCAAACTCAAATAGGGCAGATTAATTGGGGAGAAGAAGGAACACTGCTCTGGTTCAGTAGCCAGCAGCAGTCCCACTGGGGCTGTTTACTGGCAATCACTGTGGGCTATATGGAAGCAGAAGAAAACTCGGCCTTCGTGTAATTTAAGTGACTGCAGATGTTGTAATAAAACCCACATGGACTCCCACAGCAATGCCCTGAACTAGTAAATTCTGGTTTGCTACAGATTTAAGCCCTCCAGGAGCCAGTTCTCTCTGGAGAAGCATCTCTTCTTAACCAAGGATCTTAGGTTCAGATTTTCCAAGGTGATCAAGACCAGGGGAAGGATTATGAACACGTGGGCTCAGAGACTCTTAGTAATAAGCCTCTGCCAGAGAGAGTTTTCTGGAAGCAACAAGATATTTTTCTCCATATATAGAGTTGTAAGACAAGAGCTTTGGGCATCTGACCCTTGTTTTTCTGATTCTGCATGCTTTTTGCTTTTCTTTGTATTATCCTATCACACAAGTTACAACAGATATCAATTGCTTTTACTGTAGGTAAAACCAGACACATAGAATATGACCTCCAGCAGGTAACAGGGGGTGATTAGAGAGTGAGACACTCATCCTCAAGGGAAAACATAGAGATTCCAAGATGGTGGAATAGTGAAAGGGCATACTTCTCAAACTAGGGAAAAATAGTTAAAAAAAAAAAAGTGGAGAAACTTGCATTCTCAGAGGAGCATTGGAGTGGATATCGTGGATCTGTGTGGAAAGTACAGATGCGCAGCAACAAGCATGGACACAACACACAACCCCAGCAGCTGAGAGCTGGAGAGAGCGCCAGTTTTTTGAGAGCCAGATGATATCAGACTGCAGCGGCCCATGCCACTGGTGATATAGCCAGAGAGAGGTGATATAGCCAGAGAGAGCCTAGCAGACTATGCTGTCTTTGAGTCTGGCCTTAAACCCTGAGGGATACAGGATGCTCCCTAACATTGCCAAGAAAAGGGGGCACATTTCCAACCCCTCCCTACAGCACCCAGCAACTAGCTGATAGAGCAGGAACCAGTTTGGACATAAGTCGCAGCAATGGCACCTCTTGTGAGTGCACCCAGCAACAGGTGGGAAAAGGTGTCATCTTGACAGCACTCACAGCAGCTCAGGTGTGTGCACCTGGCAACAGGCAGGGAGAAGGAGCCATTCTGATATCAGTACTGGCTGCAGAGTCTCATGTACATGCCTGGCAATCAGTGGGTAAAGGTGTGATTGTGAAACAACTTAGGGGTACTATAGACCAAATGGACCTAACAAATATCTACAGAACTTTTCATTCTACAGTTGCAGAATGCACATTCTTATTACCACTGCATGGAACTGTCTCTAGGATTGACCACATGCTAGGCCATAAAGCAAGTCTCAACAAATTCAAAACAATCAAAATCATATCATGCATCTTCTCAGACCACAAGGGAATGAAGCTGGAAATCAGCAACTCAGGAATCTCTAAAACATATGCAAACACATGGAGACTGAACAATATGCTCCTGAATGAATAGTGGGTCATAGAAGAACTCAAAAGAGAAATCAAAAAATTTCTGGAAACAAAAGATGACAATACAACAAATCAAAACTTACAGGATACAGCAAAAGCAGTGTTAAGAGGAAGGTTTACAGCAATTGGTGCCTACATCAAGAAATTGGAAAGACACCAAATAAATAAGCTATCCATGCATCTCAAGGATCTAGAAAAACAACAGCAAACCAAACCCAACACTAGTAGGAGAAAAGAAATAATTAAAATTAGAGAAGAAATAAACAAAATTGAAACCAAAAAAAAACAATACAAATGATCAGCAAAATGAACAGCTGTTTTTAAAAAAAAAAAAAAAACAAAATTGCCACACTATTGGCCAAACTAACCAAAAAAAAGGAGAAAGAACACCCAAGTCAAGAAAATTAGCAATGAAAAAAGAAATATAACAACATACACCACAGAAATACACAGAATCATCAAAAATTACTACAAAAAGCTCTATGCCAACAAAATGGAAGCCGAGAAGAAATGGATAGATTTCTTACACATACAACCTACCTAAATTGAGCCATGAAGACATAGAAAACCTAAAAATACCCATAATCAAGACAGAAACTGAGACACTAATAAAGACTATCCCAACAAAGAAAATCCCAGGACCAGATGGCTTCACTGCTAAACTCTACCAGATATTTAAAGAAGAACTAACTCTAATTGTTCTCAAATTATTCAAACAACTGAAAGGGAGGGAATGCTCCCAAATTTTTTCTATGAGGCCAGCATCACCTTAATTCCTAAACTCGGAAAAGATTTAACATAGAAAGAGAACTACAGACCAATTTCCCTGATGAACATAGACGCAAAAATCCTCAACAAATTCTGGCCAATCGAATCCAGCAACCATCAGAAAGATCATTCGCCTGGGCCGGTGCCGCGGCTCACTAGGCTAATCCTCTGCCTGCGGCAATGGCACTCTGGGTTCTAGTCCCGGTTGGGGTGCCGGTTCTGTTCCGGTTGCTCCTCTTCCAGTCCAGCTCTCTGCTGTGGCCCGGGAAGGCAGTGGAGGATGGCCCAAGTGCTTGGGCCCTGCACTTGCATGGGAGACCAGGAGGAGGCACCTGGCTCCTGGCTTTGGATAGGCGCAGTGCACCGGCCGTAGCGGCCACTTGGGGGGTGAACCAATGGAAGGAAGACCTTTCTCTCTGTCTCTCTCTCTCTCACCAACTTTGCCTGTCAAAAAAAAAAAAAAAAAAAGAAAAAAAGAAAAGAAAAGAAAGATCATTCACCTGGACTAAGTGGGATTTATCCCTGGTTTGCAAGGATGGTTCAACATTCACAAATCAATCAATGTGATACAACACATTAACAAATGGAAGACCAAAAAATATATGATGATTTCAATGGACGCAGAGAAATCACTTGATAAAATGCAACATGATGATACTCTAAACAAATTGGCTATAGAAGGAACATTCCTCAATATAATCAAGGCAATTTATGATGAACAATAGTAGTAGGCATTCTCACTCTCACCACTGCTGTCCAATATAGTCCTGGAAGTTTTAGCCAGAGCCATTAGGCAAATAACAGAAATCAAAGGGATACAAACTGGGAAAGAGAAAGTCAAACTATTCTTTTTTGCAGATGACATGATTGTATATACAGGAGCTCCAAAAGACTCCACCAAGAGACTATTAGAACTCATAGAACATCTTGTTAAAGTAGTAGGATATAAAATCAATACACAGAAATCAACAGCCTTTGTATACACAGACAATGCCACAGCTGAGAAAGAACTTCTAATATCAATGCCATTCACAATAGCTACAAAAAAATCAAATACTTGGAATAAATTTAACCAAGGTTGTCAAAGATCTCCACAATGAAAATCACAAAACATTAAAGAAAGAAACAGAAGATAAAAAAATGGAAAAATCTTCCATTTTCATGGATTAGAAGAATCAATTGTCCATTCTTCCAAAAGCAATTTTACAGATTCAATGTGATACCAATCAAAACAAAAAAGGCATTTGTTTCAGATCTAGAAAAAATGATGCTGAAATTCATGTGGAAACACAGGAGATCTCGAATAGCTAAAGCAATCTTATACAACAAAAACAAAGACAGAGGCATCACAATACCAGATTTCAAGACATACTACAGGGCAGTTATAACCAAAAAAGCCTGGTACTGATACAAAAACAGATGTATAGGTCAATAGAACAGAATAGAAATGCCGTAAATCAATCCAAGCATCTACAACCAACTTACATTTGACCAAGAAGCTATAACCACTCCCTGGAGCAAGGACAGTATCTTCAACAAAAAGTTCTGGGAATAGTGGATTTCCACATGCAGAAGTATGAAGCAAGACCCCTACCTTACGCCTTACACAAAAATCCCCTCAAAATGGATTAAAGGCCTAAATCTATGACCGGATACGATTAAATTATTAGATATCATTGGGGAAACCCTGCAAGACATTGGCACAAAACTTCTTAAAAAGACCCCAGAGGCACAGGCAATCAAAGCCCAAATTAACAAATGGGATTACATCGATTCCAGAAGCTTCTGTACTGCAAAAGAAACACTTAGCAAAGTGAAGAGGCGACCAACAGAATGGCAGAAATTATTTGAAAACTATGTGACTGATAAAGGATTAATAATCAGAATATATAGAGATAAAGAAACTCCACAACAACAAAACAAACAGATCAGTGAAGAAATGGGCAAAGGACTTAAACAGACATTTTTCAAAGAAGGAAATCCAAATGGTCCATAGACACATGAAAAAATGTTCAGGATCACTAGCTGTCAGGGAAACACAAATCAAAACCACAGTGAGGTTTCACCTCATATCCATTAGAATGGCTTTCATGCAGAAATCAACAAACAACAAATGCTGGCAAGGATATTGAGCAAAAGGTACGTTAATTTACTGTTGTTCAGAATGAAAACTGGTAAAACTGCTATGGAAGACAGTTCAAACATATTTCAGAAATCTGAATACACACCTACTGTATGACCCAGCCATCCCACTTCTGGAAATTTGACAAGGGAAATGAAATCAGCAAACAAAGAAGTTATCGCACCTCCATGTTTACTGCAGCTCAATTCACAATAGCTAAGACATAGAATCAACCTAAACGCACTTCAACTGAAGGCTGGATAAAGAAATTATGGGATATGTACACCATGGAATACTACACAGTGGTAAAAAATGTCATCTGGTCATTTGCAATAAAATGAATGAATCTGGAAAACATCATACTTAGTGAAATAAGCCATTCTCAAAGGTACAAATACCATAGGTTCTCCCTGATCTGTGATAACTAATATAGCACCTTAAAGGAAATCTGTAGAAGTGGATTTGACACTTTGAGAAGCAATAAATTGAATAGCTCTTGTCTTTATTGTTGAGGGACTTTTTTTCTCCTTTATCCTATTTGTTTAACTCTTTACTTAACATAGAGTTAATCATATATGTATAAAGTCAATTGAAAAATAGATCTCAGTAAAAAATAAAAGTGGGAATACGAGAGGGAGAAGGAAGTTTGTAACTGCAAGCTGTATAGTTCTGTACACATTCCTACGAACCTACTTCTAAGGGTACAGTTCAAAAACTTGCCATGGGACCCAAAATCCCATTAAGCTGGATGGTAAAAATGACATCTTAACTGTTAAATGATCATATTAAGTGATCATATAGATAAGATTAAATGTTAAAGGGGTCATATAAATAATATCAAGTGTCTGGTAATAATAATAGATATAATTAAAAAGGAGAGAATTTTCCAACATGGGAAGCAGTCCATGCAGCAGACTCAGAATGACAATCACCTTAAATAGCACTCTGACTTCAGAATCAGCCCTTAAGGCATTCTTGTCTGGCTGAAAAGTCCATGAGAGCATTTTAGACATGGAAAGCCAAGACACTATGGCAAAAAAAAAAGTCCTACATGAAGGATCTCTGTGAGTGAGACCCCAGTGGAAAGAAGTAGCCATCAAAGAAGGATGTACCTTTCTCTGAAGGGAGGAGAAAACTTCTATTTTGCTTATGGCATTGTCTAAATACTGACGGAGATTGTGGATTCCAAAGGCTTCCATAACCATGGTAGTTCATGTTAAGAGCCTCAGTTGATCACTGATGTCATATATAAGAGTGTTAATTGTTAAATTAAAAACAGGAGTTGCTGTGCACTTATTTTCCATGCAGGATCTCTGTCCTCAATGAATTGTATTGTGGGGATTATGTATAAAACTTGTTCTCAAACAGCTTTTTTTTTTGTGAGTGTGTGTGCATATTGTTACAATCTTTACTTACTATAGAGTTGGTCTTCTGTGTTTAAGTTAATTGAAAATGAATCTTAAAGGAGAACGGACTAGGAATGGGAGTGGGAGGAGGAGGTAGAGTGGGAGTGGGGGTGGGAAGACAGGTTGGGAAGAATCACTACATTATTAAAGTTGTACTTGAGTTGTACTTGTTAAATTTGCACTCATTAAATTTAAGGTTTATTTGTGGAAAATAATTACAATGGCAAAAAATAAATCATGCAAGGAAAGAAAGAAAGAAGAAAAGAAAGAGAGAGAGAGAGAGAGAAAGAAAGAGAGAGAGAGAGAAAGGAAGGAAGGAAGGAAGGGAGGAAGGAAGGAAGGAAGGAAGGAAGGAAGGAAGGAAGGAAGCATCCCAATCAGTAGGGGGTGTGGTCAGCGGCTCTTGTGCACACATATGATTCTGGGATTTTACCAGAGGGAAAAATCTGTACTCTGCACTGACTTTGAGTCTGGCTGGGAGGATTGACAGGGGACTGGGCATCCATGTGGGGCTGTGAGGTGTGCCCAGCCTCTCAACATATCACACAAAAAACATAAGTGGTCTCAGGTATAGACATGATGAGCTCATCTGGGCTTTTAGAAAATGTGGGGCTGGCTTTAGAAGTAACATGACTTGGAAGGGACAGAGAAGCCTGGAGGAATGTTTCAGGTGGGGCACTGCAGCAATGGCATGGTTTATAACTGAGGAAGTTGTGTGAAAGAAGAGGTACTGGTGAGGAAAAACTGGAAACTGTGCACACTGTTGGTGGGAATGTAAAATGGCACATCCAGTACTGAAGCAGTATGATGGCTTCTGCAAAAGTTAGAAACAGGAGAACCAAGGTGGCTGAATAGTGAAAAACAATACCATCCTCAGCTATAGAAAAACACCAGAAAAACAAAGGAAGGGCTGCATTTCCAGGGGGCTGAGAGAAGCAACAAAACTGAGCAGAGAGTCTGTGGGGCAGTGAGGAGAGAAGAGACTGCCAGCCACACCCTGCATCTATGCAGCTGCTCCTGGCTGGGAGTCGCCATCTTCCTCAGACAAAGTAGGAAGGAGTTGCCACGGAGCCCTGACCACGGTGCTGTGCAACTGAGGGGCTTTGACTGCAGGAGAATTCTACGGGCCCCCCCACTGCCTTTTATTCTGGCCTGGGAGCTCACTGGGGTGTTGTCAACTGCTGTGCTCCAGGAGGGGAGGCCACACTATCTCCCTCTCCCCACCCCTTAAAGTGCCAGACTCAACTGGCTAAGTGGAGACCTGCCTGAAACTGATTCTGACTCAGCAGACAGCAAGCAGTCATGCTGTTGCCAGAAGCCATAGGAGCCAGAATTAGAGCAGTTTGCAGAGTGGAGAGTGAGACTCTTGTATCCTGCAACTGTGAAAGTTCTATGTGTAAGCCCTGGAACTGTGCACTGACTCCACCATCCAGGGGGATTTTCCTCAGCTTCTTGGAGCTAAAACCAGCAGCCGTCCTTACAAAATCCTGATCCAACCGGAGCAAGTTCCCTCTGCACTTCCTAGCTCACAGTGCTGGGAGTCCCAGGCACAAGGTCCAGCATGACCCTTGCATGCTGTGTGAGAACAGGGGAGGGGCAGCTCCATCTGTGTCTTACGAAGCCAGAAGTGTTGGTGTTGGTTTTAGTCTTTGGAGCAACTTGCACTCATTCACGGTATCTAGTGTTGCTCTATCTGCACTGTTCTGCTTTGGCAGGTGGCCACCACCATCCCCAGTGCCTAGTTCCACTCCTGGGAGGCGTGGATAATGACCCAGCTGTATCCTTGAACACCAGGACTGTAACCATCACTATTGATTTCCTCAAACCCATTGGAATCTATCCAGTGGGACACAGAGAAGAACCTACCTTCTGATTTCACCTCACCAGACCTATACCTGTATAGCTTGAATCACTCTACAGGACTGAAACAAGGTTCAGTTCACATCCCCCAGTCTGGGACTATGGATTTTTGTTCCAAAAAGAAGATGGAACTATTACACCAGATGTGCAGACCTCAACATAGTGATACTGGAAGAAGCACAGTAGCAAGACATCTCAAAAAGAATACAACAGTTCTCCAGAAATAGATCCTGAACTCAAGGAAATCTATGAAATGTCAGAAATAGAATTCAAAATAGCGACTGTCAGGAAATTCAATGTGATGTAAGAGAATACAAATAGACAGCTTTAAAAAATGAATGAAAAATTCACCAAGAAGAGAGAAATTATTAAGAACCAAACAGAAATTTTGGGATGAAATTTCATTGAAATAAAAAACACAATTGAGAGCTTCAACAGTAGAATAGACCAAGTGGAAGACACAACTTCTGATCTGATGGACAAGACTTTTGAAATAACCCAATCAGACAAAAATAAAGAAAAAAGAATTTAAAAGAAGAAGTCTATGTGAAATATGGGATACCATTAAGCAACCAAATATTCATATTACAGGGATCCCTCAAGGAGAAGAGAAGGAAAATGGCATAATAGCTGAAAATTTCCAAATTCTTCAAAGAGACATGTGCATCTAGATACAGGAGGCTAAAAGGACTCAGCAGACTGAACCAACAAAGATCTCAAAGGCATATTGTAGTCAAATTGTCAAAAGTTAAGAAGGAGGACAGAATCCTAAAGACAGAGAGAAATGCATCAAATTACATATAAAAGAAAACCACTTAGGCTAACAGCAGGACTTCTCAGCAGAAACTCTACAGGTCAAAAGACAGAGAGATGATATAGTCAAGGTCTTAAAAAGAAAAAAAGCTTCCCACCAAGAATATTAAATCCTGGAAGCTATCCTTTAGAACTGATGGAAAAATAAGGTATTTCCCAGATAAACTAAAACTGAGAGAATTCATCACCACCAACCCAGACTTACAATCAATTCTGAAGTGAATCTTATATCAGAACTACATATCATGAAAATATATTACACTAAATTCACTAACAGAGCAGGTAAAATCAGTAACCAATCAATAAAATGACAGAAGTTAGTTCTTATCTATAAATTCTAAGCCTGAATGTAAATGAAGTTAATTCCCCAGCCAACCAAGCCCCGCTATATTCTGCCTACAAGAAACTCACTTCACAAAGATACACCTAGACTGAGAGTGAAGGGTTGGAAAAAGATCTACCAGGCAGATGGAAAACCACACCAAGCAGGAGTACCTCTATTCCTATCAGATAAGATAGAATTTAAATCAAAATCTGTAAAAAGACTAAGAAGGACATTTTATCATGCTAAAAGGATTGATTCAGCATGAAGATGTAATAATCATAAATAAATATACACCCAATAAAGACCTTCCCGATTCAGATACATGCAACAAGTAC
Organism: Lepus europaeus; assembly: GCF_033115175.1. Taxonomy (NCBI): domain Eukaryota; kingdom Metazoa; phylum Chordata; class Mammalia; order Lagomorpha; family Leporidae; genus Lepus; species Lepus europaeus. The sequence continues at coordinate 26,199,609 of NC_084839.1, forward strand.
TATTAGACCTAAAGAGAGCGACTCCAGTACATTTATAATAGGGGAATTCAACACCCCACTATCATCAATGGAAGATTATTCAGAAAGAAAATCAACAAAGATGCTTCAGAGTTGAACCATAGTATTGAGCAAATGAACCTAACAAACATTTACAGAACATTTGCCCAACACCTACAGAATACACATTCTTCTCATCAGCATCTGAAACGTTTTCTATGATAGACCATATGTCAGGCTACCAATCAAGCCTCAGTAAACTTTAAAAGATTGAAATCATAACACATACCTTCTCAGACCACACAGGAATAAAACTAGAAATCAACAAGAACAATAGATCATTTATAAATACGAAGAAATTAAACAACATGCTACTGAGTGACACATTTAAAAGGACATCAAAAACTTTCTTGCAGTAAATGAAAGTGAAAACAAAATGCATCAAAATCTGTCAGATAAAACAAAAACAGTATTAAAGAGGAAGTTGATAGCATTAAGTGATTACATTAAAAAGAGAAAGGTCTAAAGTAAATGATCTAATGATGCATCTCACGGATTTAGAAAACCAACATGCCAAACTGCAAATTAGCAGGAAGTAAAAAATAATGGTCAGAATAGAAATTGAAACTTAAAAAAAAAAACACAAAAGATCAACAAAATAAAAAAGATTGGGTTTCTTTTGGGAACATAAAACAACACAGACAAACCTTTAGGCAGACTAACAAAACAAAAAGAGAAATTCTAATAAAATTAGAGGTGAAAAAGAGATGTTACAACTGACAAAACTGAAGTCAATGGATAATAAGAAACTGCTGTGAACAACTATATGCTAACAACTTGGAAAACCTCCAAATTCTTGGATAAATATAACCTATAAGATTACATTAAGATGATATTAAAAAATCTAAACATATCCATAACAAGCAATGAGACTGAGGCAGTAATCAAAAGTGTCCCATCAAAGAAAAGTCCAGGGCCTGATGGGTTTACTGTTGAATTCTACAAATCATTTGAAAGGAACTAACTCCAATATATTTATTTCTTTTTTTAAAGATTTATTTATTTATTTGAAAGGCAGAGTTACAGAAAGGAGATGGAGGCAGAGAGAGAGAGAGAGAGAGAGAGAGAGAGAAGGGAGAGAGATTTTTCACCTGCTGGCTCACTTCCCAAATAGCTGCCAACAGTCAGGGCTGGTCCAGGCCGAAGCCAGGATCCTAGGACTCCACCCAGGTCTCCCATGTGCGTGCAGGGGCCCAAGAACCTGGGCCGTCTTCTGCGTTTTCCCAAGTACATTAGCAGAGAGCTGGATCAGAAGCAGAGTAGGACTTGAACTGGTGCCTATTTGGGATGCAGTTGATGCAGGCTGCAACTTAGCACACTGCACCACACCGCCAGCCCTTAACTCCAATACTTTTCAAACTATTCCAAAATACTGAACAGAAAGGAATTCTGCCGAACCCTTTTTACAAGGCCAGCATCACTCTTATACAAAATGGCACAAAGACATAACATAAAAAGAAAACTACACACTCATATACCTCATGGACATACATGCAAAAATTCTCAACAAAATACTAGTTAACCAAATCTAAAATCACATCAAAAAGATCATATGTCACAATCAAGTTGGATTTATCCCAAAGATCCAAGGGAGGTTCAACATTCACACATCAGTAAACGTTGTAAATCACCTTTGCAGAATGAAGAACAAAGACCATATGACCATCTCAATAGATGCAGAGAAAGCATTTGATAAGATTCAACATCCTTCATGATAAAAATCCCTCCACAAATTAGGTATAGAAGGAACATTCCTCAAAATTATAAAGGCTATTCATTAACATCATGCTGAATGTCAACATTATACTGAATGGAGAAAAGCTGAAAGCATTTCCTCTCAGATCTGGAACAAGACTAGGATATCCACTTTCACCACTCTTATTCAGTATAGTACTGGAAATATTAGTAAGAGTAATCAGGGAGGAAAAAGAAATAATAGGCATTAACATTGGAAGGGAAGAAGTAAAAACACCCATGTTTGCAGATCATGGGATGTTGTATGTGGAAAAACATAAGCACTCCACCAAAACCTGTTAGGACTGATTAAAAAGTTCAGTGAATTCAGCCTGCGCCACAGCTCACTAGGCTAATCCTCCACCTGCGGCACTGGCACCCCAGGTTCTAGTCCCGGTCGGGGCACCGGATTCTGTCCTGATTGCTCCTCTTCCAGTCCAGCTCTCTGCTGTGGCCCGGGAAGGCAGTGGAGGATGGCCCAAGTGCTTGGGCCCTGCACCCGCATGGGAGACCAGGAAGAAGTATCTGGCTCCTGGCTTCGGATTGGCACAGCACGCCGGCCGTAGCAGCCATTTGGGAGGGGGGGATGAACCAATGGAAGGAAGACCTTTCTTTCTGTCTCTCTCTCTCTCACTGTCTAACTCTGTCAAAACAACAACAGCAACAAAAAATCAGTGAAGTTGCAGGTTACAAAATCAACATGTAAGAAATAGTAGATTTTTAATATGATAGTCATGACCTTTCTGATAGAGAAAGCAAGAAAGAAACCCCATTCACAATAGCCACACACACACACACACACACAAATCAAATATTTAGGAATAATTTAACCAAAGAAGTGAAAAGTTCTCTACAATGAAAATTATAGAACATTTATGAAAGAAATCATCAGGGACACAAAAAATAGAAATATATATGTTGATGGTGGATTGAAAGAATTAACAAAATAAAATGTCTGTATCAACCACAAAAATAGCAACCTACAGATTCAATACAATCCCTATCAAAATACCAATGACATCTTTACAGAAATAGAAAAAAAATCCTAAGGTTCATACAGAATCACAAAAGATACAGAATAGCCAAAGTGATCCTCAGCAAAAACAAAACAAAACAAAACAAACAAACAAACAAAAAACAAACTGAGCTGGGGCATCATAATCTCTGACTTCAAAGCATACTATAAAGCTATAGTAATTAAAGCAGCATGGAACTGGCATAAAAGCCAACCTGTGTATCAATGGAACAGAATAGAGTCCAGAAATAAATTCAGATATGTATAGCCAACTGGTTTTTGACAAAAGTGCCCAGACCATATACTAGAGGAAGGATAATCTCTTCAATACAAGGTGCTGGCAAAACTGGATGTCAATATGTAGAAGAATGAAATTAGATCCCTACCTCCTACCATATAGAAAAATCGACTAAATATTGATCAAAGTCCTAAATTTAAGATCTAAGACTATAAAATTGCTGGAAGAAAATGCAGGGGAAACACTTCATGGTATTGGTGCAGGTGATGAATTCTTAGTTAAGACCCCTGAAGCACAAGCACAAAAGCAAAGCTAGATTCGCTGGGTGATAGGAAACCCAGAAGCTTCTGCACAACAAAGGAAACAATCAACAGAATGAAGAGACATCCAACAAAGTGGGAAAATATATTTGCAAGTTACCTATGCAACAAAGGACTAATACTCAAAATACAACAACTCAAAAAACTCAACAGTGATAAAAAAAAAAGTCCTGTTAAGAAATGGGCAAAGGACCTCAATAGACAGTTTTCAACAGAAGAAACACAAATAGCCAACAAATATATGGAAAAATTGCTCAACATCATTAAATCAGGGAAATGCAAATCAAAGCCACAATGAGATATCACTCAACCCTGTCTGAATGGTTCTCATCGAAACGACAGAAGAGTAACAAATGCTGGCAAGGATGTGGACAAAGGGGGATATACACTGTTGATGGGAATGTAAATTAGTGCACTTACTGAGGAAAACAGGATGGAGATTTCTTAATAAACTAGAAATAGACTTGTCATATGATTCAGCCGTCCTACTAGTAGGTACATACCCAAAAAACATGAACATGTTTATAGCAGCACAGTTCAAATATGGAATCAACCAAGGTGTCCCTCATCAGACGAATGGATAAAGAAAATGTGTGTATTCACACACACACACACACACAATGGAACATTATTCAGCTATAAAAAGAATGACATTCTATCATTTGCATCAAAAGAGTTGCAACTGGAAGACATTGTATTGAGTGCAATAAGCTGAACACAGACAAATCCCACATGTTCTCCCTTATATGTGGGACTTAAAATGAAAAAAGAAAAACAAAAATGAAAAAGAAAAAAATGCCAGTGTGTATCAGTTTTGCTGCAAACAGAGTGTTTTGTCAACCTTTATTTTGAATCTTCGTTGAGGAAATTGTTAGGAGTTACATACTACTACAATTTTGGTGATCTGTGACTATCTTGAAGTTTGCTATATATTGGTGAAGTTTATATCTTTTCATTTGGTTGCTGTGTATGGCCCTTGCCTGTGTTCCTCTTGAACTATGGTCATTTTGCTTACTGAATTCTTTATTTGGTGGAGCATTAAGTCTTTGACTCTAAGGTAAATTGAATATATGTTATCTTAAAAGTTTAAAAGAATTTTTTAAAAAGTTAAAAACAGAATTAACATATGAGGCCGGCACCGTGGCTTAACAGGCTAATCCTCCACCTTGAGGCGCCGGTACACCGGGTTCTAGTCCTGGTCAGGGCGCTAGATTCTATCCCGGTTGCCCCTCTTCCAGGCCAGCTCTCTGCTATGGCCCAGAAAGGCAGTGGAGGATGGCCCAAGTGCTTGGGCCCTGCACCCGCATGGGAGACCAGGAAGAAGCATCTGGCTCCTGGCTTCGGATTGGCACAGCACGCCAGCCGTAGCAGCCATTTGGGAGGGGGGGATGAACCAATGGAAGGAAGACCTTTCTTTCTGTCTCTCTCTCACTATGCACTCTGCCTGTCAAAAAAAAAAAAAGAATTAACATATGATACAGTAATTCTACTACTGGGTATAGGAGGGTACTTTGAAAAAGTTAATGGGAAATGGAACTAAGAGGTAATTTTATTTTAGAGCACATATTTTAAAATCCATGCATAGTTTTTTTATAATATTAATTTCCATGAATTTTTTCATTTATTTTAAAGCTATTCTTAATTTGAAAGGTGTGTAGATACACATACACAGAGACAGTGATCTTCCATTGGTTGCTTCACTCCCTAAATGCTTTCAACAGCTGGGGCTGGATCAGGCTTAACCCAGGAGCCTAGAACTCAATCCAGGTTTCCCACATGGGTAGCACAGACTCAAGCACTTGACCCGTTACCTGCTGCCTTGGAAGCATGATACAGGAAGCATTGGAAGCACAGCCGTGACTCAAACTCAGGCACTCCTACAGTGGGATGTGGGCATCTCAAGTGGTATCTTAACCCTGAGCCAAATGCCCACCCCTTACCAGCTTTGTGCAGAGTTTCCCACCAACACTCATTCATTGCACAAGGAGAACAGAATGCCCATGCAGTCCCTCTCAAATTGCTTTGGCCTCTCCTTTGATTAACATCTCTGTGTGGACATTTAGATGCGTTTCTCCATTTAGACTCTCACTATGCAAAGTGGTCTGGTCAGAGCAGCATCAGCATCAGTATCAGCTGGGAGTTTGTTAGGAATGCAGACTTCCAGCCCCTTGCTTGACCTACTGAGTCAGGATCTGCATTTTAACTAGATCTCTGGATGATTCACCAGCACAACAAACACTGAGCAGCTCTGCCTCAGCATCTAATTCATTGTTTTCCAAGCACGTCCAGGCACGGGGATCATCTAGGGATGCATTGTTAGACACCCAGGCTCCTCCCTGGATGATTCCGATTCAGTATCTCTATTTTAATGACAAGGAACAAAGCCTAGGAATAGGATGTAAGTAGAGTGTGCAGGTACCCACGCCTGGAGACAGACAGGGAAGCAACTATTTAGCAATTGTGATCTTTTGTAGTTCTTGTGTCTGCGCCTTTCCCAAACCCCAGTGCCCATGTGCAGGAAGCTTCCCCAAAATGAACGGTTCTAGAGAAAAAGGGCATTGGTTTTTGTGGATGCTTATAAGCAATGTGTAGTAAATTTGGAGCTATTCAACATTTAAATAACAATTCGGGCTTTGATCTATTTCAGCCTTGCTGATTTCAGCTTCATCTCTCATGGAAGCATCTTCAGTACATCCCTGCTTTCCCCTGATGCATTAAAAGAAGCTTATTTTTTAAAAGACGTAGCTCAGATAGAAAGGCTTAAGGAGAACAGGGGTTCCTTCAACCATGGAGAAGGCTGGTTTAAGAGTAAATTAGATCAGCAAAAGCTCTGTACACACTTGTACAGCCTCTTTCATGCTTTTTCAACCCTTAAGGCAAATATCTCACTTTGTGTGCTCAGGAGTCCTTGGAAACCTTTACTCTTGAATGAATCCTTATCCCCTACTGGTTCATCAAAGCACAGTGACTCATCCTACATTATGCAAAAATCAAGGACTCATAAATTAGAATCTAGATTTCTTAACATGTCTCTCTCTTTTTTTTTTTTTTGGTTCTAATTTCTTTCTAATAGAATGCCTGTTGCAACAACTGAAAAAAAAACCTTTTAGGTAAACAATTATGATGCAGACTTTTGGGATCCTTTGGGAAGATGCATTTAAAAAGGAAGAAAGAGAATTTGCAAGGCAATTGAGGAGTGCTTGTTATATCTAGCAATTGTGATCTTTCATGATTCAGGTTTGGGACTGGCTACTCTGCAATCAGAGGAAGATCAAGCAGTGGCTTGTCTCCATCCTCTGCTCCAGGCTTCCCTATGAGGTCAGGGTGAAATGGAATCTCCCACATTGGGTCTGCGTCAGGGTGATTTGGTAGTGGCCACAGTCCTGCAACATTCTCCTGGCTTGCTTACAGGTAAAGGGATGAAGTTCCAGAAGAAGTGGAAAGGCAGCTGGGCCAGCAGAGAGAAGGAAGCCCAACTGTCTCTCCCTCCCCACCCAGGCACTGACAAAAAGCCTGTGGCTCCTTTAATGAATTCCTTCATCTGCTCTGGCAAAGATGAAATGTCCCTGTAACTGATGTTTTTAAAGCCCCTTAAGAGTTCCTGGTAGCAGGTGGTTGCTATTTTAACATATAAAAATATTAGTTGAATCAATGAATAAATCAATATTGACTTAGCATTTGCAGTATAGCTTCATGCCATACCAATTGCAAAGGAGTGCAAAAATAACCACAAAACATGGTCATTCACCAGAAGGGGCTGTTTCTACAATGCTTATGAACAGAGTTTAGGACTCAGAAAGACCTGAGTTCAGATCTCATTTACCCTGTTTTGGTCAATTGCTTAACTTCCCTGAGTCTTATTTTTATTTCCCATAAGTGGAATTTATGAATATTTACTTCATAGAATACCATAAGAATTCATAGGATGTATGATTATTTGTAATATGTTTAGCTTACAGCAAATATTCAGCAACCAGCAGAAGAGTCTCTTTGGGGAGATCCAAAACACCTACACAAAACAATTTGTAGACAAAGGTCATGAAGGATGCTGACAGACTAAGGAAAGAAAGAGAGCGGTGTAGCAACTTCCAGGCATTATTTGACCAGTTGGGACCCTAGAGTGTTATTTCATAGTCTAGACAGTTTTTACAGAATTGAGAAGAGAACAGAGTGGGTTTATATCTCCTGAGAAGCCTTCATGAAGGAAGTGATTCATGAGTCAGGGGGCCAAGAACACCAGCTCTACCTGGTCTAGCTGTATCTCAGCCATGCAAGTCACAATGAAAGTCAGGTGGGCCACAAATGAGTGAGCTTTGATCTCCCTGCCTCCTCACCCCTCTTACTACCCGTCACATTTGAAATTCTTGATGTGCTCTGAAAACACACATCTCACTTTCCCCGTCCCCTTTTCAATAATTTTACTCTCAATTCTCCTGTTTTCCCACTCTATTCTAAGCATCTTTAAAAAAACAAACAAACAAACAAAAAAAAAACCAACTGTACTGATGTGTAATGGCATCCATTTAAAGTACACAGTCTGATGAATTTTAATAGTAGTTACACCAGGAAACCACAACTACTTTTTTTTTTTTTTTGACAGGCAGAGTTAGTGATAGAGAGAGACAGAGAGAAAGGTCCTACTTCCTTTGGTTCACCCCCCAAATGGCTGCTACAGCCAGCACGCTGCGCCAATCTGAAGCCAGGAGCCAGATACTTCCTCCTGGTCTCCCATGCGGGTGCAGGGCCCAAGCACTTGGGCCATCCTCCACTGCCTTCCCAGGCCACAGCAGAGAGCTGGACTGGAAAAGGAGCAACCAGGACAGAACCGGTGCCCCAACTGGGACTAGAACCCGGAGTGCCGGCGCCGCAGGTGGAGGATTAGCCTAGTGAGCCATGGTGCCAGCCAACCACAACTACTTTCAAAGCAAAGACCATGTCCATCATCTCCAACCATTCCCCACTCCAAAAGTTCTCTCGCCCCTTGGCAGTCAGTCCTGCACTACCCCCAGGCAATCACTGACCTGCTTTCTGTCACTATAGATAAATACATTTGCATTTTCTGGGTTCACATATCAGTGGGAGTACACCTTTTGTGATCTTTGTGCCTGTCTTCTTTCTCTCAGCATAAGGATTTTGAGATTCATCCACACATTTGCATGTATCAGTAGTTCATTTCTCTGTATTGCTGGAGAGTGTTTCATAGTATAGATAAACCTCAATTTCCTTATCCACTCACCTATAGATGGACAATTGGGTTAAGCTTTTGTGTGAATATATGTTTTTGTTCTCCTCAGTAAATAGTGAGGAGTAGAACGGCTGGCTTGAATGGTAGACACGTGTCTTATTTTGAAAGAAATGTCCAAACTGTTTTGCAAAGTGCTTATACCATTTTTCCATTCTCACAAGAATCTATGAGAGTTCCATTTCCTTTGCACCCTTGTTAATGCTTGGTGTGGTCAATCTTTGCAATTGTTACAGTTCTAATTTTCTGGATGACTAGTGATGTTGAGCATCTTTTCATGTGCTTAATGGTCATTTGTATATCTTCTTTTATGTGGTGTCCATGAAAATCTTCCCATTTCTTGAGTGGATACAAGTAATTTCTCAGATATATGTAGAGTCAATATTTTTCTGCCAACCTGTGACTTGGTTTTTAATTTCTTAAACGGAATTCTTTGAGGAGCAAAAGTTGTTAATTTTGATAAGTTCCTATTGATTAATATTTTTATAGTTTATGCTTTTGGTGCTAAGAAAGCTTTTCTCACCCTTTTTAAAAAAGATTTTCTCTTCGGTTTCCTTCTAGAAATTTTATCATTTTAGATTTTATGTTTAGGTCTCTGACTCATTACCAGTTAATTTCCTAGATATTGAAATATATTCCCATGGCTCTAAGGCCATGTTACACACCAACACCTCCTAAGTTTTTGTTCTTCTTTATACACACTTTGATGCTTATAAGCTCCTAAAAACTCAACGTTTCCAAAATGAATTTTGTATATCCCTCTGCACATCTGTGCCTCCTCCATTTTTTTCTTGCTTTAATGAATGACTGCACCCACTCAATAGGTCAAGCCCCCAATGCATTCCTCTCTCTACCACCTGCATCCAACCTAACACTAATCCTGTTCATCACACTTCTCTGTATCCCATTCTCTAGTCAGAACTACCCACCCTTTCAGGAAACTAAGGCTCCTAAGCACAAAGGTCTGTATCTCCATACCTCTACCTCATACTACCTTCAAGTCACTCAAAGTCTTATCAATAAAACTCTGTGTGACCTCTGATGATAAAGATGGCTCTACATGTTCTGATCAGTCTTCTGCCTATCTTTCCCCCAAGCTAGTCTTTTGTCTTTCAGGCTAAAATATGTGTTTTCCTTGACTCCCCCCGCCCAAATTGCCCCATGTCTTCCGTTGGGGCCTTCGTGTGCTGCTCCTACTCCCACAAAACGTGATCCTCCCACTTGTCATCCACTAGTGCTTTTTGAATCCCCGTCAAATGCCACTGCCTCAGGAAAGGCTCCCCTGATCCCCTGGCCTGGGTGAGGCCTCCCTCTTGTAAGAGCTCATGGAAGCCTGTACTCTTCCACTATGAGTCACCGGAGTAACTGCACGATTGTACACGGAATTACACAGTAATTCCCATTTCCCTCTCTCGATTGCAAACTTCCTGAGGACAGAATCATTTCTGCCCACCCCAGGCCTCTTTCTTCCACCTAACACATTCTCCTCGACATGGCAGAGGACTGCTTATTGAAATAAACACTTGGGGAATAAATAAATGAGAGAGTAATGGAAAACAAAGAAAGGGGCAACCTCAGATGGTGTGGGAAAGGAGGGCAGAGGGCCGTGGGGTGAGATCTGGCCAAGACAGAGGGGTCAAATGGTGTCAGGTGGCTGTGGGAAAGTGTTTGTTAATTTCTTTTTGAGTTGGGAATCAGCAAACAATTTTCATTCCCCAGCCGTGTAAGCAGACTAATGATGGCAACACTGGTGGGACTTAGATCGTTCTCATCAAAATCAACCTTCACCAGCTTTAGAAGAATCTGGTAAAATCATTTCCACACAACTGAATTCTCTGATCACAGAAGTTGCCTGTTTAAAAGCAATTAAGTGCAGGCATCAAAAAGCACAGGCAAAAGGGGAAAGTTCAATGAGAGGAAAATACTTTCATAAGCCAACTGGACAAGAGATCTCCCCCCACCCCCTTTCCTCTGGAGCTTTTGAAAATCCTTCTCACACAGCTGTGAAAGGTCAGTTCAAGCTTGACTGAGTGGGGCCGGGAAGAGACCAGGGTCCGGGGAGGGCTCAGGCAGCCAGAGCTGGAGCCTGGAGCCATGCTCGGCACGAGCTCCCTCACAGCGGTGTAATTCATGCGGATCTAGCCACGCCCATCTCGCCTCGGTTTACCCAATGGTGCATGAGGTGCACATTCAATTTCACCCAGAAACAGAATGAAACAGCTTCTCTGCTCTGTGGGCTGCTGGGTATCTGGTTGGAGTGTGGAGTAGATTCTGCCTCCCAGTGGCCACCACGTCCCCAGGAAGCATGGCTGCTGCACAGGATACGCCATCCCTGCTCACACTGAGAGCCCGTGATGCTTCTGCTGTTGGTCTTCCCAAATATAGAAGAGGACCCTCCCTGCTCAGTTGGCCCCAGTGGTAGCTAAATTCACAGGGCCACTGTATAGACGGCAGAGATGCTGTTTCATGTGGGACAGGTAGAGGAGACTGTCTTCACACTGGTATTTACCCCTATGCACTGGATGGCAAAGGGCCACTGTGAGCTCCCCTGACGGGAGAGGAGCCACCTCTTTACATCTCTTCTAAAGAGGTTAAATCCCACAATGCTGTCCATATGGGTCCTGGAGCAAGACGTTGTGCGTCTTGTTCATTAATAGTTGTGTGATCATGAGCAAGCACAGTCTCTTCATCTATAAAATGGGGACCTGGACTACTGTGAAGATTAAATGGGCAAAAACAGGTAAAAGACATTTAGAACAGCATTCAGCATTTAGGGATTGCTGTGAAAGTGGCAGCTTTTGTTACTTGAAAGCAATGAGTAATCGCTTCTCGGCCTTTTGGTTAAGATCAAGTGCAGCAATGAGTTTGGTTAGCAGTGAGAATGACTTTTTTTTACATCTCTGACCAGGGATCTTACTGCTTTTGGCCTGGCCAGCACAAACGTGTAAGATATCCTTATCTGTTGTCTACGTCCACTCACCTATCAGCATGACTCCTTGGACTTTGGGGAAAGGCGTCGCCCTTACCTTGCTGATCGTTACACAGGATCTCCATTACACAAAGAATATTATATTTCTCTTGTGTATCTAATGAATCATCATTTCTCTGAGCACATAATTAAAATAGACCAAATAGATTCAACCAGCTTTTACTGAGGCACTGTGCTAAGAGCTTTCATGCACATTAAATCATTTAGCCAATTCTCTATGAGGACATCCTGATTTCTTCAGAACCCAGAATGCCAGATAGAATAATTTTTTGATGGATGGAGTCCATTACCAGTTTAGGCCACGAGCCCAGGTGATTGAAATTGCATAAATCAGGCAATTGTCATGGTGTTGCCACTCTCTCTAATTTTTAAACCTTCTGCTACTAATGGAGATATTATCTGACTCTGTTGATGATAAAGGAATTAGCTCACTGAATCAGCACATGATCACCTGGATTGCAGCTTTACTTTTTCACCAGTTCCAGAACATGGTTTAATTTTTAAACTGGAGTGCTGGCTGGTATGTTATTTCTTGGCAAATGTTTGTTTTAATCCCAATGGCTTCTGCATGTATGATCCATACTTAAACCTAGATTTCATGTGTATGCACATGATGTAGACTGAAAGAGAGATTCTCTCCTCTTCATTGTCTCCTCCTTCTCCTGCCTTTGTTTTACTCTGTCACCAAGTCAAACTCAGTCTGTCAATCAAGTTCCCACATCAGAGCTCCTAAAATATCTCACCAATTTCAAGCCCTCCTGAGAGAGATGGAGAATAAAACAGGGCCGGTGATGGGTTATAGGGTTCCCTGGCTCCTTTCTGTGGAGTCCAGCAGCAGGGAGTGAGTCAGAATAGTCATGAGGCTGTCTCTCTGGCTCTAACCCCAGACCCATTTTAAATATCGCATCTAAATGTTAATGCACACTTAAGACAACAGTGCAGCTCATACTCTTCCCAAATTGATTCATTTTGCAATGAACCTGATGCAATTTACTCAGTATAAAAATGTCTGTGGCAATTAGGGGAAGAAAGGGGCAAAGCTGGCAGACTACAGGGATGACAAACACAGCTAGATGACGTGAAAGCTGGGGCCAGAATTAAATTTCTTTGTGAATCAGACAGTTTGGGGAATCAATAGCAAACAAGACAAGTCTTCTTGGACTGCAAGATAAACTTGAGGGTTCTCCACTGGGAAGAGTACATTGTCTATGAAATGGTCTAGCAGGCCTTCTGGCTCCCAGTGCTGACAACTCAGTGGCTAGGGTTCAAATGGCAGGATGCAGCTAGTGAGAGAGTGAGTCAAGCTTAAGGTTGTATCACTGGGTGGAAGTTCCAGATCATCAAAGAACAGGTCCCCTGGCCTCTTTGTGGGTAAGCACACATCTGGAAAATATAGCTTTGGAAAATATTCTATAAAAGAAACTAAAATAATTTAGCCTGGAAAAAGGTTGAGAAGAGATATTTAAAAAAAAAAATCCCTAAAAGGGAGGACAAAACTGCTTAGTTAGGAGAAAGTAGGCTTGTTCCATGTAACTCCAGTGAACAAAGGGAGGATCAGTCATATAATGGTGAAACAGGAGAAGGTGTTCACATATAACAGGCATTCAATTATTGTAGGTATCTGCTACACATTACTACAGTACTGCTTCATAGGCAAATTGTAGTGTTAAATGAAATCATGGCATACAGTAAACAATACATGTTGGCTATCTTTGTTAAAAACAATACACCTACAAAGATCCTCCAAGATAGTTCTTACTCTTCTCACTTTATGAACAAGAAACTTGATGCTTAGAAATACTAAATAACTTTTTATATATATCCATAATTTTCCAAGGACACAAAGCTAAGGGGCCATTAGCAAGTTCTTTCTAGAAGACAGAAGTACCCCAAAATAAGGTGGTCTGCCCTGAAGACAGTAGGCATCCTACTGCTTGGAGCCAGGCAACTTGAAGCCAGACGAGCTTCATGAGATTGAGCTCTTTAACACTGGCTTGGTGTTGGGGTAAAGAGGCCCAATTCAATTACTTTTAAGGTTCTTTTCTGCTTGGTGATTATGATTGAAATAAATTTCAACTTTTGCTATGCCTTTAAACTATCTTCACACCAACAATTACATAAAAATATGTAACAGAGAAGCAGCCATAAAAGAAGGCCAGGGATCCAAGAACTATGGAAATACAGTAAAATGCAGATCAGATGTTTTTATTTCCAGTGGAATTCTGGTTTTGTCAACTTCCAAATTTTCTGGCTCACATCCCATACACGATGATGCCACTGCCATCAGCTTCCCAAACCCCAGGGGACATCCTTAAGTTAGACAAGGTTAATCAAGAAAGTTCAGAGACAGGTGAAGACTTCTAGAATGGAAATCCTCTATTGAGAGGATGACCTTAAGTGGTTCCCCAAGAGAGGAAGGCTATAAGACTGCAGACAGAGGAGTCACTCTGAGGCCTGCAGGTAAACATCCACAGAATGCTGATTAGAATTTCATGCAAGCCAAGAGGAATTTTAGTTCTGGGAGAGCAAAACAAAATAATGGAGAGAATATTTAAGAAACAGTTGGAGAGAATGCAATTGGAATTTGTCTTAGCTTGCCTTAAGAGATAAAGACCTCAACAGGAGTCAGCGTAGTTAGGTGGTGATGAAAAGTCTAGTAAACTAAGGAGATGGTGGAATTGGGTAAAATATCAGAAGTCTTGCGTGAAAGAACATGAAACATACAGGAAACAATCTGGAAAACAGGAATAATTAAAAGGAACACAGAGAGGGCAATCTAAGCACGTCAGAATCATCTTATCCCCAAAGCCAACACAGGCCAGTGTTTGCTCCCCAGTGTGGGGGAGGTCAGGGCTGCACACTGAAATGAAACAGGCTGAGGACGGTCATTATGTCTGGGATTGGGGAGAAGGAAGTAAGTTGTCATGGAGAATAAGGATGAAATTTTGGTCAAGAGTTTTCTGTATGCTTTTTTTTTTTAAATTTCTGAAAACCATGTCTAGATTTTTGAAGAGTGTCCAATCCAATTAAATTGGGGAGTTGTTCATTTAATAAACAGTTTTTGAATGTGTACTGTAAATGAAATGCTGTTGTTCAGCCCTGGAGATACAATGATAAATCAGGCCCATCCCTAATCTTAGGAGTCTAATTGGTGAGAAAGACACATAAAAGAGAAAATGTGGCTCAGTGCTGTGAGAACTCAGAGATATGCAAAGGGTGGTACTGAGCACTCAGTACTCTGAGTCTGGGTCTCAGGGTGGTCTTCGTGGAGGAGGAGCTCAGAGATTGTTTCTTGAAGGAGAAGTATTGTTCTTACTGATCAGGGAGGTGGGAGAAGGCAAGAGGGTTTGAAATAGCTTGCTTTACCTGAGGCAACCACGAGAAGGCTGATACAAATGAACTTTGACTTCAAAGAAATACAGTAAGCCAGGAGCATGAGAGGTGGTGCCAGATCACAGACTTCATGTGCAATGCCAGCTAATAAGGAGTTTGGGTTTAATGCTGGGCTGGACAGCTACCCACTGAAGGACCAGATGCAGAAGATTAATAGCCTACAATATTCACCTGCCAGCTCCCTCGCCAAGGTATGGATTTGCTCCATTTGGGGACTTCCTAATGCCCAGGAAGAGTCCCTGAGGTTATCATTTTCAAGGACTTCAAAAGGGCATTCCACAGAATTAACAATACATGTACAACACGGAGGAACAATGGGCCTGTGGTTTCTCCATCACATTCCTTCCAATGAACTGACAGTTTGAGTCAAAAAACAGAGCCAAGAGGGGGCAACAAAGCCCACAGCTCTGTCCTTAGACTCACCACACACCAAGCATTTGAGCTGAGTCACTGTGTGGGGTGGAGAAAGGACCCAGATCCCCAGCCACCTGGTGCCTTTGAGTCAATGATCTCAGGAAACATCCCAGCTCCATCCCAGGGCCCAAGGCTCAGCCTGCTGTCAGCTGTGATCTTCCCAATATGCACTCCCCTTTCTTATCACCAGAAGACCTACTCACTGGCAGAGGGAAAACGGCCAGTAATTTGAAGGCAGTGGGAACACTCATTCACTGACTGAAACAAGATTCTCACTGGAATAGACATTGCATCAGATCCATGTGTAGAATTGGTGAAGCCTTTTAAATACAAAACCCCACAGTTGCTACAGCTCTTAACTAAGGCTCTGAACCATAAGATAATGCACTTCTGTAAAAGCAAGGCATTTAGCTAAGCATGTGTGTATGGTACCATAAACCAAGCAGAAGCAGAAAGAGAAAGCTTTGAAGCAGGACAGGTAATGAGACGCAAAGAGCTCTACTCGGGAGCTGGGTGTGAATGTCAGGTAGAGCTGGGTTACTGTGCAGGGCTTGGCGTTTCTCTATACTTGGCCATCAGCACTCATGAGCCTACACTTCCCCCTTACACCTGATTCTGACTCCTGGACACCGGCAGACTTTTCCCAGTGCCCTGGATGGGCTTTCTGTGATCTTCTGCCATCCTGGGCACAATGCTTCCTAAGACCCACTCTCAGGAGTGTCTGCTCTCCACCTTCTGAGGGGCAAACCCTTAGAACACTGCCTTCTATTTTGCTTGGAGTTTATATGTACACCATAAAAGATGTGCAGCTTGGCATTTATTGAGAGTAAATAGTGGTGACTAACAATACATAATAATGTATTCTGAATTCTCAGCTGGTAATAGAGGCAGGGACTGGAGACATGTACTGTGGCACTGGGCTGCCCAGGTCAAGTCCAGTCTGCTCCTTGGCTGTGTGACTCTGGGCAGGTCACTTAACCTCACTAAGCCTCAGCTTCCTCACTGAGAAAGAGACACCAACAGCGACACTGATTGTGGGTGAGCAGGGTATGTTAGAATAATGCCTGGCACCACAGAGTGAGACCAAGTAACTGCAGCCCTTCTCTGCTACTTCATTGTCTTTATACAAATTAAGGGGAATGCAAGAGGGAAGGTAAGTTCCTACTTAGGCTCCAAGTCCTGGTATTCCTCAGCCATGAACCTCCTCCCCCTATCCTGTATGTGTCAACACTTAGAAACCAACAGATCCCCATAGGTCATTGGGAGAGACTGGCTTGTAACTGGATCATCACAAGGTTTTATGTTAAATGCTATTTGGGAAATCCTAAAAGTGTTCTTCTAAGGAGACATTGCACTGGTTACTGGAAAATGCACAAGTGAAAAAGGGGATGAAAGGCAATCCATGAGGAATAGCACACCCTAACTATTCTTCCTACCAAAGGGGGCGGGAAAGAGCAACAGGAAACTCCTGGAATCAGAGCCAATAAACAAAAAGTATCCCCAGCTTGTAGTCTGAAATCCACTTGTCCCTGGTAAAATGCTGCTGCTAACACAAATTGCTCATAGATGCTGGGAGTCCTCGCTGAGGAGGGAGATACTACCAGGGAGAAGGAGAGAGTGAGGAATGTACCTCAATGGACCCAGGGGGAGTTCTTTGGAATGTTTACAGCAGGACATTTGCAACAAAAAGATGGGGTAAAGATGGTGAGGACCAAAGACGTGACCCCACTCTCTGGAGACTGCCTTTGGGGTATTTGATGGCTCTCAAGGCACAGACACATAAAAGATGAACACAGTGAGAGACTGGATAGGGGATGGGGGTGAAGGGAGTTCAGTAAGTGACAGAGCTAAAGGAGCCTATCAGCTCTGGGGCATCACCTCCTTTGGTGGGTTGCCGGGCCTTTGCAGGTGTGGACTCTCTGGATGTCTGTCTCTCACTGTCCCCCCAGACCAATGTCCCCTGCCTTCAGAGCCAGCTCAAGTTCTCTTTTCTAGGCCACCCACCCTGATGGCCCCTACACTCATTCCTGTGGTACCCATACAAAACACTCCTCACAACCTTTTCCCTTGTATAATTCCAACCCTCATCATGAGCTCCCTGAGAGCAGGATGAGACACCAGAGTGGCTTGTCACTATCCTGTCAACTAGTGCCTAGGACTAAGCATGACTCAAAAACGCTTGCTGACAGGATGCATAAATGAGTGAACTCCTTGATATCAGTATGTTATCACCTAAATTCTTCTACCTGTTTTAATATCTCCCCACTGGGAAATGGCGAGCCTCAAGAAACACTTCCGAGATGTGAAGTGATTACTTCTATTCATTTTGACTTCTCTTTGTATACAACATATATTTATCATTATGGGATTTGCCAAGATGCCATTCTGACAAGTCAAGGGGTTACAGATACTCACAATTCTCTCATCCTCCTGGTGTTCAATCCATCAAGTATACAGTGCAAAGTGGGAAAACAAAAGCGTCTAGCTCAAAAGAGCCCTCTACAAGCCTTCAGCTGTCAAATCTCGAAGGTCAAAGCTGGCAGAAGCTGATGGTCTTTTCATTTATTTTTTTTGACGCCCATCAATGAAAGCAATCGTGAGTAAAAGTTCTACCTGCCAGGAAATGAACTGTCCTTTGTACTCAGTGGCAACCTTCACAGTTGAGGTGCACTTTGACAGCTGCTTCCTAAGCCTCAGGGGGGATTACACATCTCTCTCTCCAGGGGTGGGTGGAGGGTGGGGAGGAAGTATTTCTCATGGGTTGGAGATTCTTCTGTGATTTCAGGCTGAGCTTTAATTTTGAGACCCACAGCTTAGGTTCCAAGGGAGCTGCATCACAGAACCACCTTAAATTGATGCAGTATCCACTCACCTAAACTAGAACACCTACTACATGCTAGGCACTGTACAAGCCAATGTCTCTACCTTCAAGTCTTGTGGACTAGAATTAGATGGCCAAACATCAGATGAGTCTCCTTGAGAAGAGCTTTTCTGATGGATGAGAACAGCTCTGTTCCCTCAGAGCTGGCATGATACCAGATGCAGCAAGTCTCTCTCTCAGGGAAACTGACAGAAGAAAATTGACCCAGAAGGTTTTTGTCCCCCTGTGTTGTTCAGGACTACAGACAAATTGCTGCATCTCGCTGAGATTCAGTTTACTCCTCTGTAAAATGAGAATAACATGTAATGTGTGACATGGGTCATACTGAAGATGAAGTGAATTGATGGATGTCGATGTGCCTGGGAAACTGAACATGCACTGTACATATGGTATCCACCATGTAGATTAACAACACAGTGTCTGATTATTGAGACAAATGGGAGAGCTGTGGCTCTGTGAGATCCCTATGTGACATTCTGAAGTAAACAGATGATGAATGGATGGGAGGATGGGAGGATGGGAGGATGGACACGTACATGAACGTACCTATGTATCCGTCTGTGAGCAGATACTGGCCAGACAGTTGGATAGATGATGGATGACTAGGATGGGCAGAAGGGTGGATGGGGAGATGGATGGAGGCTCACTCCAACTCTAAAATGTCTGGTTTCTCTCTAGTCTACTATACATTCTTCTCAATCCCTTGTGACTTCAAAAACAACATTCCGTTTAGAGAAAGAATAACAGATGTGTGGAGACTAGTCACATACATGACTTCAGATGCAGCCTGGCTACCCCATTTTGAGGGCTAT
This sequence comes from Lepus europaeus, assembly GCF_033115175.1. Lineage (NCBI taxonomy): Eukaryota > Metazoa > Chordata > Mammalia > Lagomorpha > Leporidae > Lepus > Lepus europaeus. The sequence goes on from NC_084839.1 coordinate 26,218,704, forward strand.
AAAGACAGGATAAGGCCAAAAAAAACCAACCAAACAAACAAACAACAACAACAAAAAAAAAACGGCTGGTGCCGCAGCTTACTAGGCTAATCCTCCTCCTGCGGCGCCGGCACCCCAGATTCTAGTCCCAGTTGGGGCGCCGGTTCTGTCCTGGTTGCTCCTCTTCCAGTCCAGCTCTCTGCTGTGGCCCAGGGAAGGCAATGGAGGATAGCCCAAGTGCTTGGGCCCTGCACCCACATGGGAGACCAGGAGGAAGCACCTGGCTCCTGGCTTCGGATCAGCGCAGCAAGCTGGCCGTAGCGGCCATTTGTGGGGTGAACCAACGGAAGGAAGACCTATCTCTGTCTCTCTCTCTCAATGTCTAACTCTGCCTGTCAAAAAACAAAACAAACAAACAAACAAAAGACAGGATAAGGTAACAACTGGGTAATGTGGTCACCACCCCGTATACAAATGAGTGGGGAAAAAATGACTATCCACCCTGTACATCACTTCATCTCATGTCTCTAAGTTTTCTTAAAAATTTCTATTTATGTATTTGAAAGGCAGAGTTACAGAGAGAGAGAAGGCTAGACGGAGAGAGATCTTCCATCCACTGTTTCACTTCCCAAATGACCACAGTGACTACAGCTGGGCCAGGCCAAAGCCAGAGCTAGGAGCCTCATCTGGGTCCCCCACATGGGTGCAGGGGCCCAAGCGCTTGGGCCATCTTTCTCTGCTTTCTCAGGTGCATTAGCAGGGAGCTGGACTGGAAGCGGAACAGCTAGGACTTAAACCAGCGCCCATAAAGGATTCCAGAGTCACAGGCAGATGCTTAACTGCAAAACAATGGCTGGCCCCTTTCTGCTTTCTTTTTCACTTTTCCCCTTAGTGCTCAGGTTATATAAAAGCCACCAGCTTATGTGATAAACGAACTCAGGCTGAGATGCTAGCCATGATTCTTAGTTTTTGATGCATATGAAAATCCCAAGGAGCTGTCTGAAGACACATATGCCCATGGCTCATCCCAAGATAAATAAAACCAGAATGGCTGAGGATGGAGCTCAGCCATATGAATTTGTAAAATATGGGGTTCTGATTTGTACCATCAAAGCTTGAGACCCACCGTGTTCATGGTTGAAAGCCAGAGAGGACTAGTATTGTAATGGCTGCTTCAATATCACTACCCAAAGGGTAAAGAATGTGGCAAATCAAGGCACAGTTAGTGGGACTGGTGCTTCAAGGTTCAACTCAGAGAACACTGGTAGTTACTCCAAGAACGAAAGGTGTGAGTTCTCTAAACTTACCTCTGTTTCTGCCCTCTCCCCCAACCGTGGCTGGCCTGGATATAGGTTGGCCTTGGAGTCCTCTTTTTTGCTTTTGTTTTTAGAGATTTATTTATTTATTTGAAAGTCAGACTTAGACAGACAGACAAAGAGAAGATGCAAAGGGAGAGATTTTCTACCTGCTGGTTCACTCCCAAATGGCCGCAACAGTTGGGGCTGGGCCAGGCCTAATCCATGAGCCAGGAGCTTCTTCTGGACCTCCCATTTGGGTGCAGGGGCCCAAGTACTTGGGCCATCTTCCACTGCTTTTCCAGGCCATTATCAGGGAGCTGGCTTGGAAGCAGAGCAGCTGGGACTTGAACCAGCACCCATATGGGATGCAGGCACTGCAGATGGCAGCCTAACCCACTGTGCCACAGCATTGGCCCCAGCCCTGGACACCTAAGAGGGAAAGCAGAGAAGGCAGTGGCAAGGGGGCACTTTAGAACCTGCTCTGTATCTTATTTAACTTAACCCTCAAAAAACTGCATGAGGGGGCTGGTGATGTGGCGTAGCAGTTCTGGCATCCATATGGGTGCCGGTTCGAGTCCTGGCTATTCCACTTCCAATCCAGCTCTCTGCTATGGCCTGGGAAAGCAATAGAAGAAGGCCCAAGTGCTTAGGCCGCTGCACCTGCCTGGGACACCTGGAGGAAGCTCCTGGCTCCTGCCTTGGGATTGGCCCAGCTCCAGCTATTGCGGCCACCTGGGGAGTGAACCAGCAGATTGAAGACCTCTCTCTCTCTCTCTCTGCTTCTCTGTAGCTCTGCCTTTCAAATAAATAAATAAATATTTTTTAAAAAAAATTATTGCCATTTTACAGAGCAGGAAGCAAGCTGAGACCTGCAGGGCTCCAGAGGCTTGCCTAAGCTCACATAATGCTTGGGGAGCTGCCTCCAAGAAGACTTAGGCCCCACGTCTCATGGCCACTCTGCCCTGAGAACTCAGGGCTGCACAACTGTTCCCATGCCAGGGCATCCGGGAAATATGTCCCTGACAAGCCTGCATGTGAGTTTTAAGGCTTTTAAAAATTATCTTTAAAGCCTTTGAATGGCGCTCTCTTTTTAGTGTAAATCACCCAGACATTAAAGCCCTTATTGTATATTTATTAGTGTGTTATTCAGACCAAGGGGAAAAAGAGAGAAGCTGACACTATGAATGACTTTGAAAGTGAGAAAAAGCTGGGTCTGAAATTAAATCATTGTGACACTGCCACTCGAGGGCATCAATTTCAATAAATGATCACCTTTTTTATTCCTGATCCCGTTTATCAAGCAGGCAGGTTTCGAGAACTTTGGCTTGGTATGCTCAATGCCATGGGCTCTGATTGCCCTGCGTGGGCCAGACTTGCCACGAGGCCCTAGGCTGAGAGAAGTCAAACCCAGCTCAGCCTGGGAAAAGCAATCAGGTATCTTCTCAGAAGCAAATGCTTTGTGGCATCTTCCCACCTGCACCCTACCCTAAGACCACACCCTGCCTACCTGCTGAGACCATCAAGTGTGTGTGCATTTACAGGACAATTCCGGGTTCCTTCTGCGAGCAGTAGTTGGTCTCTATGGGTAAGTGGGCTGCAGCTAGCCTCTTTGACAGGGTGGGAGAGAGACCAAGGAGCAGAAGTCCAAGGTGGGGAGAATCATTGCGGCTCTCCCAGCCCTGGTAACATGACAGGGATGAAGGAGGGGAGCAGAGTACAGCTGAGGCTGGGAAGGGCTGTGGTTGCTCACAGCTGGGCTGCAAATGAGCCACAGGCCCAGGACTGAAGTGCCCCTCTGCTGCCCACAAATCAATATATCTCTGTGTTAGATTACTTTGGCATGTCTTCTGTTAGCATCGTGACCGGTTAGATAGCTGGGAGCCTTGGTCAGAACTGACTGCCTTAAGCTAGCGTGGCTGCCAATGTGGGTCCCCAGCACAGAGCAGAGGTCTTCTGCGCTTGGGGAGGGTGGCTGCAGATTTTTCTTTGACGGCAGTGAGTGTGAGGGTTTCCTGACACAACCATCCATCCGGGAGACAGACAGGAGCCAGAGGGCCAGGGCTCTGCGCCGGCATGGATTTGGGTCCAGGCTGGGCCACGGGCGGCAGCATGCCCTTCCTCACATCACATCACTCCCCCAGGCCTCAGCTTCCCCAGCAGAAAACTGATTGGGGTGGCTGAACTCAAGAGTTGTCTGAGTGCAGGAGTTAAGGTGTTAGGAAGGCGAGGCTTGGCACTGAGGGGCCTTCCTGTTCTCTCCAGCCTGTGCAGTGTTTGGGCTGTGAAATGCCCCAGTTGCCTCAGCTCAGCTCAAGCCTGAGCATCAGCACATCCTTCAGATGGGAAACATTTTTTCCAGTATTAGTAATTCAAATGATTGGCAACTTCTATCCCCTCAGGGCCCAATTCTTCCCTGCACACACTGCGTAGCTCTGGTCACACATAATAAAGTCCCCAGACACCTGCAGCTGCAGGAGCAAGCTGTGTGCTTGGAAAGGAAGACTTGAGGGGCCAGCCTGGGGTCTTCGCCTCTGCCCTGGACAGCACCAAGCCCTAAGCTTGTGCTGCTGCATCCAGGAGGGCACCAATTTCACACAGCCATGTGCTGCTGGCTCCATCTTTCTAACACATCAGAGGCATAATATGGTGCAGCGGGGAGCTCACTAGGCACAGGCAGGAGCAGGGCTGCCTATGCTGGTGCTGCCGGCCAGTGACCTTAGTTGAACCTCTTAATATCTTTGGGTATGCACTGTTACTATTTTACTTTAATCTTTACCAGCCTGCATGTTTGTTCCTTAAAGCTGTGACCGTGTCATCTTAGGCTGTGCCATCTTGGGCATCTATTCCACAGGCAGACCCTCAATCCATAGTTGTTGAATGACTGACTGCATGAACTGAAAAGGATCTAGGGTTTCTGTAGCCACTTCAGTCACATTCATTCACTTCATGGGGACTCTGGGGACACTCATTTCTAGCCGAGATGTCTCATGCCTATTGGATTCTGTGGCCAGCCAGGCCTGCCTGTGTGTCAGCCCCAGTTTCTCTGCTTCCTTGCTTCTTTGGCCATTCGAATGAGGCAGATGGGCAGACTGGACACTCCTTTGTCCCCTAGAGTCCCCTGCCAAAGCCAGGCTGCCTGGGAGATGCTCTGTGACTCATCAGACCTCACACGCAGCTGGGCTCCAGGTCACTAGGAAGGAGCAGCTGCTGTGACTCCCCAACTCCTTGCCTCTGCCTCCGAGTGCCTGCAAGCAGGCTGCCACTGCCGCTTGATGCAGCACGGCAGCCAGCATGGCATGGTGCTCACGACGTGGTGCTTCTGGGGGATGAGGTGGTCTCAGCCCACTCCTCTGAGTCAGGCTCTCCCCGGCCAGTGTTATTATTACAACTTCCTCCCTTGTTACTACAAACGCTGAGTGTTCTTTTCTAAAGAGTGGTCCCTAAGCCACCATCTCCTGTTACAAGTGGAAGCCGGCCCCACTCATAATCATCTCAGCCAACATCATCAGGATATCACAGTGTCCCCCTCACTGCTCCGTGCCACTCAGGGCATCTCTGAAAGAGAGTGAGCTCTCAGAGAAGCAAACTGCTGAGTATCTCAAACCCAAAGGATTCTTCGAACTGGCAACAACCCCATAATCAGAGAAGGTACATGTCTTCCTTTGTGATCCCAAGCTCTCAGCAGAGCAGGGAAGGTTCAGATACTAAATCATGGCCGCTGACATGTGCCTCGTATTCCAGCAGGCAAAACCTTCTGTCCTTTGTTGAACTGACCCCGTGACAGCACGTGAGCAAGCCAGCATCATCAATCCCACTGTACAGATGGGGAAACTGAGTCTTGAGAAGGGCTGCGATTTGCCTAAAGCCATGGAACTCATTCAGGAAACACCTTTGGTAGAGAGGCTAGCCTTCTGTACCCCTGCACCTCTATGGTCTGAAAAAATAGAAAGTACTCCACAAATGACTGTTCATTGAACTGGCAACTGGAGAGTGAGCTGGGGCTTACATGCAGGGATTCTGATTCACAGAATATATATTTTTTTCTGCTGTGAATTAACTGAGCTCTTACAGTAATGGATAAAAATAGTCTGAAGTCTGGTTGGATGGGTTCAAAACACCTGTACTGTGACCCTAAGCAGATTATTTGATCTCACTGAGTTTCCTCATCTGTAAAACTGGAGCTAATAACAAGAACCAAATTTACTGTGTTGTATTCAGTATGAAAATGCATGTAAGGTACACAGTATTGACTGGCTAGTGTGTCTGGAAAGTGCTAAATAGATGTTAGCAATACTTGCTATTGTTCAAGGGTAGGGCTTGGGCCTAGGATGTCTTTGAAACCCAGGATCTAGTACTGTTATTGGCACATACACTTGAGCATAATACTCAAGATACTGGCCTACCAAAAATGAAACTTGTGCTGCCTGCTACCTGGTGGTCCCAAGCTTCAGTTCCCAAACCAGTAAACCGAGGTGGCGGAACCAAATCCTGTAGTTCCTCCCAGCTCTAAAATGTTCCATGCAATGCAGGTGTTCTCACTAGGATTGATTTTCCCCCTGCGAGACATTTGGCAATTTTGATCGTCACACTGGGGAAAATGCCACTACTATCTGGTTGGGTGGAGGCATGGAATGCTGGAGATGATGTGCAGGACAGCTCCCCAGCTCCCTCCCCTGCCCTCCCCCTGCAAAAAACAAACAAACAAACAAACAAACAATCAAAAAACTGTTCTTCTCACAATGTCAATAATGGAAAACCTGAATGAACTCTACACAAATATCCAAAGCTCCCTGATTTGCTGGGCAAGTACACTGTGTCTTGCAGCTTGCCCAGATGCCCAGGGGAGCACAGTGCCTCGATGCAGTAGAGTGGTCTATTGATTGCTCCTTCAGCTGCCACCTTCCACCCTCACCACATTGATCATGTTGGAGGTGGGGAGGCTGTCCCAGGCATCTTTATTATAAGTTTGGAATCAGTCCTGCTCACCACTAAACTCAAGATGGCTCAGCCAGCACCAGGGAAGAATATTTAGCTACCCTGGAAAGCCAGGAGCCAGAGCCTGAGACAAAGCCTCTCTATCCATAAGGGTCAGCCCCAGGCACCACCATCAAATCTCCACCTCAACCCAACATAATCTTGTTCTCTTCCTCCTGTCTCAGCTCACACCCTGCAGAAGGCAGACCAACTCCTAAGATTAAAGAGGACTTGATTTTGGAAGAGGATGCATTGGCCAGTGGGGTGGCCTCAAAGAGAAGCTCAGAACCTGCCCATGTCACACAGCCTTGGTCTCCTTGTTCCTACCACACACGGCGGAGATTAGGCTGCCCCTGGAGGCTCTACCATCACATGTCTCTGGGATCACTTATCACCAAAGTCACCAAAGAATCTAAATCATCTGTTTTTTAGGGTTTTTTCAACTTCCCTTTCCTTCTTCCCTGAGTTCCTGTCGAGGGGCTTTGGGTTTCCTGGAAAGAACACAAATGAGGAAAGGGCAGGGGAGAACTGGAGTTCAGTTTCTACCATGCCACATTCCTCTTCCCTCTTCTCATCTGTTAAATGGAAATTCACTTGGACGTTATGAGCATGGGAAGTTACAGAAGGGTAAATCCTTCGTAATCTCCTGTGGTTTGTTATCCCAACGCAGCACTGTCTCCCGGACTTAGCTATAGTGGGAAACAGGCAGGCCACGCAGGAGATGCTGAAACCCCATGCATACCTTTCATCTCACAAATACACATCTTCGCTGGCCTCTCAGGGTGATCTCCAACTTCATTTCTCCCTGTGTCATCCATGAATTTCCTTACCCAGGGACCGATGGCCTAAGGCTCTGCAGCCCCAAGCAGCACTATTTGGTTCCATTCAGGCTTGGCAGAGAGGGAACACTTGAGCATATAAATAAGAATAAACACATAATAAGGCTAGGCAAATGCCTGCAGGGTGGTTCCACAGCTGAGGCCAACTCCTGGAAGAAGGCCCTACCAGCTGGGCTTCTCCCACAAAAGGGGGGGGTCATGCTGGAGGCAGGCTGGACACCAGAAGACAACTCAGCCCAAACAGGGGCAGCCCAGCCACTCAACCCTCCTGATTTCTGGGTGGACACAGCCAAGAGGCATCTGGTGGCTGGGTTCCTACCAGCCAGCACAAGAGGTATTCAATAGGCAAGAAGATGGGTATGGAGCTTAGGTGCAGGGACAGCATCCTTCTCGATACTGAGATTTCATTCCTGCTGGGACTGCAGCAGCTTACTGTTCTTCTAAGCACAGCTAAATACAGATGGGTCAGGAGGAGACAGTGCAGAGCCTTACTGGAAATGGCCTTACTAGAAAACCTATAGGCAAGCTGTCCCCGGCACACCATGACTGATAACTGATAGGTAATAGTCATCATTCAGGTGGGAACCCTCTGAAAAGGTATTTTCTTAGGAGGAAGTCAAGTCTAAACCTAGCTAAAAGTGCTTGATCTTACTTCTGTAAAGATGTCAACAAGAAGGGTCCTACACCATCACTGATTATAAAGTGATCGGATCTGGGGCCCCTCAATGCTGGGGTCTTGTGATGGTATTTTTACTGATGGAATGGGGAAAAAAGGCAGAATCATAGATGCTGTAGTTCAAGGTTGCTTCCCAATGTCACTGTCTATAGAGACCCAAGGAACCACTGAGTGAGTGACTCCAGAAAGCTTGGGGGATTTCATCATTGACAGTACTGAGTGTGACTTCAGTGTTGCGTATGCCTTGGAGGTTCCAGGACAAAGCTCTGTTCCAGTCTCTACTGAGCTGAGAGTGGTCTAGCACCCCTGATTAATTCTGCCCTGGCATCTCACCTTCTTGTACAACCTGCTTAGGAGCCACAATGCTTTGTCCTTTCCCTTCCTGCCCACATTCTGCTAGTAAAACCCAGTTTGCAACACACTAAATTATTTTAATCTTGGTCTTTGAATACTCCTTTCGGCTGTTTTGTTCTCAGCTCTATCTGGACTTTGGAAAATGGGTATCTTTAACAGCCATCCACGAAATACCCATTCTGAAAGCTAGTCCTCTGGTTGCTGGGAGGACCACAGCCAGCCAGAGGGACCCACAGGCCAATGCCCGAGACGCTTCCTGGCAAATGGCAACTGCAACAGCTCAATCTGTGTGCATCCACTAAAGGGTAACTGTGAATTTTAAGTAGATATCACTGACCCTGGAAATCCACAGCCAAAAACCAAGCAGCCATCTTTTATAAAATTAATTTGAGACATGGGAAGGACTTACCCATGCTTCCCTGGAGTGGGCACCAGGAGGATCTCTCTTCCAGGCTCGTTGTGGGGCAGCAGCTGGGCCACATACCTCCCAGAGGGCTGCAGGTGCCTGTGCACCGAGACGGCCAGCGTGCAGTGCTCACTGCTGCTCCTCATCCACGGGCTCAGGATGGTGTGTTTGGAGTCTGCTGAGGTGTTGAGGAGGAGGAAGGAGCCTGGAAAGACAGGGAAAGTGATCCTGCAGGTGTGTCCCAGCAGAGGGAGCAGTGGTAGCTCTGTGACAGGACTTAGAGAACAAACAGCATCCAAGCCAGGAAATGCATGAGGCCCTTTTCCACTTCTTTGCTCACACCCAGTCCTCTTCCTTCCTTGCAAGTTTTCTTTGCAGTGTGACCTGATGCAGGTATACTGTGACTGGGAACATGGGCTCGATAAACTGGCAGACCAACGCCCTAATCATGGTTCCCCTACTTACCAGCTCTAGGTCCCTCATGTTTTTCATCCGAGAAACAGTAATAAAAATATCTTTCAAGGGACTCCTGCTCCTTTGCTTACTAGTTGAGTGCTTCCTGGCAAAGCACTAGCTTTCCTAGGTTTAAGCATCTTCATTTATAAAATAGGGTGAGAGGGGCTGGCTGAACTTGATAATCTCCAAAGATCTATCTGAGATCATGAATCTATGGGTCGGATGAATTTACAACCGGTCTCCACAAAGAAAGTCCTACAAATCCTCCTCAGTGCCATGCTTGTGGCAGTTTCCCTCTGGGACAAGTCGACTCTGATTCAAGAAGCACAGGTCAAATGACCTGCAAGAATCCAATATTCCCAGACATTACCATCAGCACCACTTCGTTGTTCCAAGCACTCCCTGCCATGCATTAATTTTACTTGCTGCTCTTCTACGTCGAACTTTTGAACCATTATGTGTTGCTCCTTTTGCACTGTGAGGCTATCCCAACAAGATCCCCATGTCCTCAGTGGGAACCGGTTTCTGAGTGCTCAGCCTTCTTAAACCACCCCCACCTGGCACTTAAAAGGTCTCCTGACACAGACAACCCAATTTACCAAGTAGGAGAATTAACTGGCAGCCTGCAATAAAGAATGATGCATATGAAAGTGAGGGATTCCTACTAGAAGCGAAGCATTCTCCAAGGAGAAGGTATTAAACCAGAAACTGGAGCTCTGCAACACTCCGAAAATAGATAAAAGGATTTCCCATTAAAATCAAAATGGAGTGAGCACAGGACTCTTTCTGAGCTGGCTTAGGGACATAGGAGCAGTTCTAGAAATTGAACCCCTGTACTTGCTGGGGGGTTTCAGTATGGCCTATGGCCTTGAAAAGCACTCTACAACCCTCCATCACATTATCACCCTGTTTTACAGTAGGGGGTGATAGTGCCCTTGTCGTAGGCACAGGGAAAAGGAGAGGGATCAGGTCCAAAGGCTCAGCATGGGAAAGATCATCTAACACAATGCCTCACTTTTCAGCCCTGACTTTATTCCTGAGATGGGAAATGACTAATTCAAAGTCCGAGTTTGAAAGTCACCATCAGACTCCAGGTCTCTGGATTACTAAGTAGTACTCTTTTCTTTTTTTTTTTTTCTTTCTTTTTCTCATTAGCCTATTGTTTCCACTAACCTAAAATATGGTCAAGGTACCTCATGGTCACACTGTATAGCTCAGGAACTCAGGGAGGGCAGAGAGGGAGGAAGCGAGATGCATGGGCACTGGATCCAATGCACTTATTCACTCTCTTCCTTATTCCTTTCTGCTCTCAAATACATTTGTTAGATACCTACTTTGACAGGCCCTGCCCTTGAGACACAAACATGAAGCCAGCACAGATCCTGCCCTTCAAGGGGAGAGCCCAGGGCCAATAGGGGAGAAAAGCTATCTGTAATCAAACATATCAGGTAACACACTTTGGAGGGCCTCAGGAGAAATTAGTCAAGGTACATAGATTCACAGAGAAGATCTCTGAGCTAGGTCTTAAAGGGAGAAAAAAAAAAAAAAAACAGACATTGACAGAGCCAGCTAGGTGAAAGTTGAAGAAAAGAGGAAGAAAGAAGATCTTTGGCTGCATGGGGGTAGGTGTTTGGCAATAGCAGTTAAGTAACTGCTTGGGACCATCCTGTATTGCAAAGCCTGGTTCAAATCCCAACAACTCTGCTCGTAATCCAGCTTCCTACTGATGTGCATTCTGGGAGGCAGCAAATAATGGCTCAAGTACTTGGGCCCCTGCCACCCATTTAGGAGGCCTGGATTAAATTTCAGGCTCCTGGCTTCCGCCTGGCCTAACCCGGCTGTTGTGGGCATTTGGGAAGTAAATCAACAGATGGAAGACCTCTCTCTGGCTGTCTCTCTGCCCATCAAATAGAATGAAAATAAACTAACAGAAAAAAAGAGTTTGCCTACAGAGTGCAATACATGGAGAGAAGACTGGGAAATCAGGAAGGCTGGTAGGTGTTAGAACCAGCACAGAGAGCGCTTCATTCCTGCTGCACCTTTCCAACTTCATTGTGTGGATAACAGGAGCCAAATACTTTGAACAGGACAATGACAACATCAAGGTGGTGCTTCAGGACTGATCTGGTAAGGCAGAGAGAGTGGGTGACCAGAATTGACAACCTCACTGTAAACCATTAGTCCGCACTAGGGCAAGGCTGTGACTAAATGCAAAGCTGGGGTGTTGACTTACTGTTGTAAGCAATGGCACTGTGTCAAGAGATGGCCTGGGAATGACTGGGCTTTCCAGTTAGTTAGTGTGTGTCTGTCCAGGGCAGGTAAGGGTCCAGAAAGTATCTCTGGGGGCAGAGTCTTGCTCCAGACTCTGGGAGGATGGTCTGAGGTTAGTATGAAGCCAAGCCCATAATTCATACTCATGAAAGAGCAACTATGCCCTGGTCTGAGATCCTTCTATGATATCTTCTAGTTGGTAGAAAGTTGGATTGAAACCAGCAGCCATTTTTTGAGTGACTAAAGTAAAGAACACAGGCCAAATGAAGAAGCCCTTTTTCCTCTGCAAAAGATGCTATGCCTGTGTGTGCACACGCAGGAACCTCAAATCAAGCGGAAGGTGTTGGAGTGAGGGAGCTGGATACTCTTCCCACTCCCCTCTTCTTCCCAGATATGGATGTGCCTGTAAATTCTGTTTCCATAATTCAGTACCTCAATAATGGGACCCTTTCAAAGCTGACTAGAAGATGGATTATTTTTCCAGTTCTAATATGTGAGATGATGTTTATATGAATTTTATTTTGTGCAACCGGACTATCAATAAGAGACTGAGCTTAAAGTATTTTCACTCTCAATGAAACTCTATGGTTGAGAGCTATCTCTTCATCAGCAGCTTTCCCCTACCAGAAAAAAGGGGGGGGGGAGGAAATACATTTCATAAGCTCCTTGGGATATTGTCAGTATAAATCTTTTAAAGTCAGTGAGAATCTATCACTCCTCTCCTTCGTTTTCCGTTTCTTGTTTATTTTGTCCGGAATGGCTTGGGGCTATGTGAAGCCTCCTGGGGTCCGTTCTAATTAAGAAGATGGCCTGGCACACAGCACGAAGACCTTTACCCAGCGTGGCCACGGGGGAGCAGTGGAGAAGCAGATCAAAGAGCCCTGTGGCTCCAATGCCAGGATCACACTTCCCTTACAATTGGAGAGTGTTGGTATGTTCAATTATTACACATAAAATGGTTGTTATTTTTACCTCTGCTCACCAATATAGGGATGTGCTATGCTCATCTCGACCCCTGGGTCTCTAATTCCAAGCCAGAGACTGAGGGTCATGAACCTAGAGGTCAGACAGCCTCTTCCATATCCAGGCTCTGATTTCTTCCAGTTGTGAGCCTTAGACAAATTATTTAAACTCAAAATCAAATTCAAAATGGGTATAACCAACCTCATATGGCTGTTGTGAGGATGAAATTAGATAACTGGCCAGGACAGTGGCTAGCCCATAGCAGGTATCTGATAAATGTCAGTTGCTGGCTTTGAGGGGTATCTTAGACGGCAACTCCTTTGATCTGGCGCTACACTTGGAATCAGAGGGACTGAATTTGAGCTCTAGCTTTGCCACTCCAAACCTCCTTTGTTTAAAAAATGAAAGGACTGGATACAGACTCTCTAAGGATTCTTACAGCTTCAAACTCTCAGTAATTCTATCTGCCTGCCTAGACTATTATCATCTGAGGGACTCAAGTCAAGTCTCCAAGCCCCCAAGTCCTAAACGCTTCTTCTAATTCACCTCTCTGAGGGTTCAGCACCAACAGTTCCAATCAACTGTCCAAATAGTTGGTGAACTCTCCTGTTGAGAAGTACACTGTGATTCTCTGCACTGCCACCTCTCCCCACTGTACACAAGCGCATCTCTAGGAAGCGCTCCTGCCTAGCAGCAATTGTTTCTGTAGATGCTTCTGCTATAAGGCTGGTACCATCCCTAAATGCCTGGTATTAAACACAGTGTTTGTCACATGAAAGATACACCACGGTCTTAAAACTCAAAGTAATACACACACACAGGACAAGGAATCAAATAGCTAGAACAGCTCAGAATAATAGTTTTTTTTTTTTTTTAAAGAAAATTCCAAACTCTGCTCCCCTTGACCAAGTCCCACACACTAAAAGGAACAATTTTAAGGATTGCTAAGTTCTTTTTTTTTTTTTTTTTTTTTGACTGGCAGAGTTAGTCAGTGAGAGAGAGAGAGAGAGACAGAGAGAAAGGTCTTCCTTCTGTTGGTTCACCCCCTAAATAGTGAGGCCAGGAGCCAGGTGCTTCCTCCTGGTTTCCCATGTGGGTACAGGGCCCAAGCACTTGGGCCATCCTCCACTTCCCTCCTGGGTCACAGCAGAGAGCTGGACTGGAAGAGGAGCAACTGGGACAGAATCCGGCGCCCCAACCTGGACTAGAACCCGGGGTGCCAGTGCCACAGGTGGAGGATTAACCTAGTGAGCCGACACGCCTGCCTGCTAAGTTCTTTAGTGGCTGTCTTTGTAGTTTTAAATACTTTCATGGTGTTATTCATGTTTGCAGCAACTTCAGACTTTTCACATTGAAAAATTTATTTATTTTTAAAACCTTGACTTTTAAGTCACCTTTACTTTTTTCTTGCGCACCTCTGTCACTTCCTATGATGCAGATGTATTTATTACTGTTTCCATCAGCTTCAGACATCGCTGGCCTCTTCTCATTCTAAGAGGTTATTAGTCTTCCTGCCCTTCCCTGTACTCCTCTTCCACATCCACCTCCCAAGGCACTGAGTCACCTGGATTTGTTTTCTTTACTTTGTCAGAGTTGTGTAAGAATGATGAAGTCTTTTTTGCTTTCTTTATAGGTAGATGGCAAATGTTGAAAACCAATCAATAGATTTTATAAGCTGATGAGTCTATTTTTTATTCACTTCCATGAATAAGGTTTATATTTATAATCTTCTGTAGAGGTCCAATAATACATTCCACTGCAAGGAGGTTTCCAGCATCAGAATCACAGGAATTCATTCACAGTCATTCAGTCTCTCTCTCTCTCTCTCTCTCTCTCTCTCTCTCTCTCATTCTCTCTCTCTGCCTTTAAAGTAAATGGAAAAATAATTTTTAAAATTATGGAATATTTTAATTTGTCTTATATTTGAATCAGAACTTTCTTATGAAGGTTATTTTTCCAGGAATTTCTCATTGCTGTTTTCCCCACTCTTGTTTTTTACTGAGATCTATTTTCAATTGACTTTATACACATATGATAAACTAAATGTTAACTAAAGAATTCAACAAGTAGTATGTGGAAGGAAAAAAAAAACTATTCCTGGATAGTCAAAATAAAGGCTATTTAAATCATTGCTTCTCAAAGTATCAATTTCATTTCTACATGTTCCTTTTAGGTGCTCTATTAGTTATCACAGATCAGGGAGAATATATGGTATTTGTCCCTTTGGGACTGGCTTATTTCACTAAATATGATGTTTTCCAGGTTCATCCATTTTGTTGCAAATGACCGGATTTCAATTTTTATTTTTACTGCTGTGCAGCATTCCATAAAGTACATATCCTATAATTTCTTCATCCAGTCTTCAGCTGACGGGCATTTGGGTTGACTCTATGTCTTACCTATTGTGAATTGAGCTGCAATAAACATGGGAGTGCAGATAACTCTTTTGTTTGCTAATTTCATTTCCCTTGGGTAAATTCTGAGGAGTGGGATGGCTGGGTTATATAGTAGGTCAATATTCAGACTTCTGAGGTATCTCCATACTGTCCTCTATAGTGGTTCTACCGGTTTACATTCCCACCAACAGTGGGTTAGGTACCTTTTTCCCCACATCCTCACTACCATTTGTTGTTTGTTGATTTCTGTTAGAAAGCCATTCTAACTGGGGTGAGGTGAAACCTCACAGTGGTTTTGATTCGCATTTCTATGACAGCTAGTGATCCTGAGCATTTTTCATATGTCTGTTGGCCCTTTAGATATCCTCCATTGAAAAATGTGTTTAAGTCCTTTGCCCGTTTCTTCACTGGGTTGTTTGTTTTGTTATTGTGGAGTTTCTTGATTTCTTTATATATTATGGTTATTAATCTTTTATCAGTTGCATTGTTTTCAAATAATTTCTCCATTCCCTTGGTTGCCTCTTCACATTTGCTGAGTGTTTCTTTTGCAGTACAGAAGCTTCTGAATTTGATGTAAACCCATTTGTTAATTTTGGCTTTGATGCCTGCACCTCTGGGGTCTTTTTCAAGAAGTCTTTGTCTGTGTCCATGTCTTGCATGGTTTCCCCAGTATTCTCTAATAATTTGATGGCATCACTTTGTAGATTCAGGTCTTTAATCCATTTTGAGTGGATTTCTGTATAAGGTGTAAGGTAGGGGTCCTGCTTCATACTTCTGCATACTTCATCCAGTTTTCCCAGCACCATTTGTTGAAGAGACTGTCCTTGTTACAGGGATTGGTTGTAGCTCCTGGGTCAAATACAAGTTGGTTTTAGATGCTTGGATTGATTTCTGATGCTTCTGTTCTGTTCCTTTGGTCTATCCATCCGTATTTGTACCAGAACCAGGCTGTTTTGATTATAACTGTCTTGTAGTATGTCTTGAAATCTGGTATTGTGATGCCTTGGCTTTGTTTTTGTTGTATAAGATTATTTTACCTATTTGAGGTCTCCTGTGTTTCCATATGAATTTCAGCATCATTTTTTCTATATCTGAGAAGAATGTCTTTTGTATTTTGATTTGTATCACATAAAATCTGTAAAATTGCTTTTGGAAGAATGGACATTTTGATGATACTAATTCCTCCAATCCATTTAAATGGAAGATTTTTCCGTTTTTTGTATCTTCTTCCATTTCTTTCTTTAATGTTTTGTAATTCTCATCATAGAAACCTTTGACAACCTTGGTTAAATTTATTCCAAGGTATTTGATTTTTTTGTAGCTATTGTGAATGGGATTGATATTAGAAGTTCTTTCTCAGCTGTGGCATTGTCTGTGTATACAAAGGCTGTTGATTTTTGTGTATTGATTTTATATCCTGCTACTTGAACAAACTCTTCTATGAGTTCCAGTAGTCTCTTGGTGGAGTCTTTTGGATCCCCTCTATATAGAATCATGTCATCTGCAAATAGGGATACTTTGACTTTCTCTTTCTCAATTTGTATCCCTTTGACTTCTTTTTCTTGCCCAATGGCTCTGGGTAAAATTTCCAGGACTATATTGAATAGCAGTGGTGGGAGTGGGCATCCTTGTCTGGTTTCAGATCTCAGTGGGAATGCTTCCAACTTTTCCTTATTAAATAGAATGCTGGCTGCAGGTTTGTTATAAATTGCCTTGATTGTGTTGAGGAATGTTCTTCTATATGCGATTTGCTTAGAGTTTTCATCATGAAAGGGTGTTGTTTTTTATCAAATGTTTTCACTGCATCTATTGAGATAATCATACAGTTTTTGCTCTTCAGTTTGTTAATGTGATGTCTGTGGTGTCTGTTGTTCCATTTCCTTTTTCAACTCTAATTTTATTGATTGGGTCTTTTCTGTCCTTTTTTTGGTTAGTTGGGACAATGGTGTTTCAATTTTGTTTATTTTTTCAAAAAAATAGCTCTTGGTTTTGCTGATCTTTTGTATTTTTTGTTGTTGCTGTTGTTTCAATTTTGTTTATTTCTTCTGTAATTTTAATTATTTTCTTTCTCCTAGAAGTTTTGGGTTTGGTTTGCTGTTGTTTTCCTAGATCCTTGAGATGCGTTGATAACTTATTTATTTGGTGCCTTTCCAATTTCTTGATGTAGGCACCAATTGCTCTAAACTTTCCTCTTAACACTGCCTTTGCTGTACCTCATAAGTTTTGATATGTTGTATTCTTATCTTCTTTTGTTTCCAGAAATTTTTTGATTTCTCTTTTGAGTTCTTCTATGACCCACTGTTCATTCAGGAGCATGTTGTTCAGTCTCCTTGTGTTTGTATATGTTCTATAGATTTCTGAGTCACTGATTTCCAGCTTCTTCGCATTGTGGCCTGAGAAGATGCATGGTACGATTTCAAGTTTTCTGAATTCACTCAGACTTGCCTTATTGTCTAGTATATGGTCAATCCTAGAGAAAGTTCCATGCACTGCTGAGAAAAATGTGTATTCTGCAACTGTAGGATGAAAGGTTCTGTAGATATCTGCTAAGTCCAATTGGTCTACAGTGTTGATTAAGTCTGCTGTTTTTTTTGCTGATTTTCTGTCTGGTTGATCTGTACATTGCTGAAAGTGGGGTACTGAAATCCCCCATTTGAGTCATTATCTTCTATTAGGTCCCTTAACATTTCTTTTAAATAGCTTGATGCCCTGTATTTAGGTGCATAAACATTTATAATAGTTACTTCTTCCTGTTGAATTGATCCTTTAATCATTACATAGTGCCCCTCTTTTTATCTCTTTTTTTTTTCTGTTAAAGTCTATTTTGTCTGATATTAGAATGGCCACGCCAGCTCTTTTTTTGGTTTCTGTTACCATGGACTATCTTTTTCCTTCCTTTCATTTTCAGTCTGCATGCATTTTGTTGGTGAGATGTGTTTCTTGTAGGCAGCAAATAGATTTTTTTTTTTTTATTTTTAAATACAATCTGTCAGTCTGAGTCTTTTAACTGGAAAGCTGAGGCCATTTACATTCAACATGACCATTGATAAATAACCATTTTGCCTGACATTTTTCCATAAATATTCCTATTTTTTTACTTTGGATTTCCTTTGTAAGTTTACTGAGAGATTTCCTTCCTTTACCTTTTTTCATAGTGATGACCACATTTCTGTGTTTCTGTGTGCAGCACATCTTAAAGCATCTTTTTCAGGGCTGGATGGGTAGTGACTAATTCTTTCAATTCCTCTTTGTCATGGAAGGTCTTTATTTCACCTTTGTTCATAAATGACTGCTTTGCAGCATATAGTTTTCTGGGTTCACAATTATTTTCTTTTAAAACTTGGAATATATCTTGACTGGTGCTGTGGCTCACTTGGCTAATCCTCCTCCTGTGGCACTGGCACCCCAGGTTCTAGTCCCTGTTGGGGCACTGGATTTTGTTCTGGTTGTTCCTCTTCCAGTCCAGCTCTCTGCTGTGGCCTGGGAAGGCAGTGGAGGATCTCCTCTTTTTTTTTTTTTATCTGAGGGGAAGTTAGTTCTTGTCTGTTGGTATAGATTCAACTGAGCTCCTCTCCTGATAGGATACCAGTGCCTGGGCACTAGCCCCAGTGGTATATTATTTGTCTGCTCTGCCACAAGGACCATACAAATGATCTATGCAGTCCTCAGTCTAAGGTCAGATTCCCAAGAAATGTCCTCTGCCATGTATCTAGGGAGCCCTGGTCATGTGGAGCCTCCCATATGATTGCCCAAAGTCCCAGCCACACTCTGAGTCTGTCCACGCAGCCTCAATGTTTTTACCATCCCGGCACACAAGCCTCCCACAGTCATGAGCACCCAACCCCCTGTCCGTTCTCCCTACCAGACTCAGGAGTATCCACTTGGCTGGTTGCTGGGTGCAGATACAAGCTGGTGCAGCTGTTCTGTATGTCTGAAATGGGGCCTGCTCTCTATCAGCTTGTTATAAGATGCAGTTGCAGGGTGATCGGAGAGAGAAAAAAACATGCCCCTCCCTTTTTTCTCCTCTAATTTGGCAGGGACACTATCCCCCATGGCACTCCAAGCCAGATTCCCTCTAGGCTCTTCCTGCAACCTTTTCGCCAGTGGCTTGGGCTGCTGCAATCTGTTCTTACCTCACCCTCCAATGCTGTTGTGGAGGCTCTCATCTGCTGGGGTCCTGAATAGTGCGTGTCCTCACCCTCCACGTAGGTCTACTCGCCCTCCAACTTGTGTAGTTTCCTTTGCTGTTTTCTCCCCAACTCTTCCCTGAGACTTCATATTGCTTTTGTATATTATATATCTGCCTTCTGCACCACATTACTAACACATTATATACTCCTTGGAAAATAATCACTCCCTCCTCTTGAAGACATTGACTTTGTCTTTGAATTTTTAATTTTATCAATTGCTTTCTGGGCTTCCAGGACAGTTATTATCATTTTCTTTCCACTGGGATTCCTAATGTTAGTTCCGTCATTCTCAGGAAATGCCCGTAAGAAGGAATTTCATTGTGACTCTTTGAATATCTGAAATAGTTTACTTCTGTCTTCACAGTTATCTGTCAATGGTTTATAGATTAGGAATTTCGTATTGGACATATGAGGCCTAGCCTCAATGTTTTCTAGTATGTGTGTAACTGAGGAGAAGTCTGATGCTGGCTTTATTTGTAATCACTTTGTAGCTGATGTGGTTTTTTTTTTTTGTTTTCTGTCCAGAAGCTTTTAGGAATTTTCTTTCACTCTAAATTTCTGAAATGTCAATACAATCTAACTAGGCACAGGTCCACGTAAAAATTCACCAACGGCATTCACTGGCTGCTGCAGTCAGAACACACATTTCTCTTCTGCCTCTGGAAAATCTCATTTCATTATTTCTCTGAAAATTTAATCTCCCCTTTCCCCCATATCCCATTCTCAGTCATGGATCTTTCTGAAGATATTTATCTTTCAAGTTAGCTTCCCTCACCTGAGTTACCTTTGTGTTTTTTTCTGGGATCTGTTCTTTACACTGATCTTTTTCGTCCTGCAGTTAGTTAAGTGATTCTTTTTTTTCTTTTTTTATTTGACAGGTAGAGTTATTGTCAGTGAGAGAGAGAGAGAGAGACAGAGAGAAAGGTCTTCCTTCCATTGGCTCATTCCCCAAATGGCCGCCACAGCCGGCGTGCTGAGCAGATCCGAAGCCAGGAGCCAGGAGCTTCTTCCTGGTCTCCCATGCGGGTGCAGGGACCCAAGCACCTGGGCCATCCTCCACTGCCTTCCCAGGCCACAGCAGAGAGCTGCACTGGAAGAGGAGTGACTGGGACAGAATCCGGCCCCATATGGGATGCCAGCGCTACAGGCAGAGGATTAACCAAGTGAGCCACACCGCCAGCCCCAGTTAAGTGATTCTTAGTCAGCTGCTTATATTTAAACAGGAGAGGTTGGAAAGGCTGATGGGAACTATATGGATGTAGATGGTGCTTACTCTGTATGGCAGAATCTGCTTGATGGCAAGCGCCAGAAGCAGGCCATTTGCAGGCCATTTGCAGGTGCTTGCTCCTCCATGCTAGCATGAAGGGTGTGCCTCTCCAGACTTGAATACACCCACTCCCAGGCCTGATTCTTTCACTCCTCTTGAATTTTTAGAGAAGAGCCCCAAGTGATCAAGCATTCTGCCACCTATTGATCTGGAAAAATGAGATTCAAACAGATTTAGAGGCCGCTGAGGTTAACCACAGTGAAAGTTTCATTCTTCCTCCTTGCGCTCACTCACCCTTCCACCCAGGGGACCCCTGTCTGTGCTCTCAGCAGATGGGCTCCCTCTCCCCTTTGAGAAAGCCACTCTCTTTCCTCCACCAACAGCTTCTGTTTCCCCATATGCTCTAAAACCCATTCAAGCCTCCCTTCGTGTTGTGTTGTTCTTCAGCATTTAGTCTTCTATAACTTCAGTGGGATCTCAGGAGAGAAGGTAGCAAATATGTGCTTTATCTTTCTGAATCAGAAGACTCGAGCACGTTTTTTGAGTAAGAACATGAATAAACAAATTCACAGATGGATGGATTTCCATCTCAATAAATCCAATGTGAACTCAGCGCCATTGGCTAATTGTCCATAATGCATAAACTATTAAATCGTTATTGTAAGCTACTATTCATTCAGTTGATCATGACGCCATTCATATGAGGTGGAAATGAAGGGACAGCAGAGGTTTAATGGGTTGGAATACAGACAGAAGTGTGTGACGCACACAGGGAGGCCCCTAGACACACTTTCAGGCAGTGCTCAGTGCCAGCTTCCACCAGCCCTACAAGGTGGTAACGGAATCATGAGAAAGCTTGGTGATCAATGAGTTTGAGGATTTTGGGGTTCAACAAAAGTAAATAGGCTCTTTCACTGAAGGCTCTCTCAGAAACTTAATATGCCATATAAATTGTGATTCTTTAAGAGTGGTTTAATATAAAATGAAGCATTTCCGAAACTCCTTTGGCCACAGAACCCTTTGGCCACTGTATATAATGTATCATGGAACATGCTTTGGAAGCCCTCCTTGCAACCATTTCTGCTCCAGAGACTACTTGCAGAAGGGAAGGAAGGAATAAAAAATTATTTTAAAAAAACCAGTAAAGTGAGACTGGTGTTGTGATGTAGCATGTAAAGCTATCGCCTATGATGCTTGTATCCCATGTGGGCACTGGTTCATGTCCTGGCTGCACCACTTCTGAGCTAGCTTCCTGCTAACAGCCAGGAAAAGCAGCAGAAGATGGTCTAAGTGCTTGGGCTCTTGCACTCACATGGGAGACCCAGTGAAGGTCCTGGCTCCTGACTTCAGTCTGCTCCAGCCGTGGCTGTTGCCGCCATTTTGGGAGTGAACCAGCAGATAGAAGACCTCTCTCTTTCTCTCTTTTGCTCTCTCTCTCTGTAACTCTGCCTTTCAAATAAATAAATACATCTTTTTTTAAAAAAGTAAAGCAGAGGGGAAAAAATATATATCCGTAGCTATATCTACTTATCTATATCCTTATGTATATCTATATTATCTCTTAAATACTTTGGGTTTTTTAAAATTTAATTTCATTTTATTTGAAATGCAGTGACAAAGATTTTATATCCACTGGTTTACTTCCCAATTACCTGCGACAGCCAGGGCTTGGCCAGGCTGAAGTCAAGTGCCTAGAACTCAGTCTAGGTTTCTCCCACAATGGTAGCAGTGACCCAAGTACTTGAGCCATTATGTGGTGCCTCCCAGGGTGTGCATTAATGGAAGCTGAATTGGAAATGGGAGGAGCCAGGACTTGAACCCAAGCACTCCGATATGAGATGCAGGTGTCCCATGTGGCATTCCTACAGCTGCAACAAATATCTGCCCCTAAAATGTTCTCTGTCTTTTAACCTGTCCTGACTAAGACCTGACTTCTTTGTTGCAGAAGCTTACTTCTGGAAAGATTCCTCCCAGCTACTGCACTGGAGATTGTCAGGGTTAGAAAGAAACATGGTGGTCACACAGCTTAATCACTTGACAGACTGGGGAGAAAACCAAGAACAAAGAAGTTCAGGAATTTCCCCAGGTCATACTGCATATTGCGGGTGGACCTGAGATTAGAAGGGAGGTTTCCAAACTCCCTTCTAGTTGAGCACCTAGTATTTGCTGGCCCATGCCAGAAATCTATAATGAAATTTTCAGACAAATGCCCTGTGGTTTGATCCCCACTCGTACACAGACATCGTGTCCTTTCTCTGTACTCTCATAGCTCTGATGATCGGGCCCAGATGCTCCAGCTGTCAAACTCAGAGATCACAGACCAAAGCTGGGATGGACAGGACCCAGACAGATGGGTCTTGCTTTTGAAATCACTCAGGCTTGGAATGGCCTCCCAAGGTGGTGGGGGGGACAGTATTTGAGGATCTGTTCTATTCACATGGTTTTATGAATTAGCCAAAGAAAATTGGAACTGTTGAAGGAGTCTCCTTATGGTTCTCTCAAATTCAAATTTGATGTAACCTCAATTCGGGCTTCAGAGCAGGATTTTGAAATTTAAGGAGAAGCTGGTGGGATCTTGTTCACTGGCACACTTTGGGGGGTAGTAGAAGTATGGTACTTTGAAGATCCGGAGGCTCCTGGAAATTGTTCGGGCCAACCCTATCTCCACACAAGTGAGAGAAATCAGTGGGGTGAGGCGGTAAGATTGGCTTCTGCCATAGCTGAGCTGTGTTACCGCCCGGCCCCCATGAATTTTTGCTGCCTCACTTTGTCTTGATGTCAAATATTTGAAATTAGCTCCACTACCCTACAGCACCAGTACGTAAATGTATTGCTTTTTTGCACCTTCATTTGGAAGCATTTTGAAGAGTGATGGTATCAGTTATTGAGATCAAATGATTAGAAAAGTATGTTCGTGGAGGGAGGGAAAAGAATTTGATTTTTCTTGAAAGTACAATTAATCTTAATACAATGAGTTCACTTATAGCCTAGAAGTAGTAGTAGCTTTGCACACTTAAGGGATGTCTATATATTGAATATGCAGAACCTTTCAGATCCAAATCAACAAAAGCAAAAAAAAAAAAAAGTTCCCAAGAAATGCTAAGATACATTTGTGCTGCAGCATGTGCAATAAGTGTACGTATGTGTGCGTGTGTGTGTGTGTGTGTGTTTATTCAGAGATGGATAGATGGACACATCTGTATACAAATAAACATATGTGCTGACTTCTGCTGAAGCCCAGGCTTACCACATTGAAAGCCACTGCAGTGGACTGGCCTGTTGGGTCTGCTTGAGGGCAGATCACTGTACAGATCAGTCATTAATAGGCCTGCCACCCATTGCTTCTGATGCCCAGCTTTCTTTTCCTCCTGGTTTGTGTTAAAGCAGACCAGAGGATGCAAGTCAAGGGAGTGCCCTTGTCCCATCTCTAATCTTCGGTGGCCTGAACTACAAGTCTATAGTCACAGGCATGTTCTGTAGTAGTTTTTCTAAGGTAGACAATGCCCATGAGGAAAATTATATTCTCACTTTAAAACTTTCTTTCCCTTTGGTCTGAAAGGGAGGTTTTTTCTACTTACTGTATACTTCGCTGATGGCGAAGTGGATCTAGCTATGAGAATATTATTTAAGTTCTTATTTTGGCTATGCTATTACAGAAAAATGTTAGCCATCTCTTTTATAAGGTCTAAAGATTAAATTGTGGCTTTCAATGTGGTAAGCCTGGGCTTCAGCAGAAGTCAGCTTATGAAGAGCCCTGGCAGCTCTGCCAAGAGTTGGATCACTGGAAATGGACCTGCCCTGGAGTCGAAGGATGCCCAGGTCAGAGCCACAGATCTTATTGGCTCTAAGCTGAAAAGCCCTTCACTCAGCCCAACTTCCAAAGTGACCACTGCAGCTGAGGGGATGGTCAAGTAGGGTCAGCAACATTGCAGGCAGAACTGTAAATTTCTTGTTAGAGATGCCACCTGCCTTTACCTGGCCAGCTCTCTTCCCAGGCCAGCCAAGTAATGAAAGTCAACAGAGTGCCTTCCCCTAGGAGGTTCACACCTCCCTTAGGATATACCCCATGTGAAGAGATAGATAGGTCTGGGCCTCTGAATTTACAAGGCCTAAAGCCCATCAGATTATTATCAAGCCCCTTCTATCAGGTTCTATTTGCCTCTCAATCAGAAAAATTAATTGTAGCTTAGACAGCACCTTTCTTAGCTCCTCTAATAATGACTCTGTCCTTTGTTCTAGACCCTGTCTAGTGCACTTGGGCCTCATTCCTTTGTAATCATAACCTCTACTCTACCACCAATGACTCTACTCCCAACCTGTGTGTACTGATGGTCCTCTTCCCCACTTAATGCTGTATAATTGTTCAAACCTGGTAAATGCCACTCTTAGGATCATTGGTTACTATCCTCACTCTGTCTTTTATGACCTTGTCTAAATATGATCAGAGTCGGCAAACTTGGAAGGCTTCCATAGCCTTGGCAACTCATGACGACAGCCTAGGATGGTTACTGGCGCCATAAACTAGAGTGTCAATTTGTTGGGTCAACAACAGGAGCCACTGTGCACTTGCTCCTCATGTGGGATCTCTGTCCTTAATGTGCTGTACATTGTGATTTAATGCTATAACTAGTACTCCAACAGTATGTTTCACTTTGTGTTGCTATGTGGGTGCAAACTGTTGAAATCTTTATACTAAATTGATCTTCTGTATATAAAGAGAATTGAAAATGAATCTTGATGCAAATGGAAGGGGAGAGGGAGCGGGAGAGGGGAGGGTTGCGGGTGGGAGGGAAGTTATGGGAGGGGGAAGCCATTGTAATCCACAAGCTGTACACTGGAAATTTATAATCATTAAATAAAAGTTAAAATAAATAAATAAATAAATAAATAAATAAAAACCAAATAAACATATGTGTAAATGTAAATATCTCTGTGTACATACAACCCATTTAAATCTCTGACCTAGTTAAAAAGAAAAAACTTTCTCTAAGGGAGACACACTGGTGGTTTTAAAACTCAACAGATTTCATTTAGGAAATAGGAGGAAAGCCAATAATCTCTACATACTGCATGTGTGTCCTATGGTGTCAGCAAAAAAGGTAATAAAAGGAAAAGCAAATAAATAGAAGGAAACAGAAGCTAAAGTGCTGAGAAACCTTTTTGTTCCCTATGAGCTCATTTCGGTAATCCTCAAGGAAAATAGCAAAGCGCTTGATCTGACGAGATGGAGAAAGGGAACGAAATGAAATGAAACAATTGATTTGATCCAATGAGAAATGGGAGGAAGGAGAGATAAAAGTAGCCGCTGCAGGAGTAAGGAAGGGAGGGCGGGAGGGGCCAGCGTGCCTTCAGTGGAGCAGAGTCTACTCTGGAGACAAGAGAAACACAAAATCAACTTTTCCCTTTTCCACCTAGGTTTTTAGCTCCGGAATCACATTGTTCAATTTTTGCCTTAAGTCCCAGAAGCCAGGTGATAAAAGTCTTCCATTTTACTTGCAGTTTTTTTTTTTTTTTTTTGCTAAGACGCAGCAAGCTTTACTACCTGTTCTGCACATTTCATTGATTTTTCTTTAATTAAAAAAATTTTTAAAAAAAGATTTTTGCCCATTTCTTCACAACAGTCTTGTTGAGTCCCAGTTTCATAATGGTAAGCTCTGACGTTCCATACACCCCACTGCTGAGGGAACGTGACACATGGGCCAATGTTAGTGACCAAAGCTGAGAAGCATCGCCATGTGTCAGCTGCAAGCCATCCTAGGGCAGTTGCACGGGTACCAGAGACCAGTTTTCAGAAGAGGAAACCATTCTGCAGAAAGGTGAGGTGTCTTCATGGGGCTACAACGAGGCTGAGTTCTTGTTGAGTTCTCTAAGGCTCTAGAATGATCCAGGCTTCTTCTAACTGTCCTTGTACTTCTGTTTACCACCTACCCCATACACTCTTCATACAGCAGCCAGAACCATTTTCTTAAACATCACTTATTTCATCTCTTTCATTTAGACTCATCAGTGGCTTCCTACTACCAGCTACACCAAAGGCCAAATGGGAACTGACCTATAGTAGGTTCCATAGATTGGTTCATTCAGCTTCCCAACAACTTCTTCCTCTCTTCTTGCTTATAAGTTTTATTTCTGAATGACACATAATTACTGTACATATTTATGGGCCACACTGTCATGTTTTGATACATGCATAGATTATGAAATGATAATACTAGGGAAATCAGCATATCTACCACCTTTGCCATTTATCCTTTCTTTGAATTGAGAACATTCAAAATCCTCTTTTATATACACATAAACTGTAGAGCCATATAAAATTGCAGACTTTATTCCTCTTAAGTTTAACACTGCACTTGTTGATTAATCTTTTCCCAACTCCTCTTTCCCCTATCCTCACAAATCTTTGGTAACCACTGTCCTACTCTCAATTTTTTTACAAACACTTTTTTAGATTCCTCTTTCTTTAAACATTGATTTTTTCCAAAGGGCATAAAATTGCACATATTTAATGGGGTGCTCTTTGATGTTTAAATACACGCATACATTGGGGCCAGCACTGTGGCATTGCAAGTAAAGCCACCGCCTGCAGTGCAGGCATCCCATATGGGCACAGGTTCGAGTCCTGGCTGCACCACTTCTGATCCAGCTATCTGTTATGGCCTGGGAAAGCAGTAGAAGATGGCCCAAGTCCTTGGGCCCCTGCACCCGCATGGAAGACCCAGAAGAGGCTCCTGGCTCCTGGCTTTGAACTGGCACAGCTCTGGCCATTGTGGCCAACTGGGAAGTGAACTAGAGGATGGAAGACCTCTCTCTTTCTCTCTCTCTTTCTGCCTCACTTCTCTCTCTGTGTAACTCTTTCAAATAAATAAATAAATCTTTAAAAAAATACATGTATACATTATGCAGTGCGCAAATCTGGGTGTGTATATCTAGATCCCCAAACAAATTACTGTTTTATGGTGAAAACATCCACAATCCTTCAAGCTTTTTTGAGATATAGGGATAATTCAAAAATTCATGGGAGATGTAATTAAAGGTAAGTTTATTTTGGTGCTGAATTTTTTAAAAAAATCCATGCATACATGGAGCATTCAAAAAAATCATGAAAGACACATGTTGTGAAAAGACTATGCAGAGATTTCAAAAGTTTTTGATATTAAAATAAACTTAGCTCTTTTTGCTTTCTTTTTAAAAAAATTTATTAATCTAAAGGACAGAATTCATGTATTTCATGGGTACAGTTGTAAGAAGATAACCATACTTCCCTACCTCCTCTCTCCTTCCCTTAATCCCCCTCCTCCCTCCCTTTTTTTTAATTTAATTTTTGCAAAGACATAATTTTAATCTACTCTATAATTACAGGCTTAATTCACCACTAACCATAATATTCAACAGCTCAATTTTTCTATGAACATTTTGAAGTACCTCACCATATAATACATTATAGTTAGAAAATCTGTAGTCACACCTATTGTGCTTTGTTGAGCCTGGAAGTTTTTTAATGCTTGGAAGTTTGGACTCTTTAAGATCAGTGTTCTCCAGATTGTGGTTTATAACCCATTAGTGGGCCAGGAAATCAGTTTAGTGGGTCATGACCAGCATTAATAAAAGAGGAGGAGGAGGTGGGGGAGGAGGAAGGGGAGGCCAGCAGGAGGAAGAAACTGATGAAATTTATAAGTATCTTCATTGTAATGCTCCTTTGGGAAATAACACCTGCTGCACCCTGCGTTGTTCTGCAAAATGTATTTCTTACTATGGATCACGGTTTAAAAAATAAAAAACAGGCTCAAGATTAGTATTGTTCAAATTCTCAAATGTCCATTTGTAGAAATTACGCGGGATCCGTTCTAGTCCCTGGGCTGCCTCTCACTAGCTAGGTGACTTTGGAAGGAGAAGTCATCTATTTTGACAGCATTTCATGATTTATAAAATTCTTCCATACAAACAGTCTCACAACAACAGTTAAACAGACTCTCTCTTCAGTGGAGTAGTGGGAGCCACTAGCCACATGTGGCCAAGGAATACCTGAAATGCAGCTTACGCAATCGAGGGACTGGATTCTTTGTTTTACTCCATTTTAATTCATTTAAATATACAAACTGATTCTGGATTCAGGTATCAGAAAAACATGTTTGGAACAATTTGAGTTTATGAATCTAATTTTTCAACTATAAATTTTATGATACAGATCAAATGTTTCCCATGAAAAAAATCTAGCCTGCATGTTGAAATGTGCTATTGGTTGAGAACACATGCTAGACTCCAAAGATTTAGTGCAAAAAATATTATATGCAATAGTTAATAATTCTAGCTTGGTTACACATCAAATGATAATCCTGGGTATATTGGGTTAAATAAAATATATTGTTAAAATTAAGGTCACCTGTTTCTTTTCTACCTTTTGTTCAGTTGGTTTCTAGAAAATCCAAAATGACATTTTTGGCTCATATTATAATTCCATTGGACAGTACTGCTCTGCAGATTAAGTATCTTGTCCTAGGCCACTTGATGAGTAAGTGCTTCAACCACTATTAAAATCCAGGTCACTTCACTTCAAATCCATGGCTCTTCTAACTTAACTACAAGTCAGATCTCCCTAGGCACTTCTGTCCATATCTTTAAAAATAGTGAGTGAACCAGAGGATGATAACAATGATAAGGGTTGCCAACATAGATCAAGGGTCTACCATGTCCTAGGCACAATTAACATTTTATAAGGCTGACTGCATTTGATGATGCAACTCTGCAAACTTAGTACATGAATACTTTACCCACATTTAGATGGGGGAACTGAGTCTTGCCTGTTAGCTCAAGGTGGTGCAGGCTGAGACCCAGTGCCCAGGAGAACCACATAGCCTGGGCCCCTCCCTGAACCATGGCCCTTAAAGAAGCAGCAGTACTGTGTTTGGGCAGTAGCATGTAGTTATAGCTCTGCAGGCCTGTGAGACTCATTTCCTTTGGGAAATAATAGCTGCCTGATCTTGCTGTCTGATTCCTACACTGTATAGCAGAAATCTCCAAGGTCCACAGTCTTTGAATATATAGATAAGGCACAAGAAGGTGACTTTGTGTCTGAAAAATTTCCAACCAGAAAATTGAAATTTTGGCTTCATTATGATGAGTGCTTATTTAAACAACTACTTGCAGCGTGAGACTAAATTTTAATAATAGCCTTCAAATAGGAACAAATTATACTTTACTAGGAATATTTTTCTTTTGTTTTAAACATCGTTTATATTCATTAAATCCGATTCATAAAAAAGTGGTAAGACAAAAAAACCTATCTGTAATCTGACTACTTACATGTTTTTGTTCTGCTCCTCCATATGCACAGGCCTTTAAAAATTTATAATTCTACTAAATGTGTTTTTCTCCTGCTCTTTCACTTAACATTACGTCATAAGCATTTTCTGTGCTTTTACAGAGGATTTGCAGACACATTCATAAGTAATTGTATAATATGTCAACAAGTAGACAAAGCTGTTTCTTTAGTTTCAGGGGTGGGGAATACTGGGCCTGAGGGCCATATGAGGCCTGCAAAATCATGTGGTTCTGGCCCTGCTAAACTATCACAGGGACTTGAAATTCAGCAAGTCTAAGGCAGGCTAATTTTTAAGTGGGTAATTTTGTATGGCCTACGAATGATACTATACCCATCCCAATGGCCCCTGGCAGATAAAAGGCTCCCCATGCCTCATAGATCATGAGGTATCTCCAATTTTCTCCTTTTGTAGATGAAGTTCCTCGCCTACTTCTGTGAATATTACGTTCTTCTAGAGGGTTCTCCACCCACACGTATCACAAATGTTAAACTGTGCATATTCTTTGACCTAACAATTCTTTTTCTAGGAATCTGCTTGAAAGAAATGGGTTTAGAAAGACTCATTTGCGAGGTCTGTCAGTATTATTTGTGGAAGCCAACATTTTTAACAGAAAATATGCAACACAGGAGACTAGTTAAGGTATGATGTGATCATGTACTGTTAGTTTTCCAGATCTGTACATAGTGCATCTGCCAATTCAACTAACAGTGGACTGAAAGTACTCAAGAAACACATACAGACTTCTTTTTTTTTTCTTTTGACAGGCAGAGTTAGACAGTGAGAGAGAGAGAAAGAGACAGAGAGAAAGGTCTTCCTTCCATTGGTTCACCCCCAAAATGGCCGCCACGGCTGGTGTGTTGCGGCCGGCACGCTGCCCCGATCCGAAGCCAGGAGCCAGGTACTTCCTCCCGGTTTCCCATGTGGGTGCAGGGCCCAAGCACTTGGGCCATCCTCCAGTTCTCTCCTGGGCCACAGCAGAGAGCTGGACTGGAAGAGGAGCAACCGGGACAGAATCCGGCACCCCAACTGGGACTAGAACCCGGGGTGCTGGTGCTGCAGGTGGAGGATTAGCCAAGTGAGCCGCGGCACCGGCTCATACAGACAGCTTTCTGTCATTATTCCTTAAATGAGAGACCAACAACTATTCACATAGCATTTACCTTGTATGCATGCATAAGTAATGTAGAGAGGATTTAAAGAATACAGGCAGTTGTGTCTAGGTTATATGCAAATACTGCACTTACACCATTTTATATAAGGGATTTGAGAATCCTTGGATTTTGATATCCACAGGGGGTCCTATAATCAATCTTCCACAGATACTAGGGGATAGCTGTACTTCATGCAGCTATTCAAAACATTTTCTTGAAGAGAAGGTAAAGATTACTAAATGGTAGTAACAATACTTTTCTTCTATTGAGCATCAGAAAATATCCAGGACCTAATTTAATCCTTAAGAATCCATGTGTTTGGCATTATCACCTCCTTTGTACAGATGAGGAAACAAGGTTAGAGGGCTACCAGAGTAAGCAATAGAACCAAGACAAGACAAAAGCTGATCTCCCTCCAGAGATCAAATTTATACCCTTAACCACCATGCTGTATAAAGGGCTAGATTGTTCATATTCTATCACTAGATAGAAAAGACAGTTATAAAACATTGTATTTAGTGTGACCTCAATTTAGCAAAATGTAATAAATATATGAATATGTTTATAAGAAAACACTTTAGATAATACACCAAAATGTTAAATGGGTAACTCTGAGTGGTAGAATATTTTTATTTATACTTTTTTGGGTTTTCTAAAGCATCTGTTACTTGATTTTTTTTATTTTGATAAGATATACATAACATAAAATTTATGCTTTGAAAATCTCTACAAAAATGTATTCAAGAGGTAGGTAGAGAGAAAGAGACAGGGAACACTCCCATCCCTAGTTCACTCCCCAAATGCCTACAACAGCTGGGACTGGGTCATTAAACAAACAAACAAATAAACAAAAAAACCTCATTAAATAGTAACTCTCCATCAATCCTTTCCTTCAGTCTTTGGTAACTACTATTTTACTTTCTGTTGCTATGTTGCTATGAATTTGCCTATCCTAGATGCTTCCTGTAGGGGGACAATATTTGTCCTTTATCCTCAGGCTTATTTCACTTAGCATAATAATTGGAAATTTGATCCGTTTTGTAAAATGCATCATTCTTTAAGGCCAAATACTAGTCCACTGCAGACTGCATTTTGTTTATCCATTCATCTGCTGATGGATGTTTTCATGGTTTCTACTTTGACAACCATGAATAATGCTGTCATGAAGATTGGTGTGAAAGTATGAGTTCCCACTCTCAATTCTTTTGAGTGTACACCTAGAAGTACAATTGCTGGGTCATTTGGTGATTCTATGCTTAACCTATGAAGAGTTGCCAAACATCTTTCCATAATAACTACACTATTTTAAATATCCATGCCCACCAGTAAGGTATAAGGTTTCTAATTTCTCTGCATATATACTCAATAACATTTATTATTCTACTTAAAAAAAAAAAGAAGAATGGCCACCCCAATGAATGAAGTGTTGGTTATCTGTGTGTGTGTGTTTTGGACAGGCAGAGTTAGACAGTGAGAGAGAGAGAGAAAGAGACAGAGAAAGGTCTTCCTTCCATTGGTTC
Organism: Lepus europaeus; assembly: GCF_033115175.1. Classification (NCBI taxonomy): domain Eukaryota; kingdom Metazoa; phylum Chordata; class Mammalia; order Lagomorpha; family Leporidae; genus Lepus; species Lepus europaeus. Next base: position 26,250,767 of record NC_084839.1, read on the forward strand.
ACCCCCGAAATGGCTGCCATGGCAGGTGCGCTGCGCGGATCTGAAGCCAGGAGCCAGGTGCTTCCTCCCGGTTTCCCATGTGGGTGCAGGGCCCAAGCACTTGGGCCATCCTCCACTGCACTCCCGGGCCATAGCAGAGAGCTGGACTGGAAGAGGGGCAACAGGGACAGAATCCAGCACCCCAACCAGGACTAGAACCCGGTGTGCCAGCGCCGCAGGCGGAGGATTAGCCAAGTGAGCCGCAGCGCCGGCCCTGATTGTGTTTTTGATAGACATTTTCCTAATGACTGGTGAGGCTGAGCATCTTTTCATGAGCTTACTGGCAATTTGCATGTTTTCATTGGAGAAATGTCTGTGGAAGTCCTTTTCCCATTTTCAATTGGGTTATTTGCTTTCAACTGTTAATTTTTTTTACAGATTTATTTATTTATTTATTTGAATGTCAGAGTTACACAGAGAGAGGAGAGGCAGAGAGGGAGAGAGAAAGAGAGAGGTCTTTTATCACTCCCCAGATGGCCACAATGGCTGGATCTGCTCTAATCTGAAGTCAGGAGTCAGAAGCTTCCTCTAGGTCTCCCACATGGGTGCAGAGGCCCGAACACTGGGGCCATCCTCTACTGCTTTACCAGACCACAGCAGAGTGCTGGATCAGAAGTGGAGCAGCCAGGGCTCGAATCAGAGCCCATATGGGAATGCCAGCACTGCGGGTGGCAGCTTTACTCGCTAAGCCACAGTGCTGGCCCCATCAACTGTTGATTTTTAAATTAGACAAACAAACCTCAGTGAATTTTATGCATATCCAATTGTACCCAGTCTCTGTTTCTGTATCTGAAGCAATATCTGGGATAAGTCTCACAGTGTTATAACACAAGCTAGCCAGTGTCCTCTCTAGTCTCCTACCTATCCTCTTGGTCTCGTGTTTAACACAGGACCATCCTTGGTGCTTCCATACTTGATGCTTCCACACTTCTTGAAGATACTATGCCTTTGGTCACTGCTGTATCTTACGTAGAGATTGTTTTTCTTTCCTCTCTTCTCTCATTGCCCTTCTTCATCCAGCTAAATTCTAACGACATTTCCAAATTTAGATTAGGATCATTTCTTCAAATAAACCTGCTATGATCTGAATGTGTCCCTTCCAAAGATCACTTTGAAATTTCACACTCATGTGGTGGTATTAAGGGGTGGGGCTTTGGGGCGGTGATTAAGTCATGAGGGCTCCAGACTCACAAGTGGATTAGTGCCTTATAAAGGGGTCAGAGGGAATTAGATTAGGACTCTGCTCTTCCATCCCTTCTTCCATATGAGGATGCAGCATCAAGGTGCTACCTTAAAGCAGAGAGCATCCCTCACTGGACACTGACCTGCCACAGCCTTGATCTTGGACCACCCACCTGCAGAATTAGGAGAAATAATTTTCTATTCTTTACAAACTACTCAGTCTCATATTTTTTTAGAGTAGCACAAATGGACTCTGACACATTCCAATCCACCTAGGCTGAGCTATGGTCTTACTTCTGCATTTGCCACATGCTGTGGATGCCTCTGACATTCACCTCCTAATAATGGCGTTCTCTGTGCCTGTCTCCCACAGGAGGCATGCTCATCGCTTGAGAGCAGGGATAAGTCTTTGTCATTTGCATTTATTCAGTTCCTAGCATATGGAAGGAGCTCAATATTGCTTACCAGATCTGAACTCTTGAGTTATATTAATGAATGACTTACCAATGAGGTTTTATATTTTGTCTATCAGTAATACATGGTGGTGCCTGCTTCATTGTGCCCTTGTCCAAATTGGGAATTATAATATTCATTGTCACAATCTACATGACTTCAATTACTAATGTGGTTCAGTCATTTCCCCATATGTTCTTTAATTAGTTATTTCTCTTTGGTGACTTGCCTTTCATTTCTTATGCTCACTTATTTATTGGAGGCTTAGTGTTTCCCTCATTGATTTGTGAGAACTTCTTAAAACGAGGCCATTAACTCCTCTGAGTATGTCTATTATATTAAAAGAAATCAGTCCAATTTGTTCTTTAACTTAATTTTGTTTTTAATGTTAAAAATTTGAACAATTTGGGTGCCGGATTCTATCCCAGTTGCCCCTCTTCCAGTCCAGCTCTCTGCTGTGGCCCGGGAGTGCCGTGGAGGATGGCCCAAGTCCTTGGGCCCTGCACCCACATGGGAGACCAGGAGAAGCACCTGGCTCCTGGCTTTGGATCAGTGCAATGCGCCGGCCGCAGCGGCCATTGGAGGGTGAACCAATGGCAAAAAGGAAGACCTTCCTCTCTGTCTCTCTCTCTCACTATCCACTCTGCCTGTCAAGAAAAAAAATTTTTTTGAACAATTTTATACTATCAAATCTTATATATAAAGTTTACCAATTTGACTTTATGAACGAGTGTTTCCTAATGGCTTTCCATAGTATTACTTTCAAAAATATTCAAGCAGAATAATCATTTTAAAAGCATAGGAACTGGGGAGAGTGTTGTGCACTGGGTTAAACCACCATCTGCAGTGCCAACATCCCATATGGGTGCTTCTTCAAGTCCCAGCTGCTCCACTTCTGATCCAACCCCTGCTAATGTGCCTGGGAAAACAGCAGAAGATGCCCCATGTCCTTGGGCCCCTGCACCCACATGGGAGACTTGGAAGAAGCTCTAGGCTCCTGACTTCAGTCTGACCCAGCCCCAGCCATTGTGGCCATTTGGGGAGTGAATCAGTGGACAGAAGATTCTCTCTCTCTTTCAGTCTCCCCCAGCCCAACTTTGCTTTTCAAATAAATAAAATACATCTTTTTTAAAAAAAGGCACATGCATTGCTTTATAAGTCTTTGGATGAAAATTATTCATGGAAATCATTAAGTGAAAACAAAAAGGAAAGCCTAATTGCAGAGTCATTGTACTTGTATTATGTTTGAGTTTTTTTCAGAAATTCTCAGCTATTAGAATTAGGGAGGGAAAAAAAGCCCAAATTTGAAGTAATCTAAATTACACAAAAATAGCATAGGGAATAAGGTGGCTTAGAAAAGAGCTTAGCAATCTACAGCCATTCAGAGCCTGTTGTTCATGGGTGGTTCTTCATTTGGCCCCAGGATTCTTGGGTCTTATACATTTGGATTGGCCATCGATGTATCCTTTTGCTGTGGGTGGGGAAAGTAGAGGAAGAACTGGAAACACCAGACTAGGTTTTTGGTATCAATAGCTGGCTGGCTTTGTGAATTGCGTACCCCCTCTGATGGCCATATCTCTCCAGTTGCCCATAGTCTCTTCTACTCTCTTGTGTCCCTGTCACTGAGACTGAAGCTAATGCCCATTTATCATCTTACCATTCATTGGCTTATTTCACTCATTTGCTTTACCTACCAGGCAGCTGTGAGCATCTGAATTTTTGTTTGGTCTCTCAGACCACGCTGCTGAAATCTGCCAGGCCAGCTCTCCAATCACAAAGCTGTGGGGGTTAAATGTGAGTCCAGTTCTTCTGAACTGGGAACACTCAATCTGTGAGTATTTGGTCTGTCTACTCCTATACGTGGAAGTTACTGTCTGCTCTCCACCCCTACCTGACACCCCCTTTTCCTTCTCCCTCCCTTGGTTTGGGTCTAATGAATATGATGTATATTGACTTCAATTTCAGAAATTCTGAAACTAAAGCACAGCTAAAGAAGTGATGGTAAAATGACTCCTAGTGCAACAGCCTTACGATACATCTGGTATCTCATATCTTATGGCCTAATGGCCACAGTAATAATGATATAGAAATAGAGGCAGACTTTCAATTTCCTTTAAAAGCAGAAATGTTTGTGTTTCAAAAATAACCAGGAATAAAAGACCAAAGATTGATCAGTTAAGACTAAAGGAAAAGGATAACTGTTAAATATTTATAAAAATGATTTCTAAAATAAAACGCCATTAGTGGAAGAAAAATGGTTTTTCAGAATCCTATGGTATAATATGTGCAGAAAGAAACTGCCTGAAATGCCAGGCTAAAGGCTTGTAACATAAGAGAGGCTGGATTTGGAACCCTGAGAAGTTGCATCTGTGATGAGTTAGGGGATGGTCAAAACGGACCCCACGTGGAACATGGTATCAAGGGCTTTCTACCTATAATGCTCAACTGGTCCCTGGCCTACCCTACCTGGGAAATGCTGAGGCTGAGGCAGTGCTGGGGACCAGAAAATGATATCCCAAGTTTGATGCTCTGGCATGGTGACTACTTTGAACCAAAAGAAAACCAAGGTCTCTGATCTTCCAGCACGCTACCTTCTGCTTCCATCCTCTATTTCCACCCAAAGCACAAACAAAGGGCTTTCTTTGAAGCTCCCATTTCTAGAATCGACTTACACCCAGAGACCAGATGAACTTTGTTTTAGACTATGGTCTGCTCTTCAGAACGACTGATCTCCCCTAAAAATCATTCACTTTTCCTCTGCATTGCCCACGTCCTCCCCTTCCCCTTTCCCCCATGGAAAGGGTGTATAAACTTTAAAACCTCATCTGGCTACCAAATACTCACTTTCATGATATGATATTCCCATGCACATAATAAATTTGTATGCCTTTTCTCTTATCAATTCATTTTATCAGAGTCAGTTATTGAACCTTCAGAGAGGGAAACACCCTGCATCCCTGACCACCTGGGCGAATTCTTGGCTCTGCTGTTCTTGGCTGCGTGCTGTTGCTGTAGGACAAGGTGCACAGCTTCTCTAAAGCATATGCAAAATAGGAACAGTGATGGGCCCCTCTTACAGATTGAAGTGCTGAGCTCAATAACTATTCCGCCTCATTATTACTGTCATAATAATCATTTCCATTACAAGCAAGACTGTCTAGAGTAACCGTGGTGTTGTCAAAACAACTTCCAATAATAACGGATTCAAACAATGCAGCAGGAACAATTTCTTAAAGCCACTGTATAGGGACCTGGAGGGTGGCAGGTAAGGCAGGGACAATAGAAAGGCAGCCACTGTGATTTCATAGATTCATTGTTACCTAAATACAAAAGTTATCAAGTAGCTAATGATTTCAGTGGGGCCTATGAGAACTGTGCAGGTTTCATGTAAACCTGGAAGTGACATTTAGCTTTGGGTTTTCTGATCAATATTATACTTGCATGGGTTGATACTGATAACATTCCCTAGGGTTCTCAAAGCCTGTTAGAGGCCTCAAAGAACATGAGGTACCTCCATCTGGAGTTAAGTCACTGTTTAGACTGCTGTAAAGGGTAAATATTGCTCCTTCAGATAATTTTTAGTAAATTACATTTCTATATTTTGATTTCTTCTTTTACTAGTACATGGTTACATAAACCAAAAAAGAAACCCTCTCCAAATACTTCAGTTTTATTATAGGACTCTCTTCTACAATGTTTCATAAAGCATGTGGTCTGCTCTATGGATAGCACCATTTGTCACACAAATGTGTAATAAAATCACATATATTTTCTCTAGTACTATGTAGGTCCTAAACAGATAGCTGTTCACTGACTGACTGATGACTGAGGAAAGGAAATGCAACAATTCTTTAATGGAAAAAAAAGGGAATAAGGGAACTAAGCATCACCCTGAAACTGAGACCTAGCCTCTGAGTTCGTAAGTAGCCTAAAGCAGATCATCAAATAGCACATTTGGAAATGCTAAGGCATATTGAAAGGGCTTGACTCTCAGGAACCAAATGATCATGAGAAATGCAGGTATGTCCTACTTAATCAAGGATACTGACACTCAGAGAATTACTTTTGAAATCATTCCAGTCAGATCCTCAGGGTTCAGGGCTTGCAGCCCTCTGATCTCTGGGGCTTTCCGCAAGAGAGAGTGAAGCTCACTTGGCTGGGACCAGGTAGCAGAGGTAGGTCAGTATCCTTTACTTTGACCCTTCAACCAACAGCTGGCATGAGAGCAAACTCAAAACCAAGAGCTCCAAATGAAGCATTCTCCTTTGTTTGAAACACTCATCGACAGGTCAAGAAACTGATTTTTAAGTACCTGCTAAATTCAGCATTACACTGAATGGGTTGAGGTATTCATAAAGGAGTAGATACACCTCCTTGTCCTCAGAGAACATAGTCTTTAGTATAATGCAAAGATAAGCAGGAACAAAACACGTGGTACAGATAAGTCATAGGTGCCAAATAATAATCATAGAATCATAGATTACATGGTGAGTTAAGGAAGGACATTTGCATGAGTCCCCACTTCTCCAAGTTGACCTACCAAAAGTCTGAGCTTGTACCCATGTGCTCTTCTTCCTTTACAATATTTTTTTACTGTGATAAAATATACATAACATAAAATTTACTATCTCAACGATTTTCAAGTGTACAGTTCAGTATTATTAAATACATTCATAATGTTGGCAATTGTCACCACCATTCTACTCCATAACTCTTTTCATCTTGTAAAACTGAAACTCCATAGCCATTAAACAATAACTTCCTATTGCTTTCTCCTCTGAGTCTCTGGTAACCACCATGCTACTTTCTGTATCAATGACACAGACTACTTTAGGTCCCTTGTACAAGTGCAATCATGCAGTAATGTCTTTTGTTACTGGCTTATTTCACTTGGCATAATAACCTCTGGGTCACAAAGGGGTCCTCTAGGCCAAGAGTCTTAGCTCCTCTAAAGAGATGAGAGGCTGTCTCTTCTTCCATGCCTGACCATGTCAAAACCATGTTCTTTGTTTGACTCCTTCTGTTTCAAAACTCTTTTGGCTGCTGAAAAACACTAACACCAATCAATTCTGCTTTGAAAAGTTTTCCCTTCTTTCTGGCATCTCTGTAGACACTACCTGTCTGTGCTTAATCATGCCTATCTCTTAATTTTGAAACACATTTATTTATGGCATGTGCTTTAATGCAAGAGATCATTCACAGGATCAGAGAACATTAGACTTGAGAAGGAGTCTACAAATCGGAAATGTCAAATTCTACGCTGACACATTCCTGTCTACCTCAGGATTAGTACTTAGCAAAATGACTTCACTGTGTCTCCCAGGAGCTTCCTGGCTCTTAGCATTTCTTACATCATAATGCCACAACTCTTTAGTCTGGTGCAACATTGTCTTTAGAGTTCCCTGCCCTCAGTTTTCTATGTGACCTTCCCCCTAACCCACAGGGCAGTCACTGCTGAGGGTGCCATTCTTTCCAAGGCCACCAAACCTTTGCAGACAGCATCCCCTCTGCCTCCCTACTACTCCCTCTAGATCTACTACTCCTCCTTCAAAACTCATTCAAGGGCTGCCTCCTCTGGGTTGACTTTTCCAGTTTCCTCAAGCAAAGTTGGTCTTGTTTTCCTATTCTACAGTCATTCTTTGCATATTAGATTTTCTAAAATTTAGTACATGATTACTGTGTACCCCTTTCCAGCTAGTCTATGTTCTGCGAAGTGGTATTAACTGGGACTCATTAATTCATTCCCCCCCGCAGCATTTACTCCTGTCCTGGCACATAGTAGATATAAATGACTTCCAAGTTTGACTACAAGGGGATGTGCATTTAGAAATGTAAAATAGGGGCCGGCGCTGTGGCTCAGTAGGTTAATGCCCTGGCCTGAAGCGCTGGCATCCCATATGGGCACCAGTTCTAGTCCCGGCTGCTCCTCTTCCAATCCAGCTCTCTGCTATGGCCTGGGAAAGCAGTAGAGGATGGCACAGGTCCTTGGGCCCCTGCACCCATGTGGGAGACCCAGAAAAAGCTCCTGGCTCCTGGCTTTATCGGTGCAGCTCCGGCCATTGAGGCCATCTGGGGAGTGAACCATCGGATGGAAGACCTCTCTCTGCCTCTCCTCTCTCTCTGTAACTCTGACTTTCAAATAAATGAATAAATCTTAAAGAAAAAAGAAATGTAGGGCCGGCACTTGATTAATCCTCCACCTGTGGTGCTGGCACACCGGGTTCTAGTCCCGGTTGGGGCGCCGGATTCTGTCCCGGTTGCTTCTCTTCCAGTCCAGCTCTCTGCTGTGGCCCAGGAGTGCAGTGGAGGATGACCCAAGTGCTTGGGCCCTGCACCTGCATGGGAGACCGGGAGGAAGTACCTGGCTCCTGGCTTTGGATCGGCACAGCATGCCGGCCATGCTGGCCGTGGTGGCCATTTGGGGAGTGAACCAATGGAAAAAAGGAAGACCTTTCTCTCTCTCTCTCTCTGTCTAACTGCCTGTCAAAAAAAAAAAAAAAAAGAAAAGAAATGTAAAATAATCGATCGATTGTTATTGTATCTCACATTTTAAGATGTAAGAGAATATATCATAATTTTCTGTCCATAAACACTAACATATGCATACATAAATGGGCAGGCTAGCTTTTGTGCATATAGCACCCAACACACCTTGAAGGCTTCAGACAGATCTACCGAGATCTGAAAGCAAAGAGAGTACCTGAAAAACTGGATGGTCTGTAGTTTAGCTGAAATGGTACAGATAGCTCCGAACTGACCTTTCCAGGAATTTGTGTACTGTAAGGGATCCACGTGATGTCCCATCACTCTGTAGGTGGTTCTGGAGACTCAGAATTACATCCAAGTTTGTTTGTAAGGGATTCAGAAAGCCATGAGACCAGATATCTTGGGGTCTTGGACAACTGGGTAGGGGTGATGGAATAGCTAAGAGAGGCACCTGCACACTCATGCCCAGCAAAGGCTGACTGGCTGGATGATACAACATTGACAAGGCTTAGAGACCTTCAGAATTATGACACAATTTTTAATATGTTTAGCTCTCTAATCTTTGTTGTCGCTCCATATTCGTAATATTTGCTATCAGCCCTTAATGAGGTTCTATATCTTCATTTTGGGGGGGTATATTTCTGCTAATTTATCACTTTTTGTCCCTTGAGAAATTTGTTTCAGCAAGATGTGGATAAATTATTGTAAAGCATATTTATTTAGCACAATCTAATTATTGCAATATTCAGTAAAGGCAAATGAATAAATCATAAATGAAGAGTAATGAGGGTAGAGCTGTTGTGAAAGTATTTATGATGTGTATGTGGTGGAGGAACAAGGAAGTGTGTGTATGTGTGTGTGTGTGTGTGTCCACAAGACACATTCTCTTGATGTGGAGTTCCAAACAGAATGTCTGGGCAGGGACTCCTTGGCCTACATTATTCAATACAGTCGTTCTCAGCTCCATGTATCTATTGAATATTTGACTGTGGCTAGTTCAAACTGACGTGTGCTAGATTTTGAAGACAGTGTTTTTTTTTTTTTTTAATTAATGTAAACTCTCTTACTATTTAGAAAGCGGGTTTGAAGCTTCTAAAATGTTAAACATGGACTTAACATATGCCTAGCAATTCCATTTTTTAAATGCTCATTTATTTTCACCTAGTTGAAAGGCAGAGAGAGAGAGAGAGAGATCGATCTTTCATTTACTGGTTTACTCCCCAAAGGCCCACAGCAGGATCCAGCTGAAAGCAGAGAGCCAGCTTTCCACCTGAGCCTCCCAGGCTCTTGAGCCATCATCTGCTGCCTCCCAGAGTGCATTAGCAGGGAGATGGATCAAAAGTTGAGCTGCTGGGACTCTAACTGGCACTCAGATATGGGCGGTGGTGGGTGTCGTGAGTTGCGGCCTGATCCCCTGTCCCACAAGTCCAACGTCCTAGCAATTCTATTCTCAGGTAACTATCCAAGAGAAATCACAACATGTTTACACAAAGATTTGTACAAGAATGTTCACAGCAGCTTTATTTGTAAATAATAGTCAAAAAGTGGAAACAACTCAAACATCCACTAACTGGCAAGTGGATAAACAGTGTGGTATATCCATGAAATGGAATATTATTTAGTAATAAAAAGGACAAAGGACTAATAGTTCGACAACATGAGTGAATGGTAGAAACATGCTGAATGAAAGAAGTCAGACAGAAAAAAAAATGCACACTTCATGATTGCCTTTACAGATACACAGACAAGAAATAAATTAGCGGCTGCCTAGGGCTGGAGATGCAGATTGATAGTGATTTTGCATGGCGTGAAGACTTGTTTGGGGCGAGATGGAAGTATTTTTAAATTAGATTATGGTGATGGCCACAGAACTCTGCACATTTACTAAATATAATTAGATGTTATATCTAAATTTAATAACTCTGTATGTAGTTTATATTCAATGTTATTAATATGTAAGAAATTTAAGTGTAATTTCAAATGTAATTATACCTATTTATATGTAACAATTCTTAAAGTAATTTTTAAAGATTTATTTATTTATTTGAAAGTCTGAGTTTAAGACAGAGAGCAGCGGGGGGTGGTGGGGGGAGATCCTTCATCCACTGGCTCATTCTGCAAATGGCCATAATGGCCAGAGTTTTATCAATCTGAAGCTGAGAGTCAGGTGCTTCTTCGGGGTGTCCCATGTGGATACAGGGGCCCAAGCACTTCAGCCATCCTCCGTTGCTCTCCCAGGCACATTAGCAGGGAATTGAATTGGAAGTGGAAGTGGTGCCCATATAGGAGGCTGGCTTCACAGGTGGCGGCTTTACCTGCAAACACCCCAATGCCATCCCCTTAGTGTAATTTTAAGTTAAATTTTTTTTCATTATTTATAGGTTGAAATGGTAATACTTTGAATATATGGAATCACATAAAATATATTTTTTAAAATTTTATTTGAGAGGCAGGGAGACAGAGACCATGTCAGAGACAGAGAATTTCCATCCACTGGTTCACTCCCTAAATGCCTGCGACAGCTAGGGATGGACAGAGGCCAAAGCCAGGTGCTAGGAGCCAGGAACTCGATCCAGGTCTCCCACATGGGTGGTAGGAATCCAATTACTTGAACCATCACCGTTACCTCCAAAGATATGCATTAAAAGGAAGCTAGAGTCAGGAGCTGGAGCTAGAAATGGAAATGGGACCCAGGCACTCCAATGTGGGATGCAGGTATCTTAACCAATAGGCTAAATACCCACTCCCATAAAATGTAAATTTAAATTAAAATTAATTTGATTCATTTACTTTTACCTTTATGAATGTGACTACTACAGAATTTCAAATTGCATAGGCAGCTCACATTATATTTCCTTGGGACAGCACAGCTTTTAGAAGATACTGCTACCCTACGATACCATTCCTCATACCTCCATTCAGTTTCAGACAATGTCTTCTTCCTCTTCTTGGCTCAGAAGAGGGAACAGACAGCTTGCATCATCAGATCATTGAAAGACTCTAAAAGAGGAGTAAATTGTCCAGTTTTCTGCTATTTTGGCCCCTGACAACAGCACCCTGATGATTGGAACAGCAGTGAGCAGTGTTGGTCTGAGCGTGGCAGGGTGGAGGGGGCAAAGATAGGTGCTGGCCCTTTTGCCAGGTGAGGAACAGGAGGACAAAAGGAAGCCAAGTTTAGTGTCAGCAGAGCATCCATCGCCTCTGAAAATGGATCATGTTCATTGTCTATCCAAATGCTCATATGTTCTTTATCTCTTTCAATGCCAGTATTACTTGCTAAAGTAATGTAAGAATATAAGCTACTAAAACTGTCTAGGGGCACCTAAGTTTAAATGCTACTGATTTATTGAAGCAAAAGCAAATTTTATTTTAAAACATTTATCATACAGCATGCTCAGTGCACAGATATTAGTCACCAGGAAGGAGGAGCAGGGTTACTCCGGCACTCCCTTCTTTGTCTGAACCAGTGATGCCCAGCCCTAGCTCTCCTGAAAATTACCTAGGAGCAGCGAGGGTTTTAAATACATGAATTCCTGGGTCCAATCCCAAGATACTTTGATTTAACCAGTCTGGGATGGGGTCTAAGTAATGATGTTGTGAAAGGTTTTCAAACTTGACTCTGAAGAGAATCAAAGACTCAGAGCTTGCTCAGCAGGTACTTAAGGGACTTGGAAATACTAGGAAGAAAAGGAGGACAAGACAGGTAGGGAGGAACCAAAGAATCCTATAGGCCAGCCAAACTTTACAGTCTTTCTCCCAGTAAAGCCCAGAATTCCCATCTGCTCTCCTTGGGTGCTGCTGGACAGCTCTGGGGTGGGTGCTCCCTGTGGCTTATGATGCGACTCCTGCTATAGTGGATCACATTTACTTAGTAGATGTATCTTTCCCACCCCAAGCTCAAACTTGCAGCTCTCTGATGTCTACCTATGGGTCCTGGTCCTGCCATCTGGATGAGACTGAGCAGTCTGTCCTTTACTCACACAAGAGCTTTTGAAAACAATTACCAAGACTTGACTCTCTTTTCTAGAATATACTTGCCTAGCTCCTTGATATTTGCCACATGACTCCCTTCCCAGGGCTGTAACCCTCTCCCCACGCTAGTTTTGTCAATTTCCCCTTTAAAATGTGGTGCCTCCAAATGATCATCCTCCAGATGGTGCCTGCACAGGGCCAGTACAACAGGACAATTACATTCCTTGATAAGGCCATTACAGTCCCCGTAATGCAACCACCACATGGCTTTCGCTCTATAGCAGAACAATTGGAAAGAGAGGGAAAGGAGGAGGGAGTATGAAAGCTAGATTCCTGGAATTTTTCATTTATAAACTTTTAACTTTTGAATATAGTCCTTCACAAAATACTCATTTAACTGAATACGGACCACTTTACTAGAATGGAGAGAATGTGGGCAGTGAAAGATATTCTCATTTTTCCAACTTCTTAACTACTAGATTTCCATCAGGTTCTCCAGACAGCAAAGTTTGAGAACATTGGCAAAATGACAACATTCAACAAACAGTTTAGCAGATCTGAAAGGGCTGGGTCCATCCTAGGTAGGTCACATTCTATTTGGATTTTTTTTTTATTGATATTCATTTGAAAGAGTTAGAGAATGAGAGAGAGGGAGGGTCAGAAAGAGAGAGACAAAGATCTTCCATTGGCTGGTTCACTCCCCAAATGGCTGCAATGTCCAAAGCTGTGCCAGACCAAAGCCAGGAGCCAGGAGCTTCTTTCAGATCTCCATGTGGGTGCAGAGGCCCAAGCACTTGGGCCATCCCCTGCTGCTTTCCAGGTGGGCAAGGAGCTGAATAGGAAGTGAAGGGGCCAGGACTCAAACCAGCACCTATATGGAAAGCTGGCACCACAGTCAACGGCTTTACTCAATATGCCACAACACCAGTCCCGGATACATTCTGATTTGGAAAATGGTTTGGTTCTCAAAGATAAGCTTAGATCAAATAGAAACCCTCTGCCTGGAGAGGCCATGTAGATTCTAGGCTGAAAGCTGAAGCTGGGACTTACATGGCTTTGCTCTCAAAACATGCCCCCCACCCCAAAGAGTCATGGCCACGTTGGCTTCATTTCTGCTGGCACAGGGCCCAGACTGTGGTAGAACATATTTGCTGGCCTAATTATCTACATCTCTCTCCAAAGACAATTTATTTCAAATTCAACTTAAGTATACTGAATACTCATTATCTGTGCTAGATACCTGGGTAGGGTGCCTCTGCGTATGGTTAGTACATAAATGATTTCAATTTGTTGCCACGGGGTGACTTGGATTGCAGAATGGAAAGGAAGTGCCCATTACTATTCAGAAAGGATCACTGGGATGCGGGGGGAGAGGATCAGTGAAGTCCCAGAAAAACCCAGGAATAGTTGGTCTTCCTGCCTGAAACCAAGGATATTCACAGAAAAGGACCATTTTGCAAAACCTATTTCCTTGTCAGTGACGGGGATTAGGTGGATCATGCCCTCTACCTGATATCAACCAAATTCTACAGACAGATATGGCAGAAGCTGCAAGAGATACCAGGGGAAGGAGGGGAATTTATGATTTTGGAACATGGAAACCAACAGCCTCTTTCTGATGTAGGGGACTACATCTCCACAGCTCCCTGGGATAATCCACACTATGGATAATCTTTTTGCATACTATGAACAGACCATTTCAACTTGGACTCTCAAAGGCCAGTCTCAAAGGGTGACAGGAATGTTTTCTTATCTATCTTAACAATCAAAATCAAAGTCAAATCAACAGGACTGCAGACACTGCCGAATGGTTCTTCCAACATATGTGAATGAGCACAGAGTGCCTAACCCTGTGCCTGGCATAGAGGATCTCCACCACCCCACCACCACCACTCCTCCCTAGAAAGCGGAACAAATGCTGCTTCCTAGTCCAGGTGAGACCGTGTGGCAAAGCACCTGTCTGGGGTCATTGTGAGGAGAGGCCTCATACTGAGTCAGCCAGCCTGTCCTTCAAGCTAATTCTCCTTTCTCCACTTCTCTCTAAGAAAATGAACAAAAATAATAAAAAGCACCCTTATTTGGAAAGTCCCAGAAAAGAAGAACCCAGAGGAACCACTGGTTCACTACAGAGGTCCAACGAATGGAGGCGGGATGAGTCAGAGACAGGCTGAGCACGCTTCATCTTTGGGCTGGTGCTTTATCTTCTGGCGTGTTTGCGCGGTCTACTTTGGCCTAGTCTGTGGTTATTTTCTGGGATTTTATGTGAGAGGATCCTGTCCTTTCTTGCTTTGTTATAGAGAGAACAGGAGAGGAAGTCCTGCCTACGGAGAGCAGGATGATTGATTCTGGTCTGCTTTCTCCCAGGGCTCTGTTGCTCATGTTTGCAAAGCACCCTCTGGGTTCTTCTCAGAGAAGCAGATGAGGTACTGTGTGTATGGTGGTGGTGAGGTGGCCTCAAAAATGACATAGTTGCATTTTGGTCAAACAAGAAAATCTCCCCAGCAGAGTTCCCAGCAACCTGACACAGGAGCTATGGGGGACCAGATAATGGCTGACGGGAACCTTTGCCAGACACTCAGCCTTGACCTTTCTACCTTTGCTTAGCCCAGTGTTTCCAAAACTGCTCAGTTGTGGGGACCTCTTGGGGCTAACACAAAGATGACGTCTCTGTCCTACACTCAACATCATGATGAATTGGCCTGGATGGGACCTGGGCTTTGGAATGAAAAGGAAATTCCAATGTGCAAATAAGTTTGGGAGCCACGGGGAGGAGGTGCTGGAGAGCACTGCTTGGAGAAAAGATCCCGCTGGTTAGATCAGTTGCAGACTCTGACCACAGTGTCTGGCCAAAGGGCTCCAGGCGCTGTCACTGAGCTGCTGGCAGGGTTGTAGAGCCACTGAAGCAAGGAGCCAGTGTGAGTCTCACAGGGGGAGGCGACACTTCTATGTGACTGCTCTGCCTGAGCACTGGGCACGTGAGCAGCCCTCAGACGTGCTCTGCTTTCTTCCTTGCAAGAGAAAACTTCAGGTCTGCCCATCATGGATCTTTCCAGAGACAGGTGCTAGCCTCTCACTGGGACCCTAATCTTGCAGGACAGTTGTCTGACCAGGGGCATTTGTCAGAATATCCTCGGAGGCTAAGAGTATAGTTCAATGATTTGAGCTGTTTTCATAAGAAGTAGAAAAAAATAATAACAACAGGAATAACCAGTTCCAATTGACTGATCACTACTCTGCCAAGCACAGAACTAGATGAGAAACTGCTGTATGAAACCACTCTGAAAGACAATGTGAGTCATCACGAACTGCTGTGGTTCTGTGGCAGGATGATTAATAGTCCCATTTAACCCTCGCATAAACCATAAAAGAGAAGATCATTATACCTTTTTTGGGGAGAGGGGGTAAGGGCACAGATATCGAGACTGAGGCTAAGAAAATCCTCATACAAGGACACAAAGACCCTAAATGGTAGAACTGAGATCTGAATCTGGGTCTTACTAGCATATGGGTTCCTACTAGTGAGCATGAATAACCCTGAAGGGCATGGAAATAAATATATCTATAGCCCAAGACCCTGTCAATCTGTTTAGCAAAGCCTAAGGGAAGCCCATAGTGAGTAAGCAAAGCGTGGCAAGAGCAAAGCAAGGCTAGAAACAGAGTGTTAGAAATCAAGCAAGTAGAACATGTGATAGCCACTAAAGCCTAAACAAATGAAGCAAGCCCTCAGGATCCACCTCTCCATCAGAATATGCAGTGGGGAATTCCCCGCACCATGGCCAAGCTCTCCTGATCCACAGCAGCCATGTTTCCCCGGGCTTGGCTTACCCTGCAGAAAGCAGGACAGCAAGACAAAGGAAGCTGGCCTCACCTCACCCAATCACTACTGCAGAGCAGCAGTTTAATAGCACCTTGCAAAACTGATAGATTGTTATTCTCAACATAAACTCTATTTTACTCCTAAAAGGATTTTATTACCTCTCACACATGAGTTCGATACTGGTGAGATTAAATTAGAGCAGTTAAAAACAGGGAGTGAGGAAAAAGGAAAAGAGAGAAAATCTATAAGCAGGTTATGAGGGACCACTATTAACTCTCAAAACTCTTCAACAGCACCCAGTTTTTCTGCTTTGGGTGACTCTTCCAGGGTGGATAGTCAGAGAGTGTCACCTCGAGCTGTCCTTTATGCCAAGCTAAATCTAGTTGAGCTATAAACTTGAGCTCCAAGGATACAGAGAGGAGCAACCAGGAAAAAGTCTTGAGCCAAGGTCCCCCTGCCTGGGTATCTTTATGAGTCATCCACTTTATTCCTACAAGTTGATTATGGCTACTCACCATAGCTGAGTCCTAATCTCATATTAAGAAGGTTCAAATGATTTGACTGGCTATTTTACACCGGGATTGGACCACTTGGGTTTATACAAAGAGTTTGTTAGAGCTGCAAGTAAGGTTTGCTAGAGTCATTCATTGAATGTAACGCACTAGCAACAATAGCAAAATCAACTCATTGTATCCCAATACAAGAAATAGGATGCTGTGGGTGTACATTTGTAGGTCTACAGGGAGCTTTGATGGTATTTGGGGGCACACTCACATACTGTGAAGAAGTCAACCCAACCCTTGAGAGTCCAAAGGAATCAAGGGCAAGTTGCTGCATGCATTGATGCTAGGAACATACATTGGTTGACGATTTCTAGAGGAAAATTCATCAAAAATCTTAAGATTTGGCAGAAGTCTTAATCCCAGCAATTCAAAAATTTAAAATTGGTTTAATGGAGATGATCACAGAGGTGAGTAAAAATTTAGTTTCCAGAATTTTGTGAGAAACATTTTTTTTCTTTTTTCTTTTTTTTTTTGACAGGCAGAGTGGACAGTGAGAGAGAGAGAGAGACAGAGAGAAAGGTCTTCCTTTTGCTATTGGTTCACCCTCCAATGGCCACCACTGCTGGTGTGCTGTGGCCGGCGCATCACCCTGATCCGAAGCCAGGAGCCAGGTGCGTCTTCTGGTCTCCCATGCGGGTGCAGGGCCCAAGGACTTGGGCCATCCTCCACTGCACTCCCGGGCCATAGTAGAGAGCTGGCCTGGAAGAGGGGCAACAGGGATAGAGTCCGGCGCCCTGACCGGGACTGAACCCGGTGTGCCAGCACCACAGGTGGAGGATTAGCCTATTGAGTCGTGGCGCCAGCCAACATTGGTTTTAATGGCAAAAAAAAAAAAAAAAAAAAAAAAGAAAGAAACATGTTAAAAAGGAGAATGATTAAATAAAGTATCTCATGCATATAATGGAGATAGGAGATCAGACTGAAGGAGAACAGTTAGTGACCTGGATGATGATTGTGATATATTTCTATGTAATAAAGTACAAAACAGAACTGCAGTATGATATATGAGGGCCCTTCAAAGCAATCTGCACAACACAGAATTAAAGAACAAACATATGTTGTTGTGAAGACATTTTGAAATCCATTTATAGCTTTTTCTCATAATATGCATTTTCCATGAACTTTTTGAAGTCCTCTTGTGTAAACTACAAATATGTGCAAAAGAAAAAAAAGCTGAGTGGTGATGGACCAAAGTATGAGTTGTGCCATTCTTTAAGTCACAAGCGAGGAGTAACTTTTCTGTCTATTTCCCAACTTTCTACAATGAGTATTTAACTCTCATCAAACTAAATTATATAAGTGATAATTACATAAGTGATTTTTAAAGCTTGAGGGAATGCTAGGTGGCACTTTATGTAAATAAAGAAGTCATGGTACAGGAGGGGCCATTAGGAAAAGTCAGTTGTCCTGGGTGGCCAAAGGCAACAGAGACCAGATAACACGTCTTTTTCCAAATACACACACACACACACACATATGTATATATATGCATTCATTTGAAAGGCAAAGAAAGAGAGAAAGAGAGAGAGAGAGAGAGAGAGAGAGAAAGGATCTTCCATCAGTTGGTTCACTCCCCAAATGCCCACAACAGCCAGGACTGGGCCAAGCTGAAGCCAGGAGCTCAGAACTCTATTTGGGTCTTCCACAAAGGGAGGGACCCAAGCACTTGGGCCATTATCTGCATTCCCAGGTATATTAGCAAGAGGCTGGATCAGAAACAGAGCAGCCAGGACTCAAACCGGCACTACCAAATAGGATACCTGTGTTCTGAGCAGCAGCTTAACCCACTGTAGCATAATGCATGCCCCCAGATGACACTTCTTGGTTGCCTTACTGGGCATCTGTATTCTTACAACATTAAATACTTGTTAGACACTCAGTATAGCCTTGCTGTCAGATTACCTATGGCTTATTGATACTGTGTGATCACATGACCAGAACCCAGAGGGACTGGCTTTTTCCAAAAGCAAGAAGCAGGATCTGCTAACATTTTGCATTTCTTTTTTTTTAAAGATTTATTTATTTTTATTTGAAAGTCAGAGTTACACAGAGAGAGGAAAGGCAGAGAGAGAGAGAGAGAGAGAGAGAGAGAGAGAGAGGTCTTCCATCCAATGGTTCACTCCCCAGTTGGCCACAATGGCCGGCACTGTGCCAATCCAAAGCCAGGAGCCAGGAGCTTCTTCCAGGTCTCCCAGGTGGGTGCAGGGACCCAAGGACATGGGCCATCTTCTACTGCTTTCCCAGGCCATAGCAGAGAGCTGGATGGGAAGTGGAGCAGCCAGGTCTCGAACCAGTGTGCATATGGGATGCCGGCGCTTCAGGCCAGGGCATTAACCCACTGCACCACAGCGCCAGCACCTAACATTTTCCATTTCACTACAGTCACCCAGAAATGGGCCGGGGCCAAGTCTGTGTCCTTCTCTAGACACCCAGGACCTGTCCTGGGCGTGGTGCATAGTAGGTACTCAGGTTTCAACCTTGAATCAGCACAGCTTCCATCTGTACTCTATAACCAGCAGGAGAGAGACTTGAAAGATTCCTATCCAAAAACACTGTCTTTAGGCAGAAGTTTCACAATCACACAGTACCTTAACGTACTGCTACACTTGAAAAGTTGTGAAAATTTGACATGCTTCTTCCTTAGTGGCTATCATTACACAGATGCACTGGAAGCATTCCCAGGGCAGGTCTCGCCAGGTTTCTAGTTTCCGCAAGAAGTGGAAAAGATGAAGCAATTACCTGCAGGGTTCAGGTACAGTGTCCGCTTTCTTCTGAGTCCCTGTTCTGGTCTGAACCCCATTCCATTTCCAAGGAAGCGTTTTCCTGATCCATTCTGCTGCATTTTCTCAATTCCAGGGTTAGTTTCAGAGAAGGCTCAGTCTATTAGCCTTGAATGCTAGGCTTGGGGATGTGCGCACCTCATGCTGTCTCTTGGAGGAATATTTTACCGTGAAAAATGGGCTTTAATAACACAACGTGGAGAAAGATGACACAGAGATGATTTACCAACGTCTATATTGTGACATATTAAATTGCACAGAGTTTGGGTGAGACTCTGAGTCTTAAATGAAACCTCCAATAACTGCACCAGCACACAGCCAAAGTCACCACAGAAAAAACAAAAGCACGGAAACATCTGCACGTCACCGGGCACAGCGGGGCTGCAGCCAGCCCCCCTCTCTCACAGTCCTCCTCAGCAACCGCTCTGCAGTGGGTTAATGCCTAGCTGCGGAGCACTGAACTGAGAAAGTGGTTAATTAATGAAAAACTTAAAATTCAGCAATGAAATTACCTTTCACAGTGACTGACAAAGGCAGTATAAATAATTCAGTCTCTCTCACAGTTGATTGAACAGAGTGCCTCTTTTCTTTTGTCAACACTATAGAGACATTTTTTCCCACTGCCACGTTTTGTACCAGCTACAACAAGTGTCGCTGCCCATGTCTAGTCAGGGAAATGAGAAGGGGCAGAGAAAACCTAATTGGGAACTGGTCTCAGTTGGGAATTCCAAGCGTGTGCTGTGCTCTGCAGGCAATGACTCAAAATATGTGTGGCCAGATTTACAAAGGAATGCTTCCTTGGTGGTGTCTGGACACAACACAGCCGCTCCGGGAGGGAAGGGCCTGGGCACCAAGTTGCCCCCCCTCAGCTCCCCTGCACCACCTGCTCACTGATCCCACAAACCTCCAAAGTGATGGAGGAATGAGAAAAGCCCCTGGGTAGCAGGTGCTCAAAAGAGGGAGAAGGAGCTGAACTGAATTTGAGGGATGTTTGTCTTCCTTCTGGGCCCAGCACCATCTCAAGGAGCTAGTGGGAAAAGCAATTGCTTGGCAGGGGTGCAACCATGTGTGTGGTCTGCAAGAGCGGCCCACAGTGCACTCTGCAAAGTTATGCTGGGTCCCTCCACATCCTACCATGGGAGGAAGTGAGCCTTCCTTCAGACATTAGTCTAGGCCCTCTGTAGCACCCCTCCTCCCACCCAAGGAAGAAGGCCAGGCACTGAGCACCCAGAGGACTTCCCTTGCTGGCCCGCCTGCAAGACTTTGGGCCCTGTCAACTTGAACCTGCATACGGCTTAAACGACCTAAACTGCATGCAACATGTAAGGATCCTCAACCTGCTTCAGTGAATTTTTCCGACTTCCTCTCATTTGCTCTTAGACCACAGGCCTGGAAATCAAGTGGCCTGGCTTTTTATACCTAGGCTGTTGGAGTAGCTACAATGATTAACACCCCCTGAGCCTTCCCAGCACCATTCTAGGTCCCTACATGGATTAAGTCACTTAATATCACCTCTATCACTTAATAAGTGCATTACTTCAGTAAAACTCTTAGCCTCACTTACTGAGTCTCAGTTCGCCTGACTGTAAAATGGGGTGGAGAGAAGAATGTAGTATGCAGGGAAAGGGTAACAACAACTGGGAATTGACCAGCATAGGATAGAACTCATAGCATATGTTAAATAATTGTGACTTTCTTTCCCTTTTGTTCCCCCAAATGAAATCAAGAGACAATGTCTCTTTTTCATATCTGAGAGTATAGGGGTACAGAAAGTCAACAGGATTCTTTAACTATCACTGATAACTAAGGGGCCAACAAAGTCCAATGACACACTGACTGTACCACTGCACCCTAACTCAGCAGGGGGTGCCTGCTTCCTTCCTTGCCAAGGCTCTGTGCTAGGGACTTGGGCAATTTCCTAGTAGGGTAAGAAGTGACCCCAGCCCTGAAGGGACCTCTTACTTAATTGGGGAGTAGCCCCATACTGTTGAAATAATTAGCGAATCTTAACAATGGAGCCTTGGTGTAGAGTTCATCCTTTATTCCTAAGGGAGGCTACTTAGAATTATTTATTTCTCATTAGACTCTCTGGGGTATGCTAAGAGCTGTACAATTAAACTCCTTATATCAAGGAAACAACTATTAAGACCTAGGATTCTAATGGATTTCTAAAGAGAAGGAAGAGATAACAACTAGGAGTGATCAATTTTTAAGATATTACACAGACACTAGACCTGTAAGATGGTGTTTTAGGAAAAGAATGGATAGACACCCGTGAAGTCATCTAGGTGTAAGAAACTGGCTTCATTTTCAGGATCTCTTTTCCTGGCAACCTTGGCCAATTTGCCCAGGTAGAAGTGATGGTGCACCCAAATACAAGACTTCTGGGTGTGTTGTGGGCAAGTGTTCCTAGACTCCTTGGGTTGTGAGGGATCACAGGGTCATCCCTAGGTGGGAGCTGCCAGCAGGAGTAGGTTCCAAGGCTGAGCCCTTGCAGAAATCACCTTCTCAGAACTTGGTAAACGCCAGCCACAGGGTAAGGCTCCTCGGAGCCTCTGACGGGCATCGTTTATCTCTTTTAGACTCTCGTGCTCTCCACAGTAAAAGCTGCTGCTCGGGAGAGGCCAGAAGGAAGCAGAGCTCCCTGACACAGGCCACCATTGTGCAGAGGGCAGATGGTGAACCCTGAACCCAGTGCAGGCTCCTCAACAACAATGACAAAAATTGTATTTACCTGTTTCTGACACAGGAATGTAATACAATTCTCTGAGCAGCCTTTTGGAACTGGAAGCAGGAAGCATAACATCTTTTCAAATAGTGACAACTAACCAATAAAATCTTCTGCTTACATTATGGATAATTAAGGAACAGAGACTTAGGGAGAGGGGAAGGAGCCAAAGAAGGGGAAAGACAGCATCGGATGAGAGAAAAATAGAAATAAGGGAACAGAGAACGAGCCCACAGGCCCAGGAGGGGAGGGGGCACCATACCAGGTGCTCCCAGCCCCGCCTCCTCAAAAGAGGACAGTTCTGGCATGGGTTCTAGGGAGGCTTAAGGATTCTCATAGAGAGGCAAATACTCATAGGTACCCAGAGATGCCCTGAGAAGGGCTTAGCCATACACAGAGTGGTTAGTACACAAAAACATAAAGAAAGCCCAGGTGAAGAACGAGCTGGCCCTTGTCAGACAAAGGGATGAAAGACCAAGAATCAAAGTCAGGAAAGTGATTCCACCCTCAGCATTTCACTCTTCATTCTGCGAGTGGGCAGAGGCTCCCCACATTTTAAAGAAAAATAGGCCTGCGTTCAGAGTTCCATTCCCAAATCGTGGTACTTCATTTAGAACATCTTGGCTGATGTCACTGAAAACCACTGTGGATCTGTTCAGCTGTAAGTAAAACAGGGATCTCTCTTCCTGGAAATGGCCCATGAAACAGATTTATTCGGGGGTCTCGAGTACTTGAGGGAGAACTCAAGATTGTAGGCCATTCCAAGAGGTGGTCAGCTACCACTCAAATGAAACACTCTGGGCTTCGGATTGAACTCAAACTCCTCAGTGTGGCAGGTGCACAAAGCCCCAGAGGAGCTGAGATTCGCTTGTCAGTACCCACTATGCCCAGCTCACATCTCCAGCTGTTTCTGAGCACACCGGGCTCCTTCATGCCACTGGGACTTTATGCATGCCCTTCCTACCTTGTCCTTGGCACCTTAATTCTCATATCACTCTCCTTTCCTGTGCCAAAGCATCTATCACAAATTGAAGGAGATGATGTTTTGAATCTTTGAATCTCTCTCCACTGTAGGTCTCAGGAGCAAGGACCATGCTTGCCTGTCTTCAGATTTGATCCCAGTGCCTTCAAACATGGAAGCTGAAAGTGTGGATGAAATCTTCATTCCGATATTTCCCCTGGGGGAAGAGTCTCTGATCCAGCCCATGACTACAAGCTGTGGAAGGGACCTCTCCCTCTGCCTTCCCACTGTGCCCAGAGCACTGTGCCGTCGCACTTGGCTGCTGACTGCAGGCATCTCTGGGGTAAGTGTTCTTTGGTGTCTCTGCAGCACCAGGCCTCCTGCACAGTGCTGCACCCCACTCCCCACGTCCTTCTGGGCTCATCGTCCTGTCTCTCTTTAATACCAAAGGGGTTTTTTTA
Source organism: Lepus europaeus (assembly GCF_033115175.1). Classification (NCBI taxonomy): domain Eukaryota; kingdom Metazoa; phylum Chordata; class Mammalia; order Lagomorpha; family Leporidae; genus Lepus; species Lepus europaeus. The sequence continues at coordinate 26,274,209 of NC_084839.1, forward strand.
TTAAAAAGTATCCAATCTCTGGGCAAGCTCAGAGATGAGAGGTCCTCCCCTGACTTATCTTTTCCTAACAATGAACTTCTATGGTTCCTTCCCCACACTGCCTCCCCTCACATGTAAAATCTGCTGGCCTGTAGAGCGGCTCTCAGGGCCCCTTGCTGCTTTAGGAACATCCACTCCTGATGCCCTGGTGCTTGGTGCGATTTCATGATGTAGTTGAGTTACATACTTGTTTATTCACTCATTCAACAACTGTTTACTGAATATTTACTCTGTGCCAGACACTGATTGAGATCAGAGTTTTACTAACTATGTTCCCAAGGCCAAATTCAGCCCCAACACCTATGTCTGTACAATCCACAAACAACAGAATTTTTTTACACATTTTAAGTAGTCAAGAAATAAAAAAGAACATTTTGTGATGCATAAAAATTATCTGAAATTCAAATTTCAGTGTCCATCAGGAAAATGCAAAGGCTGGGGATGTCTTCTTACAACAGTTGAACAGCTGCAAAACAGAGTGTGTGGACCAGAAAACTGACGATAGTTACTACTCAGCCCTTTATAGAACGAGCCAATTCCTACCTAGACACTAGAGACAGAACAAGGAGCATACCATGGTCCCAGCTCCCAAGACTGGACTTAATGAAGGAGACAGACAAAACGAAATAAAAATAAGAAATGTTGTAATAGGGGAAGATAAAGATAAGAAGGACAAACTTGGTGGGCACAGGGAGGGGTAAGCAGTGAGAACAGAGCTCATTGATGAATTAGCATTTGAGCCAAGCCCTGAAGGATGTAAAGAAGTGGCAAGGATATACATGGACAAGTACAAGATCCTGAGGGAGAGGAGAGTCCTCGGCCAGAACCTTTCCCTGAAAAATTCTCTTGCAGCACTTGTTGATGCCGGAAGAGAGCAAGCAAGTTCCACAGTACTGTAATTTGCTTCTGTACGCAGAAGGAGTGTGGGGTAGTGGTTAGCATATGACCCTGGTAGCAGAATCCTGTGTCTGGATTCCAGCCATGCAAGAGAACATGCTCTTGCCACTGCATCTCCCTGGGCTTCAGCCTCCTTGCCTATAAAGCAGGGCTAGGAGGCCTTTCCCATTCCACCTCCCGGAGTGCTGGGTAAAATCCTGAACAGAAAGTACACGAGGGGGTTAACTGTCATTATAGTGGGTCGCTCCCTGCTTGTGCTACAGTTTTCTGCTTTTGACTTTAAGCCCCCATGAGTCAGCCACCATTTATTCTGAATTTTCTGGGGCAGCCTTGATTTCATATATTTGGTCCTGCTGTCCCTATAAACCTTGGAAATGTCCTGGAGTCTCATATTTCAGCTTTCAAACTACGTCTTCCCTCCTGTGTGTCACACGAAGTGCCTCTTGGCAAGCCCTTGTTAATGAAGAAATGGAGACACAAGCCTGACCGCTGGGCACGTGGGCAGGAAGAGGTCAAAGTCCCCCAGAGTTGCTCTGAGGCCATGGCCTTCTGCAGGTCCACGTTTCTACCACTTTGCTGTTAAGGAATGAAGGTGGCTCTGAACTGTTCTCTCAGCTACTGCTCAGGTGTTTGGGAGGTTCAGCCTTAAGTCTGTCTTGTCTGTTCTGGAACACAGGATGGGGCACAGATCAACACACCCCCCTTTCAAAAGGGATGTCTCTGGGATGATGGACAATGAGCTTACTTGAATGCCATATGATGCTTAGGCCACGCCTACTAGAAAGAACATGGTGGAAATCAGGTGTTACACTGTTAATAGCCATTCTTCAGGGCTGGCATTTTGGCTTAGCTGGTAAAGCTCTAGCCTTTGATGCCAGTATTCCATGTGGGCATCGATGTGTGTCTTAGCTGCTCCATTTCTGATCCAGCTCCCTGCTAATGTGCCTGGGAAAAGAAGCAGAAGATGGCTCTAGTGCTTGGTCCCCTGAGTGGGAGACCCAGATGAAGCTCCCGATCCTGGCTTCAACCTGGTTCAGCACTGGCCACTGTGGCCACTTGGGGAATGAACCAGCAGATGGAAGATTCTCTCTCTCTCTCTCTCTCTTTCTCTCTCTGTAACTCTTCCAAACAAATAAATAAATCTTTATAAAAAATTAACCATTCTTTGGCAACCTCAGAGAATTCAGGCACTTGCAACCAGCAGCATTTCAGCTGCAAACACTTTTCCGTTTCTGAATACAGTTGCCTTCTGAGAGCCTCTCCAAGTCAAACTGCATTTCCGATTGCCCGAACTTTGCTTGCTGATGAACTTTTGATTCATGAAGTGGCCACTCTAGGTGAAAATTTTCATAGAATTCAATTAAACCAAGCTGATTGTGGTTGGTTCTAAGAGTGAACAGGAGGGGAGGTGGAGATACAGGAGAAAACCCCAGTACTGTAAAAATCACCTTTAAGGCAATTGCCCAAATAATAGCTTTTTGCTTCCTGCAAGATTCTATCCACAATGCCTTCTACGGACTCTGATTTTACAGCCAGCACTGAATGCTTTAACCAAGTTTTATCAGTTTTCATTCCCCTTGATCATCTGAAGTTACAACTGAGGTATGAGAGCCAATGACAGGCTCCCTGCCCCCACTGCAGCCCCCGCCCCCCGCCCAGTCTGACCGCATCTCCTAAAAGGATCGCTGTAGCTCTGTGACATTTTAATTTGCCAGAATGAGACAGAATGTAAGCAGGCCGGCTCAGGTCTGCACATTTATCTTGCTTGCGGGAAATTAGTGCTGGCTCTAGAGCACACCCACTGTATACACCAATGAAAAAACACAATTCAATTTGTGTTGGCAGCTTTAGGAGAGCAGGGCAACCATTTGTTAAGTGCACGGTAATTCAGCGCCTGTTTTTGCGAAGAAGCAGCGCTGAATCCCCCAGGTGGCAATTTGGTCGGCAGATAAGTGAGTTCCCAGCCCTCTGGCAAGTTTCTGGGCAGAAGGCTGCTCTTCGTGGTGCTGTGGCCCCAGAATGGTGCTTCTGTTGGCCACATGTGCCAGGGTCAGCAAACATGCAACCAAGTGGCATGCAGGGGGCTTCACACCAGGACGCGACTGATGCACTTGTGAAAGGCACGTGATGGCACTGAGTGATGCCAGGGAAATGTTTTAATCTGAGGACACGCTGTGCACCTCCTGAGCCTCCCCAGTCGAGATCTACCTAAAGGCTCCTGCCTGACTCACCCAGGATGGGATGAGGAAGAGCTCTGGGCAGGAGGGCTGTGCTTAGAGGGTGGCTGCATGGGCGGGTGGAGGCAGGGACTAAGGCTGACTGATTTGTGGCTCAGGGTGTATGAAGTGAATTAGAGGTATATTTTAGATGCTGGAAAATGGACAAAACAGAGAAATATGATGTGCTGAAAAGCATGTCCCCAAATAATCACAAGACATTAATAGGCAGGCTTACCAGTGTGCTTTGTCCCAAACTCACCTGCACTTTCAGCTCTTAGACACCAGGAGGAAAACCTCAAACCCTCTTTCCTGCCTCCTCTAGGGCCATCCTGTTGGCCTCAGTCTGGGTGGTGCCCTACACTTCCTTCTCTCAGCCCCTTTCCTAATACCACGCACACTGCCCTCTGACCCTAGGCTAGCTTGGCAGCTTCCCTTCAACTCTCATCACCAGCTTGGTGATCATTTCTGTGCCTGCCCAGGGCTCTCGGTGCAGCCACACTTGCAGACTGCAGATGTACCCGACAGCCCCAGCAAACAGGTCCTCATGAAGACTTCCTGCTGCCTCTCAGCCCATGTCACCCTTGGCGGGAGGCCAAGACCTATCCGTATTCTTACAGGAAGTGACACTGAAAGGTTATACAATAAACTACTATTTTTGGGCTCAGATTGGGGCTTCAATATCTTTGAATCATTTACCCCTCTGCGCCTCAGTTTCCTCATTTGGGAATAAATAGATACTGCCTTCAGATGACATTTGTAATGGTCCTGATATGCCCTATACCCAGCATTCACATACTAAACCATACTGCCCCTTCCCTCAGCTGTGACAAAAGGCAGGAGGGTGTCTAGCTGGTCTTAAATAACGCAATAATAACAATAGCTGCACGGGAGGGGTGGGGTTGGTCAATCTAGAAGGAGAGAATTTGGGGCCCTGATAATGAAGACTTCAAGTAACAGCAGAGAAAGGAGACGGGGCATGCTGTAGCTCCATACATCACTGTCTATCCCAGGCCCATCCTTCTAGCACAAGCAATCTCCCACAGCTCGGCAAACACAAGACTGTCTCCTCATAGCTTCCTCACTTCCAAGATGGCCTACAACCCTCATCTGGGAGCAAACCAGAAGCTTTGCAAAGCCCTGCCCTGGTCCTCACATGAATTGCTAGGTGATGAGTCTTTACTAGCAATCTAAACAGATAGTCTAAGTCAATTCTCAAGACAAGGCATTTCTTCTTGCAAGATAGGGTCTTTGGTTCCTAGACCTGGGCTGTTTCTGGGATCAGAGGAAAGGCACGAGAGAAAGGCACTGGACAGGTGAGGTGATACACCCTGGCTACATTTGGCTCTTTCCTCTGGGCAGTGGACCAGGAGAGAATCATGATCTCTAATGTACCCTGTATTTCCACGGTCAGCTGAGTACAGGCTATTAAGAGAATCATAAGAATGCTGACGCTGAAAGGGCCTTTGAGACAGTTTTCCGCAATGTTTTTCCAACTGTGCTCTGTAGAGTCCTGGTTAGAGAAGGGGGCCTCGGCGCCTGTCCTCAATGAGAATACGCCCACTCTGTGCCCTGCTTTCTCTCCATGGGTGTGTGGCCATGAAGGCTTCACCTGGCATAAAGGGTTCCTCTGCAAGAAAACAAAAACTGTCACGTGCTGATTTCATGTCCATCTGTCAGAGTCAAAGGAGCCAAGGACCAGAGAACTGGAGAGACTTGCCCAAGGGCCCCGGCTGGTTAGTGCAGATCCCAGCCTGGACCTGCCTCTGCCTCAGGGCCCACCTTCCCTCCCTCTACCTGCTACCCTTCAGGCAATCAGGGCGGTGTCTCTGTGCTCTCTTGGCTGGTGATGGCAGGAAGCACAGACAGGGACTGCTGAGTGTGGAAAGGGAGCTGGGTGGTCTCAGCAGTGTTGACACAGTGGTGAAGAGGTACTAGCCACGTGCACTGTGATGTTCCAGGGAGTTCTAGATTTGCCAAGTTCTTTCTTCACCATCAGTGGCCGCTCTGCTGATGGATCTGGGAAACCGAAGTGCACCAAGCACTACCAGGCAAAGAGCCCAAAGCCCAGGGCTCTAGCCCTAGCTCTGCAGCCAATTCATCATGCGACCTTGGACAAGTAATTTGTCTCTAATTACCTTATCTAAAAAGGGACTTTTTCTCTAAGGTTCTTTCCAGCTTTTGAATTCTAGGCTCCCTCTGATCTTTAAAGATGATCTCATCCTTGTACTAATGGCTGTATTTTATATCAACTTTGCCATGAAAAATAGGTATCTGCTTCTCGTTTCTATCCCTCAAGCTTCAGGCACTTTAAAGATTCTCATGGATTATTTAATTTGACCTTAAACAAGGTGAGATTCTTGTCCACATGGGACTGACATGATAAAAAAGGTTCAGCCAGACTTTGATGATATGGTTATACACAAAGAAATACCCGACAGCCTCCCTGCATACCCTTGGCAATGTCCTCTGTACACTTTGCTGTATTTTTCTTTTCTGCTATGCCCTGCAGATGAACTCAGCATAGAGGAGCTGCCTGAGGCTTCTCCAGGAGCACCCACTATGTGCCTGGATTGAAAAACTGTGCAAGTAGTCAACTCATCAGATTGCGAAATAGCTGCTCTGAGGGATGAGCGGGAGGCACGGGGGTCTTACGGGTGTGGAGGGAGGATGTGCGGCAGGCTGAAGGCAGTTCTACATGCTTTAGAGATTGCATACCTAGAGGAAAGGTTAACGCGCCTCTCAGCAGACTTCAGTCTTGACCAAGCCAGCCGCGTGGATATATCACTCCCAAAGAAGGCATAATTCTAGGAGTCAACAGCTTCAAGTTCTTCACCCACCAGAGCCTGGACTCGTTGCAGGAAAAAAGCAATGATTCACTGTGAGGCTTGAGAATAGTATTAAATTACTTGTCCATTATTAGATGATTTATGCTGGGATTGGGTTGAGAGGTCCCTTCATTGCTTTCTTCTCCTCACCCCACCCACCTCAGCTCCCACTACTGCCCAAATAGTCACAGAATTTATAACATAGAAATTGGCCCTGAGACACGGAGCAGTGGCATTTTCTTTCTGCCAGGGGTTTTGCTACTGTGTTGGTTTTATGCATATGTCCAGATGATTCTTATATTAAGGCCACAGGAAAAAAAATTCAATTTGGTTTTTATTAAAGTCCAACCGCTGCCCTGCCAGTCAAACCCATTTATCTCACTGAGCATGGATTGCTCATGTCAACCAGTGATTACCGTGCGCTACCTCGATAACAGCCTGCTGATTATCCCAACATCTGAAAAGCTGCCTTTTGTAAATTACATTGCAACTAATGAAGCCCAGATGCACTCGCTTCGGTGTCCTCTCTTACTCCCGCTCGCTCTCTCTGTCACGCATGGGAGCCAACGTGCAAGGCCAGCTCTGGCATCTGAACGTCATTTTCACCAAAGCTGAGGATTTCAGGCCCAACCACAGGGAAGGTCTCCTTTCCCTGCTGTGTGGAAATCAGGTTTTCATACCCTCTTCTGATTTAATACGCTTTCTCCCAAACTTTGTTTGGGAGTCATATTAGAGCTCCCTTATTACAGTCAACACCGAAAACCCAGATACCACACAACACTTTAATTTAGGATAATAAGGAAGATGAACAACATGTGGTGCCGATCGTGTAGGTGCAAGGGCTGTGATTTTTAAATTACACTAAACAGATGTGAAGGGGAAAGATGCCATCCATATGACAGTTTAGTTCAGCTTGAATAAAGACAGGCCTGACGCAGTTTGGGGCTGTTTACACCATCAGGCTGCCCAATGGCGGGGAGTCAGAAAGGCTAAACAGCAAGCGCGTGCCTCCGGCTCAGCAGCGGTCAGTGTTTGCTGGGTGACGGCTTGACTGCCCTTCCCGTCTCAGTTTCTCCGGTCTCAGGCAGAGAGAAAGAAGTGTTAAGGGCTAGGAAGAAGGGGAGAATCAGTAAGGATGAACATATGGTGTCTCTTTTCCCAAGGTCAAGGTCTTATAATCATCTCTAAGATCAGTTCATGTGGTTTTGCCAAGAACTGCAGTGGACAGAGAGTGTGCAAAGCCACAGCTCAAGGGACAGGCTTTTTCTGGTGGAATCTACCCAGAGCCCCAGAGCCAAGGGATCCCCCCAGCCCCAAGAACCACTCTGCTGTACACACTTTCCACCACTCTCTTCTCACATTCCCTACTGTCAGTGTACTAGAGAGGGAAGGCACTGCAAAGGCGAAGTGTGGTCTAGGGTGCCTAGAGGTCAGGTTTGCAGGTCAAGGTTAGACAAATAGGGGTCACTTGGACCAAGACCCAGAGCCCCAGGAAGTAACGATCATCATGGATAACGAGGGTGGTGAGAGAGATGAGGGCCACCAGCCCTCTGGATGCCCAAAGCAAGGATTCTCTCTCTCTTTTCTTAATTTTTTTTCTTTCCAAATTGGAATAATTCCTGAAGAGCCTGGGCATTTGACCCTGCCAAGCTTTTGTTCAGTGATGGCTTAAATGTCCATTCTCACTCATTTTCCTGCCTCGTAGCAGAGAGAAAAGTATGGAAAGGCTGAGATGGAGGAGAAATGGCCATGGGTGAAGGTGGTCTGCGGAATGGATTGCAGGGCAGTGTCGCGGTGCAGCCCTGCCTCTGCCCCACCCCTGCATGCAGACCCACGCTGAACACTCATTCAGCACCCACTGGACCCCGACTGTGTCAGGCACGAGGCTGGTGCTGTGAAGACCCATAAATATCTCTCACTTAGTCTCTGACCTTCATTAGGGAGGATGAGAACTGTACAGAACAGCATCCAGAGGATAGAATAGGACTGGGAGTTCCTAAGAGGAACAGAAACAGGCATGGCAGAGGAAAACGGCCTTGTTGCTGAGACCGACGTGGAGGAAGGACTCTTTGAGTAGATTTTAGGAGCTCCACTGCAAATCCAAGAAGAATGGGCCTTCTGGGTTTATTTCTACATGTGCAGAATGGATTTTGATCTGTATTTTTCTCACAAGGCCTGGAGAAGGAGTTTGAGGCAGCAGCTCATTGGACCAGTCTAGTGATTAGAACCTAAAATCAGGGCCTTGGGATTGGGCGGTGCCATGGATGTGACAGATTGCTCAGACACCTTGTCCTGGACATTCTCGCCTATGCTGTATCTGCCAGGCTTCTGCAAATTAAAGGGGCTCTGTGATACCACCTCACTCTGTCAGTTTCTGTGTTGATGCTCTACAGAACACTGGGCTGCACACTACTTCTAAAGGACAGGATTCTCCAAAGTCTGCCATCACGACTCCTTTCCAGGGAGTGGCCACCCTTGTTTCATAGACAGTCACAGAGACAGACAGAAGTAGACGAGGGGGATCAGAGGGCATGAGACACAGATGCAGAGGAAGACAGAGTCAGAGGCTGAACAAGAGAAGGCCAAGACTTTTCCAATGTCATCTTCACACAAGGAAAAGAAAGAAAAGCCAGAATTCCAACTAGGCATTCTCAATCCAGAGAAACTGTCTTTCCACTGTACTTTGCATCCTGCTGTTATTAATAATAATATAATGCAACTGAACGTTTGCATTGTGCTTTAATTGCAAAGCATTCTAGCCTCACAGTTAGTTATCCAGTAATCTTTTTACCATTATCAGTCTTTGTTTAGAGAGGAAGAAACCAAATCACACAGACATGGGATGGTTTGCAGTGAGTGACTGGTCAATGGAGGACCCTGAAGTCTTCCTCTCCATTAACTCAAGAAAGCTCCCCAGATGAAACCAAACCTTCTGGCTGTCTGCTCAACCCCCAGTCAAAGCCAAGCAGTGATTCACCAAGAACATGGAAGTGACATCTCTCTCTTTAAGATTTACTTATTTGAGGGGCCAGTGCTGTGATGCAGTAGGTTAATCCTCTGCCTGCCACACCAGCATCCCATGTGGACACCGGTTCTAGTCCTAGCTGCTCCTCTTCCAATCCAGCGCTCTGCTATGGCCTGGGAAAGCAGCAGAGGATGGCCCCTGAACTCACATGAGAGACCTGGAAGAAGCTCTTGGCTCCTGGCTTCGGATCGGCACAGCTCCACTGTTGCGGCCATTTGGGGAGTGAACCAGCGGAAGGAAGACCTTTCTCTCTTTCCCTCTCACTGTCTGTAACTCTACCTCTCAAATAAATAAAATAAAATAATTTATTTATTTGAATGGCAGAGTTACAGAGAGATAGAGAGCTGGGGAGGGAGACAGAGGGAAAGAGGGAGAGAGAGAGGGAGAGAGAGACAAAGAGAGAGAGAAAAGGGGAGAATCTTCTGTTGGTTTACTCCCCAAATAGCTGCAACAACCGGAGCTGGGCTGGTTCCAGGCCAGGGACCAGGAGCTTTTTCCTGGTTCAACTTCTGTGCAGGGGCCCAAGAACTTGGGCCATCTTTACTACTTTCTCAGGCACATCAGCACGGAGCTGGATTGGAAGTAGAGCAGCTGTGACTCAAACCGGCACCCATGTGGAATGCCAGTGTCACAGGCAACAGCTTTACCCTCTATGCCACAATATTGGCCTCAGGTCAGACACATCTTGATTTTAATTCCAACCATTCTTGACCTCAGTTTCCTGATTTTCAACATCAAGATAAATATGCTCCATCTGTTCCCTTCCTTCTCTGGTTCTAATTGCCAGGAGAATCCTGTTTGCTTCCTGTCTTAAACAAACAAACAAACAAACAAACACCACCTTTCTTGGGCTCTATTCTCTCTACCTTCTGTAGAGCTGAATCTACAGATGTAAAGGCAGTCCAGAGTCCTGGAGCCTCTCTCTCTCGCTTTTGGTCACCTGTCCCATATCTTGTAGACACAACTATCTGATGCAACAGATAAACTCTTCTACAGAAAACATGGATGTTAACAGGGCAAGCAGTTGGCATACGTGCTGGGGGATTGCACAGTTGCTAGTTGAAATCTCATTATCTGCCTAAATTTGTTTACTAAATAAATGAGACCATCTATTTATTTGTCATGTAAATTTAATTTGAGGCCAATTCATTTACTCCATGTCTATCAGCAGTCATCACCTCCTCTAGCTCAGCATCCCAGTCACTCTAGCCATGTCAAGAAATAAAAATTAGCTTTTGTCTTTCATTTTTTAAAAAGATTCATTTACATATCTTGAAAGTCAGAATTAGAGAGAGACAGAGAGCGGGAAAGAGAGACAGAGAGAGAGAGAGAGACTTTCCATCCACTGGTTCATACTCCAGATGGCCAGGAAAGCCAGTGGTAGACCAGGCTAAAGCCAGGAGCAAGGAGCCTCATCCTGGCCTCCCACTTGGGTGGCAGGGGCCCAAACACTTGGGTCATCTTCCACTGCTTTTCTTAGGCCATTAGCAGGGAGTTGGAGTGAAAGTGGAGCAGCAAAGATATAAACCATTACCCATATGGGATGCCAGTGTCACAGGTGGTGGCTTTATCTGCTACACCACAATGCCAGACCCCGTTTCTGTCTTTCTTGGGTCTTGGCACTGGAGCACTCGCAGGCAGAAAGCCAAAAGAAAATGACAAATTGGAGGAGGAATAAAAGGGGTGGAAGTTCAAAGAAAGATTCTCCAAAACCAGCATACTAGAAACACCCCATCAAATCTGAGTAGGTTCTCTATGAGAAGGAGTCCTCAGGAACCATCCTTGAGTCCAGTCTGGCAAGGGCAAGGTCACAAGTAGTGAGTCCAGGGCATTCACTCTATGGTACAGGGCTTCTTCTTCCATCCTTTGTTAAGTGACGGTTCCCCTAATTTTAAATATGATGAATGTCTTTTGAGAGTTTTTACCAAAGTAAAATCTGAGAAAAGTTCATGGTTGGTTCACCTGGATCTTAATAGAAATTTTGCAAGCAAATTAGTGAAACAAATGTGGGAAATCTTGGATTTAACACAGTCTGAGTTGGTAACGTGTGCTGTGACGCTTAGAGAGGCATATGGAATAGCAGGGTTTCCTGCCATCCGTGTGACGGTGGAATGCTCCCCCTCTTCATGGAGAAAACTGGCAACCAAGGATCTACCAGACTCATTCCAGAAAGGGTGGTTCACATTCTAGCTCTGGACTTAGTCAAATGACCAGAATGCTTTTCAGATTTGCATCTTACTATGGTGACATCAGCCTATATGTTGAGGTCATGGTCAACAATGCTGCCAAGGATGCATTGTTAGGATCATGACTCAGAAGCTGTTGAATACTGGCCTCTCTTAAAGGATCCATGTAGAACGTACAGTTTCAGACCACACACCTTTTTGTTAAATGCTGGTTTGATTTTACTTTAACAACAGTGTGAACTGTGTACCAGACAGCACTCTGTTCATGCTCGCTTCTAGGAAGCCTACAGAGACTTCTGTGGCTTCTTCTATCAGGTATATTGTACTACATGGCGTGGCTTCTCACATTAAAGACATTCTGAGGTCCATGGCAATTTTCTTATCCATGATCTGTTCTTCATCTTTGTCATTTTTAACTTGCTCAATTATTCATTCATAGCCTTCAACACTAAATTCTTTTTAGAACAAGGGAGGCTATGAATAGCTAATTAAAATTTTGAAATGATCATTTTAAGCAGAAAATAAAAGTCAACTTTAATCCTAGCACCTGGAGAAAACTACACACTGTCAATATTATGATAATGAGCTATTTCATGTTTGTATACAAGATACAAACTTGTATATAGTGTATGATTCTATTTTGCAAAATTGGAATCATATGCTATATATGAGGGTACTTCAAAAAGTGGAAAATGGAATTAAGAGGTTAATTACATTTTGGTATAAAAATTTTTGAATCCATGCAAATTTTTTCATAAAATGCATTTTTCCATGAACTTTTTGAAGACCCCTCCTATAGGTCCCCCGTACTTGGAGGAAGGGAAAGATGCTTCCCTATTTCAAACCTTGGCATAGACACCAAGTCCCCGGACTTCCAGTGCAGCGGATCTGTGATTCCTGGCTGTTGCTTGAGGTATGTCAGCTACATTTGTCTTTCACAACTGACTGAGGCTGCAAGCTGGAATTGCAGCGCAACACAAAGCATGATTTCATAAGAAAGGAGAAAGCCCAAGGTGATGTGGGCCCTGGTTCTCTGAGACATCACTGCCCCTGCACGAGGCAATCAAGGTGATTTTTGTTTTTGCATTTGTTTTTTCTGAGATGAACTAGCTGGAGAATCCAAAGCTGCTAGTCTCTAAAACACACTTCCCTTTTCAGTTCCTCATTGGTTGGCCTGGAGCAAACAGCATTTTGCTTTTGGTTTTCTTGAGAACATTCAACTCTGAGCAGCTTTGCCTCTTTTTCTTTAACTTCTTTGATTCTTTATCTTTCATACAAACAACTGAAGCCTGGGTGATGGGTCTACTTTTAATAAATTTCCAAAAACAAATACAGGTGACAGGCAGTTATATTTATTTATGTGCTAAAAATAAACATTTCTAGAAAACAGCTTATCCCTCTAAAAACAAGAGTGTACAGAAATACCAAAATATTGATTAGACATGAGTGACTGGGTAGGAAGGTAGATAGGTGGAGCAGATCTCTACAGCACGTGGGGAGGCTGAGTCTCCTTGAATCCAGCCCTCTTCTCCATTATTGGGTCACAAGATGCCTCTTCTAGGTAAGGATAGCAGAGAAGAGATCCACAGTAATTGGGCCCATAGAGTCTTCTGTCCCCATTCTGGACAAAGTGCCTTTTACCTGTTCATGTTGAGGATTCTATAGGTGGACGACTTTGTGTCCCAGCTTTCCCAGGACTGTCTCTGTGTATGTGTATTGTTTTCTTTGACTCTCAAAAGGCTCTCAGTTGGGAAAGAAAGTTAACAGTTCCCTACTTATTCATAGAGAAAAAAGATGAGAAGGAAATTAGGCTCTCTCTTTTTTTTCCTATAGATTTTGCAATTGAGGTAAGATGAGTTACACAGCATCCAGAGGCTGACAAACCTTTTTCCTTCCAAGGACCAGTGAGTAAATGTGTTAGGCTTCGCAGGCCAGAGAATCTCTGTTGTAGTTTCTGAGCTTGGCTGGTGTAGAGAAAGTGGCCAGAGACTTTTGTATAAACAAATGAGCTTGGGTGTGTTCCAACTACAGATTATGTGCAGAGAGAGAAACTGGGATATCATGTAACTTTCATCTGTCAAAATAGTTTTCTTCTTTTGATCTTTTCCCAATTATTTAAAATGTAGAAGCTATTATTAACTCATGGGCCACTTTTGGCCTGAAGGTTGTAGCTGCCCTGCTGCGCTGTTCTCTCAACTTCATGAATGGTGCTGGTGGACAAGCCCTCCACTTCCCCGGCAGCCTTCCCAGTGGACAGATGTACTTGGTGTACATAGAGTGTCATGGCCATCAACATTTGCATTTATATAGCCTCAGCATGCACACGAGGTCTGAGCACTTCAGAGGTGGAAGCAACCCTATCATCCCTGGGTGGAGCGTGATTTTCAACAACGGAGTGAGCAGTGATAGGTGAGACAGATTATGAATAATTTGTGACTGATAATGAACTGCCGAAGCCTACAAGTGATTTATGCCTATTTATAAGTCACAGCAGTTGTGATGTTCTCTCTGCCACAAGGCTGTTCTCCCTCACTTGCCTTTGGATTTGCTCTCAGAGGTTTGCTGCAGGGTGATTGACAGGTGAGGGTCATGGGCAGGACGAACTGCCATAATGTTCTAGATCTGCATGGCTGAGTAAGGTGGAGAAACTCTGGCTTAGTCCTCCTTCAGCTTTTATCAGACAGGGAAAAGATCAGAACAGCCCCTCAAGCAAGGGTTCAGGAAAAGTATGATGGTGCTGAGCTTGCACAGTGAGGAAGAACAGGATACAGAGACCAAGCAGCATGCTCAAGGCCGCACAGCTTAAAAACAGAAGATCAGGGCCGGCACTGTGGCATAGTGGGTAAAGCGTCCACCAGCAGTGCTGGCATACCATATGGGCACTGGTTTGAGTCCCGGCTACTCCACTTCTGATCCAGCTCTCTGCTATGGCCTGGGAAAGCAATAGAAGATAGCTCAAGTGCTTGGGCCTCTGCACCCATGTGGGAGACATGGAAGAAGCTCCAGGCTTCTGGCTTCAGATCAGCCCAGCTCCGGCTGTTGTGGACATTTGGGGAGTGAACCAGTGGATGGAAGACCTCTCTCTCTCTCTGCCTCTGTCTCTGCCTCTCTGTAACTCTGCCTTTCAAATAAATAAATCTTTTTAAAAAAGAGAAAACAGCACATCATTTAAGTCCTGAAATGTGTGGGTTTTGACACGAACACAACTTTCAGGATCAGGAGTCTCAGAGAAACCTCACAGCCCAGTCTTCAAGCTCAGACCATGATAGTATCCCAAGGCACTGGCTAACTCTACCTGGGTTGTGGAGTTAGGTCTTCTCATTCACAACAGTAGAATGGTAAGTTGCACTATCCCCATTTTACAGATGATTAACTGTATTTTCAGATTATCAATACCTAGACCAAAAGGTTTTAATCACTATCAAGGAACTGACATAATGTCCTTCTAGACAAGTCTGAATCGACTGCCACCAAGTAGATATCTCGATGCCATATGGAAGCTCTTGGGCTGAATGCAAAGTGAACAATGAGTAGCCTCTACTGTGCCTGTCAAATTGTCAGACTGGAAGGACTCTGGGGCTCACTGCATGCAACTCTTTGTGTGCCAGGGAATAAGACAGGAATTGAGCACTTTAAGGAAAAGTAGCCCCTGCAAGGCTGTCCATCCACAGGGAAAGCAGCTTGAACAGCTTGTCACCAAAAGAACTTCTGCAGCAGCCAATGCTTTCGGATCTACAGGACAATGGTAACCGATGCACATAATTATGGCCTGAAGGCATGCAGAGAACAAATGCGTTCTTAATCCTGAACCATTTGGTTATTCCAAACATAATGTCATTGTAGTTTTATGTTTTAATTATTTGACAACTGATCCCTAATTTGTTTGGTGCTAATTAGTTAGCAGTGGTACATACAAATCATAATGGTCTGGGGTTTGTTTTCAGCTGGTCATTTTTAAGGTTACATTTTTCTTACATCTTAACTCATGCTCCTGTTCAGTTGACAAAGATACCTTGCTTGACCAAACCTTCTGTCAGACCCAGCTGAGTATTTTCTTGTAAAATCCAATTTTAGCAAGAATGTTAATTCGTTTTGGCAAAAACTCCCTACCCTGAGTATCTGATCGTCCTCAATAACTGATCCTTCACCATCCCCAGGAAACATCTGATCGCCATGGCCTGTCCTCAGCAAGAATCCTGTTAGGTCGCTTTAGCCAGAATCCCCATTGGTTCAATCTATACTGGGAACTGAGCCAAATTTCTCCAAGCCCTTTGCAGGGAGTCGCTATCCCTATGTTGATGGTCCTGAATAGACTACCTTCTTAGGCAGTAACAAATATCTTGAAATAACTGTAATAATAACATACTAACATAGTAATCCCTGTGTGAAAACACAACACCAGTGCCATCTAAGGAGCCTCATTTATCAGGTCCTTCAGGCTTCCTCAGGCTGACAAGCCACATTCTTTGCTATTTCTTTTGTGTTATTGGCAAGCAGTTCAAAGAGTTAAAAGTCCTCCTAAATGTGGGATCTTAAAGACTACTGGGTTTATCCAAGCATCCAGGCAGCCACAGCCAGGATGTAAACAAACTGAAACACAGAAAGCAAGACAAAGAAACAGGCAGGAGGGTTGGAGGTAGCAAGTGGGAACGGCTGCCTCCTCAATTACACTTCCGAGCTGTGAAACATTAATGTCGACGGCTAGAAGCAGGGAAGAATATAAAATACCAGGGGCAACTCTGCCAGGACGTAAAGGGACAGAAACAAACACAGAGTTCCAAAGCAACACCTTAGGAGACTGTTTTGGGTTTTCCTTAAAAGGCCAGGCAGAATAGAGAGACAAGGAATGAGAGCACGGTTCACAAAGAGAGAGAAATGGAAGCAGAGGATGTAAGAGAAGAAGGAATAAAAAAAGAATGATTTTTGTCCCAAATAATCCATTTATGGAAACTTAATTATGTGTATTACATCATCTTCTCTGAGTGGTGGCTGGTGCCCTCACATTGTTATGCAGCTAAAATGAAGCCTTTGGGCTGTTGCTAGCATTTTTCAGTACTTGGGTTTACTCTACTACTGTCTCATCTATCTTGATCCTTTTTTGGCTTGTGATCCCAGTCTGCCAATCTTCATTAGATCGCTGTCTGTCTCCAGTACAAACTCAAGGCCACCATCCTTGGAGACTGGCAACAGTGTCACTGGAGAAGCAGCACTCCAAATACTCAGATGACAACCCTTCAGCAGGGGGCCTGAGAGATCAGAGTGAGAGGGAAGAGGGGGCCCGGACCTCTGAGTTGCCAACAGCTGATGGCTCCTGGGGTTGTTAGAGGTGTCCCGGTGCATCTGTATGCTTCTGGGTCTCTTTCTGATCCTTCTAATCCTCCTCTTTTGCTCCTGCTGCACCCTTAGTCCCAGGCTCAGACACATCACCTGCCGCTTGCCTGCTCAGAGCATTTGCTTACAAAGCTCTGTATAACCTGGGATCCACCTCTGCTCCTGTCTCATCTCAGGCCTGAGTCAGCACCACAAGCCCTCTCTGCTCCCTCCCCTGCTCTGGAATAAATAAGCTGTTTGGGCTGGAAAAATATTCCTCTTGACCGAGTTCTCAGAGCTGTCTCCCCAAAATGCACCTCGTGGAAGGAGGGAATAAAAAAGGTTTAATCTCTCCTTAGCCCTGTGGAGAGGGAGAGCTGGAGGTTACAAGTCGCCTGTCGCCTCCTCATTTGCAGAGGAGTGCTAGTGTTGGGTGACTAGACGATTGAATATTGGTGACAAGTGTCCTTCAAAAAGATAGGTACCAGTCCCAAACCCTGGGACCTGTGAAGATGACCCGATTTGATAGCAGCATCTTTGCAGATACAATTTAGATGGCCCCTACATTCAAAGCCTGGTATCCTTACAAGAGACAATGGAGGAGATCTGTGACACAGGGATTCAGGGAAGAAAGGCAGGCAAAGCAGGAGGCAGGGATGAGAGCGATGCTGCCCAAGCTAGGGAACTTCAGGGCCACCAGAAGCTGGAGGAGGCAAAAACTGTTTCTTTCCCAGAATCTATGGAAGGAGCTGGGCTCTGCTACAACTTGATTTTGGACTTTGTGCCTCTAGTCCTGTGAGAGAGCACATCTCTGTGGTTTTAGGCCACCCAGGTTGTGATCATCTGCTGTGGCAGGCCTAGGAAGCTAGCGCCTGCCCCTAGGCTAATGCTATCCATAACAGAATATTTTAATTGACGCATATAGGATGGAAGGCCATGGACTGGACCTCACGAGTCAGGAGAAATCAGCCATAGGTCAGGGCACCACAGTGCCTGGTTGGCATGTGGAGTAGGAGCTCTGGATAAAGTCAAAGGTAACGTTGGTCTCTGAAGGGGCACTGGGTATTTAGCAAGAACAAAAGAGCAGGGCGACAGGAGGTCAGAGAAGGCCCAGGAGGAAAATAGTTGGAGGCATTTCAAATATCTGCAAAGGCTAAGCCACTGCCTATAAATGAAACAAAGTGGAGAGTATGGGCAGATTAGGGTTTATTGCCCTAGGTCATAGCCTCCTTGAGAATATGGGGGATACATATTATATGTCCATTTTGTGTTATTATAATGAAATGCCTGAGGCTGGGTAACTTTCTAAGGAAAAGATGTTTATTTAGCTTACACTTCTGGGGGTACAAGGCCTGCATCTAGTGATGGCCTTCTTGAGACAGGGTTCCATGGTGGTACGGGGCATCCCATGGCAAGAGACAGGGAGCACGTGTGTGTGTGTGTGTGTGTGTGACACTCTGGTCTTTCTCTTCTTACATAACCGCCAGGTTTCAATCATGGGGGTTCCACCCTGGAGGCCTTTCTAATCCTCATCCCCTCCCAGAGATGCCCCTCTAAACACCACAAGCAGATACAGTGTCCACCCTCTTATTATCTCACAGTGGAGATTAAATTTCAACCCAGGAAACATTAAAACTGTTATCCAAACCATAGTCTTCTGTCTCAGCCCAAGGATTATGTCCTTCTCACAAGAAAATATGATCATTCCATCCTCAACAGTCCCAAAGTCTTGACTCAAACTAGCCTCAGTTTACAAGTCCAACGTCTCATCTGAGATTCAAGACAAACTCCTAGCTGTGGGCCTAGAAAGTAAAAACAAGTTATCTACGCCTAACACACAAAGCTGACATCAGCACAGGGTATGTGTTCCCAGGCCAAAAGAGCAGAATAGACAAGTAGAATGGAGTAACCAGCCCCAAACAAGTCCAACCCAGCAGAGGAGACATTAAACCTTAAAGCTCCCTGTCTGGGCTCCTGTACACACTGCAGTAGGGGGTGTGTGGGGTTGCCCCTCAAGGCCTTGGCAGCCTCATCCCTGTGGCTTTACTGGTCCACATGGCTGTTCTCACAGGTGGCACCCTGACATCTGCAGCTTTCCCAGGTGGGAGGCTCTGTTTTCTGCAGTTCTTGCTGCAGTTCCACTCCCACGACTCCACTATGCATTGCCCCTTTGGGAGCTCTCTGCTGCAGCTCCCACTCAGTGAAAAATTTCTGCCTAGCCTCCTTTGACATCTTGGTGGAAGCTGCCCTGACCCCATGATTCTCGCATTCTGTGCACCTGTAAAACAAGCAGCACTTGGAGGCCAAGGTGTGCTGCCAGCATGAGCTGTGCCTAGGCCCACTTGCAAAGCTGCAGCCACAGAGCACATCAAAGAGTAGAGACCCAGTGGAGTCCCAAGGTGGCCCTGGGCAGCTAGCCTGTAGAGGGCACCCCAAGCTCTTCCCTAAAATAGCACAGGGGTGGCCTTAAAAACTTCTGAGATGTCCTCAAGGCCCTTCTCCAATTGTCCCAATGCAAAGCAATTGGCTCCCAATTTGTTCCTGCAAATCTCTTGAGCAAGCAGCAGCTCAGCTGCACCCCTGTGCACTTTTTCTTCATCTCTTCTCTGGTCAGGCTGCACATTTTTCCAATCTTTCTGCTCTGTTTCCTTTTGCTCTTGAATTGCACTGAAAGCAGTTGAAAGTGCCCATATGGCCACTTTATCGTTTGTTTAGAAATCTCTTCCGCCAGTACTTTACCAGTCGTGAGTTCAGCCTTCCATGAAGCTCCTAGGGCACGACATAGCCCAGCTGAGTTCTTTACTAGTTCCTAAAGAGGAGAGCCCTTTCTCCGATTTTCAACAGGATCCTCATTTCCACCAGTATTCTGGATCACTCATCTAATTCTGGATCTTCCTTCTCTTGTGTTCTTCTGGGCTCTCACCAGAGTCAACTGAGATCAGCTGCAGTCTAAGCTTTTTCCAGCCTGCTCGTCCAAACCACCAACCTACGTTCATTACCCAGTTCCAAAGCCACATCCACACTCAGGTGTTTGTTATTCACAACAGCCCCCTCTTATGCACCATTTTCTGTTATTAGTCCATTTTCTGTTACCAATAACTCAATATCACAGATTGGGTAAGTTTTGATGAAAAGAGGTCTATTTAGTCCACAGTTCTGGAGAGACAAGCAGGCCTAGGGCATCACATAGCTAGGGTTAGGAAGCATGCACAGGTGTGTGTGTGTGTCCACATGCATGTTTCTCTCTCTCTCTCCCACCCTCTCTTCTTTCCTCCCGGTTCCACCCTCCCTCTTCCCCACCCCCTTCTTATGTAGGTAGCTACCAATAATCAATCATGGTCTCTACCGTAATGATCTTATTTAATCCAATAACATCCCACAGGCCCACCTTGACTCAGCACAATTGGGTTAAATATTGATCCTCATAATATCTCATAATGAGGGCTTAATTTCAACATATGAACCAGAGGGACACTCAAATCATAGCCGAACTATCGCAGGGGAATTGTCCCTTCTTCACCAACATCACCGCCCAACACTGCCTCAGAGACCCCTTTTCCAGCTATACCCCTTACCTCCCCTTCCAAAGCCAGTTTCCTGGGAAGCACGTAAGGCCTTCCAGAAGGTGTTCAACTTTGACAGAGCAGAAATAGCACATTTGCCTTGGAGGGAACTTGAGGGCTGTGCATTTTGGAAAGAAATGAGGTCGTGAGCCAAGACACTCCTTAATTCAAAGAAAACCAAAAACACAATGAAAGAAAGATGTTGTTTTGCATGCAGAGAGATGGGATGAGCTTGGTAGTTAAATTTAGAAGCCATGAAGTTCAGAAAGTGCAGCAGAATCCTCTTCTTTTTATTTCCTCCGGTACACTATTGGACTATGGCAAATCATAAAATTCTCAGGACAAGCCTCTCTACCGGTGATGACTGAGAGGTATGCTGGTGCTAATGGTACCAGCTTTAGAACAGACTGTAAGATGTTCAGGAATTTGAAAGAAGGTTGTTAAATATAGTCATTATAAAATTTAAGACATACAAAACCAATTAAACCAGTGCTTCTCACTGAGGGTGATTTCATACCCCAGGGGACGTTTGGCAACATCTAAAGAGGTTACTGGTAGTCACCACTGGGGATGCTACTGGTATCTAGTGGGTGGAGGCCATAGATGCCTAAATACTCCACAATGACAGAGCAGACTCCACAACAAAGAGTTGGCCAGCCTCATATATCAACAGTACCAAGGCTGAATTTAAAGTAAATTTTTAAAACAAAAGTAATAAATAACTCAGAATTGATCATTTCCTAATTATTATTAGTATGTATGTTTTTGAGGTTCTAAGTTGAGATGGATAGTGTACCTGTCTGGTGGAAATATGCAGTGGTGTGACCAGTGCATCTCTCCAATTTCACATTCAGTAAAATCACGTCAATAGCTTAAAGCTGACCATGGCAAGACTACTGACGCCATGGAAAGAGGCAAGCACCACACCAGCACCAGTTGGTGCACAACTTCATGGCATATCCTTGGAGACAGGGGCTTGGGTATCTGCAGGTGAGTGGAGGTTTCTCTTTCTCACTTTTACTTCCCTCAAAAAAACTCAGTGAATCAAAGACCTCTTTTTCTAAACAGAAGCAAAGGAGGGGGCCAAAGGAGGATTGTTAGGTCTTTGATAAAAATGCAAAAGGAAGGAACAGAAAGTACATGACATTTACAAGAAATAATTTTTAATAGAAAACTTTTAATAAATATAAATTGCTGAAGTACAACTTTTGGATTATAGCGGTTCTTCCCTCATAACCACCCTCCCAACCCCATACCATCCCATCTCCTACTCCCTCTCCCATCCCATTCTTCATTAAGATTAATTTTTAATTATCTTTATATATAGAAGATCAACTATGCTAAAAAAGCAAGTCATGTATCTAAATCTATCTATTTACATTATTAAAATATCTGGATGGAAAGTGAAAAGTTAATCCTCCACCCAGATGTCTTTTCTTTGCAATGCCAAATAGATGAATATTAGGAAATATTAAGATAACTTCCCACTTTTTTTTCTTGTTCAGATATTTGAAAACAATTTCATTTTTGCTAAAGCAGTGCTTGGTCTCATAGTGATCCAAGTTGGAAGCCTGGGCAACAGGTAGTGCCTATCTCAGCAGGGTTTGTTCTCTTGTCTTACACAGAGTTTAAGATTACTATGCCTGGGGCCAGCACTGTGGTGCAGCGGGTTAAAGCCCCATCTTGCAGTGCCAGCATCCCATATGGGTGCCATGTCGAGTCCTGGCTGCTCCTCTTCCGATTCAGCTCTCTGCTATGGCCTGGGAAAGCAGGAGAAGGTGGTCCAACTCCTTGGGCCCCTGCACCCACATAGGAGACCCGAAAGAAGCTCCTGGCTCGTGGCTTCGGATCAGCTCAACTCTGGCTATTGCAGTCATTTGGGGAGTGAACCAGCAGATGGAAGACCTTTCCCTCTCTCTGGCTCTGCCTCTCTCTGTAACTCCATCTTTTAAATAAATAAAATAAATCTTTTAAAAAAAAGATTACTCTGCCTTGTGCCAATAGTCTTTAAAGAATCTCTCTCAATAAGAAAAACAAAGAGAAGGGGACAGAGGAGGAAACAGAGAAAAACAAAACATTCTCAAGTAAAGGAAGAATTTTATAAATTTTAAAATCAAGTAAGTGAACCAAACAAGTCTAACGAGACAAAGTGGTGACATAGAATGCACAGCACAGGGGGAAAGTTTTCTGAAGCTGAGAGTGTTCTAGGACTGAAGGAAGAACACAGGAGAGTCCCACATAGTGCAGAAATAAAATCTGGGTGAAGAATAGGCATCTTGTGCTCCAGGTGCTAACAAGCTGGCTTGACAATGAGGAAACCAGACTGGGACCATGTCTGGGGAGGCATGAGCAAGGCAGTTTCGGCTCAGACCCCAGAAGCCCAGACAATGGAGCCCAGGCTCCTGTCCCAGAGGTAAAGGTAGAGTGTAGACAGTTAACAAGTTATCACTGAGCCTCTCAGTTGTCAGTCTACTGCCAATGGCCAAATCAGCTTCAGATTGAGGGACTTCCATAAAAATTAGCATCCTAGAAGAAAGGATTGGAAAAATCACTCCGAAACAGCATGATGGCACTGCTACTAACTGAGGGTGTGGGCAGTTTCTGTTTTCCTCTTTCTATAGTCCTGTGTGTGTGTATTATGGTATATTATGAATGTATGTATGGCTTTATTTATTTACTCTGTGTGTGTGTGTGTGTGAGAGAGAGAGAGAGAGAGAGAGAGAGAGAGAGAGAGAGAGAAATTTTCCATGCACTGGTTCACTCCCCAAATGCTCGTGAGAGCCAGAGCCACTCTAGGATGAAGCTAGGATCCTAGAACTCAATCCGAGTCTCTCACATCCTAAGCACTTGAGCCATTGACTCTTGACACCTTCCCCTACTGCAGGGTGTGCGTCAGTAGGAAGCTGGAGTTAGGAATGGAGCTGAGACTTGAGGCCTGGTCCTGTGTTATGGGATGTGGGGATCCAAAGCAGCATCTCAACTGTCAGGACAAATGCCCACCTTTATAGTTTTGTGTTAAAAATGTTCTACCATGAGAAAGGGCTAATTTGCAACCAGAAAAAAAGCCAGTTCTTTCTGAAAGGATAGGGTAAACAGAGTAAGTATTTGTCTGTCTGTATCTATCTATCCATCTATTCAATCCTATCTTATCCTATCGCACTCATCCACCTACCCACCTACCCACATGTGGTCTGTATCTACTTAGGTTGTAGTATAATTTAAAATATTTGGCTCAAAACACAGCACTGAACTGCCCTTGTTTTGTTTTGTTTATTATTAAAAGTTTTATTGCATAGGTACCCTTTCTATGAATATTTTAGATACTTAGCAAAGACTTAGATTGACTTCCATCTTTCTGAGTTCCATATCTCAAATGCAGAGCAATTTAATTCAGTAATTTTCACACTTCTTTGCCCCAGCTCCTCAATTTAAACTCTAATTTGGCATTCTTTTCTACCTAGAAGGAAACTGTATATGGATATTCACCTTAAGAATTTCAGAATGGTCATTTTTTACTTCTGTTATTGTTGAAG
Source organism: Lepus europaeus (assembly GCF_033115175.1). NCBI lineage: Eukaryota > Metazoa > Chordata > Mammalia > Lagomorpha > Leporidae > Lepus > Lepus europaeus. The sequence goes on from NC_084839.1 coordinate 26,297,806, forward strand.
TTTGGTTTGAATATACTGTGTTAAACTACCCAGGTTCCCAATATGACAATGCTTTTGTTGTCATTTTAAAAAATGATTTGGTTTATGTATTTATACATATTTTGTATCTACTATATTTCAGATATTGTTCTAGACTCTAGAACACAACAGTGAACAAAACTGCTTCTTTTAGAACTATGTCAGAAATACAGATTTCTAGCAACGTTCATGTAATTTGTTTATGGATTTCTATAAGAGCTGGCAGAAAAACTCCTTTAATAATATACCTGATTTTACTGTTACAGAAACTGAGGTCAAGTGCATTAGTGACTCAGGTAGTTAATGGAAGAGTTAACAATGGCATTTCTTTTTTCTTAAGATTTTATATAATTATTTGAGAGGTAAAGTTGCAGACAGAGAAAGGGAGAGAGAGAGTGAAAGGTCTTCCATTCACTGGTTTACTCTCCAAATGGCTGCAACAGCCAGAGCTGGGCTGATCTGAAGCTAGGAGCTAGGAGCTTCTTCCGGGTCTCCCATGCAGGTGCAGGGGCCCAAGCACTTGGGCCATCCTCCACTGCTTTCCTAGGCCATAGCAGAGAGCTGGATGGGAAGAGGAGCAGCTGGGACTAGAACTGGTGCCTATGTAGGATGCTGATGCCACAGGTGGAGGCTTAGCTTCCTATGTCATAGCACTAGCCCCCAAAACAGAATTTCTGTAGTTCTAGTCCAATGCTGTTCCTACTATACTCAAGATATTAATATTAAAAACTAAACCTTAGGTCAGCGCCATGGCTCAATAGGCTAATCCTCCTCCTGTGGCGCCAGCACACCAGGTTCTAGTCCCTGTCAGGGCACCAGATTCTGTCCTGGTTGCTCCTCTTCCAGTCCAGCTCTTTGCTGTGGTCTGGGAGTGCAGTGGAGGATGTCCCAAGTGCTTGGGCTCTGCACCCGCATGGGAGACCAGGATAAGCACCTGGCTCCTGGCTTCGGATCAGCGCAGTGCGCCAGCTGCAGCGGCCATTGGGGGGTGAACCAACAGCAAAGGAAGATCTTTCTCTCTGTCTCTCCCTCTCACTATCCACTCTGCCTGTCAAAAAATAAAAAATAAAAAATAAATAAAATAAACCTTATTTCAACAGCTTCTTATCTGTTAACAATTATCAATGATTTCCTTTAGTTCAGTGATTGCTTTCAATCTTCATCCTATTGATCTCTCCATAATATTTGACACTGGAATAATCTCAAATGGTATGATGGAGATAATATGAACTTTAAGTTTGAATTGCAGCTACATGTAAATAAATAACTTAATACAGTGTTGACACTTACTAGATACTCGACAAATGTTAGCTTCCCTCCCCTACTTTCAATTAAACACCATTGTTACTTTCTTCTTTTGTTGGATCTCCTGCATTTGGACCTATTTTTACCATGTCATTTTGCTGCACTCCTGCTCCTTTCTAGGCCCCAGCAGAGAATCTGTTTCCAGCCCTGTGCACTTATCTCCATAGTTCATTTATAGCTTCAATCACTGCCTCACTGAAAATGACCCTTTCCATAGCTTACGTCCCAATATCTTGCATTCTTCATGTCCTGTATTTTTAGTAGTCTATAGAAATCTTGATTGTTTTACTGTCACCTTCATTCAAAATGTCTAAAACAATTCACAATGTCTTTCACCAAACTCTCTTTCACTAACTGAAAATATTCCATGAAGAGGGATCAGTATGCCTGAAGGCAAGAGGAGAATAAGGACATTGTAAGAAATGATGGAATTCAGAATGGCGTGGGTAGAGGGGAGGGAATGGAAAGGGGAAAAAGGAGAGACGAGCAGGGCCACAATCTGAGGGCCTTGAGTCATGTTAAGGATTTATGACTTAAACATAAAACCCAGTGGGGAACCCTACCAGAAAGGGCTGTCTGTAGACAAGAGTCTTGGAGAAAATAGATAGTAAAGGAAGGTTGGCTGACAGCAAAGGTCTCTGGCTACATGAGAATTCCCCAGGCGGTCTAGGGTAGGTCCTGACACCCAACAAGGAGTACTGAAAGCATGTGGGTAAGGTTCTAGGACCACTGTGGGTGAGCATGCTGGCTACTATATCTTGAATGAGGTCAGAACTCATCAAACGGTTCAAAAGGTCCTTCGTTACCCTTGTGGTAAGAAACAAACAGGCCATGCCTGGTTCTGAACTTCTCTCCAGAGGGAGCATCCTAGGCTACACCAATGGGTCTTTGAGTTTGTGTACCCGCGGAGCAGTCAGTACCTGTGTCTCTTAGATGGGACAGTCTTGCAAATTTAACCCCCAACACAAGTAGTAGACAGCACAGCTGGCCAGTCTCACAAATCAGACTCCACTTAAGTGGCTGCTGTCAACAGTGGTGAGGAAGGTAAGATTTAGTGCTCACTCTCAGATCCTTCACATCTGCTATGCTTCAAAGCCTGTGAACGATGATAAATCAACTACGAATATGAACTGACACCACTAATTTGGTGCCGAGTCATTCCATTTGCTGTGGAGTTGTCAGAAAGTCTTCAACGAATCTAGGCGTTTCTTCCTTAAAATCACATAACCATCCAAATAACAATACATCTATTATTCCTAACGTGGAAGGTGACTCTTAGGAATCCCACATTTGGGGGAAAAAAATTCTGACAGGCAAGAGGTCTCAACTGGTTCTAGTGATCCAATGAGTAATTCTGTCCAGGAAGGGAAGATATGGCTTCCAGATGAATGTGGGACCTTAGCAGCATTTTTAATAAAGTTTTAATATGTAATGCTGCTTGGCTGGCATCATGTTTAATTAAAGCCTTGCGAGACCTCTTTTGTCTTTGCAGGGAAAAAGATACAGAAGAGCTCAGGGGTGGAGGAGGGCAGAAGGTGGTAGGAGAAAGAACTGCAGAAGGATGGAGAGGAGAAGGGCTCAGCACCACTTTGAGGAGGAGAGTGTGGGCCGGCGCCAGCACCCCTAGGAGAGGCTAAGCCAACGTGGCTAGGCTCTGCTTGGATTTTGCCACCTGCTCTAGCTCCTCACTCTACGGAAGAGAAAATAGAGGTTCAGAGATGACTTCTAAAAAAGAATACTAGGTTTCTTGTTTGTTAGTTTCACATGGACTGGCACTACAGAACCCGGTTTAGAAAACTAAGCATGACACTAAGGCACCACATGATCCTCAAGCAAAACAGCCATAAGCCAACACCTTTTATAGGGATGCCATAAAAGCTCGAGCCTTCATCATCTTATAAAGAAGGAAAAGGTAGCCATGAGCCTAATAAGCAAAAAGCACTGGGCTCTGGTTTTAAAATAACAGGACATTCAGCAATGATAGTGAGCTATAAAACCATATACAACCAGATTTTAATTATGGAATACATTATAATACACACACGCACACAGTGATGTGCAGAGAAAAGACTCAAAGGATTTGCTCCAATACTAATAGTGATTAAGAGCCTCTTGATGATGAGTTTCTGGGTGATTTCTGTAAATGTGTATTTATGTATTTCCATCTACTTGAAAGGCAGAGAGAGAGAGAGAGAGAGAAAGAGAGAGAGAATCTTCTACCTGCTGTTTCACTCCCCAAATGCCCATAACAGCAAAGCCAAAGCCAAGAGCCATCCAGGTTTCCCTTGTGGGTGGCAGGGGCCCATGCACTTGAGTCATTAATGCTCAGCATGCATTAGCAGGAAGCTGTACTGGAAGCGGAGCAGCTCAGAAAGGAACTGGCATTCAGATAGGGGATATGAGCATCACAAGCAGCGACTTAACACACTGCCACACAAGGCTTGCCCTTGCCATGATTTTTATTTCCTTATTTTATACATTTGCAGATGTGATGATATTCTATAATGGGTGTGAATTATTCTTAATAACAGGAAAATAAATATTATTAACAATTTATATTATAAACTAAATATTATATTTCAAATTACAAGCCATGTCTTTCATTCCTTACTACAAAATACATGAGCATCCCAAACTACATGTAAAAGGACACATAGGAAAATCACAGACCAAACAAATTTCCCTCCTTTAAAACAATAAAGTCCAGGCACTTAAGCTGTATGGTGTGGAACACCGTAAAAAGATATAGCTGCATCTTCAATAGATAAGTTACCCTCACAGGTAGCTTAGCATCCAAATGGTCGTCAGACAAGGCTTCCAGCCCATTCTATTGGACGACCTGAGCAGCCCTCTGGACCGAGCAGGACAGTCTTTCCAAGGCCACTGTTACACACCACAAGACAGATAGCAAGAGGAAAATACCCTAATCCTCCTCGACGCCCACATGCCAGCTTTAAAGAAGTTACAAAAAAAGGAACTCCATCCATAATCCCAAAGAAGAATTTTGGGTATTACCTCTTGAGGGGGGAATGCTAGGTAGGAAGTCAGTTATGAGCTTATGTGTGTGTAACAGGCCTAAATAGAAGACATTTATGTCCAGCATATGCATCTGCATCTCAAAGTCATCCCGATAATGTTTCAGGGGCAGCCTGGCCCTCACATCCTGCCCTGCCCCCTTCTACCTGATAACCTGCCAGGTGGAGGTCCCCACCCCCTCTGCCTGACAATCTTCCACAATCTCCCAGGTGCAGCCCAGTATCTGCATCTCAAACACCCTGCTCCCTTCCTCCTGTCTGATAACATTTGCATCCATAAAGCCCTTTGTTTCAGACTTTCAAGAGAAGTTTTTCTATTTACATCCAAAAGCCCTTTGTTCCAAGAGGAGCAGAGGTGGGGAAGCAAGACCCATCTCCTTAAAAACCCCCAGCCTCAACTGGACTGGGCGCTCAGCTCTCTGCATCTTTGCTGTGCCGCCCACCTGGCCTGGTCAGATGTAATCTCTCCACTCAACATGTAACCTCCCTCCTTCCTCCTCCCCAGTCTCTCAGGCTCTGGAGAGGTGCCTATCCGTCCTTACAGATGTCCCTTCCTAATAAACCTTGCTATTTTACCTCCCACTAAAAAAAAAAAAATCACTACCAAAAAATTCCGAAAGTGAAATTCACCTAAATATCTGACTCTCAAAAAAAATTATATTATACTCAGTCCTAAAGGAGTACTAGGAAATTGAAAGCCTGTGATGTAACAAGAACATTCTTGGTATAAGTACAATCCCATTGTGATAAAATAAAAAAGTGAGTTCTTAAGTACTTTTTAATGTTTCAAAGTCAAAGAAGGACTGACTGCCAGGAGCAGGACAGTGGCTCTCACACTTGTTAGCACACTTGTAAGCTGAAAAATCCTTCAGTAGGGGATGTGAAGTCATAATTAAGGAAGGCTGGAGGCTGGGATTGTGAAGGACCAGGGGGCTTTGAAATGAAGATTTTGAGTGCTTCTGCTCTTATGGTACAAGAATTTGAGCAGGGCATTGTCTGCAGTAAAATGCAGGTTCTCAGGAAGCTGCCAGGACTGGAAGGATGCAATCTGAACTTGACTTTAAGCATTGTGTTCCAGGTAGCAAAAGTGTATATGCCAACATCTCACTGTCCCACACCATAGAGAGGAGGAAGGAAGATACTCAACTATAGCAAGAGTTAACATATATAAAAGGGGTCTTCAAAAAGTTAATGGAAAAATGTATATTCTGACAAAATGTTATAGATTTCAAAATTTTTTGCATCAAAATACTTATTTTTTAATTTCATTTTCATGAGCTTTCTGAAGTACCCTCATACATCAAAAGCAAGAAAGATGGCTCATAATGCCAAAATTGGGAATTCTGTAAACCCCCAAAAAATGAGAGGAGAGAAAAAGAGAACTCCTAGTGGGCAAAGTGCCAATGATTTTGCCATGACCACCTCAGGAGATTGAGGCTGGGTCATAAAACTTATGGGAGTCAGAGGACTAAGCCCCATTTCTTCCATCCCTGCCATTTTCCCAAGGGTGGGTGGTACTAAATTACTCACCTAGATGAGTATACATGAGGAAAGAATCCCTTCCAAGAGACCCAAGCTCAGAGTTCACACCAGGGAGGACTGGTTCAGACCCATTCCACCCATCCAGGAAGGTGAGTGGGGCAACAGAGAGGACAGCACAAAAATTAACTGGGCTTTTAAATAAGTGTCCTTGGGAAATTCAAAGAGATAAAGAAGGTAATAGCGGCCGGTGGCGCGGCTCAATAGGCTAATCCTCTGCCTGTGGCACCGGCACCCCGGGTTCTAGTCCCGGTTGGGGCGCCGGATTCTGTCCCGGTGGTCCCTCTTCCAGGCCAGCTCTCTGCTGTGGCCCACGAGTGCAGTGGAGGATGGCCCAAGTCTTTGGGTCCTGCACCTGCATGGGAGACCAGGAGAAGCACCTGGCTCCTGGCTTCGGATCAGCGCGATGAGCTGGCCGCAGCGCGCTGGCCACGGAGGCCATTAGAGGGTGAATCAACGGCAAAGGAAGACCTTTCTCTCCGTCTCTCTCTCTCTCTCTCTCTCTCACTATCCACTCTGCCTGTCAAAAAAAAAAAAAAAAAAAAAAAGAAGGTAATAGCATCCATAGAAAAGATGATATGGAATAAGAAGCAATGGTTACCAGAAAGAAATGTTTAGAAATTCTGGAAGTGAAGGCTACAAAAGTGGGAAACAAAATGCAGAGGTCAAAGAAGCAGCTGATGGCAAAAGAAGCAAGAGAAAGAGGCGCTGCTGTGTGCTGGGAGATGGATGACGCGAGCCATCAGACTGAGGCCCAGGGGGCTGCTTGTGCTTAGTGAAGGTTGCAGTGGTGTGTGGTGACGCTGACAGCTCAGAGGAGTCAGGCTAAGCTGAAGTTTGTGGAAGCTGGAACTAGGATGAGAAGATTCAAAGGGAAGGGATGGGACACTTTAAAAGCTGGAGTTATAAATAAACTGCAAGACAAGAATAAGTAGAGCAGAGGAAGTATGGTGGTGAGTTTGGGGAGGGGGCAGTAGGAAGGAACCCAGACCATCTATTTGGGAATAGGCAGCTTAGCTTGGAGGACTAAGAAAGCACCCAGTGTCTCAACTGAGGCTTCCTGGCAAATTTCCTAAAAGCCGACAATGGAGAACTACCTGCCTACATAGAAAGGCGGGGGTTTCTTGGATCAGTGAGTATACTGGGTTAAATTTTTCAGAATTGGGTTTGTAACATATTCTACAATTCCTTTCTAGAGTTCAAATTCACTATAAAATAGCTCAAAATAACAAGAACTGCCTTTGCATATAGCTCTGCCTATATGCAGAGAAATGTCTGTCTGATGCCCTTTCTAAGAGCAATTTCAAGCTAGCCAATTCCGAGGTTGGCAAGTGGCCTCTGAGAACAGCACAAAAATATCGGGTAAGCCAGGAAGTAAGAGCCCAGAGTTGCATTTTGCCAATACTTACTTAATACTCAGTCATGAGAGAAGACAGAGATACTGCAGCAGCCAGCGTGGGGCCCTGCCAGCTGCCGGCTCTGCACAGCCATCCACCGTGACAAGTCAGGAGGAAACAGCTGCATGCCCGCCACTCGCAGTTTTAGCTGAGAGGGAATTCCTCAGTCACCCACTGACTTTTACTTCTGCCTGGGGAGCTGACTGGGGTTGGATTGGAGCCGTAAAGCCGCCCTGCTTCCTCCTCCTCCCTCACTCCTGCAGAGTGCCATCCTCAGCAGCAAAAAGTCAGCAGTGCCCCTCTGTTCCACTCCAACCAGTATCAGAATCAGCATTAGTTGGAGGCGCTTTCTTAAAGATAAATAAGATGAGACCGCAACATCCCGTATCACTGGTGATACTGCCTGAAGGAGAACCTTGCAGACTACATAGACTTTTAGAGTCTGGCCTGCATCACTATGGGGGGGCTGGGTACCCACCTAAACCAAGGAATCTAAAGCATATTGCCTATTTTCCATACCCCTCTACAAGGGCTCCTGGTAAATAGCAGGGGGAAAGTGCCATTGTACAAGATGAGTACAGGCTGCCATGGCTCGGATCACGTTTGCATGACTAAGGGATTGATCTGGGGGATAAACCTCTGGCCCTCACTGACGTTGAGTCTGGCTTGGAGGGTCGGCAGGGACCTGGATGCCCACTTAAGCCTGTGAGGTGCTCCCCTCCCCTCTATACGACTTAATCAGAGTTCACCCCAGGGAGGACTGGTTCAGACCCATTCCACCCATCCAGGAAGGTGGGTGGGGCAACAGAGAGGACAGCACAACCTTAATTGGGCTTTTAAATACGTGTCCTTAGGAAATTCAAAGAGATAAAGACGGTAATAGCATCCATAGAAAGGATGATAGGGAATGAGAAGCGATGGTTAACAGAAAGAAATGCTTAGAAATTCTGGAAGTGAAGGCTACAAAATGAAGTGAAGGGAAACAAAATGCAGAGGTCAAAGAAGCAGCTGCTGGCAAAAGAAGCAAGAGAAAGAGGTGCTGCTGTGTGCTGGGAGATGGACGAAGCAAGCCATGTCACCCTGGATTCTTGCACCACCCCTGAGCACTGATGAGAGCTCCATATTCCCACCCAGGAGGGGCCTCTGAATATCCACTGAAGTAGCAAACGCTCCACTAAGCCACAGAAGCATATTTCAAAGAGCCATCAGAGGAGAAAATCAACAAGTGGTTCCACAAACACCTAAAAATAAATGTAGAAATACAAGAAACCTGAACAAGAAAGAAAATATGGTTCTCCCAAAGGGACACAGCAATATTAAAATGTGAAGACAAAGAGATTGATGGAATGCCTGGAGAGGAATTTAAAAGAATGATCATAAGGTTACTCAAAAGCAATGAAAAGCAAATTCATGACTTAAAGAAACCTATAGATTACATGGATGAAAAATTTTCCTGTAAGATAGCGATATTAAAGAAAAATCTAACTGAAATATTAGAAATGAAGAAATCAATATATCAAATACAAAATACATTGGAAAGATGTAACAACAGACTTGGTGAGGCAAAAGAAAGAATATCCAAGCTAGAAGACAAACATTTGTAAATAGTCATATTTTAAAAGAAATAAAATGAGGAAAAACCAAAATCAGTGTTCAAGATTTAAGAGATACTATCATACAACCTAACATGCAGGTCTTAGGAGTTCCCAAAGATGTGGAAATAGAGAAAGAATGAATTAGAAGGACTAAACAGTAAAATAACAACAGAAAACTTCCCTAGTTTGGAGAAAGAAAGAGAAATCCAAGTACAGAAAGCCCACAGAACTCCTAATACACATGAATAGAAAAGATCTTCACTATACCACATTGTAGTCAAACTTTCAACAGTAAAATATAAAGAAAAGATTCCAAAATGCACACAAGAGAATCATTTGGAATTCTCAAAAATTCCTTATATGAGGCCAGAATCACCTTAATTCCAAAACCAGAAAAAGATGCAACAAAGAAGAAGAACTGTAGACCAATATCACTGATGAATATAGATGCAAAAATCCTCAACAAAATACTAGCTAATCGAATCCAGCAGCTCTTCAGAAGATCATTCACCAAGACCAAGTGGGATTTATCCCTGGTCTGCAGGGATGGTTCAGCATACACAAATCAATGAATGTGATACATCACATCAACTCACTGAAGAATATATGATTATCTTAATAGGTGCAGAGGAAGCATTTGATAAAATCCAACTTCCTTTCATAATAAAAACATTAAGTGAATTGTGTATAGAAGGAGCAATCCTCAACATAATCAAGGCAATATGACAAACCCAGAGCCAGAATCATAGTGAATGGAGGAAAGTTGGAAGCATTTCCACTAAGATCTGGAATGAGGATGTCCATTTTCACCACTGCTATTCATTATAGTTCTGGAAGTTCTAGCCAGAGCCAATAGGAATACAAATTGGAAAGGCAGAGGCCAAATTATTCCTGTTTGCAGATGACATAATCCTATATATAGGGAAACAAAATGACTCCATGAAGAGTGTCGTGGAACTCATAAGAATTTGGTAAAGTTGCAGAATATAAAATCAACACACAAAAATCAATAGCCTTTGTATACACAGAAAATGCCATGGCTAAAAGAACTTTTAATATTAGTACCATTCACAATAGCTAAAAAAATTAATATCTTGGAATGCATTTAACCAAGGAGGTTAAGGATTTCTACAATAAAAATTATAAAATATTCAAAAACGAAAACTCAAAAAATGGAAGAATCTTCCATGTTTGTCTATTTGAATAATTAATGTCATTAAAATTTCCATACTGTCTAAAGCAAAATACAGACTCCATGCAATCCCAATCAAAATACCAGTGACATTCTTCTCAGATCTTGAAAAATGATGCTAAAATTTATAGGGAAATGCAAGAGAACCTAAATAGCTGAAGCAATCTTAAACAAGAAACACAAAGCTGGAGGAATCACAATACCAGATTTCAAGACATACTACAGGGCAGTTATAATAAAAACAGCCTGGTAGTGGCACAAAAATAGATGTGTAGACTAAGGGAACAGAAGAGAAACACCAAAATCAATCCATGCATCTACAACCAACTAATCTTTGACAAAGGAGATAAGATAAATCACTGGAGAAAGAACTCTTCAACCCTACGGTTCTGGGAAAACTGGATCTTCGCATGCAGAAGTGTGAAACAAGATCGCTACCTGACATCTTATAGAAAAACTCTACTCAAAATGGATCAACAAAATGGATGAAAAAATCAACTCATAATGGATCAAGGGTCTCAGTCTAGGACCTGATACCTTCAAATTACTAAAGGAAAACATCGGGTAAACTCTGCAAGACTTTGGCATAAGCGAAGACTTCTTGGAGAAGACTCCAGAAGCACAGACAATCAAAGAAAAAGTAGACAAATGGGATTACATCAAGCTAAGAAGCTTCAACACTTCAAAGGAAACATTGAACAAAGTGAATAGGCAACTGACAGCATGGAGAAAATATCTGCAAACTATGCAACTGATACAGTATTAACATCAGAGTGCATAAAGAGCTCAAGAAACTCAGCAACAACAAAACAAACACTCCAGTTTAGAAATGGGCAAAGGACATGAATGGGCATTTTTCAAAGGATGAAATGTAAACTGCCAACAGACAAATGAAAAAAATGCTCAGGATCACTAGCCATTAGGGAAATGCAACTCAAAATCACAAAGAGGTTTCACCTCACCTTAGTTAGAATGACTATCATTCAGAAATAAAAAATAAATAAATAAATGCTGGTGAGGATGTAGACAAATAGGTATCCTGATGCACTGTTGGAGGGAATGTAATCCAATACAACCATTATGGAAGACAGTATGGAAATTCCTCAGAAATCTGAAAATAGATCTACCATATGACCCAGCAATCCCACCCCTGGGAATTTACCCAAACAAAATGAAATCAGCATATGAAAGAGTTATCTGTACCCCTATGCTCATTACAGCTCAATTAACAATAGATAAGATATGGAATCAACATAGATGTCCATCAATTGATGATCAGATAAAGAAACTGTGATATATATATATATATATATATATATATAGTATAGGATATATATATATATAGTATAGGATACTACTCAGCCATAAAAAAGAATGAAATCCCATTTTCCACAATAAAATGGATAAAACCTGAAACTATTGTACTTAGCAAACTGAGCCCTCCCCAAAAGACAAATATTATGTTTCCTCTGATTCGTGGTAACTAATAGGGTACAAAACATGCAATGTATATGAGCAAAATTTACATTTGAGATTTGATTATTCTTCATAACCCTTGTCTATATTATGATTGAGGAATAGTGATTTTTTTCTTTTTACTATTTATTAAATTCTTTACTTCATGGGGGGTTAATTTTATGATTATAAAGTAAACTGAAAGTATACCATTGTAAAATTTTAAAGAAAAAATAAGAACAGAAGGAGGTGGGAGAGTGGGAGCATGGGCGGGAGGGAAGGGTGGGATGTATAACTATGCCCCTAAGTCTGTATATATAAAATACTTAAAATTTGTTCACTTATATAAATAAAAAACTTTAAAACATAATCATGACTGAGTAGCAGTGCTGGCCCCACCCTTACTTAACATTTTGATCCTAATGTCCCAGTTTCCCAAGGTGTCAGGAGATGATCATGTCACCTCTGTCCATCTATTAGGGCCATCTTCAGTACTGAATGCAAGAATATGAAGCAGAAACTTCAGCAACAGTTGTGATACCAGGGTAGGGTCAAGGGTAGCGTGAGAGGGCCAGGTGTACCCTGCATCCTGGATCTGAATGACTCCATTCATCTCAGCACCAGGGTCAGCATCACTAACAGGTTTTTTCTCAGTATGATGGCTGCACACAGGAGACACAGCCAGATGATGGTGCTCACCCAGCTTCTGTGAGTTTTTCACAGAGTGAAGTGAGCTGTAGGAAGAGATCCCCTGAAGAGGCCAAGCAGGCAGGATACAAAGGAATAGGTGCAGAGCACACCCAGGGGAGCAATGTGGGGCTCAGGAGACTCTGAAACACTGGGTAGACAGTAACAGAGAAGGTCCAGAACCTTCTGGCATTCACTGTCTGGATGCCCCTCACTAGGCACAAGAGGAGGCTTACTGGCTCATGAGGATTGAGGGGCAGGGAGAAGCTTTGATGGGAGCCAAGGGATCCTGGGGTTTATCTTCAAGGACACCTCAGGGTGTGAGAGGGATGGGAACTCAGCTTGGCTCAGCATCTCCAGGCTGTGAGCGCCTCAGGGTAGGATGCTCATTTGGTGTGATGTTAAAGTGCTGCCACCCAGTTTATGTCACCAACTGCCTGTAGCACCACTGAGGCCATTAAAAGCTTGGACAACTTTTTTTTAAAAAAAATATTTATTTATTTGAAAGTCAGAGTTACACAGAGAGAGGATTGAGAGAAAGAGAAAGAGAGAGAGGGAGGGAGGGAGGGAGGGAGGGAGACAGGAAGGAAAGGAGAGAGAACGATGTCCTCCATCCAATGTTCACTCCCCAATTGGCCACAACAGCCGAAGATGCACCAATCTGAAGCCAGGAGCCAGAAGTCTCCTCCTGGTCTCCCTTGTGGGTGCAGGGGCCCAAGGACTTGGGCCATCCTCCACTGCTTTCCCAGGCCACAGCAGAGAGCTGGACTGGAAGTAGAGCAGCCAAGTCTCAAACCAGCACCCAAGCGGGATGCCAGCGCCTCATGCCAGGGCGTTAATCCACTGCACCACAGCACCGGCCCCAGCTTGGACAAGTTTAATATGGATCACTCATTTTTGGGTTTTCCAGATACTTGCTGGAAGGATAGGATTTATAATTTTCCTGGGGAACATGGCTTGAGTTTATTTGATTCTCATTGCAGAGAAAGCTTGGGTAGTCACTCCCACAGTCCATTTGTCCCAACGACGCCTCACACCTAACTCAGGATCTACAGATAGGCAGACCTGGAGAAGACACTCCAGCCATAGAACCAGAGGGCCAGGTCAGGGGAGGACTCAGAAACCGCTGAACCCAGTGAACATTTTGAGGAACTAAAATATGTACAGATACAGATGGGGCTGCATTGATGTAAGGAGCCTGGAGTTCCACCAGATCACATGACTGAGATTCTTAACATGTGAAATCTCTTTATTTTTAAGTTTAGGAAAAGTCAAGAAATGTGCCCAATACCACAGGGTAAAGTGATGGCAGAACTGGATCTAGAACCAGGGATCTTGACTCCAACTCATACATAGCCTGATTCTGATTCATAATAATACCACCCCTAGCTACCTCTCAGGAGCAGAGTAACAGTAAAAAAGAGTAGGATGTAGAGGCCTAAACCTCTGTAAAAATTCAGAATGACACTAAGAGCACTAAGGGTGATGTGCTATGACTAGATAGACTGTTTAGGTCTGAGTGAGCTGGAAGTCCCTGCAAACCCTGTCCCGTAATGTTATTCCTTTACCTGTCAATCAAAATGCCCTCTTTCCCAGGAAGCACCTGTTTCATCCAGGACCTAAAAGGAGGGGATGCCATGAAAGTATGAAAATTAAGCATCATATAGAATTCACAGGGGTATCATAAGTTCCCTAGTGGCTTTACAGATGTAGCAGCACTACCCACACCTCATAAAACAGCCAACAACAGGGGAAACTGTCTCTTTTGCAAGGGACTATGGTTGAAGGTTTTTCTCTCCCTCTTCTTTGGGAAACTCTCTGGACTACACCATGGGTATTTCACCATGTGGGGCAACCCACACTCGCGTGTGAATGTATATTCACTTCCTCAGCTTTTAAATAAATCTTCTTAATGCTTTGTGCACGTTTTATATGCCTCCACTTAGAATGCCCATCTTTGTATGAGACAAGGACGTGGAAAAACATAAGAATATACCCATGCCCACCATAAAGGAACTTTGCTTCCTGTGGCAGGACCATGGCCACTGCCACATCTGGAGGTAAGGCCACTCTCTCACACATGCACCAGAAAGTCTCTCTTGAAAGATTAAAATGTCCTAAAGCACTTGGCTGTTGGAACTGTGAAGGATTAAAAAAAAAGAAAAAAACCACTGCTCAGTTGATTGCTTTGGGCCTACGATTCCCTCTCTGCCTGGGACACTTCCTTTTCTATCCACTCTTTCCTGTCCAAATCCCTAAACTGCAGTCCCATCCGACTTGCTGATTCCCCAATTTAAATATTTCCCTGTTACAATTCCTAACCACATCCTTTGTCTTCCTTCCTATGCAATTAATGATTACATGAAATCCTTCCAATTATTTAATATCCCTTTCTCCCATAAGTAAGTAGCATGAGGCTAGGAACACATTCACTGTGTTCTCTTCTCAGTACCTGGGATCCAGCTAGCATGGGGGTTAGCAAACTACAGCCTAGGGACCAAATCTGGCCTGCTGCCTGCCTTTGTATGACCCAAACGCTGAGAATGGTTTATTACAATTCTGAACTATTGAAAAACAAATCCAAAGAATACTATTTCATGACATGTGAAAATTGTATGAAATTCAAATTTGTGTTCATATATAAAGTTTTACTGGGTCACAGCCATGTTCACCCATTTGTATAGTGTCTATGGTGTGTTCATGTTACTATAGCAGAGTTGACCAGTGACCACAGAGAGAAAGAGCAGACAAGGGCCATGCTGAAGTTCATACCTGTGTCAGGGATTAAACTCAGATCTTTCAAACTACTGCAGGGTTTCTACTTATTGCATTTCTCCAGACTGGCAACAAAGATTACATGGTTAGATTCCATAGCCCAGGAGTTAACCTGGTCCCTCAGTAGGTTTTCTAGATATCCATGATGGGTAAACATCCTGCAGACTAGGGTTAAAAGGTGCTTTGTTAAAAGCCATTTTGAACACCTTCCTGAAAAATGCCACTTCAAGGGATAAAAGCATTTCTACTAAAAACAGCCTAATGTGTTCTGTTTGTGCCGAGGTTGAGTTTGGCTCCCATTCCATTACAAAATGCAACAACTGGGGCCTTCTTGTTCTGACACCACGGTGCTCCGCTTTCAGGTCTTGCTTTTGTTGCTGTTCACATCTCTGACATGGGCACAAAGCTCCAAGCACATGCTGACAATTGTCCTTGGATTAGCGGACTTTGCTTCAGCTTACCGGGCTCATGCCAGAGCTACACAAAAGAAACAACGCTGGTGTTAATACAGGTCTCCTGAAAGTTGGTGAAATCTCCCTTTAAATATTCTTCTTGGGATATTCTGGCATATTTCATTCCAACTAATAAATATAGGTGACGTTTGGGGGGAAATAGAGGCCACAGTAGCTAGGATACTATGCTAAACACAACAATTTATCATCAAAGGAAACTCTGCTTGAGCTGATAGCTTTAATCTCACATTCAAGATGGGAGGGGTCTGTAAAGGCTGTCCTGCTGCTATTTACTGAATGTTTGGATCTCAAAATTCATAGGTTGAAGCTCGACACCCCTGTAAAGTGAATTTAGAAGTAGGGCCTTGGGAAGACAATTAGGTTCAGATGAGGCCATGAGGATAGGCCCCCTCATGTGAGATCAGTGTTGTTTATGTAAACCAAAGCTTTCTTTATTCTTTCTCATGTGAAGACAGAGAGAAGATGGTAGTCTGCAAGCTAGGAACAGAGAACATGACCATGCTGGCACTCTGATTTCAGAGACTCCAGCCTCCAGAACTGTGAGAAGTCAACATCTGCTGCCCAGTTTATGGCATGTTGTTTTAGAAGCCCAAGATAAGGGGTCCGTCCTGTGGCAAAGTGGGTAAAGCCACCACCTGCAGTGCTAGTATCCCATAGGGGTGCCAGTTCAAGTCCTGGCTGCTCTACTTTTGATCCAGCTCTCTGCTATGGCCTGAAAAAGTAGTAGAAGATGGCACAAGTCCTCGGGCCCCTGCATCCACATGGGAAGACCCGGAGGAAGCTCCTGGCCCCTGGATCTTCAGATCGGCTCAGCTCTGGCCATTGCAGCCATTTGGGGAATGAACTAGAGAATGGAAGACCTCTCTCTCTCTCTCTGTCTCTCTCTGCCTCTGTCTCTGCCTCTCTGAAACTCTGCCTTTCAAATAAATAAATAAATCTTTGGGGGAAAAAAAAAGAAGAAGCCCAAGCTAAGACACTAGCCCATAGTGCACCTGAATTTTAAGTGCCCTTTCTACAGTCTCTGCTGGAATGCTCACAGGATGCCACCCCACTGCCACTCTACAAAATCAAAGTACATGCCGATAATCAGTTGCAGTTTGCTCCCTGGAAGTGTGGCCTTATGGTCCTATCCCTTGGGTCCCACAGGAAGTTTAATTTATCTTCCATGAAACAGTCTCACAAGCATCCCACCTGTCTCCACCTCCCATCCCCATCGTGACACCCCCCCCCATAATTTTACCAGTTTTCTTTTTCCAAACCTGATAAGCTATCATTTTCTAACATTCTCCACGTTGTATGGTTCCAAGTCTTGTTTTTTCCACTAAATCTTTCAACAGACATAGTAAGTAGCTGATGTGGTAGATGCTCACTTCATTTCCCCTCTCTGGTTTCCCTTGCAGGAATGAGGAATTGAGGCAACACAAGTAAATAAAAGGCCTACTGCATCAGCCACAATCTGGGCCATTAGCAGCTGTTTTCAGCTTGAACCCAACCAGTCACCTCCAGTGTCAATCATATGATAAAGTGCTGGGCCACAGAAAGCAAAGGGACAGCGAATGGGCCATTCCAGATCTCGGGCCTCCATGCTGAACTTCGAAGGATGTAAGTGTACTCGATGGTGTCCTAAGTGAAAGATGAAAGCGACCACAGAGACAACTGAATCTGGACATCCCAGTAGATGGGACCGGGCATCACTGGAGGAGATCTCTCGAGCAGAACACGTGGCTCAGTGGTTGGCAAACTACTATAGCTGTCAGGTCAAAGTTGGACTATTCCTTGTGTTTTGTTTTGATTTTTAAATTTTTATTTGGTTAATTTATTTGAAGGGCATAGACAGACAGACACACACACACACACACACATGAAGGGGTGGGGGAGAGACAGAGAAACTCCTATCAGTTCATTCCTCAAAATGCCTCTAATAGCCAGGGCTGAGCCAGGCCAAAGCAAGAGCTTGAAAACTCAGTCTGAATCTGCCACATGGGTGGCAGGGACCCAACTGCCCAAGCCATCCCCCGTGCAGCCTAGGGTCTACAGCAGCAGGAAGCTGAACTTGGGAGTACAGGCAGAATCCAGGCACTCCAATATGGAATGCCGACATCCCAAGTAGCATTTTAATCACTCTACCAAATGCCCTCTCCTGTTCCCTGTTTTTGCAAATAAAGCTTCATTGAAACAAAGCCATTCCATCTGTTTGCCTATTATCTACAGTTATCTTTTAGCAACAATAGCACAGTTCAGTATATGCAACAGACACTATGGTCCACAAAACCTGAAATATTTACTAACTGGTTTTTCACAGAAAAATCTGTCAACTCTGATGCAGTTCACTCTTTTTTTAAAATTTTTTTAACTTTTATTTAATGAATATAAATTTCCAAAGTACAGCTTATGGATTACAATGCCCCCCCCCCCAGCCCCATTAACTTCCCTCCCACCCGCAACCCTCCCCTCTCCCGCTCCCTCTCCCCTTCCATTCACATCAAGATTCATTTTCAGTTCTCTTTATATACAGAAGATCAGTTTAGAATATATTAAGTAAAGATTTCACTGTTTTCTGTGTTGTGTACCTTACAGCACTGATCCTGTGTGGGAGGCAATCCCTCAGACGAGATGCTCACCAGCCTTTAAAGGCTCCGAGAAGGCCTGCAGCCCTCACACATGCTTTAACTCGGCAGTCCTCAGATTCTCCTGACCCCATCAACATTCCAGAGAGCATGCAGAACACACTTGGTGAAACACCATCTTCCTGCTTATTACTGCTCTTTGAAGTGACTTTCTTTCTATTTTTGTTCTGAGCCCTCAGACAGGCCTTGCTTAGATTTTCCTGTCTAGTGATAGTCTATTACTGAATCTCAACTAAGTGCACAGGGTTGTGGTTTCCCCTTTCGGCCACAGTGGTAGAGGGGAGCAGTGCCTCCCTCTCAGGAGGTAACAACAGGACTTGGGGAGCTCCTGCAGAGGGGCAGAAAATCCTCTCCAAGGTCATCTTACTTTCCCTCTGTACTGGATCATCCCTACCAGTGCAAAAACAGAATAGTTTTTACTTTAAAAAAACAAACAAAAAAAAATCATCTTTGAACCCCACTCTCATCCAGCCACCGCCCATGTCTCTGCTAACATTTACAATAAAACTCCTGTGAAGCGTCCTCTGGACTCATTTCCTCCAGCCCATTCTTCCTGTTCTCTCTCGGATCCTCTCCAGCAGGCTTTCTCCTCTACTCCCTGAAGTGGCTCTTGTGAGGGTCACTTAGACTTTCAGGTGGCAGAACGCACTGTCAAAGTTCAGTCACTGTTGAGCGTTCTGCATAAATATTGACCTTCTCCCCTGAACATTCCCTCCCCCTGGCTTCTAGGACCTCACTCTCCTGGTTCTCCTCCTTTTTCCTTCTCAGCTGTTGTCTGGGTCTCCCTTATCCCCTGACATCCAGCTGCTGGCATGCCCTAAGTCCTCACTGAAGTGCTTTTCTCGACCTGCACTTTCTCTTGGTGATTTCATCCCGTCTCATGGCTTTAAACACAAGTGGACGTTGATAACTCCCATATTTTTATCTTTCTCCATTGCCTGGGATGCTCTTTCCCCAGGAATCCACCTGGGATACTTCTCTCACATTTCTGCTAAGCATGACCTATGCTTATTTCCTCCAACTCCTTCTTTTTCATCCTTGGACCCACTCTTGTCAGGCTCTTGTCAAGGTGAGCTTGACCTTCAGGTGGCTAAACCCCCTGCACTGTTTGTGAGGTCTTCCATGACCACTCTCTATAAATAAATGTACAAATACCCCCCTTCAGCCCTTGGCCCTGCTTCTTAGTTGTCCTTTTCTGTGCTAGTTGTTCACTGTGGCACTGTTCACCATCTAATATCCTCTGTATCTTCTGTCAGTTGTCTGCAGCCCCTTGCTAGAACATATGCTTTGAAAGGCAGGCAATATCTGATTATCTGCTGTAACTGGGGTGCCTAGAGCTCTTCAAGACACATAGTAGGCACTCAGTAATTATTTTAGGATGGACAGAGGTATGAGTTATCTGATGTGGGGCTAGGAGTCATCACGATTTCATAGCTGGGGGAGCTAAGGTTTGGTGTTATTTTAACCCAAATCACATGGGTTGTTAGTGGCAGAGCTGGTAGCAGAATTCTAGTCTATTACTGAATCTCGACTAAGTGCCAGGCACTGTGATAGGCAGTGTGGACACAGGTTGCATTTATGCTCTCATGGAATATTTTAGTGAAGACTGACTTTGAATGGAAAATGACAAAGCACTCCTTAACCTCTAGGCAGGCTCTTTGCACTGCCACTTATGATGACCATCATAATGACCCTTTAAAAAGTGTTTACTCAATGGCTGGCACTGTGGTACAGTGGGTTAATCCACTGCCTGCAACCCCGATGCACAAAGGTGGGGTGCCAATTTGAGTCCTAGCTGCTTTGCTTCTGATCCAGCTCCCTGCTAATGTGCCTGGCAAGGAAGCAACAGATGGCCCAAGTACTTGGGCCCCTGCCATCCATATGAGATATCAAGTAGGCAGTTCCAGACTCCTGGCTTCAGCCTGGCTGAGCACTGGTTGTTGCAGCCATTTGAAAAAGTGGGTAGAAGATTTTTTTCTCTATCAGCCCTTCAAATAAATAAATTAATCTTAAAATATATTATTCATATTCATTTACTTGAAAGAGAGAGAGGGAGAGATGGAGGGAGGGGGGAGAGGGTGGGAGAGAGAGAGAGAGATTGATTTTTCCATTTGTTGATTTAATTCCCAAATGTCTGCAATAGATGAGTCTGGGCCAAGCCAAAGCCAGGAGCAGTTATTCCATCGAAGTCTCCCACGTGAGCGGCAGGAACTCAGTACTTGAACCATTCTCTGTTGCCTCCCAGGTGCATTAGCAGTGAGTTGGATTGGCAGCAGATGCAGAGGTGGGACTTGATCCCAGGCATCTAATATGGGATGCAGGTGTTCCAAGTGATGGCTTATCCCACCCTCATAATGACCTTTGGAGTCCATGAAGATGTTTATCCTTAAATGGTTATCATTCCTTCCTAAGGAATAAATCTTAGAGAACTTCTACAACAGGAAATCAATTTATTCCTCACATTTAAAGTCATTTCCCCAACTCTCTGAACTATGACTATTAAATGGTGGGTGGCTTACGTAGTTTGTGAGGTGTCCAGATATCTGCTCACTGGCCTTTCATAATTGCATTTCCAGTTTTTAATGCCCATGCCTTATCTGGATGAACAGCCATTTTTTCCTACCCTCACTGGTGCCTAGTCCAGAGCTCTGTAAGCCTTCTTCCCATGTCAAGAAGATTCTAACAGAAAATGGCAAATGGGAAGTAGCAGGGACTCTGAGACCTCTACCCAAAGCTGGTGGCCTAAAGAAAAACGTTAAGAACTTATTCAGAGATCTCCTCTCTCTCTCATCTAAACATCCAATGTAAACACCACTTTAGAAGTAGTATTGGATTTGGCATGATCTCAAATGTCATACTGTCTCACCCTATTGCATCAACATAGTGACCCCCGAAACATCCATGACATGTGCGACACCTTCACTTAAGCCCCTTTATCAACAGTGTATTTACCCTCATACAATGTTCCTAGGTTCAGCCGAAATCGACCTTGCTAAAGTCTCCAAATATTGGCCCTGGTTTTATCCTTGACATCTATTCCAAGTTTATCCCACTTTTCATTTAATTGTCTGTCCTAGAGTAGGCCTGTGCACACAGAAAACAACATTTATTCCATTCACTTTGGACCTGGATACCAGCATAACTTGGTTGGTTATTACAGAAAACATAGGCTAGTAAATCTTTGTTATTTGTTCACAAGCTGTAACAGCAGCCCCAAGCATCACCACTATCAGGGGATGAATGGGGAAACCAAGGCATATGGGTGGAAGATGATTCACCCTTGGCTCAGTGGACGGATGATTTGGGGCTGCCCATTCTTTGCTCTAACTTGGACTCCCTAATGTATTTCAAACTCTAGGAAAAGCTATTATAATAATGGCTCCAAGAACATTAGAATTCTTATTATTGAGAAAGATGCACTTTCATTTAAAGGGCTTCATTCTTCTTGGATGAGTTCTACTTTCTGCTTTCCCTTCGTTCAAGTCCCATGTTTATTATTTCCACTCGGCTGCTGGCCTGATAAAGCTAAAATTCTACTCACATCAGCCAGCACATTCGATTTCAGGCAGCAACACACGGGAGCACTTGGTCTGCTAGAGACAAAGGTTTCTCTCCAGTTTGGTCTGCAAGCTGGATTTAAACTGACAAGATCATAGTTCTAAAAAAACACCGTCTATTAATTGTCCTGTGGAAGGAAAAGGTCACTGGGCAAATGTTACCCTCTATCTCATTCTACAGCTAGAATCTGGGCATCAGCATCAAATCATTTCTCTGTAACCAGATTCTGCCTCTCAACAATAATTAAAAAAATGACTCTGGATAAAAATCAGGCTCTAGTTCTGCTTGTGAATTTTGCTACTTGAATACATCTCACATTTACTGAAATAAGCCTGGAGTTGCTGACACCGTACTTTTCCAGAACCCCACTGAAAAATTTATTAGAGGTGTCTGGGATCATTAATTGATTATCTGGGATACCTTTTGGAGCCCATTTCTTAGGCTCCAGCTCCTACAGCAGACGTTTCCTTTATGTTGCCTGGGTCACTGATACCAGCAGAGTATGGGAGAGAGGCAGGCATACACAGAAGTGCCACTCATGAGACCAAGTGGGATTCACCTGACAGCTTCCAGGGATGGCTAGGCAGCAGGGTAGCAGCTGCAAAGAGCATCATGACCAGAGTGCTAGGCACTGAGGGGATGGAAGTCATGGGGACAATGCAAGTGGAAAGGAGGCTAAAAGAGATTTCTCTTGAGCTCTCCTGAAAGTGTGGGTGCAGACCTATGATGCTTCAACTCCTTGACTGCTGGGAGCATATTTTTAGATCTGGAAAACATTTACTGAGTATCTACCATGTGCTTGTCAAAAAGTACGCACTTCCATGAATGGCGATTCATATAATCCTTACTATAACCATTGGATGAAGGCAGAATTCCCTGGTCTTTTGTTTGCTTGTTTGTTTGTTATTAAAAGTCTGCTCAATGGCAGCTAGATAAATACTAAACTATTTTAATAAATACTAAACACAAATAAGTACTTCTTCTACAGACCTCACTACAGGAGCAGATCCAGGCAGATCTAGGCAAAGCAACTTGCCTGGATCACAGGCCCTGGGAGAGGCATAACTGGGACTTGGTACCAGGGTGGGCACCAGGACTAGTGCTTCAGTCTCCTCTTACCCCGCCTCCACCATCTTCCTCGTTAATAGTCTACTGAATGCCTTTGTGCTAATAAGGTGTCATTGCAGCCACCATCTCTGTAGTCTTCTCCCAGCATCTCTGATGTTTAAAATGAAGAAATTTAAAATATTAAGGCTTCATAAATATGATTTGCATCCCCTTCCTTCACTTTTATCTGCAAGCCTGTTTTTGTTCTGTTTTGAATCTTTAATCTGGGTGATCATTAAAGTCCCTGCTAAGGTTCACTTTGCTCTGTCTTCTTGGTCTCACCCTTTCCTGGCAGTTATG
Organism: Lepus europaeus; assembly: GCF_033115175.1. Taxonomy (NCBI): domain Eukaryota; kingdom Metazoa; phylum Chordata; class Mammalia; order Lagomorpha; family Leporidae; genus Lepus; species Lepus europaeus. Next base: position 26,320,869 of record NC_084839.1, read on the forward strand.
TTCACAGAGTTCCATGCCAAAAATAAGTTAGAAATTTTACTTCAACCTTGAAAAGTCTCTGTCTCTCTCTGCTTCCCAAAGTGGCTGTGAGATCAGCTACCACTGAGCCAACTGATGGGGAAGAACTCTTGTTGGGAGGAGAGTCCTCTCTCACCTGTTGGCCATCCTCTTTCCAGCTCCTGCTCCTGAGTTCCCCAAACACCTGCTAGAATATCTCTTTCTTGTCATCCAACCCCAAGCCTGAAGGACTCCCTGCCGTTGAGGCATCTGTAATGGCAACTAGCAGTGGGAATGGGAGCCGCACAGTGTTTATGAAGGGGGCGGACTGTCAACTTTAATGAGAAGGAAACGGTAGCTGAGCTCATCCTACAGGAGGTAGTTTTGTTGTCATCGCTCCTGTCTTCCTCTAATTCCTTTGGAATTTAAGAGTTCCACACTACACATCTTTCTCAGAACCACCCCAGGCCAGTTTGGGAAGAAAGACTCAAACACAACAGTTAGGGACCATGACTGCCTCTCTCGCTCTGGGTGTACACATGCAATGAGTACTCTGAGTAGACAGACTGAAGGTACAACACTGAACATGAACTTCGGCAGGAAGGAAAACCTTTGAGAATAACGTCATGAATTCTATTTACATTTTAATCCCCATGCTAATTGCTTAGTCATAAGTGTCCTGCCATGATTGTAGTCATTGGTAGCTTTCTGTAAACGAACTTAAAAAACTTTATTAACCCAAATTATTTTTTGAATGCAGGAGCCACATGGAGGCTAGAGCTAAATTTAGTGCTCAACTGCAATAATAAATTTATCCCAGATGTCTGGCATTTCTCATTCTCTCCTCCTTTTAATTAGTTTTGGCTCCCTTTCCATTTTTAATTGTCCAGGTTTATTTGAGATTTAACATAATAAACCACCTCAATCCATTTTGCGTTTCTCCTCAGGAAATCAAATTAGCTAACAGTTCAGATGCTGACACTTCCTTTCAAGACACACGCCCTTCCTTAAAAAGCTCGGTTTTAGAAACACAACTGTACATGGAAACAAATCACACTGACCTGGGCATTGTTCTTCCCTGAGCAAATCCGCTGACATGGGACCCTGAGCCAGGGCGCCTATCACACACAGGTGCACGAACAATGTACACATTTCCACCTCTTCCACGAGGAACGTGACACAGTGTTCTTCATGGAACAGGAATCGGGAACACCAGGGAGTGAGCTGATGAGTTCAGTGTTTTTCCATAACAAATAAACAGCATTTTATACCATCAAATGAATTTGTACTGTCCGAGCTAAATGGCTCCGTATACTGCCAAATGCGATTATCAAGATTGATTTACTCTTGCCCTGCGGTAACTTGGTTACTTAGCTTTGCAGATTCAGCTGGACTTGCTTTTCCCTCCGGCTAAGCAGAGACAGATTCACTCCCAGCAAGTCAGGAAAAAAGGTGAACTCTGCAGCTCAGGGACTAATGGGCAATAAAACAGGAGCCAGTGTTTCCTCCCTAACTCCATCATCTTGTTTCCAAGTAATGTTGATCCTGCCCAGGCAGCTCAGCTTGACAGGGGACTCACCAGGAATGTCAGGGCCGGAAAAGTGAGGAGCTGGGAGTGGAGTCAGTCTCCCTCCACCCTTCTTGTAGCTCCTTGCTATATACAAACACTCTGCTTCTCATGGACCTCAGGGTCCTCAGATCGCTGCTGACTGCTGACCAAGGCTTCCTGCCTTCCAAATCCTCCTTGAGATCAACTCCATGCAGCAGGTTTGAATGGGTGCTGGCAATAGTGGGATCTGGTCGCTAATCCCAGTTCTGCTACTTGCCAGTTCTGCACCACTTTACCTCTTAAAGTTCAACGTGTTCAACAGGGAGAATAATCCCAACCTCATAACAAAGTTTGAAACCTATTTCTAGTGCTTAATACGATGTTGAGCCAAGTGTGATGGCTCTGAGATCCTTAGTTTCCTTTAGTCTTTATTCTCCAGCCCTGCCCTTCACAGACTCACCTAGCTTGTGTTCACAGCTCCATGCTCTGTAGATTGACACATGTGCCATCCACTCAAAATGACTTGGAGAGTGATAAACACCAAACATTAGTCAACATCCTCTGAACCCAACAACACCTCATCCTTTAAATGTGCTCCAAGAGCACATTTTTAGCAAGAATCCTATCAGGTTGATTTAACCAGAATCCACCACTCCAGATATCTGGTCAGATTCTTCATCCTGCATGACCCTCTCCCACCAGGACACATCTGACCATCCAATTTGCCTTCAGGAGGATTCCTGCTAGGCTGGTTTAGCCAGAATCACACAATCTCTCTGCCCTACTGCAAAACTGCTATTGCAATAGGGTTAAATAGTCTGTCTTGCTGCTCTTTAACAAGTATCACGGAACAATTTTTTTTTTTTTAACAAGACCTACAATATTTGTTCTCTTGCTTGTGACTTTTAGGAATGCTGTTCTTTGTTCTTCTCTTCTCACTTGGTTAAACGATATTCATTCTTCAAGATACAATGGCACCTCCTTTGTGAAACTCTCACTGAACGCTTCCCCTCTACTCCCAACTCTGTCCCCAAGGCAAGGTTGACCCTACAATCTTCTTCTAGCTCTACCTTCCTCTAATTTTGGACCCAATTTAAGCTGTCCATGCTTTAATTTCCTCTTCAAAAAGTGAGGATAATAATAATTATTATTTAGGCTTTACTAGGTTGTTGCACAAAGGAAGTTACTTTGTTAAGTGATAAGATACAGCACCAGACTCAGAGCAAGTAATCAACATATTTTTATCATTATCCTTATCAGAGTTATTCTCACATTTTATAATTATTGCTTTAATAGTATTATCTGCCCTGTTCCTAGCTGTCACTCCTACCTCACCACCACTGCCTAAACTACACTAGGAGGCTCCACAATAGAGACTGGGTCTTATACATCTCTGTATTTTTCTTTCAGTTTCACATCTTCATGGCACATAGTCAGTACTCAGTAAAAAAAGGTTAATAATGGGATTGTTCCCAGCAGGTGTTTTGGTTGCTAAAGTTTTAATGTGCCCTCTGAGGCAGTTTATTTTATTTTAATAAGAATATTCAAACAGTTTTTAAACTGCTAGGGATACATTTTGTATTTGACCTCAGAAAGTCAAGTGAGTTCATACTGAGGAAGATTTGACAGACAACTTTGAGCCTTACAGTATGTCCAGATCTCGTTTAGTGCATGGCCACGTCTCCCAGCCAGAGGCCAGGGCCTGGCCCTTACCTAAATCACTTTGACTCACAGAGATTTATTGAATCAGAGATAAGAGATCCAGACCCTGCCCTGATGGAGCTGACATGTCTACCGTGGCCTCCATGGAGTCCTGGCCAAATGCCATGGCACAAGATAGAACAGGGCCACAGCTTCCAGAGCACTGGGAAAGACATGGGAGCTCTAAGGTGGAAGGGAATGCTCCACTTGGAGGTGGGAGGAGGTGGCACATGAGCTGGGACTTGAAGGAAGAAGAATTTTTACTGTTGGAATTATAGGGATGGGCAGCTTAGACAGAGGGAGGGGGATCAGAAGCAGAGAAAGTGAGGGCAAAGTGTAGGGACAGCCATCCGAGTGTATTTTTGCTTTAGTTTCTATCTGGGTATTAAATTTAGGCTCAACATTTAAACTTCCATAGAGATCTCAACAGTCAGTGGGAAGGCAATTTAAAATTTAAGAGTCCAGAGGGTAAAGAGGTGAGGAAATTGTGCCATGAGGTCCTGGGTTGACTGTGACTATTCCAAACATGTGTCCTTTTTTTTTTTTTTTTTTTTCAAACATCTCTGAGGGAAGAAGTCCACACATGCCGTGGGAATATTTGGGTCTTGGGGATCAGAGGGCCCTCAAATCAAATCCAGATCTGGAAAGTAACTGACTATAGGTCTTGGGCAAGGGCCAAGCCTCAGTTTCCTCTTTCACCATGCTGAAATAAGCCTTCCAGCTTCGTAAGGTGGGGTGAGGACGACATTTCAAAGGGTATGGCCTTGTGCCTGGAACCTACTGAGCTTTTGTATTTATAGACTCTCTTTGACCAAACTTGAGTTTCTCTGAGCCCTCTTCTCAACTTCTCAATCCTCTCTGTGGTTTGGCCACCCCAAGTTTAGCATGAATTTGGCTAAGTCAGGTTAGCAAGAATACACCAACCCTTAATCACTTTTTCTGCTCCCTGGCTATAAATCTCCACTTGCCCTTCTCATATTTAGAATTTGAGCCCAACTTCTATCCCTGATGAAATAGTCTCGAATAAAGTCTTTCCTGTCATTTTAGCAAGTGACGGAAGACTTTAACAGTACATGCCAATCATTATCACCGTTATTTTGTCTCTCTTCCAAGGATCAAGATAAGGTCAGATTTATAGATGGAGTTTCTGATTGACAAGGCAGTACTTTTCCATTCATATGCTAACCCCCTTTCCCAGCATCACAGTTGAGAGGGGGAGACCTTTCCCTGTGTGGTGACTCCAGGCAGGCACCCTGGGGCCAAAGCTTAAGGTGTCCATCTGAGCACTTCTCTCAATACTTTTCCTCAGAGTCAATATTGTGAACTGGTTGAGCCAGGTCTTTAGAAGCTACTCTCGGCTTCTGACAAACATTCAGCCCAGTTTTGAGCAATCAAATCAGCCTTCATTCATGGAAAGACCTCAACTTAGAAAACCAATGTTTCTGATCAAAGGTCAGTCTCAAAATCCAGTCCAGACACAATTACAGTAGTGTTTTAAGAACAGAGTTGTGGTTCAAAGTCCACCTTTTTTTTTTTTTTTCCTGAAAGAATCAGCCAAGTCTCTGACCTTTGACAAAAAGGTTGAGCTTGTTTGATGACTATAATACAATTTTAATTTAAAATCTAAAACTGAGTGCACCTTTCAGATTGTCATCAGCAGGGTGTACTGTTTTGTTAAAAAAATCAAGGTCAGGGACGACGCTGTGGCATAGCAGATAAAGCCTCTGCCTGTAATGCCTGCCTCCCATAGGGGCATCAGTTTGAGTCATGGCTGCTCCACTTCCGATCCAGCCCTCTGCTATGGCCTGGAAAAGCAGTAGAAGATGGCCCAAGTCCTTGGGCCCCTGCACCTACATGGGAGACCTGGAAGAAGCTCCTGGCTCCTGCCTTCTGATTGGCTCAGCTCTAGCAGTTGCGGCCACTTGGGGAGTGAACTAGCTTATGGAAGACCTCTCTCTCTCTCTCTCTCTGCCTCTCTTTCTCTATGTGTGTAACTCTGACTTTCAAATAAATAATAATCTTTTTAAAAAAATCAAGGTCAGTGGGCATTTGTTCATTTCAATACTGCTCTGTCCCTGTACCCCCTTGGCTTCATTCTGGGAGAAGAGGAACTCTCCCTCTGCTCTAGAGAAAACCTCTCCCTGGGCTCCCAGCCTGTCCGCACCTCACCCTCCAGATTTGAAGACCCTGCCCCAAGTTCTCTTCCCATCAGCTGTGTCTCTCTGTTCAAAGTGTTCCACACTATAGATTGGTGGTTACTACTCATTATACGGAAAGTGATTAAAAAATAAAACACTTTAAAATTTTCTGTGCATTTTTTCTGCAAATGTATTAAGAAAATAATTACAGCCCACTTCAGAGATGGTCCAACGACCTAAATAGATATTTTTCAAAAGAGGAAATCCAAATGGCCAAGTCCAACGACCTAAATAGATATTTTTCAAAAGAGGAAATCCAAATGGCCAAAAGGCACATGAAAAAAAGTTCAGAATCACTAGCAATCAGGGAAATGCAAATCAAAACCACAATGAGGTTTCATCTCACCCCGGTTAGAATGGCTTACATACAGAAATCTACCAACAACAGATGCTGGCAAGGATGTGGGGAAAAAGGGACACTAACCCACCGTTTGGTGGGAATGAAAACTGGTAAAGCCACTATGGAAGTCAGTTTGGAGATTCTTTAGATACCTGAATATAACCCTACCATACACCCAGCCAACTCACTCCTTGGAATTTACCCAAAGGAAATTAAACTGGCAAACAAAAAAGCGGTCTGCACCTCAATGTTTATTGCAGCTCAATTCACAATAGCTAGGACATGGAATCAACCTAAATGCCCATCAACAGAAGACTGGATAAAGGAATTATGTGATATGTACTCTATAGAATACTATACAGCAGTAAAAAAAAAATGAAATCCAGTCATTTGCAACAAAATGGAAGGATCAGGAAAACATCATGCTGAGTGAAATAAGTCAGTCCCAAAGGGACAAATATCATATGCTCTCCCTGATTGGTGACAACTAACTGAGCACCTAAAAGGAAACCTGTTGAAGTGAAATGTACACTATGAAAAACACTGACTTGATCAGCCCTTGTCCTGACTGTCGAGGAACAACTTACTACTTTATTCCTGTTAGTATTTTTTTGTTCTACTTAATACCATTGGTTGAACTCTTTAATTAACACACAATTATTCTTACGTGTTTAAATTTAACTGAAAAGTGATTCTGTAAAATATAAGAGTGGGAATAAGAGAGGGAAGAGATGTACAGTTAGGCACATGTTCATTCGGACTTGCCCCAATAGTAGAGTTAGAAATGTGCCAGGGGATTCCAATTCAATCCCATCAAGGTGGCATGTACCAATGCCAGCTCACTAGTCCAAGCGATCAGTTTCAGTTCATAATTTATCATAATGAAGGGTTAAGAGTCAAAAGGATCACATAAACAAGACTAGTGTCTGCTAATACTAACTGATAGAATTAAATAGGAGCAAACGATCCAACATGGGAAGCAGGATACACAGCAGACTCATAGAATGGCAGATGTCCTAAACAGCACTCTGGCCTCAGAATCAGCCTTTAAGACATTCGGATCTGGCTAAAAAGCCCATGAGAGTATTTCAGGCATAGAAAGCCAAGACACTGTGGCAAAAAAACAAAAAAACAAAAAACAAAACAAAACAAAACAAACAAACAAAAAAAACAAAACAGAAGACCTAAATGAAAGATCTCTGTGAGTGAGATCCCAGTGGAAAGAATGGGGCCATCAAAGAAGGAGGTACCTTTCTCTGAAGGGAGGAGAGAACTTCCACTTTGACTATGACCTTGTCTAAATAATATTGGAGTTGGCAAATTCAAGAGGCTTCCACAGCCTTGGCAACTCATGACAAGAGCCTCGGGTGATTACTGATGCCATAAACAAGAGTGTCAATTGTTAAGTCAACAACAGGAGTCACTGTGCACTTACTCTCCATGTAGGATCTCTGTCCTTAATGTGTTGTACAATGTAAATTAATGCTATAACTAGTATTCAAACAGTACTTTATACTTTGTGTTTCTATGTGGGTGCAAACTGTTTAAAATCTTTACTTAATATATACTAAATTGATCTTCTGGATAGAAAGATAATTGAAAATGAATCTTGATGTAAATCGAATGGGAGAGGGAGTGGGAGATGGGAGGGTTGTGGGTGGGAGGGAAGTTATGGGGGAAAAAGCCATTGTAATCCAAAAGTTGTACTTTGGAAATTTATATTTATTAAATGAAAGTTAAAAAAAAGAAAAAACACACACACACAAAGAAAACTAACAACTAAGATATAAATCCCATAATTTTGTGGATATCATTGCTTTAGAAGAGGCTAAATCATTGCTTTTAAAAGGCTAATTGACTTGCAGTAACACCAAGTAAATGACAGAAGGAGCAACAGGTGGCTTTGGAAACAATGGACTGAAGTCTGGGTGATCTTTGCACCGTACAGAGCCCTGGGCTAGCAGACAGCATGCCTTGCTTTCTGACTTGAATGTGGCTCTAGGCAAGTACCTTAAGCTCACTAGGCCTCCTTTGGGATCATCTTTCATCAAGGACTCCTCTCCTAAGTGTTTAATGCTTTCAGGTGTCCTCCATGGGGAAAAACAACCTCCACAATCTGTTCTTTGAGTGTGCTGAACCTGCAAGTTCTAGTTCTCCTGGTTTCTTCTCCCCTTTTCTGAGTATGCCATGTCTGGGAGTTCTCCATTCCTAACTTCTGCTCTCCCTTCAAAGTCCCACAATTGGCCTGCTGGTCTGCCAGTTCTTTTTTTTTTTTTTTCATTTTCAATTATCTTTATATACAGAAGATCAATTTAGTATATATTAAGTAAAGATTTCATCAGTTTGCACCCACACAGACCACAAAGTGTAAAATACTGTTTCAGTACTAGCTATATCATTACTTCACATTGGACAACCCATTAAGGACAGATCCCACATGAGAAGTAAGTACACAGTGACTCCTGTTGTTGACTTAACAATTGACACTCTTGTTTATGGCGTCAGTAATCTCCCTAGGCTCTAGTCATGAGTTACCAAGGCTATGGAAGTCTTTTGAGTTCGCCGACTTTGATCTTATTCAGACAGGGCCATAGTCAAAGTGGAAGTTCTCTCCTCCCTTCAGAGAAAGGTACCTCCTTCTTTGATGGCCCTGTTCTTTCCACTGGGATCTCACTCACAGAGATCTTTCATTTAGGTCTTCTTCTTCTTTGTTTTTTTCCCCCAGAGTGTCTTGGCTTTCCATGCCTAAAATACTCTCATGGGCTCTTCAGCCAGATCTGAATGTCTCAAGGGCTGATTCTGAGGCCAGAGTGCTGTTTAGGACATCTGCCATTCTATGAGTCTGCTGTGTATCCCACTTCCCATGATGGATCGTTCTCTCCCTTTTTTATTCTATCAGTATTAGCAGACACTAGTCTTGTTTGTGTGATCCCCTTGACTCTTAGACCTATCAGTGTGATCAATTGTGAACTGAAATTGATCACTTTGACTAGTGAGATGGCATTGGTACATGCAACCTTGATGGGATTGTATTGGAATTCCCTGGCACATTTCTAACTCCACCATTTGGGGCAAGTCGGATTGAGCATGTCCCAAATTGTACATCTCTTCCCTCTCTTATTCCCACTCTATATTTAACAGGGATCACTTTTCAGTTAAAATTTAAACATCTAAGAATAATTGTGTGTTAATTACAGAGTTCAACAAATAGTATTAGAAAAACAAATAGTACTAGAAAATACTATTAGTATTAGAAAAAAAATACTAAAATGGATAAAGTATTACATTGTACACCAACAGTCAGGACAAGAGCTGATCAAGTCAGTGTTTCTCATAGTCCATTTCACTTCAACAGGTTTCCCCTTTTGTGCTCTGTTAGTTGTCGCCAATCAGGGAGAACATATAATATTTGTCCCTTTGGGACTGGCTTAATTCACTCAGCATAATGTCTTCCAGATTCCTCCATCTTGTTGCAAATGACTGAATTTCATTGTTTTTGACTGCTGTATAATATCCTATAGAAAGAGCCCATGTCAGTGTTCCCATGACTTCCCAAACAGCAAGCAGCACTGCTAGAACTCAACTTCTAGAACTATATGACTTCCATGCCCACAAAGCCTGTGCACAGGATGGGGAACGTAACTCAGATGGATTTACTTTAGGAAAACAGCTTTTGAGTTTCCCAAATCTTTACAGAGAGAATTCTACAACCCATCCGCATTTATTTGTAGTTGAAGACCTCTCTTGGGTTGTCAAACAACATGTAACAAGGATCCCTGATTCTTATAGGAAGAGGATGGAGGAATGCCAAAGAAGCAGCCCATCGAGTGCTGGGACATCAGCATGGACTGTATCAGGCTCCCAAATCCAAAGTGAGGGCCTCCGACAGACATGCAGCTTGGGCTGCCCAACTCCAGCAGCCCAGAGGGAAGTGTGAGGAGGGTGAAGATGAATGGTTCAGCTTTCTGGGCTCATTGCTTGGCTCTCCTGTAGGCTTACCACCCTGTATCGATGGCTCTCTTTCTTACTTCCTCGATCTCTCAGTCTGCTAACTGGCAATAACTAGTGTTCAAAGCAGGAAAGAATTTGTACCAGTTTTCTAGGCTGCCATAAAGAAGGAACAAACACTGTGTAGCTTAAACAACAAAAAATGTACTGCCTCACAGTTCTGGGGGCGAAAACTCCAAAATCAAGGTGCTGTTAGGTTTAGTTTCTTGTGAGGGCTGTTGAAGATCATCTCCAGGCATCTCCTTGGGTTAAATATGGCCATCTTCATGGTCATACGGCATTCTCTCTGTATGTCCAAACTTACCCCTTGTAGAAGGATACCAGTTGTACTGGATAAGGGCCTACCCTCCTCCAGTGTGATCTCATTTTACTGAATTCCACCAGCAATTACCCTATTTCCAGATCACAGCACGTTCTGAGGTACTAGAAGTTAGACTTTAGCATAGGAATTTGGGGGGGCCGTGGAGGGACACAATTCAATCTATAACAGACTCAAAGTACTTAGCCAGGAGCCATGGCACATGGATTCTAGAGCTAGCTCTGCCATTATGTGGCTCTACAATTCTAGGCATAAGGACTCAGCTCTCCAGGCCTCAGGCTCCTCTGCTCAACTGGAGGGCAGGACTAGACAGTGCCAGAGGTTCCTGCCAGCTCCAACAGCAATAGCTCCATCATCCAACGGAAAACATTCCAAATGTTTGCAAAGCATTTAAAACGTCTTACATGGAAGATACAGTATAAACACTAAGAACTAATAACCCCTGAGCCTCAGCAGAAAGCGCGCACACAAATTCAGAGTGGTTTTCAAACATTATTTCATTAATCCTTACAAATCCCCTGTGAAGTAGTATTATTAAAGAGCAAACTGACAATTGTGCTATAATCTGGTCAAGGAAAAGAACAATATCTCAGCCAAGATAATAGCAGACTGATCTGCCACAAGGGAGGGCTGGATATGCAAAGGGCGAGCGAGTTGAAAACAGACAGGAAATATCATCTCAGGTGGCTTTGAAATAGGTGTTGGAAATGAGCTTTTGGCTGCCATCCTGGGACTTTCCAAAGGAGGGAGAAGAGATTTATGAGTGGAGTTTCCAGAATATATGCATCATTCATGCCTTCTAATTTTTCATGCATAAATGTTTGAGCTGATATTTAAGATCTAGGAAATCTGCTGGGAGGGAATTACAATGTTTTCCTGAGGTAAGAAAAAAAAAGTGCTGTCCTAGATGATTTTTCTTTTGCTATCTTCAGAGTAGAAAAGATCAACTTTTTTTCTTCGAGGGCTAAAAAGATACGTGGGTGAGTTTGAGATTATGGAAATGTGGCTACTTCACAGAAGTTCTTGCCTCCTCACCACTGGTTACTGTCCTGACTTTGAGCAGCTTTCAAGGACAGCTGATGGCAATGCACGGTTCACCTGGAGGCACTAACCCCATATTTCGTCTAGAAGGCAAGAAGACGGAGGGATTTCCAGGGCTGAAGCCAAGCTTAGGCAGTGGGACAAAAGTTTACATCCAGATCAGGACTTGCACAAAGTCTCTCCACCATGTTGCACTGTGGAAGGGGCCAAAAATGCACTGTTTATCCACCCCAACCCAAAACAACTCCTTTACTCCCTGGCCTCCTGGCCTGAAATCCCACTGTTGAAAACTAGGTTCTAAGAATATCTGTCTCCAAGTGACCACCTCTGAAATCCAAATGCTTCTATAGAGAGATGGGGTCTGGATCTCTCTCTCTCTCTCTCTCTCTCTCTCTCTCTCTCTTTTTTGACAGGCAGAGTGGACAGTGAGAGAGAGACAGAGAGAAAGGTCTTCCTTTTTGGTTGGTTCACCCCACAATGGCCGCTGTGGCTGGCGCTCTGTGCTGATCTGAAGCCGGGAGCCAGGTGCTTCTCCTGGTCTCCCATGGGGTGCAGGGCCCAAGGACCTGGGCCATCCTCCACTGCACTCCCGGGCCACAGCAGAGAGCTGACCTGGAAGAGGAGCAACCAGGATAGAATCCGGTGCCCTGACTGGGACTAGAACCCGGTGTGCTGGCGCCGCAGGCGGAGGATTAGCCTTTTGAGCCGCGGTGCTGGCCCACCTGGATCTCTTAACCTATCACCAGCACCTAAATGTTTATGAATTTGTCCAAATCATCCTTCTCCATGTACTGAGAGGCTATTTAGAGAGGGGCTGGGTGGGGCTGGTCTCCAAACCTTTATTGGAATAAGAAGTACAGGAACAAAACAGATGCGAACGTGGGTGGATGGGAGATTTTAAAGCCCTTTTTTGCCTACTTCCCTATGCTGCCAATGAGTACCATATTGGTTAATCTCATTCAGTGAAGCATCTATACTACTGGTTTTCAGGTTAACTTTATTTGATGAAGCATTCATACAGCTCACTTATTTTAGTAATTAATATCATGACCCAGTTGGTAAATCTGATCATATGCCAGGTTCTACTGAGGCTGCTTTTAATATTAAAATTAACCAACCAACCAACCCAAAAAATAAAAAGTAAACTTTATAGATCATAGCTTTAAAAGTACCTCACTTTTCTACATGATCTGGCCCTAGCCTAATCTCTCAATACTTCTTCAAACACACCTTATATTTCTTATATTTCCTGAATTCCTTATATTTCCTCAGATGAGCCAGTTACCTCACACCTGCTCTGCACATGCTGTTCCCTCAGCAGGGAAACACTCTCCAGCAGCTAAAGCACTTCTTCACCTGGGACTAAGCTCAAGCCTGCCCTTCCAGGAAGCCTGCTCTGGCTTGCCAGGGAGGCACGGGTTCCAGCACCTGCACTCTGCAGCACTAAACCACACTGATTACCATTGTCACTCAGCTTCCCCCTTCTTCCTCTAGAGCATGGGCAGCCCCGGTGGTCTCCACAACAGCATCTCCAATGCTAGACCCAGCCCCTGGAATCTAGGAGATGCTAAGCAATGCGCACTATGACGAAACCATCAACTTATTTATTATTTTTGTTACTGTTTGCTTGAGAGGCAGACATTCACAGAGAAAGAGACAGACAGAGAGCTCACTTTCTGTCTGCTGGTCCTCTCCCCAATACACAGATGAGTCAAGCCTAGGGCCAGAACCAGGAGCTGGGAACATAATCCAGATTTCCCATGTGGGTGGTAGGAACCCAACTGCTTTATGCCAGTGCTTCCCAGGGCAGGGAGCTGGAGTCAGGAGCCAGAGTCTGGAATTGAACCCAGGTACTCCAGTGTGCAATGCAGACAACTTAACCAGGGAATCAGCTGCTAGGCCAGATGTCTTTCCTCGAACCATTCTTTTTACTTGCTAAATTTGCTGATTAAAAAAACAGTCAGACTCAATTCTGGAGAAGGCGAGTTAAAGCACTCATCTTGTGGTGAAAATATAAGTTGACTGAAGGTCCTTGGGATGCCATTTGGCAAAATGTATAATTAGCAATAGCAACTTTGTGATCTTTGGTCCTGACATTCTTCTAGGAATCTATGCTAAGCAAATAATACAAACTATGAAAAAATAAGCTCTATGATAATATGAAATATATAAAATGTCAAATGAACATAAATGTCCAATTATAGAAGAATGGTTAAATTCTAGTGGCTGCAATGCAATGCAATGTTTTGCAACCACTAAGATTCATGGCTACAAAATTCATGACAAATGTGATAAAGCATTAAATGAAAACTATGTAAAATGTATGTATAGTATGCTAATAGCTATGTAAAAATAAAAATAAAAGGTAAAAATAGTTAACACATATATACTGGCTCCCTTTAATATTTCACATATATTAAGTCTCAGTTCTTAAAAAATGCTATGTGGTAGGTACTGTTAATATATCCATTTTAAAGATGATGGTTGCAAACACAGAGAGGTTAAATAACTTACCCTCAACTGTACAACTAGTAAGTGACAACAGCTTAGATTCAAACCCAAGATAGTCTTTGCCCACAGACTAGATGATACAGAATTCACATAGGGTTTTGAAGAACATAAACCAACTGCTATTATGCTTTAAGGTTATAAAAATGTAAATGAATTTCTTTTTTCCTCCATAAATAAACTTTTCTATAATGGAATCATACTTCCTATACAACAGCACTTTAATAAAAAATTGACAAATGCAATCATAATTTTGAAATCTGTCTTCAAAGGTCTACTTGTGATGCACGTTTACAACAGTTGGTGGTTTAAACATTCTGGAATTGTCTTGAAAGAAAATGTTTAAATACTAAGTTACCTGATGCACCACAGCCAATAACATTGTATTTCTGCTCATGTACTTTTTTTCTTTTTCAATAAAGTGTATTCACTGTACTATGTAACATATGGGATTTGATGTTTATATCCTAGCAATACTCTTCATAAAAAGACATCAATTCACTAGTCATGGAAAAACTCCTTTGTCAAACCTTGTGTCCTGCGAGTATCCAGTCTATAAAATATGGTCACTGCGGGGTGGGCAGGCTGCCGTAGGGAGAGCTCATGAGGGGAGAAAGGAAAATGCCCACTGGTTCTTCCCTGCTCTGGCTGGAGTTAGAAGCCCAAACCAAGGCCTAGGAGTACTGCTTGGGTGAAGGGAGTGCAGTGTTTTGCTATTCTTGGGGCCCAAGGAAGGGAACCCTTAAGTTTCTACCAAGTTAATCTGATTTGAGAGCCTTTGTAAAAGCAAAATCAATCACCCAGAATTCTTTGAGCTCTCACATATGAATGTTGCTGTGTTGAGAAAGATAGAGAGAAGGAAGAGGGGAGACAGAGTGAGAGGGAGAGGGAGGGGGAGTGGGAAGGGGAGGAAGAAAGAGAGGGAGAAAGAGAGAGGGAGAAAGAGAGAGGGAGGGAAGGAGGAGGGAAGGAGGGAGGGTGGGAGGGAGGGAGAAATGGAAGTTTACTGTCTACAGATAAGTGTGAGAAATTCTAAGGGGAATGAAAGTTGTGATGAGAGAGTATATGCCTGCCTGGGGTGGGCTCTTATGTTTCCATTCCAGACTGGCAGGAAAGAGGAGGCTGAAGAAAGATTTCCAAATTAATTGTCTGATTTCAAAACATGTAAGTAGAAGAAAGAAAGAAAACGCCCAGGTATGTATTATACATGGGTATACATAAATGTCTATATTCCCAAAGAGCTTTCCAATGGGTTGGAATCAAGTGATATTTTACTATTTATACAGTTCTTCCTCTCTAGGTGTTTATTAAGTGGATTCTCTCAATAGTACTGCAAAATAGCAATTAAAATTACTTCAATCTCACAGATTGGAAAACTGATAACTAGACACCAGACATAAGTAGTTAGTAGTAAGTGACAAAGCAAGTGAGTGACTCTATTTTTTCTGTTAATCCCATGCTTGCTGCTTTCAGTCTTCTAGCAAACCTTCTCTGACTGCTGCTGTTGACCCAAGAACCAAGCCAGGCTCTGGAGACATAAAGAAGAATCCCACTAGGATGGGGAGGAGGCTTCAGGTAATGGGGTGGTGCTGTTGGGACAATCATGTACTGGGACTTCATGCTATACCTGGGGAGTTAGAATATGGTAGAGGAGGGCTTCAAGTCCACTGAGCACTGTGTCTTAAAATATGGGTTTACCAAGAGACTAAGGAAACAGCCCCTGCAAAGACGAAGAAGTAGGAAAAAAAACACAAAGGCACTAAGAAATGCTGATGGTCATGTTATGGACTGAATGATTATGTCTTCCAAATTCAAAGGACATGACACTATCCCCCAAAGTGAGGGTATTTGGTGCGAGGCCCTTGGGAGGTAATATGGTTTCAATGAGGTCATAAAGGTAGAACTTCCATGGTGGGAGCAGTGTCCTTATAAGAAGAGGAAGTGGTCAGAGTTCCCACTCTCTCGGTGCCATGTGAGGGTACAGTAAGAAGGTGGTCATCACCAAGCTAGGAAGAAACCTTACTAGGAACCAAAGCTGATGGCACCTTGACTTTGGACTTCCCAGCCTCTAGTACTGTAAGCAACAAATGTGTGCTGTTTGATCCACTAGCCCAGGGTCTTCTGTCATAGCAGTCTGAGCAGATCAAGAGTCTGCTTTCTCCACCACCCAGGCTGCCTTCTAGCAAACACAGACCCCCCTTCTCTTCAGGGACTATGGGTCCAAATGAGCAGGAGAGGTTTTCAGTGAAAAGAAGAGCTCTTCTTATTCCTTCCCCAGCTATCAGACTTCCCTGGACCAAGAGGCTCCTCCAAAGTATCTGAAATTTGCCCACTGTTGTGATTAGATCTCCTTCTGGGAGCCTGGCTGAAGTTTCCCAAAGACAGAGATGGAAGGGTCAGGTAGCCATGCTCACCAGCCCCGATGGATGGTTCGTTGCAGAGGCTCTGAGCCCAGCTGACTGGCAAAGAGGCTCTGCTGGGCAAGATGCTCTCTGGAGGGCAGACAGCAGCCATTTCCAGACCATCACGGTTCTGGTTTGTAAAACATTTCTCTCTTGCACAGTTGGAACAGAAAATTCTCCTCTGTTGTTCAGCCCCAGGTGCCCTGTACCCACAGGTGTACCCAGGTGCCAGAGAGGACGACACAGTCATTTCATATACTCAAAAGGCAGGGCTGTCTATCTTGCTCCTACTCCTTTCCCCTCAACACACCGCTTACAGTGGATGCTGCAAATTTCTGCATTAGATGGCTGGTAGTCCATTTCCACTCCCTAATTTAGCTTATGAAGATGATTATTGTATTTGTGTTGTGTGAACAGCAGTGGGCCAGGGAATTGAGAAACTCTGATTCATCCAACTTAAGTCTCATTTCTCAAACACGTGCCTCTGGCTGCTCTACTGTGAAGACCCTGGCGGGAGAGAAGAATGAGGAGGCGTGAGTCTCATCTCGTTTGTTACAACAGGAAGATGTCCCAGGACCTTTCGCAGAGGAGAAGGGGGTGGAATGATGAATACTTCAAGTTCTATGAATCAAATATGAGTTGAACTGTAATCTGGGCTTTAAGTAGATGGCTGCATAATAAGTGTTAAACAATTCATCTTTCTGTCAGGCAGCAGAAAGTAATTTATTCATTACCATTTAAGCAAGAGATCTTGTGTGTTTAAAGAGAGGAAAGTTTAGCGTGTTCCATTTTAGATGGCATTGCAAAGTGCCCAAGTTAAAAGAAAGTGCTGAGGGAGGGGGGAGTGAAATAAACTTTGGAACATCAAACCTTGATTTGGCTTGGGAAATTTATTAATTCTCTTTCAGCATTCAGTTGAGAAATCAACTGGGCTTAGTTTAGGAATTCTTCAGATGAAGAATTGGTAAATTCAATAAAGCTTGATCTTACTTTTTGCATCTCATGCAGTCCCTAAACAGCTATGTGTAAAGTCAAAAAGTATCTATTAAGCTCCATTCTTTTCCCTTTGACTTCCATTATAATTTCACAGATAGGTTTCCTTGAGACCTCAAAATACAATAAAAACACCATTTAGGTTTCTTATGATTCATTGCAAGCATATTACCTTTGTCAACACACAATCCATGAGCATTAAATCCTCCCACAAACCACAAGTAAAATTTACCAATATTCTATATAATCTTAGCAATTCAGGATGAATCACATGTATTCTCCATCAAAACATGGTCTATAGCTAATTTTCATCCTACTGCAATTTTTTGTGACTCCTGGGACTTGAGTGTATAAGCCACCATCATTACCAGGAGAATGCTTCAGGATTTCAGCCAAACTTAGGAGCTGGAGGAACCATATGGAGATTTCTTGGACAGAATGCAGCTGTACTACTTCACAAGTGTTAACACCGCAATTTTGTGGTTGCATAGCAAATACTTCCTATGTTGTATTATAAAGAGCCTGATGTTTAGCCCTGTTATAAAACTTAGTGGGATTCTGTTTAAAATGCTTGAGTGAGAAAATGTCTAACCACCTTAATAATTAAAACCAAGTCTTTGGCAGGCACCATATTGCAAAAACTGTTTATAATAGGTCATGTGTAGTCCCAAGCAATTCACTAGCAATAACTTCTAAACTAGTTACATTTTTAAGAAGAATCTTTTCAAAAGTAGATAAATCCATTAAAAAAAAAAGAAAGAAAATAGATCATGATAAAAAGAGCTGCAGTCTACAGATCTGAGATCTCATGCTCCAGAGCCCATGATTCTTTTTCTTTTTTAAAATATTTTATTTATTATTTATTTGAGAGGTAGAGTTACAGACAGTGAGAGGAAGACAGAGAGAAAGGTCTTCCATCCACTGGTTCACTGCCCAAGTGGCCGCAATGGCTGGAACTAGGCCGATCCAAAGCCAAGAGCCAGGAGCTTCTTCCAGGTCTCCCACTCAGGTGCAGGGGCCCAAGCACTTGGGCCATCTTCTACTGCTTTTCCGGGACATAGCAGAGGGCTGGATGGAAGAGGTGCAGCCGGGACTAGAACTGGTGCCCATATGGGATGCAGGTGCCGCAGGCGGAGGATTAACTTACTGTACCACAGCGCTGGCCACCATGATTCTTTTTCTTCACAGAAAATGGAACATCCTCCCCACCCCTCAAAAAGAAAATGATTCCATACATTGGGCAAGTCATCCTTTGTAATGTAGCTAAGATGTAAGGAACCAAAATAAAAATGGGCCCAACACTGCCATGGAAATATTTAGCAGACAAAGCTATATGCTTTTTATGCTAAGCAGCAAACTGTTATTTAAAGAGAACAGGTAGCATTCTGGCTAATTGTGTGTAAATCAAAACAGTAGAGTCAGATCTAGACCCAAAATCCCTTGGAAAGTCTCCTCCCTCACATGCACACCTGGGTACTTAGGAAGCCACGCATTCAAGGACTACTGCCTATGAACTATGATTAAAATAACCTGCAATAATAAATATTTAAACCTCTACTGTATATTACAAAGGAACTGTATATAAATTCTGGAAGGCTTGAGACTGTGAGGAAAGAATTGTACAAATGAAAAATTGTTTTCTAACCACAGGTGTTTCTCGAAGCCACCATTTATGACAGTAAACAGACACAAATTGGCATACAGGAGTTTACTTATTTGAATCTTACAATGGAATACAGAAATTTCCTACATTATAGTCAGAGTTTCCTTTTTAGGATGTTTAAAGCTAAGGCTTATAGGAGAGCCTTAAATTGAATCATCTTGAATTGCTCTCATAACTCTGTTACAGATTTCAAGAAATCATAATGCAAGGCATTTGCTGTCCACTTAGAAACCACCATCTATCTTTCAATTACAATAAGAATAATATCTAACATTATTGAGTTGTGAGGTACTATGTTAAGTCCTTTATATAAATGATCTTGGTTAATCGTGAAAACCCTCTGTGCTGAGTACTGGTATTTTTTTCATTTTGCAGACTGAGGCAATAAGTCATACTGTGGCAGGTGATAGATTGGGATTTGAATATAGACTGGCTTGATTCCATGTTCATGGTTTTAACAATTCAGCTAAGTGGACACAGTCGACTTGAAACGATCACCTTTATATTTCCTAGACCTATAAAACGATGGGCACATCCTAGGGGCAACAGTACACTGACCAAACAGTTCCTATGCTACTCCCCACCACTGCTCGTGAAAACACCTTAATATTAAACAGTAAAACATTACTATTTACATGGTTCATGTCCGTTGCCTTCCTTGAGCATCACAGAGCAGAGTCTAGACAGAAATTTGATTGAAAGCTAAGGGCCAATATGTGCCTTAAAGCATTGGAAAATGGAGCCAGCACTGTGGCATAACAGGTTAAGCTGCCACCTGCTGTGCTGGCATCCCATATGGGCTCAGGTTCAAGTCCCAGCTGCTCCACTTTACATCTAGCACCCTGCTATTGTTCCTGGGAAAGCAGCAGAGGATGGTCCAAGTCCTTGGGCCTCTGCACCCACATGGGAGACCTGGAGGAAGCTCCTGGCTTCAGCTTGGCCCAGCCCTGGCCATCACAGCCATTTGGGGAATGAACCAGTGGATGAAAGACCTTTCTCTCTCTCTCTCTCTCTCTCTCTCTCTCTCTCTCTCTCTCTCTCTCAACTCTGCCTTTCAAAATAAATAAAATAAATCTAAAAAAAAAGCATTGAGGACTGGCACGAAAGAAAGTGAGGCAGAAGGACAGCTGTAGGCAAACAATGATTGTGGATGTATAAGGAGGTGCCCAAAGTTAATTCTGGATATTTGTCCTCTTTTAGCCTCCACCAAAGCAGCTATAGAGAAAATAAGTTTCTCACTCTGCCAAGAAAGAGGATAGTAAAGGAGTAGCTAAAAGGTGACCTCAGGGATTCTCTGGTATTAACAGAACCATCATAGATAAGGAATTTTATTTCACTTTTTTGCAAGTGATATTAAGCCTAACCATACAGTCTTTAATTCCAAGCACCAGAGAGTTACATGGAAGCCCAGGGGCTTTTGACACCCAAACTGCTAAAAATGAGAGAAAATGTTAAACTTGGAAAGAAAACAGAGAGGGAAGCAAGGTTGGGAATTACTAAGTAACTCAGTGTCTAGTTATTTATAATTTTAAAATAATTTTAAAATATTATTTTTGGGGTTATGACTGAAATGTTGTATACGGCAGATATTAACAATCCTCCTGATCAATGCTTTGCTATCTCAATGAAGAGTGGCATTTTCACGGGAAATAAAAACTAGAGTCATCACAGCTATGTCTTAAAGTTTGGTTAGTCATGTCTTTGAGGAACCCTGGCATCTACTCTGCAAGACTCTTGGCCTACTTACCTGCTGCTCTCTGTTTCTTCTTGTGGATAAGATTTACAAACTTCAGCATCATATTGGCCATCATTAATCAAGATCCACTGCTAAACCCCCTGAAGATTAATGTGTTTATTTGTACAGCACATGGTACTGTAGGTTTTTCATGGAAGGTAAGAATCTAGAAATGTACATATGCAAGATACTCTAATCAGAAAGCCAATTCACTGATCCATAAATAAGATGACCAAAGTGAAACTGCACTAAATGAATACTCACAGACAAAATTAAAATAGATGCACTAGGAAATTCTTAGCATTATATCATAGAATTTGAAGATTTAGGAAGAATTTGTGAATGCATTATATGTCATAGATTTTGCTTCTTGTGACTCATTTAATAAAATTCCTCAATAATATACACCATTAAACAAGTTCTGATTTTGGACCATAGGCCATATCTCATAATGAGGATGGTCCAAATTATGTAAAGCCTTAACAAATCAAAGGAAACCGAAATTGTTGTCATCACGAGTTAGAAGCTGTAAGCTCTTCCTAAATTTAAGACAGTTCAGATCAAGTTTTCTACTTTTCCTTGTTGAACTCTTTATTTAGTGGTACATCAAGCCTTTGGCTATAAAGGATATTTAAAAATATGTTATCAAAAGGAAGGAGAAGGGAGGGTGGGAGCATGGGTGGGAGGAAGGATAAGGTGAGAAGTATCACTGTGCTCCTAAATCTGCATTTATGAAATATATAGAATTTGTTCAGTTTATATAAATAAAAAATTCCTATACCAAATGAATAAAAATGTTATCACAAAAATATAAAAACAAACAAAAGAAGAAAAAAAGAGAGAGAGGCAGTGAAAGGGAAAAAGGTAAATATCATTATAGTCTCAGAATTTATCTATGAAATACACTGAATCTGTTCTTTCTGTATTAAGTTCAAAATATAAATAAAAATTTTAAAATGAATGAATGAAACAGAAAAAAATCCAAGGTCACTGGTTGACATAAGCGGGCTTTCACTTCTGGTTTTATTAATACATGTGGGTTCGTGAGCATGAAAATGGGCTTTAATTCTAGGTCTCACCCAGGCACTGTTTGTGCATGCCTACAGCAGCTGGGCAGGGATGTGGGCAAAGTACTGGGATAGGAATTAGAAATCCCAGCTCTGTCAGTAATAAGCTGTGCAATCTTGGCAAATTAATTCATCTTTCTTGGCTTCATTTAAAAAAAAAATCTCCAAAATGAAGAAAACACTACTTGCCCTGTGCAATTCAAAAGAGCTTTTATACAGCAGATAAAAATGGATGTGAAGATTTCCTGAAAGCTATAAAACCAATAGGCATGGTACTCCATAGTTAACCCACCCAGAGAATAAAGATTAAATCTTGAAACACAGCCCTCTGTGCCCTGCACCATGCAGTCCCATCCCACGTACCCAGTTCCCACACACCCTCTGGTCCAGTAACAAAAATCAAATCACCATTTTATCCAATACAACAACTAAACATTGCACATGATTGTGTTGCACATGAACATTTTATGCACATAATATTTGATCATCATAACTCTTGGAGGTAGACAGAATAGGGATTGTCCCTAATTAGCAATTAAGGGGGAAATAAGTTAATTGCACAGGTACAACATAACTGGTTCAGCCAAGCTATGCATTCATATCTGTTTCTGCACTGTCTTACTTAGAAAATTTCTGCATTTCTCTCCCCTAGCTCAGGTGGCAAAGTCCTATAGGGCACAGACTCCTCCCTCTCTGCCTCCATACTGTTGGTGCAGTTCTGCACAGAGTATGAAGACAATAGAAACAACCGGTATGGAACTAGACCTGTGAGAGCTAAGAAAGAGCCAGATTTTTATCTTAGGATGCTCAGAGAGAGTGCAGGTACTACAACTGAACTGTCTCTCTCTGGCCACCAAATTCATGCTTTCTTTCTTTTTTTAAAGATATTTTATTTATTTATTTGAGAGGTAGAGTTATAGACTGTGAGAAGGAGAGACAGAGAGAAAGGTCTTCCTTCCATTGGTTCACTCTCCAAATGGCTGCAACGGCCGTAGCTCTGCTGATCTGAAGCCAGGAGCCAGATGCTTCTTCCTGGTTTCCCATGAGGGTACAGGGGTCCAAGGATTTGGGCCATCTTCTACTGCTTTCTCAGGCCACAGCAGAGAGCTGGACTGGAAGAGGAGCAGATGGGACTAGAATCAGCACCCATATGGGATGCGGGTGCTGCAGGTGGAGGATTAACCTGCTGCGTCACAGCACCAGCCCGGAATTCATGTTTTCAAGTTCTAATTCCCAACGTGATTTTACATGGACATACAGCTTTTAGGAGATAATTAGGGTTAAATTTAGGAGGTAAGTAAGGTTAAATTCAGGAGATGTGGTTAAAGTAATGTCATATAAGGTTAAGGGAAATAAGGTTAAACCAAGATCAAATAGATAAAGGTTTTAAAAAGAAGTCTTATAAGACAAGGAAGAGAAAGATTCTCTCTCTCTCTCTCTCTCCTCTTACTCTCTCTCTCTCTCTCTCTCTCTCTCCCTCCCCTGCCATGTGAGGATACAGGGAAAAGGTGGCCAGTTGTCCGCAACTCAAGATTCCTCACCAGAAATAAGCCATGCTGGCATAATAATTTGGAATTTCCAGCCTCCATTAGCTATAAAAATTAGACTGCATAGTTTAAGCTACCCAATCTGTGATTGTTACAGTAGTTTGAGCACTCCATTACAGCAGAGGTGCAGAGCACACCTTGGGCTGGTGGGGAACCCCAGCCATGATGACCCCTCTTTCTAATGTCTTCCTCTGTTGCTCTCTGCTTCATCATAGTCCTAAAATGATCATGCAAAAATGACCTTCAGAATGTGCTAAGGAGCCTCCACTTTTGGTATGTGCTCAAGAGATATGGAATAGCTTTATTCATGTCAACTCTTACCCACAGATCCCAAAGGCAGTCTCAAGGAAAATACACTGAACTAGATGAAAATGAAAAGATATCATATATCAAAATTGTGGGATATAACTAAGGCATTATATATAGAGAAATGTATAATGCCAAAACTTACATTAGAACAGAATACATTTCTTAAATTAAGAATCTGATACTAATTCAAGAAAGCAGAAAAAAGACAAGCAATACATATAAATTCATAGCAGGCAGAAAAGACAAAAAATACATGAGAAGAAACCAATGCCATTTAAAAAGAGAAGCAATAGAATAAATCAATAAAACAAAGAGGTGGGGGCTGGTGTTGTGGTGTAGTAGGTTAAGCTCCTGCCTGCAATACTGACATCACATATGGGCAAAAGTTTGTGTCTCAGATGCTCCACTTCCTATTCAGATCCCTGGTAAGGTACCTGGGAAAGCAGTGGAAGATGGATGAGGTGTTTGGGTCCCTGTCATCCAGGTGGAAGACCTGGAAGAAACACCTAGCTCCTGGTATTGGCCCAGTGTACCCTGTTGAGGCCATTTGGGGAGTGAACCAGTGGATGAAAGACTGCCTCTCTCTCTCTCTCTCTCTCTCTCTCTCTCGTAAACAAATCTTTTTTAAAGATCTAGTTTTTTGAAAAGATCAATAAAATTAACATAGAACCTAAGAGAGGAAAAAGGCAAAGAAGGCAATTACCATGATGAATGAAATGAGGGATATTCCACAGCCTTCATTCATCAAAAGGTTAGTAAGAAAATACTAGAACTTTACATGTATAACTTTAACAGTGTTGACAAAATGGCCTAAATCACTGAACAACACTAACTACCACAACCCACTCAAGATGAAGTAGATTTTTTTTTCAAAGATTTATTTTATTTATTTGAAAGAGTTACAGACAGGTAGAGCCCAAGAGAAAGAGAGAGTTCTTCCATTCCGCTGGTTCACTCCCCAAATGACCACAATGGCCAGAGCTGAGCTGATCTGAAGCCAGGAGCCAGGAGCCAGGAGCTTCTTCCGGGTTTCCCACGTGGGTGCAGAGGCCCAAGCACTTGGGCCATCTTCTACTACTTTCCCAGGCTATAGCAGAGAGCTGGATTGGAAGTGGAGTAGCCAGAAGTCTAACTGGCACCCATATGGGATGCTGGCTCTGCAGGCTGGGGCTTTAACCTGCTGCACCACAGCACTGGCCCCAAACAGATATTTTAAATAGCTGTATAACTATTAGGAAAATTAAATATGTCATTTAAAAATTCATAGAAAAAGAAATCTTCAGATCCAGATGGTTTCATTGGAGAAGTTTACCAAATACTTAAGAATTAGCACCAATTCTACACAATCTCTCCCAGAAAACAGAAGAGGTACTCTTTCAAATTTTATGAATATAGTATTACTGTGATACCAAAACTGCAGAGCAATAATACAAAATAAAAAAAACCAAACTAAAGATCAAGATACCTCCTGAGTATAATTGCAAAAATCCTTAACAAGACATTGTCAAGCAGAATACAGAGACATATAAAAATCATATACATGACCAAGTGGAATTTATTTCAAGGACACAAAGTTGGTTCTATATTTAAAACTCAGTCAATGTACTATACTATATTGAGAGGGTAAAGAAAAATACAGGAACACATCAACTGATGAAAAAATCCAAATAGATATGCTCAACACCCATTTATGATATAAGTCCCAGAAAAGGAGATATAAGGACAATTTCTTCAATTTGATAAAAGAAACCTACCAAAAGCTATCCATTATAGCTAACATCATACTTAATGGTAAAAGACTGAATGCTTTCTCCCTAAGATGGAATGCAAGATGCCCACTCTAACCATTGCTATTCAACACAGTAGTAGATGTTACTTACTGTCAAGGCAACAGATGAAATTAAATTAAAATGTAAGTCTCATGTATCAGAAAGGATGAAGTAAAACTGTCCCCATTTCCCAATGGCATAGTTGTCTATACAGGGATCCCAAGGAATCAAGACCTAATAAGTGAATTCAGCAAGGTTGCAGAAACAAAGATCAACAAACAAAAATCAATTTTATTTCTATATGCCAGCTGAGAACATGAAGGCATCAAAATTAAAAACACAGTACCATTTATAATTACTTAAAGCTAAATAAAAATTTAGGTTTAAATATAGCAAAATTTACAAAGTTTATATGCTAAAAACTACAAAATGCAGATAAAAGAAATAAAAGAAAATCAAATAAATGGGAAGACATACTAAGTTCATGGACTGAAAATGTCAATATAGTAAAGATGTCAACTTAAATAAAATAAAATAATTTTTTTAAAAAATATCCTTAAATTTAACTATGGTTTGTAATAGGATAAATAATGACTGCTCAAATCCCTATAACTTATAAGTGTTATCTTATAAAAGGAAAGGGGAAAGGGAAAATTGGTAAATTGGATTTCATAAAAATAAATTTTTGCTCTGCAAAAGATCCTGTTCAAAAGATGAAAAGAAAATCTAAAGAGAGGGAGAAAATATTGAAAACCACATTTCTGAGGAAAGACTAGCATACAGAACCTCATACTTAATAATAAAAAAAGAGATCAACTAGAAAATGGGTAAAAAAAAGTGAAGAGATAGATCAGAAAAGGAGATACACAGCAAATAAGTAAATCAAATATGTTAAATATCAATAATGATTAGAGAAATGCAAATTAAAACCACATTTAGATATCACTTCACACGTATCAGAATGGCTAAAATAACCAAGCACCAAAAAGGAAACATGTTGAAGTGAAATGGACACTATGAGAAACAGTGACTTGATCAGCCCTTGTCCTGACTGTTGATGTACAATGTATTACTTTATCCATTTTAGTATTTTTTTGTTCTAGTTAATACCATTGGTTGAACTCTTTAATTAACACACAATTATTCTTAGGTGTTTAAATTTAACTGAAAAGTGATCCCTGTTAAATATCAGAGTGGGAAAAAGAGAGGGAGGAGATGTACAATTTGGGACATGCTCAATCAGACTTGCCCCAAATGGTGGAGTTAGAAATGTGCCAGGGGATTCCAATACAATCCCATCAAGGTGGCATGTACAAATGCCATCTCACTAGTCAAAGTGATCAGTTTCAGTTCACAATTGATCATACTGATAGGTCTAAGAGTCAAAGGGTTCACACAAACAAGACTAGTGTCTGCTAATACTAACTGATAGAATAAAAAAGGAGAGAACAATCCAACATGGGAAGCGGGATACACAGCAGACTCATAGAATGGCAGATGTCCTAAACAGCACTCTGGCCTCAGAATCAGCCCTTAAGGCATTCAGATCTGGCTGAAGAGCCCATAAGAGTATTTTAGGCATGGAAAGCCAAGACATTCTGGAAAAAAAAAAAAAGAAGAAGAAGAAGAAGAAGAAGAAGACCTAAATGAAAGATCTCTGTGAGTGAGATCCCAGTGGAAAGAATGGGGCCATCAAAGAAGGAGGTACCTTTCTCTGAAGAGAGGAGAGAACTTCCACTTTGACTATGGCCCTGTTGGAATAAAATCGAAGTCGGCGAACTCAAAAGGCTTCCATAGCCTTGGCAACTCATGACAAGAGCCTCGGGTGATTACTGATGCCATAAACAAGAGTGTCAATTGTTAAGTCAACAACAGGAGTCACTGTGTACTTACTCCTCAAGTGGGATCTCTGTCCTTAATGTGTTGTCCAATGTGAATTAGTGCTATTACTAGTACTGAAACAGTATTTTACACTTTATGTTCTGTGTGGGTGCAAACTGATGAAATCTTTACTTAATATATACTAAATTGATCTTCTGGATAGAAAGATAATTGAAAATGAATCTTGATGTGAATGGAATGGGGGAGAGAGCGGGAGATGGGAGGGGTACAAGTGGGAGGAAAGTTATGGGGGGTGGAAAAAGCCATTGTAATCCATAAACTGTACTTTGGAAATTTATATTCACTAAATAAAAGTTAAAAAAAAAAGAATGGCTAAAATAAAGAAGTGATACCATCAGATGCTGGAAAGGATGTGGAGAAAGCACATCACTCCTACATCATCAGTGGGAATGCAAAATGGTACATTCGGGAAAACACTTGTACTGTCTTAAGAAAACCAAACATGCAATTACCATAGGACTAAGCAATTACACATGTCGGAATTTACCCCAGAGACATGCAGGAGGTCACAGAAAAACCAGTACACAAGTGTTTAAAGCAGTTTCATTTACGGTGGTCTGACTCAGAAATCCCAATGTTTTTCAACAAGTGAATTGGTTAAATCAACTGTATACATCCCTGCCAAGGAGAACAACTCAACAATAAAAAGAATAAGCTACGGATACCCACTGACACTTGGATGGCTCTCCAAAGGTTTATGGTTTGTGAGAAACAAACAAACAAAAGCCAATCCCAAAAGTTCATGTGTAGTAAAATTCTACTTGTACAGCATTCTTGAAACTAGAAACTTAGACAAATGGGGAGCAGACTCATAGTATACAGGGTCAAAGGAGGGAGGAAGTGGGTGTGAACAGGGCAATATGAGGTGCTGGAAACATTTGTTATCTTTGTCAACGTCACTCTCCCACCTATGATATTCATTTTCTATGATACTAGAAACAGAGAAAAAGGGGAAAAGAAAACCTACTACATATTATAACTGCATGTGGATCTAAAAGCATTTCATAATAAAAAGCTGAAGTAAAATACAAGTATGTCAGTACTAACAAAGATTAAGGTGGGAGTTAAGTCCAACAGAGACTTTTTTTTTTTTGAGACAGAAAGAAAGGTCTTCCTTCTGTTGTTTCACTCCCCTAATAGCTGCTACAGCCGGCGCTACACTGATCCGAAGCCAGGAGCCAGGTACTTCCTCCCACTCTCCCATGCAGGTGCAGGGACCCAAGCACTTGGGCCATCCTCCACTGCCCTCCCGGGCCACAGCAGAGAGCTGGACTGGAAGAGGAGCAACCGGGACTGGTACCCGGCGCCCCAACCGAGACTAGAACCCAGGGTGCTGGCGCCGCAGGCGGAGGATTAGCCAAGTGAGCCACGACGCCGGCCAACAGAGACTTTTAAAGTAAACTTGAGACATAAAACCAATGTGCCTGTCAACGAAGTGAGTAGAGAGAACTGGTGTTCACACATAGCTTTATGTCAGAGAGGATGAGATGGACATGTGCTTGGCAGGGGCACTGAGGAGAGAGGGGGTCCCTGGGAGGATCTCTTCCCTTTGCTTCCACCTGCCCCTACACATTCTCCCAGGGCCACACGTGGCTGCTCTCTGTTGCCCTCATGGAGTGGTCTGCTTCTTGCCCTTAGTCTCTGCACTCATGTGATCTTTCCAGCGGGCTACAGATCAGGTTGGACCACCGGCACTGGCACCACCTCTCCTGAGCTAGGGACCTCAGGCAAGGCTCTCTCCCAAGGCTTTGTTTCAGCCTCATATAAAATGCGAAAAATGAGCCTCCCTCGCAGGGCCGTTATGGAAGCGAAATCAGCCTGTGAGGGACACACAGGGCCTCTGGTGCACAGTACATGTGGACCTTGTGCTCGCTCCTGCTTCCCTTAGAGAGGGCAATGAATGCTGGTTTTCCAAAGTAAATAGGGTTTCCACAGCAATGCTGGACACCTAAGGTGAATTGGAAACTGGGTGAAATTACAGTCTTGCACACAGAAACACTCTATTTCTGCCCTTACAATAGAAGACCGCACACTGGAAGAAATCTAATTTTCACTGAGAATTTCAGGACAGATGTAAGGAGGGCACTCTCCTGAAGAGGACTCAGACCCCAGAGGCAGAGTCACCTATGCTTCTTGGTCACTCGAGTATAGCTCTGTCCAGAACTTAGGGACAGAATCACCTCACTGAGGTATTCCTGAAGGTTCCTCTCCTAGAAACCCTGCCGTGTCCGGGCATGGTTGGGGAACACCCTTGCCAGGAGACCTCTCTGTTCACTGCTCCTGCCTGTACCACCAACAGAAAGGAGCCCTATGCACTTTTAAGGAAAGGGACCTCAAAGTCTCATGAATTTCCTTCCTTCCTTCCTTCCTTCCTTCCTTCCTTCCTTCCTTCCTTCCTTCTTTCCTCCTTCCTTCCTTCCTTCCTTCCTTCCTTCCTTCCTTCCTTCCTTCCTTCCTTCCTCTCTTTCTCTCTTTGTAGATCTCCTTGCTGTGCTTCACTAAGGATTTGAAGAAGCCTGCAAGACTTCTGTAGTCTAAAACAGAAAGCTCTACACAATTTAGTAAATTGAGCCCACAGAAAATAGACTTAGACTAGAGAATTAAGACCATGGCAAAGTTAAAATGCCAGGTATGTGAGTCACAGGGTTTCCACAGTTTGAAAAGTGGAGCTGAGACTGTGACTCTGAGCTTCCTGGCAGCCAAAGCTAAGAGGGAAAAACCTGATACATGAATTCATAAGGAAAACACTCATGAGTTTCTCAGGGAAGTAAACCTCTTCTTGACATTTAAGTCTAAAACAGAAATTTCTCCAGGATGTCTTTCTATGGAGCATGGAGTGCAGTAGTAAACAGCATCCTCAATACCACTTGCACAAAATACACTTCCGGGGGCTGAAGATCTTCAGGCATGCACCCACCTACTCTCAGAGTAACACTGTGACAGTAATTCTAGGAAATGCAGAATAAATGTGCTGGGTGTGACGTTCAATTTTGAGATCACAGATATTCTTGCAATTTTTAAACTTATTTTAGAGGGCTGGAGGAAGATGTGCCTATGGAAGAAACTCAGCACCTGACTCTGGTATTAGACAGTGGAGGTCCAGTGTCTCTGCTTCCTCCATATCCCTGTGATTCAACGAGTCAGGTCCATGAGCCTGCTGGATTCTTACATTAATTCCCCAACAAATAACTATCAAGCATTCTTCTAAGTGCCTGGTATATGTTGGACAATAAGAAATTGGCTTCAAAAGAACAGCATGTACTTCTGGGGCTCATTATTAGAGAAGAGAGGTATTATAATCACGTACAGGAACTGTTACTAGTGGACAGGTACCAGGTGTTCTCGAATGGGATCAATAGGGGGTGTTGACTTAGTCTGATGGTCAAGGAGAGTTCTCTGAGAAACATTTACATTGAGATATGAAGGATGAGGAGGAAACAGCTTGGCAAAGAGTCTTCTCAATAGGAAGAAGAACATGTTCAAAGCCCCTAAGTGAGAAAGATGTTAGAACACTCCAGACACAAGATCAGTATGGTGAGAGGCGGGGAGAGAATGGCTGAGAAAGAGGCTGAGGAAAAGGTGGTACAATTGATTAGGGGCCCGGGAAGCCTTGCCAAAGATTTGGATTTGATCCTAAAAGGAACAGGCAGCCACTGGCAGGTGTTAAGCAAGTGAATTACAACATCAGTTCACATCTGTGATGATCATGAGCTGCTGTGTGCAAGAACAGGGTGGGAAGACAACAGTAGTGGAGTCAGGGGAACCACAGTCTTCCTAGGATCTGGGGGAAGAGTCCAGAATGAACAATAGGTCAGTCCCAGAGAAGAAAAGATGACCACGTTGGATTCTGAAAGTCAATAGCCTGCAAGTTCAGCACCGCAAGTACGGTACATTATGAATCATATCTGCTGAACGCAATAGCCCCTGGGAGAAGCAGGAGCCCTGAGACAGACACTAATAACAATGCAAAGTCATTCATGCTTTTATTGTTCAATTATAATGAGTCCACTCATTTTGGTAATAATAATAATGATGTGTTTGAATAACATAATTGCTTAATAGCCATTCCTCACCACTACTACCACCACCCCCTACCATCAGGATGGAACTAAAATAATCTGGAGTATTTATCATTCTAAAAGAGGCAGAAAAAATTGGTTTTCTGTGTTAGGAGCTATCAAAAAAAATAAATTTTATACAGGATCCAGTTATTTCAGTGGTCTTAAAGCGAAAATTTAGAGTAGCAAAATATGTAGAGGTTATTCTTTTAGTAAAATCCTTTCATATCAACAGAATCTTTCCTCAGGGAATTCAAGTAGCCTTTGGGGCTTAGTTATGCCACACCTAACAGGGGAACTGGCCAATCTGTGTTCTGGAGCCCAGGTGTACATCAGAATGAGGAAGGAAGCTTATGAAAATTCACCTGCTTGTGCAGGACAACTTGGCAGCTAGAGAGGAAACCAACTTCCTAGTAGTTGTACAGCAACTCGGAGCCCGAGCCAAGAATACAATTGGTCGTCCTTTATCAGCAAGGACACAATGCCTCTTTCCTAGCCATAAATAAGACTTACAGAAAAGAAGCCGAATCAGCAAAGGTAAATCAAGTCCTGAATTGTGCTGGCTCATGCATATATTGGGAGACAAACAAAAAAGAAGGCACTAAAATCTTGTGCATATTTCTTAAAAATATATAAGGAGTAGATAATCAGAGGTTGACTTAAATCTGGTCTGCATAAATTTCTTCCCAGAGGTATTGTGTATCCTCTTCCCTTTCAACTTTCTTTTCCACTGAGCCATTCTCATCTTGGGCTGCAATCCACAGTTTCCCTTCTGTCTCAGATCTAGATCTCACCTTTTCAGCTCCTCTAAAAAACAAAACAAAACAAAAAAACCCTGTTTTAATGTCTACCATCACTACTGAAGGATAAATTACAAATCTCTCTCCATCATTACTTCTGTGCCTGTATTCAAATCTAATTTGTCAGGGCCTGTGCTGTGGCATAGTGGGCCAAGCCACTGTATGCAATCCCATATGGGTGTCTGTTTGAGTCCCAGCAGTATTTGGGCCCCTGTACCCACATGGGAGACCCAGAAGATGCTCTTGGCTTCTGGCTTCGGCCTGGTCCAGCTCTGGCCATTGCAGCCATTTGGGGAGTGAGCCAGTAGATGGAAGATCTCTCTCTTTAATCTTTCCCTCTCTCTCTCTCTCTGTAACTAAGACTTTCAAATAAATAAATAAATCTTAATTAATAGAGGACATTGGGGAAACCCTACAAGACACTGGCACAGACAAAGACTTCTTGGAAAAGATCCCAGAGGAACAGGCAGTCAAAGCCAAAATTAACAAATGGGATTATTTCAAATTGAGAAGCTTCTGTACAGCTAAAGAAACAGTCAGGAAAGTGAAGAGACAATCAACAGAATGGGAGAAATTATTTGCAAACTATGCAACTGATAAAGGATTAATAATCAGAATCTACAAAGAGATCAAGAAACTCCACAAAAACAAAAGAAACAACCCAGTTAAGAGAAGGGCCAAGGACTTAAACAGACATTTTTCAAAAGAGGAAATCCAAATAGCCAACAGACACATGAAAAAATCTTCAGGATCACCAGCTGTCAGGGAAATGCAAACCAAAACCACAATGACAGAATGACTTTCATACAGAAATCAACAAACAACAAATGTTGGCGAGGATGTAGGGGAAAGTACCCTAATCCACTGTTGATGGGAATGTAAACTGGTAAAGCCTCTATGGAAGACAGAATGGAGATACCTCAAAAATCTCAATATAGACCTACCATATGACCCAACCATTCCACTCCTGGGAATTTACCCAAGGGAAATGAAATCAGTAAACAAAAGAGCTATCTTAACCTTCATGTTTATTGCAGCTCAATTCACACTAGCTAAGACATGGAATCAACCTAAATACCCATCAACCAAAGACTGGATAAAGAAATGCTGGGATATGTACAATATGGAATACTACACAGTGGTAAAAAAAAAAATGAAATCCAGTCATTTACAACAAAATGGACGAAACTGGAAAACATCATACTTAGTGAAATAAGCCAATCCCAAAGGGACAAATGGCAAATCTTCTCCCTGATCTGTAAGAACTAACAGAGCACTTAAAATCTGTAGAAGTGAAATTGACACTTCGAGAAAGATGACTTGAGCTGCTCTTGTCTTGACTGCCAAGGAACAGTTTTGTTTTCTTTATTTTTTCTTCATTCTACTTGTAGGACTCTTTACTAACATATAGTTAATCTTATGTGTATGAAGTCAATTGAAAATAGATCTCAGTAAATAATAAGAGTGGGAATAAGAGAGGGAGGAGGAAGTTTGTAACTATAAAGATTTATAGTTCTGCATACATTCCTATGGACTTACTTCTAAGAGTACAGTTTAAAAACTTGTCATGGGACTCTAAGTCCCATTAAAATTGGTGGTAAAAATGCCATGTTAATTCTTAAAGTGATCATATTAAGTGTTAAATTGGACATATAGATAGGATTAAGTGGTAAAGAGATCATACAATAGAATCAAGTGTCTGGCAATAATAATAGATAGAATTAAAAAGGAGAGAATGTCCAATATGAGAAGCAGTCCACACAGCAGACTCATGGAATGCCAATCACTTTAAGTAACACTCTGACCTCAGAATCAGCCCTTAAGGCTTCCTGGTCTGGCTGAAAGGCCCATGTGAGCGTTTCAGGCATGGAAAGCCAAGACACTGTGGCAAAAAATGTTCTACATGAAGGATTTCTGTGAGAGAGACCCCAGTGGAAATAAGTGGCCATCAAATAAGGATGTACTTTTCTCTGAAGGGAAGAGAGAACGTCTACTTTGCTTATGGCCCTGTCCAAATGCTGATGGAGTTTGTGGACTCAAAAGTTTTCCATAGCCTAGGCAGCTCATTTCAAGAGCCTTGGGTAGTCACTGATGTCATACATAAGAATGTTAATTGTTAAATTAACAATAAGAGTCACTGTGCAAAAAAAAAAGTCACCGTGCACTACCTCCCCATGCAGGACCTCTGTCCTCAATGAGTTATATTGAGAGTTCACTGTAAAACCAGTTCTCAAATAGTTTTTTTGTGTGTGTATGTGTGTGTGCATGCGCGCAAATTGTTAAGACAAAGAGTTGAAAATATATTGGAAATATTGTGGAAGGTTTTTAAATTTAGGCTGAGAAATTTGAATTTTATTCTATAAGCAATAAGACCTACCAAAAGCTTTCTTAATAGAGGAATGATAGAGCTGAGTCTTGAGTTTTTGGAGGAAAATTTTGGCAAAACAGTAATGGACACTAGAGGAAATGAAAACTTAGAGGAGGGGCATTGTAAAGGCTTGGTGGAAGGTAAATAGGTGGCAAGGATGGGGTAGAGAGGTGGAAGCAGGAGGTTATAAGGGATACTAATTGGCATCTACAAAGGAGTCTATGATTGGTATCTGATTAGATTGTAGTTCACTAGAGATTTGCAAGGAAGCTAAAGTAAGAACAATGTTAAAGTTTGGATCTGGGTGTCTGAGAGGGTAAGGGTACCAATTAGGGAACTGAGAAGCTCATTTTGAAATAAAGGCAATAAATTCAGTTTGGGAATCTTCAAAACGAAATGCCTTTAGGAATTCAGGAGCTAATTACAACAGCCAACTAAAAATACATACTTAAAAACTGAAAGAGATGGGAGGAAGGCAGTTATTTGTGGATCAACAACCTAGAGGTGGGAGTTGAGGCTGTGTGATTGGATTAGACTGGAGGAAGAGAAGGAAGAGAGAAGCACCCACAGTGTTTAGGGTGTTTAACTGGATGTTCTAAAACCAATTCAGTAAAGCCATATATTCCTTATATAGCCTGCCCTAGCTCCACCCCCAGCCCATCCACCCTTCACAACAGCTTTCCTTGCCCTTTTCTATCAAAGCATCTCATTCAGAGATGAATTCTTACATTTTAGAGGGATAAAGATGCCACCGATGCACTGGGAAGAATACTAGCTTAACTACTGAGAGGCCCAGATTCTGGTCTTGTTCTACACCAATTCCCTTGAGTCTTTGAGTAGATAATTCCACTTTCCTGGCCTTGACTTTGCATCTGAAGTGGAGAGAAGTGAACCACAGATCCACCGTCTAACCCTATGAATCTATCTACTCTGACAGAAAGGAGAATATAAAGACCAGCTACTGTACTCTCCCTGACATTACTCAAAGATGATTCATGTTCTCCCTTCTAATTCCACACTGATGATCATTTCACACCTGTACCACTACATTCATTTGTCCTACTTGGTTCATCAACTAGGATGATTTCAAGCTTCCAATGGCTTCTTTTTTCTTTCCATATCAAATTATAAAGTTAGACTGTAGTAATGTATAGCTCTCAATCATTAGTTGGCTCTCACCCATTTTCCCTCATTTTCTGCCATGATTAGCAGAACTCAATCCCAAAATGCAGTGCTACAATTTTGAAATTTTATACATTTATACAGACATATTTCAAGAAATAAACATTCAAGTAATGTTATCCTTTTAAATAATCTTAAATTCACGTGACATATAATTGCTCACTTTTATTGAAAGAAACCACAATATCTTTATCTTGCTCATTTGATTTGGTGTTGAAGTCCTAGAGTTGTTTACAATAACATATTATTGGGGAAAGGCCCTCTTTTCTTCGATATCATTCATTACTCTGGTTCTGGCTTATAACCTAAGCTGGCTCAGGAAATCAGGTTGAGGAAAGAAGGAGATGGGGGTGCTACAGAGATAGAAATCTAACAGTTTCCTGTTAGCTTTTATTATTCCTCCCTTAGAGCTGCTTCGATCTCTCCCTGTGGTTTCAGAAACACACAGAGATTATACTCATAGCTGTATTTCTTTACAACAGCAGAATAAATTCTATATTTTTTTTCAAATTAGGGTGTTTTTTCCCTCTACACTCTAGGGAAAATAGGATATTCCCCATTCATGTGGGAATTTAATTGCTGGCCATTGTTTGCTGATAATTTAGGGAAGTTTATACCCTTAGCAACCAGAAACACTCATAGTCTGTTTCTGACACAGATGGAAATCTTAACAAAAAACACAACTTCTACTAGAAACAATTTTCTGAAAATGCTTATTCAAAAGGTAAATTTAAAAGCAACTCTTGCATGGATAATTTCTTAAATAGACAGTTAAAGTGGTTTCAGAAAACCTGGATTGATTTTAATGGCCCTGACTTACTTAGTATATAGCCACAGGAATATTTTGTAAATATTTGGTGTGTCTGGATGTCACTGGCTTTGGGTGTAAGGACTACAGACTAAGCATAACGTGTCAGTTCTCTAGGGGGTTCTTAAAGTCCCGTGGCTCCACAGGCTTTGGAGGTATCTTAAAGCGAAAACTGCTCAAAAGCACCCAGGTCCAAACCTGCCAGTCTTCACTTTTCCTCTTTTAGCTCTATTTTGTAATATTTTTGCTACCACCAGGTGGTAGTAGGTAAGTGTATCCATGGGAAAGGTTGGAGTTATCCAAATGTGAGGACTCAGTTTCAGGAAATTACCAAAATAAATTCTGTTTAATGAGAGTCTGGAAATCTTAATTAAATAGGATCAATATTACACATGGAACAAAAAGAAAAATACAAATATCAATGAGGTGGCTTTCCTTGTGTGGAAAGTCAGATAATTTACACGTGTGTGTACAATATGTTTGAGGGGATGTTAAATTGTCTTAGAACTATGTGCTAACCTGGCTTCTTTCACATATGATCTAATGGCCAGCTTGCTGAATGTCCTGCATGTTCATATCTTCCTCACTCTGAACAAAGAGGAGTCTCACCTGCAAGTTTCAGACTCCAAGTACTTCTGTACTATCAGTTTCATGAAAAGAATAAAAATCTGCTCCACTAGAGTCATCATAATATGATATGAGAGCTAGGAGGAGCTTCAGGAACTCTAGCTCACATCCCCTTGCTTTACAAATGAGGAAACTGACTCTAGAGTTGCCGTGTGATTTATCCAGAGTCACCAGGGAGTCAGGGAAATGAATCAGAGCCCAGCAATTGTCACTCCAATCAGACTTTCGCCCCCTGCTCCACAGCAGCTATCCCCACCTAGGAGCAAGTTGCTAAATTCAGAGGTCCATCATCGTAGCCCTCAGACACACTTCCTTGAGCTGCAATAGGATTCGTCCAGACTGAGCTCTTCCACTTTCACACTTTCTTTGGAAAGGGACTTTGCTAGGACCCTCTTGGTTTCCCATCCTCTCTTTAATCTCTTTCATTGGTTCCTCCTCATTTTTCCAGCGTTTTAAGGTTGGAGTTTCCCAGGGCTCATCTTCTGGACCTCTATT
This sequence comes from Lepus europaeus, assembly GCF_033115175.1. NCBI lineage: Eukaryota > Metazoa > Chordata > Mammalia > Lagomorpha > Leporidae > Lepus > Lepus europaeus. The sequence continues at coordinate 26,358,255 of NC_084839.1, forward strand.
CTTGGTTAGCTACACTCATTCCCGTGGGAAATATTATCCATTCTCATGGATTCAAACAGCATCTCCCTAGAAGACTTGGAAGTGGTATTTTCAGCCCAGCCCACTACTGAGTTCCAGGGCCTTTGTTCTCTTTGCCTTCTTAAGAGCTCCATTTGGACACTGTTAGCATTCAAATGTTTCAGTTTTTCTATATCAAAACTTAAATTCACGATCCACCCATGCAAATGTGATCTACCCATGGGTACTCCTAATTCCAATTAACTGTAACTCCATCCTTCCAAGACAAAACCTTCACAGTCACCCTTGATTACTCTTTCTCTTGTATTCTATATCCCAATCATTGGCTATACCTTTAAAATACATCTGAAATCTGACAAGTTTTTACCATGCCCTTTTAGCATCTGACTCGTTATCCCCATGACTTCTACACAACTACATGCCTCAGCCATTGTTGGATGATAGTCTTAAAATGACAGCTAAAGGATCATTTTAATACTTGTCAGAACATATCATCCTTTGTTTCACTCCCCACCCCCAGAAAAGCCTCAATTTCTCTAACAATATAAGCCAAAGTTCTTATGGAAGCCAAACCTTCCTGGTTTCCTTTTCTGCCACTCTCCTCAGGCCTTACCCGACCCTAACCACATTGACCTCCTTGCTGCTTCGGGAATATTCTAGGCATTCTCATGCTTTGGGGGCTTTATCCTTCTTGTTCCTTTTACCTGTATGCTCTTTCCTGAGACAGCTGCATGGTTCATTATTTTACTTCCTTCAAGTCTACTCAAATCTTACGCTCACACAAGGCTTCAATTGATCACACTTAAAAACAATTTGTACCCACCACTCCTGCCTTGCTTGCTTTATTGTTCTTTCATAATAATAATTTTCTTCCAACACACCATATAGTTTACTTATTTATTTTTACCATCTTTTTCTGTGAGTGTATAGGCTCCAGGAAAGCAAGGTTTGATTTTGGTTCTGTTCACTGGTGGGTCTCCACTTATAGAACAGTTCCTCACACTGTTGCATTGAATAAATGTGTTAAATAAATTTCTGTATGAATGAATAAATGAAAAACTTTCAGCCTAATTTTCTTGCATTGCATGATTGCTCTTTCAGTTTAACACTCCTCTCAATTTTACAAAATCAGTTTCTATAGCAGTACTCCTAATAATGGAACTAATATTGGAGAATTCAATATGGCAATGGACTTCTGCCATCATTTCTGTATTTGGGCATAAAAGATTTGTTCTCTAAGAGCTTTTGATTTGTTCATAAGTGCTGTACTTGAAGATGAGATGAGTTGCCCCCAGGTGGAACTCCACACTTTCAGATAGTAGTTCTGTGTGTCTAAACTGTCTCCTCTTCTCCATACATATTGTCTCACATCAAGTCCACATAGCCTTGTGGTAGGTCACCTGCAGCAGTTTCTCAGTTGGTCTCCCCATTCTTAATGTTTCTTACATAATTCCCACCCAACCAGAATGATTTATTTCAGTGGTCTGCATTCTTTGACTTTTAGTGGCCACCCCTTTGTAACTGCAGGCAGACTCATGTATAGAATAGAGCATTTCTGGGGCCAGCGCGGTGGCACAGTGGGTTGATCCTCCGCCTGCTGTGCTGGCATCCCATATGGGCACCAGTTCTAGTCCCAGCTGCTCCTCTTCCCATCCAGCTCTCTGTTGTGGCCTGGGATAGCAGTGGAGGATGGCCCGGGTCCCTGGGCCCCTGAACCCGCATGGGAGAACTGGAGGAGGCTCCTGGCTCCTGGCTTCGGATTGGTGCAGCTCCGGCCGTTGTGGCCATTTGGGGAATGAGCCAATGGAGGGAAGACCTTTCTCTCTGTCTCTCTCTCTCTCTCTCTCACTGTCTGTAACTCTATCTGTCAAATAAACAAATAATGTCTTTATATATAAAAAAGAATAGAGCATTTCTAACTAAAGATGCATTTTTCCTACTACATCAAGATAGTTTCCGAAGAAGCTTCCAGAACCATATCAGACCATATTCTCTTGAGTAGTCTAGTCTACAAAGTTGGCCTGGACGTTCCTGTTCACAGAAGCCATGAAAGACCCCCTATTGTCCAGAGAGGTGCTTCCTCTACCTTGATCATATGCACACCTCCTTCACTGTTTTTCCTTTTTGCCACAATTGTGTGCCTCTCACTATTATTCACTATCATTTTTCTTAAAATCAAATCACCTTCATAAACTTTTGTTTAGGGAATCTAAATTACTTTTATTGCTACCATAAACTGTTTATACAATGTGCCATTTGTCATGAAGAGAAGTTACATGGATATAACTTACTCAAATGACAAAGATCACAGTGCTCATCTGAAAGTGCTCCTCACATTGTCCTAGATAACGAAGTCCTAGTTCCCTTGCCTGGCTGGTTCAATGCCCTCCAGGACATGGAACCTGCTGAAGTTCTCTCCAAGCTGTCTCACACCTCCTTGACATTGTTAATGTAGTTCCCTTTGACTGAAATGTCTAGTGTAGGACTAATTGTATGAGTATAAAGTAAATTGAAAATAGATCTTTGTTAAGAATGGGAATGGGAGAGGAAGGAGGAAGAAGGGTGGGGGCATGGGCAGGAGAAAGGGTGGAGTGGGAAGTATCACTATGTTCCTGAATCTGTATGTAGGAAAAATATGAAATTTGAATACCATAAATAGAAATTTTTTAAATTAAAATTTAGTTTTAGAACTTTCTTAATTTTCATTAAAGTATTATACATATATACGTATGCTTCAAAAAAGTAATCGAAAATGGAATTAAAAGCTAAGTTTATTTGGTGCAAAAGTTTTTAAATCCATGCAAAGTATTTTCATAATACAAATTTTCCATGAATTGTTTGAGGAATCCTTACATAGTTTCAAAAGCTAATTAGTACTCTAGTCTTGTTATGGAAAGCAGCTATGCCTTCCTTTTAATTTCCATTCCTCCAGAGCAATCACTTTCAATTTAAAAAAAAAAAAAACCTGAGATAAAAATCCTACAAACCATAAAACTTACCATCTTAACCACTTTCAGAATGCAGCTCCATGGCAGTAAATACTTTCATACAGCTGTGCAGCCACCACCACCACTACTCATATTCAGAACTTTTGTCGTCTTCCCAACACAAAACCCTGCATGGATAAAACACTAAACCCACTTCTTCATCTATGCAGTCTTTAGCAGTCACCATTCTCCTTGCTATCTCTATGAATGTGACCACTTGAGGTAGCTCCTGTATGTGAAATCATAGAGTATCTGTATTCTTCTGAGTGGCCTACTTCACTTAACACAAATATTTCCAGCTCTATCCATGTTGCAACATGTTATACTTCAAATTCATGTCAGGAATTCCTTTTCCCATTATTCCAGAATTTTCTTCTCTTCTGGGATGGATCTTCTACATCCTGTTTTCCTACTCCTTTATGTGTTCCTTTATTTTGGTGTGGCAAACTTTCCAGTATCTTTTTAATAAAGGGTACATTTGAGGTATATTTTTTGAGACTATGGGTATGAAAGCATCTTAATTTTGCAGTTAATGATAGTTTGGCTGGGTATGGAATTCTATCTGGGAAAGAATTTTCCATAGGGATTTTGAATACATTTATCAACTGATTTTTAGATTCCAAAATCACAGATGTGAAGGCAGAGGCCATTCTGATTCCCATAATTTGCCTGTGATATGTATTTTTTCCTCTGCAATTTCTTTCCTCTTTCTTTTCTAGTTTTCTAAATTTTAGAATTATGTGATATCATGTAGGCATTTTATATTTTGGGATTAAATTGTGATGGGCACTTTCTGAGGTTATTTGTGTGTGTGTGTATGTGTGTGTTTAAAATTTATTCCTGCTCCATGCATTGACTGAGACATTCATCTGTAACTGCCGTTTGCTTTAATTTGCTTTTTGGGTTGATCACTATCTTTTTTGTGGAAACTGCTACCATAAAATGTCTGGTGATCTTCCATTGCCTTTTCTTAAGACTGGGAAAAACTTAAAAAACAAAACAAAACACGAAAACAAAGAAATGCAAAATGCTGACTGAAATCTCTACATTCATGAGCCTGTCACCATGTAAAATTTAAAGAAAGGTTACTGAGTCAGGACCTAACCACTGCATGGAGGACTCCAATGTCAATACATTGTATTTTTCTCGCCAATCTCCTCAAAGAGTAACTCTCATTGTTCCTTCCCAAGTGGAAAGGTACAAGTCTAACCACCACTGTTCTGTAACTGGAAGAGAAGCAGGCTAGACAATCTCAAAGACTCCAAGTGGTTAGTGGGTTCTTACCTCTGCCTGTATCCTATACTCTCTTTATATTCCATTTTGTGTCCTTTTATTCTTTCCCTCAGTTAACCAACTTCTCCACTTCTTAAAGATGGCTCCCCACGACCTGCTTTCTTCTTTCAATAGCCCTGAGCTCAGATATTTAATATTTCTGATGTTATTCCCATGAACTCATCATTTTTATCTTTCACATAAGAAATAGAAAACACAGGTAGACCTCTGAATCTATGCAGAGGACAAAGACCCTTTGGGAATCAAGTTCCACATATTTGGAATCACAAGGAAGGGAAGAAAAAAAATGGGACATTTCCAATCCGTACCTTCTAGAGTTTCAGACCCCTTGATCTTAATAACAAGAGATTGAAGACGAATACTGGAGCATATTTTAGATTGCAGCAAGCCTTCCAAGGACTATTCACACAGTAGATGCTGTATTAAAATGTATTAGGGTGAACTGAACATTATGGGTAGGGTGGCAGGTATCTGGTTGCTCATTATGGGTAAAATTTTGGGGTGTGCAGATGACATGGTGCCTCATCGACTACTGACTTCCTAGTACTCTTTGATTACCTCTTCTTCAGCATGGCCTTTAGTTTCCAATCTAATCTTGGTTGGCATGATTCTCTAAGACATGCCAAATACAGCCTTCAGGTTTCTGTATATTCTGGTATCTGAATACGTCTGAATCACTTGAGGGCTTTCATTCAGTGACAGTAACCATACCCGATGAGGTCTCCTTGTTAACAGGGCTTAAATGCTTGCTAACCCCTCAGGCTCTCTGGGTGATGATTCAACCTAAGGGAAAAATGGGAAGTGAAAGTTTGCCTCACCCCCTCTTCTGACTCCAGTGCATTGCAATAGGGCTACTTTTAATGTGCTTAGCAACAATTAGCTCTTGAAGCTGCAACAGCTGCACAATGCTGATGCTCTCCAGATGCAGCAAACGAATTAAATCATGCGATAATTCAATTGGAAAATTGGGTGTAATTATGGAGAATGCAGAGTCTGCTAGACGCCTCATGGTGACTTGGAGTTCTTGAAACAACAGTGGTGTGGGCTGTTCAGGGAGTGTGGCATGCACAGAAACTGATTTGGGAATTTTCAGGAATCTCAGCCCCCTCTCTGACAATGACGGCATTACCTAGTCCTGTACTCAGTTAAGATCTAGCTGAGTGCCATGGCAAAAAGAAATCTCCCTCATAACTTCAAAGCTTTTCACATCCAGATCACCCTTCCTGACATGATAGTAGCAGTCCTTTGAGTAGTTGCTGGTTGACAACACATACAACAAGCAACAGTTAGTGTCCCAAAGAAACAGTACTTCAAGTGTTAATAAAAAAAAAAGCTAGTTAAATAAAAGAACCATAAAATAGGAGAACTTCAACATTCTATTTTAAATAGAAAACACAAACATAAATCTTATACCAATATTTTGATGGAGGGCTAAAATCCAAGGCCTGTGTTCTCTGTGTGTCGTCTTCCTTACATTTACATAATTTTAATGTATTGTTTGTAAGTTCCAGGTTGGGTTTATGTAAAGGGAAATAAAAAGCTAAAAAGATGCGCAGAGCATTTTCAACAGGGATGTCTAAGTGCACCTTTCTTTCTAACCTTTACAGTCTTCTCACTCAAGCCCAGTCAAGGTCCTTTGTGCACTGCTTGCAGGTAGGTTCACTCTCCACAACCCCAGGAGGCACCTTCCGCACAGCACACCCAGAGTTGTGCAGTAGCAACTTGCGGAGCCATTCTCAGAGGCCTTGCCTCATTCAGCAGCAACTTCTTTATTAGTGGCTTGCCATTCTTAGATCTTTCCCAAATCATTCAACTGAATTTTTATAGAAACAATAGGCCTCTTGCAATTGAATTTTGTAATTGCCATAAATATCCTTTAGAACAAATACAAGGCACTCTTGGGAAGGTAACTGATGGCAGAAGAATTGTGCAGGTACACTGCAGAAGAGCTGGTTGACCTCCAGTGTACAGGCTGCTATGGGCATCAATCAAGATACTTTACAGAGGGAACAGCTAATACAGTGAGTTGGTAAAGTGAAGGTTAATTAAGAGGGCTTCTACTGTCTTGTGAATTTAATGGTGCTCTTAAATGAATTTGTATTTTATTCTTCTCTATTGCTTTTATACACATTTAAGAATAGCACATACAGGTGTCAGACATTTTATCTTTTTAGTCCACAGATCGATTCTAGGATATCTTATCATAACTCCACAGGCATCACAGTCCTCACATTGGGAATGCCTGGCTTAGGGTCTCATGCTCATCATAGGGTAAAAACGGAATGAAATTGGCTAATAGAATGAAGTTCTCTTTGTACAGCAGTGATTTAAAGTTAAAGGGACGATTGGTAAAGGTGTCCATTGAGAGCTACCTTCTTTTAGAATGAGTTTCCCAGATAATTTAAAAGCTATAAGTACATTGATGCTAATAGGGAAGAAAGCCACCAATCCACTCATTTGGGTTTTACTCCAATTCCAACTCATTTGGTTCTGCCTTTCAGTACATCAGATATCGTCTTTTAATTTGACCAAACTGGTAAAACATAACTTTAAGAGAGAAGCACTTCACCGAGGAACAGTGACCTAGAATCAGATGGTCCTCAAGTCATAAGTCTGCCTCTTAACTGCCTAAGTGAATCCAAACCTTAATTTTCTTTAGTGAAAGGATAATGGCAGTAGGTAGTGCACAGAGTGATCGTTAGGTTTAAATTTCCCCACATACCTCAAAATACCACACACACATAGGTGCTCAGTAAATCCTAGGCAGGAGCCAAGGGTAACCAAAATTTTAGTAGAATGTAAAGAAACTGGGTAGGCAACAGGAGTCACTGTGTACTTACATCCCATGTGGGATCTGTCCTTAATGTGTTGTCTAATGTGCAGTGATGCTATAACCAGTACTGAAACAGTATTTTTACACTTTGTGTTTCTGTGTGGGTACAAACTGATGAGATCTTTACTAATTATATACTGAATCGATCTTCTGTATATAAAGATAATTGGAAATGAAAAAAAAAACCTGGTGTTAAATTGGAAATGGCATAGAAAATTAATTAATTTAAAAAATATTATGTAGGATCTCTGTCTTTAATGTGCTGTACACTGTTATTTAGTGCTATAACTAGTACTCCAACAGTATTTTTTCACTTTGTGTTGCTATATGGGGGCAAACTGTTGAAATATTTACTTAATATATACTAAACGGATCTTCTGTATATAAAGAGAATTGAAAATGCATCTTGATGTGAATGGAAGGGGAGAGGGAGCGGGAAAGGGGAGGGTTGCGGGTGGGAGGGAAGTTATGGGAGGGGGGAAGCCATTGTAACCCATAAGCTGTACTTTGGAAATTTGTATTCATTAAATAAAAGTTTAATAAATGAAAAAAAGAAACTGGGTAGGATGTAAAGTGTGAGGGGCAGATGTCACAAAATAAGGAGAGTTGGAGTGTAAGAAGAGTAAAAACAATGTGCAGAATTTTATAATTAAAAATTTGTGCACATTTTATCACAGGCATGTTACAAAAGCCTTGTGAGATAGGCTAAGTATTGATATTCATTTCACAGGTAAGGAAGTTGAGGACCCAAATTAAGAGTTGGCCAAAGTTATGGATCCCAGTTGGGCTAGATTCAATGTCTCCTTATTCCGTGCCCACCACTTCACTTAGGGAGCTGTGCAAACATTACCTTCCATTTTCTGTCTTTACTGTATCATCCCGGGGACTCTGCCATGAGTCCCATGCTCCAGATGATCTGCTTTTGATCTAGAGAAAATTTATACTAGTAGTCAGTACTCTAAAAAGCTGCTTTAAGCCTTCCAGGTCCAGCATACCTTCCAAAAATTATTTACATAGAAACAAGAATGGAGAAAATCTTTGGAGAAAAAAAAGCTTGGGTCATAAGCTTTGTGGGCAGGGAAATACTGAATATGAAAATTGCAACTAGACAACACCCATTAAGATTAGAAGCTAGAGGAAAGTGATATTATGAATTCTGAGTTGCTTTATTAGTGGACAGAAAAGTTACAGGAAATGATGCTTTGAAGATGAAATTTTTAAAGGTCTAATGTAACTCTCTAGGCATATTAAAAGATGTTATTTCCATATTCTTCTTGGGTAATCAATCATGCCATAGTAAATGAAGAGTCCTTATTTTTAGCCCTATTAGCTACACAATGATAATGAAAATTGATTACAGTCACATTCTACTTCTTAAGACACTGTCAGTAAATGAACTGAAATGCCCCAGAATCAATCCATTTAAAAAAATATATCAAAGGTTGAAAAAAAAAAGCCTTCATCAATTACTCTGACATCTGTTAATAAAGAAAAGATGATGGACTGGCTGCTTTTGTCATTGCTAGCTTACAAAAACACTTTCTTTTGTTCCATCAATTAGAGAGAGCTTCAAAAAGCTGAATAATTCCAAGCTGCTGAAGATCAAATATTGGTTTCTAGGAATAGAAATTAGAGAACTATCCAAAAATACTAACAAAGAATGAAAAAAAAATCAACAGATAAGCTGTTTGTCTTTGATTTATCAACCATCAAAGCCTAGGAAGTTTCTCTATTTGGATTAGAGAAAGGATGTTCCTGTAGGTGAAAACTTGGTAATGTTAAGATCCTATAGCAATGCTGGTAGGTGTGAATATGGTAACATTAATAAACTAGAGATTTGGAGAAACTGGTAACTGCATACTTTGAGAACCTAATTAAATTTTTGTACTTTATTGTTTTGGAAAGATACCAACAAAATGTCCGATGGCATAATAAATGATAATATACTAACTCTCTGTAGCATCTTCTCCAAGCCAATATCTACAGTATTTTAGCAGGTCCCACACTAACTCTGAGATTTTATTTATAACTGGTTCCATGAGAAACTAAAGCCCTCCCTCTGATTCTTCTGAGCTGAGTCCATGAGGCCTGCAAAGGATCATTACTAACCACAGAGGGCAAGAAGTCAATCCTCAGGTTTGCAGGCCCCTAAGACCTGGATTCTACCACCCTTACCCCGGAGTGGTAAAATCCAGCCTTACTTCAGAAGTCAGGCCTATTAGAAACATGTATGGCCTTTTAACAGTTATAAATGTTCTAGATACTCTGTAGAAAATAAATTGGAAAAAGCATAGAGACTCATTTTTTTTCTAAAGGATTAGGCTTAAACCTCTTGAACAAATGCCAGTTAGGTCTCAAGTTTCTCAATATCTCATGCATTTTTCTACTGATTAGCGTATGGTCATATGCCATCTGGAGTACAGCTCAAAGGAGTTAGGCCTCTATGTCACAAACTGTCTGTGTTTCTATCTCTGTCATTATCTCTTGGTCTCTTTCTCTACCTCTGTTTATATTTATAGCCATAGATTTACTTCTCTAACAATTTATAATTCTGTTTGAGGGTCAAGAGAATACATATATATACAAATTCAAAGCCATAGAGGAGATATGATGGACATTTTTTGAAGTGATATAATTTTTATTTGATTTTATGGTGGTTATGTGACTGAGTTGCTTACCAAAAGAAACAGAACTGTACACTACAAAGGGTAAATTTTACAAATGTAAATATAAATGCTTCATGAAGCCTGACATAAATACACACCCCCACACACACACAGACAGACACACACATACAAAGTTATTAAAGACAAAAATCTATGATCAAGTACAAGTTTGATGGTCTCACTGGAAGAAGAAAAGGACTGACTGGGAAACATATAAAATCCCTTCCAACTCTAATATTACATGAATATTTTTAAATAATCCCAACTGAAAGAATTTAAATCTCTATCTCGTACAACACTAATAGAACTAATGACCACAAGCATGCCCTTATACATGGCTAACATATGACACACATTTCTTCCTATATGCAGGGGAACAAATTAAAGAAAATGTTAATATCTCAATTTCTAGCTAATTTAACAGGACTAGCCCACAACTATTAAACAGACACTCTCTGTCAGACATTTCTATATGACATATTCATATTAAAGCAACCCTATGAAATAGAAAGTGTTATTATCTGAATCTGAAATGCAGAGGTTAGGTGACCTGTTCATAGCCAAAGAACATGTTAGTGTTTGAAAGACAGCATTACAGAGAGAGGTAGAGGCAGATAATCTTCCATTCGCTGGTTCATTCCCCAAATGGCCACAATGGCTGGAGCTGAGCAAATCCAAAACCAGGAGCCAGGAGCTTCCTCTGGGTTTCCCAGGTGGGTGCAGGGGCCCAAGAACTTGGGTCATCCTCCACTGCTTTCCCAGTCACATTAGCAGGGAGCTGGATTAGAAGTGGAGCAGCCAAGACACAGGCAGCCACATGGAATGGCACTGTGGTGGGGGCCTTAGCCCTCTGTACTTCAGCACCGGCCTCTGCATGTTAGTACCAAAGTCAGGATTTAAAGCTGGTCACTCTTTATGGGGAAACTCAGACTCCAGTGAGCAGGAAGTGACCAAGCTGTACTCGTGCTATGGTAAATTCAGCACTTTGAAGCTGGTGAGTCCCCATCACAGACTTCACTGTGCTTGCTCCTCATTTGCCATTCCATGAATCCACCCCATTTTTTTTGCACAATATTAAACTGTCCAGAAAACAAACCTTAGAAGAAACGTTCTTCTTAGAAGAAATATTATACAAGGAACATGGTAACTCCCTCATCTGCCTCCTCACTAAGCACCCACACAAAATATTTATCAAGGACTAGGGCATAAGTTCAAGGATTTTTCCAGCTTGAAGCAAGGTTTGTGAAGTTACAAGGAGGATGAGCCAACTGAATTGATGTTTTGCAATTTACTGCCCTGCCCTGCCACCTACTTTTGGGGGGCTTTAAGATAATCCTTTTTGTGTGAGGGGGCAGCATTGCGGCATGGTGGTGTAGTGGGTAGGGCTGCTGTGACAACTTTTTTTTTTATAGAAAACTTTTATTAATAAATATAAGTTTAGGGGACAGCGCTGTGGCGCAGCGGGTTAAAGCCCCAGTCTACAGTGCTGGTATCCCATGTGGGTGCCGGTTTAAGTCCCGGCTGCTCCACTTCCAATCCAGCTCTCTGCTATGGCCTGGGAAAGCAGTAGAAGATGGCCCAAGTCCTTGGGCCCCTGCACCCGCGTGGGAGACCCAGAGGAAGCTCCTAGCTCCTGGCTCCTGGCTTTGGATCAGATCAGCTCTGGCCATTGCGACCATTTGGGGAGTGAACCAGCAGAATGGAAGACCTCTCTCTCTCTCTCTCTCTCTCTCTCTGCCTCTACTTCTCTCTGTAACTCTGTTTTCAAGTAAATAAAATAATTCCTTAAAAAATATAAATTTAGGAAGTACAACTTTTTGATTATAGCAGTTCTTCCACCCATACCCACCCTCCCACCCCCAAACCATCCCACCTCCTACTCCCTCTTGCATCCCATTCTTTATTAAGATTCATTTTTAATTATCTTTATATACAGAAGGTCAACTCTGTACTAAGTAAAGATTTCAACATGGGCACTGGGTTCATGTCCTGGCTGCTCCACTTCTAATCCAGTCCCCTGCTAATGGCCTAGGAAAAGCTTCGGACATGGACCAAGGGTTTGAACAGCTTGTCACTCACATGAGAGACTCAGATGAAGCTCCTGGTTCCTGGCTTTGGCCAGGCCTAGCACTGGCTCTTGCAGCCAGCTGTGGAGTGAACCAACAGATAGGAGATACCTCTCTCTCTCTCTCTCTCTCTCTCTCTCTGTGACTTCCAAAATAAATACTTTTTAAGATAATCAGTTGGACCCCAAAGTCCTAAAGGGCAAGGGGTCTCAGGTGAAAGAGAGCGAGGAGGAATGTAACATCTAAACTGCAAAGGCACCATGAGAAAATGGTGGGCTGAGAGGCAGCCGTGGTCAGTTACAAAGAGCACTTGATTTAGAGTCTGAAGTCTTGGTCTCAACGCCAACCGTGCTTCTTTCAACAGAAAGCGTGACCGCATGTGTTACTTTCGTGAGCCTACATGACTTCATCTGTAAGATGGGGAATAGCACAGGAGGGTAGCTGTGAAGACCAAAGACATGTTTTTGAAATTGATGTGCATATTGTATAGCACATAGCAAAGAGGCAAAGCACCAACCAAAGGTGCCTGGGCAAAGAAACTAGGGAGGTTGAGAATAAGGACATGGAATTGTCATGATTAGTCTTTTTCCCAAAACTGCCTGAGTCAGCAAACATAAACTCGTTCTTCTGCCAAGGAAAAAGACCCTGAGTAGGAATGTCTGAAAGTCACTTCTGAAAGAGGCCTTCAAAAAATGGAGCATGTTGGGGGTGGAGTGAAACTCCCCCCAGCGAGACAATGAAAGATGACGAGTTAGGTCATGGTGGCTGCAAAGCAGACAAGGATTTGTTGTCTGAAGTCCCAGCCGCGATGGGACTGTAACTAATGAGGTTGTCTGATTACAAAGGAAGCATTCAGCCCCTTAATGAAAAACTCTTTGGCAACTGGTGTTAGGGAAAGAGAAAACAAACCAGCAGCTTATTATTAGTTCTACAGCAAGTTAATTAATTTTTGCCAGTCACTTCAGGTCACTTACTGGACAGAGCATCTGTCTCACTCAACTGAACAGCTGGAGGGATGGCCGGCGTCTGTACAGCCAGGCATATGTCCTGTGCTGGGAGTAGGAGGTACAGACAACTACAAGGCTGAAAAAGCCACGTGAGCTTCCGGTATTTTTTCTGCCCCCTCCTGCCTCCTCTCTAGTCAAGACAGGCTATGGGACTCTACTTCCACAAGAAACAAAGGAAAAGAAATGAGGTTATTGCTTCCTCCCTCAGTGTGTCAGTAGAATGAGAAGCAGAGTGAAAATGGTGCCATGTGCACCATGTCACTCTGCAGAAGTCCCAGTTCAGATGACAGGACCACCTCTCCACTGATTAGCTATAAAGGCAAGGGAAGGCTGCTTGAACTCTCTGTTCTTGAACTCTCTGTTGCTTCTCTTAGTTCATCTGAACCTGCCTACTGCATGGAAAGATGCTCATTTGATATCTTTTCTAGCATTAAGAAATCTGAGTTAATAAATGTATCCTTTCTGGAGAAATGTCAACTGTTCAGCAGATAATACTGTATAGCTCTTTCAGAAAGACAGCAGTGTCCCGAGTAGTCCTTGTTCTGAGATGGGAGAGCTGGGATAGAAACATGTTTGAATGAAACACCCACATAGAGTTGACCTGGCCTCTGGAGTATTATACCTTTTGTAAAGATATGTAATACAATGAACGCCATTTCTCAGCATGCATACCGATGCGAGTATATTTACTGTGGGGGGGGGCATTACATGACATAAACTTTCTTAATTATGTGTGCTACATAATATATAACACACATACGTAATATTTATTACATACTCACACCTAGAAAAGACCAAAATAAATAGGTTTATAAACCACACTGAGCCTGTCTAAGCTACTGTTTGGATACTGCTTTTTAAATATATTTTATTCAAATTATAAAATTTTCAGCAAAGAAGAAAAAGAAATCAAATTGGGGAAGGGCTCACTATCTTAAGCCAATCTGTACACAACACGTGGCCTTCAGTATTATCCTCCCCCCCTCGTCTGGAATAAGAGACTCTGGATTTCAGGTCCTGTTTCAATGCTCAGCCTGGCTTTCCGCTCCTCCTACTCCCCGGCGCTCACATTCACTGTCAGCCATCTGAAGGTAATTCGTAGGAGTGACTGGGATCCTGGAAACCCACTCAAACACAATAATTAGTGACTGATAGGAAGATTTGCAATTTCACTGGGAACAATGCTACTTAATGAAATAAGTGTTGCTTTCACAGACAGCGTCTCAGATCCTGTGGCAAATCAGTAGGCGAGATTCACTGGAAGGCAAGTGTGCACAGCCGGCATCACCACACCTGGGAGGGCTCCTCTGCCGTGGGAAAAGTGGGCTGAGGAGATTCCTAGGGGTCCCATGGCGAGTCACCCCCTGGGACTTAGCACTGCCTAGGATCTGGCCTGGCCAAGGAACCTGGTCACACACTTTCTAAGAGCAGCCCCCTTAAAGAGGGTGATGAGACATTTAAGCACGTCTATATATCAGGACTGACTTTCAGAGAGATGAAGTTCATCATCCAACCTCCCAGGGCTGAGTCTAGACCTGAGATATCAAACAGCCTAATCAGCCTACCACAGAAACCAGCCCAACTTCACATCTGCAGTATCTGCCCTTAGAGGCCAGGCATTTCTGAGGATCCATTCCAGCTCAGCATGTTTACTTAGAAAGTGCAATAGTTTCTACAGATTTATTTTATAAATGCATGCATGTACATTTACTTTGAAGTCTTGGTCTTGGTAACACAGGCAGTGGGATCCTTGTCTTGGGGGCCTCCATCCTCCCCCGCCGCTCTCTTCCTGGCGGCTGTGCTCAACATTCTTTCCCGTCTTCTCTTTGGGTCTCTTCTCTCACAGATCTTCTCTTCCTCCTTCTCCCTTGCTGTCATAGGATGCCTTCTTGTACATCTTTTTTCTCTGTTATTAACTCAAATATGTCTTTTTTTTAAAAAAATTGACACCTGTGTTTCAGGACAAAAATGAAACAGCCCTTTAAAATATACAGTTTGGGGAGGAAGCCTTGTCTCTAGCAATAAACCACTGACGTTCTGTGAACAAGGGAGGTGCTAAAAGTCTGTCCCAAATGGTCCCTCTAGGTCCTGGGGACCAACCAGGGTTCTATACCCACAGGCTCCCAGACATGCTAAATCAGGGCTGGGGAACATTGTTTTTCAGCCAAGGGCTATCTGGATAGTTATAACATCATTCACAGGCCACACAAAATTATCAACTTAAGAATTAGCCTGGGGCCTGACGCTGTGGCTGCCACCACCTGCAGTGTCAGCATTCCATATGGGTGTCAGTTTGAGTCCCAGCTGTTCCACTTCTCACCCAGCTCTCTGCTATGGCCTGGAAAAAGCAGTAGAAGATGGCCCAAGTCCTTGGCCCCTGCACCCGCATGGGAAACCCAGAAGAAGCTCCTGGCTCCTGGTTTCAGATCAGCACAACTCTGGCCATTGTAGCCAACTGGGGAGTGAACCAGCAGATGGAAGACCTCTCTCTCTCTCTCTCTCTTCTCTCTCTCTCTGCCTCTCCTTTTCTGTGTAACTCTTTAAAATAAATAAATAAATATTAAAAAAGAATTGGCCTGCTATAGATTTATTGGATTTTGAGTCCTGTCTGCAGTTGCCTTGGCAGGACCAGACCAAATGATTTCATGGGTTTTATTCAGCTGCCTCTTTTATATTCCCTACCCCTGTGTTAACTGGTTGTGTGATTAAACTCTGGTCCAGAGGACGAAAGTACAAGGACTGACTGTGAAGTAAAACAAAGAATATTTTTAAGCTCCCATCACCTGTACCCATTGTGTTCAGTAGGACAGGAACAGATAGGCTAAGAGTGGCCAAGACAGATGAGCAATCCTTGTTGAGGCTCAGAGCTCCCTCTGGATGTTGCTCTCATCGGAAGTTGCTCGTGGGGATGGAGACACCCCAGATCCAAGCATCAACTCTGTCCACCCTCATGCCAGTGCTCACTGTTGCTCGCTCTTTCCTTTCAAAGAAAGGGAGGTGATGAGGACAGGAAGAAGGAAAGATACACAGGAGGAGGTGAGGGAAGAAGGGGCTGAGGAAGATCAGGAAAAGACTGGGAAGAAGGAGAAGAGGAGAAATAGAGTAAAGGGGCCATGGGAAATGGGGAGGAGGGTCAGAGAGGTGGAATGGCGGATAGCGGCAGGCAGGCAAGCAGAAAGCCAGGGGAGGCTAGAACTTTCTTCCAGGAAAGAGTGTCCACAATGGACACTCTTGTATTTCCTTTGAGACCTTCTTGGTTTCCATTCCCTCTGGTATTTCATGTCTCTTCCTGAGTGTGATTACACAGCCCTCCCCAACCCTACCTTGAAGCACTGCTTTAGCCGCAAAGGCACAGAAGAAGCAGACTATACACTGACCTCAGGGAAACCACAGTGTTCACCCTCCTTCCCATCTGGTTGACTGCTCCCATGAAGTGCTCCTGTTGGACAGCTCCCTGGGCAATCAAAAGCACTTACCACCCCTGTGCTCCTCTCTGACTGCGTGCAGCACAGCCTGGAAAGACTGAAGACACCGATATCTACTGAGAGTCAAATACTCCAGAGATCGTCCTCATTTAAATTTAATCACAGTCCTATAATATATTACTTTCCCATTTTTTAGACAATAAAGTCAAAACTCAGAAAAGTACTTCAATTAAAGCCACACGGCTACAGAGAGCAGGTGGGCTGGATGTCACTCTCTCTAGTGCATCCGCTTGATCCTCCTGCTGCTTCTCTCTGCTTAACAGTTCAGAGGATCAGAAGACAGGAGCACTGCAATTCTGCTGTGAGCGGTAACTGGCCTAGCCCCAGGGTCCACCACACCCTCTCATTACATTTGCATTGAAGGAATAAATGCTATGGTTGATATAAAAATAGTTTCTGGCAGTGTTGTGAAGACACATGGATGTGAAAACACTCTGAGCTCTAACAAGAAAAAGAATGTGATTGTTTAGGTCTTAGAGGTGCTATTATAAGGCTTTATCATATATTATTTATTTATTCATTACAATAATTCTATAAAGTAGGACTTATTATTTGCATTGCATGATGAGAGATAGAGTAACTTTCCAAAGATTGTAGTTAATATACCTGGAGGCAAGATTTGAACTCAAGCAGTGTGAGCTCATGGTCCTCAGAATTAACTCTGTCCTCCACTTGTACACTTACTTGAAATGCCTGGCCTGTGTCATCTAGTCTGGGTGATACCATGAAGCTGCATGCCCTGCCCATGCAGGAGGTTGGGAGGGACCCCACAGCTTGGCTTCTGGCAGATGGTGGTAGCCCCAGGCACATTTCCCCCACCCCTGCCTTCTGCCAATCAGGTAAACTGCTCTGGGGTGTGGCCCAGGCCCACCTGGAAAGCTACCCTCGCTATGTGACCTTCAAGCTGATTGGAGAGTCATATGGGCACCAGTGTTGGTCCTGTGCTATAGTTAGTGTTGCCCTGAATTAGTTACACCCTTTCTGCCTGCCTTTTAAAAGATGTGCATGGTTGTTAAAGTGGACATGTTCACCGAAGCCTGTCCCTGGTGCTTCTTGTGGAAGAACACCATAGCCCCACTCTCCCCGACGGCACAGCCTCATAGGATGAGCCCGCAATCTAGGATCTACATAGCTGAAAACTAAGGTGCAAGAGAAGACCATGTAAGAAATGTCCTGGCCGGCGCCACAGCTGAATAGGCTAATCCTCCGCCTGCGGCGCCGGCACACCGGGTTCTAGTCCCGGTCGGGGCGCCGGATTCTGTCCTGGTTGCCGCTCTTCTAGGCCAGCTCTCTGCTATGGCCCGGGAGTGCAGTGGAAGAGGGCCCAGGTTCTTGGGCCCTGCAGCCGCATGGGAGACCAGGAGAAGCACCTGGTTCCTGGCTTCGGATCAGCGCAATGCGCCGGCTGCAGTGGCCATTGGAGGATGAACCAACAGCAAAAGGAAAACCTTTCTCTCTGTCTCTCTCTCTCTCACTGTCCACTCTGCCTGTCAAAAAATTAAAAAAAAAAAAAAGAAAGAAAGAAATGTCTTGATCTGCTGAACTCTTATGTTTATCTTTTCAATATATATGGAACAAAAAAGTTGAGTAGGGCCCTTACTCCCTGCTCTCTAAGGCCTAGAAAAGATGAGCTAAATTTCCAGTTCAGTATTTTGTGGAAGTACAAAATTTTCATTAAGATTTCCAAAATCAGGCTGGTGCCGCAGCTCACTAGGCTAATCCTCCACCTGCGGCGCCGGCACACCGGGTTCTAGTCCTGGTCGGGGTGCCGGATTCTGTCCCGGTTGTTCCTCTTCCATTCCAGCTCTCTGCTGTAGCCCAGGAGTGCAGTGGAGGATGGCCCAAGTCCTTGGGCCCTGCACCCACATGGGAGACCAGGAGATGCACCTGGTTCCTGGCTTCGCATCAGCACGGTGTGCCAGCTGCAGCGTGCCAGCTGCAGCGGCCATTGGGGGGTGAACCAATGAAAAAGGAAGACCTTTCTATCTGTCTCTCTCTCTCACTGTCCACTCAGTCTGTCAAAAAAAAAAAATATTTCCAAAATTCTCAGGTGCCCTTGGCTACTTCCAAATTCAAATTCTTGAACTATCTCAATTATGCAAATTTCACATGTAGTTTGTATCAAGTTGATTCAAAAGTGAAACTTGCCCCATTCTTTGAGATCCAGCCAAAAGGCTATTTATACAAGGCAATATTTGTGTGTTTAAGAGTTGGGATTTGTACATTTACAGCAAGGTTTGAGATGGAAGGGGCACAAAATAAAGGCAGAGGAAGAATTCAGAAAAATACTAACAACCTCAAAATGAACTGTCTCGTACAGTTACAACACTTCTGTAGTAGGGGCTATCAAACATGACTTCATTGGACCTCTATCCCCTCTCTCTTCTTCCATGAAATTCTCATTATTTTCACAAATAAGTAGAGACATTCATTACTTCAGATCTGCCATCTGTCCCCATACAATTCATAGGATGGTAATTTTTTTTTTTCAAATAAACACCATTTCCTCCCTGGAGGAAATCAGAGAACACTTTTTAACCCTTGATAAGTGTTTGTGCCTTACCACTCTGTTGAAAGTATTGATTCCATGAAACAAGTACCATTATCTCACTGCTGTGTATCCCTCTCTATGCCTAGGAGAGTCCAGGAAAGAGTAGGAGCTCAAGAGCTGTGTGGAGACTCACAGGAAACTACAGACTGAGTCACATATTAACTCATGGCTTAGTCTAACTGCTAGGCTGCCATTCCCTCCACTCTCAGAAGAACACTGACTTCCCAGAAACCTGTGTTCATCTACCACTATATATCCTTTAAGGGCAATTCATAAATCAGAGCAGACTAAAGTGTGGGCCTAATATCACCATTGAAACTTACAATATTCATCTTCCTGAGCAACCATAAAACATGATTCCAAAATGACCTAGTGATTATGTCTTGGGGGCATTGAAAAAAATTTAAGTAAAAATGTCTTGATTACACTGACACAAAATTCTTTCATGAAGCCACACTCTTATTAATCACTTCAGGTGAGTCAAAGTAAACATAATCAGTCAAAGCTTTAAAGGAAGAGACTGAAAGAAAATTCTTGGTCCAAAAATGATTGGTCTCCCTCCCTTTCTCCTTCCCATCATCCTCCCTCACTCCCTCCCCCATTCTTTCACTAACTTTTACTGACAAAAGAGTACAAGCAGTGATAGCACCTATGAGATCCTTGCAGCAATTTCCCTCTATTGATTTCCACCTCATGAGGATCATTTCAGGAGGACTGGGTATTTTGGGTGACTCACAGTTGTGTTATATATCTAAGATGTATTGAATATCTTCTCACAAAAGGCAATGAATCAGGCAGTATCTTCAACAAGCTTTTGTTCTCCTTTGTTCAATGTTTAAAAGAAAACATATAATGAAATGCAACTGTGGATGTCAGAGGTTGTGAAAGTTTAGACTCTGTTTCATGTAGCAATGCAGGAAAATTATGCCTAATGTAACCAAGAGTGTAGGATTTAGTCAAAAGGGGACACTGAAACATAGGCAGAAAATCTCAGTTTATTCGCTTAAGCATGTCTGCCAACCTCCCTCTCCCCCTCCCCCCACCCTTGAGCAGAGTGACAGAAGGAGAGAGAGAGAGGGAGGGAGGCAGGGAGAGAGGGAGGGAGGGAGAGAGAGGGACATCCCTCACATCCACTGGTTTACTCTTAAAATGCCATCAAGAGTTGGAGCTGGGCTGGGTCAGGATGAAACCGGAAGCCAGGAACTTCATTCCAGTCTCCCACAGGGGTGACAGGAACCCAACCTCTTGAGTCATCATCTGATGCCTGCCTGGATGCCCATTAGCCAGAAGCTGGAATCATGAGCAGAGCCAGGACTCAGACTCAGGGATTTCACTATGGGATACAGCATCTCAACTGCTAGACCAAACACCTGCCCTGAGCTTGTTTTGAAGAGGATGATCCAGGAAAACTTCTCTCTCAATTCTCTACACAGAGCAGGCCATACAACCATGAATAGAGGAAGCTGTAAGAAACTGGCCTGAGTCACAGGTTTGAACATCCAATGTATCAAGACAAATACTCATAGAGATTTCTTTTTTTCCAGAGTGCCTTGGCTTTCCATGCCTGAAATACTCTCATGGGCTTTTTAGCTGGATCAGAATGCCTTAAGGGCTGATTCTGAGGCCAGAGTGCTGTTTAGGACATCTGCCATTCTATGAGTCTGCTGTGTATCCCACTTCCCATGTTGGATCGTTCTCCCCTTTTTAATTCTATCAGTTAGTATTAGCAGACACTAGTCTTGTTTATGTGATCTTTTTGACTCTTAATCCTATCATTATGATAAATTATGAACTGAAACTGATCACTTTGGCTAGTGAGATGGCATTGGTACATGCCACCTTGATGGGATTGAATTGGAATCCCCTGGCACATTTCTAACTCTACCATTAAGGGTAAATCTAATTGAGCATATGCCGAACTGTACATCTCCTCTCTCTCTTATTCCCACTCTTATATTTAATAGGAATCACTTTTCAGTTAAATTTAAACACCTAAGAATAATTGTGTGTTAATTAAAGAGTTCAACCAATGGTATTAAGTAGAACAAAAAAATACTAAAAGGAATAAAGTAGTAAGTTGTTCCTCGACAGTCAGGACAAGGGCTGATCAATTCATTGTTTCTCATAGTGTCCATTTCACTTCAACAGGTTTCCTTTTAGGTGCTCAGTTAGTTGTCACCAATCACGGAGAACATATGATATTTGACCTCTGTGAGTGAGATTCCAGCGGAAAGAACGGGCAATCATAGAAGGAGGTACCTTTCTCTGAAGAGAGGAGAGAACTTCCACTTTGACTATAGCCTTGTCTAAATAAGATCAGAGTTGGCGAACTCAAGAGGCTTCCATAACCTTGGCAACTCATGACAAGAGCCTTGGGTGATTACTGACACCATAAATAAGAGTGTCAATTGTTAAATCAACAACAGGAGTCACTGTGAACTTATTCCCCATGTAGGATCTCTGTCCTTAATGTGTTGTACGATGTGAATTAACGGTATAACTAGTACTCAAACAGTACTTTATACTTCATGTTTCTGTGTGGGTGCAAACTGTTGAAATCTTTACTTAGTATATACTAAATTGATCTTCTGTATATAAAGATAATTGAAAATGAATCTTGATTTGAATGGGATGGGAGAGGGAGTGGGAGATGGGAGGGTTGCAGGTGGGAGGGAGGTTATGGGGGGAAAAAGCCACTATAATCCAAAAGCTGTACTTTGGAAATTTATATTTATTAAATAAAAGTTTTAAAAAAGACAAATATCACAAGTAGAAAGGGCCTCCCTCACTGTGTCCTGACTTTTCCACATTGTAGACATCCTCCTAACCCTTGCTATAAAAGCCTTAGAAAACTGCTTTCCAGGAAGGCAGTTTCTATAGAAAATGACATCCTACCACTTTCTCCTTTACTTACCACAAATAAATAAGCCTTTCCTTCAAGCAACTCCCATCTGAGGCTGATTATTTGTTGATACCCAAAGTGCATAAATATCTTATGTCAACTAATACTAACAGGTCTAGGCTACAATGTCATATATGTAAGATAAAGATAATGTCTCCATCTCTGCATGTTAAGTAGCAAAATGGTAGCTCTATGCTGAAACCACCCAGAAAGGAATTTGGGAAAAATCTTCTCTGTGATTTTGAACAACAGAATGAGAGAAGAAGAGATGAAACTACTATCTCTTGGAATCCCCTTGGTTTATTGATTCCTCATTCTTTCCTTTCTGATTAGTACAGCTTGTCCAATTCTTCCCCAGGTAAAACCTACTGATTTTTCCCCTACAAATGTCATTGCTTCTGTTGTCAATGTCTCTGATAGCCAGGAGAGATGGCCTTAGTTTTGGCCTATTAAGATCTCACTTCTAGGGGCTGATGCTGTGGTGTGGTGAGTTAAAGCCAGAACCAGCAGCGCCGGCATCCCATATGGGTGCTGGTTCTAGTCCTGAATGCTCCACTTCTGATCCAGCTCTCTGCTAAAGCGCCTGAGAAAGCAGTAGAAGATGGCGCGAGTCCTTGGCTTGTTGCACCCACGTGGGAGACCCAGAAGAAGCTCCTGGCTCCTGGCTTTGGATCAGCTCTGCTCCAGCCGTTGTAGCCATTTGGAGAGTGAACCAGTGGATGAAAGACTTCTTTCTCTCAATCTCTTCCTCTCTCTTTCAATCTCTCTCTCTCTCTCTCTCTCTCTCTCTCTCTCTCTCTCTCTCTCTCCTTCTGAGTTCAAATAAATAAATCTTTTTTTTTAAAATCTTATCTAAAAGGGAAGGTAGTATTGATGAGAATGGTATTCTAACCATAGTTGCATAAATCTGCTCTAGAAATTTTCTGGGGGATTTTAAAAAACCGAATCTTTAATCTGCTGCTTCTGTTGCTGAGTTTCATTTCTTCAATAACAGTAACACTAAATATCCAGTTGCCCACACTATATAGGTAATATCAATACACTTTCCTTCAGCTACCATCACAGACCTGATTCATAACCTTCTCTCTACCTCTACTTGGGAGTAGGTTTGGGTCTTCATCTGTCCCTTGAGGAGCTTCTTTCTTGGCTTGCTTTTGGACATTCTTCTCTCATATTCTTCCTCCATTATCAGAGTGATCTTGGTAAAATAAGATTTAGCTGAGTAATTCCTGTTTATAAGCCTAAAAATGTCCTCCTATTGTCTGCTCAATGAAGTCTGGGATTTTTCAGGACTTTTAAGATCTTTTTTCACAAGTTGATTCTTAACCTGTCTTTCCATACTCATGTTCCACCACAACTTCACTCCACCTTGCCCGATGTCCCTACCCATCAGTGGTGACAACATAATGGATTCCAGCCAGTGAGCCTTTACACAGTGCTTGGTATGGTGCTATGGTCTACAGACTACTATTCACTTCACTCTTTTTTTTTTTATTTGACAGGTAGAGTTATAGACAGTGAGAGAGAGAGAGAGAGAGACAGAAAGGTCTTCCTTCCATTGGTTCACTTCCCAAATGGCCGCCATGGCTGGTGCTACACCAATCCAAAGCAAGGAGCCAGGTGCTTCTTCCTGGTCTCCCATGCGGGTGCAGGGGCCCAAGCCACTTCACTCTTAATACCATCATGTAGGGCTTACAAGATTACTGTTAAAGCCTTGCAGATCATTTACAGGGTCATAATTTGTCCATGGCTGACCACTAGTCTCCATCATCTGGCTAGATAATCCTATTATGCATAAAAATTCAGTCCTTCCTTTAAGATTCTGTCCAAATATAACCTCCTCTTTAAAGCTGCTATCAGCAACATCTGATTCTCCAAACCTCTTGTAGCCTTCATTTAATCTTACTGAGCCTTCTGTTTTTCTACAGAATAGTATTTTTTCAAACTTTTATTTAGTAAATATAAATTTCCAAAGTACAGTTTATGGATTACAATGGATTTTTCCACCCCCCATAACTTCCCTCCCACTTGCACCCCTCCTATCTCCTGCTCCCCCTCCCATCCCATTCAAATAAAGATTCATTTTCAATTATCTTTATATACAGAAGAGCAATTTAGTATATATTAAGTAAAGATTTCATCAATTTGCACCCACACAGAACACAAAGTGGAAAATGCTGTTTCAGTATTAGTTATAGTATTAATTCACATTGAACAACACATTAAGGACAGAGATCCCACATGAGGAGTAAGTACACAGTGACTCCTGTTGTTGACTTAACAATTTGACACTCTTATTTATGGTGTCAGTAATCTCCCTAGGCTCTAGTCATGAGTTGCCAAGCTATGGAAGCCTTTTGAGTTCGCTGACTTCAATCTTATTTAGGCAAGGCCATAGTCAAAGTGGAAGTTCTCTCCTCCCTTCAGAGAAAGGTACCTTCTTCTTTGATGGCCTGTTCTTTCTACTGGAATCTCACTTGCAGAGACCTTTCATTTAGGTTTTTTTTTTTTTTTCCAGAGTGTCTTGGCTTTCCATGCCTAAAATACTCTCATGGGCTCTTCAGCCAGATCTGAATGCCTCAAGGGCTGATTCTGAGGCCAGAGTGCTGTTTAGGACATCTGCCATTCTATGAGTCTGTTGTGTATCCCACTTCCCATGTTGGATCATTCTCCCCTTTTAAATTCTATCAGTTAGTATTAGCAGACACTAGTCTTGTTTGTGTGATCCCTTTGACTCTTAGACCTATCAGTGTGATCAATTGTGAACTGAAATTGATCACCTGGACTAGTGAGATGGCATTTGTACATGCCACCTTGATGGGATTGTATTGGAATCCCCTGGCACATTTCTTTTTTTTTTTAACTTTTCTTTAATGAATATAAATTTCCAAAGTACAGCTTATGGGTTACAATGGCTTCCCCCCCCCCATAACTTCCCTCCCACCCACATCCCTCCCTTTTCCCGCTCCCTCTCCCCTTCCATTCACATCAAGATGCATTTTCAATTCTCTTTATATACAGAAGATCCGTTTAGTATATATTAAGTAAATATTTCAACAGTTTGCCCCCACATAGCAACACAAAGTGAAAAAATACTGTTGGAGTACTAGTTATAGTATTAAATAACAGTATACAGCACATTAAAGACAGAGATCCTACATGATATTTTTTAAAAATTTATTAATTTTCTGACTTTTATCTTATTCTGATAGGGTCATAGTCAAAGTGGAAGTTCTCTCCTCCCTTCAGAGAAAGGTGGCCCCGTTCTTTGATGGCCCCGTTCTTTCCACTGGGATCTCACTCACAGAGATCTTTCTTTTAGGTCTTCTTCTTTTTTTTCTTTTCCACGGTATCTTGGCTTTCCATACCTACAATACTCTCATGGGCTCTTCAGCCAGATCCGAATGCCTTAGGGGCTGATTCTGAGGCCAGAGTGCTGTTTATGACATCTGCCATTCTATGAGTCTGCTGTGTATTCTGCTTCCCATGTTGGATCCTTCTCTCCCTTTTTGATTCTATCAGTTAGTATTAGCAGACACTAGTCTTGTTTGTGTGATCCCTTTGACTCTTAGACCTATCAGTGTGATCAATTGTGAACTGAAATTGATCGCTTGGACTAGTGAGATGGCATTGGTACATGCAACCTTGATGGGATTGTATTGGAATCCCCTGGCACATTTCTAACTCCACCATTTGGGGCAAGTCTGATTGAGCATGTCCCAAATTGTACATCTCTTCCCTCTCTTATTCCCACTCTATATTTAACAGGGATCACTTTTCAGTTAAAATTTAAACACCTAAGAATAATTGTGTGTTAATTACAGAGTTCAACCACTAGTACTAGAACAACAACAACAACAAATACTAAAAAGGATAAAGTGTTACATTGTATATCTAGAGTCAGGACAAGAGCTGATCAGGTCATTGTTTCTTATAGTGTCCATTTCACTTAACAGGTTTCCCCTTTGGTGCTCAGTTGTCACCGATCAGGGAAAACAAATGATATTTGTCTCTTTGGGACTGGCTTAATTCACTCAGCATGATGTTTTCCAGATTGCTCCATCTTGTTGCAAATGACTGGGTTTCGTTGTTTCTTACTGCTGTATAGTATTCTATGGAGTACATATCCCATAATTTCTTTATCCAGTCTGCTGTTGATGGGCATTTGGGTTGGTTCCAGGTCTTAGCTATTGTGAATTGAGCTGCAATAAACATTAATGTGCAGATGGCTTTTTTATTAGCCAAATTAATTTCCTTTGGGTAAATTCCAAGGAGTGGGATGGCTGGGTTGTATGGTAGGGTTATGTTCAGGTTTCTGAGGAATCTCCAGATTGACTTCCATAGTGGCTTAACCAGTTTGCATTCCCACTCTAAAGGCTTCCATAGCCCTGGTAACTCATGACTAGAGCGTAGGGAGATTACTGACGCCATGAACAGGAGTGTCAAATTGTTAAGTCAGCAACAGGAGTCACTGTGTACTTACATCCCATGTGGGATCGGTCCTTAATGTGTTGTCTAATGTGCAGTGATGCTATAACTAGTACTGAAACAGTATTTTTACACTTTGTGTTTCTGTGTGGGTACAAACTGATGAGATCTTTACTAATTATATACTGAATCGATCTTCTGTATATAAAGATAATTGGAAATGAAAAAAAAAAACTGGTGTTAAATTGGAAATGGCATAGAAAATTAATTAATTTTAAAAAAAGTATTATGTAGGATCTCTGTCTTTAATGTGCTGTACACTGTTATTTAATGCTATAACTAGTACTCCAACAGTATTTTTTCACTTTGTGTTGCTATGTGGGGGCAAACTGTTGAAATCTTTACCTAATATATACTAAACTAATCTTCTGTATATAAAGAGAATTGAAAATGAATCTTGATGTGAATGGAAGGGGAGAGGGAGCGGGAAAGGGGAGGGTTGTGGGTGGGAGGGAAGTTATGGGGGGGGGAAGCCATTGTAACCCATAAGCTGTACTTTGGAAATTTATATTCATTAAATAAAAGTTTAATAAATGAAAAAAATAATTAATTTTCTATGCAATTTCCAATTTAACACCAGGGTTTTTTTTCATTTTCAATTATCTTTATATACAGATAAATTCAGTATATACTAAATAAAGATTTCATCAGTTTGCACCCACACAGAAACACAAACTCCACCATCTGGGGCAAGTCCGATTGAGCATGTCCCAAACCGTACATCTCTTCCCTCTCTTATTCCTACTCTTACATTTAACAGGGATCACTTTTCAGTTAAAATTTAAACACCTAAGAATAATTGTGTGTTAATTACAGGTTCAACCAATAGTATTAGGACAAACCAAAAAAATACTAAAAGGGATAAAGTATTAAATTGTACATCAACAGTCAGGACAAGGGCTGATCAAGTCACTGTTTCTTATAGAATAGTATATAAAATAAATTACAACAAGGATTACTGTCAGATTAATGTGTCTCCCACTTACTCTTTTTTATATAAAGTTTTATTTATTAGAAAGGCAGAGTTATAGAGAATCAGAGGCAGAGAGAAAAAAGAGAGGTCTTCCATCCACTGATTCACTCCCAGATGGCCACAACTGCCGGAGCTGCATTGATCCAAAGCCAGGATCCAGAAGCTTCTTCTGGGCCTCCTACATGGGTGCAGGTGCCCAAAGAGTTGGGCCATCTTCTACTGCTTTCCCAGACCATAGCAGAGAGCTGGATAGGAAGTTGAGCAGCCACTGCTGGTGGCAGTTCTACCTGGTATGCCATGGCGATGGCCCTGCCACCTACTCTAAACCATAAGCTATCCTTTAAGTCTTACATGTCTATGCCACTTTATGCCTTATGTCTGCACTGGGCCTGGCACATAGTTGGTAATAAATAGTTGATTATAGAGTTAAGTACTAGAGGACTCCTGGGTGCTGTGGCTGAGAGGGAAGGAAGTGCAGGATAAGGTCATGGTGGTGACAACAGTACCGAAGGCTCTTGGCTAAGGCCAAAACACAGAATTAGTGCTGAAGTTAATTCTGGGCCCACTTGATATTGTCTGTATCAACAGAGCTTCTGAGACCCAGAACAAAGCTATACCTGGGACTGGAAAATGCATGGAGTTGCTGGCTTTCAAAGGATTTTTTTTTTCTTCATTAAAGCACATAGATAAGATACACTTTGAATTTCACTCACGTAAGAGCAGCCTTCCTGAGGAGTAATGAAATAATTAAATAGAAATGACCCCTGACCTGAAACTCCCAGCCCTCTGCCACCCTCCACCATCTCTCTTCCCTGATGTATTGCCATTTCTCATCCCTTTCTGCTGTGCTGCCACCATGCTGAAGTTCACGCAACACTGCTCATCTCTAGGCCATTTTCAATTAATTTCCCAAGTAAAATTTCATGAGACACTATCAAACCTTTTGCTAAAATCAAGATATATTACATCTACTCTATTCCCCTAGTCTACTAATCAAAAAAGCAATCAACTTTGTCTGGCATGATTTGTTCTTTTAAAACCGATAATGCTTATTGCTCATAATTCCATTATCCTAGATAGTATTCTTTCCTCTTAATATTTGTTCCACTATATTAACAGGGATTGGATTACTAGATGGTCGTTTCTATGATGCCTTTTTTTCTACACTACTTTGAAAGTTTGCTACCTAATCTGAAGTATCAAAAATGGTTTCCTTATTCTGCTGGAATGCAAAAGAACAAGAAAAGGGCTCTGAGGAGTCACTTGGTCAATGCCTCTGTTTCTTTACAATGCTCTTGTCATTTTCCTCAACGATTTCAGAACACTTCCCATCATACAATGTCTACTACACAGGAGATTCTGAGACCTCTTTTAGCAGTTGAGTCGATGGCTCATCTCCTTTGGCATAGGAAGAACTTCCTAATTTCTCTGTAGGTCCATTCTGGAAGAGGATGATATGATAGAGAAGGCACAGATCTGAGTTTAAATTCTGAACAAATCATTTACTAGCTTACTCACTGTGTGACTTTCAGCAAGTCATCTCATTTCTTCTCCTAAAGTAAGAATTTTTGAGTAAAATAATTAAGAATGTTAGATTCACTTCAGTTTTTAATTTCAAACAAAGTATGTGAAAAAAAAAAAAACTGCCA
Organism: Lepus europaeus; assembly: GCF_033115175.1. Taxonomy (NCBI): domain Eukaryota; kingdom Metazoa; phylum Chordata; class Mammalia; order Lagomorpha; family Leporidae; genus Lepus; species Lepus europaeus. The sequence continues at coordinate 26,387,173 of NC_084839.1, forward strand.
GTACAAAAGTGTGCTCTCCTTCTGGCTCTTCAGCCAAAATTCCATTCTCTAGATATAACTGGAAATCATATATTTTAAAATATGTATGTATTTATTTGTAAGTCAGAGTAACAGAGATAGAGAGAGATAGAGAGAGGAAAAGATACCTTCCATTCGCTGGTTCACTCCCCAACTGGCCACAATGGCCAGGGCTGGGCCAGGGTGAATCCAAATGCCAGGAGCTTCATCTGGGTCTCCCACATGGGTTACAGGGGCCCAAGCACTTGAGGTATCTTCCGCTGCTTTCCCAGGCCATTAGCAGGGAGCTGGATTGGAAGAATAGCAGCCAGGACACAAGCCAGTGCCCACATGGGATGCCAGCATTGCACGTGGAGGCTTAACCTGTTATGCCACAATGACTGCCCCAATAATATTTTGATATAGAGGCCTGTGGGATAATTTCTGTACCTAAATAATATATGAAAACCAAAATGAGCTGGTAACATGCATATTGCTTTATAAATTACATATATATGTATATAAAATGCACATACTTGTATATATATATATTTCCACATAAGTATAGATAATATGTATCTAAATTGTTTTTGTATTAGTTTGGTAATGATATTTGTTATGGATAAATTCTAGTTATATTTGGTAAACCCCCTTTTGATTGAAATTTAAAGCAGCTTCAAATTTTTCTCTAATTAAAATAATAATGACAATTAACTATAACAGTGTTTAAACACAAACTATAAATCAAGTGAAGGAGAGAGTGAGAACTGTGAGACCATGAGAGTTGCTCACCAAGGCAGACTGATGCCCCCTTGGACTCTGCTCCCAACCTCCTCTATCAGCAGATTTGATGGACAGGGACACTGGAGCAGGGGTGTGTGTGTGTGGGGGGGGGGGGAGGATTCCTCGTCACCTTGAGGATGGGAGGCCCAGCAGAGCATCTTCTACTCACTCAGTGAGAAGTTCCACAGTGAAATTTTCTAAATCCTCCTTAGATCCTGCAAGCTGTAGCATGGTCCATGCTGCTGCTTTAGCCCTGAATGTCCTTGGACAAATTCTTTATCTTTCTGCAGTTCTGTTTGTTTATTTATAAAATAGTGATAGTCATTCTGAGCAGAATATGACTGCCATTTTTGAGTATTTGTTGTATGCCAAACATTGTGCAGAGCAAGATTTAGGGTATCACCTTGTTTCATTCTCACTAAATCCCTTCAAGATAAGTGGCATGAATCTCATTTTTAAATCAGGTTATTGAATTCCAAGAATTATGTATATATTCTGCTTACAGCTTCTTCAGATGATACTTGATCTGCAAATATTTCCTCCCGGTGTTGTGGCTTCTTATTTTCTTAATGGTGTATTCTGAAGCACAAAATTTTTAATTTTGATGGAGCATAACTTATCAATTCTTCTTTTATTGCTTATAGTTTTGCTGTCATATCTAATAACAATTTTCTCCACTAAAAGTCCACAAAGATTTTCGCTTTTTTCATGCCTAGAATTTATATATATATATATATGTATATATATATTAGCTCTTAAATTTGGGGCTATTACACATTTTTGAGTTAATTTTTGTGTATAGTATGAGGAAGAGCCTCAGTTTATTTTTTGTATATGGATATTCAATTATCTCAGTATCATATTTTGAAAAGACTATCTTTTACCCCATGGAATTGTATGAACACTTATGTCAAAAAACAACTGATTATAAAATAAGGACTTAATTCTGAATTCCCAATTCTGTTCCACTGATAAACCTCTCTGCCCTAATATACCTTGATAAACCATTGATATGCTTCTCCTGTCCCTAATATTTCTATGTCCTCATTATTTGGCCTGATAGGAAGTTTTGAAATCTGGTAGGATAGGTCCTCCAAATTTAAAATTCTTTTAAAAAATATTATGTCTATCACAGGTAATAAGCTTTTCCATATAAATTTTAGGCTACAACATCCAACAACAAAAAAGCGTACTGGAATTTGGATAAGGTTTCATTGAATTTATAGATCATTTTGGGGTGATCACTGAGTCTTGCAATTCATAAAAAGATAATATCTCTCTCTTTTAAGATGTATTTATTTGAAAGGCAGATTACAGAGAGAAAGGGAGATACAGAGACAGACATGAGCAAGATCTTCCATTCCCTGATTCACTCCCCAAATGACTGCAAAGGCTGTGGCTCTCGGGTCAGGCCAAAGCCAGGAGCCCAGAACTCCAGCAGGGTCTCCCACGTGGGTGGCAGGGGCCTAAACACTCAGCCTATCATCCACTCTTTTCCCAGATACAATAGCAAGGAGCTGGATCAGACGTGAAGCAGCCAAGACTCCAGCCAGTGCTCATTTGGGATGCTGCATCAGAAGCAGCAGCCTAACCCACTACACCAAAAGGCCAGCCCAGCCCCAATGTCTCCCATTTTTACATTAGCTTTAGTTTACTTCAGCAATGATCAATGATTTTCCAATTAAAGGTTTGTGTATTTTGTTAATTTCTTCCTGTCTTCTTTTTGAAGATATTATTAATGTCATTTTTTTTCCTTAACTCTCTCTTGGGAATGACTTTTTGATAGAATATAAAAATACAAGTGAAATTTCTGTATATTGATTTTGTATCTATAACCTTGCTAAATCCATTTATTTGTTCTGTTCATTTTTACCTGTTTGTGACTTCTTTGGGATTGTCCACATTAAGGGCCATGTTACCTGTTAACAAAGACAACTGCATCTTTTCTAATCTGTATGTCTCTAATTCCTTCCTTTCCTCTCTCTTCTTCTTTCTTATTATGCTGGCTATACAAAAACACCTTCGAGAAGCAATAACTTTGACCAGCCCTTGTCTGGACTGTTAAGGAACAGTTTTCCCAGTTTTTTAATTTTATTTTATTTTCTTCTCTTTCTTTTTCTTTTTCTCTCTTGGACTACACAGGAGAGGGAAGTGGAAGAGGGGTGGTAGAGTAGGTGTGAGGGCAGGTACTGTGGGAAGAAGTACTATGTTCCAAATGCTGTATTTATGAGATACATACAAATACATTTTAAAAAGAAAAAAAAAGAAGTAATAGAAGTGGGCAAGCATCCTTGTCTTCTTCCTAATCTAGAGGAAAAGTTCTCAGTCTTTCATCAGTAAGTGTTAAGTGTGGGGTTTTCATAGATGCCATTCAGCAGGTTGAAGAAGTTTCCTTCTAAGTATGTAGAGATTTTGTCTTGAATGGAAGTTAGATTTTATGACATGCCTTTTCTGTGTGTCTATTGAGGTAATCATATTGTTTATGTTCTTCATCCTATTATGATGTGATATATTGATTAATTTTGGGATCGTCCTCCAACTTTGCATACTTAGATAAGACCTGCTTGGTCATGGTGTCTCATCCTTTATATAGTTGCTGGATTTGGTTTACTAATATTTTGCTAAAGACTTCTGCATCTATGTTCATAAGGATATTGATCAATGGCTTTCTTTCCTTGTGGTGTCTTTATTCTAGCTCTAGTACCAGCAGAACAGAACAAGTCTGGAAGTATTTATTCCTTTACTTGTGAAAGAATATGTCAAGAATTGGTATTATTTTTTCTCTAAATATTTGGTGGAATTCAAAAATGAAGACATTCTGGGTAATGACATTATGAAATATTTTTAATTATCAATTCAAGACCTTTACTTATTATAGGTCTATTTGGATTGTTTAAAGATTTATTTTATTTATTTGAAAGGCAGAATGATAGAGAGAGGGAGAGACACAGAGAAGAAATAGATCTTCCATCTGTTGGTGCAGTCCTCAAATGGCCATAAGAGCAGGCAATGGGCCAGGCTGAGGTCAGGGGCATGGAACTCCATCTGCATCTCCCACATGGGTGGCAGCAGCCCAAACACTTAGGCCATCTTCCCTTGCTTTCTTGGGTGCTTTAGCAGGGAGCTGGATCAGAAGTGGAGGAGCCCAGACTCAAACCGGCTCTCCCAAATGGAATTTGGGTGTTACAGAGAACAATTTAACCCACTGTGTCACAATGCCAGCCCCTTGTTATATGTCTACTCAGATTTTTTTTTATTTCATTTTAAATTAGTTCTGGTAATTTGGCTTTTTCTAGGAATTAGCCCATTGAACAAAGTAGTCAAGTTTCTTGGCAAAACATGTTTAAATACTCTTACACTCTTATTTTATTTGACATGATTTAAAATCTTTTATTTTCTTAAAATCTTTTAAAATTCGTTAATGTTCTTTCATTCCTGACTTTATGATTTGGGTGTTTTTCTCTTTTCCTTGGTAAGTGCAGTAAAAAGTTGGTCAATTTTGTTGATAGTTTCAAAGAACCAACTTAAGTTTTATTGATTCTCACTATTGCTTTTCTATTTCCTATTTCATTGATCTCCACTCTTATCTTTATTTCTTTTATTCTTTATGCTTTGGATTTTCATTGATGTTTTCCTTTCTTAAAGAAGCAGCTTGAATTATGAATTTGATACTTTTCTTTTTTTCCAATATAGAAATTCAAACCTGTATTTTTTCTAAGCAACTTTTCATTTCATCCCTTAAGCTTTGATATGTCTTACTTTAATTTTTGTTCAGTTAAAATATTTTCTAATATCTCACATCATTTATTTATTTTTGATGCATGAGTTATTCATAAGTTTTGTTATTTGGAGGTTTCTCAGATTTTTTTTCTGTTAGTGATTTATAATTTGCTCCTCTGTGGTTGAGGAATTTGAATTATTTCAATTCTTGTAAAGTTATTAAGACTTGTTTCATTACCTGGCAGATGGCCTACATTGGACAAAGTTCTTTATGCACTTGAAAGGATTGTGTATTCTTTAGTCATTGGGTGAAATGTTCTACATTTGTCTGTTAGGTTGAGTTGGTTGATAGCATTGTCTCTGGCATTTCTCAGTGGATTACTGAAATCTCCAAATATAATTGCTGAATCATCTGTTTCTTATTTCTTTCTTTCTTTCTTTTTTTTTTTTTTTTTTTTTTGACAGGCAGAGTGGACAGTGAGAGAGAGAGAGACAGAGAGAAAGGTCTTCCTTTGCCGTTGGTTCACCCTCCAATGGCCGCCGTGGTTAGCGCGCTGCAGCCAGCGCACCGCGCTGATCCGATGGCAGGAGCCAGGTACTAATCCTGGTCTCCCATGGGGTGCAGGGCCCAAGTCCTTGGGCCATCCTCCACTGCACTCCCTGGCCACAGCAGAGAGCTGGCCTGGAAGAGGGGCAATCGGGACAGAATCCGGTGCCCCGACCGGGACTAGAACCCGGTGTGCCGGCGCTGCAAGGTGGAGGATTAGCCTAGTGAGCCACGGTGCCGGCCTTATTTCTTTTTTTTAAAGATTTATTTATTTGAAAGGCAGAGCTACAGGGGGGGGGAGGGAGGGGAAGACGGGAGAGGGAGAGGGAGAGGGAGAGGGAGAGGGAGAGAAGGGTCTTCCATCCACTTGTTCACTCCCCACAAATGGCCACAACAGCTGGAACTGGGCTGATCTGAAGCCAGGAGCCAGGAGCTTCCTCTGGGTCTCCCACATGGGTGCAGGGGCCCAAGGACTTGGGCCATCTTGCACTGCTTTCCCAGACCATAGCAGAGAACTGCATTGGAAGAGAAGCAGTTGAGACTAGAACCAACGCCCTTATGGAATGCCAGCACTGTAGGCAGAGGCAGAGGATTAATCTACTACACCACAGCACCAGCCCCCAGTTTTCTTATAGTTGTTCACTTTCTTATCGTTTCTTACTGCTTGAATGTACATCTTTTTCTATCCTTTTACTTTCAATTTGTTTGATATTCTATTCTAAGTATCTGCCTATTGTAGAAAACGCATAGTTGGATATTGCTTTATATGTTATCTGATAATCTGTGGTCTCCTGTTTTTCTTGTTCCTCTATTCTTTTGCTCTTCTGTTTCTTCTTGACTGTCAAATATTTTTCAGTGTACCATTTGTAATCCTCTGTTCATTTTTTGTTTTACTTTTTAAATTATTTTCATAGTGATGGCTCCAGGAACTATAATACATATCTTAACTTTTTACAGTCTACTTCAGATTTACACTAACATAATTTTAGTAACATTTAGAATCTTTGCTCAAATATATTTCCACTCGCTTCTTCATATTCTGTGCTATTTTTATCTTATATACTGTACAACTATGTATGTTATAAAGCCAAAAATATAGTATTATAATTCTGGATTTATATAATCATATCTTTAAAAGATGCTAAGAGAAAAGGTGAGAAAAGGTACGTTTGAGTGTTTATATTAAAATTAACCTACATTTCAACCATTTTTAGTTCTTGTTTGTTCCTGTAGATTAAAATTACCTCCTGGTATTAAGCATTTCAGCCCAAAGGACTACCGTTTATATTTATTGTAAAGCACGTCAGCCAGAACTAAATTTTCTAAGTCTATGTTTAGCCTTGAATTATTATTTTTTTATTAGATTTTTAATTATTTATTTATTTACTTGAAAGGGATGGAGAGAGAGAGAAAGGAAACTAACTCGATTTTCAATTTGATTCATTCTCCAATGTCCACAACAGAAAACGCAGAGCCAGTCAGAAGCTGGAGATCAGGAACTCAATCCAGGTCTCCCATGTGGGAGGCAGGTACCAACTACATGAGCTGTCACCTGCTGCCTCCCAACGTGCACATTAGCAGAAATCTGGAATCAGGAGCAGGGCCAGGAGTTGAACCCAAACACTCCAATATGGGATGTCTGTACGCCAAGCGGCATGTTGTAATATTGGGTAAGCTGAGATGGAAGCAGGGATAGGGTTAGGATCAGTGATTTAGCTTTCTTTGAATCTAAGGCTGTTATTTTTAAAAACTTATAGAAAACACAGCACAGATCTATTCTGAGGGTTGTAGATTATAAAAAGATTATTGTAAAAGGATTGCATTACATATTTCATTGTGGACAACAAGCTTTCTCAGGTGGACATTAGCTATGTTGGATAAATAAATGTGTATCCTCTTGAATCTTTCTTATTATATCATATTTGTTAGTACCTTAGATACTAACCATGCCTTCATGTAGGAAATAAAGGTCACACATCAAAGAAGGAGGTACCTTTCTCTGAATGGAGGAGAGAACTTCCACTTTGATTATGATCTTGTCTAAATAAGATCAGAGTTGGTGAACTCAAAAGGCTTCCATAGCCTTGGCAACTCATGACAAGAGCCTCAGGTGATTACTGACACCATAAACAAGAGTGTCAATCGTTAAGTCAACAATTGGAGTCACTGTGCACTTACTCTCCATGTAGGATTTCTGTCCTTCATGTGTCGTACAATGTAAATTCATGCTATAACTAGTATTCAAACAGTACTTTACACTTTGTGCTTCTGTGTGGGTGCAAACTGTTGCAATCTTACTTAGTATATACTAAATTGATCTTCTGTATATAAAGATAATTGAAAATGAATTTTGATGTGAATCGAATGGGAGAGGGAGTGGGAGATGGGAGATTTGCGAGTGGGAGGGAGGTTATGGGTGGGGGGAGCCACTGTAATCCAAAAGTTGTACTTTAGAAATTTATATTTATTAAATAAAAGTTAAAAAAAATAAAAGACCTTCCATAACAAAAAGAAATTTAAAAAATGTGTTACCACTAATCCAGAATTAGAAATGACACTTAAGGATGTGCTAAATACAGGAACACAGAAAGATAGTCATCATTATGAAAAAATGTGAATGCAAAATGTCCCAGAAAAAATATAAAAGGAAATCCAAAGCAAACAATAGGAATATTTACAGGAAAATGTCAGGGTCGAGTCACTACTTATCAATTGTAACCTTAAATGTAAATTAAATAAATTCACCAATTAAAATATACAGACTAGCCAAACAGATTAAAAAATGAGACCTACCTATTTGCTAACTACAAGAAACATACCTCATCAATTAAGATACATGGAGATTGAACATGAAAAGATAGAAAAAGATATTCCATGCTAATGGAAACAAAAAAGGAGCATATGTAGTCATCCCAATAGCACACAAAATATACTTTAACACAAAAACTGTTGGGGCCGGCACTGTGGTGCAGCAGGTTAAAGCCCTGACCTGAAGGGCCAGCATTGCATAGGGGCACCGGTTCTAGTCCCGGCTGCTCCTCTTCCAATCCAGCTCTCTACTGTGGCCTGGGAAAGTGGTGGATGATGGCCCAAGTCCTTGGGCCCCTGCACCCACGTGGGAGAATCAGAATAAGCTCCTAGCTCCTGGCTCCTGGCTTCAGATCAGCGCAGTTCCGGCCATTGAGGCCCTCTGGGGAGTGAACCAGCTGATGGAAGACCTCTCTCTCTCTCTGTCTCTACCTCTCTCTGTAACTCTGTCTTTCAAATAAATAAAATAAATATTTTTTAAAAACACAAAAACTGTTAATAGAGACAAGGGCATTATGTAATGATTAAAGGATCAATTCAACAGGAAAGTGTGACTATAATAAATTTATATGCATCTAATGCCACGGTGCATAGTTATTTAAAATAAATGTTAACAGATCTAAAGGGAGACACAGAATCCAATACAACAGTAATGGGGGACTTCAACACCTCACTTTCATCACTGGATAGATGAACTAGACAGAAAATCAACAAAGAAACAAGAGAGCTAATCTGCAATATGGATCAAATAGATCTAACTGACACCTACAGAACCTTTCATCCTACAGTTGCAGAATATACATTCTTTCCATCAGTTCATGGAACTTTCTCCAGGACAGACCATATGGTAGGCCATAAAGCAAGTCTCAGCAAATTAAAAAAAAAAAAAAACTGAAATTATACCACACATCTTTTCTGACCATAATGGAATGAGGCTAGAAATTAACAACTTAAGAATCCCTAGAAAATATGCAAACACATGGGAACTGAACAAGATGCTCCTAAATGAATAGTGGGTCATAAAAGAAATTAAAGAGAAATTAAAAAAATTATTGGAAACAATTGAAGATGACAATAGAACATATTATATCTTATGCTATATTACAAAAGAGTTAAGAAATTTTAGGTAATTGGTGCTTAAATCAAGAAATCAGAAAGGCATCAAATAAATGAGCTATCAATGTATCTCAAGGATGTAGAAAAAAAAACAAACCACACTCAACATTAGTAGGAAAAAATAATTAAAATTAGAGACGAAATAAACAAAATTGAAACCAATACAATACAAAGGCCAGGAATGAAGAGCTGGTTTTTTGAAAAAATAAACAAAATTGATACACCATTGGCCCAACTAGCCAAAAAAAGAGGGAGAAGACCCAAATTAATAAAATCAGAGATGAAAAAGGAGATGGAACAAAAGTAAACAGAAATAAAAAGAATCACCAGGCATTACTACAAACAGCTACATGCCAACAAATTTGAAAACCTAGAAGAAATGGATAGATTTCTGGACACATAAAGTCTACCAAAATTGAGTCATTCAGACATAGAAAACCCAAACAGAACAAAAACAAGATGGATACTGTAACAGTAATAAAAATCCTCTTAACAAGGAAAAGCCCAGGACCTGGTGGCTTCATTGTTGAACTCTTCCAGACTTTTAAAGAAGAACTAATTCCAAGTGTTCTCAAGCTATTCAACACAATTAAAAGGGAGTGAATCCTCCCAAACTCCTTCTGTGAGGCCAGCATCACCCTAATTCCAAAACCAGAAAGAGATGCAACAAAGAAAGAGAACTGTAGACCAATATCACTGATGAACATGGATGCAAAAATCCTCAACAAAATAATAGTTAATCAAATCCAATAACACATCAGAAAATTATTCACCTGGACCAGGTGGGATTTATCCCTGGTCTGTAGGGTTGATTCAACATAGGCAAATCAACAAATGTGATGTATCACATTAATTAACTGAAGAATAAAACCCATATGATTATCTTAATAGACGCAAAGAAAGCATTTGATAAAATCCAACATCCTTTCATAATAAAAACCTTAAGTGAATTGGGTATAGAAAGGATATTCCTCAACACAATCAGGGCAATTATGACAGACCCACAGCCAGCATTCATATTGAATGGGGAAATGCTAGAAGCCTTTACACTAAGATCCAGAACCAGACAAGACTGTCTGCTTTCACCATTGCTATTCAATATAGTTCTGGAAGTTCTAGCCACAGCCTTTAGGCAAGAAAAAGAAACCAAAGGGGTACAAATTGGAAAGGCAGAGGTCGAATTATCCCTGTTTGCAGATAACATGATAAAATAAATACATAAACTAAAAGACCCACTAAGAGACTACTGGAACTCATTACACACTTTCGTAAAATTGCAGGATATAAAATCAATACAAAAAATCAATAGCCTTTGTATACACAGACAATGCCATGGCTGCAAAAGAACTTGAAATATTGATAACATCCACAACAACCACAAAAAATTTAAATACCATGTAATAAATTTAACCAAGAAGGTGAAATATCTGTAATGAAAATTACAAAACATCAAAGAAATAAATAAGACACATAAAAAGGAAGACTCTTCCATGTTTGTGGATTGGAAGAATTAATATCAAAATGTCCATACTACCAAAAGCAACTTACAGATTCAATGCAATACCAGTCAAAATATGAATGACATTCTTCTGAGATCTGGAAAAATTTCTAAAATTCATCTGGAAACAGGAGACCCTGAAGAGCTAAAGCAACCTTAAACAACAAAAACTAATTCAGAGGCTTCAGCTATAAGATTTCAAGACATACTACAGGGCAGCTGTACTCAAAATAGCCTGGTACTGGCACAAAAATAAACATGTAGACCAATGAAACAGAATTTACCCCCAGAAACCAATTCACGCACCTACAACCAAATAATCTTTGACAAAGGAGCTAAAATTAATCCATGGAGAAAGGGAAGTCTCTTCGACAAATGGTGCTAAGAAAATTGGATCTCTGCATACAGAAGTCAGAAAGACCCCTTATACCTTACACAAAAATCAACTCAAATTGGATCAAGCATCTAAATCTATGACTTGTTATCATCAAATTATTAGAGAGAACATTGTGGAAACTCTTCAAGACATTGGCAAAGGCAAGGACTTCTTGGAAAAGACCCCATAAGCACAGTCAATCAAAGCAAAAACATATAAATGGGATTACACCAAGCTGAGAAGCTTCTGTGCTACAAAGCAAACATTTGGAAAAGTGATGAGGCAACCAACAACATGGGAAAATTATTTGCAAACTTCACAACTGATAAAGGATTAATATCAAGAATCTATAAAGAGTTCAAGAAACTCAACAACAATGCGACAAAACAAACAACCCAGTTAAGAAACAGGCAAAGGACTTGAACAAGTATTTTTAAAAGTGGAAGTTTAAATAGCCAACAGATAGAATAGTTCGGCAAGACACAGGTTAATAAAAGTGGAGATACTTCAGGGTCAAGGAAGAGTAGGGGAAGAAACAGCAGAGGAAACTCTTCCGGAACTAGTGATTCACAGTGGACCTGCGTGGAGAGCGTGGGAGCCCAAGTTCGGGACACCAGCGGCAGAATCAACACACCAGCGCTGGAACGCGAGGTGAGCCGAACCTCAATAGCCCGAGACACCAGCGGGCAAGCGGAAAGAGGAGACTAGAGGGAACGAGGCTTGAAACTCCGTGGGGAAAAGTTCACCAGGCTAACTAGAAGAGAGAGAGGAAAAAAAAAAAGTGACCGATATGGACACGAGTTTCTCTCTCTCCGTTCACCCCTCAAAGGCTAGCAAGACAAAGAGCAGGCGCCATTTTGGACATACGTCATAAGCAGGGCGACCTCAGGTCTGCACCGGCCCTGAGCCTAGCAGAAAAACCTGACTCTGGGGGGAGGGGTGAAATAACAGGAGATTAGGATCTAACTTGGCAACCCAGTGGGAGACTGCAGGAGAATTGGAGCCAACACTGAGGGCAGCAGAGATTCCTTGTGTGGTCCTGGGGAAAGAGCTTCCGATCTCTGGCTCCTGTGGGTATATCATTTGCCTGCTAACTACCTCCAATTACGTTCAGCTGTGTGGAATTACTTCCCTTTTGAATCAAGAAAAGAAAAGAAAAGAAAAGAAAAGAAAAGAAAAGAAAAGAAAAGAAAAGAAAAGAAAAGAAAAGAGAGAGAGATTTACCACACCTAACCTGGGAGTGTCATCTTTCACACACCCTCAACCCTGAGGAACCAAACACAGCTCTCAGTCCACACTCATCTCAAGCCTCTAAGGCTCCACTGAAAGCAGACAGTCCACTTAATATAGAGACATAGTGTAACAAGAAAAAACACCACAGTGAAGAAATCAAAGAATATCTCCACAATGCCAAACAAACGCAGAAACCGAGGTAACAAGAACAAGGAAGACACTATGATGCCCCCAAATGAAAAAGACACCCCAATTCAAAATTATGAAGATGATGAGATAGAAGAAATGCAAGAAGCAGATCTCAAAAAATTGATAAGAACATTAAGAAGTTCTCAAAAACAAATTCTTGAACTACAGAAATCCTTAATGGACAAGATAGAAAATCTCTCTCATGAAAATGAAATATTAAGGAGGAATCAAAATGAAATGAAACAACTAGTAGAACAAGAAACTGTGATAGTGATGAGAAATCATAATGAAATGAAGAATTCAATAGATCAAATGACAAACACATTAGAGAGCCTTAAAAACAGAATGGGCGAAGCAGAAGAGAGAATATCAGACTTAGAAGACAGAGAACAGGAAAGGAAACAGGCAAACCAAAGAAAAGAAGAGGAAATTAGAAATCTAAAAAATATTGTCAGGAATCTACAGGATACTATTAAAAAACCTAACATTCAGGTTCTAGGAGTTCCTGAAGGCATGGAGAGGGAGAAAGGATTAGAAGGCATTTTCAGTGAGATACTAGCAGAAAATTTCCCAGGTTTGGAGAAGGACAGAGGCATCTTAGTACAGGAAGCTTATAGAACCCCTAATAAACCACGACACGTTGTAATCAAACTCACCACAGTGAAACATAAAGAAAAGATTCTAGGCCGGCGCCGCAGCTCACTAGGCTAATCCTCCGCCTTGCGGTGCTGGCACACCGGGTTCTAGTCCCAGTCAGGGCGCCGGATTCTGTCCTGGTTGCCTCTCTTCCAGGCCAGCTCTCTGCTGTGGCCAGGGAGTGCAGTGGAGGATGGCCCAAGTGCTTGGGCCCTGCACCCCATGGGAGACCAGGAGAAGCCCCTGGCTCCTGCCATCGGATCAGCGCGGTGCGCCGGCCGCAGCGCGAAACCGTGGCGGCCATTGGAGGGTGAACCAACGGCAAAAGGAAGACCTTTCTCTCTGTCTCTCTCACTGTCCACTCTGCCTGTCAAAAAAAAAAAGATTCTAAAAGGTGCAAGAGAGAAAAATCAGATTACTCTTAGAGGATCTCCAATTAGACTCACAGCAGACTTCTCATCAGAAACCCTACAAGCTAGAAGGGAATGGCGAGACATAGCCCAGGTACTAAGAGAGAAAAACTGCCAGCCCAGAATACTATATCCTGCAAAGCTCTCATTTGTGAATGAAGGTGAAATTAAGACTTTTCATAGCAAACAGAAACTGAAAGAATTTGTTGCCACTCATCCTGCCCTGCAAAAGATGCTTAAAGATGTGTTACACACAGAAACACAGAAACATGGTCACCAATATGAAAGAAGGTAAAGGAAGGAAACCTCACAGCAAAAGATCACAGGAAGCTCAATTTCTCTTTGACATAGAATTAAATTCTGATGCTCTGTTAAAGCAATGTGTTAAAGTAATCTATTATGTTCTCTTGATGTCTGTTAAATTGTAATTGTTCAAAAACAGCTGAATTTTTATTAAGAGCTATGGGTTATTTAAATATGTGCTTATTTTCAAAGATTTGAATAATCACCTTGTAACAGTGATCAAATTTGGTCTATGTTATGTCATGATTTTAAGGAATCTTATTTCAACCAGATATTTTGGATTTTGAGCCTTCTTGGTGTTCTTGACAGGCATTCAAAAAATCAAAGTTTCAAACAATCTGGTCTCTAAAATTTCCAGTAAATCCTGGACTTTGGTTTTTTCAGTTTGGGCCCAACTGAAAAAAATTGAAGGACCTATGTCTGTCATCTTATAGAGACACCAACTAATCAGGCTATTTGGATTATATTAGAAGTACTGTCAAGATGTGATGTGGTACCAAACTTTAAGTTTCTATAATGGAAAATGCTATTAATACAAATGTTTGAGAATTAAAAAGTCTAATGATCTTGTGTTACTAGACATGATAGTTATCTTAATGAGAAAGCCCCAGAGGCTTAAAGGGTTAAATACTTGTAAAATCCTACAGGTGCTTTCAAAAATACTGTGAAGTAAGCAAGTGCCTCTTGTTGGTTGATGAGTTTATAATTTTAAACATGGCGACTTAAAGTCTTTTGTCATCCACAGTTATATATGATGTGCTGCTCATAAAACTAAAGTGTTGTTGGTTCTGTGTTTAGCTGTCATCCTATAGGTTCCTATGGACTTTTTCCAGCCACTTCTATTGTATTCAGTATTTTGGGATGACTCTGTAAACAGATGAAGCCAATAATGTATTGATAGTACCAACTGAGAGAAAGTATGGTTAACTGAGGTTACTAAAAACAGAAAGCAATTCAAATCAATTGGCAATCTACAAAAAGAGTTAAAAATTTTAAAAGCTATTATTAAAATTACTATATTGGTCTATTATGCTATGTTACATGTGTGTACATATTGTATGTCCACATGGGGAAATTTTATTAAGAGTTTTATTTTAAATGGCTTATAGATAAGATTGTCCATAAATTTAAGCTGCTAAAATCAATCAAAGATACATTTTAATTTGTGTGACCTGAATCTATGTATCATATGTTTTAAACTTGTTGGTAGAAAGAAACTAAAACATTTTAAATGGTTGTGCTTAAGTTTACTGGTTAAACAAACTACACCATGTTAGATATTTAAGAGGTGTTTTCAAATACATGATTCTTAAAATTTATAGAAGGCATTGGACCTTCTGGTAAATGCTTTCTTAAGTTGTTATCTAATGGTTGAAACGGTTTGCTAAGTACTCATGTAATATTGCTATTGTCAGCAAGCGACCTAGGACTTGCTCCCTCATTTCTCTATTCTAAGCCCAACTTGTTCTTTCATTTCTCTATTCTCTTCAAGGTAGGAAACTAATTCTATTATGAAGGAATCTGTAGGATGCACAATTTAATCTTTAGACCTTATAAAAGAGATGGCTAACATTTTTCTGCAATAGCATAGCCAAAATAAGAACTTAAATAATAATCTCATAGCTAGTTTCACTTCGCCATCAGCGAAGTATACAGTAAGTAGAAAAAACCTCCCTTTCAGACCAAAGGGAAAGAAAGTTTTAAAGTGAGAATATAATTTTCCTCATGGGCATTGTCTACCTTAGAAAAACTACTACAGAACATGCCTGTGACTATAGACTTGTAGTTCAGGCCACCGAAGATTAGAGATGGGACTTGGGCACTCCCTTGACTTGCATCTCTGGTCTGCTTTAACACAAACCAGGAGGAAAAGAAAGCTAGGCATCAGAAGCAATGGGTGGCAGGCCTATTACTGGCTGATCTGTACAGTGATCTGCCCTCAAGGAGACCCAACAGGCCAGTCCACTGCAGTGCCTTTCAAGGTGGTAAGCCTGGGCTTCAGCAGAAGTCAGCTTGTGAAGAGCCCTGGCAGCTATGCTAGGAGTTGGATCACTGGAAATGGACCTGCCCTGGAGTCGAAGGATGCCCAGGTCAGAGCCACAGATCTTATTGGCTCTAAGCTGAAAAGCCCTTCACTCAGCCCAACTTCCAAAGTGACCACTGCAGCTGAGGGGATGGTCAAGTAGGGTCAGCAACATTGCAGGCAGAACTGTAAATTTCTAGTTAGAGATGCCCCCTGCCTTTACCTGGCCAGCTCTCCTCCCAAGCCAGCCAAGTAATGAAAGTCAACAGAGTGCCTTCCCCTAGGAGGTTCACACCTCCCTTAGGATATACCCCATGTGAAGAGATAGATAGGTCTGGGCCTCTGAATTTACAAGGCCTAAAGCCCACCAGATTATTATCAAGCCCCTTCTATCAGGTTCTATTTGCCTCTCAATCAGAAAAATTACTTGTAGCTTAGACAGCACCTTTCTTAGCTCCTCTAATAATGACTCTGTCCTTTGTTCTAGACCCTGTCTAGCGCACTTGGGCCTCATTCCTTTGTAATCATAACCTCTACTCTACCACCAATGGCTCTACTCCCAACCTGTGTGTACTGATGGTCCTCTTCCCCACTTAATGCTGTATAATTGTTCAAACCTGGTAAATGCCACTCTTAGGATCATTGGTTACTATCCTCACTCTGTCTTTTATGACCTTGTCTAAATATGATCAGAGTCGGCAAACTTGGAAGGCTTCCATAGCCTAGGCAACTCATGACGACAGCCTAGGGTGGTTACTGGCGCCATAAACTAGAGTGTGAAATTGTTGGGTCAACAACAGTAGCCACTGTGCACTTGCTCCTCATGTGGGATCTCTGTCCTTAATGTGCTGTACATTGTGATTTAATGCTATAACTAGTACTCAAACAGTATGTTTCACTTTGTGTTTCTATGTGGGTGCAAACTGTTGAAATCTTTATACTAAATTGATCTTCTGTATATAAAGAGAATTGAAAATGAATCTTGATGTGAATGGAAGGGGAGAGTGAGCGGGAGAGGGGAGGGTTGCGGGTGGGAGGGAAGTTATGGGAGGGGGAAGCCATTGTAATCCATAAGCCGTACACTGGAAATTTATATTCATTAAATAAAAGTTAAAAAATAAATAAATAGCCAACAGATAAATGAAAAATGCTCAGGATCACTAGCCAGCAGGGAAATGCAAATAAAAACCACAATGGGGTTTCACCTCACCCCAGTTAGAATGGCTCTCAGACAGAAATCCACCAACAATAAATGCTGGCATGGATGTGGGGGAAAATGTACCCTGATCCACTGCTGGTTGGAATGTAAACTAGTACAGCCGTTGTGGAGAGCAGTATGGAGATACCTCAGAAACCTGAAATTAGATCTACCAGATGATCCAGCAATTTCACTCCTGGGAATTTATCCAAATGAAATTAAATCAGCATATGAACGAGTTATCTGTATTGCAGTTTGTAGCAGCTCAATTCACAATGGCTAAGATATGGAATCAACCCATATGTCCAACAACTGATGACTGGATAAAGAAATTCATATATATATATGCTCAGCCATATGAAAAGAGTGAAATCCTGTCTTTCACAACAAAATGGATGCAACTGGAAACCATTCTACTTAGTGAAATAAGCCAGTCCCCAACAGACATATACTATATGCTTTCTCTGATCTGTGGTAACTGATAAAGTACTAAAAAGTGTAAGGTGCAGGAGTGAAATGGACATTTTGAGATTTGATGATTGTTCACAGCTTTTTTTTCTACTGTTGGGGAACAGTGTTTTTTATTCATACTGTATTTGTTGAACTCTTAGATTAATCTTGTGAGTTTATCATTATAAAAATTAAGAGAGGAATAAGAGAGCAGAGAGGAGTAAGGGTGGGTGCATGTGTGCGAGAGGGTAGGATGGAAAGTATCACTATGTTCCTTAATCTGTATATATGAAATACATGACATTTTTTCATCTTAAATTTTTTTAAATAAATTTTAAAAAATTATATTGATTTATCTTCACACTGTTTAATTCTCTCATCTGCCTTCTTACATCTTCCTTTGAGCCTCGACTACCTGGTGAATTTTTTTTTATTTTAGTTATTGTACTTTCCAACTTGATATTTTCTCATCTTATTCATATATTTATTTATGTATTTATATTTATTTATTTAGAAAGCTTTTATTTAATAAATATAAATTTAATAGGTACAGCTTTTGGAATATAGCAGTTCCTCCCCCCATACCTGCCATCCTGGCCCACCTCCTACTCTCTCCCCTATCCCACTCTTCATTAAGATTCATTTTTAATTATCTTTGTATATAGAATATCAACTCTATACTAAGTAAAGGTTACAAGTTTGCACCCACACAGACATACAAAGTATCATGTACTGTTTGAAGGCAAGTTTTACTGTTAATTCTCATAGTACAGCACATTAAGGACAGAGGTCCTACCTGGGGAGCAAGTGCAGTGACTCTCCTTGCTGATTTAACAATTGACATTCTTATTTACGATGTCAGTGATCACCCGAGGCTCTTGTCATGAGCTGCTAAGGCTATGGAAGCCTTTTGAGTCCACAAACTCCATCGTTAACAAATTCATATATTTAGACAAGTTCTCAATTACTTCATTATTGTTGACCATTGTATTCATAGCTTAACTCTTTGAACACATTTTTGGTTATTCTTGAATATATTACAAAGGCTGTTTTAATGCTTTGTTTTCCAAATCCAGTAGCTGATGACAATCAGAAATAGTTTATACTGGATTTTTTCTTCTGTATGAACCACATTTTCTTGTTTCCTGGCACATATCCTAAGTTTTGTTGAAAATTGGACATTTTACACATTTTACATTTATCTTCTTGCAACTCTATACCCTGATTTTACCACACAAAGACTATTGCGAGTTCTCTGCTTGTTATTATTCTCAGCTTATTTAGTAATTTGGCTAAGCTATCTACAAAATCTGTGTTCCTTACAGCATGTGGCTGTTGATGTGTCTCTGCTAATTCTTTTTTGTGTGCTTGTTTTTATTTTGAAGCTTGACTTCCTATGTATTATCCTACAGCTTAACGACCTGACAATGTTTGGACAGAGGATATACTTAAACACCTTGAGCCAGTAAGATTTCTATAATCTGCTGTCAGAGCTGTATGTGAGTAAAGGAATGCATTCAATGTTTATGCTGCTAAGATCTTTCATGTCTGCTCTGCACATGCCTTGGGATTGGCTAAAAGACTGTGACCAGCCTCAGCCCTTTCCCACACTCATTGGGAACATAACCTTACTCCTCTACATGCCCACTCCAACCAGAACCTCAGTCTAATAAAGCTTTTCTATTCGACCCTGAACCCAACCTATCCACCACTGAGCTAGTCTTCTACCTACAATACCCTATCCCCCCAAGCCCACGAAATCAAGTGTCCCCCTTTGACTATTATAGAGAAGCTACTGTTTCTTATGCTCTACTCTACCTTGGTAGGATTAAATTGGATAGATAGCAGTAGTACAAGGTCAGAATACCAAGAATATTCCCTATTCTTACCTAAAATTCAGGGGCCGGCGCTGTGGCACAGCCGGTTAAAGCCCTGGGCTGAAGCACTGGCATCCCATATGGGTGCCGGTTCTAGTCCCAGATGCTCATCTTCCGATCCAGCTCTCTGCTATGGCCTGGGATAGCAGTGGAGGATGGCCCAAGTCCTTGGGCCCCTGCACCCACGTGGGAGACCTGGAAAAAGCTCCTGGCTCCTGGCTTTGGATTGGCACAGCTCTGGCCGTTGCAGCCACCTGGGGAGTGAACCAGCGAATGGAAGACCTTTCTCTCTGTCTCTACCTCCCTCTGTAACTCTTTCAAATCAATAAAATATATATTTAAAAAAATTAATTACCTAAAATTCAGCAGGTTTTCAAGCATAAATGCTTATCAGAATATTTTATGTCTTTGGTACATTTTCAGAGCACTAAAATAGTTGTTTCTGTCCATTTTGTCCAGTTTTATAGTTGGTGTTTTGAGAGAGATTGGTCATAGCTGAAAGTCCTGCCTTACCTTACTTCTTTGAGTTTCATTCCATCAATCCCAAACATGGATATCCATGTTTCCAAATTTACAATATGAGCTGTGAGAATCATATAAAGCAATGTATGATATGGACTTGAGTCACCATACACCTTGGGGCAGGTTATGACCTACATAAATGTAAGGATGAGGGGAAAGCAGGGCTGAAATTCAGCTTATGCCCTACCTGTCATGCCATGCCAGTAGGCTGTATCCATCCAGAAAAAGTATGTTTTCCTAATTCATCTACTTTGAGAAAGCATTTTTTTCTTATTCACATAGAGAAGCTTTATAGCCTAGCTATATATCTGAGTATTGGATCTTGTTGCTTCTTTTTCTTCTCCCCTTCCCTTTTCAGGTGCAGGGTAAGTCCCTTACCAAGAGTTAGCCCAACAGCATCATAAAATGGTCTTTATTAATCTTATGCTCTTTGATTATTTCCCTCTATTTCCATCAGAAAGCTTGTTTCTCTAGCAAACAAAATTTCATCTATTTATCCTTACATGTATGTCATACAAAAGGCCATCAGGCATCTGAATTAGTTTTTTTCAGAGAAAACCAGGGTAGCCTGTGTGCCAGCTGGTTCTGCTGGTCCTGCATATTCTGCTTCAACAGTCACGAACAGGAAGGATGCTTTAGACTTTTGAAGGGAAAGAAGCCGGGGATAGAAGAAGAAGAGAGCGAACAGAGACAGAAGACTAAGAGGCCAAAGCAAACACAGCAAGAACAAGAAAAGAATGAAGCACTCATGCAAGGCCTGGGCAGTTTTGGTGACCTTGAGAGGATCTCCCCACCTAGGGAAGTGAGACTCTTGCCTCCTTCAAAATCTCCACTTTGGAAGCATTGGCTATTTTGATGTTTCAACTTTTAAAGTACATTCTCACGTACTTGACCTAAGTCAAAGGCTCCAAGTGAGGAATGATTTGTGCAAACAGCTTAGAGATGGAAGGGGGTTTTCCCCCATAGACCCCTGAAGTACACATCATTATAGAAATGGATACATTTGAGGTATAAACACATCATGTTAATATATGAAAAAATAATTATTGGGAGAAGGGGTAATCCATAAACTGTACTTTGGAAATTTACAGTTATTAAATAAAAGTTTAAAAAAATGATACCTTCATAGTACTTATGTTTAAGTAGCCCAGGCAATACTGGAAAAGAAGACATGAAACAGGGACATGATATGCTGTTGCTACAGAAGAGAATTCAATGTTTATCCACTTTAGTGGCATGGTTGTATACAACCAAAAGACTATTCTCATCTTAAGCACCTTACTACCTTATTTCCAGAAAAAATATTTCCAATACCTCTTCCATTGCTTCCAGGCACAGAGAATGTCAATCACACCAGAGAGAAGAGAACTGCCATAAAGAGAATACAAATGCAGGTCAGGGCACTCCAGAATGGAGAAGGGAGCCGCAATAGCACATAGGCAGCCAGTTCATTAACAAGTACCACTGGCATCTAGCATATTTCCCAATAACAGTGTCTGTGAAAATCAACCAAGAAACACTTGATACCCAAGATGTGTACTTTGATCAAGCATAACTAACAGTTGATACAGTTGTCCCTTGCTATCTCTGGGGATTTGGTTCCAGAACCCCTAAGGACACCAGAATCCAAGGAAGCTCAAGTTCCTATATAAAATGGCACAATATTTGCCTGTTATTCAAATCCTCTTGTATACTTAAATTACCTCTACCTTATTTTTGATAGGTGATACAATGTGTGTGCTATATAAACAGTTATTACACTGAGTTGTTTAGGGAATAAAGACTTGGAAAAAAAAAGTCTGTACATGTTTGGGATAGATTTATTTTGTTCAAATGTTTTTATGTCTACGGTTGGTTGAATTCTTCAATTTAGAGCCTGTGGTGATGGAGGGATGACTATACTAAGAATCCTAAAACAAAAAGTAGAAAGAATCAAAATAAATCATAATATTTGATAAAAGAATAACCTGGCTTGCAATCTAAACCAGGTTAAGAGTTCTCACCAATTACTTACCAAGGAGAGCTGGACACTAAAATCCAAACCCCTGCGTATTCTTTGGAGTCTGTTGCAATTCTATTTGTAACTGTGCATGGTAATTAGGGTGGGTTCAGGCCCAGTCATTTGCAACAAATTCTTTGTCTTATCCATACAGTCTTGCCTTTAACAACACCCTAGGTATGTTACACATGGATGTATACATAAGCAAATTTAGCATTCTGCTCTCTAGGGTTGTGATTTTTTTTAAAGATTTATTTATTTATTTGAAAGGCAGAGTTAGAAAGAGTGAGAGGGAGAGAGGGAGGCAGAGAAGGGAAGAGAGGAGAGAGGAGAATGGAGAGAGGAGGGAGGAGGGAGGAGGGAAGAGGGAAGAGGGAGAGGAGAGAGAGAAAGAGAGAGAGAGAGATCTTCCATCTGCTGGTTCACCCCACAAATGGCCTCAATGTCCAGAGCTGAGCAGATCAGAAGCCAGGAGCCAGGAGTTTCATCTGGATCTCCCACATGGGTGCAGGAGCACAAGTACTTGGGTCATCTTCTGCTGCTTTCCCAGGCACATTAGCAGGGAG
Source organism: Lepus europaeus (assembly GCF_033115175.1). Taxonomy (NCBI): domain Eukaryota; kingdom Metazoa; phylum Chordata; class Mammalia; order Lagomorpha; family Leporidae; genus Lepus; species Lepus europaeus. The sequence goes on from NC_084839.1 coordinate 26,409,424, forward strand.
CTGGATTAGAAGTAGAAAAGCCAGGACTCAAAACAGTGCCCACATGGGATGCTGGTGCTACAGGCAGGCAGCATTACCCACTATGCCACAGTGCTGGCCCTTAGGGTCAAGATTTTTAAATCAAGACAGTCACTCCCCTTACTTTATGCTGCTGTGGTGAGAACAGCTACTACCAGCCTGGGCCACAGGTTACACAGCATTCACATTTTTCTGTTTAGAGAGTGGTTTCTTGTACATTTTTTTTCAATTAACTTTTGTAACAAGCCAGGAAAGAGGTAAAATGACCTCCAGATCTCCCTTCAATTTACACAGAGCCAGTCTTTATCTTGAATGAATAAAGATTATCTTTCCACTCTAAGTAGAATTGCACTGTAGTTATCCCCATTCAAGAGAACTTTATTTTATTCTTCTTTGCAAGGTCCTGGCTTTCCTTCCAATCTCTTCAAGCATAAATTCGGAGTGCTTCATGGCTTTTCTTAAACTAGACCATATTTCTTTAGGATGTGTCTTATCTGAACCATTTGATCCGAGAACCAGTGAGGCTAAAAATCCAGATAACACCAATGAAAACTTCTTAATAAGAAGTGAGAAAATAAAAACAGACAACTCCATGAACTTGTACAGATTATCTGGTCCCACCCACCCAGTTCACCAATTACAAAACTGAGACTGGCCCATCACTGATGACTCTCAGCAGAGCATCCACTCCTCAAAAGGCAGGGGGTCATGACCACCCTAGCATGTTGCAGTAGCCTGATTCCACTTTCTCACACTGGCTATGCCACCACAGGGTCCATATAGCAAGCTTTATGCTGTGGCTGCCTAAGGCAGCACCCACTGCCTTGGCCACCTGTGAAGAAGACACAGTGGCAGGAGGCATCCCAAGATCTGTCTGCATGGTACCAGACACCACAATGGATAGAATCTGGTTGTGTCACAGAACAGAGAGAGAATTCCTGGCATCAGTAGCATGTGGGTGATGCCCTGCACGTCGGAAGGTACTGCCTCTCATATGGTGAGATACAGTCTTCTGTAAGAGCAGATTTGGGAAACACCATGTTTTATAAAGAGTTTGATAACAATGGAAAGATCATGCAGTTCAGTGTTCAAAAACAAACTCAGGATGTGACTGTGCCACATACCAGCTTAGGAGGTTTGAACCACTTACTTCAACCCTTTAAGCTTCCAAATGCAGATCAAGAAATATTTAATAAACTTCTATTTTATACTGGGCTTTGGGCTAGGTTCTTGGGATATTGCAATGAATGAGAAAGATCCAAGGTCCCTTCTCTGAAGCTTACTATTTAGCATTAATTTACTAACTTAAAGTTAAGGACACTGGCAATAACCATCTTGTTTTGTTGTGAGAATCAAATGTGATTGTGGGTATAGGATAGCAGCCTGAAGCACTTGCCAGTTTGAAACAGGACACAAGGCTGGTTCTCGAGGCAGCTGGCAGCTCGCCCCAGGCCATGTGTATGGTTTCACTGCTTCTGCCTGCCACGCCAGCCAGGGCCATCATATAAACTGCATCCAGGGCAGTTGCCACAGCTACCTCGGGCCCCTGCCACAGGTGAAGTAGAAGCCTCATCCCTGCTCCACTGCTTCCGTAGCTCACCTTCTCCAGGCTCTGACCTGGGGGTGTTCTCAGGTCTTCTTACGCTGCAGAGGCCCAGATGCATCGACTCGTTTCTGGCCTAGCTCCTGCTCCATTCTGATCCGCAGAGAGGATGACTCTGCTCACAGTGAAAGGCGCGGGAACAATGCACACCCAGAAACACTCATAAGTCACTGGAACCTTCACAGTAACTTGGTTAACTTTCCCGTAAGGCTCGGTCACTCCTCAAAGTGCTGCCCTTTCTAGAATGCTGCCCGAGGTAAGCTCTAGCCCTGACTCTAAGAGCATACACTTTCCCTCCTAACTTGGTCAAGACTAGGGACATAAGTTTCCTATTGCTGCTGTACCCAATGATCAGAAACCCAGCGGCTCACAGCCACACACATCTCTCTTGAAGTCTGGAGGTCAGCCATTAGACCCCAGGGGTAGAGAGGCTGTGTTCCTTCTGGATGATATTTGGGGGCATAATCCATTTTCTTTTCTTTCCTAGCTTCTAGAGGCTTCCTGCATTCCTTCTTTCATGGCTTCGTCCTCCGCTGTCAAAGCCAGCAGTGCAGCATCCACAGATCTCTCTGACGTCTGTTTCCATCTTCACATTCCTTCCCTGACTCTGACTTGACTGCTTTCTTTTCCCTCTTGTTGTGTTGCCTGTGATTCCACTGGGTCAATCTGGATAACCGACGGCAATTTCATCTGCAAAATCCCTTGTGTTTATTGCACTAGACCTTAGCACTAACCTGTGACATCTGCCCAGGTCCCTTAGCCTAGAGTAGCTAACCTGATAAATGCAGCCACCCTGATGACCTAGAAGTTCTCCTCTGCTCCTGTCCAGGATGCCACGTGGATTCCTACAGGCAATGCCACCATCTTGGTATTGCGGTACACAAAGTGGTCTGAGCCATAGGAATGTTAAGATTCCAAAAACAATGGCCAGACCTTGGTGATGGTGGTGGCAGTGGGGTGTCTCTACTTATGTTGGTAGTGATTTCTGTTACTCACAGATGCTGCACCAGGCATCTGGCCACATTAGTACTGGATATACTTAACCCCTGTCTTATGTAAGAGCAAGAAAGGGCCTTGTTGACTATGTAGTCTAAGACTTTTACCTTATGGATATGGAATCTATGACCCAGACAGGTAGTGCTTCCTTAACATCAGAGCTGGGACCAGAGCCCATGTCCCTTGTCCCTCAACTTCCATCCTTCTATCCATATTCCACATGCCTACCACCCCACTGTCCTCTGGACGGGGTTGTAAGGTTCAGGTAAGGAGGGACCTAATGTTCAATAGGCACTATAATCCATCCCTCCTCATGGAGAGGCTACCCTGAGGAGGAAGACAAGGGAACACTCCAGGAGGGAGGCCCATCCTGATGGGGAAGCAATGATACTTCCCCAGATTTTAACTTTTTGTCAAAGACTAGTTGGTTGTAGATGTGTGTGCTAATTTTTGGAGTCTTTAATATATTCCATTGATACATAAGTCTATTCTTGTGCCAGTACCAGGCTGTTTTGATTATAACTGCCCTATAACATGTCTTAAAATATGGTACTGTGATGCCTCCAGTTCTATTTTTATTGTTTAAAATTGTCTTAGCTATACATGGTCTCTTGTTATTCCATATGAATCTTAGGGTCATTTCTCTTAGATCTGAGAATGTCTTTGGTATTTTGATTGGGGTCACATTGAATCTGTAAATTGTTTTGGGTAGTATGGACATTTTGATGATATTAATTCTTCCAATCCATTGTGCCTTCTCTTTCTTCCTTAAAGTTTTATAATTTTCACTGTAGAGATCTTCTATATCCTTGGTTAAATTTACCTCAAGGTAATTAAGTTTTTTATTTTTTTTTTGCTATTGTGAATTCAATTGATCTTATAAGTTCTTTCTCAGCCATGGCATTGTTGTGTATACAAATGCTACTGATTTGTATGTTAGTTTTATATCCTGAAATTTTGCCAAAATTTCTTTTGAGATCCAACAATCTTTTACTGGAATCTTTTGGTTCCCCTGTACTATAGTATAATGTTATCTGCAAACAGGGATAATTTGACTCCTCCTTTTCCATTTGAATCCTTTTGATTTCTTTTTCTTGTTTAATCATTCTGGCTAATACTTCCAAAGCTATACTGAATAGTAGTGGTAAGAGTGGGCATCCTTGTCCATTTTTGGATCTTACTGGAAAGCTTCCAGTTTTTCTCCATTCAATATGATGATTGCCGTGGGTCTGTCATATTGCATTGATTGTGTTAAGGTATGTGCCTTCTATACTCAATTTGCTAAATGAGTTAAAATCACTCCCTACAGAAAGTACAGTCTCTTCAACAAACGGTGCTGGAAAACTGGATCTCTGCATGTATAAGTATGAAACAAGGCCCCTGTCTTGTACCCTATACAACAATCACCTCACAATGAATCAAAGATCTAAACCTAAAACCTAAAACCATCAAGACTAGAGGAAAACATAAGGGAAACACTTCAAGACATTCACATAGACAAGAACATCTTGGACAAGACACCAGAAACACAAGCAATAAAGACAAAAATGGACAAATGGGATTACATCAAGCCAAGAAGCTTCTGCACAGCAAAGGAAACACCCAACAATATAAAGAGGCAACCAACGGAATGGGAGAAAGTATTTGCAAACTATGCATCTGATAAAGGATTAGTATCCAGAATATAAAAGGAGCTCAAGAAAATCAAGAATACCAAAACAAACAATCCAGTCAATAAAAGGGTCAAGGATATGAACAGGCATTTTTCAAAGGATGAAATACAAATGGCTAACCATTTGAAACCATATGAAAAGAAACTCAGGATTATTAGCCATCAGAGAAATGCAAATAAAAACCACTACAGAGTTCACTGCACCCCAATTAGAATGACTATCATCCAAAAATTCAAAATAATAAATTCTAGTGAAGATTAGGTACCTTAATACACTTTTGTCGGGAATGTAAACTTGTACAACCATTATGGAAAACAGTATGGAGATTCCTCAAAAATCTGAAAAGAGATCTACCATATGTCCTAGCCATCCCACTCCTGGGATTTTAACCAAACAAAATGAAATCAGCATGTGAAAGTGTTATCTGTACGCCACTTGTAGCAGCTCAATTCAAAATAGCTAAGATATGGAATCAACACAGATATCCACCAGCTGATAACCAGATTATATACATAATGGAGTACCACTCAGACATAAAAAGAATAAAATCCTGTCTTTTCTCAACAAAATGTATGTAACTGAAGACTTATTATGCTTAGTGAAATAATCCAGTCCCAAAAAGACAAATATCATGTTTTCCCTGATTTGTGATAACTAATATATAAATAAAAGTAACGTATATAATTGGAATTGACACTTTGAGCCTTGATTATTGTTTACAGAGTTTGTCTATGCTTCTGAGAAGCAGTGATTATTCTACTTTCTACTTATTGAATCTTTTATTCAGTGGAGGATTAAACTTGCCATTATAAAGTAAGTTGGAATTATGTCAGTGCAAAAATTAAAAGAAAAATAATAAAAGGAGGAGGAGGAAGAAAGAAGCTAGGGAGGGAGGGAGGGAGAGTAGGGTGAAAAGTACCATTATGTTCTTAAAACTGTATATAAGAGGGGGCCAATGCTATGGCGCAGTGGGTTAATGCCCTGGCCTGAAGCACCGGCATCCCATATAGGTGTGGTTCGAGACCTGGCTGCTCCACTTCCCATCCAGCTCTCTGTTGTGGTCTGGGAAAGCATAGAAGATGGCCCAAGTCCTTGGGCCCCTGCACCCACATAGGAGACCTGGAAGAAGCTCCTGGCTTCAGATCGGCCCAGCTCTGACCATTGCAGCCAAATGGGGAATGAATCATCGGATGGAAGACCTGTCTCTTTCTCTGCCTCTCCTCTCTCTGTGTAACTCTGACTTTCAAATAAAAGTAAATAAATCTTTAAAAAATACTATATATAAGAAGTATATTAAATATGTTGTCTTTATATAAAATAAATAAATAAACTTCATCAGACACCCCTGCTCTGAGGCAAGCACACTGGCTCATTAAGGCAAGTCCCTCCCTGAAGCTCAAGTGCCAGAACAGCATACCAATGAGTCACCAATCACAGATTACTGATGCAACTGCACAATGGCCAGGGCTTCAGGCCCAGGGACTTCATTGTCTGAGAGGTGAGGGACACAATCTTCAAACAAAACTAGAGGGCCAGTGGAAGAAGGGCAGGGGTGAGAAGGTACACATCCACCCAGTGGCCCCAGTATGACGCGAGTCATACATAAATGAAAGGCACGGCCTCCCAGGGTCCTTCTAATAAGTCTGCAGAGGCAACAGGTGAACTGAGGTAGGACCAGTAGATGCCATTCACACCAAGATGCTACACTGGTTCTTGAGTATATTCCTGGGCCTACTGCACATTTGGTTTCCACAATGACCATTTCCCACCATTCAAGGATAAGCCAAGCAGAAACCAGGTAGGAGTGGGGATGCTCTGGATTTGTGAGCCAGTGCCAACTGCTGATGTGTTGCACCCTACTACACAAGCAAGGGCGAATATGACCCAGTTGTCTCTCAGCTTGGCTGCCTCACCCCACCAGTATCACTGGCTTTCCTGGCTACAAAATAATTAACATTTTTCCCTCAAAAGCCTAAGGAAATTCAGTAGTACAGTCTCAAATAAGAATTTTTAATAACCTTGTATTAAAAAGAACAATGTATTTTATCTTATACAAGGAATGCATGCTTATGGACTTAAACTTGGAATATACCAAAAGCATATAGAAGAAAATGAGAATCCATCAGTAACTCAGTCATCTAGAAAATACTTTTCCATTATGTTGGTGTGTTTCTTACACTTTTCTCTTCATGTACATGGGTAGTCTTTTCTTCTACAGACAGTTTATATTACATTGTTCAGCTTTTAAATAAAAACTAATAATAGGCCTTGAATATTTCCCTACTATTAATTTTTTACACAGTGTAAGCATAGTGGCAGCAAAATATTTTAGGTATGCTATATATTATTTCACTAATTGTTTAATGAAGGATATTTAAATTATTTTTAGTTTTTTGTTATCATAAGAAATACCATCAAAATAGTTATTTCAGATGAGCAAGTAGGAAACAGTCAGCTACAATTCTGTGTTCAGTTGAAATTGAACTATGATTCTCTACAGAGAAAGATTGTTTCAACTTTTGAGGGTTATTATTATTAGAAGCACTCAGCCTAGAAGTTATCTCTTTCCTCCCCAAACCATGTAGATTCTGAGAAAACAGACTAAAGGTGTTGGAAATGTAAGAAAAATCAGAGACCAGACCTGTCTGTGAGGTCCTCTAGTTAAAGGCACACCTTGTCAGAACACCTTGGGTTGGAAGGTGAGTGGGCAGGCAGAAACTGGACCAACGGGCTCCTGAAAAGAACTGGGGAGGAGACAGGCAGCAAGAACTCTTGGGCCAGGGTGAGATGTTTTAGCAAGTCAGAAAATCTGATTCCATTTATAGAAAACTGATGTCTTCCTGTGTTGGTGTCCAAAGTATGGCCACAATTATATGCTTTTTCATCTAAAAAAGCATGAAAGAAACTAACCTTTGCAATTAGATTAATTAATACTAGACAATTAGACTCACATACATGCATACACATAATTCATGAACCTATACATAGTAGTTTTACATGTTCAAAGTTATTTCACTGATGGGGAATAAAATAAAATAAAGTGTAGACACCACTGCCCTGAAGCAGAAACATGACAGTAGACAGAACAGACAGGAAAGGGGCTTGAGGCATCTGGAGTCTGTGAACATCTAGCATGCACAAAAGTAGTCTGGATCATCCATTCTGGAACAAGGGACAAGGAAGGAGCACCATTCTGTGTGTGCATATGTGTATTCTCTTCTATATAAGTTTGCTTATCTCTTCTGATGCTCTCCCAGGTTCAACACCTTAAATGAGAGGTCTTTGTTAAAGGTTGCACATACAAAGTGAAGGGTGCAATTACTGAATCTGATTAGCCAAGTGACCTTAAGGGTGACTTCTGAAACTTGCAGGCTATAAATATCAGATATGAAACTACATTAGCGTACTTCACCTCATGGGACAAGGGCAAGGGCAGTGCTCCCAGGATAAAGCTCAATGACTCACCAGTCCTGAAGTTCTTCCTATCTCCCTCTTATGGACGGCCTGTCCTCACCTGTGACACCTGTACCTCTTCCTCACCCATGTAACTTGCTATTCATAACAAACAAACTCACTCACATGTAGGTATTGGTGACTGAAGAGGCTAATTGATGAGGTCCTAATCAATCAACAAATGAAACTTGAAGCAGAAGTCAGTGGCTAACGGTGAGTTTCAGTGGGTAGAAGAGGAAATACTGGGCAGACTTTCATCACTCCAATTTCTTAGCATCATCCTCAGGAGTGAATAGCCAGAGACTGAGACTCAGACCCAATCCAGCTACGGAGCTGCAGCCTGCAATGACTACAGGTACAAAGATGGCTGTAACCTGAGAACCTCCCCACCAATGCTACACTTGAAGCTCAAAAGGTAGCACAGATCCCTGCTTCCTTTAGGGACAGAGTCTACTTCAGAGTGGTCTGGGGACTCAGAAGTTAGAATATTGCTGGGTGGACATTTGACCTAGTGGTCAAGATGCCTGCATCCTTATTGAAGTGGCTGGGTTTGAGCTCCAGCTCTGGCTCATGACTCCAGCTTCCTGCTGATGCAGACCCTGGGAGGCAGCAGGTGACAGTTGGGTCCCTGCCACCCATGTGGAAGACCTGGAATGAGTTCCTGGGTCCTGGCTTTGGCCTTGGCTGTTGCAGGCATTTGAGGAGTGAGCCAGTGGATGGATGCTCTATCTGATGGGTTCTTTCTCTCAATAATGATGATGATGATGACAAACAGATTTGAAGCAGAGACACAAAGAAAATGTTGTATGATCTTAGAGGCAGAGACTTGAGAGTTACATCTAAAAACCAAGGAATGCAGGGATTATGGGCAACCCCCAGAAGCTAGGAGAAACATGGCATGTATTTTACTTCAAAGATTCCAGAAGATGTCAACACTACTGACACATTGATTTCATACTGGTTACTTCCAGAACTTGGAGAGAATAAATTTCTACTGTTTTAAGCCATCCAGGTGATATAAATTTGTTACAGCAGCCACAAGAAACACACAAGTGTTCAAAAGGAGTGGACTGAGGGGCTGCATAACCCCATTCTGTTGCTGCAATAATCTAGACAAGTTTGGAAGCATCTTTATTCATTCTTGGACTCTGGGGCAGTGTTTCTCAATATTTTAAAAACCAAGTCATCTTGACGAACAGAAACTCTCAGGAACAGTGTTCATCCAAGCCTTCCAATCAAATAAAGTGAAGGCTTGTTAAGTTGTACAGGAAAACTGAAGCTGCTCAGTCTCCCAGTGTATACTTAGTGTCGGGGTAGGGGAGGGGTCTTTTGGGAATGACTGACAATTTGTTTTCCATTTTTAAGCTTGAGTTCATGCTAGAAGTCAAATTCCTGTCTTGCTGGAGAAGAAAAATGTCTTCTTTTGACTACATTCCAAAGGATCGGAAGTAGCAGACAGCAAACATGCCCCTGGCACTTCTTAAAAAGTCACAGAATGCCTCAACCTGAGGATTTCTCAAGATTCTATTAATTTATAATGTTGTGTTACATCAAAATGATCACTTTTTATTATCTTGCTGCTCTGAATTGTCTCTCTTATTATTCTCAGCTACAGGGACCATAAATTAAAATCATTCAGAATTTATATGCCTATAGTTCATTACCTGTGATTGGTATTATCTTTCTGACTTTTTTCTGGCCCTTCTATATCCCCTGACAAGAAATATTGCAATAGAGTCTAAATACCATCCAACCAATTAATGTTGAGTTGGCGGGGCAGGGGGGTGGGAAACAGTGCCTATATTGTCTTAAAGGGCACCTTAGCACTGCTTCATAGCTGCACCACCAGCATCCTCTTTGCCAAAGTGACAAAGAAACTGAGCCTGTAATGATCTGGAAGTGGGACTGGAGTGTACACTCTTGTTTTGCTACTGTGCGGCGTGGGCATGCCATTTTCCCTTGCCATGTCTTTATCTTCTCCCCTAAAGATCAAGGGACAGTATTACATCAGCCTGCTACTTGAGGAAAAACCCTACTTCAGGGAACAAAGTGATGCAATAAATGACTCAAAAAGTGATGAGAATCATTACCAGAAATTCTTTTTCTTAAGATTTATTTATTTATTTTGAAAGTTATAGTTACAGAGAGAGAAAGATGGAGATACACACACACACACACACACATCTGCTGGTTCACTCCGCAGGTTCACTCCGCAGATGGTCTAGATGGTCACCACAGCACTGGGCCAAATGAAACCAGGAGCCAGGAGCTTCATCCAGGTCTCCCACATAGGTGGCAAAGGCACAAACATTGGACCTTCTTCTGCTGCTTTTCTCAGGCCATTAGCAAGGGAGGAGCTGGATCAGAAATGGAGCAGCCAGGACATGAACTGGCACCCACAGGGGATGCCTGGGTCACAAGCAGCAGCTTTATCTGCTGTGCTACAATGTCCACCCCTACTAGAAGTTCTGAGCAGCTCTCAGGGTCACTGCAGCAGAAGTCCCAATCATGGCGGAAAGGCTGGTCCCCTTGTTTCTGTAACTGATCTGAGTTCTGTGAGTACAGATCTCTTGATCAGATGCAAAAGAAAAAAGCACAGTTTCTGATGGTGGGGGACTCCCAAAAGTTATGATTGGATGTGCTGTCTCACAAAGATCTTGATAAAGCAGCTGGTATATCCACAGGGGGTTTTGCTGTGTTTGATCAAACCACTGTTCTTAGTGATGCTACATACTAACATATGCTAAGAGCAACAACTTTTCAGAGATATGGAAGTTGACAATATTTACCTAAAAATGGATACTCCATTCCAGACTGACTCATCTAATGGGAAAAGGTTTGCATTCAGGGCATATATGGAGCCTTGGGACCCAACTTCATAAAAATGTAAAGAGATCAATACATTTCCACATTGAAGGACATTTGAGAAATGAGCATTTTTCCTTTTTCTTCCTTTCTCTTAGTATTTCTTTTCTTACAGTACCCAGTACAACACAATGCCAGATTTCACAAAATGGCAGATAGGAAAAGATAAATATGTCAGAGAGGGGCAATCCAAAATGTATTGGTAGTATTTTAAATTTTTTTAAAAGCACCAACTTTCAAAGTTATAGTGTCCAATTCCTCAAAGTCTATGGAATTCGGAAAGAAGGCAACTGTCACTTGTCCCTCTCTAGGTCTCACTGAACTGGGATCACAACTGAATCCCTAGAATACAATTTTTGTTTAATTTTTAAGGTTCAAAAACACATACATATTTCTATAGGTTGGGCACTAGAAGCCAGAGATGTCTCTAGGGGGATGGTAAATGGAAACAAATCTGAAAGAGTCCATGTCAACAGTGTAACAAGGCTAAATGTGACTCAGAATAATCTAAAAAGCTTACAAAAATGAAATAAAACAACTCCTAAGGACCTTGAAGCTGCAATGAGTTACTGAATTTCATTTGCCGGACGGACCCAAATGACCAAGTCTGACAATACCAGGTATTGGTGAGGTTACAGAGTCACAGTGAGGAACACTAATACACCACTAGCAGGAGAGCATAAATTGGTACAACTACTTTGGAAAATGGATTGGCATTACTTAATGAAATGGAAGATGTTCTGACGCTATCACCCACAGTTCCACCCTTAGCCATATGTTCTAAGAAACTCTTGGCCATGTGCAGCAAGAGACATGAAGGAAAAAAATGCTTACAGAAGTGTTATTGGAAACAACCCAAATGTCTAATAACAGAAGAGATAAATTGTAGTACCTTCATGCAATGGATTCAATACAGAACTAGAACAAATAAATCAAGGTTACATGTACCCAATATGGACAAATCACAGAACAATAGTATGAGTTCATTTGTATAAGGGATTGCAAACATGAAAACCTAATCAATATGAGGTCTGGGGCTATTCTATTTAAGTGAAGAAGCCATAAAGGAAAGCCGATTAATTATTAACACACAATATAGGACAATGGTTTCCTCTGAGGAGAGAGAAATGCATGACCCAAGTAGGAAACAAAAGTGGCTGCAAAGGGACTAATGTCACTGGAATTGTTAAACTCTGTGGTGAGAACATAAGTGTTGGTTTCACTGTAATCTTCATTCATGTATGTATGTTATGTCTACATTTTTGACCATGTTAGATTTCAACAAAAATTTTAAATAAGCAAATTCCTAGGATCCATCCTAGGTCTATTTCATCGAAATCTCAGGTTATGGGGGCCTAGATATCATTTTTTGTAACTTTTGAAGCATTACTGGGCTATGAGCCACCCACCTACACACACACACACACAACACATCAATACTAAGGCGAAAGCAATTCAAAATATAAATCAAGTTCAAGTAATCTCCTGAGAGTCATAAAAACAGAAAAGGTCAGCCCAGGAATGTAGAAAGGGAAAGTCTTGCAGTTCTATTGCTGTGACAGAGTTCAAGGTTTATGTATAATACAAGCCTGAAAGCATTAGTTATTTTTGCACCATTTCCAACCTCCCCCATCAGCTAAACCTGAGCCCTGTCTCTGTTAGACTCCCTGGTTGGATAAGCCTGAGACGAAACCTTCGAGAACTTGGCCACAAAGCAGGCTCTGGTGATAGATCTGCTACAGAGATAGAAACACTGATGTGGTAGACAATGTCCTTGTCTAGGACTCGTCACTACAGGCATCTAGACTTGCCCCCACCAGTACAAGCTGTTTGATCTTGGGTCATTCATTCCCCCTCTGAGTCCTAGCTTGTTCATCTACCCTGTTTCCCTTGCAAAATTCAGACCCAGTGAGACAGGGTAGGTGACAAGAGCTCCCTGTCCACACAGCACCATTTCAGTTATTACTTCTTCACAAAACCTATAAACAGGCTGTCAATCCCGGGTCAGTGGAGTTTTCTGGACATGAGGAATTGGTAGTCCTAAGGACTGGCTTGGGGAGACCTGAAGGCTAGTATTTCCATATCTCTATTTAGAAATTGCAGATATTTAACAAATACCATGATTTGTTCAGAGCCTCCCTTTTCCAGGCCCTGATAATTCAGAAGGAGATGTTCATAAACAGCTCAGGACTGCGAGAAACATCATGCAAAGCAAACATGCAGACTAAATATTCATGAATAGCTCTGCAACAAACAGTTAGGCCAACTCTTACAATACCTTAGAAATTTAGAAAGCCAGATTTAGCAAATAAAAATGTAAGACATCCAATTACATTAGAATCTGTGAGTATAAGTATGTTCCAACTAATGCATGAGACATACGTATACTAGAAGACATCGTTTGTTGTTTATCTAAAATTCAAATTTAACTTAGTGTCTCATATTCAACGTGGCAACCCCAGTCTGCATCGACAATCAGGTCAGCACTTTCTCCTACATCTAACTCTGAGAAATCTCCATGGCAGAGAGTTATGAAATCATATTTCTGCAACTTGGTAAAAGAATAAACTGTTAAATTGACCTTCAACTTGGACTTGCATCCTCCCCTTCTTTGCATGGCCCCAAAAGCCACAGAGAGGCATGAACACTGAAATTAGGCTTCAAGCAAACAAGACAGTGCAAGGATGGTAATGTCTCATCATTTCACACAGAAATAGGCATCCCAGCCCAGCCCTGGCCCATCCAGGACACTGTCTGGTGGCCTCTAACCTTACCTCTGGGCCTCTCCTTAGAGCGCTCTGCCTCGGGTCCATCCAGAAAGTCCATCTGGGAGGCCTCCTCAGAGGGGACGCGGCGCCACGACCAGCTCTGGTTCCTCAGGTCGTGTAGTGGAGGCGAATACTCCAGTTCACAGGGGAAGTCGAAGCTGCACTCCAGACCTGCAATGACAGCCGAGGGTCAGTGGAACAAACTGTCTCCCAACCGCACTGGGAGGCTAGCCTTCAGTGCCTTCACAGCCTCCACCCTGTTGTCAGTTCCATAGAAGGCTGGGCTCTGGAGCAGTGAAGAAGCAGGAAAACGGGTCATTTCTGTCACTGGGTTATGGGAGGTGTCTTCATAGAAGGGGGGTGTAAAGAGCTAACATGTTGCATGGTGAGCAGTTTGGCAGCCTGTGAAGCTACCCAGTGACATGGAGAGGGTCTGAGCTTAGGTGGCTTGGGCCTGTCTGAGCAATCAGATGATCTGAATCTAAGTTTGGCTCCAAGTAACAATCAGGTGACAACAGGTAAGAAAATGAACCTCGCTAGCCCCACATTTCCTCCTCTGTGCACTGGGGATGGTAACATCTCCCTCTCCAGTTTGGTGTACGAACTAGTAGCAAAATGTATTATCTTACATAGCTAGTGCTCAGGAGAAATCCAAGTGAGGTCCTGCCCTGAGCAAAGAAAGGCCAAAGGGAACTCAAGCTCTGCTAGTAGCCCTGCTCTGTCAGCCCTACAATTTCACCTTCTGCCTTCCCTCCAGAAAAGTGGGCCAACACCATGGTTATTAATGAGGGTTTATTCTCTCTTGGGAGGGACTGGGCACAATCACTAGGTAGGGAGAGGGAGAGAGGAGGAAACAGGAAGAGCCCATGCCCTAGGACACTGATGAGCTTTTCGTGGGCTTCCCTAGGGAAAGTCACTCCCGTGTTCCAATCGTCCCATGGTACACAGGCCACTCAGTGTCTCCTTTCCCTTGCTTTCTCATTGTCCATTGCCCCAAGTGGTTGAATCACCTTGTGTGAGAGCATCGGGCTCTCAAAGCTCACTGAGGTATTAACAAAGATGTGCTGAAATGTCAAGCATCCAGCCACCTCTTACTTATCCCTCTCCCCTAAGCTGTGGGGCTGTGAAAAAGAGAACCCGACGTGAAGGACAGGGAGTAGGGGAAGTCAGCCAGGGTTCAGGCTTGGCTAGTCACTCCTTACACGCACACCTTGGCTTCAGTCTAGGACAATCCCAGAAACAGCTGCCTAGCAAAACCAGGCTCCAGCTCCAGCTCTGCCCCGATCTGCTGGTGACCTTGAGTAAGTCATTTAACCACTTCGGTTAAATATAAAATCTAGAACATATGTTTTCTAAAGTTCCTTGTTGGTTTAACTGGCTCAAGATTCCGAAATTCTTTCTCTCAGAAGGGTCAGAGTGAAATTGATAAATTAATCTGTGTGCCGGTGTTAATGGGTACTCACTCCCAATTAGCATTTGTGCTTTCCAGCAGCTGCTTCTGGGGCCACTACCACCGTGACCTCGAAGACAACTCTGGTGCTGGGAATTTCAGAATGCAACAGAGAATCGACCTGATACCAGCACAGGCAGCCAGCCACCGGATGGTCCTTCAATCACGACCATAGGCAGCTGGCCCTGCCCTGGAGTGGGAGTAAAATAATTCCCATTGAAGCTAGCCAAACTAAGTTGAAAGGAGAAGGGAAAAAAAACCCTTCAATTACACTTCTATTAAGTATCTTTCTGCTCTCAGCTGGTAGAGATTTATGTTCCCCAGCTGCTCTCCAGGAACTGCCCTCCTTCTGGCCCTAAGGTTAATACCACTCTCCCCTCTGTGATTCAGAAAATTCACCTTTATAATGGCAAGCTGAATTGGGTAGATCTCTCCTTGTTTGAGTTGACATGCTACTTGCTGCCTACATATTTTACCAGCCCTGAAGACTTTCTACCTGCCTATGGGGGATGGGTTTGTGTCCAAGAACTGTGAGCTGCCTCTTTCTGTATGACTTGCTTGCCAGACACCTGGTTTTGATAGAACACAAGAAGAAAACTAATTAAGCATGACGCGTCTGGAGAAAGCCAAAGAGACTCATCCACACTGGTGAATGAACACACCAGAAAATGGAAGAACAAACAGACCACACCCCCATCCCACACTGACAACCTCTGATGCCTTTACTGAAGCTTCAACTCTTCCAATTAAAGATGTCCTATTTCTATTTGAGACGTAATGTGTGGTATGCCACCTCACTTACTGCCTGGCAAATGTGTCCTGTGTGCATATTAAACAGACAACAGAATATATGGTTCCAGAACTGAACATCATCAGTTCTGGGAACTCTGAATTCTGGGGAGGATGAGGATTGTCTGTGTTCAGACCAGATCCTGCCTCATGAAACAGGCCATGCAAATACCCTGCTATCAAGTAAGTGTGTTTTGAAATTCTTGCTCTGAGGCAGCTTCCTTGTAGCTGTCAAAGTTATACTCTCTGACTTTAAACAGAATGGAGTGAACACAACTGCTCATTTTAGGTGAACTGAATTCGACTTTTCTGTATTCTGATTTAATTTTTTTAAAACATGAGATGCAGGTTTTTTTTTTTTTTCCTCTCAAGCTATCCTTGGTGTATTATGGGCTGTCAGTACTACAGAGTAGTCATCTTATCTAATGTCACCAGGTTAAGTATCATTTTCCTTAGGCCTTTTCTGAAGTTCTGGACAAAAGGTGCTTCTTCAAGGTCTCCTGTTAACCCTCCTTTGACTCGGGCCTGTGAGGTAGGGATTGTAGGGTCTGTGTCACAGATGGGACTCAGAAGAATCAGGACTTCCATGAAGAATTCAGTAGTAACATATCTATCAAGAGAAGCAGGTCCACACTCAAGGCAAAGCGTGAGAAATAACTTCACCGGGCCCCTCCCAGCTCTGCCAAGGCCTGAGCTAGGTATACACCTTATATCAGCACATTTAATAAACATACAATGAGATGTTGATGGTATGTTCTCTAAATACAAGGAAACTGAGGCCTAGAATGTGTACTGCCTCAGAATCTCAGTCTAGGACCAATAATTAAACTAAATAACATATAAGAAACCTACACAAAATTTTATGTTGGTTATTCTCAGACCCAAAGTTTGCAAAATTCTCATAGTTGCAAAGCCTTCTCCACTACCAATAGGAGATGGATCTGTATTTTCTCAGGGACAAACTCATTTTGCAAAGTGACTATGACCTTCAGACAAGTCCAGGGGTCTCAATATTACTATATGTACTGATTTTGGCTCAGGAGAATCGGATCATTGAAAAAACAATAATTAGAAAAAGGCTTTCCAGAACCAGCTGATCACATAGCGAAAAACCATTGCTCCTCCCTTTGTTGTCATGTTCATCAAGGAAGAAGGGTAATGGAATCTTCTGGAAATGGTTTGCTTACTGAGAGCAGCAGCAAGTGCATAAAGAAAAAGTCTTCAGTAGAGCGACGAGGATGGGTCCAAGTCCTGCACATGGCAGCTGGGGGACCCCACAGGTCCATGCCTTTTCCATGCCTGGTTTTCTGCATTTGACAACTGAAGTAAGTGGAACCAACCTCCTCTTTAGGGCCCTCATCTCTGAAGATCAATGACTCTAAGAAGCTCATCCTGGGCTGACACATCCAAAGCTCTCTTTCACTGAGTCTGCCTCCCCAGAGGATCTGCTGTCCTGAACTTGGGGAGTGTTGCCATCACAGGAGGAAGATTCCCCTTGAAGGAGGCTGGACACGCAACACGTGCAAGAGGGACTCAGTTTATCTTAAGCCTCTCGAGGAATTAAGAAGAAAAACTCAGGTAAATTTTACATATAACCGTTTCAGGGTGTGTGTGTGTGTGCACAGAAAATGGCCTTTGAGCCACCTTATTCCTGACCCTATAAACCCAAAGACCTCCCTCTTGTTTTCCAAGTTAGCTCAAGCCAGTTTCAAGTTGCTGGTAGCCAGTAGTCACCTTTAGTTTTCAAGACCCTCTATCTTAGATTAGCCCATTTCCAGGTAACAACCACAGGGTGGCAGAGGCCTTAAAGAATGGCCCCTCTGTGGTGGGTCCACATGAGCCCTGTCCCTCAGCTTGGCCTAACATGAGACCTGGAAGCAAACACTGCAGTCACAAAAAGAAGAGTCCAAAAATTTCATTTTGTCTCTTGTTGCAAGTGTTTCAGAAGTCAAGCTGAGGGTTGACTTACGTCCTTGTCTCCAGTAGCACAGGGGCTTTGGTTTACAGAAGACCCCTGACTCCATGGGGAGGACCTCTATGAAGATATGTGGAAAGTGTATTCCTAATTGATAACATTTCCTGACGTCTTATATCTTATAACTCCTATGAGGTAGGCATGATTCTTATTTTAAGATTTATTTATTTATTTCAAAGGCAGATTTACAGAGATACAGAGGCAGAGAGAGACAGAGAGGTCTTCCATCCACTGGTTCACTCCCCAGATGAACACAATGGCTAGATCTGTGCCAATCTGAAGCCAGGAGCCAGGAGCTTCTTCCGGGTCTCCCCCCCATGCACGTACAGGGGCACAAGGACTTGGACCATCTTCTACTGCCTTCCAATGCCATAGCAGAGAGCTGGATTGGAAGTGGAAAAGCCAAGACTTGAGCCAGTGCCTATATGTGATGCCAGCACTACTGGCCGCAGCTTTACCTGCTACACCACAACACTGGCTCCTCTTAACTGCTTTTCACAGATGAAGACATTAGGGCCCAGAGAAGTGAAGCCACATCTGAAGTTACTCAAGAGGTGACTGGGTGGGCTTTCACTGACATATTCCTTCTTGTGACACCTGAGGCCTGGGTTTCAGTATCTTACAAACAAGGAACTATGGATTTTAAAAGCAGCAGAAATGGCTTTGCTTGTTCAGGGTCACAGTTATCAATGAGAGTCTTACAATGAGATAGGAAAGGACATGGACTTGTAAAGGGACAGGCAGGGCTAAGCTCTCTAGCAGGGCAGGACCTGGAGTATCTTAGCAATCTTTGAAGGCCCTGACATCACCTTATGTCAGACCTGGGGTTCCCAGGTGAGGACTGAGTCAGAGTATACATTACCAGGATCCAAGAGGTAATCGTGGGGGAATACGGCTCAGGAAGCCATGCACAGTTAAGCCTGGGACTTAAAGTTCCCATCTAGGTTCTCTGACATGTTTTAGGATATCTGTTATGCTTTTTGGGCTGGGCTGGGGGCCCCAGGGAGAGAATTGAGGATGGGCTGGGCAAGGTTTCTATGGCCATCAGGATGTGTCTGTTGTTCATAATGGGTCCGTAAGGCAGTTCATTCCATTGGATTCACAGTCATGGGATCTGCATCTGAAAACAGAATTGTCAGGGTCCTCACTAGTTTAAGCTCTGGCAGTGTGATTGTGATTTTTGTCTAGGGGTTATTTCCTGCCAAGAAATGGCTTTTCTATCTTTTGTTATCATGACCTAATGTTCAACTGTCAGGATTCAGACAGCTTGACATTAGACCCGCCGTCCTTACTTGTTGAACGTTGGTCTCTATGGTCCTAACTAGCCCCATAATCTTTCCCTGCATGTCCATGTCCATGAATCTTATTAAGTGACCTTACACCATCATGATGGCTTCATAGGGATAGAGCACAACCGATGTGGCTCCAATTGTGGCACCTCTTAGCTACACAGTGTGAGGCACTCTCTCATTCTCAGTGGTAAGACTAACTTCCTAGAACTGCTGAAGGGGCTCAAAGTGACAATGCATTTGCTGGCAATGGAGAAATTCCCAACTGACACTGAGTGAATCAGAACTGGCATAGCCACGACCTTTTTCAACACAGTTTCCTGTTTATCATGAGAAATTGTATTTACAGTCAGTATAAAGGAGGTGAGGGCAGATGACCAATTCCTTAGCATTTGAGCCAGAGGCTGTTAGAACTTGAACTGACATTTGAGGCCAACCATTTCTCTCACTGGACAAGTGAAAATCTTAAGACCCAGGCAAAGGGAAAAGACACAACCAGATCCTGTCACTGGGCACAGTCCCCACCATAGCATGGAGGACATTTCTCCTCATTGTGAGGGTTTTCCAAATCTCTTTCCACCTCCCCAGAGAGCACCAGGCCTGTGCCAGACTGAATGTCAAGTCACCAAACCACCAGCTTTCACTTCCTTGGGCTCCACTTAGTGGCACAGCCAGCTGAGCCTGGTCTGCTTCATGGTGGATACAAGCACCAATGTATTCCAGATAAGCCTGATTTGTGTATTCAGAAAAGAACCACATGAAGCATCATGCATGTGGCGATTCTCTCACAGCTGGCTTTTAGAAGTGCCCATATTTGAAGCTCTGTTTCATTAAATAGGGCCCCAGAAAGCAGCATTCTCAAAACCCGTCAGGACTGAACTGTACCAAAGCTGACAAAGCGCCCTCAGCAGCCACCAATCTTCATACCCGAGCCAGAGTCTCCTTTTCTCAAGGTTTTTGCAAGGACTTCCCAAATGCAGACCTTCGGAATCCTGAGGGATGCTGAAGCCTACTGGGCTGCAGAAGCTGAGGCCAGAGGCAGGATGGGGCTTACTAAAGGATGTAGATGGGGGAGGGGCGGTGCAGAACTGAACTGGTACTCAAATCTAGGTCCTAATCCAGTGGTGATGATGATGATGACGATGATGATGTGATGATGATTATCATTATCAGAACTATCATCCAAACCTATGGGTAACAAATAACAACAATGCTAAAACAAATAGGAAAATTCTCAAAACTCCAGACTGTTTTTCCTGGAATAAGCTGGCAAAAACATACATGGCTAGGTTTCAAACGTCTCCTGACAACCGGATGGCTCCACTAAACTCTGATAACGCTTTTTGGGTTCCCTCATCCAGGATATCCTCTCCTGCCAACAAACTGCTTTCTGATGGTTGTTGGAAGCTCTCTGCTAGTGAGCAGGTCTGTTCACAGGCCAGGGCCGCAGTGACAGAGTGACAGGAAGCTTTGGACCAGGAGTGAAGGGGAAAGATCACTGGAGAATTCTTGGAAAGCCTCCCGGCACTGGGCTAATTAGCCTTGCGCTTCTGGGCAGTTCATTTAGTCACTTGAGTCTGAGTTTCTTCGTGGATAAATCAGAGAGAATTATGACACTAATGATGATGATGAAGTAAAAATAACAGTAACCGCTGTGACAATCAAATCAGTAATGAATATGGACATGCTTTCTTCACTACAAGTTTCTGTATCGGCGGATGTTCTTGCTGAGTTGGCTCTGAGATGCAGACCCCTCATTATGTCTCCCCGTGCCTCGACTTCACCTAGAACCCATGGGTGAACCCTAGTTGACCTTGACCCAAGAAAATGCCGATTAGAACAAATGTCCTTTTCCTCCTTTCTTGTTTTATACCAACACTTCGGGAATGGAGAGAGGGCAACAGATGTCTGGGGAGGCAGTGCAGGGGCATATATTCTGCATGAGTTCAGACTGCACAAGTCAAAAGCTTAGCTCTGACATCTGCCAGCTGTGTATTTCAGGACAAATTATTTAATATTCTTGTGCCTCAATTATTTTTGTCTATAAATTGGAGGTTAAAGCAGGGACCTCACCATGGAATGGTGAGGAGGCGTAAATGCAATATTATATGTGTGGAGCCCCCATGTGTTGACTCACACAGTGTTTGGCCTTATTGAATAATGACTATCATCACTGTTATATGTCATGTGGCTGAGGGGAGAGCAAGAGACAGAGGAGACAGAGAGATTCCAGCACTGAAGGTGGACAGCTTGTTGTAACCAGAGGGTTAAAAACAAAAGAGGTGACTGGGAAATGCATACTCCTTCCTCAGGTTTCCCTTTGCAGTACACTGACCAAGCTTCCAATTGGATAGCAAGCCCCCCTTTGGAGGACTAGCTGTGTGCCAGTCCTGGTCCTGTCACATAACTCAAGCAAGTCATTTAATCTCCCTAGGCCTGTTTCCTCATCTGAAAAATGAAGTGGCAGAATAAAATGATTCTCAGTTCTCTTCCACCTCTGCCATGTGAAGACTAATCACCCCCTGTGGGCATGTGGCCAAGAACAAGCTCTTTAATGTGGTCCTGGACAGCTGGTCAGCAACAACCCAAGAGTCCTGACTTCCAGCCCAGGCTGATAATTTAGTGACTATTACTCCCCCTTCCAAGAATATCTCCAAAAGGGGCACTGAGCCCACCTTGGACAGTAATCCACCAGCTGCCATCCACATCTGGATACTACGTATCAAATGTGGCTCCCGTCTGTCCCCACCCACAACCACTATTCATTTGTCATGGGGCCCCAGAACCTGAAATCATTCATTTCCTTCCCACCAGCCTGCTCCCTGGAATGCATCTGGGAACCAGTCACCCAATTCAAGACATCTGTTCAGCTCACTTATAATCAAGCTGCAGCTAAGGAGGGCCAAGTCTCCCTCACTCACTCAATTACATAAACACCGCCTCGGAAGGGGCATGCGCACAATGGTGGGAGATAGGCACAGAGAGCTTAATTCTCACTTCTCCTATCTGTGACCATTACAATATTACACATAGAAACAATAAGACTCTGATCTTAATCTTAAATTACAAGTAACTAAAATGGCAAACATTCTGGCGTTAACAGTCTTCTTACTTTATCCACAGGCAAACTGGGGCTCAGGTGGGTGAAGTGATTGGCCAAGATGGCATGCCCTTGGGTCTGGAGAAGTATGAGAGCTGAGATCAGAGTCCAGATTGGATTTCTAGTACAATTCTTCCTTCCAGTTTCTAGGATTCATTCACACAGAGCTAGCATGTACGTTGGGGAAGGGGATCTCTAGGAGTAAAATGGTTTGTAGGCACTGCTTGATATGACCTCTGTCTAAAAGGATCATTGCTGAAACTGGAATACTGGGAAGAGCTTTAAGACTGTGGCACCAAGACAAAAGAAGGAGCTTAATGGTCAGAACATGCAAAATGGTCCCCCTTAGTTATTCTTCTATCTGAAGAGACAGGCTCCCCTGTTTGGGGGGGGGGGGGTAATATGAAGTTCTTGGTTGTTGACAATTTGAAATGCAAGCAGTTGCCAGTTTGCCCTAGTATGGACCTAATGCCCTTCAGGGAATCCCAGTCTAGTATGGATGGTGGACTTGCCCATACCTAACTCTCAGAGTAGGAAGATACCAGGAGGCCACGGGGCCAAGAGCAAGGAAGACCTTCTGCCTGGATGGACCAGAGACTCACAAAGGAGCCAATTTCCAGACTGTGTCTTGAAGAATAAGAGGATTCTGAGAGAAGGTAAAGATTTAACTAGGAAGTTTGGTGAGAATACAGGAGGGAATAAGATTCTTCCAGGCAGGTGCGAAACTAATGTAGTTTAATTTAATGTAATTGTATGAATTGTGAATCTGGATTGCATCGGAGAGTATCATGATTAGTCGTTAAAAAAAAAAAAAAAAAAAAGGTTTTAGGTTCCAGTGGGCAAAATAGGGATTTAACAAGCTTTAAGGAAAAACCTTCTAGCAAATAGGATCACGCTGCCAAAGCCACGCATGGGCCCTTCCCAGGAAGTGGTCTCCTTCCTCTTCAAAAAGCATGACTGAAGTACCTGTGCTGGGGCGCATTCAGAACTTTCCTCACAGTCCTCACGCGAGTGCTGTCAATTAAGAGTTAAGATCATTCCCATTTTAAAGATGACAGAACCAAAGAGAGTGGGTAGTGACCGAAGGTAATCAAAGTCACAAGAATCCACCTCCCAGATGCCCAGTTGAGGACCCCACCCCCATCCCGTGCTTTGCCTTCGGTCAGAGACTAGGAGCCCATGGCTCAAATGTGACAGAGGGGATTTAAACAGGCATTGCACACTGAAGATCTGCAGTTCCCATATCTAACCTGGCAGTCCAGTGACCTCCAAAATCGTGTTGCTCAGCTGCTCTCCACGGAATGAGAGGCAACCAGACTGAGCCTGACCAGGGTTCATTCACAGCAGGCAGATACCGTCCCTCCCACTGCTGCAGTCCTTGGTACATATCTGCAGGGCTGGTGGAGACCCAAAGCATTCACTGAGGAGACAGGAATAACCTGTGAGCAAACACTTTGTGACCCCGAGTATTGTGAGCACCGTGAGCCATCAGCTGTGCCTCTGGGGCAGGGAGTTCAGGCAGGGCCTGGCGAGCAGAGGGACCGAATCGCTGCTCACTTCTGGTCCTGGGGAGACCTCCGAGCTCTGAGAACTCTCTGTAAGATGTGGCTATTTGACTTGACACCAGTGAGCCCTGACAGCTCACAAGGTCTGTGAGTCTCTCCCAGACCAAATTATTCTTGTCCTACACCCAAATGGACTGGTTAAAGTTCTGTTAATCCACAGTCTCTTCTGACAGTTTCACACCAGTGGTTGCTCCTGACAAAACAGTGCCTTTTAACAGGTTTCCTCCCATTCTTCCAGTCTTGATCAGTCATTTCCCTGCATATGTTTTGGACACACGTCTTTCTAGGCTGGTTAGAAATGCTCTGTCTATAATATCTCAGATGTCCCAAAGCTGTCAAAACAAAAATTCCTCAGCTCACTCATGTCTGCTGAATATGCTTTTCTAGGTTGAGAAGAGACAAAAATAAGCCTGCCCAAAGTAGTTAAAATCACAGCTATGAATTTGAAACCAAAGTAAGTCCAGGCCAGGAATCCTCCTCCTCCTGGATACATTTCTTTCATGAACCCTAATAATATGACCTCAGACAGGAGGGAGCTGATGGGAACGTCCCTACCCTTCACTGAACTAGAATTTCAGACACTGGAAAGCTCTAGGCTAGAAATTGAGAAACCTGAGTCTCTTTCTTGCTTTCCCCAGGACTGTTCAACAAATATTCTGGTGTTGTACATTTATTGAGAATGTGACTGAGTACAAAACACTGAGGTGAGTGCTGTGGCCTAGCGGGTAAAGCTGCAGCTTGCAGTCCCAGCATCCCTCATGGGCACCGATTCAAGTCCCAGGTTCTCCTCTTCCAATCCAGCTCTCTGATATGGCCTTGGAAGGCAGTGGAAGATGCAAGTCCTTGGGCCCCTGCACCTGTGTGAGGCTCAGTCCAGATCCAGCCATTGTGGCCATTTGGGGAGTGAAGCAGTGGATAGAAGACTGATTCTCTCCATCTCTCTCTCTCTAACTCTGCCTTTCAAATAAATAATTAAATCTTCAAAGAAAAACAAAGGTGAATGCAAAAGGGAACAACATATGAATTCCCCGATCTCTAATTATGTGCCATCTAGGAAGGATGATGTGAGACCACAAACAACTAAGACACAAGGGACATCAGAGGTGTGAAGCTTTGTGGAGAGACATTATTGAACTTGCCCTATGAGAACATGGAGATAAAGTGAGGTCCACAACCTCCCAGGCTGTTATAACTGAGGAGTTATAATGTGGGCACCAGATGCTGGATCTGAGTGCTTGCTGTACAGTATCCTAAAAGAAGTTCCATGGAACTTGACAGATGTGTCTTTGCTAAAGGATAGCAAACTTTCCTTATAGGTGATGAGGGTCATCAGAGCCAGAGAGAGATGAAATATTTAATCTCAAATACAAAACTATATCAGAAGATATCTCAGATCAACAGAACTTTAACCAGCCCCTCTGGGTATATGGTTAGAATAATTTGGTCTGTAGGACATTCATAGAAATTGTGAAATTCATAGAAATTGTGAAAATGATTTGGTTGAAAGGAAATATCAGGGAAGGCCCAGATTTTGTGAGGATGGGCATCGTCCAATGGAAAAACTTGGAGACTGGGATGCTCAAGAAATAACTATTCTCTGTATTCCAAAGACAGGAGCCAGGAGCTTCTTCCAGGTCTCCCACGCGAGTGCAGGGGCCCAAGCACAGGGAACATCTTCTGCTTTCCCAGGCCATAGCAGGGAGTTGGATCAGAAGAGGAACAGCTGGGACTAGAACTAGGGCCCATATGGGATTCTGGTGCTAAAGGCAAAGGATTAACTTACTGCGCCACAGTGCTGGCCCCAAGGAATTTTCTCAGATTTTTAAAAGGCAATGATATTGATATTAAGGAATTCCAACAAATTTATCCATCAAGAAATGCCAAGGATGGGATGGGTGTTGTACAGTGGGTTGAGCCACAGTTTGGGATACCACAGCCCATATCAGTGTCCAGGTTTGAGTCCCAGCTTCTCTGATTCCAATCCAGCTTCCTGCTGATGCACTCTTGGAGGCAACATGACAGCTCAAGCTCTTGGGCCCCTGTCATCCATGTGGGAGACCTAGACAGAGTTCCAGGCTCCTGGTTTTGGCCTGGCACAGGCCTGGCCATTGTGGCCATTTTGGGGACTGAATCAGCACGTGGAAGATGGAGCTCTCTTTCTCTCTCTCTCCCTCTTTCTCGTTCTGTGTCTCTGCCTTTCCAGTAGTTGAAAATAAACAATTTAAAAAATTCCAAGGAGGAGATACTAGGGTAGGTTATCTACTAAAGAAAAGCTCTTTAATATGGACAGGAACTCGGCTAAATTTTGCCAAATGGGGCAGGTAGGGTTTCAGAAATCATGTTCAAGGAAAGAGAAAATAAATGGGGACAAAATGGAGTGAGAACAAACATGGGAGAATGGCGGAAGGATGTAAAACATAAAAGGCATTGACCTTGGTGAGGAAAGGCCTTCTTACACTCCTGCTCTATTTGAACTCTAGGCAGCTTCAATATTGTTGATGAATGATTCCTTCATCTAAAAATTCTTTATTCCTTTGCTTTATGTGGCTGTATGACCTCCTAGTCCTCCCCTCTCTTCTTTTTCTCCAGTTCTGCGCCTCTGTCTCTCAAATGCAACATCCTGGATGCCCTCTGCATCTTTATTCTCCAACCTCCAGCTTCAGGCTCAATGCTAATGACTCTCCACCCCACCTCTCTTCTCAACACCAAGGATGCTCTCTGCAAGCCATCCTCATCCAGATGTCCTGCAGGTATTTCAAGCATAACATTTCCGATGTGGATCTTGCTACCTTTCTCCTCCCTCAGGGTATTCTTGTTACCATCTCTCTTTGCTAAATGCTGCTCCTCATCCTTGTTTTAGTTAATAGCATCTACACCCAGGAATTACTCAAGAGCTGGACTTTCTTGAATAGGCAGCTAAGTCATGCTCACTCTATATCCAAAGTCTCTCCCAGATTCTCCTCCTGCCCTTCCTCTTCCAACCCAGGGCACCCAAAAGTAACTTTATCCAGCCTCATCTTTGCAAATTTCTGCCGGGTCCTCCAATTCCTGTGTCACAGAGCCTGAGCAGCTCCTGAACATGCCTTTGTACAAATGGCCCCTCTGTCTGGAATGTCCCTCTCACTGGTCTCAGTGTTCCTTGGAGACCAAGGCCCAGCTCAGCAGGCCTCATGTCCAGAACATCTACATTGCTGAGACCTCTGTAGAGTTGGCCCTTCCTCCTCTGTGTTCCAGGGAACGTTGAACCCATCTCTCTTAGTACAAAGTATGTTTACCTCACCCTCGACAGCTCCTTCAGGGAAGGGAATGTGCCCTACCTGTCTATCCCTGACTTGTCTACAGCACGCCAAGTGCACCACTGGTGTTCAATGCACATTTATTGCTATTCTACATCCTTGTAGCTGCTGGAGAAACACTAAGGTGGGAAATGATTCGGGCAGGTAGAGATTCCACAGGAAGGACCTAAAAAGGAGGACACTGGAGCCAACATTGGGGGGCATCTGCCCATGGGCGAGAGTTGAAACCAAGTTAGCAACAGAACAAATACATGGAAAGGAGACCCAATGACGCTTTCCACTGTTATCTGTCTCTTCCAGTTCATATTTCTTTACATCTTTGTCCCATCATTGTCTCTTTATTTCCCTTTTGTAGTGTCCTTTCCCTTCTGTCTGTAACAATTATTTTAAATGGACCCCTTTTGATTTGTTTTTCTCTCCTGTATGTCAGTTGATTAATCACTCTCTTATTTTTATTCAACCTTTCCTTTCTGCCTTTTCTTCTTCACCTTGAAAATAAAATGGAGATCAACTGTTCAGATTTGTTGAGTGGCTTTATATGTGTCTGCTTTAAAGGTAGATGACCAAGAGGAGCATTGTTCAACACATCTCTCCTCAAAACACTTAGCTCAACTGCTTTTTGCTGAAGTTTGGAGGACTGGGTTCATAGGCTCCTACCAGGTCAGTAGCCCTCAGAGGTGGCAGATGGTTCCTGCTCCTGAGTCTTGTATGACTGTTCCCTTTGGGACTCAGCTTTTTTGGCGAATGCATCCGCGGGTCTTTTGCTTATCATGTTGTAGATAAAAATACAGAGGCGTGAGCTAGGAAAGGAGGACTTGACTCCTTAGCTCACTGGAGCAGAGCTGGAAAGCAAACACACACACACACACACACACACACACTGGACCTGGCCTGTCAGGCACAGAGGAATTGATAAGGAAGCTTTCAGCCTTGACAATGGTTCACAAGGGAGCTGGAGGCTGCTTTCCACTGACGCCAGGCTCCTGAGGGCTGGAATGGCTGCTCATGGCCAGCCACATTAAATATGTAATTTCAGAAATGTGATCAAATGGACTTCCTGCCAGAGCTATGCAGAAAATCCCACAGTGGGCTGGAGGGCCCTTTTGTTTTCCATTTTTGTTAGGATGGATTTTTTTTGAGAGATATATTTAATTTACTCAGTCTTTTCAATCAAAGAAATTGATACATTGACAGGATGGGTGAGGGGTAGGGGTGGCTGTGGCAGCAAAGTAATTAAAAAGTCTAATTTTTTCTTTCCAAAAGCAGCAGCCCCTTAATTGGATAGGTCCCCATGGACTGGAAAGCAGACAAAGTTTTAATAGAACTTTTATTCAAAGTACAACAATGGCCTGTTGTGCTTGTATGTTGAGATTTTGGGAGGAATATTTTCTTTTCTGGGAGTCAGTGTTCTGGACATCGAGGGGCTGGAGGAATCTGAAGGTTTGCATCACTTTCTTAGGGCTGCCATGACAAAGTACCACAAACTGGGTGGCTTATAGCAATGGAAATTTATTTTCTCACAGTTCTAGGGGCCAGAAGTTCAAACTCAATGTGTTGGCAGGGCAATGCTCCTCTAAAGCTCTAGTGGAGAATCTGTTCCCAGCTTTCTTTCAGCTTCTAGTGTTGCCAGCAATCCTTGCTGTTCTTTCACTAGTAGACACTTTATTCTGACCCCATGGTCACATGGTGTTCAATCTGTCTCAGTTTTCTCTTCTTCATCTCCTTTTTTAAGATCTATCATTTAGAAAGTCAGAGTTACACACACACACACAGGGGGAGAGAGAGCGGGAGAGAGAGGGAAAGGGAGGGAAGGAGGGAGAGAGAGAGATCTTCCATCTGTGGTTCACTCCCCAAGCGGCCACAATGGCCAGGGATAACTAGGCCAAAGCCAGGAGCCAGGAGTTTTTTCTTGGTCTTTCCCGTGGGTGTAGGGCCCCAAATACCTGGGCCATCCTCAACTGCTTTACCAGGCACATTAGCAGGGAGCTGGATCAGAAGTGGAGCCACCAAGACAAAAATCAATGCCCATGTGGGATGACAGCATAGCAGGCGGCGACTTTACCCACTATGCCACAATGCTAGCCCCCATTTTCTCTTCTTAAAAGGATCAATCATACTGAATTAGGGTCCACCCTGATTCAGGATGGCCTAATTTTTACTTGAGTATTTCTGCAAAAATTCTATTTCTAAATAATCTCAGGTTCACAGGTTTAGGGGTTTGGGTTAGGGCTTTAACATATGTTTATGGGAGATACAATTCAATCCACAGCAGGGCTCATATTCTGAAGTGGGGAAGAAAGGATGGAAGAGAAGGCAAGACTACTTACGGTAGCGAGGTATCTATAACCCATGTTTAGGAAGAGATGAATTGCCTGGGGTGGGAGAGTCTCAGTTTAAGGACATCAGTTTTTGGTCCTATAGCTACTCGAGGTCTTAGACCCCTAGACTGATCATTCACTCCCAACACAAGGTCATCCAAGAAGTGAGAGTGTTCACCAGAGAGGAGGAGCTCATCTTTGAAATCACTGCGTGACATGACAGTGAGAGTGCTCCAGCTGGAGTCAGAAAGTCTGGGCTCACTGTTTTCTAATTGCTCACCTGCTCTACAACTTGAGAGCACATTAACAAATTCCTCTTCCCCTCAATTTACATTTCTGCAAAAATGAGATATAAAATAATTTCCATCCACTATAATTTTTTAATGTGACTTAAATGAGAAAAGGGCATGTAAAAAGGTTTTTACAAAGTATCACATTTGAAAAAAAAAGCAATAAAAATTCCCTTTCTCCTGCTCTTCTTGGGCAGAACTTCTGGCCATTCTTTTTAAAATGTTGATTTGGTTCTCCCTATGCCCAGAGTGGGACAATATGAATGAGAATTTGGAAGATGCCATCTGTCCCTGGCTCTAGAACTCAAGGTGAGCGACGCTGACTTTCAGAAGCCCTGGGGACCCCCATCCCTCTGCACGGGGTGCTGACAGGGCAGACTTTCACCTCAGCTGTTAGAGCCTAATCCTTTAGCCAAGCCTGTGAGGAAGTATACAGACGTCAGGGCTGATGACAAAAGGGAAACCAAACAGCCATCTTCCTTTAGATGCCCTCCCCCTTGCAAAGTCTTGGGGGAGGAATGCACTGCTCGCTCGTGATGAAATTAGTGGGCGCTCATCGTTGAAGACAGAACCGAGAAAAGAGATGTAATCTGATACTGACTGCCACTGAAGAGAATATATTTTACACAACATGAAAGGCCCCAACGTAAATTAGAAGAAATATGGGGAGACTTCAAAAAGGTAGGTCAAACTTTTTCCTCAAGCAGATAATTACAGGCTGGGGGTGAGTAAATCTTATTAGCCTCTCTCCACCTCGTCTCTTCTCATAAAACACTGGTACGAAGAAAGCCACATTCAATTCAAGACCGGACAGCTTGTGTGAGGGGCACCGGCCCCCACTGCCCATCACGATGCCTGTGGTTGGGCTGCCGATGCCTACGTTCATTGCCCTTCCTCCTGCCCCCACCAGAATGCAGGTGTAGCCAGCCAGGCGAGCAGGAAGCTCCAGGATGGTCCTGCCGAGACTCATGACTCCGCACTGTCTGAAAAACCATCCCTTCAGGCAGTGATTTTCCAGTCAAATTTCTCTGCCCAAGTTTGAGGTCTTAAAATTAATGAAGTTGTTAACATTTCTTAAAATGTCTTTCTCGGCAGCTGAAAGGTACAGATTTATCACCTATGGGCCTGCTGGTCTCTTTGGTTCATGGACATGTGGGCTGAGTCCCCACAAGCATCCTTAAGGGGCTCAGTCTTGCCCTTCACTCTGCCTTCATTTGCCCTGCATTGGGTCCCAGTGACAGTCCTTAACATCTGTGCTCTGAGGTCAGCCCACGGGGAACTCTCTTCATGGAAATAGACCCGGCTTCCTCTAGCAGTATTTCTATGGCCTCTGTGCTCTGAGTAGGCAGGATCAAGTCTTGTATTTGTTTTATCTTTGGCATTTGGCACTGGGACAGGCACAGAGGTGGTGGTGGTTGGAGGGCTGGGGTGAATGGGTTCTTCATCAGACTAAGCTGAATTAACTGTGGCAGGAAGGTAAAAGAATTACCATCACACCCAGTCAAGGGGCCACCAATCAGGAGTCAGTTCTGTTCCCCATGAATCAGCAATGAAGGTGCTGACTTTGGCACCTTCATCCAGCATTTAGGCCACAAAAAGCCAACGGTGTGAGTCCTCACCACCACCAACAAGGGGAACCATGGGGATTCTAGGCCACAAGGAGACTGTGAAAGGGATCTTAAGAACCATCCAGATCTGCTCCTTCGTTCTAGGGCACATCACTCCATGCTCATTTGACAGATGAGGGAGGTCTGGCCCAGCGAGGGGGCGTGGGTGTACAGGGCCATGCTGTGGGTAGGAGAAGCTTCATAAGCTCCAGTGGTTGTCTCCTTTCAACCTACGGCCTCTCTGAAGGCACTTCACAGGGAACAAATAGGTTGCTCTGTGTGGCACACAAGAAGTAGACCTACATTTTGGGACTTCCTGCATTTTATAAATGTTGTTCTCTTGTGGAGATACTGAATGACTTTTAAGAGCAAATTCAAAAATGCTATCTGAAGACCAGTTGTATCACAAATCTGGTTACAAAGCATTAAAAACACAAAAGACCAGATTTCAATTATTTACAGACACTTGCTCTTATCATAAGATGACACTCAGTGCCTGGCTTACATAAAATCAAGAAGTACTTCTTATCGGAGATCTCCTGGGAACCACGGATTCTTCTTTCCCACTGGTGATGTTTACGAGTGGCAGAGAACCTCACAGCACGAAGTATATTTCTAACTGCCCTAGGGCTTTTTATGCATTTGTACTTTCAAGTTTGAAATGAAAGGTACCATTAATATGAACCAAGACTAACCATGTTATAGATGAAGGACAGCAGGCTTTGGGCTGGAAACTTTTCTACCTTGAATGGAACATCTCTGTTAGATACGTTCTGAATAACTCAGGCCCAAGAGCACGCACTGAATAGCAGGAGGAGGTAAATATATACCCAGAGGGAATCTAGAACTCCGTGCTGGATTGGGATCATAAATACTTAATTGAATCAGGCTTGACGAGAACATTCCATCTTTAGAGGTTTTTTGCATTCACTCATCACAAAGGTATCTTTCTGAGTATCTTCCATGGGATGGGATCAAGTGGTGGCCAACACACAGGGTACCTCCGTCCTGGGGTACATCCTGGATGAGTTCAAAAGAAAGAAAACTGGGGGCCAGCGCTGTTGCGCAGCAGGTTAAAACCCTGGCCCGAAGCACCAGCATCCCATATAGGCACCAGTTCTAGTCCCAGCTGCTCCTCTTCCAATCTAGTTCTCTGCTATGGCCTGGGAAAGCAGTACAAGATGGCCCAAATCCTTGGGCCCCTGCACCCACGTGGGAGACCTGGAAGAAGCTACTGGCTCCTGGCTTCAAATAGGCGCAGCTCCGGCCGTTATGGCTATCTGGGGAGTGAACCAGCAGATGGAAGACCTCTCTCTGTGTCTCTATCTCTCTCTGTAACTCTGTCTTTCAAATAAATAAAATAAATCTTTAAAAAAAAAGAAAGAAAATTGTTCTCTTGGAAATGCATCCACTCTCCTCCAAACCTACTCTTTCCACTGCAGAGGTATGGCTGCTAGGAGCTGTTAAGATGAGCACTGACAATTATTCCAACACCATATGATTATGACCTTCTTTTTTTTTTTTTTTTTTAACTTTTATTTAATGAATATAAATTTCCAAAGCATAGCCCATGGGTTACAATGGCTTCCCCCCTCCCATAACTTCCCTCCCGCCCGCAATCCTCCCCCTTCCCGCTCCCTTTCCCCTTCCATTCATGTAAAGATTCATTTTCAATTCTCTTTATATACAGAAGATCAGTTTAGTATATATTAGGTAAAGATTTCAACATTTTGCCCATATAGCAACACAAAGTGAAAAAACTACCATTGGATTACTAATTATAGCATTAAATAGCAATGTACAGCACATTAAAGACAGAGATCCTACATAATTTTTTTTTCAAATTAATTAATTTTCTATGCCATTTCCATTTTAACACCAGGTTGTTTTTTTTTTTCATTTCCAATTCTCTTTATATACAGAAGATCAATTCAGTATATAATTAGTAAAGACCTCATCAGTTTGTGCCCACACAGAAACGCAAAGTATAAAAATACTGTTTCAGTACTAGTTATAGCATCACTTCGCTTTAGACGACACATTAGGGACAGATCCCACATGGGGTGTAAGTACACAGTGACTCCTGTTGCTGATTTAACAATTTGACACTCCTGTTCATGGCGTCAGTAATCTCCCTAGGCTCTAGTCATGAGTTGCCAGGGCTATGGAAGCCTTTAGAGTTCGCTGACTTTGATCTTATTCCGATAGGGTCATAGTCAAAGTGGAAGTTCTCTCCTCCCTTCGGAGAAGGGTACCTCCTTCTTTGATGGCCCTGTTCTTTCCACTGGGATCTCACTCATAGAGATCTTTCATTTAGGTCTTTTTTTTTTTTTCCATGATATCTTGGCTTTCCATGCCTGCTATACTCTCATGGGCTCTTCAGCCAGATCTGAATGCCTTGAGGGCTGATTCTGAGGCCAGAGTATTGTTTAGGACATCTGCCATCCTATGAGTCTGCTGTGTATCCCACTTCCCATGTTGGATCTTTCTCTCCCTTTTTGATTCTATCAGTTAGTATTAGCAGATACTTGTCTTGTTTGTGTGATCTCTTTGACTCTTAGACCTATCAGAACTATCAATTGTGAGCTGAAATTGATCACTTGGACTAGTGCGATGGCATTGGTACATGCCATCTTGATGGGATTGTGTTGGAATCCCCTGGCACATTTCTAACTCCACCATTTGCGGCCAGTCCGATTGAGCATGTTCCAAATTGTTCATCTCCTCCCTCTCTTTTTCCACTCTTAGATTTAACAGGGATCACTTTTCAGTTAAAATTTAAACACCTAAGAATAATTGTGTGTTAATTACTGAGTTCAACCAATAGTACTAGAACAACAACAACAACAAATACTAAAAAGGATAAAGTATTACATTGTACATCTAAAGTCAGGACAGGAGCTGATCAGTTCATTGTTGCTTATAGTGTCCATTTCACTTAACAGGTTTCCCCTTTGGCGCTCAGTTGTCACCGATCAGGGAAAACAAATGATATTTGTCTCTTTGGGACTGGCTTAATTCACTCAGCATGATGTTTTCCAGATTGCTCCATCTTGTTGCAAATGACTGGGTTTCGTTGTTTCTTACTGCTGTATAGTATTCTATGGAGTACATGTCCCATAATTTCTTTATCCAGTCTACTGTTGATGGGCATTTGGGTTGGTTCCAGGTCTTAGCTATTGTGAATTGAGCTGCAATAAACATTAATGTGCAGATGGCTTTTTTATTTGCCAAATTAATTTCCTTTGGGTAAATTCCAAGGAGTGGGATGGCTGGGTTGTATGGTAGGGTTATGTTCAGGTTTCTGAGGAATCTCCAGACAGACTTCCATAGTGGCTTAACCAGTTTGCATTCCCACCAACAGTGGGTTAGTGTCCCTTTTTCCCCACATCCTCTCCAGCATCTGTTGTTGGTAGATTTCTGAATGTGAGCCATTCTCACCGGGGTGAGATGGAACCTCATTGTGGTTTTAATTTGCATTTCTCTGATTGCTAGTGATCTTGAACATTTTTTCATGTGTCTGTTGGCCATTTGGATTTCCTCTTTCGAAAAAATGTCTATTGAGGTCCTTGGCCCATCTCTTAAGTGGGTTGTTTGTTTTGTTGTTGTGGATTTTCTTGATTTCTTTGTAGATTCTGGTTATCAATCCTTTATCTGTAGTATAGTTTGCGAATATTTTTTCCCATTCTGTTGGTTGCCTCTTCACTTTCCTGACTGTTTCTTTTGAAGTACAGAAACTTCTCAATTTGATGCAATCCCAAATGTTAATTTTGGTTTTGACTGCCTGTGCTGTTGGAGTATTTTCCAGGAAGTCTTTGCCTGTGCCTATATCTTGCAGGGTTTCTCCAATGCTCTCTAATAATTTGATGGTTTCGGGTCGTAGATTTAAGTCTTTAATCCATGTTGAGTGAATTTTTGTGTAAGGTGATAGGTATGGGTCTTGCTTCAAGCTTCTGCACATGGAAATCCAATTTTCCCAGCACCATTTATTGAATAGACTGTCCTTATTCCAGGGATTAGATTTGGATCTTTGGTCAAATATAAGTTGGCTGTAGATGTTTGGATTGATTTCTGGTGTTTCTATTCTGTTCCATTGGTCTATCCATCTGTTTCTGTACCAGTACCATGCTGTTTTGATAACAACTGCCCTGTAGTATGTCCTAAAATCAGGTATTGTGATGCCTCCGGCTTTGTTTTTGTTGTACAGGATTCCTTTGGCTATTCGAGGTCTTCTGTGTCTCCATATGAATTTCAGCATCATTTTTTCCAGATCTGAGAAGAAGGTCTTCGGGATCTTGATGGGTATTGCATTGAATGTATAAATTGCTTTTGGGAGAATAGACATTTTGATGATATTGATTCTTCCAATCCATGAGCATGGAAGATTTCTCCATTTTTTGGTATCCTCTTCTATTTCTTTCTGTAAGGTTTTGTAGTTTTCATCGTAGAGATCTTTAACGTCTTTGGTTAAGTTTATTCCAAGGTATTTGATTGTTTTTGTAGCTATTGTGAATGGGATTGATTTTAGAAGTTCTTCCTCAGCCGTGGCATTGCCTGTGTATACAAAGGCTGTTGATTTTTGTGGATTGATTTTATATCCTGCTACTTTGCCAAACTCTTCGATGAGTTCCAGCAGTCTCTTAGTAGAGTTCTTTGGGTCCCCTAAATAAAGAATCATATCATCTGCAAAGAGGGATAGTTTGAGTTCGTCCTTCCCGATTTGTATCCCTTTAATTTCTTTTTCTTGCCTAATAGCTCTGGCCAAAACTTCCAGAACTATATTGAATAGCAGTGGTGAGAGAGGGCATCCCTGTCTGGTACCAGATTTCAGTGGAAATGCTTCCAACTTTTCCCCATTCAATAGGATGTTGGCCGTGGGTTTTTCATATATTGCTTTGATTGTATTAAGGAATGTTCCTTCCATACCCAGTTTGCTTAGAGTTTTCATCATGAAAGGGTGTTGTATTTTATCAAATGCTTTCTCTGCGTCTATTGAGAGAATCATATGGTTTTTCTTCTGCAGTCTGTTAATGTAGTGTATTACGTTGATTGTTTTGCGAATGTTGAACCATCCCTGCATACCGGGTATGAATCCCACTTGGTCTGGGTGGATGATCTTTCTGATGTGTTGTTGCAATCTATTGGCCAGAATTTTATTGAGGATTTTTGCATCTATGTTCATCAGGGATATTGGTCTGTAATTCTCTTTCAATGTTGCGTCTCTTTCTGGCTTAGGAATTAAGGTGATGGTGGCTTCATAGAAAGAATTTGGGAGGATTCCCTCTTTTTCGATTGCTCTGAATAGTTTGAGAAGAATTGGAGTTAGTTCTTCTCTAAATGTCTGGTAGAACTCAGCAGTGAATCCATCTGGCCCTGGGCTTTTCTTTGTTGGGAGGGCCTTTATTACTGTTTCAATTTCTGTGTCAGTTATGGGTCTGTTTAGGTTTTCTATGTCTTCCTGGCTCAATTTAGGGAGGTTGTATGTGTCCAAGAATCTGTCCATTTCTGATAGATTTCCCTGTTTGCTGGCATACAAGTCCTTGTAGTAATTTCTGATGATTCTTTTTATTTCTGTGGCGTCTGTTGTTACGTTTCCCATTTCATCTCTGATCCTATTGATTTGGGTCTTTTCTCTTCTTTTTTTAGTTAGTTGGGCCAATGGGGTGTCAATTTTGTTTATTTTTTCAAAAAACCAGCTCCTCGTTTGGTTGATTTTTTGTAATGTTTTTTTGGATTCAATCCTGTTGATTTCTTCTCTGATTTTAATTATTTCTCTTCTCCTACTGGGTTTGGGTTTGGTTTGCTGCAGATTTTCTAGATCCTTGAGATGACTTGAAAGCTCATCTATTTGGTGCCTTTCCAATTTCTTGATGTAGGCACCTATTGATATAAACTTTCCTCTTAACACTGCTTTTGTTGTATCCCATAGGTTTTGGTATGTTGTGCTGTTATCCTCATTTACTTCCAGAAAATTTTTGATTTCTCTTTTAATTTCTTCTATGACCCGTTGTTCATTCAGGAGCATGTCGTTCAATCTCCATGTGTTTGCACGTGCTCTAGGGATTCCTGAGTTGCCAATTTCCAATTTCATTCCTTTGTGGTCTGAGAAGCTGCATGGTATGATTCTAATTCTTTTGAATTTGCTGAGACTTGCTTTATGGCCTAGTATGTGGTCAATCCTAGAGAGGGTTCCATGTACTGCTGAGAAGAATGTAAAGTCCTTAGATGTAGGATGAAATGTTCTGTAGATGTCTGTTAGATCCATTTGGGCTATAGTGTCATTTAAATCTACTGTCTCCTTGTTGATCTTCTGTCCTGTTGATCTGTCTATCTCCGAGAGTGGAGTATTGAAGTCCCCCAGTACTATTGTATTGGGGTCTAAGTCTCCCTTTAAGTCCCTTAACAAGTCTTTTAAATAAGCTGGTGCCCTGTAATTAGGTGCATATACGTTGATAATCGTTATATCTTCCTGTTGAATGGATCCCTTAATCATTAAATAGTGCCCCTCTTTATCTTTCTTAACAGTTTTTGTGGTAAAGTTTATGTTGTCCGATATTAAGATGGCTACGCCCGCTCTCTTTTCATTTCTGTTGGCGTGGTATATCTTTTTCCAGCCTTTCACTCTCAGCCTGTATGGATCATTGTTGGATAGATGGGTTTCTTGTAAGCAGCAAAAGGATGGGTTTTGTTCCTTAACCCAATCAGCCAATCGGTGTCTTTTAACTGGACAGTTCAAGCCATTAACATTCAATGTGACTATTGAGAAGGAGTAACTTTGCCCTGCCATTAGCCAAAGATACTTTCTAATATATGGTTTGAGATTCCTGTGATCTTTTGGTGTGAGGTTTCCTACCTTTACCTTCTTTCCTATTGGTGACCGTGTTTCTGTGTTTCTGTATGTAACACATCTTTAAGCATCTTTTGCAGGGCTGGATGAGTGGCGACAAATTCTTTCAGTTTCTGTTTGCTTTGAAAGGTCTTTATTTCACCTTCATTCATAAATGAGAGCTTTGCAGGATATAATATTCTGGGCTGGCAGTTTTTCTCTCTTAGCACCTGGGCTATGTCTCGCCATTCTCTCCTAGCTTGTAGGGTTTCTGAAGAGAAGTCAGCTGTGAGTCTAATTGGAGATCCTCTGAGAGTAATCTGGCGTTTCTCTCTTGCACATTTTAGGATCTTTTCTTTGTGTTTCACTGTGGTGAGTTTGATTACGACGTGTCGTGGTGAGGATCTCTTTTGGTCATGTTTATTAGGGGTTCTATGAGCTTCCTGTATTAGGATGTCTCTGTCTTTCTCCAGACCTGGGAAATTTTCTGCTAGTATCTCACTAAAAAGGCCTTCTAATCCTTTCTCTCTCTCCATGCCTTCAGGTACTCCTAGAACCCGAATGTTGGGTTTTTTAAGAGTATCCTGTAGATTCCTGACAGTATTTTTTAGATTTCTGATTTCTTCTTCTTTTCTTTGATTTGATTGTTTCCTTTCCTGTTCTCTGTCTTCTAAGTCTGATATTCTCTCTTCTGCTTCGTCCATTCTGTTTTTAAGACTCTCTAATGTGTTTGTCATTTGATCTATTGAATTCTTCATTTCATTATGATTTCTCATCACTATCACCATTTCTTGTTCCACTAGTTGTTTCAATTCATTTTGATTCCTCCTTAATATTTCATTTTCACGAGAGAGATTTTCTATCTTGTCCATGAAGGATTTCTGTAGTTCAAGAATTTGTTTTTGAGAACTTCTTAATGTTCTTAGCAATTTTTTGAGATCTGCTTCTTGCATTTCTTCAATCTCCTCATCTTCATAATCTTGAATTGGGGTGTCTTTTACATTTGGGGGTGTCATAGTGTCTTCCTTATTCTTGTTAGCTTGGTTTTTGCGTTTGTTGTTCGGCATGTTGGAGATATTTGGTTTCTTCACTGTGGTGTTTTTTCTTGTTACACTATGGCTCTATATTAAGTGGACTGTCTGCTTTCAGTGGAGCCTTAGAGGCTTGAGATGAGTGTGGACTGAGAGCTGTGTTTGGTTCCTCAGGGCTGAGGGTGTGTCAAAGATGACACTCCCAGGTTAGGTGTGGTAAATCTCTCTCTTTTTTGATTCAAAAGGGAAGTAATTCCGCACAGCTGAATGTAATTGGAGGTAGTTAGCAGGCAAATGATATACCCACAGGAGCCAGAGAACGGAAGCTCTTTCCCACGGACCACACAGGGAATCTCTGCTGCCCTCAGTGTGGGCTCCAATTCTCCTGCAATCTCCCACTGGGTTGCCAAGTTAGATGCTAATCTCCTGTTATTTCACCCCTCCCCCCAGAGTCAGGTTTTTCTGCTAGGCTCAGGGCCGGTGCAGACCTGAGGTCGCCCAGCTTATGACGTATGTCCAAAA
This sequence comes from Lepus europaeus, assembly GCF_033115175.1. Lineage (NCBI taxonomy): Eukaryota > Metazoa > Chordata > Mammalia > Lagomorpha > Leporidae > Lepus > Lepus europaeus. The sequence goes on from NC_084839.1 coordinate 26,448,858, forward strand.
TGGCGCCTGCTCTGTCTTGCTCGCCTTTGAGAGGTGAGCGGAGAGAGAGAAACTTGTGTCCGTATCAGTCACTTTTTTTATTTTTTTTTCTCTCTCTTCTAGTTAGCCTGGTGAACTTTTCCCCACGGAGTTTCAAGCCTCGTTCCCTCTAGCCTCCTCTTTCCGCTTGCCCGCTGGTGTCTCGGGCTATGGAGGTTCGGCTCACCTCGCGTTCCAGCGCTGGTGCGTTGAGTCTGCCGCTGGTGTCCCGAACTTGGGCTCCCACGCTCTCCACGCAGGTCCACTGTGAATCACTAGTTCCGGAAGAGTTTCCTCTGTTGTTACATCCCCTACTCTTCCTTGACCCTGCAGTATCTCCACTTATATTAAACTTTCTCTCCCCCCGGACTAAGTGTGCTTCTGCCTATTCCGCCATCTTGCCCGGAACCCGATTATGACCTTCTGAGGGCTCCTAGGACAAGAGCTGCCAGGCTGAGCAGGTGGCCTCCTGAGAGCAAAACTGAACCCAGGGCAAGAATTCTGGCTTTGTAGCTAGACAACCCACTCTGCATGATCGTACTAAACTCAGTTTCTACAGCTGTAAAAATGGAAGGGACCTGTTCTCCCTACCGCTGAGGCTGTTGTAGAAATCAAATGCACTGAAATAACATTGAAGAACATGTTTGAGAAACTTTAAGGAGAACCATGTAGATGGAAGGCAGCCATTTAAGGAACACTGGAAGACTTGTGACTCCCACAACAATCCTCTCTCAAAAGATCACTACTGTTAGAAACACTGTTGGCTAGAACCTTATGCAAAATGTAAATAAGCAACACACCTAATTATTGATAAAGGGATGCAGCAAATATATACCATAAAGGCTGGAGGAACAGATACTGCAGAAACAAAGCTCTTGGCTTCCTCCAGGCTATAGTGTGCAGTGGGACTGGTCTAGGTGGAATGGTCTGGTGGAGTGAGGCACCACTGGGAGACAGCACAGCATGATTCTTTTTATGCAGAGGTCCGATGGAGCCTGGAGTATCATTTATCTCAAAGCTGAAACTCACAGCTTCCTTGATGGTGACATAGTGATGGCATATCAGAAATAACTATCAAAAATGTACTTACCATATCGGCTGCGATGAGACAGGAAAGGGAAGGAATCTTTCATTATCCAGGTCAGATTCCATGAGAAATAGTCAGGAGGAGGAGAAGGCATGTTTGTTGGTGATTCCAAAGAGCTGGGACCTGGACATAAAAACAAAGAAGAAAACACTGACCCATGTGCCTAAGATATGTCTTCCAGCTGTCATTCAATTTCAGTCATAAAGTTCACAAGGGGCTTTCCTGACTTTCACTGGAGAGATGATGGGAAAAAAAGGACTGAGCCATTAGTCGGTAGAGTTGACCTCAGGACCTTGATGCCCATGTTCCACTAATGGCAGCCAGATCTAAGAAGTCTGAACACTGTGGCCAAGGCCATGCTGAGAATCTCTGGAAGATGAACTAGAAGCCAGATCACTTAATGGCTTGGTCTAACAGCTCTATTCAATGTCCATTTTGTCTATAAGAATTTGTGCAACTTTATAGAGAACTTCAATTCATCTTGTCCAAATAATATCTCCATCTCTGCTTTATGTTCAGACTTGTAACTTCATCTAATGTTGTTTGCTTGGGTTATTGCCTTATCAATGAGAGGGTTGAAACTGCATTCAGAAGTTATGAATACTGACAATTATGCTATTTTCAGGAGGAAAAAAGGCGAGGTGATGGGTTTTCCCATATCCAAGAGTCTAGAGAGCCACAAATGATTAATGTTTCTGATTTGCATGAGAGAAAGAAGGGTTGAGAAAAAAAGGAGCAAAGCTGTATTATTCCCTTCCTTAACAGAACCTCAAGTGGATTTTGTGTGTTGAAAAGTCATTATACTATATCTACAAATCAAATGAGCCCACGCTGCATGCTCTTACATAGTTCTTCCCAGAAAATCCCCAACTCAATCACTATTTGCTAATGTTTCATGGCAGACAAAGCTTTTCCTGTTAAAGAAGGAGGAATCTGTGAATGTGCTCTGTTTAGTAGTTTAGCACTGAGTGCAGTGCTGAGAGGAGGAAAGGAAGGGAATGAGAGTTTCTTCTGCAGCTTCCGAGGGGCAGGTTGCTGAGCTCTTGATCCACATAATGTTACATCGTATGCACAATGACTCTCTGAGACAGGAATTAGCATCTCCATTTGGTGGATGCAACAACTGAGATTCAGAGGGCCAAGTTATGGAATCAGAAGCTGAGTCCAACCTTGCCTGAGAACAAAAGACCATGTTCTACCACGAGTCTCCTTCGAGTGACTCTGAAAAGGAAGTGGAGGAAGACGAAAACGAAGGGAAGGACACACGGTCAGCAGAAGCGGTTTTTCCATCCTATTGCTTGGCAGCAGCTCCTTCCACAGCACTCCTAGCCCACACGCCTCCAGGTCCTAGCCTCCTACCTCCAATTCCGTTTTACAGTGAACTCCACTTCACACACTAAGAATCTCTGGCCTGGCTGCCCCACCTCGCCTTTTGATCCATTATTGTTTTCTCTACAGGTGCTGCATTTCGTTAAAGCCGAACACAAGATGATGCGCAACTGGAACTAGATGGGCACTCTACAGTCTCTTTCCCCAAAAAAAGAGAAAATAAAAATGTTCATATATCTACCTTCAATTGAGTGTAGTAAGAAGTGCTGGCTCCTTGGACACCCAAAAAGAGCTTTTAACTTCCCTCCCACTCTTATCTACAGAGATTAGGATTCAGTTGCTTGGCACCAGATACATTTTTCTGTAGCATCTCTACAAAATGGCTCAGAGCTTTTGAAATGCACTGGAAGAGCCCAGAAGCTGTACTAGTGAGTTTGCAGAGAAATGCCATATCATTTCACCCCTATATTAGCTCTGTTTTAGAGATGGGCAATGGGGCTCAAGAGGATGAATGCCAAGATGACTCGGATTTTTTTTAAACTAGGTGAAGTTTATCAGATTTTTAAAAAAATTAGTACTATGCATTAAGTACATATAGGCCAGGCACTGTGCTAAGTGCTTTAAATGTGTGATTTCACTTACTTCTTATAACAACTCTGTGAATAAGTACTATTCTTGGACCTCATTTTGCAGCTGAAGAAACCGAGGCTTAAAGACGTGAGGTGTCTTGATGGCAGTCACAGCAGCAGGTACGAGATCAGAGAGTCAACAGACCAGGTCACCCCAAAGCTACAGCATCTGCTCCTTCCAGCACCCTACAGGGGTGCCCACCAACTGGTGCAGGCTGGTCCTCAGCGCTCTTCGGGGTCTCACAAGGTTTCATAAGGCAACAGCTACGGTTGGATGGCACCACTGTGCATGCTCCAGAAAAAGGCAACATTGACAAGGGCCCGGAAGACCCTGACAAGCAAGGCTCTACTCCCCTCCCTGGCCCCACAATATACCCATGTGAATAAAAATTGGCATTTCTATGTCTGAGTCATCACCTTAGCTCAATTTTAAGTAATTCTGAAGTAACAGGAAGACAAAACTGAAGCTATATTCCTTGTTTCCGAGTGATGTCATTTTTGTTAACCATTCACTTTGGGAATGGTATTAACTTCTTCCTGGATGTGAGAGGCCAGGCGGATGGGGTTAGGCTTCAGGAAGCACTTATGAATCCATGAGTGGGCACAGGATGCCAACTGACTTTTCACCTGGATGGAGGCCAGGTAATATTTCAGGGATTTTATTTACACACACACACACCTGAAAGCATTCAAAAGAAAGGTCTATGAGGGCCGAATCATGACCCAGCAAGGGATGCAGACATCCCTGGGGGTGATCCTTAAAGACATAAGCTTAAAACATTTTATATCCCAAAATGTTAATAGGTCACTGGGCATCTTTATGGTTGAAGACAATACAGGAAGTGGAATTTTATCTGGCTCCTAGAGGAACTGCAAGAATTCTGGCTTCACAGAGCCTCAGTATGGTCCTCAGAGAAGGGTAGGTAGAGTGATTAGTTGGGTGAGGGGACTAACAGAGGGGTCAACCAAAAGATTGGGTTTCCAAATCCAAAACGACAAACACCAAGAAAACCAATAAAATTTTCCGCCAAAATTGGAAGAACTGAAACGAATGCTAATCAATGCTGACAGAACCTACATAAAGGTAGGGTATAAAGAAGGAAGCACATTTCACAAGTGCAGAGTGAAGAGGCTCTCTGTTCCCTTCCACTCCTCATCCTTCTCCATCCTCACTCCTGGTGGGAGGCAGGTTCTTCAGCACCAGGAGAAACCATGCCATGAGAAGAAATCCATTTAGCAAGAGAAAGGCTTGTCTTTGGCGCTCCGTTCTGACTTATGGGGCAAAGGTGAAAGTAGGGCGAAGCTTGGACCTGGAAGAGAGAGACAGATGGGAGGAAACAGATGCAGGAGCTTCCAGGTAACCCAGAGGGCAGATCAACGATGGCCTGAGAGAAAAAAGAAAAAGAGGAAAGAAATGCACCAGGACTGAGGGCATTATAGGCTGGCTCCCAATAGGACTGTTTATGTATTTACGGTGATTTCCTGAGCCCTTTCTAGGCACTACAGGGTGTACAGGCAAAGGGACAACACCGCACCTGCACTGAATCACCCCTGAGTGTCCTCAGCTTAGATTTCAGAGTCCATCTCTATAATTATTCCCATGTACACAATGCCAACTCCTCTGCCAGCTTTCCCCTTCACAAATGTTCTGAAGCAGCTGCATGTAGTCCTGGGAGAGGAGAGCAGGAGGAATACACAGTGAGGCCAACAAGTCACATGTCACAGCCAGAAACCTCAACAAGACCCCGGGGACCATGCAGGAATTCTGCTGCACTCCATGACCCACTCAATCCAGTCCCCTCTTTCCAGCACAACCATCTTAAACTTACTCTTCCTCCTCCTCAAGCCTCCCATTCCCTCATCCCTCAACATTTTCAGAGAATAACCTTGCTTCATATTTCACTGACTAAAAAAAAAAAAAAAAGCCAACCGATCCACCCACTTACAGATAAACCTACATACGCACTTTCTTCTCTCCTGTTGTAAAGGATAAGCTGTCTACACCCTTAAGCAGTGCCAGCCTCTCCACTTAGGTGTTAATCTTGTTCCTTCTTGAGGAATCTTCTGTGATAGCTGTCTCCCCTTTCTCCTGCACCAACAATTTTCCCCCTCTAACAAGTCAATCTCGACTGCAGCAAACATGTACCAACTTAAAGAGGAGAAAAAAGTCTCTGACCTCTTCAGCCATTGCCCTATTAACTCTGCTCTCATCTACAGATAAATCTCTTCAAGGATTTGTCCCTGCTCCTCTCCAAATTCTATCTCCCACTTTCTCTTAATGAAGTCAAGACTGTCTCAGCTTCTCCAGGTCATAGTCACCAGAGCTCACAGGCTGCAGAAACAGTGGGCAAGTCTTAGTCCTGATCTTTGTGGTCCTCTCAGCAGCATGTCCCTCCACCGGCCCCTCCCTGCTTCTTGGACTCCTCATGTTTTGGTTGCCACATGGTCCTTGGCTATCTCCATCCCCAGTGGCAGGTCCTCTTTATTCTCCTTTGCAGATCTTCCCCAATTTCCGGCCCATACCAGAGGAAAATGCTCCACTTGCCAGCAGCACTTGCCTAGGAAATTTCATGGTTGAATACTGAATTTTGCTACAGTAGTTCTAATTAGCTGATGATGATCAACGATCACGAATTCCAAAGCATCCCAGGACACCAGATCATTACTGCCGCAATGAAACCTTTGCTGACCAATGAAAAAGGGAACTTTTTAAAGATTAATTTATTGTTTATTTGAAAAGCAGAGTGACAGAGAGAAAGATGCATCTGCTGATTCACTATCCAAATGGTCCCAACAGCTAGGTCTGGGCCAGGACAAAGCAATGCCAGGGGCAAGGAACTCTATCTTGGTCTCCCACATGGGTGACAGGACCCAAGTACTTGAGCCACAAACCAAGGAGAGATCCTTGACTTCTTTCTTTTTCCCATACATCATACCAATTCATCAACAAATTGTAATGGCTCTACCTGAATTTTTCCCCTTCTCATCTTTTCTCCCAGTATCTTGCACTGCCCTAATCTCTCGGCCGGTCTTCTTTCAGTCTGTCCTTCACACAGCAGTTATACTGACACGTTGGCCCTTGGCTTTCAAATCTGTTACCATAGCCCAAGTCCTTAAGGGCCCAACATGATCTCGATCTGGCTCTCTATCCAACGTAATTTCCAACCATTTTCCTGTACTTATGGAGCTTAGTCTGTGAGGTCTCCTGTGATTTTCTGACTCACCAAGCACATTCACACCTCAGAACCTTTGCATGAGCAGTTCTTGGACTAGAAAGCTCCTCCCTCTCAGAGGCATGTGGTCAATTCCCTCTCTACCCAGGTCTCTGTCCAAGACAAAGTGTCGCCTCCCTGTTAAGAGTTTCCCTAACCATCCAGTGGAAATGGCTCTCATCATAAACCATTCTCTATCCCCTTGCCTACATTATTGTATTTCATAGGCAAATGTACATATACACACATATGCATAAATATATATGTATGTATCGTGTAGATTCATTTGTTTATTGTGTACCTCCTGCACTTGTCATTCCTATGCCTCTATGCCTGGTACACAGTAATCACTCAATTAGTATTTGCCAAACAAATGAAAGAGCTCTGGTGAAAGTTCTTAGCTCCAAAAATGGTAATAATAATAATAATGCACACTCTCAAAACTCTCGTGGTTCTAGAAGGGCCAGATTAGACAATGTGTATGTGTGACACACTGTTTAAATATCAGCCACACTACCATTAATATTTTATGCTTCCATCCTCTATTTTAGAATCCAAAATGGGAGTCTTAGTCCTTTTCCTCTATCTGGGGGATCTTGTGTCCATGAATACAATGTCTAGAAACCAAAAGTACTCCCAAAGAGCTACTTCTCTATTGTTCACTAGTTAATTATTGAATATGCCAACTGTCCACTATCTTGACTACCCAAATTTAAGCCAACTGGCAAGGTCTATTTCCAATCTTTATTTTTACATGTCGCACTGTGTGCCTATTCATTCTTAAGCCAATGTACATAATACAGTAAACATATCATAAAAAGCTATATGCATGTGTGATGGTTATTTACATGAACACCCTGGGTTCATTAGCAAGTATGCCTTACAAACCTAAGCCGATAAAATGTAACAAATGCTTCTATGTTAGACTCTCTTTGGAACTGCTCCTACCTTGCTCTGTACCCTTTTTAATTATTTATTTTCTTCCCACCAATAAAACAATCAGTGACAGTCTGCTAGTTTTTCCCCTCCCAATATTTGAAAGCATACTTAATCATGTATTCTTTTACAATGATTCTGTGTCACACAAAGCAAATCTTAATGTGGTCAAATAAACAGTTGTCCAGATGTCAAACACTGGTAAGCAAACAGCCAGGTGGGGAGCACAGGGCAGGCCTTCTTTGGGGATTGTCAGGCCAAGGGAAACGGTCTGAGTATTGACTGGGCTGAACTCACACACCTGTTCAGCCAAACATCCTCAGTCAATTTGCATGACTAGAGTTAGCAGTGATGTTGGAGTTGTAACTCGCAGTTAATTTATTCTGAAAAACAAAAATGCGGTTTCAGAGAAAAGAAAAGGGAGAGTTAGCAGGTGCACCTTTTGTCCTAAACACACAGACTGCTTGCACCTTCCGTAGGCCTGGGAAATGAGGGGGTTGACCCAGCTGCTTGCAGAGGTCCCCTCCGATTCACACACATTTGGCTCCCTGTAACCTGCTTCCACATTTTCTTCCAGCTGGCCCATTCAGAGAGGAGCTGTTAGTGTCAGGGGCAGAATGTAAATGGCAGTAAACAGCCCCACTCTGCCCCACCTCTCTCAAAGCCCCACTCCCATCCCGCTAGGAATGTCTGTGCTCTTTCTTGGGAGGGAGTTCAATCCTGAAGCAAAAAGTCCTCTCCTATAATATCTTCTTATGCTGTTGAAAGGCACGGTTTTCAACACATTTTTCTTGCCTTTCTCCATTCCAAAAGAACTCATGTGTAACTACTGAGTTCATTCAGTGGTGAGCTACATCTGTTAGTCGATGAATGCAAGCATCTTTCCCAGGCACAGCGTTAGGGAATTCTAGTGGCAATCAACACAAAGGAAATTGTCAGCACAGCTCCTGCTCACAGGCAGCAGGTTACATGCAGGGTATTTTAGAGACACCCCAGAAAGTAAATCACAAAGGGGCATGTAAGCTTGGTCACTATCTACCTTTTCAGCTTTATTTTCCAGTAAGAATCCTTTCAAATTCCATGGTACCCATTACATCCTAGTCTCCAAACTTTTGCCCAAGCTAATTTCTGCCCAGAATGTCTTTCCTCATCCAGTGCTTTTCTGAATCCTACCCTTTCTTGGCGTGCCAACCCAATCTCTCCTGCCCCAGGTCTCTATCTTCTGAGCTGGGCTCTACCAAAGCAGTTGAACTGGGATTCAAGTTACGCCAAAACAAAATTTGAACTGATCCCCCTGCCTCCTTAACCTCTTATGGCTCACTGCACAGTGGCATTAGGCTATTCATCAAACAGGCTGTTCCATCTACCTTGGCTGTTCATGACAACAGATTACAAGAGTTTATTAATTTCATTCATAAATCTCAACCCTCAGGTTCACTGCCTATGTTATTTTTGCTCACAGATTTATTTTTAAAATACGGAAAAACTTCACATGGTGGATATTGTTAACCTTCTTGGAGAACATGCTTCTCAGGGATGGGGGCAGGGGGAGACCAGGGGCACAAACCATCAGTTGAGATATCATGTCTATCCAGGCCACTAGTGATTTATAATTCACGGCCAAAGTCAGATAAAGAAGGCACTGTGGCATTTGATGCTCTCCCTTCAGAATCTGCAAATCTCTTTGATAACACAAAGTCTCTCTCCATTGACCCATCTAGAGATGACCTCAGTGACATGAGAAAGCCCCTCTGGACTTGCCTATGAGCCCTGCAATGTCTTCTCTTGCCATTAATCCCTGCTTCAGCTGGGCTTGGTCACTAGTACTAGCTACCTTGGCATGGTAGACTCACTGCCTTTCTGTAGTGTTAAGACAGCTGGCATTTTCACTAACCCAGGAGGGCAATGGGGACAGTATCAATCTCCAGGAACCTAGAATCTTTTTTTTTTTGACAGGCAGAGTGGATAGTGAGAGAGAGACAGACAGAAAGGTCTTCCTTTTTGCCGTTGGTTCACCCTCCAATGGCCGCTGCGGCCGGCACATCTCGCTGATCCGAAGCCAGGAGCCAGGTGCTTCTCCTGGTCTCCCATGCGGATTCAGGGCCCAAGGACTTGGGCCATTCTCCGCTGCCTACCCGGGCCTGGAAGAGGGGCAACCGGGATAGAATCCTGCGCCCCGACCGGGGACTAGAACCCGGTGTGCCGGCGCCGCAAGGTGGAGGATTAGCCTGTTAAGACACGGCGCCGGCAGGAACCTAGAATCTTAACACTTGCTCCTAACCCTTACCCTTGCAAGGCCTGAGTGCTTCCAGAAGTATGGCAACATGACCGTGTGAACGCTCTGGGGCCATTTCTATGACTTGCTTGTACTCTCCTCTTTATGAAATTTACTTCACTGTGATCTCAAGCCTATTTTATACCCCCTCCCCAAATATGTTGACTAGAATAATAATCAAAAGAAAGACTTTGAACTGCCACTGGGCCTTTCATCTTGTGATCTCAGAGAGCTTTTCCAGGCACTAAATAATTAATGTACTGAAAGCGACACAAAGTTGGGGCAGCCTGAAAATCCAAGTCCCTCAACAAAAGACCTTTCTCTTTTGGAGCAAGGGAGCCCTTGTAGGGATAATCACCCACTCACAGGCCCAGCAGTCTCTGGGTATACCGGACAAGAGGCTAAAAGCTATCCAAGAACAATTGGCTCTTCTCTTGACCTGATGTTTCAAGTTGGGAAACAAGAGTTACCAGGGTAACCCCCGAGATCATTCAGCAAGCACTGTAGGGAGGGCGTGGCTCACTTTCTCAAGAGGGGAGCTCCAGTATGGACAAGCAGGTACCAATTCCTTTCACACTCACTAAGACTTTCACATTCACTGTGATGTTCAGAGTCATCCACTCATGGTCCTTTCAATGACCCTTTCTGTTAACCTTTTTCACTGATGAAGAGTTCAAAGCTGAAAAAACACAACTGCCCTACAGAAGATCACCCAGATGGTGAGGATCAGAATAGGACCAACAATTGCAGACCCCTCATATGTGGCCCAGCTAGGAATGTCACCCTTCGATACCAACCCCTTGGAGAGAATGTTGATTCCCCTAGAGAACTAGGGCAGTGAATTAAAGACAACAGGAAGACCCATCAGATCACAGATGCCTGAAGAAGCAGATCCCTCAGGCCAACCAGGAAGGTGATCTGGAGACACACACCTTCAGTTAGGGCAGCTGGCTCTCCAGAGCCTCAGGCTCAGCCAGCACTGTTTCCATGGCAATCACTAACCAACCTGAGACTTGGGCCCTTGAAACAGAGCCTTGGTTAGTCCAGGAAAAGGATGTTTAGGGTGAGGGGAGGAAGAGAGACAGAACACTTTTACTAACTTCTAGTCCTTTCAAGCCTTCATTATCTACTTGGCACTCCTCTCATCTCAGGAAGAACAGTATATACTCCAAGAAGACATAACCCTTAATTTCACACTGCTCAGCCCCAGGACCTGTCACCCATGGATGGGCTCATGTCCACAGACTGGAAGCAGACAGCTCTAATGGTCTGGTGTGCTACACAGAGACCTGGGTTCCTGGGAACAATGACTGAACGTAACCTTGAGTAGGCTGCTTAACCTTTTTGAAGCTTTGTTTCTTTGCATATAAAACAGAATTCATCATGCTTTCCCATCCAAGTTGAGGAACGCTCAGAGAATTAATGAGATAGTATATACAAAGCCCTCGGGCTCTTTTGAAGAAAGGTACACTAGAAATTCTTGTGCTGTTACTAAGGGGCATTGTCATAATGCTACATTTTAAAATATTCTTCTCCTGTATTACTAAAATAAACTCAGCCGGTATTAAAATAGATAGGCCAATAGCCTAATTTGCTCCTCTGACACTGTATCATCTTTTTGCTTCCATTCATCTTGCACTGTGAACAACAGTGGTCGGTATCGCCCTTGACCCCTATGCAGAGATTCAGATGAGAGTAGGCAGGCACTGTAAAGACTATTTGTCTATGTCTTCTCATCACATATACAAAGAAGTGGAAAAAGGAAGGGAAAATGCTTCACCCAAGGTCATCTTGTTAGTGAAAAATCAGGAATCTGTTCTTTTGACCCCCTCATTCTGTGCATCACCCGACCATGGAAGAAGGAGTAAAAAAAGAAAAAGGCAAAGACATGGGGACAGATATACTCATATTTGTTCTTTAAATCTTTGAATTATTGCTTAGCACAACAAAACTCTAGGATTAAAGTAAACAAAACAAAACCATGGCTGAAGCTGATACTTCACGTGTGTCTATCACACATGCCAGGTTCTGTGCTAAGTACTTTACAACTCCTGTCTCACAAAAATCCCATAATTTTCTGAGTTGAGGATTGTTATTCCCATTTTTCCAATGACTATATTGAGACTCAGAGAGGCTAAGTAACTTGTCTAATGTTTGAGTCAACAAGGATGGAACTAAAATTAATTCATTCAACTGATAATTATTGATCATTCCCCATTTGCCAAGTTCTGCCCTGGGAAATTGGGGAACATCAGTGAGCAGAAACAAACAGTATCCTCTTAGACATCTCGTCCGAGGAACTTAGAGTGTGGCAGGGTAGCAGAGAGCAGCTAACCACCTCCGAGATCTGTGTAACGTCTTGATGTTGTGTTCTGAAGGAGAGACAGATCGGCCTTAGGGGGATGTGTGAAGAATTTAACTTCATCATGAAGACCAAGGAAGGATTACCTGAGAAGTTAGTGCTTGAGGTGAGTAGGCTAGTCAAGGGGAGTGCAGTCGGGTGGGAGGCCAGAGAGGGTAGGAGTCTCTTTCAGCCCAGAGCACCTGCTCCCTCACACCAAGAAAGCTGGGTGTTACTAAGGCACCCTGCTGTATGGGCTAAGCAGGATGTCACTGTCTAGCATGGAACCTCTAGAAATGATACTGATTGCTTTGGAGTACAGGAACATTGAATTAAACACAGTAGAAAGAGACTAACCAGATCATATATATCTGAAGCATTCTCTTAACTAAGATAGCAGATCCCTTCGGGTCACCCAGGAAGGGAACTCACAATTGCCACCTAGAACGGTTCCAGCCCCAAGCCAGGACTGACCTGTTCCAAGTCACCTTGCTGCCTTCTCTCTGATGCCCAGTCTGCTGGCCACGTTTGCTGTAGGGAGGGGGCCTAGTATCCAGCACCAGGGCTTACCCTTTCATTTTGGTCTGAAACCGGAATTACCTTCTGGAAAACTGAAGGTTAACACTACCTCTGGAACCGCTCTTGCAGCCATGTAGGTTCCAACGATAAGCCTGGATTTGTATTCCCTTCACTATGTCCCAGATCAACAACTCCACAGCCTGCCTTCACGACCATCTTTTATTTTGCTTTAAAGATTAGGTAAAGAGAAACAAGGAGGTAGGGACAAGGGACACTTAGAAGAACAAGAAATGAATAGGGAGGAGGGTGAGGGAGGAGACGGTGAAGCAAGGACATGAGCATTAAGGAACAGGACCAAAAAATAAATAAATAATAAGAAGAAAAGAAGCAAAGTAGAGAGGGGGAGGGAGCCACATCTGATATTTTTCACTATTTCGAACTTATCAAGTGCAAGTTATTCAAAGTACTACTGTGAAAAGGCCATAAAGCACCTTGGGGAAACCATGAAAGTCACGCTGCTGCCATACAGATGAGCACCCTGGAATTAGCTGCCAGAGCAATGTCTGAAAAGAGGAAATTCAATGGCCCACACTGCTGCCCCTCCCTTCTCCCTCCTGGCTCCCACCCCCTCGGAATCGACTGGTTCTGAAAGCAGAGGCAGTAATTTGGGAGCAGCCAGTGTGAAGGAATGTCGGAGCTGTGATTTGCCTTCATGCAGCACATCTTGAGTGCATCTTTCAGAAATAGAATCTAAAATACACTTTCAATTTCACCACAGAAAATCTGAAAAAAAAAAAAAAATCAGGAAGGCCTAAAAGAAGAAAATAAATATTACCCATACCTGCAGCATCCAAAGAAGCCAGCATTAACATTTTATGGTATATGGTTTGGTGACTTGGTTTTCACTCACCTAACAAGGCAGCATTTAACTGGGTATGCTGAGATGGACAGCAGAGATTTCCCCTCCACCCATGAGATCTGTCTACAGGGCTGACAGAAGTCAGCCTTTGGAACCACTTGGGGGGTCAGCACCAGCCAGCTCCTGGAGCACCATGCAGAAGCCTTAGCAATGTGAGGTGTTCTTGGCCCTGGGCAAGGGCCTGCCATTAAATAAGGTGGCACAGACGCTAATGGTCACACGTGGGAAGGAAGGACAGGCCTGTGTGGATGAAAGGCAAGTGGAAGGTGGAAGCAGCAGAGACCAGGAAGAGGTAGACAGATACACTGTGGTCTGTACCCTCAGTGTGTGAAGGTGGAGCAGGAAGCACCTTGTGTCTGGTGAGTGCCTCAGAGAAGCTACCAGAAGTGAAGACCACAGGAAATGAGTCAGGGCCAGACCCTAAAAGGCAGGTGCAGTACATTGATTTTATGATTGGAAGGGATAAAAATGTGGAACTTCATCTCACTCTCAAAGGGACGGCCAGTGAGGACAAACTGTGTATACAATCCTCTCTCTGCGGCCAGTGACACCCCCTCAAATGCTTGATAGCTCTCCAAGCCCCTTCATCTGAGCCTTTGATCCTCTTAAGGGTTTTCTAAGATACGAAAAATAGTTTCAACATACAGAAGTGAATCAGCACTTCCCAACCTTTCTCACATCACAACACATATAAAAAATAATAGTTGTATGGCCCACGAAGGTAAACAGAAGAGATTGCCTGCAGTCAGAAGCAATGGGCCCAAGGGCTTGATCCTCCCAGAGTGCTAAGGGGCTCGACAGTTTGGTGTCCCTGCACATCTGTTAGCCGTCTAAAGCACAAACATGACCATGGCACACTTCTGGGGGAAGGAAGCCCTGCTTCAGAAACATGGCCACAGTCACACAGTCACAAATGACAGGGTGTGCCTTTATCCTGTGTCTGGTCATGGGGATCTCCACACAGCAGACCTGTTAGCCACAGGAGATGGCTGTGCCTCGCTCTGGGCAGCCAGAGTCAGACAAGGGGCAGATGTGAGCAATGCTGCTCACCATCACAAAGCAGGTGACACAGGGGAATAAGGCCCCTAAAGGTGGACTCCATGGGGCTTTAGAAAGTTCCCATCAAGAATTTGTAATTGCTAAGAGCCTTTACCAAAGAAAAAAGGAAACATTTGGCTCCTTTCTCCACTCAGAGAAATTCAGGGGAAAAAAAATTTCACAGGATGGTTATTGAATGGCCAAAAAGTAATGATTACAAATGACTGAGTTAACTGCTGTGCGTAGCCTCATCTGTCATCATACAAATGTCTTATCAGAAGTCTCATCAGGATTAGGGGCTCATCATGACTGATGACATTTGTCGACCAAGATGGCTTGGCTCCTTCCCTCTCCCCTTCAATCATAGTGGCAGCAGAAGCCTTCTAAGGTTTAAGCATAAACTTTGAGAAATTGCTTTCGGCAGTGACTCCGGGAGTGGCTTCCAAGATAATGGACTCTTTTTCCACAAAAGGCTCTCTATCTTCCCACAACCTTCCCGGGTCTTGCTATCTTCAGAGATTCTCAGCAGCACAGGAAAGAATGGCTGCTGGCACCAGGTGGAAAGGAAACTAAACCTTCTAGCCTGCTGGATACAAGATTAAACTAGATATGAATGGGTCTCAGGCAGACACTGTCTATACAACATTAAACCTCTGGATGAAAAATGAAAATATTTCCCCAAATCTCCTAATATCTCTAAATGCAAACTAAAGATTTCCATTTTCATCAGGATAATATCAATCCAGTCCAAGACAAACAGTTGGAAAAAGCATTAAAAACATTTGGAGTAGGTAAAAGAAACACATGCTAATGGGATGATACTGTCTATACTCATAGCTTATAGGTGTGCAGATTTCACAGGAGGCTCTGATAGTGGCCTGTCAAAAAAAAATTTAAAAAAAAGATGGAAAGGTGAAGTCAATTCATTACTAATATTCACATTCAGCACTGGGAGGAAAGGTCTCCCTTTGTCTCTGGGCCTGAAAATAGACTAAACCCTTAGTATTTGTGCAGGATGTATCCAGAGACTTCTGGAATCCCCACATTCAAGAACATTGCTGTAGCATGTCATCATTTCCATAAAATGCATTATCACAATAGTCAGAAAACAACAAAACATTCACAAGTCTAAGTGACTCACAACCACACCTTCCCTCATAGCAGGAGATTTTAAAATTCTTATCTCAGCAAAATGACAATTTCTTAAATATAATTTAGATTCACTTGCAAACAGTAGAAACTTTATTAAATCTGCCATTACTGAGATGTTTCTGTAGCCTGAACATGAAAGAGGAATCAAACCAGAAACAAAAGCTACTTTTCACCTATGTTGGGGTCCCAGATGTTGAAACAGGCCCAGGAAGGCAAGAAGTATCAGCATCCCCTCCAGAAGTTCTAGCCACAGATTTCTTATTGTACCTACAGATCCGTACAGTTTCCCTGCCTGGGGAAAGTAGCAATTATATCTATAATATGTTTAACTAACTCTAGAGGTGAAAATACTTGAAGAAGGCATATTTATGGGTTGTTGATTGCTAGGAAGTACTACGGACTGAATTCCCCTAAAATTAAATGTTGAATCTGAATCCCTAGAATGATATAATTAGGAGGTGGGGCCTTTGGGACGTTGAGCTTTTAGCAGAGTCCTCATGAATGGGATTAGTGCCTCTATTAAAAAAAAAAAAAAAAAAAAAAAAAAAAGGCCCAGGGGCCTACATTGTGGCCCAGTGAGTTAAAATTAAGCCATAGCTTGCCATAGCATCCTACTTTGGAGCACCAGTTGGAGTAAGGAAGGGAACTCACAATTGCCACCTAGAAGCTTTTGATCCAGCTCCCTGCTAATGCACCTAGGAAAGCAGAAGATGATGGCCCAAGTACTTGGGCCACTGTCAATCATATGAGAGACCCAGATGGTGTTCCAGGCTTCTGGTTTTCCCCAGCCCAGCCCTGACTGTTGTCTCTCCCTCTCCCTAACCCTGTCTCTCTCCTACTCCCTCTTCCCTCTCTGTAACTCTGCTTTTCAAATAAATAAATCTTAAAAAGCCCAAAAGAGATCCCTCTTGTGAAGATATGGCAAGAAGCACCATCTATCAACAAAGAAGGGGGCCCTAACCAGACAAAGAATCTGCCAACACCCTGGTTTTGAATATGCCAGCCTCCAGAACTGTGAGAAATAAATTTCTGTTATTGATAAACTACCTCATCTATGGTACTTTCTATAAAAGACTAAATAGATTAAGACAGGGATAGCCCAAAGATAACAATATTGAGCTCCTGATCTTCAAGAATGGATTTTTTAAAGCTTTTATTTTAATGAATGCAATTTTCATAGGTGCAACTATAGGAATATAGTGGTTATTCCCCCCAGACCCTCCCTCCCACACGCACTCAGATTTAAGTGGAATGACATAAACCCAACAGACACAGGCACTGGAATGTGAAGCAGCCTGTCAGGGAAGGCAGGAAGGAAGCTAGGAAGTACCAGGAAATCCACTTGCAGAGCAAACAGGAGAGCCTGATCCCAAACGTAAAGACAGATGTGGTGGGCCACTGAAGAAGAGTCACCCAGCCACGATCCCTGGAACTCCTGGAACTCTGCAGGAAACACGGGAAGGATCCAGGAGGAGAAAATCTGCTGTCATCCCAGCAGAATCAGGTGGCAACCATAGCCTCTTCCAGCTTTGAATGATCACTGCTTACAGAGATGTGAGATAAGACCTGCAGAATTCATGCAGCGGTCTGTAAATTAGATAAAGGGAAAAGGAGGCCAAATGGAGAATCCGATATAGTACCACTCTGTCATGCCTTGGACATCAGACTGGCCTAAATGCAACTCACAGCTCCACCACTTACAAGCACCTGTGACCTCACACAAGTTACTTAACTTCTCTAAGACTTGTTTTCCTCATTTGTGACATGAGATCAGTAACAGAAACAACCTTATATACTTTGCCTTCAAGATGCTATAAGTGGGCTTAAGAAGCACTCTTAGCACAATGTCTAGCACAGAGTAAGTGTTCAGAGAATATAATTTATAGTATCATAAATAATAATTTCATTATTGTTATAGTAACTAAAGGAAATGCTGGGGGGGGGGGGCGGGAGGGGGACAGCATTGTGGCAGTGAACTAAGCTGCCCCCTGCAACACCAACAACTCATATAGCAGTGTTGGTTCAAGACCCGAGTATCTACTTCCTATCTAGCTCCCTGCTAATCTGCCTGGAGGAGCAGTGCAGGATGGCCCAAGTACTTGTGCCTCTGTCACTTACACTCTCAGCCCTGGCTATTTGCGGCCATTTGGGGAGTAAACCAGCAATGGAAACTCTCAGTCAGTGTCTCTCTCTCTCTCTCCTTCTCTCTCCTTCTCTCTCTCTTTAAAAAATAGATCTCTTTTTAAAAAAGAAAAAATGTTGGGCAAAATTTGAGCCCAGTTATTAAGAAGTCTAAGGGAAGAGTTGTGCAGTCCCTATAAGGGACGAGCAATTTGTCAGGGCTACATAGACAGTGACAGGAGTTGGAGGCGCTGTCTCTGAAAATGGGTGCTTGAGTCTGCTGAGTTGTGGCTTGCAGATCCTAGAAGGACATTGTTCAGTATCAGAGGGGACAATACAGAAGTTGGAGTTGTGATGATTATAAAGGATGGAGAGCGTCGCACAGACTTTAAGTCTGAGAGCCGGTAAAGAAAAAACCAGACTACCAAGAGGAGAACTCAGGCGTGAAAAAACAAATTAGGGATCCAACTAGGGGAGCTGGAGAACATGGAGACAGACTGGGCATATAACCAATACAGGGTCCAGATCTCAGCCTCTTTCTAATCATGTATCCAAGATTCATTGGCAATTGGATAATCTGTGCTTTTTGTATTCATTACACTTCATCCATGTGCGAGCCCTGACAAAAGATAATAAAGACAATCTCCATCACCTTGTGAGAGCTCTGAGTAATCATGGAGATTTCAAGTTGTTCAAGAGATACAAGATTGGCTGATGTCTTCAGTTATTTTAATAGGAAAATACGGTGGATTTCAAGGACGGAAGTTTAACAATGCTTCCTGGCAAAATTCTAAAATGGATTAACTGGAAGGCACTGAAGCCTTTGGAAACATATTGACCATAAGGAAATGAAACTAGCTCAGTAGAAAGTACTTCTGCTTCTGCCACCCACATCCACACACAGACTTGAATAATAATGTTGCTATCAACCTTTCTTGCATCCCAAAAGAAAACGTACAAAGACTCCCTCTCAAATAAACAATCCTGGTCTCTCTCTGTCTCTCTCATAGACACACACTCACAATAAATGGACAATGAATACTTCACAAAAGCTCAATTCCAACATTATTCAAAGAAAAGCAAATGAAAACATTGAAATACTACTTTTCCATTGTTAAATTGGAGACTATTTTTAAATAACTTTAAATAATTTAAATAAAATTGAAAATACATTCAAGGTATTTTTATACCAGAGGCAGACACACACAGACAGAGAGAGAGAAAAAGAGAGAGAGAGAGAGCACCCCCATCAGCTGATGCACTTCCCAAATACCTACACCAGCCAGGGCTGGGTCAGGCTGAAGCCAAGAGCATAGAATGCAATCTAGGCATCCCACGTGGGCAGCAAGGACCTAGGAACTTGAGTCATCACATGCTGCTTCCCAGGGTGCACGTTAGCAAGAAGCTAGAATCATGAACACAGCCTGCACTCAGATCTAGGCACTGATAGGGAAGGTGGGTGTCTGAACAAGCATTTTAACCACTAGGCCAAATGCTCCTAGAATACATTTTAAAATGTTTATGCTTAACACTAACAAGGGACAATGAGGTAGATGTTATACATTCCTGATAGAAGCATAAGCTATAAATTTAATGTTTTTACAAATAATGTAATAAAGGCTAACAGTGATATCATGTGTAAATTCTTATTAACATGGATCATTTTATTTATTGCAACAATCCTTTGAAATAGATATTGATATTTTGATTTGGTATATGAAGAAATTAAAAATGTCAAGATGTTCAAGTGCCCCAGAATCTCTGATTCTTACACATCATCTGGGGGAGGGACAAAGGGGATGGAAAAGAGACAGGATGAGACAAGAGGTGAGAAATACCTCAGGTGACTCTGATTCAGACATAACCACTTCTCTGGAGTAACAATACTGCACTATCCTGTAGATAAGAAAAGATAAGTAATTTTGGCAATGTGCAGAGTCTTAAGAGTACTTTTGGGGCTGGAGCTGTGGCGTAGCCAGTAAAACTGCCACCTGCAGTGCCAGCATCTCATATGGGCACCAGTTCGGGTCCTGGTTGCTCCACTTCTGATCCAGCTCTCTGCTATCGCCTGAGAAAGCAGTGAAATATGGCCCAGGTGTTTGGGCCCCTGAACCCACGTGGGAGGCCCAGAGGAATCTCCTGACTCCTGGCTCCTAGTTTTGGATTGGCCCAGCTCCGGCCATTGCAACCATTTGGGGAGTGAAAGAGTGGATGGTGGATTTTCTCTCTCTCTCTCTCTCTCTCTCTCTCTCTCTCTCTGTCTCTCAAATCAATGAATGAATAAATCTTAAAAAGAGTTCTCTTGCCTTTGACTATGATGCTCTCCTAAGAAAATAGTCTGCAGTTACAATGTTTGCAAACAATTACAATCTTCAGTGATTTTGTACTAAGAAATGTTATCTCAGTTGGAAATAACTTAAATATCTAGAAATGGTATAGTAACAAAATAATAATAGTAGGAGAAGTAATAATAATAATAGCTTTTATTGCATGATCACTAGTCGGGTGCTGGTTTTAGCTTTATTGGCATCATCGCATGCATTCCTTGTAGAATCTTTACAGGCTAGAAATTGTAATTATCCTCATTTTGCATATGAGGAAACTGAGCCACAGAAGAGTTGAGAAAATTGCCCCAGATCACAAGCAAACCCCTGGGAGCACCAAGAGAGCCTTACTTCAGCGCTTTCAATATTAACCATCAAACTCTATATATTTAATTCATTTCCATGTTGGAATATTGTAGCGCCATCACAAATAATGTTTTCAAAGACTTTCTGATAACAGAGGGAAATATTTATATTATATGCTTGGAAAATTGCATATGTGAATATGATCTCAGCTATGTGAAAAATATACAAAGAAAATGCCTGGAAGGAAAAACACCAATTAACAGTAATTGTCTTTGAGTGGTCTGGTTATGAGTCATTTATTTTCTTCTTTATACTTTTCTGAATTTTTCTAATTTACTAAAATAAGCATGTGTCATTTTTTTAAATCCAGGATGGAAAAAAAGTCATGTTCATGCCAAATTACTCTTATTTCCATTTTGACAGTGTATTTTAAAATTTGACAAAGTAACTTATACTTCAGTGCATTAAGAAATGGAAATAAGGGAACAATTTTAACAGAAAAAGTCTCAAACTGTTTATTAATGGAGCCATACTTCCTGCATTAAGCAAATAAAAGAAGATCAAGATTAAGGTGTGTACACTCTTGAATTTCTATTCTCCTTAGCCCAGTGTTTGGCAAAGTGTTTTATGTCATGTGTTAAGCTTTACTAACATTATAGAATCAATGACCTTACCCTGGTTCAGGATTTGTTTAAATCAATGACAAGGAATGGAAGAAATGCTTACTGAGTTTGTAGTAATGACTAATAACACATAAAACAGAATCAAGATTTGAAATTATCTAATTCATAAACACCATGAAATGTAATACCCACCAACGATCTCAAAGTATCAATTTTTATGTATCAAAAGTGTTAAAATGTTTTTATCAATTGAATAGTCAATTTTAATTCTAGACACATCTCAGAGAAATAACTAAGAATGTACACAAAGACGTAGTCCCAGAAATGTTCCTGGCAGTACTTGGTAACACCTAAAGATTAGAAAGAGATAGGTGAATTACACTGTGGGCATCCTTAAAATAGAGTATTACCCAAGAAAAGGTTGCTATAGAAATCCAGTTGGGAGTACTGAAAGATTTTATAACATGTTAAACAAACAGGTTAAGTTATAAAACAATATAAAGAGTGTGCTCCTACTTTGGCTAAAATCTATATGTGAGAGCTAGAGATAAATGCATGGAAAACAGATTGAAGGCTATACATTAAAATGATAGCAGAATGTATCTTTGCATGGCATAATTAGGAGTAGCTTAGTGTATTTTTTTCATTATGTTCTGATTAATTTGTATTACCTTTGAAAAACAAATACAAAAATGCATTCTTTGTGCAGCAATAGAATGTGTTTTGGGGTATTTCAGTTGGTACTGATTTCACAACATTTCATGTAAAAATCAAACAAAAGGGGTCTGGCTGCATAATTGCTCCAAGCTTTGTATAGTTAGCAATGCCCCATGGCAGCAAAAAGACATTCATTCCAATCTTAAGTGACACCACGAGAAGCAACACCTCCAGACTATGTGTATCAGTGACTCCCCTGGGCTCCACAGAGGGCAAACCACATTCATAATACTGCATTCAGTTCTTGCATTGTTTTAGGAAAAGAACTGACAACCTAGGTAGAGCAGAACAAGCAGGTGGCAGAGACATCTGCCATGAACACAGCTTGCCCAGAAAAGAAGAGTCTACAGGGAGGCTTTACCTCTAACATCCTTCCCAACTTCATGTTCGTTTTCTTTTACAGAATCCTTCCCAAGGATCTATCACTAGGAAACATCCCGGGACGGTTCCCCCAGAATAATGCAGTACATCTGTGTGGAGGGTGGCAAATGGCTTCAGTTGGATTGCAATTAGATTTAGGAGGACAGGAAGGTCATGATGGGCTTCAGTGAAACAGAGGAAGGCAGACATAAGAGGAGATGAGAGCCTTGAAACCCAGATCCTGGCACAGAAGGAGTTGGGAGGGGGAGCAATCACTACCAAGAGCAATATAGAAAAATGGCTTTGGCAGCAGCTTTTGGGGAGGACATCATGTTATATTATACTTGTTCGTGTATCCATGAAATACCACCTTAGTATTTGTTCTGTGCCTGCACTGCAACTTTGGGCTGCACCAAGTTTCACAAAACAGATTACTGCACCAAAGCAACCCAGGCACTCACGGAGCTTAGAGTCTGGGGCCATCAAAAGAGAACTAGCCAATGCAGCTTGTTGAAAAGTAAACAACACATTACAAATTTGCACGCTCCTTTTGTAGAAGAATCAGGCTCATATTGTATGTATCATTACTTTTTATAATCAAATAGCCTTTCACATTTAGGTTTTGATAGCATAATTTACAGTATGAGCCCACTGGGCAAATTTTCTGATGCAGCCATTTACAGCTTAGTTGTCACTCTAGAGGTACAGTGTGATAGTGCAGCCTGTGAATTAATTCTTGCTCCCGTGCAGAGGTGGCTGCCCAGGCTGTGAAGACCAAGAGGATTCTGAGGCTTTCCAACATGGGGAAGGAGTGTCAAACAAAGAACTGAAATTTCAAATTTGTTTATCCTCCTTAGGAACTGAAGTTAAGACATGGTAGGAACACCATGAGCCATTTGTCCTGTCTAGAGGTTTGAAATCTTATGCCTAAAGTGTCATGAGACTCAAAATGGAACCTTAGAACACACAAAAATACTTGCTACTGATAAGCCAAATCCTCAAAAAATAGCTAATCGACAGCTTCTGTGGCGTATGGCTTCCAGGATATGCAAAAGCAACATGCCTAGAAAGAACATGGTTGTATGGTTTGCAAAGGTGGATAAACCTGGATTTATATTTCCAACCTTTCACTTACTAGATATATTACTGTGCAGATTAATTAACATATCTGAGCCTCATATTTCTCATCTGTTGCAAAATGTAATGGGGATGAAAATTCTGCCTTATATGAGTGTTTATAATATGTTATAAGGGATGAGTGCTGTGACGTCATGGGTTAAGCTGTCGTTTAGAATGTCCACATCCCAAAGCAATTGCATTGACTGATGCTTTGTCTAGGAGTTTGAAGGTTTCACTTCTTTGATCAATCTTGATTCAGCCCTCTTCACTGAGTCTTCCCTGACCATTCTGCTCGTTGGCCTTTTCAGTCTTCATATTGAAGTCAGTATGTATGTCTTGTCTTGTCCACCATACTGCGTGCTGGGCACACAGAACAGAACTGACAAGAACTCTGTCATAGGTGAATGTCCCTCTGAGGTGATCATACTGCTATGTGACTCAAATGCAACTCAGATGTTTGGAATACTGTAATAGGTAACATGCAGTGTGATAAGACTGTGATTAATATTACTCCTTATACAGTAGAAGCTGTCTAATAAATCTCCCTTCTTTTTTTTTTTTTTTTTTTTTTTTTGGACAGGCAGAGTGGATAGTGAGAGAGAGAGAGAGAGAGAGAACGGTCTTCCTTTTTGCTGTTGGTTCACCCTCCAATGGCCGCCGCGGCTGGCATGCTGCGGCGGGTTCATCACGCCGATCTGAAGCCAGGAGCCAGGTGCTTCTCCTCGTCTCCCATGCAGGTGCAGGGCCCAAGGACTTGGGCCATCCTCCACTGTAATCCTGGGCCACAGCAGGGAGCTGGACAGGAAGAGGAGAGACCGGGACAGAATCCCATGTGCCGGTGCCACAGGCAGAGGATTAGCCTATTGAGCCGTGGCGCCGGCATAACATAATGTGTTACTCATGTGTTTCTGGTGATGCTAGTATAAGTGAACCAATTTGTTGCCAGTCATATAGAAGTATAATGATGTTAACTGGTTTATATTATACTCCTATTTACTTGAAAAAAAAAGCTTATGTAAAATGGTATGCTGTGTGATGCTGGCATCAAGAAGCCACATAGAGTGACCTACAGTATCAAGTTTGTGTAACTACATTCTGTTATGTTCACATGACAAAATCAGCAATTAATGCAGTTTTCAGAATGTATCCTGTCATTAATGGACATACAACTGTACTTTGTAGTGAGATAAAATTTATGTATGAGGAAATTTCCTTTAAAATTGCCTAGTTTTATGAATTTTGAACAAAATATTCAAAATATAGAACATTTCTTTCACCCCAAAGTTCTCTTTGATAAGCTTTATGTTCTACTTCCTGATCTTTGTCATGAATGTGGTTACATGAGCATGTTCTTTCGGTGCAAATTCATTGAGCTACACACTTGTAATACATATGCACTTATAACACATATGCCCTTTTCTGAGTTTGTGTCTACTTCAATAAAATGTTCAAAGAGAAAAAAAAAAAGAATGTCCACATCCCATTTCTGAGTTACAGCTTGAGTCTTGGCTTTTCTGCTTCCAGTCTAGCTTCCTGCTAATGTATCACGGGATACAGCAGATGATAGTTCAGACACTTGGGCCCTTGCAACCACATGGAAGACCTAGATTGAGCTCCAGGCTACTGGTTTTGGCTTGGCCAGGCTTCGGCAGTTGCAGGCATTTGGCAAATGTCACAGCAGAAGGAATATCTCTGTGTGTCTGCATGTTTGTATCTGTGTCTCCCTCTGTAACTCTTCCAAGTAAAATAAACTTTTAAAAGAGATTTTATGATACACATGTAGTGAATGCCAAGCATGGATCAATGGCTTTTTTTTTTAACATGAGTTCACTGCTCTTCCATTAGAATCAAGTAATTGAAAGCAAGGATGGGTTTTGACTCTGCAGCCAGTGATTCCTAGTGGGGCAATATGAGAGGCCCTACAATATCTGCTGGACACTAGGCATACAGCTAGGAATGCAGATAAAATGTCAACAACAACATCCAGTACATATAATGAAGTTTTAAAAATCCATTTGTAACACCACTTTTATCATTTTTATTACATTCAATTCAACAAACATTTATTGGATGCCTATGCCATACACATTCATTCTCTAGAAGAACTTCAGAGAGCTACTGCATTGTGGTGTGAGGTCAGAGGCTAGTACTTCAAATCTCTCGTTCTGACTCTGAGGAGTTTTCTGAACCCAACAATGCAGGACCAGTTTACTTGATGATTAAGCTCACAATGGTACACAGGGGTACTATCAGCTTCCTTAACTCGCAAAAAACAAAAACAAACAAAAAAGTGTTTTCTATTTAGTATGAGAGTGAATATTCATTCAATTGAAAAAAGAAGAATACAAGGGATGGAAGAGGAAAAGACAGAAAGAGGGAGAGTTAGTCAGATAAGCAGGAGACAGTCAGAAAGACACAAAAAGGACCCACACACAGAGAGAACAAGCCACACAGACAGGCATAGTGTTATTTTCCTGTTCCCTTATCTTTTGACCATGGCAATTCTGACCTACTCCCAGGGTTATTAAAATGAGAATATATTAAAAGATGAGAGAAAGCACTAGGTTCTAAATGGTAATAAGTGGTGTCAGTGTTAAGGTCAAAACAGACAAATCATACTAACATAATGATACTTTATTTTTTAAAATTCCTATAATAGTATATCCAGAGACTAGAATATTTTTCAGCTCTAAAAAGAAATGAGCTATCAAATCATGAAAAAGCATGCATGAAACTAAAATGCATATCATGAAGAGAAAAAAAATCTGAAAAGACTACATACTGAATGATTCCAACCATATGGCTTTGTATAAAAGGGAAATCTGTGGCGATAATAAAAAGATCAAGAGTTGCCAGGGCTAGGGGTGTGTGTGGGTGTGTGTGTGTGTGTGGTAGGAGGTGAGACTGCATGAGCAGGTGACTGGGGGGGGGGCAGTGAAACTACTCTGTGTGACACTGTAATGGTTAGTGCACATCATGATGAATATTTCTAAATCCAGAGAATGCACAACACAAAAAGTGAACTCTAACATAAACCATGGACTTCAGGTGATGATGATGTGGCATTGTCGGTGAATCAGTTGTAACAAATGAACTTCTGGTATAAGACGGAGATAACTGAGGAGGCTATACAGTACTAGGGAAAGGGGGCAAATGAAAAATTTCTTATCTTCCACTCAATTTTGCTGTGATCCTAAAACTGCTCTAAAAATAGCATATTTTTTAAATAAAA
Source organism: Lepus europaeus (assembly GCF_033115175.1). NCBI lineage: Eukaryota > Metazoa > Chordata > Mammalia > Lagomorpha > Leporidae > Lepus > Lepus europaeus. The sequence goes on from NC_084839.1 coordinate 26,475,115, forward strand.
ATTCCTATAATCTGCATACTGAAGCTAATCAATCTTCACCAAAAAAAAAAAAAAATCCCAAAAGGAAGTAAGATAAGTAAGATCTTTTCTGAGTTTTTAGATTGAGCTTTCTGGTTGTTAAAGTTAACACTCCCACATCCCCCCCCCCCCCCCAGTCAACTGGAAGCTGACAGTGACCAAGCTAAACCCTTCTCTTAGAAAATTATTCATGATGATTCTTCTAAGACAAGAGCCTCCCCTCCTTGGTCTCCTTTCCCTCCACAAAAGTCTCCAGGGTAAGATGAAGGTGCCTTCCAGCTGGACTCCGATGTAGAATTCAAACTTGGCCGGCGACGCGGCTCACTTGGCTAATCCTCCGCCTGCGGCACCTGCACCCCGGGTTCTAGACCCGGTTGGGGTGCCAGATTCTGTCCCAGTTGCTCCTCTTCCAGTCCAGCTCTCTGCTGTGGCCTGGGAGTGCAGTGGAGGATGGCCCAAGTGCTTGTGTCCTGCATCCACATGGGAGACCAGGAGGAAGTACCTGGCTCCTTGCTTTGGATCAGCGCAGTGCGCTGGCTGCAACGTGCCGTCTGTAGCAGCCACTTGGGTGGTGAACCAATGGAAAAAGGAAGACCTTTCTCTCTGTCTCTCTCTCACTGTCTAACTCTGCCTGTCCAAAAATAAATAAATAAATAAATAAATAAATAAAAAAGAATTCAAACTAAAGCTACAGAGGGACTCTAGTGGACAGCACCTGACAGTTACACAACAGGAATCCAAAGAAGGTTTGGAGGGGAAGCTGGCTTGGAAGAAAGTGGGCTCCTTCAGACCGACAACTTAACTGCTCAAGGGCTCCCCTGGGACATGGAGACACGTGGCACACACGGCCAAGCCTTTGCTCCCATTCGGCCTCATCTCGGGTAGACCTGCTTAACCATGCATGAACTGGGCAGGGAGTTTCTTTTGCCCAGTGTCTTCTTGTAGAAAGAAGAATACAGGGCCAGGGTCACTGCATGAGATCTCATCTTTAACACTATGGTAGCACTGCTGACAAATATACATAGAGTGAATACTCTAAATTGCTTTTCACATAGTAGGTATGGGCTAATGGTTATTAGGGGCCTGAGTTTTTAGGCTGAGTGACCTGAGGTGACAGAAGAGACAGACAGCTCCAGCTCTGGAAAAGGTTGTGGGGAAATCACTCCATGGGTGTGGGCCTCTGTATTTGTAGATGAATTGACTACCAAGATCCCTGCTGGCTCTGATTTTACCCAAGGCCTTTATGTTCATATGTTAGACCCTCTGAAGAGGCAGGGATCCAACACTGGATGTTAAACCATAAGTCCAATGCTGTAACCAACAGAAGCCAATAATCACTGTTTAAGGATTTATGGACCTCCAAGCAGGAGACCTCTGGCATGTCGAACCTGACCGAGTCTCCAGTTGTAGCCAGGTGATCAAGGATCCCTTGGGTCGCACTCTCAGTTGAGAGTCCATCCTAGAGCTTATTTCAATACCTTTCCCTTGATTTAAGTCAGATAGAGCAGCTCTGAGCAAGAGCCTTCCCTACACATGGTTGCAGCTTGTACCCAAGTGACTGCTACAAAGACGAGCAGATGAATAGAGCTCTGTGTGTGTTGACCATCCTTCAGTTAAAGACTCATAACAACAAATGCCTCTTGCACTTTGGCAACATCTCAGCCAAATATCATAATAATGGCCAAGCTCCAGGCAGTAGGAGAAGAGAAAACCCAATATTCCAGGGATATAATCCAATCTCAGCAGCCTTAAACAGACCAAGAAAAACAAGCTGTGTCCTGGCTGAGCTCTTAGTATTAACTTTTTCTGACATTGAGTTTCATGATTTGCCTGTCCACAGTTAGGGTAGGGGATGTGGGAAAACAAACCATCCATTTTTCCATATTGATATTCCATAAACTACCTGAGATCTCGAAGACCTCTACAATCTTCTATTTTTTTCTCTCTGAAGCTTGCCTAGAAGTTTCCTTTACTGCAAAGAATTTCCTCTGTTTCACTTGGAGGCGTAATGCTGCACTTGGAAACCTGATTTTCAAAGCAACCCCTCTCAGGCTGGCCTTTGTTCATCAGAGAAGTCTAGTCCATGACAGTCGGTTACGTACGTGAGACAGAGCAAGCTCACCTTGCAGGTATGAAATTAAAGAATAAATGAAGGAGGAACAGACTTCAAAAGGAAAGCCAGTGCCTCAGCAAAGGAAGGGGATGAGCATGAGATTTGTGGAACAGCCCGGATCGCCTTCCCTTTGTCATTAGTGAGCCCCTAAGGATTGATTCCTGTTTGACTTGGAGCCTGTAGTTTTGACAAAGTCCCTGAACATGACCCTAAATTGATTTTAAATCCTTCTTCAGAAGAAACTGAAATGATAAAACACACATCAACCCTCTAGAGACCATCGGCCAGAAACCACCCAACAGATGGGGGCTTAAAACTCTGTTAGCCTATGGCCTGCCAGCCTTTGTTTAAACTTTAAGACAACCGCAGGTGTAAAATGGGCCCCCAGGACTGGCAGGCATCATTCGAGCACAGATTTTAATAAGGACTGTCTGAGAATTACTAGACAACTGGATCAAGACAGGCCTGTGAGGTTCCAAACAAACTCATTTCATGGTTCACATGGAGGTCTCAAGCCATGCAAAATTCGCCTCTCAAATCAAAAGTGTTCAGACTGTGTTTTCTTTAATTGAAAATTCATGAAGAAGGCTCTCGGGAACACTGGATTTTTTATACTACTGCATATCAAATGCCAAACACAGGTTTACCATCCACAATACCTAAAATGGGTAACTTTCTTATTTCCATATTAATTTCCTTCATGACCTTGGAGCTAGCAGATGCCTAAAGGAGTTTCTAATCCAAATCTATCACATATGGGAAGGAAATAAGGCCCCCCAGAGGGGGAACCACCTGTTCCAAAATAGTGCAAGAGACAAGATCCCACTGCAGTACAGTCAGCTACTCTGGGCCAGGGTGGACCAGCCAGAACAGGAAAGTGTGCTACTCCAGTTCTCTGTTGCTATGCAGCAAACCATTCAATACTTAGGGCTGACAACAATGATAACATTTATGTTGCTCGCTAATCTGCAGCTGGGGCAAGGCTTGGCAGGAGCAGCTGTGGCATTCGAAGGCTGGGGGCCGGAGTCATCTGAAGGCACATTCATTCACTCACATGATTGGTGCCTGATGCTGTGACTTTGCAGTGACTTCATCTGACCATGTGGCTGGTGATCCTATGTGTGGCCTTTCTGAGTGGCTGCTTGGCTTTTTTCACAGGATGGTGACAGAGTTCCAAGAGGGAATATACCATGACAGCGAGCCAGATGGAAACTGCATTACCTTTCCCAACATTCCCTCAGTGTCATTTCTATTGCATTCTGCTAATAAGTATGAATCACCTACGCAAGCCCATGTTAAAGGAAAAGGGAATTAAACTCTACTTTTGGATGAGTTGCAAAAACTGTCAAAGAACTTGTGGACATGTTTTAAAGTCACTACGTATGTCAAAACTTCTATTACATGGAATAGAAAAAGGGGGTGTAGGTTCCTGCCATTTTAAGCAACCCCACAGGAAGGCTGGCATTACTGTACCTGCCATGTATACACGCACTATATTGGAAGATCTGTATGCATTGCCTCAGTTCAATTTTTTTTTTATTTGACAGGTAGAGTTATAGATAGTGAGAGAGAGAGACAGAAAGAAAGGTCTTCCTTCCATTGGTTCACCCTCTAAATGGCCGCTACGGCCAACGCTGCGCGGAACCAAAGCCAGGAGCCAGGTGCTTCTTCCTGGTCTCCCATGCAGGTGCAGGAGCCCAAACACTTGGGCCACCCTCCACTGCCCTCCCGGGCCACAGCAGAGAGCTGGAGCCTCAGTTCAACTTTAATACGTACAACCACAGAAGCTGCACTCACATTTTACAGATGATGAAACTGAGGCTCAAAGCTGAGTTGATTTTCCTAAGCTCACTCAGCTAGGAAGTGGCCAGGCAGGTTCCACCCTGTCTGGAACCAGAGGCTGTCTCTTTCTTCAAGTTGCTCTTCCTCAGCAGTACGATATAACCAAAAACCCTAAATTCCAGAGGACTTGGGTGTGACTGAGCTCTCCTTAATACCAGTAAAATTAGCCAGCCCCTCTCTCCCAGCTGCTGGCAAGGTATACTTCTTGAGGATCTCGATCTGGATGGACTGTGTCTACCTTGTGTGCCACGGGAAGGATCAGAGGTCTTTAGGTCTGACTTAAATGTCAGATTTCAACATTACTTTCTATGAGTTAGGCACTCAGCTAGGGCTTTATAATTATTATCTCAATCTCTACAACAACCTGAAACATAGAATACAAAGGTATCTCAGAAAGTTCATGGGAAATGGAATGAAAAGATAAGCTTATTTTGGTTTAAAAACATTTTGATATCCATGCATATTATGAATCTTCATAAAGTCCGTTAAAATACATATAATGAAAAAATGCACAGATTTTTTAAAATTTTGCACCAAATAAACATATTTAAATTTCAGTTTCTCGCAAATATTCTGAAGTGTTATTAGATTTATTTTATTTATTTGAAAGGCAGAGTTACAGAGAGAGGGAGATACAGAGAGAAAGATAGATCTTCCAGCACCTGGTTCACTCCCCAGATGGCTGCAATGCCCAAGGCTGGACCAGACCAAAACCAGGAGCTAGGAGCTTCTTCCAGGTCTCCCACATGGGTGCAAGGGCCCAAGGACTTGAGTCATCTTCTGCTGCTTTCCCAGGTGCATTAGCAGGGACCTGGAGCAGCCAGGACTCGAACCAGTACCCATATGGGATGTCAGCATTGGAGGCTTTACTCATTACACCACAATGTTGGCCCTGGAAGTATTCTTACATTAGAATTATTTCCATTTTATAAATGATATCAGAAAGGATATATAACTTAAGACTGGCAGAACGAAGCAAAACCAAGATTCTGACGGATGTCTGTCTAACATCACAGCCCACTCTCTTAGCTATCATGTAACCCTGCCAATTATGGGTTCTTTGAGAAGTTTGATTTTCTTTTTTTTTTAAATGGGGAGGTAGTTGGGTATCAGCTTTAAAGAATGACATTTAGTGGAAAAAGAACATTATTTACCTGAATCATTGGCAATGCATTTCTGACAGAAAACTAGTGTTCAGGCCAGGTCCAGGCATACTGGCGACAGATAGTAAAACTATATAAGTATTTATGAGCCTCTTGAATCTTCGGAATACAAATAGGGAGTGTTGCAACAAAGTTTGGCTTTACTTTGACTTTTTAAGCAAGAGGATGACTTAATCTAAATTATTCTAAGCTTTCAATTCTCTACCCAGTGATGGGGTTAATGTAGCAATTGAGTCTTATGCCACCTCTAGCATACTCCTAGCTCTGAGTTATGATACCTTTAGGTAACTTGAGGTCACATTAATAACAAAGCCTTGTGCTTTCTTTTGTGTATTTCTTAAAGATTCATTTATTTATTTGAAAGGCAAAGCAATAGAGAGAGAATGAGACACACATAAAGAGATCTTTCATCTGCTGGTTCACTTTCCTTGGAGCCACAACAACCAGGTGTGGTCCAAGCTAAAGCTAGAATCCAGGAACTCTATTCTGGTCACTCACAAGGGTGGAAGGGGCCCAAGTACGTGGGACATCCTCTGTTGACTTCCCAGGGACATAGAAGGAAGCTCAACTGGAAGTGGAACAGCTGGGACTCAAACCAGCACTCTGATATGGGATGCTGGCATCACAAGCAGCAGATTAGCCTGCTGCATAACACTGGCCCAGGCTTTGTGATTTCTGAGTTCCTCCACAACTCTAGGGCTCTAACCCAGTTTAGGAGGCAAAGTTTCCAGTTGCTAGCTTTGAGAAGCCTATTACATGCAGAGACTTATGATTTTCAATTTGTCTACTGTGTTTGAGCCATATTCCCAGTGTCTTCTCACCTGGAGAGAAAAATGAGAATCCAGCCTGCATTTGCAAACCCTTTCGTTCATTACATTTATGCAGAAATATAAGTGAATAAATAATGTAGATATTTTGCTAAAGGAAATCACAATCCTTGAGATGAACCAATGCAATACTGGATTTCTCACAAAATCTCTAGGTTGGAAGGTACTTTGGGAAGTTACTGAGTCCAAGTCACTTCTCAAAGTGCTTGGCAAACAGAGCTGATTCTTTGGCCTTTCCTCCAACACTTCTGGGTAGAAGGGGTACTCTACTCCATGAGTGGCCAGTGCTGGCTGATGAAACGGGGCTCCTCTCTTTAGGACTTCTCTTGACCTCCTTCAAACTGTTCTTTGGGAAACCTGACAGAAAACAGTACATTTGATCTTTTTTAATCATTGTTTTCATCCCAACAGTATGTTTCAATTAGTCTGAAAATTTTTAAATGTATCTTTCAAAATGGGTACTCTTAGGAAAGATCACTTCCATAAGCAAATCTAAAAACTAATTTCAGGTACAATTATCTACAGGTAGTAGACATTAAGAATAATGAATAAATCAACAAGCTTCCACACTAATGAAAATGGAGGTTTCTATTTTATTCTTAATAGAGACTACTGGGTTACCATCAAGGTACATGGGTTTTGAAGTGAGGGGAAGAGAGTATCCAATGGATCTCAGAGAGAGAAATGATATCTCTGTTCCTCTCCCCAACCCTGGTCTGCAGACCAGAAGAACCATCTTAAATCACAAATCCTCTCAATGTTCAGACAGGACTCAGCATAGAATGAGTGCTCAGCAAATTCTCCAATGAACTCCCAGCAACAGAAAGAGCCCCAACTACTATTCCATCCAATCATTTCCCTCCCAGAAATACAAACGAGGAACAAGCCAGTGGTAGTCAGAGTCTAGGCCCAGGTACACTAAGTCCGATCTAAAAGGCTCCTAGAAGACTCCGTACTTGGATGCCCCCACAATCATCATCGCGTCTGCTGTTAATGCTCAAAATTACACTGATGCAATACTACAGCCTGCTATGGCACACATTTCCAAGCTTTCCCTTCTGAAGTGCCAAGTTCCACCTCCCCTGTTGCAAAAAAAAAAAAAGATAAATTACCCTCAACTCACACTGAAGTGTAAAGGACTACTAGCAGACGTTTCTAGAAAGCTATATAAAAACAACTTCAAACAAAGAATCATGTAGCTCCTACATTTCTGCTTCTCCAGGTGAGACAGTAGGTGTAGCTGATGAGACTGCCTATTTGTCTCCTCTGGAAACACAAAAACCAAGTTATAAAGGAATTCACATAGATTTCCATTCTTAAAGGCTGTGCAAGACCCACATCCAGAGATCCACATGGCACCCTTCGATTTGGTAGGAATTAGAGTGGACCAGCTCTCTAGTGCTTTGCAAAGATCTCTTACCCTGAAAGTTACATCCTGGGCAAGCTCCAGGATGTCTGAGTCAGGACCCATAAGACATTGATACTTTCTAAAAAGCCCTTGGCCAGCACCGCGGCTCACTTGGCTAATCCTCCGCCTGCGGTGACGGCACACCGGGTTCTAGTACCGGTCGGAGCGCTGGATTCTGTCCCGGTTGCTCCTCTTCCTGTCCAGCTCTCTGCTGTGGCCCAGGAAGGCAGTGGAGGATGGCCCAAGTGCTTGGGCCCTGCACCCGCACAGGAGACCTGGTTCCTGGCTTCGGATCGGCGTAGCGCACCAACCGTAGCGGGCATTTGGGGGGTGAACCAACGGAAAGGAAGACCTTTCTCTCTGTGGCTCTCTCACTGTCTAACTCTGCCTGTCAAAAATAAATAAATAAAAATAAAAAGCCCTTGGTTTATCCTAGAATGACACTTTCTATTCATAGCTTTGTTGACTAAACTATAAATCAACTACCTAAACTAGCAGGTGCTCCAAGAATATGGTCCAAGGCAGTACTTCTCAAATGTTAACACATAAATGAATCACCTGGGAATCATGTTGTAAATACAGGTTCTGAATAAGTGGGTCTTGGGTGGGGCCTAAGATTTTGCATTTCTAATAATCTTTCCCAGGCGATGAACGTGCCAGTGGTCCAAGGATCATCCTTTGAATAATGAGCTCATTCCCAAATGTACTGGGCATATGAAGTCCAATAAGCCATTTATAACAGGCACAACCCCAGGCCACCAGCTTCAAAGGTTTTGATTCAGCAAATTTGAAGTGGGTCTACAGTATTTAAGGGTCTATATATTTAATAAGCTACCCCCCCAACAGATTCAACAGAAGAGTTTAGTGGATGGTATGCTTAAGGAGCTACTGATGTAGAAAATCTTGTTGAGGCTGTGTGCCATGGCCTATTACAGGGAAGGAGAAACTCTCTTGGCTTCCACTTCTCTAAATCACTCAGTACAAGAGGCCCCCAAATTTAAGCACCTCAAAATTAGCTGGAGGGCTTGCCAAGCCACAAAATGGTAGGTGCTTCCCCCAGAGTTTCTGATTCAGCACATCTAGAGTAGGGTCCAAGATGGCACACTGCTAACAAGTTTCAAGGTGTTGCCTGTGTTGCTGGTCAGGAGACTACATTTGGAGAACCGCTGATCTAGTGAAACATAAATCATTTTAAAATCAAAGGAGCTTTTCCATCCATCCCCATCAGAATATGTCCTTAGGGGTATGGGCTGGTGGCTGTCTTTTTATTAAACAGCTCCTTTAGTAATCCTGAGTAGATAATAGAGCTGAACAAATATTCTCAGGAACTCAGATGGACATGTAGGACTCACCAGGTCCAGGGGTCCCAGACACAATGTGCCTTCTACTTCTAATCCTCAGGCCCAAATCCAAGGAAAGACCTAACCATTGCTGAGTGGTAAGAAAACTCCTACACAGGATGATGGAACCCCATTCTCCTTTTCAGTCCTCAAAGAAAAGGAGGTCGTGGCTTCCTCCATGGCCCACACCACCTCCAACCTGGTTGAGCACCATCGTTTGTTAGCCCCCATAAGGGAAGCCTTAGCTTAGCAGAACCGCTTAACTGTATGGAAACCAGGGTGACACTCGATATTGGCTGAGCACCTCCTGAAATTCCACAAGACAAGGAGAGGAGAAATGAGCCCTCTTGTTTCAAGGACAAGAACACATTCTTCTTGGACCTGCAGTAACAGGAAGTGTGGCTCCCTCTCCTATAAAACAGCTCCAGACCCTCAAAAGCAGATTCTTGTCAATATCTCAAGGACAACTTTATCCAGAAGAAAGGAGAGATCACTGCCAGAAAGACACAGCCTGGAGAAGTATTTCAGGGAAGAGGCAGCAGCCAGAGAACAGCTGCCCCAGGCAGACAGCACATCCGCTGAGGGTGAGTACCAGGGAAGCGGAGGCTTAGAAGTCCAACTGGGGTTCAGCCTGGCCTTGTGGACTCCATGGTGGTGAAGTCGTTGAGTCGCATGCATTCTGGTTTTATTGCTAAGTATTGACTTTGTTCTCTGCCCCTCTTGCCTTATACTGCTCTGAGCTATGAAGTAACACCAGACAATTGGTTTCTGATGCAGCCTAGGCTCCCAGTTCTCAGGCTGCTGCCTACATGAGACCTTGACTGACCCAACCTCTGGGACAATTTCCAGGCAGTGACCCATCTTATTTGAGGTGATGTGACACCAGGGGAGGCAGAAGCAGATCAAGTTCTAGCTGTTTTTAGTACAATTTCCATCTCCAATTTTTTGTCCCTCTTGTCAACTACACGTGCTAATGTCTGATAATGAAACTGCATGTAGGCCCTAGAAATACTGTTAATATAATTGTAAAGCAACACTGATGATCATCATAGCTAACATTTTCGAGACTCAAGTGGTTGAGGTATTTTAATGCCATTTTAGAGATAAGAAATGGAGGCTTGGAAAGCTTAGGTTATACACAAAACTATTCTCATCTAACCTGGGTCCATCTGCCACCAAAGACAGTAGCTATGCCCCACACACCGTTGTTTCTCCCCTTGCTACTGCATCAAAATGGCAGAATAGCACTCAACGCAGGAAGGAGGAAAAACAGCTCTGCCAATTGAGTCATGTTCCCAAGGAGATGAAGGACACATCCAAGACTTGGGATTGGTACACAGGATGGGGGCTTTGTTGGATGCATGTCTACACTTCGGCAGCAGCTACTGGGGCATCTGTCAGGCCTGTGAGTGGGGCCAAAGGAACTATCTTCTATGCCTCACATCCAGCTGATACAGGAGCAAGGCTGGGTATGTCTCAACCTTCAACTCATATCCAACGCAGGATCAAGTGCCAGACTCCTTTGCAAGACCTGTTCATTTCTCCTTCATCTGTACCCTGCTGATTGTCTAGAAGCTTAGAAAAGACCTTTGAAGTTAACATGGTTATGCCTGTGGCAGAAGCACACAGAGGGACGAGAAACCAGGCCAGGAACTTCAGAATGTGCAATCAAACAGAAACCTCTCCAACATTTGCAGCACTGAAGCATTCAAATAACATAATTTGACAATTTTTTGCCTGGATCAAGGATGTGAAGTCATTTAAGGAGCTTCCACTAATCTTAAAAAATAACATGTGTGATTTGATCCATGCAAGGAACCAGAGTACCTGACGATTCCTCCGCCAGAGGCTCCACACTTCCATGAGGTATCGACAAAGACCCAAGGGTGAGTTATGGGGGAGAGCACGACCACCTCAGGCACTTGCAGAAGCGGTGGGAGCCAGCTAAGTTAAGATCAATGATTTCCTTGATTGCCTGGCTTCCCCTTCTCGTAAGCTTGGTCTCCGTCTCAATTTCTATTCCTATCGGCCAGAAAAATAAAGATTGTTTACAGAGCTGAAATAACACCTGCTTGGTTTATCTTATTTTAGAAACAATAAAAGCTAGGGAGTTGGAGGGATTAAGGAGGAAAAAAATCAATTGTGTTCTTTCATGTTGGGAACATTAAAAAATAAGTCACCCGGCTACCTGCTCTAAGGCCCAATTTGGCTCTCCCATTACCCAGGGCAATTTCCAATTTCATTCTGCAACTTCCCAAGGTTTAAGCTTGACTGAACCACAACTGAGTGCCCTTGACAGATTCCAAGAAACTTTTTCTGGTCAGTTTTTAATAATTCCAGACCAGGAAGCTGTTGCTAAACATGCAGGAAAAAACAAACAAACATGGAAACATTTGCTTTGGTAAGCACTGTCAGTAGCCCGAGTCTGGCTGAACAGTTTTACGTGGTTCCAAGTGTTTTACACCTTGTTATTTCACAGCATCTTTAAAATCTGCAAGGCAGATTTTACCATTAGACAGATGTGAAGGTTGAAACTAAAAAAAAAAAAAAAAAAAGTAAGTTGAATGACCCCAAGTCACAAGGACAATGCAGTTAGATTAGTAGCAAAGTTTCCTGTCTTAATGAAGCACTTTAAAAAAAATTATTTATTTATTTGAAAGGCAGGGTGAGAGACACACAGAGAGAGAGAGAGAGTCAAAGAGAGAGATCTTCCATCTACTCATCCCTGTATTTGGGCTGGCAGCTTCCTGCAAAGTTACATGCTAATGGGCACTCTTTCTGCACTACCATGCATTTGCAGAATGCCACCCGCCCAACCATAGGAAGCGTTTCACCAGATAAGACAGGCAGGTCCCCAAGGCTGTAAGGAGACCAGGAGCAAGCTCGGCAGGAAGCAGAATGCTGCATTCTTTCCTCCCTGGCTACTTTGCCCTACAGAAGGGTATCTGAAAGAGGACTGAGCAGTTCATCACAGACTCCACGATTGGCACACCACAGCCCCTGCCCACCCTCATTGACGTTGGGCCTCATACTACCCACTCCCTGACTCGGGATCTCCATCTGTAGCGAGGGAATCCCAAAGACCCTAAAGCAGTGTTGCCACCCTGTTTGGAAAAAAGATCTCTTTTTGTCAACCCGTGTGTGTCTTGGTAGTTGGTCATACTCATACCATGATTTATCACTGAGAAAAAGCATTTCACAAGGGATTACATTTTCCTAATCATACAGCTTCCAAGTCCACTTGACAAAAGGTAGTATAGATGCACACAGGAGAGAATGGCTCACGTCAGGAGACACAGGGAGCAGGCAGGGACACGCAGATGGGACATCCTGCCCACGAGACTCCAGTGCCAGGGCCGGCTCCCAGTACCATGAACAGCTGCTTGTCACCTTGGCTGCCCAGGGAGGAACACTCACGAGGTTTCTTCTCCAGCAGCTTCTCTAAGAGCACAAGCTGGGGAGGGGGAAGCTAAAGAGATAATGGGGAGGGGGGAGTGGGGTTCAGAGAGGACCCTCTGGTGGTTTTCCATAACGAGGTGGTTTCATTCTGAAACCTGGTGTCCAACAGTGCAGTCTGTGGGCTGTTTCTTAGCCTTGGCACCAGTTCTTTTCACTCTGAAACACCTCAAACTCACCCCCTGGGATCCCCCAGATGAGCAGTCCTATATGGGGACCTGTGTGGCATCACAAAGTGACTTTGTCAGAAAGGTCAGTGTGCCAAACACCCATACCTCCTTGGCTCTGTGCTGAGAAACATCCCCTCGTTGTCGCTCTCAGGAGGAACCTTATGGTTCGGGGAAGAGTTCCCAACGGACCTACTTTACCACAGCTCCTATTTCTCTGCAGACTACCTCAGGAAATCGGGATTTCAAAAGTCACATACTGGAAAATGCTAACTTCAAGTCTTCTCAGATCAGATCCTGCCAAGTGGAAGGCAAGGCTGATAAGGGAGGAAACAGGAGGCGAGATCTTACCATTCCTTGGTGCTACTAGGCAACAAACTCAGCACATTATGGTCCTTCTCATTTAATTCTCTCACTAACTTTATAAGGCACATATTAATGCCCACCTCCCCATTTTGCAGTGAGGAAGCTGAGGCTCAGAGAAAGCAGTTAACTTTCCCAAGCCTGTAGAGTTTATCATTAGAAGCACACCTGGTGTAGCGGGGGGTGTGGGGAGCAGCGCTGTGGCAGCAGGTTAATGCCCTGGCCTGAGGCTCTGGCATCCCATATGGGTGCCTGTTTGAGACCTGGCTGCTCCGCTTCCAATCCAGCACTCTGCATGGCCTGGGAAAGCAGTGGAGGATGGTCCAAGTGCTTGGGCCCCTGCCTCCGCATGGGAGACCCAGAAGAAGCTCCTGGCTTCAGATCAGTGCAGCTCTGGCCGTTGCGGCCATCTGGGGAGTGAACCAGCAGATGGAAGACCTCTCTCTCTCTTTCTCTCTTTCTCTCTATCTCTCTCTCTCTCTGCTTCTCCTCTATCTGTGTAACTCTTTCAAATAATTAAATAAATCTTAAAAAAAAAAAAAAGAAAAAGAAGCACACCTGGAGCTGACCTGCAGCCTGTACCGTTTCCACAGGGCTATTGCCACCAATAAGGAAGCCACCATGAAGGGGACTGTGGTCCTTTGCCGAATTTGTGCCACATCACCAATCAACTGATCAGTCTTCAGACCTGTCAGTTCATCCCTTTCCATCAGTGTGAAAATGACAACAGACACATGGTGTGAAAAGTATGTGCAAGGAGGCTGCCATTAGCCCAGACCCTCTCCATAGCACTAACATTAGCCTCTGGCCAGAACACCAAAAATACGTCCACCAAAAGCAAGGTTTCTGGATACAGCAACTCTAACCCCTCATCCTGAGGATTCTAGGCTCCTTTCTCCTCCCTGAATACTCTATGCTTGTCCTACCTTAGGGCCTTGCACAAGCAGTTTCCTCAGATTTCAATGCTCTTCTTCCACCTTTTCACTGGCTACATTTTGGTCATTACATGGCTCAGATCGGAGATATGTTCTTCGATCTCTGATCTCCCTGACAAATGTTCTCAAGATCCCCAAAACTTTCATTAAAGCATTTTTCAGATTTTATAGTTCATCTTGCATCAGTGTTAGTCTTATATCTGCCTTCCCAGCTAGGCTGTAAATTCAGAAGGGCCAAAGGCCATATTTGTTTCTCTACCAATGTCCCCAGTACACAGTCAATCATCTGTGAACATATGTTGAAGTTATAACTGCCTACCTCACTGAACCAGGAGTGAAGTACAGTAGACCTACCTGACTGAACCAAGCACCTTAGTGAAGTACAGTAAACCATTTATTCATCCATTTATTCTTCAAATATGAGAGGTCTTCCAAAAGCTCACAGAAAATATATATTATGAAAAAATGTGCAGATTGCAAAAAAAGTTTACATCAAAATAAATGTATCTTTTAATTCTGTTTTCCATGGATTGTTGAAGTACCTTCAAATATGCCAGTCACTACGCTAGAACAGATATACCCTCATACAACCTGCAGAAACTGATGGCTACCCTACTTCTAGAGCCAGATGCACCTGCAATGAAGCTGCTGGCAAACTAGTCCTACCCAAAGAATTTGCAATCCACAACCCTTGCAGCCTAGGCCAATGAGATACTCTCAGATACTCCCAACATGGATTACAACTGATGCAGCTATATGGACAGTCACTAAAGTACCTACCAGGAGCCAAAGCCAAGGCAGCATAGCTGACCACCCATAGGGCACATCACCAATAGGAAGTCTTTTACCATGGAAGCCACCCTAAATAATTGGCAGAAGCAACTGACCCACCAGATGCAAAAACTGAATACAGACACACAAGAAACATGAAAAAACAAGGTAAAATGAACACAATAACTCTCCAGTAACACACCACAAAGAAGTGAAAATCAAAGCATTGCCCAGCAGAGAATTCAAAATAATGACTTTTTAAAAAATAATGAGATACAAGAGAACACAGATAGATAATTCATGATATGAATGAGAAATTCAGCGAAGAGATGGAGGTCACCAAAGAAGAACCAATCAGAAGTCTTGGAACTAAAGAACTGAATAATGACATTAAAATACAGTTGAGAGCCTCAACATCAGAATTGAGCATGTGGAAGAAAGAATTTCTGAAGAAAAGGCTTTCAAAATAGCCCAAACCAAAAAAAAAAAAAAAAAAAAAAAAGAGGAAAAAATAAAGAAAACCTTCAAGATTTACAGAACACATTAAGTGAGTAAATACTCATTTTATGAGTGTTCAAGACAGAGAAGAGAAGGACTAAGGCATGGAAAACTTTACAAATCTTGGGAAACACAAACATCCAAGTTCAAAAAGCGTAAAGGAACCCTAAGAGATTCAACCAACAAAGGCCCTTTTTCTAAGGCATAGTATAATCATACCATCAAGAATATAAAAGAGATAATTCTAAAACCAGCAAGAGAAAAGTAACAAACCATTTATAAGGGAATTCCCACCAGATTAATAGCAGACTTCTCAGTAGCAAACTTACAGGCCAGGAGAGTATGGGATGAAATATTTAAAGTCCTGAACAGAAAACCACTGCCAGCCAAGAATACAACACCCAGCAAAGTTATCTTTCAGAAATGGAGAAAAAAAGAATCTCTATGACAAGCAAAAACTAAAGGAATTCATCACCACCAGATAGGCCCAAGGTCAGAACTTAAAGAATAACTACCACTGTGAAACATGCAAAAACACAAATTACAACAGTTCAGCACATACACAAAAAAGAAAAATCTAATGATTCCTGTTCTCTTTTTCTTTTCTAGATTTGATTTGCTATGTATATAGTGGAGGGTTTTTTATTTTTTCCCACCTGTATGTATTAAGATTAAAGTTCAGTAATTTTTCTCTTGTACTAGCTAGGTTTCAATATCAGGTGATGTTTGTATTTAAAAAATGAGTTGGAAAGAAATTTATCCTTATCTATTTTCTGAAAGTATGCATTATTTTGCTATTATTTCTTCTTTAAATGCTTAGTAGAATTTACCAGCAAAATTATTTTAGCCTTTAGCTGTCTCTGGGGAAAGAGTTTTTAAGTGAATCTAATCTCTTAAATACAGATAGAGTTATTCAAAATTTTTTGTCTTTTTATTCTAGTCTTCTGAATTTGGCTTTTTGAGTAAATATGTGTATTTCATGTAAGTTGCCAATTTTTTTGGCATAAAATTGTTTGACTTTTTTTTTTTTTTTTTGACAGGCAGAGTGGATAGTGAGAGAGAGAGAGACATAGAAAAAGGTCTTCCTTTTTGCCATTGGTTCACCCTCCAATGGCTGCTGCAGCCAGCACATCACGCTGATTTGAAGCTTGGAGCCAGGTGCTTCTCCTGGTCTCCCATGCAGGTGCAGGGCCCAAGGACTTGGGCCATCCTCCACTGCCTTCCCGGGCCATAGCAGAGAGCTGGCCTGGAAGAGGGGCAACCGGGATAGAATCCGGCGCCCCAACCGGGGCTAGAACCCAGTGTGCCGGCCCCCCAAGGTGGAGGATTAGCCTATTGAGCCACGGCACCGACCAAACATCTCTTAAAACAATTAAAAATAGAGCTACCCTATGATCCAGTAATTCCACTATGGGGTATATATCCAAAGGAAATGAAATCAGTAGGTCAGCAAAAGAACTGCACTTCCATGTTTACTGTGTCACTACTTATAATAACTGAGATACAGAATCAACCCAAGTGGCCATCAGCAGACGAATGAAAAAGAGAAACATGGGATATGTATACACAAGGGAAGGACATTCAGCCACTAAAAGAGTGAAATCCTGTCATTTCCAACATCATGGGTCAACCCAGAAGACACTTTCTTAGGTAAAATAAGCCAGGCACAGAGAGACAAAAACTGTATGATCTCACATACAGTTTTATATATGCAGGATCTAAAACAGTTGACCTCATAGCAGTGGAGGATAGGCTAGTGGTTACCAAAAGCTGGGGAGAGAGAGAGGAGAACATGGAAGAGATTGGTGAATGGGCACAAGGTCACAGTTAGATAGGTACGACAAATTCTGGTGTTCTATTGCAATGTAGGGTGACTACAGTGAACGGTAACATATTGGCTGAATATTTCAAAATAGGTAGAAGAGAAAACTTTCAATGTTTTGCCACAAAGAAATGATAAATGTTTTAAGTGAGGGATAAGCTAATTGCCCTAGTATGATATACATGGATCAAAATATTACACTACATCCCATGAGATATATATATATATATATACATATATAATGTTCCAATCAAAAATAAAATAAAACTAAAGAAAGCACATCAATTTTACCTATAAGCCATAGTAAATCTTGGATTTTTACTAAAAGTGATAGGAACCCTCCAGAGCAGAGGTCAGCAAACTTTTTGTTCTGTAAAGAGACATATTCAGTATTATAGACTTCACAAGCCATATAAAGTCTCTGTTGCACATTCTTCTTTACTTGTGTCTGATGTTGCTTCTAATGTTTTGAAAATGTAAAAATTATTTCTAGCTCTCAGGGCAAGCAGTTTCTGACTCCTAAGCTAGAGGGTTCTGAGTACCGGACATGATATGACTCAGGTCTTGGTTCTCTGCACCCAGGAAAACTCTGACACATTCTTGAAAGAGAGTATTCACAACTAACAACACTCTTATTTGGGGGATTTATTGAAGGGGCTGGCTGTGACAGTAGATGTAACACTGGCTAGAAGACAGCCACCTGCTGCCTTCAGAGTTGGAACTCACTTTAGCATGATGGTGCATACAACTCCAGCTCCTGACTGAGAAGGCACGACTTAGGCCTTCTGAGGGCGTGGTTTGTCCTAGTGGCATCTCAGATGGTGATGTAACCCCAGGGTTTCCACATCAATGACCTGTGTCAGAGATGAACAGGATTTGTATGCTGTGGGCCAAGCCTCCTTGGGCCCCTTTTCCACTTGCCATCCCTCTACATTTGAATTCCGGGCCCTGGTACTCTCCTCAGCTCTTCTCCCTGTCTGGGCTCTGCTCTGGCCTTATTTGCCACCTATCTCCATGGGTGACCTTCCTGGCCTCTTACTACTTCTCTCTCTCTCTCCTTCTTCTCCCAGTTAAAACATTTTCAGCCAAAATAGATCCTCTCCTCTGTCAGGCCTTCAATTTTCCTCTCCGATCAACATTTCAGATTTGCCTTGAAGAGGGTCTGAGGCAGGGCCTATTCTTTTGTTCCCATCATGTGCTACCAAGCCCCCTCCTGCACAATCCTCTCACTGTCTCTTTCTGTGCTTTGGGGTATGTTGTCCTAGAGTTTGACTTTTCCAAAGATTAATGGCCAGATCTGATTTTTTTTTTTTTAGTCTACACTTCACTTGGTATATAATGAAGGCATAAGAATATTTGCTAAGTGGAACTCTTGTACTCCTATTTCTTTTCTCTCTAAGCTGGCTCATCCCTTCTGTGTCTTACCTCTTTCCTGAAGTTAACCAATTTGCGAATCTATGAGATCCTCACACAATACTTTTTTCTTCATTGTTGCACCTTCCTATTCCTGGAGAATATGCATCATCCTTCATCTAAGGCAGGTTTTCTGACTACCTTTCAATTTAGCCAATACAGTGGGTGATTTAGCTAACCGTATCTTACCTGGCATACAGGAAGTAGTGAGTAATAATAACACAGCCAAGCAATCTTATTATCTGAGACTTCCACTAAATACTTGGGAAATTCTAGAAAAATCAAAGATCGCTGGGGATGCATGTGCACGCATAGCCCTGTGTGTGTGTAGGGTGGCGAAAGAGGGATATCGTTTTGATCTAGCCTTCTAGGGACAGCAGACAGTGCAGGAATCTTTCTCTTTACATGCTCCCTAGGGAGTTTTCAGTGCCAGGCTTTGACCTCTCTCATTGTTTTAAATCAGAAGCACTCTGGTGTTTGGGCAGGTTTCAAAATCATCATAAGAGAGATGTGCATAATTTTTCTTTTTTTTTTATTTACCCAGGCACATGGGTTGCATGATCTTGTGGAATTTGTAGCTGGAGAAACCCATTAGTGATAGGCACCATGATGAACCGATCTGAGTATTTATTTAACAACACTGCAGATTAATAAGTCACCACTTCCAAAGTCGAAAGCCATTGTCACATTAATTCATTTGTGCACACAAGATGTCCGCTGCTCCTAAGGGTGCAAATAATAGCTTTGCCAATATGAAAGCAAAACATAATTACTCAACAATAAACACACTGTACACTGGTAACAGCTGCTATCAACAGCATGTTGGAAGCCAAAACAAAGGAAGTATTACAGGATTTTTTTAAACCCCTGCCTATCATTCTCATGGAGGTAAAGTTAGTTTTTGTTTCTGTCACAGCAAGTGTGACTAAACAAAAAGTATTTTACTCAGTTAATATTTCACTCTTGCTTTTAGGTCAGAAAAGAAGCTTGGCCTCATTTTTTCTAGCCAGAAAGTGGGAGGATGAATTTTAAAGAATTATTTAGAAGATCTTTAAGACAAATCTATTATATTAAGCATGTAAGGATTTTATACTTTTCTACCTGGATATTGTAGAACTACCTTTGATAACTGCTTTACTCTGGCTGTGAATTTTATATAAGCCTTCTAGATAAACAGAAGCCTACATAGCAATGGCTGATCACCATTTAAACCAGAAATCTTGTCCAATATCCTAATTGCAGAGAGAAATTGTGGGAAATATAGTCTGTTTGGGGGAGTTCCCCTATACACACACATATATATAGCCCCAAGAATGTCAGCACAACTCCAGGAAAAATGTGAAGGGGAAAAAATCTCACTCTTTCAGCACCTCAAACACATGCTACATAGATATACAAACCTTTCCTTATATTCCACCTATCTCTACCTGACTGATTTTGGTGGGCCTCCAGATGCCAACACTTTTAGGTCACCTCAAGAGAAGCTACTTAATCCCTCTGAGTCTCGATGTCTTTATTCATAATTGGGCAGATAACTATAGTACATCCATCCTTCCAGGGTAAGGACAAAGTGAGAAAATACATGTAAGAGTCCTGGATATACTTGGTGCATAGTAAGTTTTTAATAAGTGCAAGTATTTTTATTTTACTATTATTAGCAGCTAAGTTCCTCTAAGGCAGAACCTCACCAATGCCTGCCTTTCTTTGATTTGTCCCAAGTGATCTCAACATCAGACTGGACCTATTAGCTTCCATAAAGCCCCAATCTTTACCAAATAGTCTGATCTGTGGCCTCGTCCAGGGGAGTACCAGGAGGTTCATGGGTTACCCTGTTTGACTAGCAGTTTTCTCCCCTTCAATGGTCATTGCAAACATTATTGTTGGGTTCACCGCTAACTGTCTAGAGTGGAGAAGAGATTTGAGATCCTGGTATCTGAATATGCAGAGAATTCTGAAGACACTTATTAACCTATAGTAACAACAGGTAAGTTGTCCTCAACTCATTTCAACATACTCTACCCCCATCCTGCAGGTCTGAAGGAACTTCTGGATGTTTCCATACCTACTCCCATCCGCAGCCTCATGAGGCTCTACCTCCTTCCCCTTCACTTCTGCCCCCAGGAAAGAAACAACTGTCTGTGGCTGCAGTTTCCCAAGAAGCTCTGAAGAATCATCTCTGGAACCCTTGAAGGGTACACAGAGCTCACGTTTCCAGAGAGAACATATCCACTCTCTTACTAACCTTGAACCATTGCATAATCCAGCAGTGGCAGGCTCACTGTGTACTTAGAGGTCCTGGAGGCAGTAACAGAGAAGGAGCTTAGGGAACATAAATGGGTTCCATTGTTGAAGAACTAAGAGGCTCCACTTACAAATTTGGGAAGTAACAAAGTAGAGACGAAAAGTAAACAGACTTTGAAGGCAGGTAGATGTGGGTACTGTTCTCAGCTTTTCCAACCACTCCATTATGCACAGCATGGTCCTTGGCCTTTGAGCCTCCGTTCTGTGTTACATGACAGTAACCAGAGAATGAATTTGCTCTGCTCCAAGACACAAGTAATCCTGAGGGCTGCCCCGTTTCCCTGCTGAGCCTGGAGGGCAGCATTACTCTGTGGGAGTGCAGCATTACATGTTGCCTGGAGAAGTACAAAGGAAGAACCAGCACCCGTACACAAAACAGACTGGAAATGATGCACACTGGAGGTGAAGCAAAATATAGAGCTCATTTTCCTGTCTGCTATCTGCTGGGGAGTCCCTCAGTGTCCACCCATTGAAGAGGCCACCAGGCTTGTCCAGTGGCTCCACACAACCCCAGGCAGAGGCTCACACTTGTGCAGTGGCTCACCCCTGGCAGATGAAGAGTCACTCTCCTGGATAAACACAGACTTCTGTGTGGAGCCAGTCATGTCTCCCCTCGGGTTGTAGTAATGAGCTCGGAAGTTTAGAAGGACTTTAAGCAGGAGGCAAGGAGAATACAATGTCTATTTAGTGTTTAATTTAGAGGTTCATTTAAAAATCAGAAAGCATTCACCTCTACTCAAAAATGGCCCATTCTAGGTTAAATTCTTAATTATTCTGGAAAATGCAAATGAGAAGCTATAAATACTGAGTCGGGGAATAATCACGGTCTGCACAGTGTAAATTCAAGTCAATCGGTAAAGGGGGAAAGAAAATCATTTGCCTCTGACATTAAATCCAGCTGTTCTTTAAAGCCCGTTTTCCCTAGCCGAGGATTTTACATTTGCTATGACCAAACTGTCTCCAAAACCTTCTGAGTTTAGACAATGCTTAATCTGAACGCCTAATAGTTCATTCTTCTCTAACACCACTGAACACTTCCATTAAACCCAAGTTATTATTATCAACATTATGAGGCCTGTCAGAAGCAAGCCCATTGTTCAAATGAATTGACCTCTACTACAATTGACCTTAACATTGCTCAACTGTTTGACAGTCAATTATCTCATGATCTCCCTTCAAATGGGCCTCATTGCTGAAATAACTAATCCATTACGGAGGGAAGGTTATTTTAATAGCTGAGCAGAGAGTTGCTTTTTGTAGTCTCCCCATGAGCATATATTGTGGAACCACTTGTAGCCCTCCGTCCATCTGACATGAGAAAGGAATCATGCCAGATCCATGTCTCAGGAGAGAAAAATAAATAACAGAAGATTGGTTGGGACTCAGTTATTCCTGAGATGATGTCATCTCTTAAAATATAGCAGCTCTTGGAGACACAGACATATCCCACTGTACTTCTGACTGTGCAACACAAGAGGAAAAGAGGATAAGGGAGACTTAAGCAACTAATTAAAAACATCCCAGCCACACAGGAGGCCAGGGAAGAGCTCTGAATCCCTCCCTTGCTTCCAGACTCTATGGCAATGTCTCTTAAAGAGAAAGGTCAGATGACTCAGGCATAGGCCTTTGTGCCACCACTTTTTAGAGTGATATTGGGCAAGTTGCCTATCTTTGGTAAACCTCAAGTTCTTTATCTGTATATGGGGATAATAGTATCCATCAAATAAGGTTGCTTTGAGGATTAGATGACATAGAAAGAACCAGGAGAGAATTAGCCCAGAAGTTGGAATAGTACTATTATTATACTGCATATAGTAATAGGTATCCATAGTACTATATTAGTATAATATTATATGTAATATATACACTATAGTATTACTGTAATATCCAAATAGTATTATTACAATCAACAGAAAGGCAAGTTTTCTCCTTCTAATTACTTTGAGAGTTGACTTTTCTACCAAGTATGTGACCCTTGAGCATCTTTCTGCCTAGATGGAGAACCTGGCATTGAAAGACTCAATGGTAGGGCTTTTCCCAGGCCATGAAAGAGACCTAATAAAACAAGACAGTTAATAAAAACAATGAGTGCCTCATAAATCAGGAAATTAAGTATTTCTCCATTAAACCAGACTCAGCCCCCACATTTATGGGCTATTGGAAACCTTGCTGCCTCTGGAGAAGCTCAGAGCAGATCTGCTGAAGGAAACCCAGTTGGCCCTACCTGACAGGTCACAGGCTGTAACAAAAGCGTTGAGGGGGCTTTCCTGCTGTCCCATTCCTATCACTTTGGCGGGCAGTGCTCCATAATTTATGTATGGTTTGTCTCAGCCCCCTATGATTGCTGAAATCTTAACTCATGTCTGCCAAACCCAGGACACTTAAAGGAAGTCTTGGCTCCTATGCCCACATAATACAGCAGGATCCAGGCCAATTTGGGGAGGGAGACAAATTGAAAGAATAAAAAGCAAAGGGAATGAGAAAGGAACAGCATTTTCAAGGGCTCACCTCCATGTTCAGTAATCTTTAAAACTCTCTAATAACTCTATTTTGCCCTTATAGCCATGTTGGGAAATGCAGTTCACTAATCTCCAAGAGGCAACAGGACAGACCCCCCCAAAGGTATCCTGTGACTTCATTGCAATCACCCATGACCAGAAGCCAGATTTCCTTCAACTGTAATCCAACACTTCCAGTGGATTTCCTACTCCAGGTCAACTCTGGAATGTCACCTGGACTCTTCAGGAGCCATGGCATTCGCTGCCAGTGCCCAGGGGCTCAGGTTGAGGTCTTGGGATGACTGCAGGGTTGGTGCAGAGCAGAGCTCTCCAAGTGACTGAGGGGAGGATGGGTCCAGTCAGAGCAGTACCTGGGCCTAGTCCCTGAAGGTCTGAATACCAAGGGCGCCAGTGGTGCATTGAAGACCGCTCCTACAGGCTCCCTAGTGCCTATTGTCCTCATCCTGTCTCAGACCAAGTTCAGCGAGCACAGTGTGAGTATTTTATGCCATAAACATCACTGAACATCACAAATCAGCAACATTTTTTTCAGCATTTACTGGCATACCACTAAGGTAGCTCACCGTTTATTTGTTCATTCATCAAGCATTCTTGGAGCATTCACTCTGGGCCAAGCACTATGCAAGTGACTACGGATATGAAAATGAATAAGGAGTCTCATTCACGTGTGTATTTTGTTCTGTCATGGAGTTAACTTGTGGCAGTAGGGTGGGTAGGGTCTTACCAAAGTAAAGATATCACTTTGCTTTTTGCTGCCAGCTTTGATAATAATAAGGTTGCAAGAGGATCTGAAATTCTAGACTAGCATGAAAGTGGGCGTGCTATGTTCAAGCTTACAGAGGCTCTATTTTTATGAACGGTCTTTCTGGCTTTCTAGTGTTGGACATGTACGGAAAATACTGCTCAAGTAACTACCCTCCATGGATTTCTCACCTAAAAATGACCACAAGTTTTTGAAGTTTATAGGGTCTCTCAGAAATCTTAAGGTATTCCCTCCTCTTTCCAACTTGAGCAGTGTCCTATCACAGGCACTCATGAGCGATCCCCAGGACTACTGGTATAACCTCCTAATTGATATCCTTGCTCCCAGCCCACATCATGATGCTGCTACCTAAGAAAACTTCCTCTTTTTCTATGTAAAAACAAAAATTACCTTAGCAATATTAAAGACTTGGAAATACTTAGAGATAAAGACTTGGATGAACAACAACAAAAAAAACATCTCTAATTTCATCACCCAGGGATTTTTCTGAATATTTAACATAGTAGCGTGCTGATAGATGTTGAATAAATAGTTCTATGCTTTAAAAAAAATCTCTTATTTATAGTATTTGCCAATTTCCATGATAAACATTTCCATTTGGCTGATTTCAGGCTACTGACATACAGTATCACTGAATACAGACTTGGAAAGAGATTCTAACAAATTGGTTCTTGCAAGTTCATAGGAGCTGAGCGCAACACATCACTGTAAGATACACATACAATTTTAAATAAAATGTGGAAATCCTACATCTTACAACCCTCTCTCTTTAAAGTCCTTTCATGCCAATGAATATACACCACTGGTATAATTTTAAATAGCTGCATAGTATTCTGTTGTATCAATGCATAACTGACTCATCAGAACCCATACAAGTCTGATTTTTGTTAGTATAAACAATGCTATGATGAACATAATTGCAGTTAATTCTGTATAAACAAAGCAATGGTTCAAGTTCAGAACTTTGGTTTTCATCTCCTTAAATACCTGGGATGCCTCTCCTGGGATCATCCACAAACCTCAGTTCCTTCAGAGTGTCCAGTGTCCTTGGCTTGCTCAGAGTCTCCTAGTCCTACAAATTGACATTTAAACTTACACAGCATGGCTCCACTCTCTCCTCGAAGGTACTATAAATCACAGCAGTCTGCATAAGTCTCCACACACTGTCTCTCTGACTTCTGAAAGCTCCTTCTCTTCTCCATCATTCCCTGCCCATTCTTTAAGACATGCTGGGCAGTGATTGCCTTCCCTTAGTCTCTCAGCACTGCACACACACCTCTGTTATAGAACCTAAACAACATCTATGATTTTTTTTATTTATTTGACAGGTAGAATTACAGACAGTGAGAGAGAGAGAGACAGAGAAAAGATCTTCCTTTCATTGGTTCACTCCCCAAATGGCTGCAACGGCCGGAGCTGCACTGATCCGAAGCCAGGAGTCAGGAGCTTCTTTCTGGTCTCCCACGCGGGTGCAGGAGCCCAAGAACCTGAGCTATCATCCACTGCTTTCCCAGGCCACAGCAGAGAGCTGGACTGGAAGAGGAGCAGCCAGGACTAGAACCAGCACCCATATGGGATGCCAGCGCTGTAGGCGGATTAACCTAGTGCACCACGGTGCCAGCCCCAACAATACCTATGATTAAAAATCACGCATATTTGTCTACTCAAAACATTCATGACCCCCTTGAGGATATGATAGTAACTAAGTCTTCCTCATCTTCACATCCATAGCAATTAGTATCATCCCTGGAGCGGAGCTGAAGCTTAATAAATGGCTGTTGAACAAAATCCATTACGTATCTTTCCAGCTGGCCTCCTCTGCAGCATTTGCTTTCTAATAAGAACCATGGAACTGTCCCTGACAGAAGAGAAGATCCTTATTGCCAGGTTTGAGTACGGCTCCTAGCTCGGCCATGGCCACCCACCAGAAGGCTCTTCTAGAAGCCACTGAATATGCTGGCCTTCAGAGATTCACCTGGCTTCTCTGAACAAGGGCAACCCCAACCAAAGAATTGCAAAGGTTCTTCCATCAGTGTAGCCTAATTTGGCCAATATTCTAGAGGCACTGATAATGAGAATCATGGCTACAATTTAACAGGCACTGTGCCAGGCACTGTGATCAAGAGTTAACATTTAACTTTCACTTTTCATTTGATTCTCACAATAATCTGTTGAAATATTCATTCGTATCATCCCTAAGGTAATGGAGACCAGGAAGTAAGATCGGACTTAAGGAGATTAAATAATTCGATCAAGGTCACACAACTTATAAATTGCTATACCTCCCAATACCTTAGTGATGGTTATTTAAATTCTTTCAAGACAGAGCAAGGATAGATGTCACAAACTGGAGGCTCAACCAAATATCTAGATAAGGAGATCAACAACCACAAGTTTCCTAGAATTACTATGATTTTAAAACAAAACATGCATGTCTGGGGAAACTCGTCAGTCCCACACAAACCAGGATGGTTGACTACCCTACGAAGGTGGAGAATTCAGGGCCCCTGACTCCTAGAATACTGGTATTTCTATCACAAACACCACTTCCTTTCTTCACTGAACAGAAGAAGAAATTATTAGGATGTGTGTATTCACACCTGGGCCCTTAGTGAAACAGGCACTTCGGAATCTGTTTAGAACATCAATCACTCAGGCTCTCAGGAAGAGACAGACCCCAGCTGGAACTGTTCTTTCTAGTACACTCCAGTGATGGAATACTCAGTTTCCCTCTGCCTTCTCCCCCCTCTCGGCACACCTGGACTCCTGCCACTCATCTGTATAATGTGCCCAGCACCATCTGGCCCTGCATCTCATGTCCTGTCAACAGGGATGTCAAACAGGCAACATGAAAGGACATAACTCTAAGGAACACTGTCCATCTTCTAGTACTTAGACTAGGGGAAGTCATGATGATTACTCATTAGGTTGCTACGGGGAGAGAAAAATGACTTGTTACCATCTGGCTGTCAGTTGGCGCCTGGAGCAGTCTGCTATTCTTGTTTTAGCAAGTCTTCTGGGGAGAATCCTAGGACGTTAACATTAAGGTGGATATAGGCTGGAGTAATCCAAGAAGCTCCTGGGGAACCTTCGTGGCTTACAGATCTGCTGACGGCTGATGTCTGTGGTCCTGCCAGCAGCCCGCACATCCATGCAGTTTGTGAAAGTGACTGAGGAGAGAATGGACAGATGAGCAGAGGAACTGAGCCACAAAGGGACCAGTCTTCACCTCCAGCATCTGGACCACTGCTCAGATCCTCAGAAAATGGGGGCCTAATAAGTGATCAATGAACAATTTCAAGAAGAGTGATGGCTTTTCAAGAAATAAAACTCCTCAAGAAATCTGAGAAGTCTTTCTTTGTATAAAGCAAGAAATGTGGCAAGGGAACATGAGTAGCTTTGATTACATAAAAAATCTATTAATTTCTCTTAACTCCTGTATATCAGAAGATGAGCACATATATCAAAGAGATACCATTTGGAGAGTGAACCAGCAGATGGGAGATATATATCTCTCTCTCTCTCTCTGCCTCTGCCTCTCTGTAACTCTGCTTTCCAAATAAATAAATAAAACTCAAAAAAGAATTAGTTAATATCTAAAAAAAGAGGGGGATGTTTTAACCAAACTCCAATGTCATCACAGAATGGGTATACATGATGTATTTATAGATAGATTGAATAAATAGATATCATGTTTAAAGGGGGCAGGGTTATCAATAATTTTTTTTTGACAGGCAGAGTTAGACAGTGAGAGAGACAGAGAGAAAGATCTTCCTTCCGTTGGTTCACCCCCCCAAATGGCCACTACAGCCGGCGCACTGCGCCAATCCGAAGCCAGGAGCCAGGTGCTGCCTCCTGGTCTCCCATGCGGGTGCAGGGCCCAAGCATTTGGGCCATCCTCCACTGCCTTCCTGGGCCACAGCAGAGAGCTGGCCTGTAAGAGGAGCAACCGGGACAGAATCCAGCACCCCAACCGGGACCAGAATCCGGTGTGCCGGCGCCACAGGCAGAGGATTAGCCTAGTGAGCTGTGGCGCCAGCAAGAATTATCAGTAATTTTAAGCTGTTTATTTCTACTTCTCAAATTTCACACTGAACTTGTATTATTCCTGTAATAAGGAAACAATGTTTCCTATAAAAGAGGGTAAAGAAGAACATGGGAAGTGACTGGACTCTGAACTTTCATCTTCACCCAGCTCTTTCCTTCCCCACCAATCTGTTGAGTGGGGTGACTGCTTCTACACTTTCCTTCATCTCCCTCCGTGTATTTCTGATATAGACAGACCAACAAAAGCTTGTGATTAGAGTCATCACTTCTTTCTTGGCCACTGAGATGCCAGCAGTCAGAACCAGACTCCCTATGGTTGGAAAAAGAAAACTAGCCCCCAAACCTGAGCATCTTGACGGTACAGACTGGGCTCCACAGTGTCTGAGCTTCAGCATTGAGCCTGTTCCTGGCTGGGTCACTGAACTGGCTTCAAGGGAGCTACAGGTCGGCACATGCCAATCTTTCCCTGAGAAGTCCTGAGGGAAACTAACATGTGGTGCATCGCTTCCATCAGAGTTCCCTCTTGAGAGGAAAGCTGAGATGGATTTACAATGAACTGAATCACACAAAAAGAGCTCCATGGAGTAAACATTCATTGTGATGCTACCAGAGAAAGGGGGCAATAAGCATACAAGGAGAAAGCAAACGACAGTAACAATGATTTGGAAACCAAACAGAAAAGGGATGATTCTACTGACCACCAAATAATTTAAGAGATCTCAGGAAACTGCATCCTCAACTGACAGTGTAGGTGGCCCGGAAGCAATCCTATTTTCAAGCAGAACCTCTGAACAGCACTAGGAATGCAGTGGTCCATCCTTGGGAGTGTGGGAGGGAAGGCAAGGAAGCAAGGAAGGCTTGATCAGAGTCTGTTCAAGGAGCAGTTGGTCCATAAATATCTCACCACCCAGCAGGAAACCAGAAATTTGTTTACTCTCTGGAATGGGAGAAATGGAGGTTCCCTGGTTCAGGGGACACTCCACAAAGTTACAAAAGAGCAGAACACAGGGAGGAGTGAGTATTTGTATCCTAAATACAGACTTTCAACTCCCTTTCACTATCAGGTTTCTGGAAATGTGGCCACCAGACCTATACTTCCAAGTGGGAGACTGGGAGAGCTCTTCCAAGGGGATTTGAGCATCTTAAGAGGAAATATCTAAAGATATTAACATGGAAGTTTTGCAACAAAATAACTCAGTCACACTCTACAGTGAAACCACAGATATGAGGCCCCAATAGCAAGATCAGAGCTTCCAAACAGCATTTTAATGTCCTACTCTTACCAAGAGCAGAAACTAGGGTTCACAGATATATGAGGAAACTCTCTAACATGAAAGATGGAAATCAAATCAAACAGGATAAAAGCAACCTAATAGGAATTATGCAAGAAAAACATTTTATATTCAGAGTATATTTAATATCCTGAGACATATAAAAGAAGATACATTACATTTATGAAAACAAGAACTGGATAATATAAAAAAAAATTAAGATAGCAAAACAAGATTGGTGAAATTAAAAATACCATAGTGGAAATGGAAAAAGTCAACAGAGGGTTACAAGATAAAGAGATGGAAAATAGGATACAAAAAATAAGAAAAGTAAAGGACCACTCCAGGATGCATCATATGCAAATAAGAGTTACAGAAACAGAGAATGAATTCCATCTCTCTCTCTCTCTTTCTCTCTCTCTCTCTCGCTTGCTCTCTCTCTCTCTCTCTCTCTCACACACACACACACACACATACACACATACATACACACACAAACACACACACAAAGAAGGAAAGAAAATTAACCACAAAATAATTCAAGGGAATGTTCTTAAACAGAAAGACTTGAGTTTCCAGATTAAAGGTGCCTACACTACAAGGCAGATGAAATAAACCAAGGCACAGTGTCATGAAATTTTAAAACACAGAGAACAAAGGCACAGTCAAATAAGCTTCCAGACAGAGAAAAACAAAACAGATCCCATTCCACCAAAGACTGAATCTGAATGGCTTTGAACTTTTCAGTAGCAATGCCAGGAGCCAAAAACGCAAAGGAGTGATACCTTCAAAAATCTGAAGGGAAATGATTTCCAACGCAGAATTCTATACCCAAAGAAACTACCAGTCAAATAGAAGGTAAAATAATGACTGTGTTAGGTATGCCAAGCCTCAAATGTTTTATCTTCCCTATATTCTTCATCAGGAACTTTCCCCAGGATGTGCCCCTCTGCTATCAGTGGGACATTTGGAAGACAGAAGTCTAACACAGAAGCTAGGCAAAGGGGACTTCTGGGATGAGAAAGAAGGCAGGGCCCAGGAGACTGGAAAGTAACCCACCCAGATGGGAGCAGGGCAGAGGCTGCAGGAGAGATTGGCAGAATGAGAGCTGGGGTTTGAAACAGTGCTAAATGCAGAAGCAACTCAGCGTTACTAAAGGTTACAATGTAATCTAAATGCAAAATGAACAAAATACCAAAAAAAAAAAAAAAAAACCTTCTAGGAAAAATTTTAAAAAGTGTATGAAAGGAAAAGTAAAGAATGTCATTCATGTTGTCATGTAATATAAACACTGAATATTGATTTGAACAAATTAATATGTAAGTGTATTGGAAGAGTGGAGGGAAAAGCAAGGTATGTCTTAGCATGTATGGTGGAGTGCTGGAAGGTAGTTGGGGCGGGGGGGCATGAGAGAATTAATTCCTTACTGACCACAGTGGGAGGTCAACAGACAGTGCTTAAAATCCTAAGGCAGGAACTAGCCATATAAACAAGCGATTTAGAAAGACTCAGCTGTATGCCCCAAAAATCAGATGAAAAGTTGAAGGCAGTTACTTTGGTGAAAGAAAATGAAGGGTAAAGGCAGAGGATTGTTATTCCTCATAACAAATCTTTTTTTTTCTTTTAATCAGCATGTGTAAAATGATGAAATATTCACACTTAAAAAAAAAAATCTCAGTTCTTCAAGTGCCCCCTCTTCCTCAGAGGTTCCAACAAATACAAGTTTTCCCCTACCTGTTTCCATGCTCACAGCTGACTGGTTTAACGTGGAACATGAGGATGCTGGGTTAGACAGGAGGAAGAACTTTCCTCAGAGTCCTAGGAAAAGGGGACTCATGAAACAGTGTGCTTGAGTTGCCACATATATCTTTGTTGTTTCACTTTTGTCTTACTTATTAAAATAAACAAAATATCAATAAACATCAATGTTGGATCTACATTCATCTGTTAATTACTACCACAGGCTGACTATAAATAAAATCTACAGCAACATAAACAAAAGCAATATGTGAGAAATCAATGTGAATTTCTAAAAAAAAATTATCATTTGTAAATTGTATACTACATGTCTTCCAGGTAAGAAACATAGTAAATATACACAAACACATTTGGGCTTCCAGAGAGCCACTTGTTAAGCATTGACCAGCATATCGCTGTACCCATAGCTACTACCCAGAGAGAAGCATGACAAATCCTCCTGACTAGCAACAGAAGTGGCCAAAATAACTCCTTAGGGACCTGTGTTCTTAGAAGTGACTTCCTCTGCTACTTGGGAAGAAAAAGCCTCTGGCCTTACTGCAGACTCACAGCTCTGACTTCTCAGACTAGCAACTTTGGTGGGTTTCCCTAAGAGGCGCTGGGGTTGATGACTACAGAGGACAAAACTCACTAGATAATTACAGATGTCTATAGTATATAGTTAAGAATTATTGATAATTGCAGACTCATTATTTGTCTGAGAAATGCAAGCAAAAAAATCCACCCATTGAGAGAGATGATGGAAATAACTGAAATATTTATTATATTATAAGCACTATATGCATTTTGGCTGAATTTTGCTTCACAAATTGCCTCATGAAATTCTATTCTTTTCAAAAAGCATCATAGAAATAAGACTTCAAAGAAAGAAGAGATTAATTTGGAATATTGAAGGGAACATGGAGAAAGAAGAGGGTCTCTGAGGACTTCTTTAATGTGAAGACTTCTTTGAACAGACGGTCTCATAACTGGAATGGAACCACATTTATAAAAAATTGTGGAGAACATAATTTGGTAGGATAGCATCCAACGGAGAGCTAGTCTTGTTGAAGAAAATGTCTAAAAGATACAAATAAGGCACCTGCCAATGCTCAGAGCCATCAGAGGTAAGGCACAGTGGTGGCTGGAATAAGACAGCACTGGGTAATGCCTCCTCCTGAAATGGTTCAGGTAAGATTTATATTATACTATCTTCAGTGCTATTTACAAACAGGATGCTTAATTAGTGCTCATTAAATTTGTACAAATGACTGACAGCTCATTCTCTGCCCCCCTGATGCTCTGAAACTCCCTAACACACTTCTGACTGACAGGAGTGCTTAGCTCTGAAGCAACTTAATCTCAACTCCTCCCAGACATCTGCAGGCACAAACTATGGATAGACAAAAATCAAACGCTTCTTGGTCTTTTGGCTAAGATCAAGTGTAGACAAGAATCAACTATGGGGTTGAAAGTTTGGGATTCTTTTGTTCTGTAGCTCCCCACTTACCCACTTCATAACCACTCTGAGAACCCAGAGTTTTGACCTTACAGTATCATACTATACTACAGTCTACTAAATGATCTTACCTACATTCTCTTTTTTGATCCTTTCAATAACCGATTACCAGAGCAAAACTGGCAGAATCCCCATTTTCCTAAGAATGAAACCAGGATTCCCAAAAGGTAATACCAAGGACCCAGGGCAGAATCTAACCCAGGAACCACTTGGTTATTTTGGCTTCTAGCCCAGTGCTCTTTCCATAAAATGCTGACATTTGGAGTATGACTTGGGCCTAAGAGGTAAAAATAGAATGTCATGCATCTGAGAAACTTCTTCCAATAGAATGCAAAAGGCATTCCTCTGTGGAGAAGACAAGGATGGAAATCAAAGACTGTAATTAAACAATATCTGTTATGTACATATAGCCTCTCTGTGAAAATTGATGCCATAATTATACTTCCAAGCAAAATCAATAGCTGAAATAAATTTTACCAAAGAGTTGCTGAAAATGATGGTTTCAGAAATCTGACATAGGAATGATTTAATTTAAATTTACATAGTTAATCATTCTATAATTGAAAAATGGGATTTCTTTTGATTATAATTAACCTGAATTCTCATATCAAGCACACAAGTAAGTTCTTAGAGGACAAAAGATGGAGACAAGAAAGCCAGGTTGAAGACTCAGAATAATACAAAATATATGTATTAAAATAATTTCTTAATTTAATTTTTGGAAGTTTCAACAAGCACAAAGTCACCTTTGATTTATTAAAAGATAAACCAAAACACAACATGATGCTTGGTGGAAGGCTATAAAAGGAGTCACGAATTACATGGGAATTTGGACAATAGGGCCTTTAAAAATACCTTCCAACTCTCAGTTCTTGATTAACTCTGAGCAAACCATTCTCTAACTTGGAAGTCAGGGTCATGTTTCACTGAAGCTGACTATTCTGGTTACCAAAACACTTGACCTAAAGTAAAATGAAGTCTTGTGATTTTGCTAACCAAAGGGGCTTGGGATATGTACACCACCAGAAGAAAAGGAAATCACTACTAACTACATCATGTAATGGATGCCTGAGATGTTATACCCAAACCTTAGTCAGAAACTTGTTCCAATCATGTAAGATATATTCTCCCAGCCCCTTCAAAGAACAAAAAAGCAAAGTAGAGATAAAAGAGATAGTAGCTCTTTATACTTTCAGTGGATATACTGTTGTGGATCATTAACAGCTTGGTCTCTTCTAGACAGATTTTTGGGTTCAAATCCTTGCTACCCAAACTTAATAGGGGCATACCTAATCCATAAAATTGCAACAATAATAGGACTAGTCCATAGTCTATTGTGAGGACTAAATGAGTTAGTTTAAGTAAAATGCTTACCACAGTGGTTGGTAGTAACCAACCAATCAATAATAGAATCAGCAATTGCTGTAGTTCAAAGTTTTCAGGATAAAATGTTGTATTGAAGGAGAACATAAAGATTATAGTAAGGAAAGTGTTGATATCATAAGCATTTCACAACTTCTTGATCATTATGAAAAAGCCACCTGGCATGACCCATGGACCTCCCAGGCCCACTGAAGTAGCATGGAGAGCTATTTCCTAATTTCCACTTTTGATGCACCAGCAATGTCATTGATATAATCCTCCACTCTATCAAGAAATGTGCTTATCAGCTTCTCCTTGCTAGGCATAGCACAAAGCTTAATTATACTCAGACCCTTCTCAAAGAAGCCTGGCACACATAACTCAAATATGTAGTTGTAACTAAGCTCTAGAAAAGATGCAAAGAAATTTCGGAAACAAGAGCTAATTGTCAACAAAACTGTGATTAAACTGGCCTTTTAAACACAGGTGAGAAGTACATTCATCAAAAATCGATTGAAAAGCCAAAAACATCAATGGTTCCTTACCCCATGCTCACTCCTTCCCAGTCCCAACCTTGACTCGTGTTGAGCAACAAATAGTGGTAGAAGATAAGTTGAGGATAGCCCTTGGGAAAGCAGCTTCCACCTGTCTCTCTTATTTAAAATTCTGATCTCCTAAACCACCTTGGTAAAATTAGAATTCCACTGCATCTTTTTATACCTTACAATAACTTCCATTTTTAATTCTATGGCAGAAGTAGAGAATGGACACATGGTAAGCTTCTTAGGGACCAGGGCCTCTTTTTTTTTCACTTGTTACTAAATCTTTATTTTTAATAATCTATTTATTTGAAAGGTCAATTTACAGAGAGAGAGAGAGAGAGAGATATCTTCCATCTGCTGGTTCATGCCCCAAATGGCTGGGCCAGACCAAAGC
Organism: Lepus europaeus; assembly: GCF_033115175.1. Taxonomy (NCBI): domain Eukaryota; kingdom Metazoa; phylum Chordata; class Mammalia; order Lagomorpha; family Leporidae; genus Lepus; species Lepus europaeus. The sequence continues at coordinate 26,509,706 of NC_084839.1, forward strand.
CAGGAGCTTCATCCAGGTTTCCCACATGGGTGCAGGGACCAAGTACTTGGGCCATCTTTTGCTATTTTCCTAAATGCATTAGCAGGCAGCTGGATCAAAATGGAGCAGCTGGGACTCCAACAAGTGCCCATATGGGATGCTGGAGACACAGGCAGTGGCTTAACTTGCTATACCATAATGCAACCTGGGCCTCTTAAAATCACCACCCAGCCTACAGGTGGGCACCTAAAGGGAGTTCAGTGGCAGCTGAAGCAGAGAGGAAGAGAAATGTATGTGGGGAAGAAGAGAAATGGATGTCAAAGCCGGCAAAATCTGTGTTGACTCAGACCATCCCTCTGTGCTCCCACGTGCCACCGGTCTATTCTTTGGCCTATTGCTAGGTACCTCTGCCCTCTGCTTCTCAGAGACCCTGGAGTCAGAAATCCACGCCTCAGATCCCCAGTGGCTTCCTTTCCCTTTGCCACCTGGGCATTTTCTCTGTGTAATAGAACTCAGAGGGGCAGGTACACGGAGAGTCCATGAAGTGAGGGATGGGCCAACTTGCTGTTTAACACATATGCAGGTCACCTGGGGATCTTGTTAAGATGCAGACTTTTGACTCAGCATGTCTAGGCTGTGGTCTCAGATGCCCTATTCTACCAAGCTCAGGGATGACATGGATATCTCTGGTCATTGGACCACACTTTGGGTAGGCAGGGATTAGCGATCCTTCCAGCATGGACTTCCTCAAGCCTCTGAGCTCGCCCTAGAACTCTCAGTCAACAACTCCCACAACAACAATCTCCAGGATCATCCTTGCAGGCCTCCTGTTTAGCTCACTGTCCCCACATACCAGCCCCGCCTTCTTCCTGTTTCCCAGTGACACTATTCTTCCTCCATTCCATTGTTTCAGGAGAGGAGGTGACAACAGTAGAAAAGCAAAGAATAGCTGTTGAATTCTAACAACCAAAGCTTTTGCTTTGCTAGAGTTTGGGGCTTGAAGTAGCCTAAGACCTTAAAAGCTAAATTCTGAAACAAGAGATGTAGAAGATAGCTCACAAGTCAATCCATACAGCCCCGAAATTGTGGCCATTTGGGGAGTGAACCAGTGGATGGGAGAACTTTCTCTCTGTCTCTCCCTCTCTCTGTCTGTAACTCTACCTCTCAAATAAACAAATAAAATCTTTAAAAAAAATTGTATTACTTCACTCATACCCAAACCTAGTCATTTGGAACTTTGGAACAAGACTCATTGATTTTGGAAAAGCTGAAAAACAAATAACCAGCATCAATTGTGGACCAAGCCCTGAATACAATGGATATTGACTCCTGATTTCCACATGCACACTCAAACACACAGACTGAAGATTATCAATTGACTTGCAGTCAATACTGTCTACACACAGCATTCGTCTTGAATAGAAAAAAAATTTTGAGACATGGCATGGTCATTTTCAACTGGGGCACCTCAACAACTCTCAGGATCTTAGTGCCTACCTCATAGTTCAAGCAAGGAGCTCACCTCTCTGGAACTGAAATTGCCAGGTGACAATGCTCACGTTCCTGCTCTGTCTTTAACAGAGGCCATTTCCTGAAGGCGTGAAGGTGATGAATTCACCCAAAAGCATATTGTCAAACCCAGGAGACCCTTACCTATTGGAACAGCTTTGAACTTCCCACTCACTAGAGTATTTTTAGAACTGAGCATGGAAAAAAAAAAAAAAAAAACTGAACTTTTCAAACGGGAAAGGAATGCAAGGTGCTTAGGGCTAGTTTTCAAAGGGCAAAGCTTATTTAAAAAGATTATTGATCGGGCCTAACTGCAACATGACAGGGTCAAAAAGAGTTAGAAACTTGCAGGAGGAAGCCAGGTGGGGAAAGATACTCCCTAAACACTAGAGGAAGGTCTGAGCAGCACCCTACACTGAAGTTGCTTTAAAAAAAATGTATTTATTTAATTGAAATCAGTTACAGAGAGAGGGGAGAGAGAGACACAGAAATCATCCATATGCTGGTTCACTCCCTAAATGGCTGCAATGGCCAGGGCTCAGCCAGGCTGAAGCCAGGAGCCAGGAGTTTCTTCCGGGTCTCCCACGTGGGCCATCTTCCACTGCTTTCCCAGGCCATTAGCAGGGAGCTGGATAGAAGTGAAGCAGCTAGGACTCAAACCGGTACTCATAGGGGATGCTGGCATGGCAGACAGTGGTTTAACCTGCTGCACCACGGTGCCAGCCCTGTTACTCTGAAGTTATAGGATATGTTAGCACATATCATGGAATGTCGAGGGGGAACGTATCCCACAGTGAAGAGCCTGTGTTGGTTAAGGAAGCAAAAAGGCTTCAAATACATTCAGGACCTTTACAGTTGACTAAGCTCTGGCCTTTTCATTAAGTAGTAGCCTTAGTTCTAATTTTTAAGATGTGTTCCTTACCTACTCAGCAAAATGTTCTTTGATGACTTTCTGGATGCTTAAGTATAGCTTCAAGAATAGGCCAGGCAGAAACAGACTAAAAATAGGCTCAGGCAACCCACCAAGCACCAAAGACAGAACTACCCTGAGTTCCCTTCTCCCCTTTCACTCATTCTTATAATACACAGTCTCTGTGTACTTACTCTACGTCTGGCAGTTTATAGGAAGGAAGGGAACAAAGATGAATCTGACATTGCAAAGAGTTTAAAGGGTAGCAAGAGAAACTTACACTTTTTTAAAGTTTTTCAGCTTTCTATTCCATGAGAGAAATGCATAGGAGAGGGAGGGCTATATCTAAGAGAGAAAGGGAAATCTAGATCCATATCAACCAGAGAGTAGGCCAAGAGCCACGTGCAGCAAGTGTTTGGTTATGAGCAGCTACTAGCAGCTTATCAGGGGCAGAGAAGCAAAGGCCTAGAGCGCAGGCAGCCCAAAGGCCCCACGCCCCAATGGTGTGGGAAACAAAGCAACAAAGCCTTCACATTTTTAAAGCACACTCATTTCCAAGACCAAGCATGAATGTTACTAGCTCAGCATCTGTTAGGGTAGAAGCAGCTTGTTGCAGGAAACAGCAGCTTTGTTTCCTAGCCCATTCTCTGCCTTGGCAGAGTATTCTCCTCAAAGAACTGGATCCCGCATTTAAGCTTTTACACAAATCCCTATGATCCAAAAATGAGTGCAAACTACTCCTTGGTCTCTGCCCAGATATAATGCTAGCCCTACCACCAATTTCTCCACATGCCTGTGGGTCTTGCACATCAGAAACAAGGCCCCACACCTCCAAGGAGCAAAGACAACACACTTGTGACCTCACAGCTAATATGCTAGGCACACTTTTTAAGAAACAGATCACCTGAAAAGTGACATCAAATCATCATTAAATGCAAGGCAAAAAAAAATTCATCTGTATAAAAATGCAAACCCACTGTGATAGATGTGAGCTGTGTTGGGTTTTTCCATTTATTGTCTCCCAAACCTATGACTAAAGAGTTGTAGGCTATCAAATAGGAGTTCATCATGGATCTGGGAGAACCAGAGAAGAATCTCTCTAGCTAGGCACTTCTTGGGCTCTTTCCTCTGTCTCATGTGTCCACGGTCTTCACTGCACCAAGGGCTTTTAGATTTGTGAGTTAGGGAAGTGTGTTGACAGGAAGCATTGGGATGACAGATGGATCTACCAGATGACCTGAGTACAGTCTTCAAAAGCTCAGGAGTGGAGTATGTGTCAAAAGAAAAACAAGTAATGAAGTGTAGCAGGATTAACAGTTGGTGATTGCAAGGAGTCTGGCGTGTAACAAATCTTCCCAGCCAGATGAATCAATATTCAGGCTTTTATTGGGATTCCGCTCCCGGGCAAGGTTCCCCAGTCCCATCAGGGCGGGGGCCAGGGAAGTCCGCATGTCAGAGGTAGGAAGGGCTCTTTTTATAGATATAGAGCATGGGGGTTAAAGGTTGAGGCACATCTGATCCTCATTGGTTGACCTTTAGGCACCCACAGGGACCTTGACAAGGACTTTTCGTTCTCGGAAGTGCGGGTAGGGACTCTCCATTTCAGGAAATATAGGCCCTCTATCCTTGCAGATCCCAAAGCTATCAGTGATATTAACTGCTATGCTTTTTGTTCTATAATTTCCTGTTTCCCAGTGATACTATTCTTTCTCCATTTCATTGTTTCAGGAGAGGAGGTGACAAAGCAGAAAAGCAAAGAATAGTTGTTGAATTCTAACAACCAAAGCCTTTGCTTTGCTAGAGTTTGGGGCTTGAAGTAGCCTAAGACCTTAAAAGCTAAATTCTGAAACAAGAGATGTAGAAGATAGCTCACAAGTCAATCCGTACAGCCCTGAGATTAGATGGGATTCTTCTGAATCAGGGAGGCAGAGATGGACCAGGGGACAGGCAAGGTCAAGTACCTGTGGATCCCTTAGAACCAGGCATTAGTTTCTTCATGAGACTTAGCCCAACTTTCTGTCTAGGGTATCCAAACTGGTCTGCCTACTGACTGGCCCCAGGATCCCTAGAGCCTTTATTCTTTGAGAATTGGGAGAAAAAAAAGCTCAAACATTTTTCTCCCCACCCTACCCAAAAAGCACCACCATCACTTCATTGCCTTTTCTCCCTGTGCCTGCAGGGCATTTCCACCCTCCCATCCCAGCAGAATCCCCTCTAGCATCACAACAGCTCTGTACCTGTCGTCCTCTCCAGCCTTTGTCAGTCTTCCAGGAAGGGAGACCAATTACACTGTACACTTTTAGGAAAGTGACTGAAAGGCAGGTCCTAAGTTCCCATCAGCCATCAAGCACTAACAGTCTCTAGCAGTTAGGATTTGAACCGAACCAGTGACCTACACTGATGTGAAAGGCTCCAAATGCCATTATCACTCCCTAGAGCCAGCCTCCAGTGTGCCTTTGCCTCTCACCTCACCTTTCCAAGCGCACACACAAACAAGTCTCCTTGACATGTTTAAGGTCAGTTCCTCTGCTCCAGTCCTCCTCCCCAGGCCCTTCTGCAGAGTGCCCTCTGACCACATTCAAGAAGGAGGTCCTATTGTGTTAGCCATTCTGCTGTTCATTAACATTACTGAAAACAGCTTTCTTAACAGAAGGCCTGCCTTTGATAGAAGAGGCATTGGACTCCATTGCTAAGCTGACTCAAAGAAATCTGAGCTGGTGCAAGGCGCTCATGATTACTCAAGGGCAGTGACTTGAAGCAGCTGGCCACAGGATAGACTATCTGGTGGGTTTTTTTTGTTTTGTTTTTGCTACCTTTTTCTCTAGGATGTGTTTTTCTCTTATCAGCATCATAATCAATAGTTCTTGTGTTCTTTTTGACAGATCCTATCAGTCACAACTATGCTAAATTGTCACCTGACATTTAGTGTGGATGTGATTCTCCTGGATGGGACCCAATTTTCTCTCTTCAATGCTTGGAATATTGAAAAGACCTAAGCAACAATCTTCAATTGTGTGTCAAGTCACAGTTTTTGCTATAGTACTAAGAAAAGAGAACACATCTGCGTCTGGCTCCCAACTCACCATGGACCTATGAAAGGCAAACTCAGTAAGTGTCAACCTGTCTCGTAACAAAGGCCCATTTATTATTGAGAAATCAGACTCACACAAAAATTAGATCAAAGGCTCACTACTTCCCATTCATGATGCACCATCCATGCTGAGCAACTGGAGGATCTTTTTTTTTTTCTCCTAGAAAAAAAATTTAAAATATCCCCAGTCCATTCTAACAAGAGAATTTCAGAAGAAATCCCAGCTGAGTTTTACTGCCCCAGGAGATGAGCTGGTTTAGCTGTTTTATCAAAGATCTTTGAAATATAAAATGCTCCTGAGGGATTAGAAAACAAAGAGGAAAAACACTCCCCTTTAGGGAGACTGAGAACATGACACCCTCTTTCCTCACGAGGCTCCCAGGAGGCTGATATCCCTCACATGGTCACCCCAGGGAGAGTGGTTGTGCAGCAGGTGGACGGAGCATGGATCCTAGTTCCTCAAGAGCCTACTAACTAGTAATCCTGGAAAAGACGTCAGTTTCCTTTGGTTTCACCTGTTTTATCTCACAAGAGCTGAATCTGAGACTTTCCAAGGCTATTTTAGTTTTGTGATTCTTAGATGGAAGAGAGAAAAGGAATTCCATAATATTAGCTAAGAGATAGAGAGGAAGAAGGAAGTGAGGTGGGAGAAAACGCAAAGGATCTCTTTGGATAACCACAAGAGAAGAATAAGGACATAAACTAGTAGGAGAGAACAAAACAATGATAAAGTGAAAACGACTTTAGTGCTAGTAGTGATGGTTTCTCTTTATTCAGTACTTACCATGCTATAAATATATCTTCTCTAATAGTCACAGCTTTCTGAGGTTGGTATTACTGCATTCATTTTTACATGGGAAATCTGACACTTGGTGAAGTTGAAAAAAAAAAAAAAACTGGTCCAAGTTCACACTGTTAATAACTGAACTATGGTTGAGCCTGAGAACCAAATCCAGATTTCCCCTTTGTTATACCACATTCTACACCTTTTTTGCAGTTACTTGGCAAGCAATCTGGTTCTCTTTACTATGTTAATTTATAAAGTTCAGCTAGAGGGGCTGTGAGGAGTCCACAGATGCAGTATTTTCATCCATTGCAGTTTTTAATATGTATTATTTATTTGAAAGTCAGAGTTACACACAGAGAGAAGGAGAGGCAGAGAGAGAGAGTCTTCCATCCGCTGGTTTACTCCCCAACTGGCCACAACAGCAGGAGCTGTGCCCATCCAAAGCCAGGAGCCCAGAGCTTCTCCGAGTCTTCCCATGTGGGTGCAGGGGCTCAAGCACTTGGACCATCTTTTACTACTTTCCCAGGCCACAGCAGAGAGCTGGATTGGAAGTGGAGCAGCCAGGACTCGAAGTGGTGCCCAAATCGGATGCCGGCACTTCAGGCAGCAGCTTTACCTGCTACACCATGGCGCTGGCCCCATTGCAATTTTGAATTGCAATGTGTGCTTCTGACACAGGAAAGGCCCAGAGTGAACTCCCTTAAATCATTCACAAGAAGCACCCCATTTTAGGATGGATCCTGCTGTGGAGATGTGGGTGTAGCAAAGAAAAACAAGGACCTGCTTAGACATCAGGAGAGCTGGCCTAGGCTCCGACTCCAGCTTTCTCACATGGCTCTGCTCTACCTAAAAACACTCTAATGGGCATACAGAGCTAGATGCAAGCAAGGGACAGCTCTGTCCCAGGCATCTCCTGATATAAATGAGTGGGCAAGTGGGAGCCATTTCGGCAGGGACACTGATGCCCTACAACTGAAGACACAACGCCGCTGCCTCGGGAAAGTCAGGTTCCGCTTTAAGAAAATTGGAGATTTAAAAGAAAATACCTTTCAGAGGAGACAAACTGAAATGTGAGTAAGATTGCTACTCTTTTCCATTTTTCTCAAGACTCAAGCCTGGCTTCTATTAAATAGAAGGCTTCTGAGTATGTGTGAAAGATGATTAGATTTACAAAAGTTCCATTTGTCCATGACCTTTCCCACGACCTTATATTAACAGAAGAGAGGGACACAGGTTGTAGTCCATGCGATTTGGGAAGATGTATAAAACAAGAAGCAAAGCATGCAAATTTGTGCAGGCTTCAAATCAAAGATGTAGAAAGCAGATGGGCAAAAATGATTCCTACAATAGAAAAATGACTTTAGAAAGATCTGAAGCCATGAACCACCCCCAGCCTCACCCTGTCTGTCTCCAGTACCTCCTCTGTGAGTTCTGACTCTGCCTTTCCTAGTCCCTTGATGTTCAGAAGCACAGGAAAGACTCAGAGAAATTGCATCCACCCAGGGGAAAATGTTTTAGAGTTGATAGGGTCTTTTTTTTTTTTTCACCCTATCTGCAAGGTTGGAACTAAATATCTTTCTTATTCACTGTTCCTGGATAAAGTAGCTTTTAAAAGTTATTCACCATTGTCACTTTCACTTGGCGCCTTCACTCATGCACACAATGAAAATAAAATGAGACTGAGAATGATTGATGCTTTTCTTTTTAATGATGAATGCCACGATTTTTATATCCCTTGGAGAAGTATTTTTCATATTCATTTTCTTTGGCTAGGTTAGATTTTTCCCCACCTTTTCCCATCCAATCTTTTATTTCTCCCCCTTACATTATCTGAGACATCTGCACAGCCCTGAAAGGACAAGGGCTCCTCCCTCAGCTGTGACCATTACTCATGAACCAACACAAGTGGCAGTTTCCAACAATATGAAAATGGAAACTACCTTATTCCATTAACCAAAGCAGCAGCACAGCCATCAGGGATTCTTTTTTAGAGGACAATCCAAAGGCAAACTAGTTGCATTTGAACAAATAACTTCTCCTAGAGAGGAGATGGCATCCACAATGATCAATGTTAAACCAAAATGTGTGTTAAGAGAGATGGTACTTGAGGGCTTCTCTGGGTGGTGTAGAGATTGCTACATGGTCATTCATTCAGTAAACATTTATACAGCACCACTTGTGTGCCACACTGGGCCAGGAAACTAGAGTACACAGGTGAATTACACATGTCCCAGAGCCGAAGAGATCAGAGTCTCAATATTGGGAGTCCAAAGTCCATTGTTGAGTTTGCACATCCAGATGCTCTGAGGTTTCCCCTAGAAGCTGTTAAAAGGGGATGGAAGCCCACTCAGCAGAAAATTCTCCTGAAGTCCAGTTTCCTACCTGTTCATTATCTGATTCCATCTAACCCAAGCAAATAATCATTTTTGGGTAAAGCACATCAGCACCACTGTTATCCAGCTTCATTAATGCAGAAGACACATATAACGTTATGGACCCAGTATGTCCTAAACACAGTGTGAGGTGCTGGTGAAGAATATGAAGATAAATTAATCAGGGCTTCCCTCCCCAAGACACTTCACATTCTTTTGCATGATTGAGCCCAAAGTAACAGGACAATCCAAGGCCCATGTTCACTACTTTGCATTCAAAATTTTTTTTAAGATTTATTTATTTATTTGAAAGAGTTTCAGAGAGAGAGAGAGAGAGAGAGAGAGAGAGAGAGAGATCTTCCATTTGCACATTTACTTCCCAAGTGGCTGCAATGGCCAGGGCTGAGCCAGGTCAAAGTTAGGAACCTAGAGCTTCATCTGGGTCTCCCACATGGATGACAAGCACACAAGCACTTGGGCTATCTTCTGCTGATATTTCCCAGGCTATAAGCAGGGAGCTGGATTGGAAGTAGATCAGCCAAGATTCAAACTCGTACCCATATGGGATACCAGTGTGACAGGCAGTGACTTTCCTCACTGTGCCACAACACTAGCCCCTGCATTCAAATTTATATACTGTGCCAAAACATTCAAGGGACCCATACTGTGCACAGCAGGGTTTTCTCTAGCTCACAGCAATACGATAAGCAGATCATCAGGAAGGGTGCATTCTAAAGGCACTCAGACATAGACAAAGAGGATGGTTTGAGGAAGGCTTTACAAGGAAGCTGACCTATGGTTGGAGTTTTGAAAGGTGAGTGAGAATAGCCAGAAAGAGAATGGGGAAGACATTCCACTGAGAGAAAGAAGTAAGTGTGCAAATACAGAACTGTGAGTAGGGTGGGCTCCATAAGGGAGAACCTTTAGTAGTTCTTTGAGGGTAAGGCAGGAAGTGATGCTGAAAAGTGGGTGAGACTAAATAACCCAACAATGTCCCAGACCAAAGAATGGAGCCAAAATCACCAGTGATCCTCCTGGAACTCCTCGGTGAACAGTGATCCCATTACAGTGAGATTAGAATCTGTTAGAATCTATTGAAAGTGTTAGTCTATTAAAATGCTGGCTAGGATGGCATGGAAGCATGGTTGTGGGAATGGAAACACATCATCATTTGCTTCAGGCTTCAAGTCTGTCTAAAATAACAAGAGAGCTTTTGAAAGCACGCAGTGATTATGGTTGATAAGAGACCTGCCTCAGAACCTCTGTCTGGTCTTTAGCCTGTGACCTGTCTTTAGTGGCAACAAAGAGAATTGTGTTAGCCTGTGCAGCCATCTGGCTTTGGAGCAGCAGTTTGGATAAAGGAGCCAAGCAGTAGTCGCTGAGCATCTCGTGAGGTAGGTCATGATCTGGCCTTGTAGCCATAGCACCTGTCATGACAGGTTTCTTGACAAGAAGGGTTAGAATGTCACAAAAGGCAGGAAGTGAGGAGGTGTTGCAGTGCATGAATAACACAGCATTCCTAGTCAGGGAAGGAAAGAGTCTTTCTAGGTGCCAAAACCAGAGAGGCCTCTACAGACCCCAACAGCCTGCCATTAGGAACAGGAGGTTCAATCACTGTCATTCTCTTTCCATTTTTACTGCCTGTGTGATGCAGAAGAAGAACTCCTGGGACAGGGAGAACTTCGAGGTTGCACAGGTGCTTGGACGTAAGAAAAGGAAAAAATGAGGGAGGTAGGCAAGAATCCAGCACCTGGACAAGAGATAGTAGTTTCAGAGGCAAACAGAGCCATACTCAGATTACTGGGAACATAGCAAAGATCCTCAGAGGACCCTGCTGTGACTGACTGATCATCAAAGGTAATTGAGCTGAAAGGGGCAGGCAGACAGAACTCCCAAGCTGAGGAACACTAGGGAACTCAAGTTCCAGCATCAAAGGGTGCTAGCTTTAGGATCTGCAGGACTAAGGAATAGGAGCTGAGAGATCCATGATAACTGTACCTTATATAAAGCCTAAAAAGTAACATTCTCAGACAAAGCTTTGTATTATTTATGTTTCCAGTTCTCTGATCAATTCCACTTTCTACTTGGCTATTTTTTTTCTGAAGGTAAAAGGGTGAATAGATTAGTTATTTCTTCCCCAAATCTCCACTTTAGCCAAGTTTTGTAAACAGCCAACTCTAAAGCCATGCTCCATACTGGCACATTGAGTGGGTGTGTGTGTGTGTGTGTGTGTACACACACCCAACTGCTTCATCTGAGTCTAGGTCACTGCAATATGCCAAGGCAGTGTGACCATCACTGTGTCATTTCTCAAGCACCCATTCACTTGTACTGTAGGGAACTCTAGAATGTCTAATTCATATAATGCCAGAGGACATGATTTCATATATTTTTATACAGACCTAATGTTGACAGTCTCTCTAGTGTGCCCTAGCACTGAGCATATGACAAAAAATAAATATCATCACACCTCCCTGTAAAAGGCAAGGTCTAGAAAAGTAATGACCACACTTGGGCAACCAGGTGGGCCATTATATCTGGAATGGTTAAGTCAGCCAACCAACTGATCTGATGGATTTTGTCCAGTGATCTAACTAGTTGATTGGCTTGGCAGAATCACCCAGTAACATCACCCTCGTGTTACATCCAGGGAGTGAACCACCGCTTTACAACGTGCCTCTGCTGATGAAATGAAGTGAAAAGCTAAGAAAGTACCCACCCTTCAAAATTTCCTATATGAAATATGTTGGCTGGATTAAGACCTCAAGAACGCCTGATGTAAATCAAATTGTATGGGGAATAATAATGTGAAGCCATGGATAAAGCTCAGTGGTAGACAAACAGGCTTCTGAGTCTGCCTTTATCCAGCTATACATCAGAATCACTTAAGAAGCCTATAAAGGCATCAATGCGTGGAGATCTCAGAGACTCTGATTAAATTGGCCTAGCATGGGGCTGGGACAACGGTATGTTTTCAAAAGCTTCCCAGGTAGATAATAACCTATAGCCATGGTTGAGAACCTTGGGGTTAAACATGGCTACTGTAGGCCTCGTTTTCCTGTTTATGAAATGAGAATGTCAAGTCCGGTGAGCTTGGCCTTGCCCAGTTCTAGCATTCTATGTTCATCCTGAGCCTATCCCCAGCTGGCGGGCAGCTCTGCAGAGACGACTTTCTGGTCGCATAATTCAATAACTGAATAACGTCAAGACAGCTGACCTGCCACAGAGGGTTGGTGTGTAGGTTAATGAGATCATATTTGCAAAGTGTCTGGGGCTCTGGGGAAGGAATCTCTAATATTTGCAGCTAAGAAAGTATTACAGCAACATGAATGTTGTTTTTTAAAAGAAGAGTAAACCTCAGTTCACAGCCCTGCATCGGCCATAATTAGACTATCTTGTAGGGATGGAGAGTAGCTGAGTGGAAAATAGATTTGAACAAGACTGCTCTTGTTCAGAGTAGATGCAAGGTCAAGACACCAAGAGACATATTTATCCAATCTCACTTGATAGGGACTGGGCTTAAAGATGTTAATCTAGGGGCTGGTGCTCTGGCACAATGGGTAAAGCCACTACCTGTATCACTGGCATCCCACGAGGGCATGGTTCGTGTCCCAGCTGCTCCACTTCTGATCCAGCTCCCTGCTAATGGCCTTGGAAAAGCAGAAGACGGCCGAAGTGTTTGGGCCCCTGCACCCACATGAGATACCTGGATAAAGCTCCTGGTTACTGGCTTTGGCCTGCCTCAGCTCTGGAGGTTACATCCAGGGAGTGAACCAGCAAATGGAAGATGGCTCGCTCTCTCTCCCTCTCTCTCTCTCTTTCCCTCTCTCTTTCTCATTTTCAAATTAATAAGTGAACCTTTTTTCAAAAAACAGTCATCTGTATGAACCTCTCTTATCCTCAGTCCATATCAGTTGGCTCCTTTGTGTCCCAAGACAGTGAAACTCCTTCTAGGGAACATAGGGAAAAGATGATTCCTGTAGATTTTTTCAAAAGTAAATAATCATCAGTGGACTGTTTCTTAAATGTCATCTATGCTGTTTCTGACACATTGCCTTTGGGATAGAAGAAATGATCTTCTTTCTTTAAGATCCTATATGTTAGACCTCTGCAGAGTAGGAGCAGTTATGGCAAAGGCTCTAGAGCTCAAGAGATGTGAATTTGGATCTGGCTCCACCTCTGAAGACCTCCAGGGTCTCTGGACAGTCTCTTGCTAGATCGCTTGTTTGTCAAGGGTCCTCACCTGACTTGGACTGGGTACAGCTTGAATCTTATCCACCCATCCATCCATTTACTTACATTCAACCGATTGTTACGCTTTGTCCAGTATCGGTGCAGGGACCATTTGTCATTAATGATACTTTAATAATTTAAATTCTAGGGAATCTGAAACACTCCATTTCAGAATTCTCTCTGGGTGATTCAGATGCAGTAAGTGATCTGAAGAGCAGTATGTAGTGTTTTCCATGGATGTGAATCAGAAATTTTGATAACATGACTCATGAAATAAAAGTTGTAGCCTTGGAAAAGATTGAGTTCATGTATAAGTTTAAACAGTTCTAACCATGAATAGGATTTCTTTAGAACTTGAAAAATTGTTCTAAAGTTCCTTTGTTACCAAAAAATTGTTAAAAAATAGTTTTTACCTTTCTTGATAAAATTAATGGAGGAATGGGGGGTTCTTTTATAATACATCTGGGTACTTTATAAAGCTTTAATTCTTAACAAGTGTTGTGCTGACACAAAAATGAATCTGTGGGACCAAATAGGGACGTGAGAAACAGACTCAGGTCTACATAAGAAATGGATAGATGATGAATGGAGTATCTCAGTTTCACAGGGAGGACTGATATTGATTACTGCTACAGCCACTGGTCAACTATCTGGGAAAAAATGCTGTTTGAGCCTCAATTCAAAGCATGTACCAAAATAGAACAGAGCCAATCCATTGCAAAACTCAGCAGAAATACCAAATGGTATTTCACACATCTCTAAATAAGAAAGGACTTTCCAAGATTAGAGTCAATAAAAGAGGGCCAACACTGTGGCACAGTGGGTAAAGCTGCTGTTGCTTGTGACCCTGGCTTCCCTTATCAGAGCACTGGTTCGAGTCCCAACTGCTGCGCTTCATATCCAGCTTCCTGCTGATGTGCCTGGAGAGGCAGCAGATGATGACTCAAGTACTTGGGCCCCTGTCACCCAGGTGGGAGACCTGGGTGACAGTTCCTCATTCTTATCTTTGCCCTGACCCAAACCTGGCTGTTGGAGCTGTTTAGAGAGTAATTGAATGGATAGAAGATCTGTCTCTTTGTTTCTCTTCTCTGTCACTTTGCTTTTCAAAGGAATATTTTTAAAATCAATAAAAAGGGTTAAAAGACAAAGAGAAAAAATGTGGCTGGGTGAAGTATTAGCATCACATAAAATATTGCAAAAGATTTTCAAATTAGGCAAAACTTAAAACAACCACGATAGATAGCAGGTTACTCCTATCACCCAAATAATTAAAAAAAAAAAAAAAAAACCACTAAGATTAGTAGGTAAAAGGACCACAGACAGTAACAGAAAATTCACACACACACACGCAAATGGCTGACAAACATGAAAAACTGCTCAATCTCACTTCAAGCAAAGAATTGCAATTTAAAATAAGATGACATTTTTTTCTTTACCTATCAAATTAAAATATATTTTTAAAGTAATATTCAGTTCTGGCAAGTGTTCAGTGAGATAAGCATTCTTATACACTGCTGGTGGGAGTATAAATTGTTCTGGGAGAGCATTTTTTTAAAACTCTCTGAAGGCAAATATAGATAGCCTTTAAAATGCGCCTACCTTTTGACCCAGGAATTTAACTTATTGAAATCCATCCCAAGAAAATGATCTGGTCTACACATAAAAGCCTTTTTACATAAGCATATTCATTGCCACAATCTTCATAAGAAAAACAAAACAAACTCAAATAAAACTAGGAAGCAAACTAGCTGCCTGAAATAAGAAATGGTAAAGTAAATTATGGCACATCCACAAGATAGGTTATCTTGTTGCCTCCAGCAAAGATAATTTTGTGGAGTTTAATGCTAAGTGAAAATATCATTCTAAAAGTTTTTATATGAAGTATATTCTCAACTCTGTATTAAACTCATAAAGACTGATTTTTTTAAAACAGGAATAGTAATCTTTGGTTGATAGAATTACGGACAAGTATTTTCTTCTGTATTTTTAAATTATCTTAAAAGCAATATATATTATCTTTTTAACTAAAATAAACCATTATGAAAGGATCATAGGTGCATACACCATTTGTTTGCACACAAGAATAACAGGATGAAGCTGACAATTGTCTTCAAACTTAGTCATCCTTTTTTGCTGCTTTCTTAATCTCTCTCTATGAGGCTGACACACATGGCCTTTATGAAGGAATAAAATAATCGCTTGTAGGCCTGAGTTTTTACTTTTATCCTAACAGCCAAATGAGACGACTTCCTCTAAACAAGAGATCTAAGGTATTATGTAGGGAGAAAATAGATAAATGCCTCACAAAGGCTCTCTCTGCTGGGGAAAGGCTTCTAGAAGGACCAGCAGTTTGTGATAAAGTGTCCAGTCTCCTCGGCCGTCTTCCTAATAAGGCAGAAGCACATTTACTGTAGCCTGGTGAGTGATGATCAGCAAAACTTACAAAAAAATACAGCAAGGATTTCCTCCAAATGTTAGCAGCCAATTTCACTCTGGGTGGTAAAATTACTGGAACTGATAAGCCAATATTAAGGAACCAAAAAAGCTCCTTAAATATTCCAAAGACCAATTTGAGCCATCAGACCTGCATCTGAACAAACGGGAAGATGGCAATCTGAAAATTATAATAAGAATGAATTGATTTTGTACTTTGTCTCTGGTTTCATTATGATCTCTGACAGCAGAATGGATTCATTTTATGTCATTTTCTCCTAAGCCTCAGAGAATATTTTCTTTCAGGCCCTGAGATATGAACAGAAAGCACAGATGGCCCTATCTGCTTCAACCCAGCGGAGACTGCGAATGACTTTGGAGTTGTTTAAACTTGTTTCTCTTCTCCAAGCAACCTGGCTATTCCGCAGCTGCTCATTTCAAGGCTCCAAAAGATGCAGGTGGAAATGGGACTACCGGTGGGGGGCACAGTGCATGATAATGGAACTTGGGGGTGAGCTACCTTTAGTCTTCTTTTATGTATTAGAGTTGAATGCAAATAAAATCCTGTTTGTTTGATTTTAGTAGATATACAGGTCATGATGACCACATCTTACTATCAAATGCTTCAAATACAACAATAGCAAAATAATTGCAGAGGCATGTTTTACATATATAGACATATACTATCTATTTCTATCAAGAGAGAAAATGGCAAAATGTTGAGAATTAGAAAGGCATATGAAGTATACACTAGTGTTCTGTTAACATCTCTTTAGATTAGTATCTGACATCTCTTCAGGCTAGCAGACAAATTCTTCATACCTATCAGTATCCATCCGTTTATATTTGAATCATTTTTTAAGGATTTTGGAAATAAATTTAAAAACTCTTTATTAATAGGCTCTTTAAACTGTTTTACCTACATGTGCATTCCAAACAGTCCAAGTTACTCTTTTTTTTTTTTTTTTTGACAGTCAGAGTGGACAGTGAGAGAGAGAGAGACAGAGAGAAAGGTCTTCCTTTGCCGTTGGTTCACCCTCCAATGACCGCTGCGGCCGGCGCACCGCGCTGATCCGAAGGCAGGAGCCAGGTGCTTCTCCTGGTCTCCCATGGGGTGCAGGGCCCAAGCACTTGGGCCATCCTCCACTGCACTCCCAGGCCATAGCAGAGAGCTGGCCTGGAAGAGGGGCAACCGGGACAGAATCTGGCGCCCCAACTGGGACTAGAACCCAGTGTGCTGGAGCCACAGGCCGAGGATTAGCCTATTGAGCCGTGGCGCCGGCCTAAGTTACTCTTTCTTAAGCACACTCTATACTTTCCCACTCCCTTGCCTTTCTTACACTATTTCCTCTACTAAAAATGCTCTTCCCCTGCTCTTTGGTGTTGATCTTTCAAAGACATATTCTTCATATTCTTTCCATTGAAGCATCCCTAACCTCTGCTCTTCCATCCCCAATTGTATTTATCACCTTTGAATCTTCCTCAAGATCTAGTCTATTAGAGCAGTTACCCTGGCCATAATATCCCAGAGTATCCTCTTCTTCCCCTATGAAACCACTTATTACTCCTTACTATCATTTGCTTGTTCAATGTCTCTTTCCCCTTCTGGACCGTAGGCTCCCTTAAGGCAGAGAGATAGTGCTCATCAGGTATCTGTTGAATGAACAAACTGATATTCTGCCTAGCTATTTGTCTACTACTAGATTTTTAAATATTTCCTTAAATTGGGGCTTTGTTGTTACTGTTTTCTATGTACATGTAAAAAAGAAGGCACTCAAACAGTTGTTGAGTGAATACACACACACACACACAGAGAGAGAGAGAAATGTCAACTTTTAACTCTCACCAAAGCACCAGACTTGATTTTTCATGCAGTCACTGGCCCAAAAATTTAGGTCAAGTAAAAGCTTTAGCCATAGCCATCCAAAAGGTGCAAGGGGAAGACAAAAATGAGTGGGTAGGGCCACTGATGGCAGACAGGGGCTCCAGTTCTCCCTGATGAGTAAGCAAGCCCTAGAGCCTGGTCAAGCTGCCCAAGAGTTAGTGATTGGGTATCTTATAGGTGAGCACTGCATTGGTGTTGCCATCAAGTAGTGGTTTCTTCATACTTATCAGTGTCCTTTATCACATTAGCTAATTACTATACACACCTAGAAGTCTAAATCCAAAAGGGAAACAACTGCCATCATTTTGGCAATACCTGGGCAATGTCTCCCTTTCTGAGTATATGTATGAAAGCATTTTAAGTGCTCCGTTATTAAATTAGTACCTTTACCAGCTTCTTTCCATTGTAGGATAGCAAAGTACCTCCAGCTATAGATTCACTCACAGGGACAAAATTACTCACGTACATCTCAAAGAGAAACCTAAGGAATTTTGAATTATTTTCCAATGTGGTTGGAAATTTCTAGTTTCAAATATTGCTGCAATGTGAGTCATTCGTCAAG
The DNA here is from genome assembly GCF_033115175.1 of Lepus europaeus. NCBI lineage: Eukaryota > Metazoa > Chordata > Mammalia > Lagomorpha > Leporidae > Lepus > Lepus europaeus. The sequence goes on from NC_084839.1 coordinate 26,527,467, forward strand.
ATTTATAAAGTACACATGAGGTGGAGAGAATCTATGCTGGATAGAAAATAAAGACATGGGGTCCGGCACTGTGGGGTAGTGGGTAACGCTGCCGCCTGCAGTGCCAGCATCTCATGTGGGCGCCAGTTTGCGTCCCGGCTGCTCCACTTCCAATCCAGCTCTCTGCTGTGGCCTTGGAAAGCAGTAGAGGATGGCCCAAGTCCTTGGGTCCCTGCAACCGCGTGGGGGACCTGGAGGAAGCTTCTGGCTCCTGGCTTCAGATCAGGCAGTTCCGGCCATTGCAGCCATCTGGGGAGTGAACCAGCAAATGGAAGACCTTTCTCTCTCTCTCTCTCTCTCTCTGCCTCTCCTGCTCTCTCTGTGTAACTCTGACTTTCAAGCAAAATAAATAATCTTTAAAAAAAAAAAAGACACGTACTACACGGTGGCGTCTTGGTCAGTGATGGATCATGTATGTGACAGTGGTCTCACTGGATTATATTGCATGGTGACATGGTCGTCATATTAGTTCGTGTAAGTGCACTCTGCTGTGTTCGTACAACAGCAAAATCACTGATGGCACATTTTTTAGAACATATTCCCATTGTTAAGCAATACCTGATCATATGGAGAATTTAATCTTCCCATTACAAACTACAGGAATCCCTGCTTCTAAAGTCCAGCTCTTTCTAGCAAATGTACTTTTACAGATTAAGAATGTGGTGAAGCTCTGGAGAAGAATGGCAAGGCAGTCCTTGACCATGTTTTATAAGTTGCTAGCTAATGTACAATATAGAACCTGCCATACCTCCATGGACATTGAACATTAGGAAGACAATGACCCCAAGGACTCCTTTTATCTTCCCAATCCCACTTAGGTGGGAAAGCCTTTGTCCCCACTCCCAGGGAGAATAATACTTTAAAGTGTACACTGAAAACTAGGTCTTACAGATAAAAGATTCTGACCTTTCTGGAGAGTTTCCCTGAAAGAAAGGGAAACAGGGAGAGAAAGGGGAGGCCATCTGGTGTAGCAGCTGGAAAAATGTTCAGTCAGAGGGCCTGCCTCTATCTCTACCCCAGTACTCACTACCCAGGAGAATTTGAATAAGCTGTTGAACCTTTCTGAGTCTCCATTTTACTACTTTTCAAATGAGAATAAAAAAGTTTGCTCCACCTACTGCACAGAACTGTTGTGAGAAATCAGTGATTTGTGGGGGCTTGAAAATACCTGAAAAAAGTTCCTATGGATGCACCAATGCGGTATTTTTTGCTGTGGTTTTTCTCACCAACCAGATTACCAGAAACCAAGAAGACTTTCCATAGCATTATTCTCTATCATTTTTTTCTACTTCTTTTTGACTGAAGATGGCACATTTTCAAGGACTGCTGGTCCAATGTAAAAGACAAAACTCTGAATAATTCATTGATATCCATGCAGGGCACCAGTTGGACACTGCAGTGGTTCAGAATGGGGCTATAGGGAAGAGATAGGTTGGAAAGAATGGTCATGCATTACTCTAAGAACCTTGGTAGTTTCTTTGAGTGAATAGTTACCAAAAGAGCTAAAGTAATAAATACATGGATTTAAAAATCATAATAAAAAAGACTTCAAGGTGAAAAAGAGATATAATATTGGGCTATAATCAACAAATTACATTTGGCTTTTCTGGGAAAGTGAAAAATGCCCTCCCCCACAAAAGCACAATGCCAACTTTGCCCAGGGCCAGTATCTCATCCACTCATTTAAACAGAGCATTTGTGTTCAGAATTTTCTCTCCATGCCAGGCATTGAGCCCCATTAAGGTCTGGGGTAGGACAAAGCCCCTGCCTCCACACAGGAGAAGGAACTATACACAGCAGTGTTTGCAACTCCATGTAGTACAGTCAGCACTCTCAGATGGTGTTAGCCCAGAACGGGGGCATCTCACAAAAGAGGTGATACTTACACTGAGCATAAAGGATGAGAGGTGGGGCAGAGCACTGCGGCTGACAGGCAGCAGGATTTAGTTCACAGAAGAATATGAGGAGGTCCAACCACCAACATGCTGGGCAAATAAGGGTCCCAGGGTTAGGCAGACCTTTGGGAATCTCTAGGCAGAGAAAATTTTCCATGTACCTCCATTGTCCCCAGCATTTTCTAGAGCTCAGGCAAGGAGCCTGAGCCATTCGTTGCTTTTATTTATTGCAGAAGCAATCTAAAGTGATTATCTAAAAGTGAGTTGGAGATAGAGTTCAGCTGTCTGCAGAAAAGATATTGCTGCAGAATAGGATTCTCCCTAGGGACAGCTGGTTAACAGAGACAGACAACCTCTGGCTTACAACCCTCTATAACCACCTTCCTCCCTACCCCTTTAGTAACTGGGGTTAGGGATCCCAGCTTTCCTGGTGAGAAGTGATGGCAACAAGGAGAGCTTTCAGAAGGGCCAAGGTCTGAAAGCATTCAGGTTTCCTACATATCAGCTTTATCAGTAGGCTCTTTGAGGCCCAAAGAGAGCCCATTAGGCTCAACTCTACCCTCTCTGACCCCACTCCAAAGGAATACAGGCAGAGAGAAAGAACCCCAGCTTCCGCCATGGTATGGGGCCCCTAGATCCTGAGCAAGACAGTTTTGGGGGTTGGAGTAACTCCCAGCTTAGACATTTGGCATCTCCGATGTGTGGTGACAAAGGTGTCCCCATGCTCTTCTCTCCTTCCTGATGGCTCCCCTGTGCACTGTTCCCCTAACCAAAATCAAGCAGGCCCAGCTCAGAGCAAGGGCAGAGCAGCCTCTAAATGCACACGCAGCTTTCTCTTTTCCCAAGGAAGAGCAGGCGCCAAGGCCGCTTCAGAGGGCAAAAGAGTTAGTTAGAAGCTTCAAGTAAGGGAAGATCATGGAGCCCAGGCATACCCCTCCCCCACCTGGCCGATGGGGGGAAATGAAAAACAGTATATCATAGCCAGCAGATGATAGGAGAAATGTCTCCCACCAAGAGTAAGTGAAGAAAACAAGAAACATGGGAAACAATAAGCCATTTGCTTTCCCAATTTGCAGTTCCCCTTCATTGCACCTAATTTGAAAAACACATAGAATTTTTTAAGCTCAATGACTAGTCATCTATCGCTCAGTCCCAGAGACTGTTTCATTAAAAAACGAGAGAGAGTATTCCAGTTTCTACCTACAGTGAGCAACGCTTCCATTTCCTCATGTGCTTTTAATGATTGTGAATTCGGCTCCAAGACGCATAGGTTTGGCCAGCACTGTGTGTTGTATATGCTATCACTGTGCTACCTTCAGTCATTCAAGGATCCTAGGAGCCACACAACTACTTCAATAGAAATTGGCTGTGATTCCTTGCTTTTGCCTTCTCTTTTCCCTTCCTGCCTCCCTGCTGACTTCCTTCTTTTTCCAGGAAGAAAGAAATAAATCTCTTCACTTACTGGGGGTATACAAACCATGAAAGTTACCAGTTACAGGAGTCCCTAGAAATTATTGAGAAATTATCCGCCATTTCATATTGAAATCAAGGCTGAGAAATCACAGCATGGAATCACAATTATTTATTGAAGAGTCCATCTAGAATCCCAGGCCACTTGACTCCTGCATCAATATTCTATCCAGCACAGCACTGCAATGCAATCATGGGGTAAATCAGTTTGGGAAATGAGAGTTAACAAATTCTTAACCCTTAGATTTAGAAGTACATAAATAATAAAGCTAATGATGATAACAACAGATTCCAACTTAAAACCTACCTCAAGTTATGTAAATTAAACTATACTATCAAAGAACATAGTTCTGTTCAAATGCTGATTTAAATGCCAAAACAAAAATAAAATCCACCAAGCCTAATTAAGATTAAATATGTTTTGCTCAGTCACATAAGAAACCCACACATGTCTCCCAAAATAGTCACCCACTTAAGCTCAGTGAAGTATGAAGATTGAACTACAGGAGAAAGCATCACAGTTGATTTCAGTGAGCCAGTCCATGAACTCTATGGTCTTACAGAGAGAGAAAAGGAGGAAAATCCTCAACCACCAATTCTGCATTCAGAGGCTCATTACCTAGATGGTAGAATACTTAGGATTTGGGGTTTGCCCATCTCCCACCAATGTGATTTTTAGACACTATTTTATCCCCTTGTACCTACACTAGAAAAGGGTAGTGAAACAAAACACTGAAACTGGGGCCTGCACTGTGGTGCAGCAGGTTAAGCTGTGGCCTGCAGTGCCACACCTCATGTGGATGCTGGTTCGAGTCCTGGCTGCTCCACTTCCAATCCGGCTCTCTGCTATTGTGCCTGGGAAAGCAGTGGAAGATGGCCCAAGTCCCTGAGCCTTCACCCATGTGGGAGACTGGAAAGAAGCTCCTGGCTCCTGGCTTCCTCCTGGTACAGCCCTAGCTGTTGCAGCCATTTGGGAGTGAACCAGCAGATGGAAAATCTCTATGTCTCCTTCTCTCTCTCTGTAACTCTATTTTCCAAATAAATAAATAAATCTTAAAAACAAAACAAAACAAAACAAAACAAAAAAACACTGGAACTAATTTGTTTGCTTAGTAGTTGTGGATTTTTTTTTTTTTTTTTTTGACAGGCAGAGTGGACAGTGAGAGAGACAGAGAGAAAGGTCTTCCTTTGCCGTTGGTTCACCCTCCAATGGCCACCGCGGCCACCGCGCCATGCTGACCCAAAGCCAGAGCCAGGTGCTTCTCCTGGTCTCCCATGCGGGTGCAGGGTCCAAGAACTTGGGCCATCCTCCACTGCCCTTCCAGGGCACAACAGAGAGCTGGACTGGAAGAGGGGCAACCAGGACAGAATCCGGCGCCCCGACCGGGACTAGAACCCGGTGTGCTGGCGCCGCAGGCGGAGGATTAGCCTATTGAGCCGTGGCACTAGCTGGTAGTTGTGGATTTTAACAATGAGGTTGGACTTCAAAATGAAAGTCCAAGATATATTTTAGACAGTTACAGCCATTCCCTCTACACTGATCCTCAAACCATGTATTCTGGCCTAAATTTGGTTTCTCTGTTTCCTGTAAATATGCGAATAACCCAAATGAAATTTTAAAAATATAAGAAACTCTGAAAAACAGTTAAGATGCATTCAGAAGAATTCTTTCTTAATTATCTAAATGGCTTGAACTGTTACACAGTAAGGAATTGCCTTTATTAAATGCCAAATCTTTTTTTAAAGCAACTTCAGGGAGATACTTGTTCTCAACGAGCTGGGTCTCTGCCAGCAAAACAAAGTGGTAATTTGGGCGATTGTCCACATAGCTGAGACCAAAGGAATCTGCCATTGCCACGACTCCATTAGCAGGAGGATCTGAACAACTTAGCTCATCAGGCAGCAGATTTGGGCATGGAATCGGCCAAAAGAGATTGCAGTCCCACAAGCTATTATTGAAAAGCTGAAAATGGTCAAGCAAACTCTTATTTGCTTGAATTCAACTGGTGGTTTAATAATAATTAAATGACCAGCACTTGGTTATTAACTTCATAAAACAGTAATTGGTTGTTTGCACAAGTCCATTATTATGTTTGGGGTATTCTTCCTAGTCAAGGTGTGGAAAATTGAATAGAAAGTTTTAACCATGTCTGAGTCTGTTTAGAGAGGAAAAAATCATTGGGCCATCAGGGTGCTGGTCCTCACCTGCTTAACCATTAATTCGGATTGCTGATGTTTAGTCAGATCCATCAAGGGGAAATTGTCTTTTCATCCTATTAAAGGAAATAAATTGACTGCACCAGGGTTGATTTATTCGTGTAGAATAAACATTGTCTTGGTCGTCTACGTAGTGAATGTAGATTGAAGACAATAATGTAGACAGATAATGAGATTCCAAGCCTGGAGGTCTGGGGGTGGAGTTGAAACTATTTGATGGGTTTGTGCCTCAGTAAATCACAGAGCTCTCTGTCTCCCCTTGTGTGTATATGGGTTCAGCCTCAGTGTCCCTTAAAGGAGGCATCTTCAAGGGGGAAAAACAACTGACTTGTAGACTGAGAACAAATGAACCTTCCCCAAGCAACACTGGTAAATAGAGAAGTAAGCTGGGAGACATAATGTATGTATGCTTAGTATTAGAAGCCAAGTAAGAAACACCAAGTCAATTGTTTTTCAAGACAATTAGGCAATACTCAGAGGCAAACCAGGAAAACTAAATCTCTTTTTTTCCCCTCATTACTGCTTCACAAAATGTAAAAGACTGTGCCTATCTGTGAAGCTGGCATTTAGAACATTTTCAGACCAGTAATCTCATCCACCAAGAGCTGACCAACGATGTATTTCCAAGTGAAAGTGAAAGGTGCCTGCCTGCTGCCACTGGTCCCCCAGACAAGGAAAAGGGAGGTCTCAGCTGGGGATGGAGGCAGCCACCCTCGGTCCCCCTTGATGCCACTGTATTCTACTAGAAACTAATGAGATCTCCAAGAACCAGAGCAGACCTGAATGTCGGGGATGGTTTTGTCTCTGAAGCCTTGCATTTGTCTAGCGTTTTTTAGATCACAAAAACTCTCATTCCATCACCTCACGAGCAGCGTAGGACCATAACCATGTAAGTTAAGGCCAGGGTGATGCCTGCATTCAGCAGATACAGCAACAGAAGTTCAGAGAGGCTACGGAGCTAATAGCTTACTTACCTGCGGGCCAATATGGGCACTCTACCTCTGCTGCCTTCCGTGTTCTGGAGGAATAACAGTGTTGGTTTAAAGTACTGCTAGGGGTAAGGGTGCAGGCTCACCAATCCCAACATGGGAAATATGCTTAACCCTCTCTGTTTCTTAGATTCATCACGTTTGAAATGAAGACAACGTAGTGCCCACCTCCAAAACTTCAGAGTGTTGGGGCAGCTGAAGTAACTGTCAAGGCATCATCACCACATGAAGGGCAGTGAGACTAAAGCCCTACATAAAGCAGCAACTCCGGAGAGCACGCTCATCACTGTGACCACCCTCCCCCACCCCCCAGACAGCCTGACTATATAGTGGGCTGCTAGCCTCTCCCATCTCTGTCCCTGTCTCTTCATCTCTGCTGCACTCTCCAATATGAGCACCATGTTCATGTTGTTGGGTTACATAGACAGAAATACCAAATGAGGTTTATAGACCTCAAAGAATAAGGAATTGGGCACAGTGAACAGTCATGCCCATGTGAGTGAGAAGGTGAAACGGAGGGGTGCCAGTGTGTATCTGTGTGCAAACACACACATACATGCCCACTGTGACAACATAGGCAAAAAGAGGAACCTCTATAACTTCATGCTTAAGTAGCTAAGTTTGAGGAGCTTTTAAATATCCAGATATTTAAATAAAAATCCCAGGGTCTTGTTAACACCTTGTCTTCCAGCTGTGATACCATATGGAAAGCCCTGATGCTGCAGGGAGGTTTAAAGGCTAAGGTAAAGGGTTAGAGCAAGGTGAATGAAATGGCTTAAAGCACCTGGTCACATGGGCATTGTATCCATTCTTGCTGCTCTTGGAAGGAGGGAAGTGCAATGGCAAAGGCCCAAAAACAGCTTCTTAACAGCACTTGAGAAACACTAACAGTGTTTTATACGCAATAAAGGAAAAGGAAGTAAATAACTTGGAAAAAAGATGAGACAGAATGTAAGGGGCACTACAGAAAAATGGAAACTGACTGTAGATCCTACTGTTAAACAGTTAGAATTTGGGGGCTGGCACTGTGGTGCAGCGGGTTAAAGCCCTGGCCTGAAGCACCGGTTCTAGTCCCGGCTGCTCCTCTTCCGATCCAGGCCTGGGAAAGCAGTACAAGATGGCCCAAGTCCTTGGGCCCCTACACCCACATGATAGACCCAGAAGAAGCTCATGGCTTCTGGCTTTGGATCGGCGCAACTCCGGCCGTTGCGGCCATCTGGGGAGTGAACCAGTGGATGGAAGACCTCTCTCTCTCTCTCTCTCTACCTCTCTCTGTAACTCTTTCAAATAAATAAAATAAATATTTTTAAAAAACAATTAGAATTTGAAGATGAGCTTTAGGCTGTTTGGGGTGAGTACAAACTTCACTGAAGATTACAGAGCGGCTGGAAACTTGGGGCTGTACAGTCGTCTACTCCTAGTCCTGGTTTTGCTTTCTATGGTTTCAGTTATTTGCAGTCACCCACAGTCCAAAAATATTACATGGAAAATTTCAGAAATAAACCAGTTTTAAATTCACACTGTCCGAGTGGTATGATGAAGTCTTGTGCCACCCCACTCCATCCTGCCTGGGACATGGATCGTTCGTTTGTCCACAATATCCATGCTGTAGACACTACCTAGTTAGGTAGTCACTTAGTAGCCATCTTAGTTATCAGAGCAACTGTCCTGGTGTCTTAGTGCTTTGTTTCAAGTAATCTATGTTTTAGTTCATAATGGTCCAGAAGGTCAAAGAGCAATGATGCTGGCATGAACAGGCCAAGAGGAAGCCGTAACACGCTTTCTTTTAAGTGAGAAGTTGAAATTTTATGATGGGTTCAGTCCCGTTCCCAGGTAGGAATTCACTGGGAGTCCTGGAACACACTCCTGTGGAGAGGGGAAGATGATTTTACTGAGGTCTAAAATGAGGCTGTTCTTCCATGTCCTCATCTGACGGATTTTTAATCTGAGCAAGATGAGCACTTCTAGATCCTTCCCAGAACACCAGGGCTGGTACAAAAAAAGAGAGATGCAAACCTAAAGTCTCCCAGGGGGATGCTGAGAAACTGGTGACATCATGAAAAAGGTCAGATTCACTACAGTTATTCTCACTGTATGGGGAATATCCAGGCATGACAAAGGGGTCACTTCTGGGTGACTAAAAACAGAAAACCATAAGAAGGAGTCACAAGTGGTCTCTGAGTTCCAAGGTGGGAGAGATGCGGGAAGAAAATCATCTCAGTCTGTTTTCACAACTGCCAGGGAAAACAAACACTCGCATACACACACCGACTTCATTAAACAGGCCTCGGAAAACTCTACCACTTAAAGTACTTTCAAACGTCACTTGGGAGCCATCCTTAGAAAGGATTTGCAATTGGGCAGACTGGAGGTGACAATTAAAACTTTGATTTTTTTTTAAAAACCCACAAATAGCACTTTGGGTCCTTACAGCACGTTGTCAGGTGCTACAAAGAGCTCATCTTTCCTATCCCACAACAAACTAGAAAGATCTGTCATTCTTGTCCCTGTGGCTACAACAGTGCTATAATAAGAAACAACGGAGGCGATGAATCTCTCCCCAGACTCTCATCTGAGAGCATCAAGGGAGGCTGAATGAAAAAGAATGCAAGATAACCAGAGCCATGTGAGTCTTGTGCTATCGATTTTGCATCTGTCCCTAAACATCACTCATTGGAATGGTGGCAACCCTCAGGAAGAGAGCAAGGAGGCTTCCTTCCGCCAGGGAGGGCCCTGTGCTCAAGTGCTTACCACGTGCCAGGAGGGTGGCCAGAGGGAGGCTCAAGAACTTGCTCACTGGCCTGGCTCCAGACTTTAGTAATTTGCTGAGTGAAAGTGTCAATGGTTTTTAATTAGTACCTGGAACTAAGATTTTTTTTTAAATTTATTTGAAAGGCAGAGTGACTGGGAGATAAGGAGAGACAGAGAGAGTGTCTTTCCATCCACTGGTTCACTCCTCAAATGACCACAATTTCCAGGGCTGGGCCAGACCAAAGCCAGAACCCAAGAATTCTTATCAGTTCTTTCACATGGGTGGCAGGTGCCCAAACACTTAGGCCATCATCTGTTAATTTCCCAGGCTTCTTAGCATGGAGCTGGATAGGAGGCAGAGCAGCTGGCACTCAAACCAAGACTCCAATATAGGATGCTACTGTCACAAGCAGCAGCCCCAACACCTGGAAGTTTTTTGAAGTGCTGTTTAGATGTTTCAAATAAATACCAGATTAATGCAGGTCACCAAGTAAGTAATAGGAGTGAAAAGGGAAATATAAATTGTTGACTGGGTCATCATGTGGAATAATAATAAAGGTTCCTAGTGTAGTTTTCCCCAAAGTTTAAAATTCATACTACGGTTGGTATAGCATCTGATTTTAGATGGTCCAGGAAATATTTTGAGTAACACAATGGATTATTAAATAACATTAAATCACTTTGTCAGAATGTTCTTTGTTTCAGCTCCTTTAACCATGCTGAGTGCCTCAAAGAGTAAGTCTTAGCTGGATGCTACTGTTGTCTTTACCAGTTGTCTACCACTTGCCTAACAGTGAACAAAAAGAAGGCAAGCTTCAGGCTTAGGGACTTTGATTTAGCCAAAGCATCTAGGAAGGCATTTAATCTCAATGTTTGGTTTTCATTTTACCTATTCTTTTTTTTTTTTTTTTTGCATTCATTTACTATAAGTATATAAAAGTATATAAGGTTTCTTCTTTCAAAATAAATAGACTGAAATATAAAAATTAGTCCATTTGAAAAGACTGCTGGGGCTGGCACTGTGACATAGTGGGTAAAGCCTCTGCCTCCAGTGACGGCATCCCATATGGGCGCCAGTTCGAGTCCCGGCTGCTCCACTTCTGATCCAGCTCTCTGCTCTGGCCTGGGAAAGCACTACAAGATGGCCCAAGTGCTTGGGCCCCTGCACCCATGTGGGAGACCCGGAAGAAGCTCCTGGCTCCTGGCTTCTGATTGGCACAGCCCCAGCCATTGCAGCCATCTGGGGAGTGAACCAGCAGATGGAAGACCCCCCTACACCCTGCCTCTCCTCTCTGCCTCTCCTTCTCTCTCTGTGTAACTCTGACTTTCAAATGAATAAATAAATAAATCTTTAAAAAAAAGAAAAACTATTAAGTACCTCTTAGAAAAAAACCATGTTTGATGAATATGGGGCAAATGTGACTCAAGTTTGGATTACAGAGATATTGGGCCCAGATCAGGAAACGAGTCGCCCACAGTGGCACACATTTGGCTGGTGTCTCCTATGAAGGAGGAGAGAAGGAGAAAGCTGGTCTCATCCAAAAGGCATCTGGCTCTCAGAGGAGTCACATGACCTCTATGAGGCTCTGGACCCCCAGGGTCTTGGTGGGAGTCAGTCCCTCCTTTAGGCCAACAAACCTGAAACCAGGTGAACCTAACCCACCCTGGGGTGTGCCTCATGGCATTAGTCACTTTGCCTCATTTTCTTCTCTTGTTCCATCAATTTCCTAGATCCCAGGGAGATGAAGAGTAAGCTCAGGCCCAGGACACCTATCAGCCGGAAAAACAGACGCACAATTCCCCTCCACCCACCAGTCCATTCTCCAAACTGCTGCCCCGTGTGCTCCCCCATAGGAGGGAGTGTCTGCAAATAGCAGTGTAAGTACCAGGATTCCAGCCTCCAGAGGCCTGGTCACTGCCTTTGCACATGGCAGCCCAGCACGAACAGAATACAAAGTGGAAAGCAGAAGTCCACTCCAGGGTTGCCTGCCATGCATCACATCCATACACAATTGCATCTTGATGGATGCAGCAAACACAACTTTATATGTCTGCCACGGCCCCAGTGACCTTTCAGATCCCTGAGTTAAAGGGACCATTATTCATCTTTATGTACAGCTTCCTCTGACAGGCCTGCATGATAAAGCCCAGAGACACTTTGATGAAGTAAATAATTTAGCTCCATCCATAATCACCTGCCATTCCCAAATCCTAATGCCTTTCCATGGATTGCTTCACCAAACCAAAGAAATAATGAGTCCCTTATTGATGACACCAGGGAAGTGCTAACTTTACATAGAAGCAAAACTGCATCCAAGAACATGAGACTTTTAAAGTAAAAGCGTATATAGGAGGGATATTTTCTTCTACAGGGCTCTATAAACACAAGCATATCATGCAGCACAATTCCATTTTAAAAGAATGGCTACTGCTAATTGGGTCCCTACTATGTGCCATGTTGTGCTTTGATTTTCCATGTAGTATCTTCTTTACTCCACCAAACAGACTTGCAAGGTGGGTGTTAGTATTTCCATTAGACGGAGGATTAGAAATCAGTGGTTTGCTGAATGCCACTCCAATGGCAAGTAGGAAAGCACCAAGACATTTTAAAGTTTTTCTGGAATGAGGAAGATAGGAAGGAATGAATGATTACATGGAATAGTTGCATGTGAACTACACTTGGTCTGACTTTATTATTTTTTAAGATTATTTATTTGAAAGGCAGAGTTACAGCGAGGGAGGGAGAGAGAGACACTGAGAGAGAGAGAGAGAGAGGTCTTCCATCTGCTGGTTCACCCCACAACTGGCCACAACAGTCAGAGCTGTGCCGATCCGAAGAAGAGCCTCCTCTGGGTCTCCCATGCAGTTGCAGGGGCCCAAGCGCTTGGGCCATCTTCTACTGCTTTCCCAGGCCATAGCAGAGAGCTGGATTAGAAGTGGTGCAGCCAGGACTCGAACTGGCACCCATATGGGATGCCAGCACTGCAGGTGGCAGCTTTACTCGCTATGCCACAGTGCCAGCCCCAGTCTGAATTTATTAATTTTCATTATAGACCTTCCCTTTCAGTAAGGAAGCTTAAGAGCAGGAGGAGGCTACCTTTTGCTGATGTATTTGACTGGAACCATAATTTCTAACAGCCCTTTCTCTTGATATTTTGGGATGCAGGCCATTTAGAAAAGTGTGTGAAATCCCAATGATACCCATCCCTCCACTGCAGTTGCAGTCAGAACACAGGCTCAGTGAGGATTTTGATGTATCTCTCGCTGTTGTGTCCTGAATTTCAATGATTATTTCATAGTACATCAGGCCAGTAAGTTCCAAAGAGCATTAACTTTGGCCAATTGTTTGTGAAGAGAGCAGCAAAGTGCTGTTAGTCCAGCCTTACGGGGAAAGAATTAGTCTGAAGGCTACCTGTTTATATCCTGTATTATCTTTGCCCGTGCCTTTGGAATCCTCCCAAATTATACATTTTGAAGAACTTAGCAAGTCCATGGACTTTATATCCCAGTGTACTCATTAAAACTGAATCTAATGAGTATATATATGTTTAAAAGGTGACACAGTGGGCCAGTGTTGTGCCACAGTAGTTTAAGCCACAGCCTACAATTCCAGCATCCCATATGAGCACCAGTCTGAGTCTCAGCTACCCCACTTTTGATTCAGATCCTGCCTAATGCACCTAAGAGAGCAGTGAAAGATGATCCAAGCACTTGCTCCCCTGCCACCCACATTGGAGACCAAGATGGAATTTCAGGTTCCTAGCTTTGGCCTGGTTCGGCCCAGGCTGTTGCGGCCATTTGGGGAGTGAACCAGCAGACACTTCTCTCTCTCCCTCTGTTTCGCTCTCTCTCTCCATAACTCTGCCTATCAAATAAATAAATAAATTTTTCTTTAAAAGGTGACACAGACAAAAAGGAGAACTGTGATGCTGTCAAGATGGTCTTCCTGCAGCTTTCTGGCATACAACTCCTAAAATGCTTGCAGTCTCCAAAGTTCTAAGTGTCATTTTGTACACTAATGATCTGGCTGATGCCTGGCTGTCCCTATGCAGCTTTGGGATGGGGGTTGGTCACTGGAAAGACCAAGGCTTGATTAGAAGTTTGGGACTTTCAGCCCCACCCTCCCCCACTTCAGGATGACAGGCCTGCCGGAGAGCCGATCACACTGACCACTGATTTAATCAACAATGCCTGAGTAATGACGCACCCATAACAACTCAGAAAAACCAAGTTCAAGAGCTTCTGGATGGCACCACAGCTTCACATCCTTTCCCACGTGCATTGCCCCATGCATATTTTCCATTTCTTCATCTTTATCCTTCATAATACCCTTTATAATAAACCAGTGAATACAAGCAATGTATCTCCCTGAGCTTTGTGAGCTGTTGGAGGAAATCAATCAAACCCAAGGAGGGAGTAGTGGGAACCCCAGAGTAAGAACCCCATTTAGTAAGAAGTACAGGTGACAACCTATTGCTTACAACTGGGAGACATCTAGTGAGATTGAGTCTTCAACCTGTGGCTTGATGCTATCTCTGGGTAGACACAGTCAGAATTGAACTGAATCAGAGGACACACAGCTGGTGTCCACCACACAGCTTACTGACTGGTGCTAGTGGGGAGAAGTCTTGGTGACCAGAGGTCACAGAAGTGTTCCGTGTTGATCACTGAGTCACAGTATAAGAGAAACTGAGTTTGCTTTTCCTCTGTATCCTCAGAGATGTCATTATTAAAAACATTAGTGGACATGTATTAATGTTACCAAATGTTGTCGAGCAGATAAGGGCTGCGAAAAGACTATTATCTAGTTGGGGATGATTTCCACTGGCCCTGGGAGAACAATGGGAAGAGGTTAGGGGAAGAGGCAGAAAACTGAGGTTCTATTCCTAGTTTCAACATTCACCAGCCTGGCAACTTTGTGTAAGCTGCGTGAACTTTCAGAGCCCCAGATCCATTAATAAAACAACAATCACCATGCTGGCCATAACCATCTCCTGGGCCTTATAGTAAAGGTCTTTTATAAACTGAACTGTTTCCCCCCAAAATTCATAGGTTGAAGCTTTAGCCTCCAATATGACTGTATTTGGAGACAGGACCTTCAGGAAAGGAGTTAAGGTTAAATGGTGGGAGCCCTAATCTGATAGGACTGGTGTCCTGATAAGAGGAAGAAAAATTAGAACACTGGTGTTCGTTCATATTCTCTCTCTCACATACACATACCACACACACTCTCTCTCTCCCACTCCCTCTCCCACTCTGTCTCTCTCTGTTCCCTCCCACCCCCCACCCCATGTACTCTCCACTCACAGAGGAAAGGCCATGTGAGGACACAGCAAGATGGTGGCCAAGCACTAACCAGGGAGGAGGGCCTCCACAAAACCAATCCTAACAGCCCTTGATGTTGGATTTCTAGCTTCCAGAAGTGTGAGCAAATAAACGGCTGTGTTTAGTTTGTTTCATTATGTCATGGCAGCCCAAGGAGACTACTACAAAGTTTAAAGAGATGAGGTTTTTTTTAAAGAATTATTTTATTTATTTGAAAGATAGTTACAGAGAGAGAGAGAGACAGAGACAGAGAGAGAGGTCTTCCATTCCACTGGTTCACTCCCCAAATGATCACAACCACCAGAGCTACACCGATCCAAAGCCAGGAGCTTCTTCCAGGTCTCCCACACAGATGCAGGGGCCCAAGGACTTGGGCCATCTTGTAGTGCTTTCCCAGGCCATAGCAGAGAGCTGGATCAGAAGAGGAGCAGCTGGAACTCGAACCGGTGCCCATATGGACCACCAGCGCTGCAGGCTGGGGCTTACCCCACTGAGCGACAGCGCCAGCCCCAAGATGAGTTTTAACAGGAGTATCAAGTGCCACACAAACGAGGAGCATTCATATTTGCACAGGGCTGGGGTCTACAGTCGGATTGTAAAAGCGACCACAGGCAGAGAAGACAGATTTTTACTCCTCCTTTGTAACTGAAGAGCATGAGACACAGAAGTTGCTTGAGAAGGAAGCACAATGGAGGGAACTTTAGCAGGATGAGGTTGAGATCCCTTACATAAGTACTTTTAAGAGATGTGGAGGGGCAGCACTGTGGCTTAACAGGCTAATCCTCCGCCTTGAGGCGCCGGCACACCAGGTTCTAGTCCCGGTTGGGGTGCCGGATTCTATCCCGGTTGCCCCTCTTCCAGGCCAGCTCTCTGCTATGGCCCGGGAAGGCAGTGGAGGATGGCCCAAGTCCTTGGGCCCTGCACCCGCATGGGAGACCGGGAGAAGTGCCTGGCTCCTGGCTTCCGATCAGCACGATGCACTGGCCGCAGCGGCCATTAGAGCGTGAACCAACGGCAAAAAGGAAGACCTTTCTCTCTGTCTCTCTCTCATTATCCACGCTACCTGTTCAAAAAAAAAAAAAAAAAGAGAGAGAGAGAGAGAGAGAGATGTGGAGGGGCAGGCACTGTGTTGTAGCAGCTAAAGCTGTCACTTGCAGTGTCGGCATCCCATATGGGCCCTGGTTCAAGTCCCGGCTGCTCTACTTCTGATCCAGTTCCTTGCTAATGTGACTGGGAAAGCAGCGGATGATGGCCCAAGTGTACCCACATGGAAGACCCAGAAGAAGCTCCTGGTTCTTGGCTTCAGATCAGCCCAGCTGTCTGTCTGTCTGTCTCTCTCTGTAACTCTGCCTTTCAAATAAATAAATCTCTAAAAAAGAGAGAAAGAGAAGAGAGAGGGAGAGAGAAAGAGAGAATGTGGAGAACACCAACCTGTGAGGTATTTTAAAATAGCATCTGCATGGGTCATTGTGAGGTTGAATCATTTCTTAAAAGAGGATTAGATCAAATTTAATAGTCCAAATTGGATGTTCCCTGATTTCAAAAGCTAGGCACAGACCTTTCAAGTCTTCAGGCTTGTGACTCACTGAAGAGGGTAAGATGGGACTGATTGTTTGTTTCACACAGGAAATATTCTGTTCTTCTGTTCCTCTCTTAACACAAGCTGGCTGCACTCTAAGAAAGTGAATGTAAAGCATAAAAGCAGTAAGACATGTAGGCCAGCTGACGAAGCAAAGGGCGGTGGATTGAGTCGTCGGATTTCTATCTCTCTGCTTCTCTTTTCCTGGTTCTGATCTGATTTAAAGGTCATGTTATTGGTCATTCTCTTCTCTCCCCTCAAGGCTGCATAGTTCATTGCATAAATGAAATCCAGGGTACGGCACTGGAGGAAGATTGGGTTTGAATTCTTAGCCACTCCTGAACTTTGTGACCTCTGGCGAATCACTTAACCCTTCTGATTCTCAACTTTCATGCCTATTCCATGAGGAAGATTGAATTCAGGGTCTGCAACTACACAGCGTGTTCAGTCACTCCTGCTTCCGATGCCCCACACCCTTAGCAGACATAAATAACCAATCCTGGCTCTCATTCCCACCAAGATCACAAAGACTCACAACCTTGTCAGTGGGTTGAATTTAGCACACAAAATAAAATCAATTTACCTTTCTGGGCATAAGATGATGTCTAAGGCCCTTCCAGTTCCAATGTCCCCAGATGTTGTGATGTTGACGTGGTTGGAAAGCTATGGCACAAATTGAATAAAAGCCTGGGGGAAATGGAGCAGAGGATGAAAGGGGAAAGAAAACTGAAAGGGAAAGATCCCAGACAAATACGAAAGATGACAAAGTAAACCTGCTTTAAAAGGCAGTGACTCGGGCCCTCCACACCTCCTCGTGACTACTGGGGGTAACCCAATAGGGATGCAGATGCCTGAAGGAAGAAGAAGGAGAGACCCAGAAGGCTATGCGATCTCACATGCAGTCCTCCAACCCAGTCCACATTCTCCCAGTTCTCCTTCAATAGCTCACTATGCTGGGTCCATTGCAGGAGCACCCAGAAACACCAAGTGCACCAGTCTAAGCCTGCAGTGACTGGGGCGTGGGGGCAGCAGTGTGATGGTGAATGTTGAACCACCAGCTTTAGGGGAGGGCTTAAGAGATGAGGTCAGCTCTGTGGTGTGGTATCTGCCAATCTCTGCAGTGGAAATACTCCTACCATTGTCAGTTTCTAGCTGCCAATAACAGTCACTGAACATTTGGGAAGAAATACATATTGGTGGCTCTCAGAGGCCTTGAGAACTAATTCCAGTAAAACACCTGGGAGAGGAAAACACTAGGCCAAAACAATT